>NC_132841.1:58992333-60242333 GCF_048164855.1 Canis lupus baileyi
ACTCTAAGGACTTTCCGTTTTTTTTTGTTTCAATAAAGAACATCTTTATTGAGATATACTTCAGTCGTTTAAAGTGTCTAATTTAGTGGCCTTTAGTATACTATCCAGTGCTCATTACACCACGTGCCCTTCTTAATGTCCGTCACCTAGCCCCACCTAGCCCCACTCCCCTCCCCTCCAGCAAACCTCAGTTTATTTCCTGTGATTAAGAGTCTCTTATGGTTTGTCTCCCTCTCTGGTGTCCTTTTGTTTTCTTTTTTCCCTCCTTCCCATATGATCCTGTTTTGTTTCTTAAAATTCCACCTATGAGTGAGATCCTATGATAATTGTCTTCCTCTCATTGACTTTATTCACTTAGTATAATAGCCTTTAGTTCCATCCACATCATTGCAATTGGCAAAATTTCTTTCTTTTTTTTTTGATGGCTGAGTAGTACTAATCATGTGTGAATGATTAGTTATCTATCTATCTCTCTCTCTCTCTCTCTATCTATCTATCTATCTATCTATCTATCCATCTATCTAACTATATCTCTATACATCCTCTTTATCCATTCATCTGTCAATGGACATCGGGACTCTTTCCATAGTTTGGCTGTTGTGGACATTGCTGCTATAAGTTGGGATGCAGGTGCCCCTTCAGATCACTACATTTGTATCTTTGGGGTGAATATCTGCTGTGCAATTGCTGGGTCATAGGGTAGCTCTGTTTTCTACTTTTTGAGGAACCTCCATACTCTTTTCTTGCCTTCCCAGCAACAGTGTAAAAGGGTTCCCCTTTCTCTGCATCCTTGCCAATGTCTGTTCTTTCCCGACTTGTTAATTTTAGCCATTCTCACTGGCGAGAGGTGGTATCTCATTGTGGTTTTTATTTGTATTCCCTGATGCCAATGCTATTGAGCATATTTTCATGTGTCCGTTGGCCATTTGTATGTCCTCTCTGGAGAATTGTCAGTTCATGTCTGCTGCCCATTCCTGATTGGATTCTTTGTTCTTTGGGTGTTGAATTTAATAAGTTCTTTATGGATTTTGGATATTAGCCCTTTACCTGATATGTCATTTGCAAATATTCTTCTCCCATACTGTCAGTTTTCTTTCGATTTCGTTGACTCTTTCCTTTGCTGTGCAAAAGCTTTTAACCTTGATCAAGTCCCAATAGTTCATTTTTGCCTGTGTTTTCCTTACCTTTGGAGATGTGTCTAGTGAGGAGTTGCTGCAGGCCAAGGTCACAAAGGTTGCCGCCTGTGTTCTCCTCTAGGATTTTGATGGTACTCCTGTCTCACATTTAGGTCTTTCTTCCATTCTGAGTCTATTTCTGTGCATGGTGTAAGAAAATGATCCAGTTTCATTCTTCAGCATGTGGCTGTCCAATTTTCCCAACACCATTTGTTGAAGAGACTTTTTCCATCGGATATTCTTTCCTGCTTGGTTGAAGATTAGTTCACACAGAGTTGAGGGTCCATTTATGGGTTCTCTATTCTGTTCCATTGATCTACGTATCTGTTTCTGTGCCACCATACTCTCTTGATGATTCCAGCTTTGGAATAGAGCTTGAGGTCTGAATCGTGATGCCACCCTTTTGGTTCTCTTTTTCAACATTCCATCCCGTTGGCTATTTGGGGTTCCTTTTCTGGTTCCATACAAATTTTAGGATTCTTTGTTTCAACGCCGAAATAAGTTGATAGTAATTTTGATAGGGATTGCATTGAATTTTTAGATTGCTCTAGATATCATAGGCATTTTAACAATATTTGTTCTTCCAATCCACGAGCAACGGAGTGTTGTTTTTCCATTTCTTCGTGCTTTCTTCAGTTTCTTCATGAGTGTTCTATAGTTTTCAAGAGTACAGGATCCTTTGCCCCTTTGGTTAGGTTTATTCCTAGGTATCTTATGGTTTTTGTATACCATGTTTTCTTGATTCACTCACCCTTTGATGGACATTTGGCTTGTTTGTACTTAAAAAAGGAATTATTTATTAGAGAAGAGAGAGAGAGAGAGCACAAGGTGAAGGGGAAGAGAGAGGGAGAGAGAAATTCCAGCAGACTCCACACCCTGTGCTGAGCCCGAGGCTGGGCTTGATCTCATGACCCGGAGACCACTGTACCTAAGCTGAAACCGAGAGTTGGATGCTCAACTGACTGCATCACCCTGGCGCCTGTTTCTAACCTTTTGATGTCTCTGATTGTGTCAACAGTGTATACATGTTGGTGCACACACCACTTTCAATTCTTTTGGGTAGATTCCTGGCCGTGGAATTGCTGGGTCCAAAGTAGGCCTATGTGTAACCATTGAGGAGCTGCCAAGGTTTTTTCCAAAGTGCTACAGCATTTTACATTCCCACCAGCAGTGTTTAATGGTTCTAGTTTCAGGGCATCATCACTACCATTTGTTTGTTATCTGACTTTTTGATGTTAGCCATGTAGTGCCTGTGAAGTGGTATCTCACTGTGGTTTTGATCTGCCTTTTCCTGCTGACTAATAACATCAAGCATTCTTCATGTGTTTGTTAGCTATTTACATACGGTGTAAGGATCCAGGTTCATTCTTTGTCATGTGCCTAGCAAATGTTCCCAGGACCACGTGTTGAAAGAACAGTCCTCTCCTTGTTGAATGCTCTTGCCACTCATGTCAAAAACCACTTGAACATAGGTATATGGGTTGATTTCTAGAGTCTCCATTTATTCTCTCGATCTATATGTCTACCCATATGGTAGCACCACATCATTATACCATAATTTTGTAGTAATTTTCGAAATCAGGAAGTGTAAGCCCTCCAACTTTGTTCTTTTCAAGATTGTTTCGGCGCTTCCAGGTCTCTTGCAGTTCCATATGCATTTAAGGATCATCTTTTCCATTTCTGCAAAAGGAGCTACTGAGTTTTGATAGGGATTTCATTGAAGCTGTAGATGCCTTTGGGCAATACCGCATCTTAAAAATACCAAGTTTCCCAATCAACGATCGCATGCTACCTTTCCTTTTGCTTAGGCCTTTAACTTTTCTCAGCAGTGTTTTCGTAATTTTCAGTGTAGAAGTGTACGTGCTTGGTTTAAGTTATTCCCTTGGTATTTTATTCCTTTGGGAAACTATTATCAAGTTGTTTGCTTAATGTCTTTTTTGAATTGTTCATTGATGTTGTATGGAAATACCACTTCCGGGGATCCCTGGGTGGCTCAGCGGTTTGGTGCCGGGCTTTGGGCCAGGGCGCGATCCTGGAGACCCAGATTCGAGTCCCACGTCGCGCACCCTGCGGGGAGCCTGCTTCCTCCTCTGCCTGTGTCTCTGCCTCTCTCTCTCTCTCTCTCTCTTTCTCTGTCTTCTCTCTCTCTCTATATATATATAATGAATAAATAAATAAAATCTTTAAACAAAATAAAAAATAAAAGGAAATACCACTTAACTTTGTATGCTATCTTGTGTCCTGCAGCTTTACTGAATTTCTTTATTAGCTGTACTGGTTTGTGTTTGAGGCAGGACGGGGATTTTTTTTTTTTTAATTTTACTGAGATTATGTTACCTATGAATAGATACAGTTTTATAGCTCTCTTTCTAATTTGGATGCCCTTCATTTCTTTTTCTTGGCTAATTGCTCTGGCTGTCATTTAACACAATGTTGAATAAGTGCTCAAAGAAGGCATCTTTGTTCTGTGCTGGATCGCAGAGGGAAAACTTTAAGTCTTTTACCACTGAATATGTTATCTGTGAGTTATTCATAAGTTTTCTTGATCATGTTTAGGATTTTCCTTCTTCTAGTTTGTTGTATTTTCATCATAAAAGGGTATTGAACTTTGTTAAAGACTTTTTCTGCATTAATTGAGATGATGAGATGATCAGGATTGCTCCCCCTCCTTCATTCTATTAATGTATGCTGATGGATTTTTTAAATAATGAACCACTCTTTTATTTCTAGGATAAATCCCACTTGTTCATACTAGTAATAATAATAAAAACTAATAATCCATTTAATATGCTAGATTTGGTTTGATAACATTTTGCTGAAAGATTTTCTCATATATACTCCTAAGAAATATGGGCTTGTAATTTTCTTGCGATGTCTCTGTCTGGCTTTAGTATCACTTCATACCCACCAGGATAGATAGCATCAAAAAGTCAGACACTGCTGGGAGATTTGAGAATAATTTCCATTAGTTCCTTAAGTGTTTTATAGAATTTTTCAGTTAAGCCATCTGGTTCTGAGCTTTTCTTTGTGGAGAGGTTTTTGCTTACTGATTCAGTCCATTCATTATAGGTCTGATATAGGGCTGTTCTCTTTCTTCTTCAATCGGTTTCAGGTAGCTTGTGTGCTTCTAGAATTTGTCCATTTTCTAGGTCATCTAATTTATTGGTATATAATTGTTCCTACTAACCTTATGATCTTTTTCATCTGCAGGTCTGTCTTAATGTCCCCACCATCACACAGTTAACCTCTGAACCGCATGGGGGTATAGAGACACCTACCCCCCACCCATGCAGTTTGAAATCCGCATATTACTTTGGATCCTGCAATATGTAACTAATTGCCTACTGTTGACTGGAAGCCTTATCAATAACAATTAACACATATTTTGTATGTCGCGGTATTATATATAGTATTCTTAAAGTAAAGCTAGAGACCAGGCACCCCTTTAGTCTTCATCTCTTCAAGTCTTTGCTTCAAAATCACCAAGGAGGCCTCTGCTGTCTACCTAATTTAAACTTAATCCCCCCATCTCCCTTTACCTGATCTACTTTCTAAACTTATAATTTACTATCTAATATACAGTATGATAATGCACATTGTTAGCTGACTACCTCTACTTCAACTAAATTACAAGAAGGCAGCGTTTTTTTGTCTGCTTGATTCAGTACTGTGTCCCCAGCACTAGAAAGAGTGTGCGGTTCACGGATGCTCAGTAAACAGTCCTTTAAAAAAAATACAGTTATATGTACTACATATAATTTATGAAATTTACCAAATTTCATAAAACACTCCTTGTCACAAGGGAATATATATGGTATTCTACAGTATCTTACCTATTTTTAAATAATGCCCCCATACAAGAGTACATACTGCAGGATGCCACTTCCGTGATGTACTACAAACGCGAAATTAACCCGCAGAGATAAAATTGTAAAACTGATTGATCCTTAAGCGGTGGTCAGGGGGTGGGGGTTGACTAAAAAGGGGCAGCACTTTCTGGGGAAGTACACTGTTCTGTATTTTCACGGGGTGGGGGGGGGGCGGTTGTTACACAGGTCCATCGGCAATTTTTGCATTTTTGTTCTCTGTAAATTATGTGCAAATCATTCTATGAAAATTACGTCCGACCTAAAAATACTGGCAAATAAAACTGTTAGTGCAGCTCACTAAACAGATTTCACCGCCCATACTCACTACGGGGTTGCAGCCCATGACCTAAAAGGCGGACTTGGAGCGCTGCTGTAAGGGTGAAAGGTTAGATGCCATTGGAAAAGCGGGCAGCGCTCCCCCTGGAACGTTTCCGACCTTCAGGAAAGCTTGGTTCTCTTTCCACAGCCCGGAGGGCGCTCCTCGCCTTGGTGTCCAGCCCTTGCGCGCCCGGCACCGCTGGATGCGCTCCAGGCACCACACCTGCAGCGCGGCGCCAGGGCACCAGCCAGAAGGCAGTGCGGGGACCCCGGCCGCCCCGGGCTCACGGACCCAGGTCGAGGAGGGTCACTGCAGCTTTCGACACGCCCCGATCCACGCCTACCCCCAAAGGCCTGCTGACCCCTATTGTTCTTCCCCCACCTCTCAAGCCCGCCCGACATCAACCACGTGGAGGGCTTCGGGCCCCGGGACTCGGCCCCCGCCCCCGCCCCCGGGGCGCTGCAGCCAGGCCTTGGAGGGCACACGTGCGCAGAAGAGGGCGCCGGGTCCCTTCGCCCGCGAAATCCGTCTCCCAGAAGGAAAGCCTGCGCTGCGGCGCCGCACATGCGCAGCGAGGGCCCGAGAGGCCGAGGGGCCGGGCCCGGGGGCGGCGGGGCGCCTCGCGTCCCATTGCAGCGCCTGGCGCGCACCGACCCCAGCCCCTGCGTCTCCAAACCCTTCCTGCAAAAAGGCCCAGTCGGAGGACCAACGGGCGCACGAGCCTAGCGATGGCGCAAGACCCAGGACGCGGCGACAATTCTCTCTCCCAGGCCCGAGCACGTTTCGCTAATGCTTGGAGGACTTAACTCAGGCATTGGAGTTGGAGCCCCAAGCCTTTCCAATGTTTGCAGTCGGCTTTTCTGCCTCCCTGAATGGACCTGAGAGTAGACCGTTGTGACAAGAGGGGAAACACGTCTCAGAGCTTTCCGTAAAGTGCCTGCAAGTCAAAGCTAACAGCGGCATATTTTCTAGGAACACACGCCAATTATTTTTGATGACACAAACATAAAGACCAATAGCTAACTCCTTTGAGTAATAGTAAAAAGAACAACTTGAAAAAACCCAGAGATAGTTTTCCTCCGCAGGGCAGGTGGATGTTCTGAAAATGCTGTTGCTTCACATTGATCTAGTGCAACATTAATCAGTGCCCTGATAGGTATCCACAGTTCTGGGGAAACTGGTTACTTGGGGAAAAAGTTCTCTTTGGATGATCACCTTCCATGCTGTGCCAGTTTCCATAGGGCTTAAAAGTTACGATGAACAGAAATACCTACAGAGCGTTTGCTTGGAATAAAGAACGTGGCCGGCAAAATACAGATTTTTGTCCTTGGTTTCTAAAAGGTGGCCTCTAGATTCTTGGCATTTCCCTAGTGTTTAATGTCCCCGGTAGGCCCCATTGATGTGCTTGGAGGCTATGACATCCTGACAACACAGAGAGGAAAACAAGTTTCACTTTTGTAGCCCTTTCAGATCTTACACTATGAGTCTCACCCTTTGGCTAGTTCTCATTCATATCCTAATGCTGTAATGAAACTGTAATCACAAGCACAGTGCTTTCGTGAGTTCTGTGAGTCACGGTCGTGAATTATCAAAGTATCAGAGGGGGAACTGGGAAGCGCTGAATCTTTAGCCCACGAGCCAGAGGTGAGGGTGACCTGCGGATTCCTGGGCATGCGGCTGGTGACTGAAGTGAGGGCAATCTTCTGGAGGACTGTGCCCTTAATCTGGAAGTTTGGCCCAACTCTAGCCGGTTAGTGTCAGATAGCACCGAGGCTATGCACTATGTACTATGCATGATTCTAGGTGCTTTAAATGTATTAACTAATTTAATACTCCCATAGGAACTGTAGGAAGTAGATTCTATTATTAACCTCGTTTTACACATGTTGAATGGAGACACACGGATTCACCCACTCGCTGGGGAACACACAGCTAGGTAGTGGGAGAGCGAGGCAGAAGGGCTGTAGACCATGGATTGGTAAACTGCTACTCACAGGCCACATCAGCCAACTGCCTGGTTTTCTACCGTCTGTGACCATAGGATGTTTTTCACATTTGGAAACGGCTGGAAAAAATTCAGAGAGCTGTGTTTGTGTTTTAGTGTATAAAAGTGACTGCGTGATGACGGGTCAGTGTCTTTGAAAGAAAAGGTTAGTGTTGCTTGAAGTTCCCCTAGAGATGGGAGGAGGGTAGAAGTCTCCGGGTCCCAATTCCACTGAGGGGGTTCCCCGTACCAATGATAAGCAACTCTTGGACATCAGCCAGCTGTCCCACAATTTAACTCAACTGTGTCACACGTCCTGGGACATAGCATTAGATCCCACAGCTTCACACTTCAGTCCTACGAGATTGACACCCCTCCCCACTTCAGACCCTAGCCACAAGCCCAGGTTATTATATGGTTATGACCCAGCAGCTATTGCTTGGAGGTTCCCAGGCCAACTCCTTAAACTCCGTTCACAAGTTTAGGTCGTTACTGACTGTCCGGCTATAGATCAGAGCCACAAGCCACAAGCCCTTCCCTTGGGTTCAATTAATTAGAACTCATAGAACCCAAATATTTTACTTATTCGATGACTGATTTATTATAAAATGTAGGATTCAGAAACAGCTAAACGGAAGACACATGTAGGGCAGGTGTGGGAAAAAGGTGTGGAGCTTCCATGCTGTCTAAACAAGCCACTCTCCCCATTATCTCCACATGTTCACCAACCTGGAAGCTCTTCAAACTCTGTCATTTTGTGTTTTTAGGGAGGCTTTATTATATAGGCTTTCTATCTATTAAGGACTGGCCATTGGTTCTTGATGCAACGGCCAGCCCCTAGCCCATCCCTGAAGATCAGGGAGTGGGACTAAAAGTTTCCCCCCTGTATGCATCGTTGGTTCCCCTGGCAACCAGCCACCATCTTTAGGTGCTTTCCACAAGTCACATCAGGAATGTAAACCCAGTTGTGGTGGAAAGGGTCTATTATGAATCATGAGACACCCGTTTCACTTTTATGACTCCAAAGCAATTTCAGAAACTGAGGGCAGGAGACCAATAGGATGACAAAAGATGCTCCCATTGCTCTTCTCACTCAGGAAATCCCAAGGGTTTTGGAAGCCGTGAGCCAGGAACCATCGACAATGACCAAATGTGAGACATATATTTTCATTGTCATTAAGTCGACTAAATATGCTTTTCTTATAAATTACAGAATCACCTAGGGTCACGGGGACACGAACACCAGTGTCAAGAGGCAGGAGTAAAGATCATAGTGTTTGTGTTTGTTTTTTAAAGATAAGAGTGTTTTTATTTTAATTCCAGTATAGTTAACATGCGGTGTAATATTAGTTTTGGGTACATATATAATACAGCGAGGCAACGATTCCATGTAACACCAAGTGGGTCATGGCAAATGCACTACAGACTGTAGCCTTTCCTGGAATTTCCATGGGCAAGGAAAGGCAGAGCAGGTCAAACAGTTTAGAATTGGCTGGCTTGAATAATTGTGGAGGGCTTTGGGACATAGGGATTGTCTTTGTCTGTTCCCTGGCCCGGGATTGATTTAGGGCAGGGGAATATTGGCTCGGTTTGTGATTATTAGATAAAGGAGGTGGTTGGGGGTATGGGATGGGGCTGGTTTACCTGTGAGAGGAGTGCTGTCAGGCAAGTTGTTTATCGCAATAGGAATTAACCACCACCCTCCCAGGAGGTCAACACATCCTAACGAGGAGAAGATAAAAAATATGGTTAATATAGTATCTCAAAATACATGAACATTTTGTGACATTCTAATTCTAGTGGATATAAGTAAAGTTTCATTGAAACATAGCAATATTGACTTATTTATTATTGTCTATGGCTGCTGTCACTCTACAGCAGCGAGTTGACTTGTGATAGAGGCCATATGGCCTAGAAAACCTAAGTTGTTTACTATTCGGCCCTTTTCCTAAACTAAATTTTGTCAACCTCTGCTCTATAGTAAATGCCGTTCGACTGTATGAAATACTGCATAGAAACGAAGATGTAAAACGATGAACATTTTAAAAATATAAGGCTATATGTCCTAAATCTTTAGGTGGAGAGACTCTCACTTTTACCATAGGGGAAAAATTAGATTATGTTATGGAAAATATGAAAACTTTCTATGGTAAAAAACCATCATAAAGGTACTTCCACCTGTAGGAAGATGGAGGAGATCTAGTGTTCCCTGTTCCTTCTGCTAAGAAAGAGCTCGGGATCCTGATACATCTTCTGGGACTGCATCGTTTTCTGGCTTTCACAGTTTGTATTGAAAAGTCAGTTTGTATTGAGCGGGGATCATGCCAGGGACCCTCCCTGAGGGCCCTGGGGCCCTGCCGAGGGACAAGGACCCCTGAGTGCCAGGCGATTCCTGTGCCTCAGCTCAAGCATCACCGCAGGAGATCTGGGAAAAGCTGAGGCTGGTGGTCGCGGGGTGGCCACACCTTGGCCGGATCCCTGCCATCGCGGTGCCAGGGCTCAGGCGCCCGCCTGCACAATCCCTGCGCCCCCCGGGCCTCGCGGGCCTCGTGCCCGCGCGCGCGCACCCTGAGGCGCCCTGGGTTCCAAAGCCGTGTCCTGGCAACGGGCCAAACACTGCTCTGGGCCTTCGCCGCCACGTTGGCAACCGAAGGAGAGCGCTGGGAGCCCAGCTCTGTATGCACGGCCTCCGCCCGGAGCCAAGTGCTCGAAGGGCACCTACCTGGGCAGGCTGCGCCCCTCAGGCACGGCCCGGGCCCCGCGGGGTGGGCCCCCGGCAGCAGGCCTCGGCCGCCTGCAGCCCGCTCACTGCGCCCCCCGACCAGCCTTGGCCCGCAGGGGTGGCCCAGCGGTCCAAACGCCGGGGTCAACTCCTAGGCCATCCTACAAGTGTGCCGCGACCCGGGATCGGCGCTGGTTCCTAGCATCGGCCACAAGGTACTCTGTGATCCCGTGGGCCCTGCGCTCTGTTCTGGGGCTCATCACCCAGATCTGCAGGCGGGGCGGCCTGCACAGGACGATGCTGTCAGCCCCCCAAGCACAGGCGTCCCTCACCTCCGCGTCCACCCTGGGCAGACTCCCTGCCTACGTGCCGCAGCTGCGGCTGGTCACCCCGGGGCCAGTGGCAGCACCCAGCTGTGGCCAAGACGTCTCCGCAGTGAAGAGGGCGTGGAGCGCCCGGGAGGAGGAGGACCCTGCCCTCACAGAGCCCCCAGATGCTCGGAGAAGGTGCCCTAAAGGTGCCGGGGCAGCACAGCCGGCATTCAGGCCCTTCGGTGTGGACAGAAGCCTGTGTTCCTTCGTGCCCAGGCCTGGGCCTCTGCACAGAAGCCTCCCCGCAGAGAGAGCAGCCGACGCAGCAGACGACAAGTCCCACAGGTCCAGCAGGAGCTCGTGCAGCACTCGAAATGCCATCAGCAGCTCCTACAGCTCCACCAGGGAGTTCCCGTCCGTGCAGAGGAGGAGGGGTCCAGCCAGAAGACAGGGCCGGCTGCCCCCGAGGCCCCCAGAGAAAGTCAGCCAAGACAGCCCCTCGTGTCCCGCTGCGCCTCCTGTGCCCTGCCAGATGAAGAACCAGCGCCAGCAGGAGGCGGGTGCCACCACGGGGCAGAAAGAACCCTGCAAGGACCGCTCACCCACATCTGACTGCTCCAGGCCCCGAAGACGCAAGATCCCTCTGCTGCCACACAGGCCAGGGGGTCCTGTGCGGCTGCCGCCAGCCCCTGAGCTCGGCTTTGGAGTCACCGCTGGGGACCTAGACGGGGAGAAGAAAGCCGCCCTCCAGCGCATCGACCGTGCTCTGCGAGGGGAGGTGGAGGGCGTCTCGAGGTGCGGCTCCAGGTGCCCTTCCAGTGCCTTGCCCGGGCCTGCTGCTCGGGCCGTTGTACTGCCAGCTGTCGCTCCAGCCCCTGGCCTGAGTGCACAGCGGGCGGAGCAGGACTCCCCGGGTCCCCTGGCTGTCCTGTCGCCTGGTGGAGGGGCTGTCTCTGTGCCGCCTCTGTCTCGGGGGGAGCCCAGCTCCCCTGGCGCCACCTCCTCCCTGTCACAGCCCCTCCCTGGCACCTGTGCACGATCCTCACCTCCAGCCCCATGCACCTTGCTGGCCTCTGCTTCCTGCCCGGGATGGGGATCGGGCAGGGCTGACCTGTGTGCCGAGGCCCCGGACCCCTCCAGGCCTGCTCCCTGCTCTGCATCAGGCCTGGCGTGTGCACGGAGCAGCCCAGCTCCTGGCTGTTCCATTCCCGCAGCTGCTGCAGAGTCCCTGCGCCCCCCCAGGGTGAAGCGCGGCAGGCACTGCCCTCGGATGGGAGGCGAGGGAGGGGGCTCTCTGCCAACCAACTGGGTCAGCGGTTTAACGGATGCCAGCTGTGCCTTCCCCGCTGTTACCAGCACCTCCAGAACGCAGTGCCCTAGCCCCATGTGTGTTGACTGTCCCGTGTTCAGCTCCCGGAGCTCCCCTCCCGCCGTGGGGCCTCGTGCCCCCCCTTCCAGGAGCCTGCCGGTCACTTGTGCTGTCCCTTCCAGCCCCTCAAGCGGCACATCCGCAGGCTTGGCTCCCCAGCCAGCCTCTGACGGCCAGGTCACCCCCATGGACTGCACTCCCCCTTGCCAGCCTCTGCTCTTGGGGTCTCCCCCTGGCTCCAGTGGGAGCTTCTTTCCATCTGCCCAGGCCCTTCCGATGCCCTCCAGAGACAGCATGGGCTCAGTCACAGCCACCACTGGCCTGCACACGCTGGGGCTCTGGAGCCACAGCCCACCTGGGAACCGTCCCCGTGGGAACCCAGGAACCCCAGCTCAGCCCACATTCGGGGCCACTGACGGGCAGTGTCAGGGAGCCACCAGCCTTCGCAGCGCTGTCCCCTATGGACAACGGGCAGCTCCAGCCTCAACCGCTGCCGTGGCCCTGACCTCGGCTCTAGGCCGGCTCACCTTGGGCAGCGCCACACAGGTGGCTTTCGGGGGTTCCTCGCCCACCTCCTGCACCTCGGGGACCCATGCTGGCACCCAGCCAGGCGTTGCTGCCACCCCAGCTGTCGTGCCCCCCGGCACGGCCACCGCCCCTAGCTCCATGACCAATGCTGGGCCCAACAGCCGGCAGCCCTGCCCAATAGCTGGCGGTGCAAGCCCAGCCCCCTTGAGCTTGGGGGTTGGCGCAGCCCCCGCAGGCTTGGGGAGGAGACAGGCTGCCCCAGGTCGGAAGCGCACCTTTGGAGCTCTCAGCGTGACGCCACAAACCAGCGGGGCCCCGAGCGGCACACACCGCTCTGGGGACAGCTTGGGCCCGAACACCCGGGGCCACCCTTGCGGGAGCACCCCCATCACCACCGCCCGAGCCAGCACTCAACACAACCCTGTGTCTGGAGCCCCGAAAGCCCCTCGTGTGAGTCCCAGCCCGAGGCACTTAGCGGCTCAGAGGCCCCCGAGGCCCAGCCCAGAGCCCAGCAGCACTGCCAGCGAGGCCCCCTGCAGGGTCGCGTGGGTCCCAGGCCCTACTCCTCCCGGCGCTGCCTCTGTGCTGAGCACAGCCAGGAGCAGCCCTGCCAGGACGAGCCCCTCGTCAGCTGCCCAGGGCTCGGGGAGTCGCAAAAGAGCTGCGCCGGGCCACAAGTCATTTGCCTCCACCTCGCAATCCACTCTTTTGGGGTCTAGGAGGAAAATGCGGGCCTGAGTCCACAGCTTCCTTCCTGGCAAGTCGCCCGCGTGCCCCTTCCCTCTAGGCTTCACGTGTATGGACCTCATGCCCATGGGAAACCCTAGTCTAGCCCTGACCTCTGTGCACCCGGAGCGACCCTGGGCATTCCGAAAGCCACCATCCAGAATATTCCCAAGCCTTGCCCCGCACTTTTGCCCAAAGGTGGGTGGCTCGAGGCTGTGTCAGATCCCAGTGGCTACAGGCCCCAGGACGGTGCGCGCAGGCCCGTGTCCCATCTGCCTCCAGTCCTGCAGCCCACACGACTCCTCCTCGACCCACAGTGTAGATGAATTGGAGTACCGTCAATGAACAGGGCAGGCAGGCTCACCTATGCCTGGACCTATGGTGGCACCCTGATTAGGACTCTGCTTCTTCATCTCGGGTTGGTTTACGGACTTTCACTTTGGAGCACTCTGTGCAAAACTATTTAGGGAAGCCCAGGCACCTGGTGTGGTTTGCACTGACAGAAGGAATGGAGCCTACATGGTCTGAATCCAGGATGCAGTGCTGCTATCAATCCTGGAAATAGGCTTTTTTTGGTAAGATATGTGAATGAAGTGTTGGTGTCTTCACCAAAAGGTGGCACCTAAGGGTTCTGAGGAAATAAATGTATAGACCCTCTGTACAGACTTGTGTATAAACAACTTTTGTATATACATATAGGATAGCTTTTTTGAACTTATACAGCTGTACATAAAAGTAGCTGATACTAGTTAAGCCTGTGTCAACATGTTTTTTCCACTTGTACATTTCGGACTTTTTCTTTTGGTTGATTAAAGTTGCATATGCTAAGTGTGTGAATGAAAAAAAAAATGCCCTCCCCATGTTCTTTCTATGTTCTACCAGTTTCCTCCAGAGCTTAAAATAAAGCCTTGCTCCACTTCTTTGCATTAAACAAAAACGTCAGTTGACAATCTTAGTTCTTAAAGGGAATATGTTTTCTTTGACTACTCTAAGACTTTCCGGTTTTTTTTTTGTTTCAATAAAGAACATCTTTATTGAGATATACTTCAGTCGTTTAAAGTGTCTAATTTAGTGGCCTTTAGTATACTATCCAGTGCTCATTACACCACGTGCCCTTCTTAATGTCCGTCACCTAGCCCCACCTAGCCCCACTCCCCTCCCCTCCAGCAAACCTCAGTTTATTTCCTGTGATTAAGAGTCTCTTATGGTTTGTCTCCCTCTCTGGTGTCCTTTTGTTTTCTTTTTTCCCTCCCTTCCCATATGATCCTGTTTTGTTTCTTAAAATTCCACCTATGAGTGAGATCCTATGATAATTGTCTTCCTCTCATTGACTTTATTCACTTAGTATAATAGCCTTTAGTTCCATCCACATCATTGCAATTGGCAAAATTTCTTTCTTTTTTTTTTGATGGCTGAGTAGTACTAATCATGTGTGAATGATTAGTTATCTATCTATCTCTCTCTCTCTCTCTCTATCTATCTATCTATCTATCTATCTATCCATCTATCTAACTATATCTCTATACATCCTCTTTATCCATTCATCTGTCAATGGACATCGGGACTCTTTCCATAGTTTGGCTGTTGTGGACATTGCTGCTATAAGTTGGGATGCAGGTGCCCCTTCAGATCACTACATTTGTATCTTTGGGGTGAATATCTGCTGTGCAATTGCTGGGTCATAGGGTAGCTCTGTTTTCTACTTTTTGAGGAACCTCCATACTCTTTTCTTGCCTTCCCAGCAACAGTGTAAAAGGGTTCCCCTTTCTCTGCATCCTTGCCAATGTCTGTTCTTTCCCGACTTGTTAATTTTAGCCATTCTCACTGGCGAGAGGTGGTATCTCATTGTGGTTTTTATTTGTATTTCCCTGATGCCAATGCTATTGAGCATATTTTCATGTGTCCGTTGGCCATTTGTATGTCCTCTCTGGAGAATTGTCAGTTCATGTCTGCTGCCCATTTCCTGATTGGATTCTTTGTTCTTTGGGTGTTGAATTTAATAAGTTCTTTATGGATTTTGGATATTAGCCCTTTACCTGATATGTCATTTGCAAATATCTTCTCCCATACTGTCAGTTTTCTTTCGATTTCGTTGACTCTTTCCTTTGCTGTGCAAAAGCTTTTAACCTTGATCAAGTCCCAATAGTTCATTTTTGCCTGTGTTTTCCTTACCTTTGGAGATGTGTCTAGTGAGGAGTTGCTGCAGCCAAGGTCACAAAGGTTGCCGCCTGTGTTCTCCTCTAGGATTTTGATGGACTCCTGTCTCACATTTAGGTCTTTCTTCCATTCTGAGTCTATTTCTGTGCATGGTGTAAGAAAATGATCCAGTTTCATTCTTCAGCATGTGGCTGTCCAATTTTCCCAACACCATTTGTTGAAGAGACTTTTTTCCATCGGATATTCTTTCCTGCTTGGTTGAAGATTAGTTCACCACAGAGTTGAGGGTCCATTTATGGGTTCTCTATTCTGTTCCATTGATCTACGTATCTGTTTCTGTGCCACCATACTCTCTTGATGATTCCAGCTTTGGAATAGAGCTTGAGGTCTGGAATCGTGATGCCACCCTTTTGGTTTTCTTTTTCAACATTCCATCCCGTTGGCTATTTGGGGTCCTTTTCTGGTTCCATACAAATTTTAGGATTCTTTGTTTCAACGCCGAAATAAGTTGATAGTATTTTGATAGGGATTGCATTGAATTTTTAGATTGCTCTAGATATCATAGGCATTTTAACAATATTTGTTCTTCCAATCCACGAGCACGGAGTGTTGTTTTTCCATTTCTTCGTGCTTTCTTCAGTTTCTTTCATGAGTGTTCTATAGTTTTCAAGAGTACAGATCCTTTGCCCCTTTGGTTAGGTTTATTCCTAGGTATCTTATGGTTTTTGTATACCATGTTTTCTTGATTCACTCACCCTTTGATGGACATTTGGCTTGTTTGTACTTAAAAAAGAATTATTTATTAGAGAGAGAGAGAGAGAGAGCACAAGGTGAAGGGGAAGAGAGAGAGGGAGAGAGAAATTCCAGCAGACTCCACACCCTGTGCTGAGCCCGAGGCTGGGCTTGATCTCATGACCCGGAGACCACTGTACCTAAGCTGAAACCGAGAGTTGGATGCTCAACTGACTGCATCACCCTGGCGCCTGTTTCTACCTTTTGATGTCTCTGATTGTGTCAACAGTGTATACATGTTGGTGCACACACCACTTTCAATTCTTTTGGGTAGATTCCTGGCCGTGGAATTGCTGGGTCCAAAGTAGGCCTATGTGTAACCATTGAGGAGCTGCCAAGGTTTTTTCCAAAGTGCTACAGCATTTTACATTCCCACCAGCAGTGTTTAATGGTTCTAGTTTCAGGGCATCATCACTACCATTTGTTGTTATCTGACTTTTTGATGTTAGCCATGTAGTGCCTGTGAAGTGGTATCTCACTGTGGTTTTGATCTGCCTTTTCCTGCTGACTAATAACATCAAGCATTCTTCATGTGTTTGTTAGCTATTTACATACGGTGTAAGGATCCAGGTTCATTCTTTGTCATGTGCCTAGCAAATGTTCCCAGGACCACTTGTTGAAAGAACAGTCCTCTCCTTGTTGAATGCTCTTGCCACTCATGTCAAAAACCACTTGAACATAGGTATATGGGTTGATTTCTAGAGTCTCCATTTATTCTCTCGATCTATATGTCTACCCATATGGTAGCACCACATCATTATACCATAATTTTGTAGTAATTTTCGAAATCAGGAAGTGTAAGCCCTCCAACTTTGTTCTTTTCAAGATTGTTTCGGCGCTTCCAGGTCTCTTGCAGTTCCATATGCATTTAAGGATCATCTTTTCCATTTCTGCAAAAGGAGCTACTGAGTTTTGATAGGGATTTCATTGAAGCTGTAGATGCCTTTGGGCAATACCGCATCTTAAAAATATCAAGTTTCCCAATCAACGATCGCATGCTACCTTTCCTTTTGCTTAGGCCTTTAACTTTTCTCAGCAGTGTTTTCGTAATTTTCAGTGTAGAAGTGTACGTGCTTGGTTTAAGTTATTCCTTGGTATTTTATTCCTTTGGAAACTATTATCAAGTTGTTTGCTTAATGTCTTTTTTGAATTGTTCATTGATGTTGTATGGAAATACCACTTCCGGGGATCCCTGGGTGGCTCAGCGGTTTGGTGCCGGGCTTTGGCCCAGGGCGCGATCCTGGAGACCCAGATTCGAGTCCCACGTCGCGCACCCTGCGGGGAGCCTGCTTCCTCCTCTGCCTGTGTCTCTGCCTCTCTCTCTCTCTCTCTCTCTTTCTCTGTCTTCTCTCTCTCTATATATATATATAATGAATAAATAAATAAAATCTTTAAACAAAATAAAAAATAAAAGGAAATACCACTTACTTTGTATGCTATCTTGTGTCCTGCAGCTTTACTGAATTTCTTTATTAGCTGTACTGGTTTGTGTTTGAGGCAGGACGGGGATTTTTTTTTTTTTTAATTTTACTGAGATTATGTTACCTATGAATAGATACAGTTTTATATCTCTCTTTCTAATTTGGATGCCCTTCATTTCTTTTTCTTGGCTAATTGCTCTGGCTGTCATTTAACACAATGTTGAATAAAGTGCTCAAAGAAGGCATCTTTGTTCTGTGCTGGATCGCAGAGGGAAAACTTTTAGTCTTTTACCACTGAATATGTTATCTGTGAGTTATTCATAAGTTTTCTTGATCATGTTTAGGAATTTTCCTTCTTCTAGTTTGTTGTATTTTCATCATAAAAGGGTATTGAACTTTGTTAAAGACTTTTTCTGCATTAATTGAGATGATGAGATGATCAGGATTGCTCCCCCTCCTTCATTCTATTAATGTATGCTGATGGATTTTTTTAAATAATGAACCACTCTTTTATTTCTAGGATAAATCCCACTTGTTCATACTAGTAATAATAATAAAAACTAATAATCCATTTAATATGCTAGATTTGGTTTGATAACATTTTGCTGAAGATTTTCTCATATATACTCCTAAGAAATATGGGCTTGTAATTTTCTTGCGATGTCTCTGTCTGGCTTTAGTATCACTTCATACCCACCAGGATAGATAGCATCAAAAAGTCAGACACTGCTGGGAGATTTGAGAATAATTTCCATTAGTTCCTTAAGTGTTTTATAGAATTTTCCAGTTAAGCCATCTGGTTCTGAGCTTTTCTTTGTGGAGAGGTTTTTGCTTACTGATTCAGTCCATTCATTATAGGTCTGATATAGGGCTGTTCTCTTTCTTCTTCAATCGGTTTCAGTAGCTTGTGTGCTTCTAGGAATTTGTCCATTTTCTAGGTCATCTAATTTATTGGTATATAATTGTTCCTACTAACCTTATGATCTTTTTCATCTGCAGGTCTGTCTTAATGTCCCCACCATCACACAGTTAACCTCTGAACCGCATGGGGTATAGAGACACCTACCCCCCACCCATGCAGTTTGAAATCCGCATATTACTTTGGATCCTGCAATATGTAACTAATTGCCTACTGTTGACTGGAAGCCTTATCAATAACAATTAACACATATTTTGTATGTCGCGGTATTATATATAGTATTCTTAAAGTAAGCTAGAGACCAGGCACCCTTAGTCTTCATCTCTTCAAGTCTTTGCTTCAAAATCACCAAGGAGGCCTCTGCTGTCTACCTAATTTAAACTTAATCCCCCCATCTCCCTTTACCTGATCTACTTTCTAACTTATAATTTACTATCTAATATACAGTATGATAATGCACATTGTTAGCTGACTACCTCTACTTCAACTAAATTACAAGAAGGCAGCGTTTTTTTGTCTGCTTGATTCAGTACTGTGTCCCCAGCACTAGAAAGAGTGTGCGGTTCACGGATGCTCAGTAAACAGTCCTTTAAAAAAAATACAGTTATATGTACTACATATAATTTATGAAATTTACCAAATTTCATAAAACACTCCTTGTCACAAGGGAATATATATGGTATTCTACAGTATCTTACCTATTTTTAAATAATGCCCCCATACAAGAGTACATACTGCAGGATGCCACTTCCGTGATGTACTACAAACGCGAAATTAACCCGCAGAGATAAAATTGTAAAACTGATTGATCCTTAAGCGGTGGTCAGGGGGTGGGGGTTGACTAAAAAGGGGCAGCACTTTCTGGGGAAGTACACTGTTCTGTATTTTCACGGGGTGGGGGGGGGGCGGTTGTTACACAGGTCCATCGGCAATTTTTGCATTTTTGTTCTCTGTAAATTATGTGCAAATCATTCTATGAAAATTACGTCCGACCTAAAAATACTGGCAAATAAAACTGTTAGTGCAGCTCACTAAACAGATTTCACCGCCCATACTCACTACGGGGTTGCAGCCCATGACCTAAAAGGCGGACTTGGAGCGCTGCTGTAAGGGTGAAAGGTTAGATGCCATTGGAAAAGCGGGCAGCGCTCCCCCTGGAACGTTTCCGACCTTCAGGAAAGCTTGGTTCTCTTTCCACAGCCCGGAGGGCGCTCCTCGCCTTGGTGTCCAGCCCTTGCGCGCCCGGCACCGCTGGATGCGCTCCAGGCACCACACCTGCAGCGCGGCGCCAGGGCACCAGCCAGAAGGCAGTGCGGGGACCCCGGCCGCCCCGGGCTCACGGACCCAGGTCGAGGAGGGTCACTGCAGCTTTCGACACGCCCCGATCCACGCCTACCCCCAAAGGCCTGCTGACCCCTATTGTTCTTCCCCCACCTCTCAAGCCCGCCCGACATCAACCACGTGGAGGGCTTCGGGCCCCGGGACTCGGCCCCCGCCCCCGCCCCCGGGGCGCTGCAGCCAGGCCTTGGAGGGCACACGTGCGCAGAAGAGGGCGCCGGGTCCCTTCGCCCGCGAAATCCGTCTCCCAGAAGGAAAGCCTGCGCTGCGGCGCCGCACATGCGCAGCGAGGGCCCGAGAGGCCGAGGGGCCGGGCCCGGGGGCGGCGGGGCGCCTCGCGTCCCATTGCAGCGCCTGGCGCGCACCGACCCCAGCCCCTGCGTCTCCAAACCCTTCCTGCAAAAAGGCCCAGTCGGAGGACCAACGGGCGCACGAGCCTAGCGATGGCGCAAGACCCAGGACGCGGCGACAATTCTCTCTCCCAGGCCCGAGCACGTTTCGCTAATGCTTGGAGGACTTAACTCAGGCATTGGAGTTGGAGCCCCAAGCCTTTCCAATGTTTGCAGTCGGCTTTTCTGCCTCCCTGAATGGACCTGAGAGTAGACCGTTGTGACAAGAGGGGAAACACGTCTCAGAGCTTTCCGTAAAGTGCCTGCAAGTCAAAGCTAACAGCGGCATATTTTCTAGGAACACACGCCAATTATTTTTGATGACACAAACATAAAGACCAATAGCTAACTCCTTTGAGTAATAGTAAAAAGAACAACTTGAAAAAACCCAGAGATAGTTTTCCTCCGCAGGGCAGGTGGATGTTCTGAAAATGCTGTTGCTTCACATTGATCTAGTGCAACATTAATCAGTGCCCTGATAGGTATCCACAGTTCTGGGGAAACTGGTTACTTGGGGAAAAAGTTCTCTTTGGATGATCACCTTCCATGCTGTGCCAGTTTCCATAGGGCTTAAAAGTTACGATGAACAGAAATACCTACAGAGCGTTTGCTTGGAATAAAGAACGTGGCCGGCAAAATACAGATTTTTGTCCTTGGTTTCTAAAAGGTGGCCTCTAGATTCTTGGCATTTCCCTAGTGTTTAATGTCCCCGGTAGGCCCCATTGATGTGCTTGGAGGCTATGACATCCTGACAACACAGAGAGGAAAACAAGTTTCACTTTTGTAGCCCTTTCAGATCTTACACTATGAGTCTCACCCTTTGGCTAGTTCTCATTCATATCCTAATGCTGTAATGAAACTGTAATCACAAGCACAGTGCTTTCGTGAGTTCTGTGAGTCACGGTCGTGAATTATCAAAGTATCAGAGGGGGAACTGGGAAGCGCTGAATCTTTAGCCCACGAGCCAGAGGTGAGGGTGACCTGCGGATTCCTGGGCATGCGGCTGGTGACTGAAGTGAGGGCAATCTTCTGGAGGACTGTGCCCTTAATCTGGAAGTTTGGCCCAACTCTAGCCGGTTAGTGTCAGATAGCACCGAGGCTATGCACTATGTACTATGCATGATTCTAGGTGCTTTAAATGTATTAACTAATTTAATACTCCCATAGGAACTGTAGGAAGTAGATTCTATTATTAACCTCGTTTTACACATGTTGAATGGAGACACACGGATTCACCCACTCGCTGGGGAACACACAGCTAGGTAGTGGGAGAGCGAGGCAGAAGGGCTGTAGACCATGGATTGGTAAACTGCTACTCACAGGCCACATCAGCCAACTGCCTGGTTTTCTACCGTCTGTGACCATAGGATGTTTTTCACATTTGGAAACGGCTGGAAAAAATTCAGAGAGCTGTGTTTGTGTTTTAGTGTATAAAAGTGACTGCGTGATGACGGGTCAGTGTCTTTGAAAGAAAAGGTTAGTGTTGCTTGAAGTTCCCCTAGAGATGGGAGGAGGGTAGAAGTCTCCGGGTCCCAATTCCACTGAGGGGGTTCCCCGTACCAATGATAAGCAACTCTTGGACATCAGCCAGCTGTCCCACAATTTAACTCAACTGTGTCACACGTCCTGGGACATAGCATTAGATCCCACAGCTTCACACTTCAGTCCTACGAGATTGACACCCCTCCCCACTTCAGACCCTAGCCACAAGCCCAGGTTATTATATGGTTATGACCCAGCAGCTATTGCTTGGAGGTTCCCAGGCCAACTCCTTAAACTCCGTTCACAAGTTTAGGTCGTTACTGACTGTCCGGCTATAGATCAGAGCCACAAGCCACAAGCCCTTCCCTTGGGTTCAATTAATTAGAACTCATAGAACCCAAATATTTTACTTATTCGATGACTGATTTATTATAAAATGTAGGATTCAGAAACAGCTAAACGGAAGACACATGTAGGGCAGGTGTGGGAAAAAGGTGTGGAGCTTCCATGCTGTCTAAACAAGCCACTCTCCCCATTATCTCCACATGTTCACCAACCTGGAAGCTCTTCAAACTCTGTCATTTTGTGTTTTTAGGGAGGCTTTATTATATAGGCTTTCTATCTATTAAGGACTGGCCATTGGTTCTTGATGCAACGGCCAGCCCCTAGCCCATCCCTGAAGATCAGGGAGTGGGACTAAAAGTTTCCCCCCTGTATGCATCGTTGGTTCCCCTGGCAACCAGCCACCATCTTTAGGTGCTTTCCACAAGTCACATCAGGAATGTAAACCCAGTTGTGGTGGAAAGGGTCTATTATGAATCATGAGACACCCGTTTCACTTTTATGACTCCAAAGCAATTTCAGAAACTGAGGGCAGGAGACCAATAGGATGACAAAAGATGCTCCCATTGCTCTTCTCACTCAGGAAATCCCAAGGGTTTTGGAAGCCGTGAGCCAGGAACCATCGACAATGACCAAATGTGAGACATATATTTTCATTGTCATTAAGTCGACTAAATATGCTTTTCTTATAAATTACAGAATCACCTAGGGTCACGGGGACACGAACACCAGTGTCAAGAGGCAGGAGTAAAGATCATAGTGTTTGTGTTTGTTTTTTAAAGATAAGAGTGTTTTTATTTTAATTCCAGTATAGTTAACATGCGGTGTAATATTAGTTTTGGGTACATATATAATACAGCGAGGCAACGATTCCATGTAACACCAAGTGGGTCATGGCAAATGCACTACAGACTGTAGCCTTTCCTGGAATTTCCATGGGCAAGGAAAGGCAGAGCAGGTCAAACAGTTTAGAATTGGCTGGCTTGAATAATTGTGGAGGGCTTTGGGACATAGGGATTGTCTTTGTCTGTTCCCTGGCCCGGGATTGATTTAGGGCAGGGGAATATTGGCTCGGTTTGTGATTATTAGATAAAGGAGGTGGTTGGGGGTATGGGATGGGGCTGGTTTACCTGTGAGAGGAGTGCTGTCAGGCAAGTTGTTTATCGCAATAGGAATTAACCACCACCCTCCCAGGAGGTCAACACATCCTAACGAGGAGAAGATAAAAAATATGGTTAATATAGTATCTCAAAATACATGAACATTTTGTGACATTCTAATTCTAGTGGATATAAGTAAAGTTTCATTGAAACATAGCAATATTGACTTATTTATTATTGTCTATGGCTGCTGTCACTCTACAGCAGCGAGTTGACTTGTGATAGAGGCCATATGGCCTAGAAAACCTAAGTTGTTTACTATTCGGCCCTTTTCCTAAACTAAATTTTGTCAACCTCTGCTCTATAGTAAATGCCGTTCGACTGTATGAAATACTGCATAGAAACGAAGATGTAAAACGATGAACATTTTAAAAATATAAGGCTATATGTCCTAAATCTTTAGGTGGAGAGACTCTCACTTTTACCATAGGGGAAAAATTAGATTATGTTATGGAAAATATGAAAACTTTCTATGGTAAAAAACCATCATAAAGGTACTTCCACCTGTAGGAAGATGGAGGAGATCTAGTGTTCCCTGTTCCTTCTGCTAAGAAAGAGCTCGGGATCCTGATACATCTTCTGGGACTGCATCGTTTTCTGGCTTTCACAGTTTGTATTGAAAAGTCAGTTTGTATTGAGCGGGGATCATGCCAGGGACCCTCCCTGAGGGCCCTGGGGCCCTGCCGAGGGACAAGGACCCCTGAGTGCCAGGCGATTCCTGTGCCTCAGCTCAAGCATCACCGCAGGAGATCTGGGAAAAGCTGAGGCTGGTGGTCGCGGGGTGGCCACACCTTGGCCGGATCCCTGCCATCGCGGTGCCAGGGCTCAGGCGCCCGCCTGCACAATCCCTGCGCCCCCCGGGCCTCGCGGGCCTCGTGCCCGCGCGCGCGCACCCTGAGGCGCCCTGGGTTCCAAAGCCGTGTCCTGGCAACGGGCCAAACACTGCTCTGGGCCTTCGCCGCCACGTTGGCAACCGAAGGAGAGCGCTGGGAGCCCAGCTCTGTATGCACGGCCTCCGCCCGGAGCCAAGTGCTCGAAGGGCACCTACCTGGGCAGGCTGCGCCCCTCAGGCACGGCCCGGGCCCCGCGGGGTGGGCCCCCGGCAGCAGGCCTCGGCCGCCTGCAGCCCGCTCACTGCGCCCCCCGACCAGCCTTGGCCCGCAGGGGTGGCCCAGCGGTCCAAACGCCGGGGTCAACTCCTAGGCCATCCTACAAGTGTGCCGCGACCCGGGATCGGCGCTGGTTCCTAGCATCGGCCACAAGGTACTCTGTGATCCCGTGGGCCCTGCGCTCTGTTCTGGGGCTCATCACCCAGATCTGCAGGCGGGGCGGCCTGCACAGGACGATGCTGTCAGCCCCCCAAGCACAGGCGTCCCTCACCTCCGCGTCCACCCTGGGCAGACTCCCTGCCTACGTGCCGCAGCTGCGGCTGGTCACCCCGGGGCCAGTGGCAGCACCCAGCTGTGGCCAAGACGTCTCCGCAGTGAAGAGGGCGTGGAGCGCCCGGGAGGAGGAGGACCCTGCCCTCACAGAGCCCCCAGATGCTCGGAGAAGGTGCCCTAAAGGTGCCGGGGCAGCACAGCCGGCATTCAGGCCCTTCGGTGTGGACAGAAGCCTGTGTTCCTTCGTGCCCAGGCCTGGGCCTCTGCACAGAAGCCTCCCCGCAGAGAGAGCAGCCGACGCAGCAGACGACAAGTCCCACAGGTCCAGCAGGAGCTCGTGCAGCACTCGAAATGCCATCAGCAGCTCCTACAGCTCCACCAGGGAGTTCCCGTCCGTGCAGAGGAGGAGGGGTCCAGCCAGAAGACAGGGCCGGCTGCCCCCGAGGCCCCCAGAGAAAGTCAGCCAAGACAGCCCCTCGTGTCCCGCTGCGCCTCCTGTGCCCTGCCAGATGAAGAACCAGCGCCAGCAGGAGGCGGGTGCCACCACGGGGCAGAAAGAACCCTGCAAGGACCGCTCACCCACGTCTGACTGCTCCAGGCCCCGAAGACGCAAGATCCCTCTGCTGCCACACAGGCCAGGGGGTCCTGTGCGGCTGCCGCCAGCCCCTGAGCTCGGCTTTGGAGTCACCGCTGGGGACCTAGACGGGGAGAAGAAAGCCGCCCTCCAGCGCATCGACCGTGCTCTGCGAGGGGAGGTGGAGGGCGTCTCGAGGTGCGGCTCCAGGTGCCCTTCCAGTGCCTTGCCCGGGCCTGCTGCTCGGGCCGTTGTACTGCCAGCTGTCGCTCCAGCCCCTGGCCTGAGTGCACAGCGGGCGGAGCAGGACTCCCCGGGTCCCCTGGCTGTCCTGTCGCCTGGTGGAGGGGCTGTCTCTGTGCCGCCTCTGTCTCGGGGGGAGCCCAGCTCCCCTGGCGCCACCTCCTCCCTGTCACAGCCCCTCCCTGGCACCTGTGCACGATCCTCACCTCCAGCCCCATGCACCTTGCTGGCCTCTGCTTCCTGCCCGGGATGGGGATCGGGCAGGGCTGACCTGTGTGCCGAGGCCCCGGACCCCTCCAGGCCTGCTCCCTGCTCTGCATCAGGCCTGGCGTGTGCACGGAGCAGCCCAGCTCCTGGCTGTTCCATTCCCGCAGCTGCTGCAGAGTCCCTGCGCCCCCCCAGGGTGAAGCGCGGCAGGCACTGCCCTCGGATGGGAGGCGAGGGAGGGGGCTCTCTGCCAACCAACTGGGTCAGCGGTTTAACGGATGCCAGCTGTGCCTTCCCCGCTGTTACCAGCACCTCCAGAACGCAGTGCCCTAGCCCCATGTGTGTTGACTGTCCCGTGTTCAGCTCCCGGAGCTCCCCTCCCGCCGTGGGGCCTCGTGCCCCCCCTTCCAGGAGCCTGCCGGTCACTTGTGCTGTCCCTTCCAGCCCCTCAAGCGGCACATCCGCAGGCTTGGCTCCCCAGCCAGCCTCTGACGGCCAGGTCACCCCCATGGACTGCACTCCCCCTTGCCAGCCTCTGCTCTTGGGGTCTCCCCCTGGCTCCAGTGGGAGCTTCTTTCCATCTGCCCAGGCCCTTCCGATGCCCTCCAGAGACAGCATGGGCTCAGTCACAGCCACCACTGGCCTGCACACGCTGGGGCTCTGGAGCCACAGCCCACCTGGGAACCGTCCCCGTGGGAACCCAGGAACCCCAGCTCAGCCCACATTCGGGGCCACTGACGGGCAGTGTCAGGGAGCCACCAGCCTTCGCAGCGCTGTCCCCTATGGACAACGGGCAGCTCCAGCCTCAACCGCTGCCGTGGCCCTGACCTCGGCTCTAGGCCGGCTCACCTTGGGCAGCGCCACACAGGTGGCTTTCGGGGGTTCCTCGCCCACCTCCTGCACCTCGGGGACCCATGCTGGCACCCAGCCAGGCGTTGCTGCCACCCCAGCTGTCGTGCCCCCCGGCACGGCCACCGCCCCTAGCTCCATGACCAATGCTGGGCCCAACAGCCGGCAGCCCTGCCCAATAGCTGGCGGTGCAAGCCCAGCCCCCTTGAGCTTGGGGGTTGGCGCAGCCCCCGCAGGCTTGGGGAGGAGACAGGCTGCCCCAGGTCGGAAGCGCACCTTTGGAGCTCTCAGCGTGACGCCACAAACCAGCGGGGCCCCGAGCGGCACACACCGCTCTGGGGACAGCTTGGGCCCGAACACCCGGGGCCACCCTTGCGGGAGCACCCCCATCACCACCGCCCGAGCCAGCACTCAACACAACCCTGTGTCTGGAGCCCCGAAAGCCCCTCGTGTGAGTCCCAGCCCGAGGCACTTAGCGGCTCAGAGGCCCCCGAGGCCCAGCCCAGAGCCCAGCAGCACTGCCAGCGAGGCCCCCTGCAGGGTCGCGTGGGTCCCAGGCCCTACTCCTCCCGGCGCTGCCTCTGTGCTGAGCACAGCCAGGAGCAGCCCTGCCAGGACGAGCCCCTCGTCAGCTGCCCAGGGCTCGGGGAGTCGCAAAAGAGCTGCGCCGGGCCACAAGTCATTTGCCTCCACCTCGCAATCCACTCTTTTGGGGTCTAGGAGGAAAATGCGGGCCTGAGTCCACAGCTTCCTTCCTGGCAAGTCGCCCGCGTGCCCCTTCCCTCTAGGCTTCACGTGTATGGACCTCATGCCCATGGGAAACCCTAGTCTAGCCCTGACCTCTGTGCACCCGGAGCGACCCTGGGCATTCCGAAAGCCACCATCCAGAATATTCCCAAGCCTTGCCCCGCACTTTTGCCCAAAGGTGGGTGGCTCGAGGCTGTGTCAGATCCCAGTGGCTACAGGCCCCAGGACGGTGCGCGCAGGCCCGTGTCCCATCTGCCTCCAGTCCTGCAGCCCACACGACTCCTCCTCGACCCACAGTGTAGATGAATTGGAGTACCGTCAATGAACAGGGCAGGCAGGCTCACCTATGCCTGGACCTATGGTGGCACCCTGATTAGGACTCTGCTTCTTCATCTCGGGTTGGTTTACGGACTTTCACTTTGGAGCACTCTGTGCAAAACTATTTAGGGAAGCCCAGGCACCTGGTGTGGTTTGCACTGACAGAAGGAATGGAGCCTACATGGTCTGAATCCAGGATGCAGTGCTGCTATCAATCCTGGAAATAGGCTTTTTTTGGTAAGATATGTGAATGAAGTGTTGGTGTCTTCACCAAAAGGTGGCACCTAAGGGTTCTGAGGAAATAAATGTATAGACCCTCTGTACAGACTTGTGTATAAACAACTTTTGTATATACATATAGGATAGCTTTTTTGAACTTATACAGCTGTACATAAAAGTAGCTGATACTAGTTAAGCCTGTGTCAACATGTTTTTTCCACTTGTACATTTCGGACTTTTTCTTTTGGTTGATTAAAGTTGCATATGCTAAGTGTGTGAATGAAAAAAAAAATGCCCTCCCCATGTTCTTTCTATGTTCTACCAGTTTCCTCCAGAGCTTAAAATAAAGCCTTGCTCCACTTCTTTGCATTAAACAAAAACGTCAGTTGACAATCTTAGTTCTTAAAGGGAATATGTTTTCTTTGACTACTCTAAGACTTTCCGGTTTTTTTTTTGTTTCAATAAAGAACATCTTTATTGAGATATACTTCAGTCGTTTAAAGTGTCTAATTTAGTGGCCTTTAGTATACTATCCAGTGCTCATTACACCACGTGCCCTTCTTAATGTCCGTCACCTAGCCCCACCTAGCCCCACTCCCCTCCCCTCCAGCAAACCTCAGTTTATTTCCTGTGATTAAGAGTCTCTTATGGTTTGTCTCCCTCTCTGGTGTCCTTTTGTTTTCTTTTTTCCCTCCCTTCCCATATGATCCTGTTTTGTTTCTTAAAATTCCACCTATGAGTGAGATCCTATGATAATTGTCTTCCTCTCATTGACTTTATTCACTTAGTATAATAGCCTTTAGTTCCATCCACATCATTGCAATTGGCAAAATTTCTTTCTTTTTTTTTTGATGGCTGAGTAGTACTAATCATGTGTGAATGATTAGTTATCTATCTATCTCTCTCTCTCTCTCTCTATCTATCTATCTATCTATCTATCTATCCATCTATCTAACTATATCTCTATACATCCTCTTTATCCATTCATCTGTCAATGGACATCGGGACTCTTTCCATAGTTTGGCTGTTGTGGACATTGCTGCTATAAGTTGGGATGCAGGTGCCCCTTCAGATCACTACATTTGTATCTTTGGGGTGAATATCTGCTGTGCAATTGCTGGGTCATAGGGTAGCTCTGTTTTCTACTTTTTGAGGAACCTCCATACTCTTTTCTTGCCTTCCCAGCAACAGTGTAAAAGGGTTCCCCTTTCTCTGCATCCTTGCCAATGTCTGTTCTTTCCCGACTTGTTAATTTTAGCCATTCTCACTGGCGAGAGGTGGTATCTCATTGTGGTTTTTATTTGTATTTCCCTGATGCCAATGCTATTGAGCATATTTTCATGTGTCCGTTGGCCATTTGTATGTCCTCTCTGGAGAATTGTCAGTTCATGTCTGCTGCCCATTTCCTGATTGGATTCTTTGTTCTTTGGGTGTTGAATTTAATAAGTTCTTTATGGATTTTGGATATTAGCCCTTTACCTGATATGTCATTTGCAAATATCTTCTCCCATACTGTCAGTTTTCTTTCGATTTCGTTGACTCTTTCCTTTGCTGTGCAAAAGCTTTTAACCTTGATCAAGTCCCAATAGTTCATTTTTGCCTGTGTTTTCCTTACCTTTGGAGATGTGTCTAGTGAGGAGTTGCTGCAGCCAAGGTCACAAAGGTTGCCGCCTGTGTTCTCCTCTAGGATTTTGATGGACTCCTGTCTCACATTTAGGTCTTTCTTCCATTCTGAGTCTATTTCTGTGCATGGTGTAAGAAAATGATCCAGTTTCATTCTTCAGCATGTGGCTGTCCAATTTTCCCAACACCATTTGTTGAAGAGACTTTTTTCCATCGGATATTCTTTCCTGCTTGGTTGAAGATTAGTTCACCACAGAGTTGAGGGTCCATTTATGGGTTCTCTATTCTGTTCCATTGATCTACGTATCTGTTTCTGTGCCACCATACTCTCTTGATGATTCCAGCTTTGGAATAGAGCTTGAGGTCTGGAATCGTGATGCCACCCTTTTGGTTTTCTTTTTCAACATTCCATCCCGTTGGCTATTTGGGGTCCTTTTCTGGTTCCATACAAATTTTAGGATTCTTTGTTTCAACGCCGAAATAAGTTGATAGTATTTTGATAGGGATTGCATTGAATTTTTAGATTGCTCTAGATATCATAGGCATTTTAACAATATTTGTTCTTCCAATCCACGAGCACGGAGTGTTGTTTTTCCATTTCTTCGTGCTTTCTTCAGTTTCTTTCATGAGTGTTCTATAGTTTTCAAGAGTACAGATCCTTTGCCCCTTTGGTTAGGTTTATTCCTAGGTATCTTATGGTTTTTGTATACCATGTTTTCTTGATTCACTCACCCTTTGATGGACATTTGGCTTGTTTGTACTTAAAAAAGAATTATTTATTAGAGAGAGAGAGAGAGAGAGCACAAGGTGAAGGGGAAGAGAGAGAGGGAGAGAGAAATTCCAGCAGACTCCACACCCTGTGCTGAGCCCGAGGCTGGGCTTGATCTCATGACCCGGAGACCACTGTACCTAAGCTGAAACCGAGAGTTGGATGCTCAACTGACTGCATCACCCTGGCGCCTGTTTCTACCTTTTGATGTCTCTGATTGTGTCAACAGTGTATACATGTTGGTGCACACACCACTTTCAATTCTTTTGGGTAGATTCCTGGCCGTGGAATTGCTGGGTCCAAAGTAGGCCTATGTGTAACCATTGAGGAGCTGCCAAGGTTTTTTCCAAAGTGCTACAGCATTTTACATTCCCACCAGCAGTGTTTAATGGTTCTAGTTTCAGGGCATCATCACTACCATTTGTTGTTATCTGACTTTTTGATGTTAGCCATGTAGTGCCTGTGAAGTGGTATCTCACTGTGGTTTTGATCTGCCTTTTCCTGCTGACTAATAACATCAAGCATTCTTCATGTGTTTGTTAGCTATTTACATACGGTGTAAGGATCCAGGTTCATTCTTTGTCATGTGCCTAGCAAATGTTCCCAGGACCACTTGTTGAAAGAACAGTCCTCTCCTTGTTGAATGCTCTTGCCACTCATGTCAAAAACCACTTGAACATAGGTATATGGGTTGATTTCTAGAGTCTCCATTTATTCTCTCGATCTATATGTCTACCCATATGGTAGCACCACATCATTATACCATAATTTTGTAGTAATTTTCGAAATCAGGAAGTGTAAGCCCTCCAACTTTGTTCTTTTCAAGATTGTTTCGGCGCTTCCAGGTCTCTTGCAGTTCCATATGCATTTAAGGATCATCTTTTCCATTTCTGCAAAAGGAGCTACTGAGTTTTGATAGGGATTTCATTGAAGCTGTAGATGCCTTTGGGCAATACCGCATCTTAAAAATATCAAGTTTCCCAATCAACGATCGCATGCTACCTTTCCTTTTGCTTAGGCCTTTAACTTTTCTCAGCAGTGTTTTCGTAATTTTCAGTGTAGAAGTGTACGTGCTTGGTTTAAGTTATTCCTTGGTATTTTATTCCTTTGGAAACTATTATCAAGTTGTTTGCTTAATGTCTTTTTTGAATTGTTCATTGATGTTGTATGGAAATACCACTTCCGGGGATCCCTGGGTGGCTCAGCGGTTTGGTGCCGGGCTTTGGCCCAGGGCGCGATCCTGGAGACCCAGATTCGAGTCCCACGTCGCGCACCCTGCGGGGAGCCTGCTTCCTCCTCTGCCTGTGTCTCTGCCTCTCTCTCTCTCTCTCTCTCTTTCTCTGTCTTCTCTCTCTCTATATATATATATAATGAATAAATAAATAAAATCTTTAAACAAAATAAAAAATAAAAGGAAATACCACTTACTTTGTATGCTATCTTGTGTCCTGCAGCTTTACTGAATTTCTTTATTAGCTGTACTGGTTTGTGTTTGAGGCAGGACGGGGATTTTTTTTTTTTTTAATTTTACTGAGATTATGTTACCTATGAATAGATACAGTTTTATATCTCTCTTTCTAATTTGGATGCCCTTCATTTCTTTTTCTTGGCTAATTGCTCTGGCTGTCATTTAACACAATGTTGAATAAAGTGCTCAAAGAAGGCATCTTTGTTCTGTGCTGGATCGCAGAGGGAAAACTTTTAGTCTTTTACCACTGAATATGTTATCTGTGAGTTATTCATAAGTTTTCTTGATCATGTTTAGGAATTTTCCTTCTTCTAGTTTGTTGTATTTTCATCATAAAAGGGTATTGAACTTTGTTAAAGACTTTTTCTGCATTAATTGAGATGATGAGATGATCAGGATTGCTCCCCCTCCTTCATTCTATTAATGTATGCTGATGGATTTTTTTAAATAATGAACCACTCTTTTATTTCTAGGATAAATCCCACTTGTTCATACTAGTAATAATAATAAAAACTAATAATCCATTTAATATGCTAGATTTGGTTTGATAACATTTTGCTGAAGATTTTCTCATATATACTCCTAAGAAATATGGGCTTGTAATTTTCTTGCGATGTCTCTGTCTGGCTTTAGTATCACTTCATACCCACCAGGATAGATAGCATCAAAAAGTCAGACACTGCTGGGAGATTTGAGAATAATTTCCATTAGTTCCTTAAGTGTTTTATAGAATTTTCCAGTTAAGCCATCTGGTTCTGAGCTTTTCTTTGTGGAGAGGTTTTTGCTTACTGATTCAGTCCATTCATTATAGGTCTGATATAGGGCTGTTCTCTTTCTTCTTCAATCGGTTTCAGTAGCTTGTGTGCTTCTAGGAATTTGTCCATTTTCTAGGTCATCTAATTTATTGGTATATAATTGTTCCTACTAACCTTATGATCTTTTTCATCTGCAGGTCTGTCTTAATGTCCCCACCATCACACAGTTAACCTCTGAACCGCATGGGGTATAGAGACACCTACCCCCCACCCATGCAGTTTGAAATCCGCATATTACTTTGGATCCTGCAATATGTAACTAATTGCCTACTGTTGACTGGAAGCCTTATCAATAACAATTAACACATATTTTGTATGTCGCGGTATTATATATAGTATTCTTAAAGTAAGCTAGAGACCAGGCACCCTTAGTCTTCATCTCTTCAAGTCTTTGCTTCAAAATCACCAAGGAGGCCTCTGCTGTCTACCTAATTTAAACTTAATCCCCCCATCTCCCTTTACCTGATCTACTTTCTAACTTATAATTTACTATCTAATATACAGTATGATAATGCACATTGTTAGCTGACTACCTCTACTTCAACTAAATTACAAGAAGGCAGCGTTTTTTTGTCTGCTTGATTCAGTACTGTGTCCCCAGCACTAGAAAGAGTGTGCGGTTCACGGATGCTCAGTAAACAGTCCTTTAAAAAAAATACAGTTATATGTACTACATATAATTTATGAAATTTACCAAATTTCATAAAACACTCCTTGTCACAAGGGAATATATATGGTATTCTACAGTATCTTACCTATTTTTAAATAATGCCCCCATACAAGAGTACATACTGCAGGATGCCACTTCCGTGATGTACTACAAACGCGAAATTAACCCGCAGAGATAAAATTGTAAAACTGATTGATCCTTAAGCGGTGGTCAGGGGGTGGGGGTTGACTAAAAAGGGGCAGCACTTTCTGGGGAAGTACACTGTTCTGTATTTTCACGGGGTGGGGGGGGGGCGGTTGTTACACAGGTCCATCGGCAATTTTTGCATTTTTGTTCTCTGTAAATTATGTGCAAATCATTCTATGAAAATTACGTCCGACCTAAAAATACTGGCAAATAAAACTGTTAGTGCAGCTCACTAAACAGATTTCACCGCCCATACTCACTACGGGGTTGCAGCCCATGACCTAAAAGGCGGACTTGGAGCGCTGCTGTAAGGGTGAAAGGTTAGATGCCATTGGAAAAGCGGGCAGCGCTCCCCCTGGAACGTTTCCGACCTTCAGGAAAGCTTGGTTCTCTTTCCACAGCCCGGAGGGCGCTCCTCGCCTTGGTGTCCAGCCCTTGCGCGCCCGGCACCGCTGGATGCGCTCCAGGCACCACACCTGCAGCGCGGCGCCAGGGCACCAGCCAGAAGGCAGTGCGGGGACCCCGGCCGCCCCGGGCTCACGGACCCAGGTCGAGGAGGGTCACTGCAGCTTTCGACACGCCCCGATCCACGCCTACCCCCAAAGGCCTGCTGACCCCTATTGTTCTTCCCCCACCTCTCAAGCCCGCCCGACATCAACCACGTGGAGGGCTTCGGGCCCCGGGACTCGGCCCCCGCCCCCGCCCCCGGGGCGCTGCAGCCAGGCCTTGGAGGGCACACGTGCGCAGAAGAGGGCGCCGGGTCCCTTCGCCCGCGAAATCCGTCTCCCAGAAGGAAAGCCTGCGCTGCGGCGCCGCACATGCGCAGCGAGGGCCCGAGAGGCCGAGGGGCCGGGCCCGGGGGCGGCGGGGCGCCTCGCGTCCCATTGCAGCGCCTGGCGCGCACCGACCCCAGCCCCTGCGTCTCCAAACCCTTCCTGCAAAAAGGCCCAGTCGGAGGACCAACGGGCGCACGAGCCTAGCGATGGCGCAAGACCCAGGACGCGGCGACAATTCTCTCTCCCAGGCCCGAGCACGTTTCGCTAATGCTTGGAGGACTTAACTCAGGCATTGGAGTTGGAGCCCCAAGCCTTTCCAATGTTTGCAGTCGGCTTTTCTGCCTCCCTGAATGGACCTGAGAGTAGACCGTTGTGACAAGAGGGGAAACACGTCTCAGAGCTTTCCGTAAAGTGCCTGCAAGTCAAAGCTAACAGCGGCATATTTTCTAGGAACACACGCCAATTATTTTTGATGACACAAACATAAAGACCAATAGCTAACTCCTTTGAGTAATAGTAAAAAGAACAACTTGAAAAAACCCAGAGATAGTTTTCCTCCGCAGGGCAGGTGGATGTTCTGAAAATGCTGTTGCTTCACATTGATCTAGTGCAACATTAATCAGTGCCCTGATAGGTATCCACAGTTCTGGGGAAACTGGTTACTTGGGGAAAAAGTTCTCTTTGGATGATCACCTTCCATGCTGTGCCAGTTTCCATAGGGCTTAAAAGTTACGATGAACAGAAATACCTACAGAGCGTTTGCTTGGAATAAAGAACGTGGCCGGCAAAATACAGATTTTTGTCCTTGGTTTCTAAAAGGTGGCCTCTAGATTCTTGGCATTTCCCTAGTGTTTAATGTCCCCGGTAGGCCCCATTGATGTGCTTGGAGGCTATGACATCCTGACAACACAGAGAGGAAAACAAGTTTCACTTTTGTAGCCCTTTCAGATCTTACACTATGAGTCTCACCCTTTGGCTAGTTCTCATTCATATCCTAATGCTGTAATGAAACTGTAATCACAAGCACAGTGCTTTCGTGAGTTCTGTGAGTCACGGTCGTGAATTATCAAAGTATCAGAGGGGGAACTGGGAAGCGCTGAATCTTTAGCCCACGAGCCAGAGGTGAGGGTGACCTGCGGATTCCTGGGCATGCGGCTGGTGACTGAAGTGAGGGCAATCTTCTGGAGGACTGTGCCCTTAATCTGGAAGTTTGGCCCAACTCTAGCCGGTTAGTGTCAGATAGCACCGAGGCTATGCACTATGTACTATGCATGATTCTAGGTGCTTTAAATGTATTAACTAATTTAATACTCCCATAGGAACTGTAGGAAGTAGATTCTATTATTAACCTCGTTTTACACATGTTGAATGGAGACACACGGATTCACCCACTCGCTGGGGAACACACAGCTAGGTAGTGGGAGAGCGAGGCAGAAGGGCTGTAGACCATGGATTGGTAAACTGCTACTCACAGGCCACATCAGCCAACTGCCTGGTTTTCTACCGTCTGTGACCATAGGATGTTTTTCACATTTGGAAACGGCTGGAAAAAATTCAGAGAGCTGTGTTTGTGTTTTAGTGTATAAAAGTGACTGCGTGATGACGGGTCAGTGTCTTTGAAAGAAAAGGTTAGTGTTGCTTGAAGTTCCCCTAGAGATGGGAGGAGGGTAGAAGTCTCCGGGTCCCAATTCCACTGAGGGGGTTCCCCGTACCAATGATAAGCAACTCTTGGACATCAGCCAGCTGTCCCACAATTTAACTCAACTGTGTCACACGTCCTGGGACATAGCATTAGATCCCACAGCTTCACACTTCAGTCCTACGAGATTGACACCCCTCCCCACTTCAGACCCTAGCCACAAGCCCAGGTTATTATATGGTTATGACCCAGCAGCTATTGCTTGGAGGTTCCCAGGCCAACTCCTTAAACTCCGTTCACAAGTTTAGGTCGTTACTGACTGTCCGGCTATAGATCAGAGCCACAAGCCACAAGCCCTTCCCTTGGGTTCAATTAATTAGAACTCATAGAACCCAAATATTTTACTTATTCGATGACTGATTTATTATAAAATGTAGGATTCAGAAACAGCTAAACGGAAGACACATGTAGGGCAGGTGTGGGAAAAAGGTGTGGAGCTTCCATGCTGTCTAAACAAGCCACTCTCCCCATTATCTCCACATGTTCACCAACCTGGAAGCTCTTCAAACTCTGTCATTTTGTGTTTTTAGGGAGGCTTTATTATATAGGCTTTCTATCTATTAAGGACTGGCCATTGGTTCTTGATGCAACGGCCAGCCCCTAGCCCATCCCTGAAGATCAGGGAGTGGGACTAAAAGTTTCCCCCCTGTATGCATCGTTGGTTCCCCTGGCAACCAGCCACCATCTTTAGGTGCTTTCCACAAGTCACATCAGGAATGTAAACCCAGTTGTGGTGGAAAGGGTCTATTATGAATCATGAGACACCCGTTTCACTTTTATGACTCCAAAGCAATTTCAGAAACTGAGGGCAGGAGACCAATAGGATGACAAAAGATGCTCCCATTGCTCTTCTCACTCAGGAAATCCCAAGGGTTTTGGAAGCCGTGAGCCAGGAACCATCGACAATGACCAAATGTGAGACATATATTTTCATTGTCATTAAGTCGACTAAATATGCTTTTCTTATAAATTACAGAATCACCTAGGGTCACGGGGACACGAACACCAGTGTCAAGAGGCAGGAGTAAAGATCATAGTGTTTGTGTTTGTTTTTTAAAGATAAGAGTGTTTTTATTTTAATTCCAGTATAGTTAACATGCGGTGTAATATTAGTTTTGGGTACATATATAATACAGCGAGGCAACGATTCCATGTAACACCAAGTGGGTCATGGCAAATGCACTACAGACTGTAGCCTTTCCTGGAATTTCCATGGGCAAGGAAAGGCAGAGCAGGTCAAACAGTTTAGAATTGGCTGGCTTGAATAATTGTGGAGGGCTTTGGGACATAGGGATTGTCTTTGTCTGTTCCCTGGCCCGGGATTGATTTAGGGCAGGGGAATATTGGCTCGGTTTGTGATTATTAGATAAAGGAGGTGGTTGGGGGTATGGGATGGGGCTGGTTTACCTGTGAGAGGAGTGCTGTCAGGCAAGTTGTTTATCGCAATAGGAATTAACCACCACCCTCCCAGGAGGTCAACACATCCTAACGAGGAGAAGATAAAAAATATGGTTAATATAGTATCTCAAAATACATGAACATTTTGTGACATTCTAATTCTAGTGGATATAAGTAAAGTTTCATTGAAACATAGCAATATTGACTTATTTATTATTGTCTATGGCTGCTGTCACTCTACAGCAGCGAGTTGACTTGTGATAGAGGCCATATGGCCTAGAAAACCTAAGTTGTTTACTATTCGGCCCTTTTCCTAAACTAAATTTTGTCAACCTCTGCTCTATAGTAAATGCCGTTCGACTGTATGAAATACTGCATAGAAACGAAGATGTAAAACGATGAACATTTTAAAAATATAAGGCTATATGTCCTAAATCTTTAGGTGGAGAGACTCTCACTTTTACCATAGGGGAAAAATTAGATTATGTTATGGAAAATATGAAAACTTTCTATGGTAAAAAACCATCATAAAGGTACTTCCACCTGTAGGAAGATGGAGGAGATCTAGTGTTCCCTGTTCCTTCTGCTAAGAAAGAGCTCGGGATCCTGATACATCTTCTGGGACTGCATCGTTTTCTGGCTTTCACAGTTTGTATTGAAAAGTCAGTTTGTATTGAGCGGGGATCATGCCAGGGACCCTCCCTGAGGGCCCTGGGGCCCTGCCGAGGGACAAGGACCCCTGAGTGCCAGGCGATTCCTGTGCCTCAGCTCAAGCATCACCGCAGGAGATCTGGGAAAAGCTGAGGCTGGTGGTCGCGGGGTGGCCACACCTTGGCCGGATCCCTGCCATCGCGGTGCCAGGGCTCAGGCGCCCGCCTGCACAATCCCTGCGCCCCCCGGGCCTCGCGGGCCTCGTGCCCGCGCGCGCGCACCCTGAGGCGCCCTGGGTTCCAAAGCCGTGTCCTGGCAACGGGCCAAACACTGCTCTGGGCCTTCGCCGCCACGTTGGCAACCGAAGGAGAGCGCTGGGAGCCCAGCTCTGTATGCACGGCCTCCGCCCGGAGCCAAGTGCTCGAAGGGCACCTACCTGGGCAGGCTGCGCCCCTCAGGCACGGCCCGGGCCCCGCGGGGTGGGCCCCCGGCAGCAGGCCTCGGCCGCCTGCAGCCCGCTCACTGCGCCCCCCGACCAGCCTTGGCCCGCAGGGGTGGCCCAGCGGTCCAAACGCCGGGGTCAACTCCTAGGCCATCCTACAAGTGTGCCGCGACCCGGGATCGGCGCTGGTTCCTAGCATCGGCCACAAGGTACTCTGTGATCCCGTGGGCCCTGCGCTCTGTTCTGGGGCTCATCACCCAGATCTGCAGGCGGGGCGGCCTGCACAGGACGATGCTGTCAGCCCCCCAAGCACAGGCGTCCCTCACCTCCGCGTCCACCCTGGGCAGACTCCCTGCCTACGTGCCGCAGCTGCGGCTGGTCACCCCGGGGCCAGTGGCAGCACCCAGCTGTGGCCAAGACGTCTCCGCAGTGAAGAGGGCGTGGAGCGCCCGGGAGGAGGAGGACCCTGCCCTCACAGAGCCCCCAGATGCTCGGAGAAGGTGCCCTAAAGGTGCCGGGGCAGCACAGCCGGCATTCAGGCCCTTCGGTGTGGACAGAAGCCTGTGTTCCTTCGTGCCCAGGCCTGGGCCTCTGCACAGAAGCCTCCCCGCAGAGAGAGCAGCCGACGCAGCAGACGACAAGTCCCACAGGTCCAGCAGGAGCTCGTGCAGCACTCGAAATGCCATCAGCAGCTCCTACAGCTCCACCAGGGAGTTCCCGTCCGTGCAGAGGAGGAGGGGTCCAGCCAGAAGACAGGGCCGGCTGCCCCCGAGGCCCCCAGAGAAAGTCAGCCAAGACAGCCCCTCGTGTCCCGCTGCGCCTCCTGTGCCCTGCCAGATGAAGAACCAGCGCCAGCAGGAGGCGGGTGCCACCACGGGGCAGAAAGAACCCTGCAAGGACCGCTCACCCACATCTGACTGCTCCAGGCCCCGAAGACGCAAGATCCCTCTGCTGCCACACAGGCCAGGGGGTCCTGTGCGGCTGCCGCCAGCCCCTGAGCTCGGCTTTGGAGTCACCGCTGGGGACCTAGACGGGGAGAAGAAAGCCGCCCTCCAGCGCATCGACCGTGCTCTGCGAGGGGAGGTGGAGGGCGTCTCGAGGTGCGGCTCCAGGTGCCCTTCCAGTGCCTTGCCCGGGCCTGCTGCTCGGGCCGTTGTACTGCCAGCTGTCGCTCCAGCCCCTGGCCTGAGTGCACAGCGGGCGGAGCAGGACTCCCCGGGTCCCCTGGCTGTCCTGTCGCCTGGTGGAGGGGCTGTCTCTGTGCCGCCTCTGTCTCGGGGGGAGCCCAGCTCCCCTGGCGCCACCTCCTCCCTGTCACAGCCCCTCCCTGGCACCTGTGCACGATCCTCACCTCCAGCCCCATGCACCTTGCTGGCCTCTGCTTCCTGCCCGGGATGGGGATCGGGCAGGGCTGACCTGTGTGCCGAGGCCCCGGACCCCTCCAGGCCTGCTCCCTGCTCTGCATCAGGCCTGGCGTGTGCACGGAGCAGCCCAGCTCCTGGCTGTTCCATTCCCGCAGCTGCTGCAGAGTCCCTGCGCCCCCCCAGGGTGAAGCGCGGCAGGCACTGCCCTCGGATGGGAGGCGAGGGAGGGGGCTCTCTGCCAACCAACTGGGTCAGCGGTTTAACGGATGCCAGCTGTGCCTTCCCCGCTGTTACCAGCACCTCCAGAACGCAGTGCCCTAGCCCCATGTGTGTTGACTGTCCCGTGTTCAGCTCCCGGAGCTCCCCTCCCGCCGTGGGGCCTCGTGCCCCCCCTTCCAGGAGCCTGCCGGTCACTTGTGCTGTCCCTTCCAGCCCCTCAAGCGGCACATCCGCAGGCTTGGCTCCCCAGCCAGCCTCTGACGGCCAGGTCACCCCCATGGACTGCACTCCCCCTTGCCAGCCTCTGCTCTTGGGGTCTCCCCCTGGCTCCAGTGGGAGCTTCTTTCCATCTGCCCAGGCCCTTCCGATGCCCTCCAGAGACAGCATGGGCTCAGTCACAGCCACCACTGGCCTGCACACGCTGGGGCTCTGGAGCCACAGCCCACCTGGGAACCGTCCCCGTGGGAACCCAGGAACCCCAGCTCAGCCCACATTCGGGGCCACTGACGGGCAGTGTCAGGGAGCCACCAGCCTTCGCAGCGCTGTCCCCTATGGACAACGGGCAGCTCCAGCCTCAACCGCTGCCGTGGCCCTGACCTCGGCTCTAGGCCGGCTCACCTTGGGCAGCGCCACACAGGTGGCTTTCGGGGGTTCCTCGCCCACCTCCTGCACCTCGGGGACCCATGCTGGCACCCAGCCAGGCGTTGCTGCCACCCCAGCTGTCGTGCCCCCCGGCACGGCCACCGCCCCTAGCTCCATGACCAATGCTGGGCCCAACAGCCGGCAGCCCTGCCCAATAGCTGGCGGTGCAAGCCCAGCCCCCTTGAGCTTGGGGGTTGGCGCAGCCCCCGCAGGCTTGGGGAGGAGACAGGCTGCCCCAGGTCGGAAGCGCACCTTTGGAGCTCTCAGCGTGACGCCACAAACCAGCGGGGCCCCGAGCGGCACACACCGCTCTGGGGACAGCTTGGGCCCGAACACCCGGGGCCACCCTTGCGGGAGCACCCCCATCACCACCGCCCGAGCCAGCACTCAACACAACCCTGTGTCTGGAGCCCCGAAAGCCCCTCGTGTGAGTCCCAGCCCGAGGCACTTAGCGGCTCAGAGGCCCCCGAGGCCCAGCCCAGAGCCCAGCAGCACTGCCAGCGAGGCCACCTGCAGGGTCGCGTGGGTCCCAGGCCCTACTCCTCCCGGCGCTGCCTCTGTGCTGAGCACAGCCAGGAGCAGCCCTGCCAGGACGAGCCCCTCGTCAGCTGCCCAGGGCTCGGGGAGTCGCAAAAGAGCTGCGCCGGGCCACAAGTCATTTGCCTCCACCTCGCAATCCACTCTTTTGGGGTCTAGGAGGAAAATGCGGGCCTGAGTCCACAGCTTCCTTCCTGGCAAGTCGCCCGCGTGCCCCTTCCCTCTAGGCTTCACGTGTATGGACCTCATGCCCATGGGAAACCCTAGTCTAGCCCTGACCTCTGTGCACCCGGAGCGACCCTGGGCATTCCGAAAGCCACCATCCAGAATATTCCCAAGCCTTGCCCCGCACTTTTGCCCAAAGGTGGGTGGCTCGAGGCTGTGTCAGATCCCAGTGGCTACAGGCCCCAGGACGGTGCGCGCAGGCCCGTGTCCCATCTGCCTCCAGTCCTGCAGCCCACACGACTCCTCCTCGACCCACAGTGTAGATGAATTGGAGTACCGTCAATGAACAGGGCAGGCAGGCTCACCTATGCCTGGACCTATGGTGGCACCCTGATTAGGACTCTGCTTCTTCATCTCGGGTTGGTTTACGGACTTTCACTTTGGAGTACTCTGTGCAAAACTATTTAGGGAAGCCCAGGCACCTGGTGTGGTTTGCACTGACAGAAGGAATGGAGCCTACATGGTCTGAATCCAGGATGCAGTGCTGCTATCAATCCTGGAAATAGGCTTTTTTTGGTAAGATATGTGAATGAAGTGTTGGTGTCTTCACCAAAAGGTGGCACCTAAGGGTTCTGAGGAAATAAATGTATAGACCCTCTGTACAGACTTGTGTATAAACAACTTTTGTATATACATATAGGATAGCTTTTTGAACTTATACAGCTGTACATAAAAGTAGCTGATACTAGTTAAGCCTGTGTCAACATTTTTTTTCCCACTTGTACATTTCGGACTTTTTCTTTTGGTTGATTAAAGTTGCATATGCTAAGTGTGTGAATGAAAAAAAAAATGCCCTCCCCATGTTCTTTCTATGTTCTACCAGTTTCCTCCAGAGCTTAAAATAAAGCCTTGCTCCACTTCTTTGCATTAAACAAAAACGTCAGTTGACAATCTTAGTTCTTAAAGGGAATATGTTTTCTTTGACTACTCTAAGACTTTCCGGTTTTTTTTTTGTTTCAATAAGGAACATCTTTATTGAGATATAATTCAGTCGTTTAAAGTGTCTAATTTAGTGGCCTTTAGTATACTATCCAGTGCTCATTACACCACGTGCCCTTCTTAATGTCCGTCACCTAGCCCCACCTAGCCCCACTCCCCTCCCCTCCAGCAAACCTCAGTTTATTTCCTGTGATTAAGAGTCTCTTATGGTTTGTCTCCCTCTCTGGTGTCCTTTTGTTTTCTTTTTTCCCTCCCTTCCCATATGATCCTGTTTTGTTTCTTAAAATTCCACCTCTGAGTGAGAGCCTATGATAATTGTCTTCCTCTCATTGACTTTATTCACTTAGTATAATAGCCTTTAGTTCCATCCACATCATTGCAATTGGCAAAATTTCTTTTCTTTTTTTTTTTGATGGCTGAGTAGTACTAATCATGTGTGAATGATTAGTTATCTATCTATCTAACTATCTATCTATCTATCTATCTATCTATCTATCTATCTATCTATCCATCTATCTAACTATATCTCTATACATCCTCTTTATCCATTCATCTGTCAATGGACATCGGGACTCTTTCCATAGTTTGGCTGTTGTGGACATTGCTGCTATAAGTTGGGATGCAGGTGCCCCTTCAGATCACTACATTTGTATCTTTGGGGTGAATATCTGCTGTGCAATTGCTGGGTCATAGGGTAGCTCTGTTTTCTACTTTTTGAGGAACCTCTATACTCTTTTCTTGCCTTCCCAGCAACAGTGTAAAAGGGTTCCCCTTTCTCTGCATCCTTGCCAATGTCTGTTCTTTCCCGACTTGTTAATTTTAGCCATTCTCACTGGCGAGAGGTGGTATCTCATTGTGGTTTTTATTTGTATTTCCCTGATGCCAATGCTATTGAGCATATTTTCATGTGTCTGTTGGCCATTTGTATGTCCTCTCTGGAGAAATGTCAGTTCATGTCTGCTGCCCATTTCCTGATTGGATTCTTTGTTCTTTGGGTGTTGAATTTAATAAGTTCTTTATGGATTTTGGATATTAGCCCTTTACCTGATATGTCATTTGCAAATATCTTCTCCCATGCTGTCAGTTTTCTTTCGATTTCGTTGACTCTTTCCTTTGCTGTGCAAAAGCTTTTAACCTTGATCAAGTCCCAATAGTTCATTTTTGCCTGTGTTTTCCTTACCTTTGGAGATGTGTCTAGTGAGGAGTTGCTGCAGCCAAGGTCACAAAGGTTGCCGCCTGTGTTCTCCTCTAGGATTTTGATGGACTCCTGTCTCACATTTAGGTCTTTCTTCCATTCTGAGTCTATTTCTGTGCATGGTGTAAGAAAATGATCCAGTTTCATTCTTCAGCATGTGGCTGTCCAATTTTCCCAACACCATTTGTTGAAGAGACTTTTTTCCATCGGATATTCTTTCCTGCTTGGTTGAAGATTAGTTCACCACAGAGTTGAGGGTCCATTTATGGGTTCTCTATTCTGTTCCATTGATCTACGTATCTGTTTCTGTGCCACCATACTCTCTTGATGATTCCAGCTTTGGAATAGAGCTTGAGGTCTGGAATCGTGATGCCACCCTTTTGGTTTTCTTTTTCAACATTCCATCCCGTTGGCTATTTGGGGTCCTTTTCTGGTTCCATACAAATTTTAGGATTCTTTGTTTCAACGCCGAAATAAGTTGATAGTATTTTGATAGGGATTGCATTGAATTTTTAGATTGCTCTAGATATCATAGGCATTTTAACAATATTTGTTCTTCCAATCCACGAGCACGGAGTGTTGTTTTTCCATTTCTTCGTGCTTTCTTCAGTTTCTTTCATGAGTGTTCTATAGTTTTCAAGAGTACAGATCCTTTGCCCCTTTGGTTAGGTTTATTCCTAGGTATCTTATGGTTTTTGTATACCATGTTTTCTTGATTCACTCACCCTTTGATGGACATTTGGCTTGTTTGTACTTAAAAAAGAATTATTTATTAGAGAGAGAGAGAGAGAGAGCACAAGATGAAGGGGAAGAGAGAGAGGGAGAGAGAAATTCCAGCAGACTCCACACCCTGTGCTGAGCCCGAGGCTGGGCTTGATCTCATGACCCGGAGACCACTGTACCTAAGCTGAAACCGAGAGTTGGATGCTCAACTGACTGCATCACCCTGGCGCCTGTTTCTACCTTTTGATGTCTCTGATTGTGTCAACAGTGTATACATGTTGGTGCACACACCACTTTCAATTCTTTTGGGTAGATTCCTGGCCGTGGAATTGCTGGGTCCAAAGTAGGCCTATGTGTAACCATTTGAGGAGCTGCCAAGTTTTTTTCCAAAGTGCTACAGCATTTTACATTCCCACCAGCAGTGTTTAATGGTTCTAGTTTCAGGGCATCATCACTACCATTTGTTGTTATCTGACTTTTTGATGTTAGCCATGTAGTGGCTGTGAAGTGGTATCTCACTGTGGTTTTGATCTGCCTTTTCCTGCTGACTAATAACATCAAGCATTCTTCATGTGTTTGTTAGCTATTTACATACGGTGTAAGGATCCAGGTTCATTCTTTGTCATGTGCCTAGCAAATGTTCCCAGGACCACTTGTTGAAAGAACAGTCCTCTCCTTGTTGAATGCTCTTGCCACTCATGTCAAAAACCACTTGAACATAGGTATATGGGTTGATTTCTAGAGTCTCCATTTATTCTCTCGATCTATATGTCTACCTATATGGTAGCACCACATCATTATACCATAATTTTGTAGTAATTTTCGAAATCAGGAAGTGTAAGCCCTCCAACTTTGTTCTTTTCAAGATTGTTTCGGCGCTTCCAGGTCTCTTGCAGTTCCATATGCATTTAAGGATCATCTTTTCCATTTCTGCAAAAGGAGCTACTGAGTTTTGATAGGGATTTCATTGAAGCTGTAGATGCCTTTGGGCAATACCGCATCTTAAAAATATCAAGTTTCCCAATCAACGATCACATGCTACCTTTCCTTTTGCTTAGGCCTTTAACTTTTCTCAGCAGTGTTTTCGCAATTTTCAGTGTAGAAGTGTACGTGCTTGGTTTAATTTATTCCTTGGTATTTTATTCCTTTGGAAACTATTATCAAGTTGTTTGCTTAATGTCTTTTTTGAATTGTTCATTGATGTTGTATGGAAATACCACTTACTTTGTATGGTGATCTTGTGTCCTGCAGCAGTACTGAATTTCTTTACTAGCTATACTAGTTTGTGTTGAGGCAGGAGGGGGATTTTTTTTTTTAATTTTACTGAGATTATGTTACCTATGAATAGATACAATTTTATATTTCTCTTTCTAATTTGGATGCCCTCATTGTTTCTTGGCTAATCGCTCTGGCTGTCTTTTAACACAATGTTGAATAAAGTGCTGAAAGAAGGCATCTTTTTTCTGTGCTTGATCGTAGAGGGAAATCTTTTTGTCTTTTACCACTGAATATGATGTTATATGTGAGTTATTCATAAGTTATCTTTATCATGTTTAGAAAGTTTCCTTCTTCTAGTTTGTTGTATCTTCATCATAAAAGGGTATTGATCTTTGTTAAAGACTTTTTCTGCATTAATTGAGATGATGAAATGATCAGGATTGCTCCCCCTCCCTCATTCTATTAATGTATGCTGATGAATTTTTTTTGAAATAATGAACCACTCTTTTATTTCTAGGATAAATCCCACTTGTTCATACTAGTAATAATAATAAAAATAATAATCCATTTAATATGCTAGATTTGGTTTGATAAGATTTTGCTGAAGATTTTTCTCATATATACTCCTAAGAAATATGGGTTTGGGGATCCCTGGGTGTCGCAGCGATTTGGCGCCTGCCTTTGGCCCAGGGCGCCATCCTGGAGACCCGTGATCGAATCCCTCGTCGGGCTCCAGGTGCATGGAGCCTGCTTCTCCCTCTGCCTGTGTTTCTGCCTGTGTCTCTGCCTCTCTCTCTGTGTGACTATCATAGATAAATAAATAAATAAATAAATAAATAAATAAATAAATAAATAAAAAACAAATATGGGTTTGTAATTTTCTTGTGATGTCTTTGTCTGGGTTTAGTAATACTTCATACCCACCAGGATAGATAGCATCAAAAAGTCAGACACTGTTGGGAGATTTGAGAATAATTTCCATTAGCTCTTTAAGTGTTTATAGAATTTTCCAGTTAAGCCATCTGATTCTGCGCTTTTCTTTGTGGAGGGGTTTTTGCTTACCCATTCAGTCCATTCATTATAGGTCTGATATCGGGCTGTTTTATTTCTTCTTGAATCGGTTTCAGTAGTTTGTGTGCTTCTAGGAATTTGTCCATTTTCTAGGTCATCTAATTTATTGGTATATAATTGTTCCTACTATCCTTATGATATTTTTAGATCTTAAGATATAAATACAGATACAGATCTGCAGGTCTGTATTAATGTCCCCACCTCACACAGTTAACCTCTGAATCACATGGGGTTTAGAGACACCTACCCCCCACCCATGCAGTTTGAAATCCGCATATTAGTTTGGACTCTTCCAATATGTAACTAATAGCCTACTGTTGAATGGAAGCCTTATCAATAACAATTAACACATATTTTGTATGTCACATGTATTATATATTGTATTCTTAAAGTAAGCTGGAGAAAATAAAGTATTACTAGGAAAATCATAATGAAAATACATTTCCAGGGGTACATGATGGCTCAGTCCTTCAAGCATCTGACTTCAGCTCAGGTCATGATCCCAGGACCTCATGATCCTAGGGTCCTGGGATCAAGGCTTGCATCAAGGTCCCTGCTCAGTGGGGAGTCTGCTTCTTCCTCTCCTCCCAGGCTCATGCTTTCTATCACTATCTCTGTCTCTCTCTCTCAAATAAATAAAATCTTTAAAGAATAAAATACATTTCCAGTAGCATACTGCATTTATTGAAAAAAGAATCTGCACATAAGTGGACTCATGCAGTTCAAACCCATTTTGTTCTAGGGTCAACTGTGTATGATTTTGGTAATTTGGGTCTTCGTTTGTCTAGTTAAAGGTATGTGAATGTAGTTGATCTTTCAAAAAATCAACTTTTGGTTTTGTTGATGATTCCCATTGTTCTTCTCTATTTTGTTTATTTCCACTCAAATCTTTATTACCTCCTTCCTTTGCTGGCTCTGGGTTTAGTTTTCATATCATTCTAGTTACTTAAGGTATAAAGTTATGTAATTGCTTGCAATATTGCCTTTTTTTTAAACGGAGACATTTATAGCTCTAAATTTCTATCCATACACTGCCACTGCTGTATCCCATATGTTTTAGTATAGTGTGTTTATTTCATGTGTCTCCAAGTATTTTTAAATTTCCCTTGTGATTTCTTCTTTTACACATTGGTTGTTTAATAGTGCCCCATTTAATTTCTACATATTTGTGGGCCTTCCAGTTTTTTCTCTCATTAAATTCTGATTTCATTTCCTTGTGGTTGGAGAAAATAGTATACATGATTTCAGTGTTTTAAGATTTAATTCTTCTTGGGATCCCTGGGCGGCTCAGCGGTTTGGCGCCTGCCTTTGGCCCAGGGCGCGATCCTGGAGACCCGGGATTAATTCCCACTTCGGGTTCCCGGTGCATGGAGCCTGCCTCTCCCTCTACCTGTGTCTCTGCCTCTCTCTCTCTCTCTGTGTGACTATCATAAATAAAAAACAAAACAAAAAAAGATTTAATACTTCTTTTGTAGCCTAAAATATGGCATGTCCTGAAGACTGTTCCATGTGAACTTGAAAAAATGAGTATTTTGCCATTGTTGAGTGTAGCGGTCTATATGTCTCTTAGGCCCAGTTTAAGTGTTAGTAACGTTCTTTATTTCCGTATTGATTTTATGTCTCTATGTTCAACCATTTTATAAAATGGGATGTTGATGTCTTCCAGTATTATAGAACTGTGCATTCTCCCTATAATAACATCAATATTTGCCTCAATATTTTTGGTCTTTGTTGTTTAGCACATAAATGGTTGTAATTATCAATCTTTTTGATGAATTGACCCTTTTATAAATTATAAAGACCTTTTTTCTCTTGTAACAATTTTTGACCTTATGTCAATTTGTCTGCAATAACATCATAAAAGTGAGGTAAGGGGAGGACAGAATTATAAAGGATCAGAGTTTTGTGTGCTGTTAAAAGTACTCTGGTAATGATTCAAAGTAGTTTGTTGTACATTTAGGATGTTAATTGTAATTTCCTTTTTTTAAAAAAAGGAAAGGATTTATTTTGAAAGACAGGTTGAGAGAGGGAGAGGCAGAGACATAGGCAAGAGGGAGAAGAAGCAGGCTCTTCGCAGGGAGCCCGATGGGACTGGATCCCGGAATTTTTTTTTTTTTTTTCTTGTCAGGTTTGCTGTATCATCTTACATACTGCTGAAAGCAAGATTGTCCTTACACTGTAAGGGGCCAAGTCAGCAGTTATCAAAATTTCTTTTTGTCCACAGGAGATTTTAGTTACAACATTTGAGTTTGGAATTGCAACTTTAATCAGTTTTATATATCAGTAAATAGAACTATATGCAATAATGCATGTTTATGCTGTCCCTCTAATATACCTGGGAGATCATTATTTTCAACTCAGTATCTACGTGTTTTGGGGAGACAAAACCCCTTTTATTTATTGAAGTACTTGCCTGTCATCCTAGATTTGTTTCCGCCTCCATATGTACTTACACATCCCCTTCAACACCACTCCCGACCCCGAATTCTTTTTTGCATATTGTGCAATTTGCTCTGTTGTATTTACCTCCCTAATCCAGGTGTCGCTGTGTCTTTTTCATCTGCCCTTATTTTGCTGATGTATGTATGGGTCATGCTGTCGTTGGTATTATAGTTTTCATCTTCATTTCTGAACTCTCAGAACACAGGGTCACCATATGTACAACATTAAAAGTTGAACTAGCACTATGTCCGCGCAGAGCAGAACCGTTAATCCACAGAACCAAAGATTGTTAATGATTATGACTGCCGTGATTTAAATTACACACTTGAAACGCATCTCTCTCTCCGGAGGGATGCAAGGATGGGTAAACCCTCCGGAGCCAGGGGAGAAAACAGCAACGGCGACTGGGGAAGGCACAAAATCTATGCCTCATCATCCAGCTGAGTTTACAAAGCGATGCTGCTCACCGCCTTACTTTCTGAGTCACCCTATAGGTTTCGCACTTTGCCTCAACCTTTCCCACCCATCTCCTCACACCCAGACCTTCGCGGTCCAGACGAGGATTTCCGGGGGCCTTCCTCAGTCTCCCCCCACCCACCCCCTTTTGTCCCTTAGCCTCTATTCTCTGTTGCCCAGGTTCTCCTTTATTTTGTGCCTCGGTCTCTTTTCCCTGTCTCCGTTTTCCTTTTTTCATCAGTCGGTCCCTGCAACACATTACTGTGGTCGTCCCTTCCCTTTGGCGGATTCCTTCTCCTTGTTTTTAGCATAATTAGAAGTTCACGACACCTCTCCGTTCCCCTGCACCGCCCCCGAACTCGGCCTCCACTTTGGTCCCTCGGTGGAATTCTGGGCTGTTCCATCATCAGCACTTTTAAGTAGAATCCCCTACAAAAGGATTGCACTATTCCACATTCCTTTTTCCCCAGTAAAGGGCTGTACTACTGCAACTTCGCCCCCAGTCCTCCTGTAAGAGCTCTCTGCAAAACTTCGCACCTCACTGGTTTGTAGCATCGTCCTTTCAGTTCTTGCCCCCCTCCCCTCGCTGCCGCGGTGGCACCGTCCAAACGCAGACCTCACACCGAATTCCTCCACCTGCACGGACCCGCCGGGTCCCCCAAGATGGCGGCTCCCACCACGAGCCCCCGCGCCTGGGAGCCGCCATCTTGCCTCCTGAGCAAAGCCGCCGAGGATGCCGAGGGGGCGAAACCGCTCTGTACGGCACGGCGCATGCTCGGGAGCCCCGCGCTGGGCTCTTCCAGACAGGAAGCGGGAGAGTTCATCAATCCACGTTAATCTGTGACAGATGACGAGGGTTAGGCCGGGACTGACGTTTCGGGGCCTGATAATCGAGCCTGGGGGTCAGAAGGGGGATTTATGGGTTGGGTCATGAGGAAGTCTGGGGTTAATACTGGGGCGGGGGTCTGCGGGAGTCAGTAATGGGAGGCCTATGCGTTCTGATGGGATGTCTGTGGGATGAGTGTTGGGTACGTATAGGGGGCAGTAATAGGGAGAGCTGTATGATCTGTGTGTCAGGGGTTCCGTGCGGCCCGTGTTCTGTGGACCTGTGGTCGGGATTCAGTGCAGGTGCTCTTTGGGATTTGGGATTTCTGCGCCTGGGTAATACGTTGATTTGTAGCGGTCATTAAAGCAGCCCCCGGGCTGATGAAGGTCAGCTCTAGTTTGGTGGGAAAGGCCTCACTTTACAATTTCTGCAGGTCCGAGGCCGCCCCCAAGGTGAAGCCCCACCTCAGATGTTTTCTCAAACCTCCCATCGCCCTGGATCCCTCGCGTCCTCAAGGAAGAAAACGTCCTTCGAACGTGAGAGCAAACATATCTAAAGGTCTACCGTTGTTAATTCTCTAGCCGAAGACCCCCAGAACACCCTGTGGTTGAATTAGTTGAGTTTATGGCTCTAGCATCTAGTTGGGAACGCGCGCACCGTGAGGAAAGTGGGGGCTTCTCCGTAAGAGGGTCTTAGAACTTCTTCTAGGATTTCTCCTTGTGTTAGGTGATTTTGGGGAGTGCCTAAGGGGGTGGGCCTTGCTCTGACTTGGATGTTGTGAGGAAGTGGAGGAATTCGGTGTTGGGGAACGTCCATGAATCTAGAGAGAGGAAAGACTGCCCCGAAGCTGAAGCTGTAATAGGTAAGGAGGTAGCAGTAGCTCCTGTTAACTCGGAGACGGGGTTGGACCCTGCTGGTGCTTTGGGTCTGTGTTCAGACATGATTTTGGAGAGGTCTTGTTTCTGTCTTGTTACGTCATGGTCACAGAGTGGCCTTGTCTGATGTTGATGTTCTGGGTAATTATGTTAAATAGGAGAATTTGAGTGCCAGTTTTTTTCTTTTTCATATATGAGGTGCGATTTCAGCCCTGCATCCTTCTGTCTATTGAAATTGTTCTATATTCTGTTCAGCAAACATTTATTAAAACACTTGCTTTTTACTCATTCCACAGTTTGATGTCCAGAGAGGAGCACTGATGGTTTTCCTTCCAGGTTGATTTTGAACAAGCCTGGGATAACCCTATAGGAAACTATCTACCTTTCATGGGAATACTCACTTCTTGTGAATGAGTTCAGTCTTCTCTGTGTGACCCATCCTGGGACTGAGAAGAATTTACCAGGTAAGTATCTTTCTGAATTGTAGTATATTCCTGTTTCAAAGGTTCTAACCTGACACTATTTTCTTACGTAGGCAACCGCACTACTGAATATCAGCAATACAAACTTAAACAAAAAACATGCTAAAATCAAGTTTATTTATTTATTTATTTATTTATTTATTTATTTATTATTTATCTATCTATTTATTTAAGATTTTAAAAATTTATTCATAAGAGACACAGAGAGAAGGGCAGAGACATAGAGGGAGAAGTAGGCTCCTTCTGAGGAGCCTGAATGTAGGACTGGATCCCAGAACCCTGGGATCACCACCTGAGCCAAAGGCTCAACCACTGAGCCACCCAGGTGTCCCAAAATCAACAGTTTTAATCTGTGAATTTTGATTTGGCAAGAGAATTTGCTGGGTTAGGGGAAAATATAAAAGAGTTCTTAGGATTTTGCCAGCTGCTTGTGACTAGGGAATATGGGTGCATTCCTTGGTTTTCTACTTGGTTATTATCAGGGAACTGCTCTGTCTTCAGTTAACTCTTACATATATATGTATACATAACTATTGTCTTATTTAGAGTCTTACAGATAGAATTACAAAGAGAATTGCTAGTTCAAAGGGGAACAATAAGGTGTTTGTATATCAACAGAAATATCTGCATTCAACCAATTAAAAATATACCTTCTACAAGTTCTCTGTGATCATATGATCACAAGAGAACTTTTTTTTTTCACATGGTGCTTACAGACCCTTCTACAGCATGGCCTGTTTCCCATCTGACTTCTATTGGTGGTTGTTTCTAGACTGGTAAATGGCTCCTGGAGATATAGTCTGTCTTTCAGTCCTGATTCCTTGCACCTCTGCTCTTTTGGAAGAAAAACAGAAAATGACCAAGTCTCATGTGAGTTGCTTGCTTATTTTGTAGTTAGTTTCCATATAATCAAATGGAAAAGTGCAGAAAGCTAAAAATTAGAATTAGGGAAAACGTAGAACTAAGACTTGGAACGAGTTGCTGTATAATATGTAGATTATGTGCTTTTAAGCCACATAAAATAACTATTTAGTTCATGTATGTATATATAAGTCTTATATAGATATAATATACATTATATTTACATTATGTTTTTTTTTATATAAGTATGTAATAAAGTGCAAATTTGAACAAAATAAAGTGCAGATTTGTTCCATCTTTTCTAGCAGCCACAGTGGAGAGATAGAGGACATCATATACATGATTTGGCATTCTCCACATAGAAATCAGCTCAATTTTCAATGAAAGTATTTCTTGCCTTTAGGACAAAAGAAATTTATTTTGGGAGGGTCTTCTTTAGATGATGTCCTGACCTATACTTCTGCATCAATGTGTCAGTAGATTTTTTTTGTGATTGTGTCTTTAAATATTTTTTTTAGAGGACAGTTGTCATAATGTTAAAGCTGAACTCCATAAACATTATTCTTTGAGGAACTAAGGTACATTTTATCCAGAGATAAAACCTAGATAAAATGGAATGATGAGTATCTATTTGTCTCCGAAGTAATTATTTCTTCCAAATAGGCAGTTCTTTACCTAAAATTCACTGGCAAACACTTGGAGCACAGGGGTCTCTGATTCTCCATAGCCTTGCTATGGTCTCAGGTTTTGTGAGGATGCTCCCCAACTGAATGCCAGTTTTTGGTCCCTTTTTTTTTTTAATTTATAAAATCATTTTACTATTTTTTGTCCTGGACTGAATTATCCCTACTTGGTAAAAACATTTTAAAAAATACAAAAAATGAAAATTATAAAGTGAAAGGGACCCTAGCATTTTCTTCCTCCTAGGATAACCAGTATTAATAATTTGTGATGCTTAGATTTTTTTTCTCCATCTGAAAATTATTGATTCTATTGTTTATAAAATGTGAAGTTTCAACTTCATTATTTAACTGATTGACTATCCAGTTTTCCCAATATCATTTGCCGAATAACTCATTTATTCAAAATGCTACCTTTATTGAATTCCCATTTGTGATTAAGTCTCTTTTGCTCTTCTGTTCCTCTGATGTGTTTGACTCTTTTTGCTAAATACAGAATTTTACATCATTTTTCTAAATAGGCATGATATAGAACTGGGCATATGGTTTGGCATGCTATGGTAAAAATGAGAATGATCACTTCAGATTGAAACGGAGCATGCTGTTATAGGGTCCACTGTCATTTGAGGATGTGGCTGTAGCTTTCACCAAGGAGGAGTGGCAGCAACTGGATCCTGCTCAGAGGACCCTATACAGAGATGTGATGCTGGAGAACTTCAGCCACCTGGTCTCATTGGGTAAGGATGGCTTCCCCAGATATCTCAACATCTTCTAATCCCATGCCTCTCTCTTCTCACTGGATCAAGTTGACAAGGTGGATGGGTTCCTGACATAGGTAATGACTAAATTTGTATTCTTTTCTCTCTCCAGCAGAAGGTCAATATTCTGCTGAGCCAGCTGGACAGCTTCACTGTGGGGCTTTTTAAATAGCAGCCTTTTTTTTTTTTTTTTTTTTTTTTGGTAGATCTTGACTCACAACTCTGAGATCAAGACCTGAACTGAGATTAAGAGTTGGATACTTGACCAGCTGAACAATCCAGGTGCCTATCACCCTTTCTGTTTTCTTCAGTATAGTCAACCCAATTCCTCTCTGATTTCCCTGTAATAGGACATCCAGTTTCCAAACCAGATGTCATCTCAAAGTTGGAACAAGGAGAAGAGCCATGGATCATAAAGAGAGACATACCAAATTGGATCTATCCAGGTAAAAATCTGGCAGGTGGGAGTCAATGGAAGTGAAATCTCAGTTCCCTTGGTTTTGTTTTTAATTGGCTGGTGGCTGAGACTTATGCTTCCACTCAGATTGGCAGCTCCTATTCTTTCTTGCTCCTCTGCTGAACATGTAAGTATTCAACAACTTGTTAATTAATAGCGAATCATGAAGAGAAGAAAAATTTCTCACCGATTCACTCAACAATCATATCTTTAGTGCCTTTCTAGAAGAAATTCAAAGGCAATAGAAGTCAGATGCTTTTCAGGACCATAGATTATACATGGAAAGACAAGACATCAAAGTTCATGGCTGTATAAAATTGTGTAACTAGTATAGTTCATGTTTTAGGAGTTCACTGAAAATTATAGTCTAAAGAGATGTGGCATAACTTAAGAAGGCATTTTTTCCAAGCATGAACCAGCTACTCTCAAGTATATTTGAAGGGTGGGTTAGGCAGGAGGAGGGTGAAGGTAAGCTCTAGCAATGGATGTGTACAAATTCTTGGAGTTAGGAATCATGGCTTTTCTGCAGGAATTTGCTAGGCTTAACTTCAATAAAAAATATTTATTGGGGAGTAATGGAATATAAACATGGATACAGAGTGTGAATACAGACAGTTAAAAGTCCATACTTGTAGCTATACTCTGAAATTTTGTTATTGTTTTATTTAAATGACTTTAAGATATAACTTACATGCCTTACAATTCACTCATTCAAAGTTAACAACTCTTTTTTTTTTTACTCAGTGGTTTATAGTGTATTCACAGATATGTATAACGATTGCCACAGTCAATTTTAAAGTATTTTTATCACTTGCAAAAGAAATTATGTCACATTCCTGAGCTATCACACTCCTGCTCCCCATCTCCCAGACCTAAGCAACTACTACTGTCTGCTTTCACTCTCTGTTGATTTGCCTACTCTTGGTATTTTATTTAAATGAAATCATATTAAAAAAAATGAAATCATATAACATGTGGCGTTTTGTGACTGGCTTCTTTCAGTTACCACACCATTTTTGAGGGTTGTCAACATTATAGCATATATCAGTACTTCATTTCTTTTTGGCTGAATAATACTCCGTTGTATGGATATACTACATTTGGTTATACAATTATTAGTTAATGGATATTTGGCTTGTTTCCACCTTTTGGTAACATGAATAATGCTATTATAAGCATTCATGTATGAGTTTTTGTGTAGACATACGCTTAACTTTTTCTTTGGTATATACCTAGGCATGGAATTGCTGGGTCATATAGGAACTTTGTGTTTAAGTAAAATGGTCTGTAATGACTAATTATATTAAATATATTTTCATCTGCTTATTGGCCATTCTGCATCTTCTTTGGAAAATAGTCTGTTGAGATCCTTTGTCTATTTGGAATTGTCTTTTTATTACTGAGTTGTAAGAATTCCTTATAGAGATAAAATTCTTATATAGAACTTATATGGAGCTTTTATGTAAAGTTTCTTTGTATGGATAAAGTGTATTTTATAGAGTTCTTTTTTGTTATTTTCTTCTGGTATTAATTTTATTATTAATTAGGACAGGCTAGATATTACTGTATTACAAATTAATCTCTAAGTGCCAGTGCTTTAACACAACAGTGTTTGTTTCCTTTACATGCTACGTTTCCAACACAGTTCAGCAGGGGGCATGCTCTATATGCCTCAGGAATCCAAATTGAGTGAAGTTAACACCATCTGCAGTCCACTTTGTCACTGATACAGGGGAAGAGAAATCTGGAGGACTCTTAGAGCTCTTCTTTGCTTTATGTAGATTGCCAGTTTAGCATGAAAGGATGTAACCCAGAAACATCCAGATGGGGGGATACATAGGGCAGGGTATGGGGAAAGGCTGCAGAACTTACTACATACGCTCTCCTGGTGTACCACTCTCCCAGCACCTCCATGTGTTCACCAACCTGGAAGCTTCTAAAGTTCTCATTTGACTTAAGTCTCTTAACCAGACATATGATTTGCAAATACTTCCATCTTGTGGGTTGTCTCTCCACCCTCTTGATAGTATCCTTTCAAGCACAAGATTTTTTAATTTTGATGAAGTCCAGTTTCTCTATTTTTCTTTTGTTGTTTGTGCTGTTGGTGTCATGTCCAAGAATCTATTGCCGAATCCAAGGTCGTGAAGATTTACCCCAAGTTTTTTCTAAAAGTTTTATACTGTTAGTGCTCTTACATCTAGGTCTTTGATCCATTTTGAGTTAATTTTTGCATGTGGTGTGAAGTAGGGGTCCAACTTCATTCTTTTGCATGTGGCAATCCATGTGTTCCAGCACCATTTATTTATTTATTTTATTTATTTTGATTTTTATTATGATGTGTTTTTATTTATTTGTATTTTTTTATTTTTTATTTTTATTTTTTAAAAGATTTATTTATTTGTTTGTTTATTTATTAATTTATGATAGACACAGAGAGAGAGAGAGAGAGAGAGAGAGAGAGGCAGAGACACAGGCAGAGGGAGAAGCAGGCTCCATGCTGGGAGCCTGACGTGGGACTCGATCCCGGGACTCCAGGATCGCGCCCTGGGCCAAAGGCAGGCACCAAACCGTTGAGCCACCCAGGGATCCCCCTATTTATATATTTTTTAAATACTAGTGTAGTTAAATACAGTGTTGTATTAGTTTCGGGTGTACAACCTAGCAATTCAGCAATTCCATATATTATTTAGCGCTCATCAAGATAAATGTACTCTTAATCCCCTTCACTTATTTCACTCATCCCCTCACCCACCTTCCCTCTGCTCGACCTCTGTTTGTTCTCTATAGTTGAGTCTCTTTTTTGGTTTCTTTTTTTGTTTAGGTTTTTTTGTTCATTTGTTTGTTTCTTAAATTCTACATGGGAGTAAAATCAAATGATATTTCTCTGGCTTATTTCATTTAGTATTATACTCTCGAGATCCATATACGTTGCAAATGGCAAGATTTCATTCTTTCTTATGGCTGAATAATATTCCATTGATATACACAATATACCACATCTTTTTTATCCATTCATCTGTTGATGGACACTTAGCCTCTTTCCATAAATTAACTATTGTAAAATAGTGCTGCAATAAACATAGGGATGCATATATCCCTTTGAATTAGGAATTTTGTATTTGGGTAAATACCCAGTAATGTGATTACCAATCATAGGGTAGTTCTGTTTTTAATTTTTTTTTTTTAATTTTTTTTAGATTTTATCTATTTATTAATGTGAGACACACATGGAGAGGGAGAGAGAGAGAGACAGAGAGACAGAGACACAGGCAGAGGGAGAAGCAGGCTCCATGCAGGGAGCCCGATGTGGGACTTGATCCCGGGTCTCCAGGACCATGCCCCAGACTGCAGGTGGCACTAAACCACTGTGCCACCAGGGCTGCCCTGTTTTTAATTTTTTGAGGAACCTCCATACTGTCTTGCATACTGGCTGCACTGGTTTGCATTCACAACAGCAGTGCACAAGTGTTCCTTTGCCTCCACATCCTCACCAACTCTTGTTTCTTGAGCTTTTGAGTTTAGACATTCTGACAGGTATGATAACTCATTGTGGTTTTGATTTGCATTTCCCTGATGATGAATGATGTTGAGCATGTTTTCCTGTCTGTTGGCCATCTGGATGTTGTCTTTGGAGATATGGCTGTTCATATCTACTGCCCATTTTTAATTGGATTATTTGGATTTTGGGTATTGAGTTGTATAAGTTCTTTATATATTTTGGATACTAGCCCTTTATCAGATATATCATTTGAAAATATCTTCTCCCATTCTGTAGGTTGTCTTTTAGTTTTACTGGTTATTTTCTTTGCTGTGCAGAAGCTTTTTATTTTGATGCAGTCCTAATAATTTATTTTTCCTTTTTGTTTCCTTTGCCTCAGGAGACGTATCTAAAAAGATGTTGTTACGGCAGATGTCAGAGAAATTATTGTCTGTACTCTTCTAGGATTTTTATGGTTTCAGATCTCACAATTAGGTCCTTAGTGCATTTGGGTTTATTTTTGTGTAAGGTGTAAGAAAGTGGTCCGTTTTCATTCTTTTGCATGTAGCTGTCCAATTTTCTCAACACTACTTGTTGAAGAGACTGTCTTTCCATTGCATATGCATGTCTTCTTTGTTGCAGATTAATTGATCACAGAATTGTGGGTTTATTATCTGGGTTATCTATCCGTTCTTTTGATCCATGTGTCTATTTTTGTACCAGTACCATACTGTTTTGATTACTGCAGTTTTGTAATATAATGTGAAGTCTGGAATTGTGATGCCCCCAGTTTTGTTTTTCTTTTTCATGATTGCTTTGGCTATTCTGGATCTTTTGAAGTTCCATACAAATTTTAGGATTTTTTTCTTCTAGTTTTGTGAATAATACGTTGGTATTTTGATAGGGATTGCCTTAAATGTGTGGATTGCTTTGGGTAGTATAGAAATTTTAACAATATTTGTTCTTACAATCATTGAGCATGGAATGTCTTTCTGTTTGTGTTATCTTAATTTCTTTTATCAATGTTTTATAGTTTTCAGAATACAAATCTTTCATCTCTTTGGTTAAGTTTATTCCTAGGTATTTTATGATTTTTGGTACAGCTGTAAATGAGATTGTTTTCTTAATTTTTCTATTAGTGCCTTTATTACTTAATATATAGGAATGCAATGAATTTCTGTACATTGACAGTGTATCCTATGAGTTTACTGAATCCATTTATCATTTCCAGAAGCTTTTTGGTGGAGTCTTTAAGATTTTCTGTATATAGCATCATGTCATCTACAAATACTGAAGGTTTTACTTCTTCCTTACTAATTTGGATGCCTTTTATTGCTGTGGCTAGGACTTCCAGTACCATGTTGAATAAAAATGGACATCCTTTATTCCTGACCTTAGAGGAAAAGCTCTCAGTTTTTCCACATTGAGTATGATGTTAGCTGTAGGTTTTTCATATATGGTCTTTATGTTGAGGCACGTTCCCTCTAAATCTACTTTGTTGAGGAAACATTTATCACGAATATATGTTATACCTTGTCAAATGCTTTTTCTGTATCTATTGAAATGATCACTTGGCTTTATCCTTTTTCTTATTGATGTGACATATCAGTTGATTCTTTTGGGAATATTGAACCACCCTTGCAAGCCAGGAATAAATCCCACTTGATCATGGTGAATGATTTTTTAAAATGTATTATTGGATTTGTTTGCTGATATTTTGTTGAGGATTTTCACATCTATGTTCATCAGAGATATTGGCCTGTAGTTCTCTTTTTCTGTGTGGTATCTTTATCTGGTTTTGGAATCAGGGTAATGATAGCATCATAGAATGAATTTGTTCCAGCACTATTTATTGAAGTGATTATTCTTTTCCTATTGAATGATCTTGGAGCCTTAGCCAAAGATCAATTAGCCTTAAATGAAAGGGTTTATTTCTGACTATACTATTCTGTCTGCCTATAGATCTGTCTTTATGCCAATCTCTGGACTATTGTTGCTTGTAGTAAGTTTTGAAATTGGGAAATGCCATTCTTCTAACATTGTTTTTCTTTTCCAAGACTGGAAACCTTGGCTCTTGAGGGTTCATATGAATTTTGGAATAAGTGTATCCATTTCTACAAATAACTATCTTTAGATTCTGACAAAGATTAGTTGAATTTATAGATCAATTTGAGGAGTACTGTTGTCTTAACAATATTAAATCTTCCAATCTGCAGAACATGTAATTTTCCTCTTTCATTTAGATTAATGTTTTCGACAATAGTTCTCAAAGTATAAATTCTATAATTGTTGAATTTATTACTTAGTATTTTATTCTGTCTGATGCTATTGTATATACAGTTGTTTCATTAATTTAATTTTTGGATTGTCCATTGTAGGTAAATGGAAATAGAATTGATTTTTGTATATTGGTCTATTACTCTGCAGACTTAATAATAAATTCATTTATTAGTTCTAATTGTTCTTTGTTGATTTCCTAGGATTTTCTGTATAAATGGTCTTGTCATCTACAAATTGAGACATTCATTCACACATTGGATTCCTTTTATTTCATCATCTTGCCTAAGTACCCTGGCTAGAACCTCCAGTGCAATATTGAATAGGATGGTGAATGGACCTCCTTGTCTTATTCCTGATCTTAGGGGGGAAAAACCAGTCTTTCACTGTTAAGTATATTAGCTGTAAGTTGTCATGCCTTTTGTCAGGTTGAAGAATTTCTTTTTTATTCCAATTTTGTTGATGTTTTTATCCTGAAAATGTGTTAGATTTTGACAAATGCAATTTCTGCATTTACTGAGATGGTCTGTTTATATGCTGCTCAATTAACCTGTTATTGGATAGTAAACCAACATTACATTCTGGGACAAGTTCCACTTGGTGATGGTGTATAATTCTTTTCATATATTGCTGGATTTGGTTTGCTACATGTACTGGGGGTCTGGAAGACCACTCTTAGGTTTGATGATTTAGTAGAGAAGCTCACAGACCTAGAGAAGGTATCGCACTCATGGTTATGGTTTATTACAGTAATGGAAATTACCAGTCTAGGTCTGAACATTTTTTTGTGGGAAGATTTTAATTTACTAAGTTTCTTTCCTTGATGTGAATCTATTCAAGTTACCTTTTTTTCTTGAGCCAGTTCTGGTAATTCATGTTCTTTAAAAGAATTTTTTTATTTTATTCAAATTGTCAAATTCATTGGTATAAAATCTTTCATAATTCTTTATTTTTTTCTTATGTCTGTAGGATTTAGTCTAGAGATGTTCTGTCTTTCTTTGCTGATGTTGCTACTTTATGCCTGCTTTCTTTTTTTTCCCTCATTGCTAGCTAAAACATGTTAATTTTATTAGTTTTTTCAAATCAGTTTATTTCATTGATATTTTTTCTATTTGTCCATTTTCTGTTTCATTGACTTCCACTCTGGTCTTTATTTTTCCTGTCTTCTACTTATTTTGGGTTTAATTTGTTCTTTTTCCAGCTTTTTAAGGTGGAAACTTAGATTATTAATTGAGACTCATATTGTTTTCTAATATGAGCATTTAAATACAGGTAATTCTCACCTTGTATGGTAGTGAGGGACCATAAAAATTACCATAGAAGTCAAAACTTTGCAAAGTAATCTTCATAATCAATGGAAAAAACTACAATTGTTTTGTGACATTTAAACTTTTTGTGAAAACATTCAAAACAGTCTATTTGTCATAACTGTATAGAGAAATGAAAATACAGTAAAATAAATAGTTCCTACCTTGCAATTTAAAACACTGACAGCATTGAAAATGTTTTTTCAACAATCTTATATAGAGTAGTTTGAGCAGTGTCTACCTTCTTATCATTATATAACTTATGATAGGAAGTGAGCTTGTTTTCTATGCCTTACCAAATTATCAAACTCTTTTCTAGATTGGATTAACTACCACCATTTTACCCTTTGTGTTTTCAGTGTTGTGATATATGTCCAAGATAATGTAAAGATTTTCGCCAGGTTCATTTTCTGTGTAATATATTTATTCTTTTCATCATAACCCAAGAATTTATGTCGGCAAGTTTTGCCTTCACTAAGTTCTGGCTACATACCTAAAATCTCATGAATAGTGGCAGTGCTACCATTTCTATGATCAGTTATTTTCTAAACACATCCAGTGTTGTTAGTGTTGTTTCTTTGCTGCATTTTCAGCTTTGTAGGCCACTTTCCCTTTTTAATTATTCATATTTGTAAAATACCACGTGTGTGGGAGACAAGGAGGAAACACACCTATACATTTTGCATTCTGTATATATATTGGATAACAGATGTGCAGTTAAAAATCAATAGACTTTGAAATAAGTGAAATGATTAGGTACAGATCATGAAGCATATCTGTTATTTACACAGGGATTTTGGATGGAAGTGCTAGCAGTGAAGTTTGTACTTTATGCTATTAGTCATAAATAGTATACTGTGGTAATTAAAATGTTAACTGTAATATTGCCAGACTGGTGTAATGTAACTAAACTGTGCTAACTGAAATTCATGCATATTGGAATCATTCAAGATGAGGACTACCTGCATACAACTTGCCTTCTTAAGTACTCCTTTTTTAACTTTGTTTCAGAAAATGTGATAGATTGTTTTCATTTTCAGTCACTTCAAATTATTTTCTATTTCTTACTAGACTGTTTAACATACAGGTTATTTATATGTATATTGTTTTCCAAATGTTTGCTGGAATTTTCAAGATCCCTTTCATTATTTATTTCTAATTTAATTATGGTTGGAGAATATACTCTGTATAATTTCTATCCTCATAAAATTGCAGCTTGTTTTGAAGCCCAATATATAGTCTATTCTGATGTCTGATTCATGTATTCTTGAAATGAATGTGTGTTCTGTTATTGGATGGGATATCTACAGATGTTAGGTCAGGTTTATTGATACTTAATGATTTTTTTGTCTACTTGTTTTAGAAATCTTTGTGAGAGGGATGTTGAAATCTCTGGACATAATTACTAATTTGTTTTTCCTTTTATTTTTGTTGTGGTTTGTGTGTTGTGGGCATTTGTGGTAGGTAGAGATACATTTATAATTGTTCTATCTTTTTGCAAATCTCACAATTTTGAAATATACTTCTTTGTTTCTAATAATATTTGTTGTCTTGAAGTCTATATTGTCTAATATTAATATAGTTACTTTACCTCTCTTCTGCTTATAGTTTGCATGATGTTTTCCCTCCCATTCTTTTACTTTTAGCCTGTCTTTGTATTTAAAATGAATTTCTTGGGCAACCTGGTTGGGACCCCTCTCACTCCTGAGAGCTTTCTTTGTATCTTAATAAACCTCTGTCCTTTAACTCAAAAAAATAAAAAATAAAATAAAATAAAATTCTTATAATGTACAGTTGATTCTTACCGTTTAATCCAGTCTGATGGTTTCTGATTAGAATATTATTCCATTCCCAGTTAATGTAATTGTTGATTTGTTTTGATTTATATTTGCCATTTTGCTATTTGTTTTCTATTTCTTTAATCTCTCTTTAGGTCCTTTTTCTTTTCCTGTCTTTTATGTTCAAAGAACATTTTTTGGCATACCATCTTAATTGCCTGGTTGAATTTTTCTTCATAGTTCTATGCGTGTGATATAGCTGTGGGGATTACAATGTGATATTTAACTACTTATAACCTACTGCATGTTAATACCTCTTTATTTTTCTGGCAAAACATAGAAACTTTGCAGTAGCACAGTTCCATTTTCTACTCTCCCTGACCATCCTGTGCTGCTTTGGTGTTGCTTTTTGTTTTTTGTTTTTTTAAGATTTTGTTTATTTATGAGAGACACACAGAGAGAGGTAGAGACATAGGCAGAGGGAGTAGCAAGCTCACTGCAGGGAGCCTGATTCAAGACTTGATCCCAGTACCCTGGGATCATGACCAGAGCCAAAGGCAGACATTCAGCTACTGAGCCACCCAGGTGTCCCTGCTTTGTTCTTTTAATCATGTATGTTACACTTAAGTTTGTCATAGGTTTGACAATGTTGTTATTTTTTTAAAAAAAGTTTTTTAAACAAAAGAAAAGGAAAAAACAGACATCTAAATTCTTTATATTTACCTACACACTTAAAAAAATCCTAGTGTCCTATGGATTTAACTTATCATCTGGTATTATGTTGTCAGAGAGATTTTCTTTAGTATATTTTGTAAATCAGTTCTGCTAGCAGATATTTTTGTTCATCTGCAAATGCCTTTATTTTGCCAGGTTTAAAGGAAAGTTTCACTTGATATAGAATTCTTGGTTGACAAGTTGCTTTCTTTTAGTATTTTGAATGTGTCACTCCAGTGTTTCCTGGCTTCAGTTTTTTTTAGTGTGTTGAAACTCAACTTGCAGTACTATTACTCTCCTAAGCATGATGTGTCATTTTTTTTCTTACTACTTTCAAGATTTTTCTTTGTCATCATTTTTTGGCAATTTGATTTTGTTTTGTTTTGTTTTTAAAGCTTTTAATTATTTATTCATGAAAGACACAGAGACAGAGAGAGAAGCAGAGACATAGGCAGAGGGAGAAGCAGGCTCCATGCAGGGAGCCTGACTGGGACACGAACCTGGGTCTCCAGGATCAGGCCCTGGGCTGAAGGCAGGCGCTAAACCATTGAGCCACCCGGGCTGCCCCAGCAATTTGATTTTGATGTGACTAGTTACCTAGGTATCCTGCCTGTAGTTTATGGAGCTTCTTAGATATGTAAATTAATGTTTGTCACCAACTGGGTGATTTTAAAGGCATGTTTCTAATTTTTTAAAATTTTATTTATTTATGAGAGACACAGAGAGAGAGAGGGGCAGAGACACAGGCAGAGGGAGAAGGAGGCTCCACGCAGGGAGCCCGACTTGGGACTCGATCCTGGATCTCCAGTATCAGGCCCTGGGCTGAAGGCTGTGCTAAACCGCTGAGCCACCCGGCGGCCCTCTAATTTTTTTCTTGACTTTTTTCTCTGCCTTTGAAACACTCCCGACTATACACATACTGGATAGAATGCCTAATATTACACCACATATATCTGAAGGTTTATTTTTTTATAATCTCTTTTTGTTCTTTGGGTTACTTAATTTTTAGTGATTTATTTAAGTTTACTTATTCTGATTTTGCTTTCTGCTTTCTCAAATCTAGTAAGCCCATCTGGTGAAATTTTAATTTCAGTCTTAGAATTTTCATTTGGTTCTTTTATGTTTTAACTTACCCAAAGTAAAGATTAGGCATAGAGTAAGTAAATTAACTTCCACTACAATCATGGTACAAAAAAAGTCAAATTAGTTCCTTTGTATACTTTTTTCTCTTTTAAAATTACATATTCATTCACTTATTCTCTAACAGTGTTTTCCTTCAAGTTCTTTAATATGTTTATAATACCTTCTTTGGGATCTTTGTTTACAAAATACAGCATTTGTACCTATGTAGAATCACCTTATATTGACTGATTTTATTCCTTAGTTTAGGCCACAGTTTTCTGTTTCTCTATATGTCTGGTAATTTTTGGTTGAAAACTCTACATTGTAGATGATGATCTACTGTAGTCTGGATTTTTCTGGTCCTTCTGAGGGTTTTTGTTTTGTCTTAGAGGCATCTAACTTTCTTGGGCTTAAACTGTGACATCTGTCTCTCCCACAGAGTGTCATTGCTGATGCCTCTGTTTAGTTTTTATTTGTGTGTTGAAGTCTGGCTCTCTAAGAGACTCCTCTTCACCTGGATAAAGTAGAGGTGAGCTAATGATTTGGACAGAGGTGGTATTAGACATCAAAAGGCAGTTGTGGCTTTCACTCTTTGCTGCCTGAGTTGCACATATGTCAGAACACTTTAAAGGTATAAAAAATTTGCAAGACTTTCTAAACTTCCAATCACTGCTGGACTCTATAGAATATCTTTGCACAAATATTTTAGTGGTCAGGTGGGGGTATAGGAAGAGTTTATTATTTCAACCTTTCAATGACTTTTTTGTTTTCAAATTCCTGTTAAGTTTCTAGCTGCTCTACTAAATAGCATTAAGCTGTAACCTGTGGATTAGGTTACAGGATGGGAGATGAGAAAACCCTAGGAAAGAATGCCACAAGCTCCCCATTCTTACCTAATCAAGTAGAAATGTTTGGTGAGTAAGCACTTTTCAGCTTATTACCTCTCATTGGTAGTTTTTCAGTGCCCTAAATTAGTTGTGTGATTTTTTTTAAAAAAAGATTTTATTTATTTATTCATGAGATAGGCAGAGGGAGAAGCAGGCTCCCCAAAAGGATCCCGATGTGGGACTTGATCCTGGACCCCAGGATCACACCTTAAGCCAAAGGCGGATGCTCAACCGCTGGGCCACCCAGGTGTCCCTGTTTTGTTTTGGTTTTTAATCTTTTTTTGTTTTGTTTTTTGGGGGAGGAAAATTCAACTACTTCATGCCACCACTATCAGAAGTAATGTCCATCTTTAATTACTCATGTGATAAGTATACATGTTTCAAATGGCCTTTTGCCCTCCCAATTCTCTGTCTGTTGGACCATCATGTATCATCCATTTGGTTTTACCTCTTTTGCCCTCTACTAGGTCTTTTTATCTGTGTGATCTTATTTATTTTTTATTCTTTCAGAGAGGGAGAATAGACTCGAAAATCCTCAACTGGATATGCTTGGAGGTGTTTCCTTCCATAAGGAGATATTGGAAAGTGTAACAAGAGATCGTTCATTGTACTCCATTTTTAAGGTCTGGCAGGATGATGACCAGGTGGAGAGAGATCAGGAAAATCAAAACAGACTTCTCAGGCAAGTCATGGCCATCAAAAATAAAACAGTTGTTGAAGAGTCTGGCTATTCATTTAGGGCATTAGGAAAACTATTTCATGACTACACAGACCTAGATGCTTCAAAACAAAGACTGTGTAAGTGTAAATGTAACTCATTTGAAAAGAGCTTGGAACCTAATATAAAGTTATTTCATTGTACTAGGGGTTATGCAAGAAAAAACACTGATGAGAATTTTGGATGTGGGAGTACACTTATTTCTTCCTATTCTAAACATGAAAAAAATCAGAATGGGGTGAAACACTGTGAAGGTAGTCAATGTGGAAAAATTATCAGCAATAAACAATCTCTTATTCAATATGTGAATGATGAAACTGGAGAGAAGACCTGTGTATGCATTGAATGTGGAAAATCTTTTCTAAAAAAGTCACAACTCCTAATACATCAACGAATTCATACTGGAGAGAAACCATATGATTGTGGTGCATGTGGGAAAGCCTTCAGTGAGAAGTCACATCTCATTGTACATCAGAGAACTCATACTGGGGAGAAACCTTATGAATGTTCTGAATGTGGAAAAGCTTTCTCTCAGAAATCATCCCTCATTATACATCAGAGAGTTCACTCTGGAGAAAAACCATATGAATGTAGTGACTGTGGGAAAGCCTTCTCCCAGAAGTCACCCCTCATTATACATCAGAGAATTCACACTGGAGAGAAACCTTATGAATGTAATCAATGTGGGAAGGCCTTCTCCCAGAAGTCACAGCTGGTTATACATCACAGAGCTCATACTGGAGAGAAGCCATATGAATGTACTGAATGTGGGAAAGCCTTCTGTGAGAAGTCCCACCTCATTATACATAAAAGAATTCACACTGGGGAGAAACCTTACAAATGTGCTCAGTGTGAGGAAGCCTTCAGCAGAAAGTCCGAACTCATTATACATCAGATAATTCATACTGGGGAGAAACCTTATGAATGTACTGAATGTGGGAAGACCTTCTCCCGGAAGTCACAGCTCATCATACATCAGAGAACGCATACTGGAGAGAAACCTTATAAATGCAGTGAATGTGGAAAGGCCTTCTGTCAGCAGTCACACCTCATTGGACATCAGAGAATTCACACAGGAGAAAAACCTTATGTATGTAGTGAATGTGGAAAAGCCTTCTCTCAGAAGTCCCACCTCCCAGGGCATCAGCGCATTCATACAGGAGAGAAACCATATGTATGTGCTGAATGTGGAAAGGCCTTTTCCCAGAAGTCAGACCTTGTTGTACATCGGAGAATTCATACTGGGGAGAAACCCTATCGGTGTACTGTATGTGGGAAAGCATTCATTCAGAAGTCACAACTCACTGTACATCAGAGAATTCATACAGTGGTAAAATCATAAGAATGGGCTAAGCCCAGAAAAGTCTAAGGTATCTGCACAAGCCTTAATAAATAATACAAAGCTCATGGATTTCATTAGTTTGATGGCATCTTTACTGATAAAATTTCACAAGCAAAATAAAGTTCCTAATGTGTTTAATTTTTTTATCAGAGATAATACAGACATCTCAGTTATATAAAGAATGGGCATTTTCATTATGGGATGGATGTAAGACTTTTGAGATTTGAACTGAATGATAAATATAACAAGTTACAAATATAGCTTATTTTGAAATTAGATATTTATGATTATGTTACATAATAGGAATTGGACATGCAGTAATATTATTAACATTAGCTTTGCATAATTATGACTGTGTAGTAATTTCCCATAGAGGACATGAAGAAAGCTTGAGTCAAAAGATGCTACAACCTAGTAACTGTGCTTGGGGGAAGGATTTGTTTCTCCTAAAGGTACCTATGAAATTATTCTTTTAGATAGATGGAAAGCTGGATTGATAAGGTTCAATAAATGTAGTCTTTTTGTTTGCTTGTGTGTTTCATTTCAAGAGTGTAAGTTGGTCTGTGTCAGTGGATGGACCCAGGATCTTGGAATTGACACTTCTTGCTTTTTCTCTCTTTTACTGTTCCCCTCTAGGAGCTTGGTATGATGGAAGGACATAGCTGGTCAGGGATTTTTTTTTTTAAATTTTTATTTATTTATGATAGTCACAGAGAGAGAGAGAGAGAGAGAGAGAGGCAGGGACATAGGCAGAGGGAGAAGCAGGCTCCATACACCGGGAGCCTGACGTGGGATTCGATCCCGGGTTCCAGGATCGCGCCCTGGGCCAAAGGCAGGCACTAAACCACTGCGCCACCCAGGGATCCCTGGTCAAGGATTTTAATGCTTATTCCATTACTCACAGGTTGTGTGACTTCAGGGAAACCCTTTTCCATCCACAGTATCTGTTCCCTCATCTGTATATAAAATTCTGGCAGAAAATATGTATTTAGCTCATATTTATCCCCTTTTTTCCCTCCCTGTTCTTTTGCAGGAGGTTGCTAATACCCAATTGTATTCCTTTAAGCTTGATTTGCATTCCAGACGCTGTGTTTCTGATTCCCAGTTTCCTTTCCTGTCTTTTCTTGTCAATTACACTGCCCTTGTTTCTGGTGGCCTAACTCATACTGTTATGGAGACCTCAATTTTTATTACATTTTGAAAACACAAGTTATGATTTATACACCTAAAGACCCTGTGTGATACCACCACATATCGTGTGTTACCGTTTCCCAAAAGCACCAGTTATTATAATTGAGTAGCCCTCAGAGAATAACCCATAGGGGTGCCAAAGACGTGACTGGGATAACTTACACAGACAGGTATGAATCAGGACATAAAAGTCCTACCTGCTGTCTCTAAAATGTTTCTGTATTCTTCATTGTGGGCCCAGCTCTTCTCCCATAAGAATCTTTAGGAAAACATCTCAATGGGGAAAAATCATATGTAGGAGGGATGTAGTGACCTGTGTGGCTAAATATGATTTCTGTAGTAAAGTTCCTGCTTGAATCCTTTTTATGTCTTGGTTAGCTGACCCTTCCTCTGCAGGGCCTTGTTTACTCTGAGAAATAAGACTCTGTGTGGTAATCTCTGGAGAGGACATGGCATACCTCAAAAAGATGTGCAAATGTGTATGAGAAAATTCTTTGTGTCGTTGTGAACAGTGATTGATACTGGATATAATTGGCCATTTGGACCTGGGAAATAAAACCTTCAGGCATGTACCATTGAGTGATCTGCTTTGAGAGGTCTTGATGAAAGTTGGCTCCACCTGACCCTTATGGAAGCATAGGAAAATCAGGGTCTCAGGAACATACAGAAATGTTGTGAAAAGTAAATGATAATATACTAACAGGAAATTATGTAAAGAAAATAAAGACTTGAGAGTTCTTATATTCTTATGGGCCTCCCATTTTGCATTTTCCCCTTCTGATCATGACATAATATGTACTATATAATATAGCAAAATTTAATACTGGTGTATAGAAAAATTTCCACCTAAAATCTAGAAAAAAAGACAATGTCCATTCTCACCGGTTTTATTCAACATTGGATTGAAAGATCTAGTCAGAGAAATCAGGTAAGAAAAAAATTAGTATGATTGGAAAGCAATAAAACATTATTTGTTGATCAAATGATATGCATAGAAGATGAAAATGTATAGGTTAATTATTAGAAATAAATAGCAATGTTTCTGTACATAACATTTTTAAAAATAAAGTTTATGCAATGGATGTAAAGTGAAAATGTAAAGATATCAGTTACAATGGCATGAAAAATACATCATGTCTAGAAATACACGTCTCGTATTTCCAGTACTATGTTGAATAGAAGTGGCAAGAATGGGCACCCTTGTATTGTTCCTGATCTTAGAGTAAACTCTTCATCACTGATTATGACATTAGCTGTGAGCATGTCATATCTTGCCTTCATTATGTGGAGGTATGTTCTTTCTGTGACTAATTTCTTGAGTTTTTATCATGAAAAGATGTTGAATTTTTGTCAAATAATTTTTCTGCATATGTTGAGATGATTTTTTATCCTTTATTCTGTTAATGTGGTGAATCACTTCTATTAATTTGCATATGTTGTAACATCTTTGCATCCCAGGTATAAATCCCAGTTGATCATGGTGTATAACCCTGTAAATGTACTGTTGAATTCTGTGTGCCCATATTTTGTTGAGAATTTTGCATATATATTCATCAGAAATATTGGACTTTCTTTTTTTGTAGTGCCCTTATCTGGCTTTGGTGTCAAAATAATGCTTGCCTTGGGGCACCTATGTGGCTCAGTTAAGTGTCTGCCTTTGGGTCAGTTCATGATCCCAGGGGCCTGGGATCAAGTCCTGCATTGAGCTCCCTGCTCAGCAGGGATCCCTGCTTCTCCCTCTATCCCTTGCCCTTGCTTGTGATCTCCCTTATGCTCTCTCTCAAATAAAGAAAATCTTAAAAAAAAAAAAAAAAAAAAAAAAAAAAGTAATGCTGGCCTTGTAAAAAGAATTTGGGAGTGTTGCCTTCTTCCCTTTTTTTTTTTTTTTTGGAAGAGTTTAAGTAAGATTATTGTTAATTCCTTAAATATTTGGTAGAATTCACCAGTTAAACTGTCTGGTCCTGAGCTTTTCTTGAGATGTTTTTGATTACTGATTCAGTCTCTTGTTATTGGTCTGTTAAGATTTTTTATGAATGATTCAGTCTCATGTTGTATGTTTCTAGGAATTTATTTCTCAGTTATTCAGTTTGTTGGCATAATTGTTCTAAGTGATATTATGATCTGTTGTATTTCTGTGGTATCAATTTTAATGTCTCCTATTTTGGTTTTTTTTTAAGATTTTATTGATGGGACACACAGAGAGAGAGAAAGAGAGGCATAGACACAGGCAGAGGGAGAAGCAGGCTCCATGCAGGGAGCCCAACGTGGGACTCGATCCTGGGTCTCCAGGATCTTGCCCTGGGCTGAAGGCAGTGCTGAGCCACCCAGGCTGCACACCTATTTTGTTTCTAATTTTACTTGAGTCTTCTCTCCTTTTTTAGTCTGAATGATGGTGTGTTAATTTTGCTTATCTTTAAAAAAAAAAAAACAGCTTTTAGTTTCATTCATCTTTTCTGTTGTATCTGTGGTCTCTATTTCATTTCTTTCTGCTCTGATCTTCATTATTCCTTCCTTCTGCTAACTTTTGGCTTAATTTTTTCTTCTTTTTCTATCTCTGAGGTGTAAAGTTGGTTGTTTATTTGATATCATTTCTTAATGTAAGCATTTATCGCTATAAACTACCTGCTTAGAACTGCTTTTGCTACATCCAATAGGTTTTGGTAAGTTGTGTTTCTATTTTCATTTGTTTCAAGATACTTTTTAAATATATTGGTTGTTCAGGTATGTTATTTAATTTCCACATATTTGTGAGTTTCCAGTTTTCTTAATTATTTTCTAGTTTCATACTATTGTGGTCAGAAAACATACTTGGTACGATTTCAGTCTTCTTAAATTTGTTAAGACTTGTTTGTGTCATATGATCTATTCTGGAGAATGTTCTGTGTGCCTGTAAGCCGAGTGTGTATTTTGCTGGTGTTGGATGCAATGTTTTGTATATATTTGCTAAATTCAGTGGATCTAAAGTATAGTTTAATGTTTCCTTATTGATTTTCTGTTTGCTTTATCAATCCATTGTTGAAAATGGGGTCAGAAAACCAAAGTCTTCTGTTATGATTATACTTCGGACTTGTTAGTATTTGCATAATATATTTAAGTGCTCTGGTGTTAGGTGTATAAATATTTATAATTGTTATATTCTCTTTAAGACTTAACCCCATTATCAATACATAATGATCTTTTTTGTTTCTGTTATAGTTTTTAACTTAAAACTGTATTTTGTCTGATACAAGTAAAGCTACCTTTGATCACTTTTGGTTTCCATCTGCTTGGAATATCTTTTTTCATCATGTCTCTTTGATCCTATCCATGTTCCTAAAGCTGAAGTGAGTCTCTTCTAGGCAGCATATAATTGGGTCTTCAAAAAAAAAAAATCTATTCAGCCTCTGTATGCCTTTTGATTTGATAATTTAATATATTTACATTTAATGGAATAGGTACAGAATTACTGATATCATTAATTGGTTTTTTTTTGGCTATTTTGTATTTCTTGTGTTTTTTTTTCTTTTGCTGTCTTCCTTTGTCAGTTATTTTTTCATAATGGTATCTTTTTTATTCTCTTCTTTATCTTTTGTGTACCTACTGTAGGTTTTTGCTCTGCTTATCATGAGGCTTACATAAAACATAGTTATAGGGGCATCTGGGTGGCTCAGTTGGTTAAGCATCTGACTTTTAAAAAAATATATTTTATTAGAGTGAGAGCTGGTGGGGTAGGGGGGGAGAGAGAGAGAATCTGAAACAGACTGTGCACTGAGTGCTTGATCCTCCAACCACAAGAACCAGAGCCAAAACCAAGAGTCAGACACTCAACCTACTGAGCCACACAGGCACCCCAGTTAAGCATCTGACTCTTGATTTTGACTCAGGTCATGATCCTGGGGTCATGAGATCAAGCCTCCCATCAGTCTTGGCACTTGGTATGTAGTCCGCTTGGGATTCTCTCTCTCTCCTTCCCCTCTGCCCCTCCCCCCACTTGTACAGGCACTCTAAATAAATAATAAATAAATAAATAAATAAATAAATAAATAAATAAATATTTTTTAAAAATTTGTGAGAGACACAAAGAGAGGCAAAGACATAGGCAGAGGGAGAAACAGGCTCCTAACAGGGAGCCCGACATGGGACTCAATCTCCAGACCTGGGATCACACCCTGAGCCAAAGGCAGATGCTCAACCACTGAGCCAGCCAGGCATCCCTAAATAAATCTTTTTTTTTTTTAAGTTATAACATTCTATTTTAAGCTGACAATAACTTAACCCTGATTGCATACAAAAACTTTATCCTTTTACTCCCTCACCGCATTTTGTATTTTTAATGTCAGTTTATGTGTTTTATATTGTGTATCCATTAACAAATTATTTTGGCTATAGTTATTTTTAATATTTTCATCTTTAATTTTTTTTTACTGGAGTTTAGTGGTTAATACAGCTGTATATCACAGTATTAGAGTATTCTGAATTTGACTACATTTTTACCTTTACCAGGGTGTTGCATATTTTCATGTGTTTTCATGTTATAAGTATCCTTTCATTTCAGCTTGAAGAACTCCATTCCATAGTTCTCATAAGGTTAATACTGTGGCAATGTACTCCCTCTTTTTTTGTTTGTTTGGGAAAATCTTTATCTTCCCATTTCTGAAGGACAGCTTTCCCCAATGGCTCTTTGGTTTAGTACCTTATCCATTTTGAGCTAGTTTTCCTTATGTGTTAGATAAGGATCTAGATTCATTTTTTTGCACGTAGATATAAACAGTTTTTCCAGTACAATTTGTTGAAAAGACTGTCCTTTCTCCACTGAATAGTGTTGGCATCATTGTTCAAATTATTTGCAAGGGTTTATTTCTGTGCTGTCTATTCTATTTCATTGGTTTATATTTCTATTCTTACACCTGATCCCACTATTTTGACTACAATACCTTGGTAGTAAGTTTGAAATCAGGGTTTCAACATTGTTTTTTTCAAGATTGTTTTGATTATTCAGTGTCCCTTGAGATTACATAAGAATTTTAGGATGGATTTTTCTATTTCTCAAAAAAAAATTGTCATTGGGATTTTGATAAAAATTTTGTGTCTGTAGATCATATTGGGTGATATTTACATCTTAAAAATACTGTTTTCCAATCCATGATTATGCAGTTTGTTTACATTTGTGTGTTTTATTTCTTTCAGGCATGTTTGTAATTTTCAGTGTATAAGTCTTGTCTCCCTGGTTAAGTTTATTCCTGTGTATTTTATTTTTTGATGCTATTTTAATTAGAATTAATAATTTAATTACTGGATTCTTCCATGTTAGTGTACCGGAATGCAGCAGATTTTAGTGTGTTGATTTTGTATCCTGCAACTTTACTGAATTCATTTATCAGATCTGTTGTTTTGTGAAATCTTTAGAGTTTCTGCATATATCATGTCATCTGAGAACAGAGATAATTTTTCTCCTTTTTTTATTTTAGATAACTTTTGTATCTTTTTCTTGTCTAATAGCTTTGGCTATGACTTTCAATGCTATATTGAATATAAGTGGCAAAAACAGGTATTTTTGTCTTTCTGATTTTAGAGAGAAAGTTTCATAATTTTACTATTGACTATGATGTTGACTGTGGGCTTTTTACATATTGCCCTTATTTTCTTTCGATTTGTACTCTTTGAAGTGTGATGAATTTTGTCAAGTGCTTTTCCTGAACCAGTTGAGATGATCATGTGGTTTTTTTCATTCATTCTGTTAATATGGCATATTACATTGATTTTCATATGTTGAACAATTCTTGCATTCCAGAAATAAATTCCACTTGTTTGTGGTGAAAAATCCTTTTAATATGTGTTGACTTCTGTTTGCTACTATTTTATTGAAAAATTTTACATTCATACTTCTCAGGGATGTTGGTCTATAGTTTTTTCTTTGTGGTATCTTACTCTGGCTTTGGTAACAGCATAATGCTCCAAAAATTTGTTTGGAAGTGTATCTTTCTCTTCAGTTTTTTAGAAGACTTTCTGGAAAATGGCATTTATTTTTCTTTAAATGTTTGATAGAATTCATCAGTGAAGCCACCAGATCCTGGACTTTTATTTGTCAGAAGTTATTTTATTTGTTTTAGTTTTATTTTATTTGTTTAGTTTTAATATGTGTTAAAATACATCTTATTCTAAAATAGTTTTTTTCAGTTATTTCAATTATTTTCATGCAGAAACAGCTCTGTACTACCAGTAAAATCAATATAGCACTGTAGCTATTCAGTTTTAGGTATACAAAGAATACATAGTTTAAATTAAAAAATGGTAAGTTATTAGAAACATGTATTTAATTATTCACCACAGGGCATCCAAATATTACAAATATAATTCTTAGCATGCCTGTTGTTCAGTCACTTAAATTATTAAAATATCTGTATATTTTATATCCACATAAGATCCTGGAAATTCTCTATATTTAGATGCACTATTTATATAGTTTAATAAAAAGTAAAGTTCCCACAACTATCTTTGTATCTTCTAAAATCAAGACTTTGAGCTGGTTTAATAGAATACTCTATGTCATGTTAAAGCCAGTTGAGAAAGAAGGGCTTAAATTGCTGACTGTAACATTCCCAGTTTCAAAGTAATAAAAAATGGGCAGCAGAGAAGGGGATTCTGCAGTAGGTAAATGGTGCAAATGAACTTGGGGGACGTCATGTAGAGAAATAAGCCAGTCACAGAAGGACAAATTGCTGCATGGTCCCACTTATATGAGGCATCTAGAAAAGGCAAACCCACTACAAAGTGGAATGGGGCTGGCGGAGGGGGACTTGGGGAGCTTCCAAGGAGCATGAAATTATAGTTATGCAAGATAAATGCATTCCAGAGATCTGCTGTTACCAGCCCTGCATTGTGCACATTGAGATCAGTTATGAGGGTAGAATTCCTGGTAAGTGTTACCAAATAAAATTTAATAGAAAACTAAAAAATAAAATGGGCAGTAGAACACAATGACCTGTTAAAACAAAGGGGCACACAGAAACGAATCAGGCTTATGTGGTTAGTTAACATTTGACAAAGGAGTCAAGAATATACAATGGGGGAAAAGTCTTCTATGAATGGTTTTGGGAAACCTAGGCAGCAACATGTAGAAGAATGAAACAGGACCCCTCTCTTAAACTATACACAGAAATACACTCTAAGTGAACTAAAGACTTAAGTATGAGATCTGAAGCCATATAACTTCTAAAAGAAAACATAGGCAATAGTCTGTTAATCATCAGCCTCAGCAGTATTTTCCTAGATATATTCTCAGGCAAGGGAAACAAACAAAAATAAACTGTTAGGACTATAGCAGAATAAGCATTTGCACAGGAAAGGAAACCATCAGCAAAGCAAAAAGGAAACACGCTGAATAGAAGACATTTCAAACAATATATCTAGAAGGGTTACTATCCAAAACATATAAAGAATTTCCACAACTTAACACCAAAAATAATAACAACATAATCTGATTAAAATGGGAAGAGGACTTGAATAGACATTTTTCCAAAGAAGACATCCAGATGGCCAACAGACACATGGAAAGATGTTCACCATCACTAATCTTGAGGAAAATGCAAATCAAAACTACAATGAGGGATCACCTCACACCAGACAGAATGGGTAGTGTTAAAGACAAAAAAAAAAAAAAAAAAAAGACAAAATCACAAGCAATGGTGAGGATGTTGAGAAAAAGGAAGCCTCATGCACTATTGGTGGGATTGTAAACTGGTTCAACCACTGTGGAAAACAGTATGGAGGTTCCTCATAAAATTAGCAACACCATGTGGTCTAGTAATTCTGTTACTGGGTATTTACTCAAAAACAGAAGCACTAATTAAGAAAATATATATACACCTTATCTCTATTGCAGCATTATTTATAATAAGATATGGAAAGATCTATTGATAAGCAAATGGATAAAGATATTACATATATGGAATGGAATATTATTCCACCATAAAAAATGAGGTCTTGCCATTTGTGACAGTATGGATGGACCTAGAGGATATTATGCTAAATGAAATAAGTCAGAGAAAGACAAATACCATATGGTTTTACCTATATGTGGAATCTAAAAGACAGAATAGACAAAATAGAAGCAGAATCATAAGTAGAACAAACTGGTGGTTGCCAGATATGAGTGGGTTGGAAGGATGGGTGAAATAGATGAAGATTAAGAGATACAAACTTCCAGTTATAAAGTTAGTCACAGGGATGAAAAGTACAGCATAAGGAATATAGTCAATAATATAATAACATAGTGAGATATGGTAACTACACTTATTGTGGTGAGCACAGTGTAATATGTAGAACTGTCAAATCACTACGTTGTATAACTGATACTAATATAACATTGTATGTCTACTGTATTTCAACCAAAAAATTATTTAAAAAATAAAATGGGGTTACCTGGGTGGCTCAATCAATTAAGCATCCAACTTGATTTTGGCTTAGGTTGTGATCTCAGGGTTGTGGGATCAAGCCCTGCATTGAGCTTCATGCTCAGCATATAGTCTGCTTGGGATTCTCTTTCTCCCTCTCACCACCCACCACACACACACATACTATCTCTCTAAATGAATAAATAAAATCCTTAAAATAAAATGAAGGAGCATACTCACATTTAATATGTAAATCAGTAATACAAGTAGATGCTATAAGCTTTATATAAACTATATATATATATAGTTTATTCAAATGGCTAAACTGTTTAGTGGGTAAGGAGACAGTTATTTGTTTGAAAGGTATATTTTTTCCATGGTTTAATGGAAATAGAAAAGCTGCTTGTCCAAATAAAAGCTATCTCCATTATATACTTGGTTTTCCTCTTTTTAAAAAAATGATTTTAAAAAATTATTTATGAGGGAGGGGCAGAGGGAGAGACAGAATATCAAGCAGAATCCTCACACTGAGTGTGGAGCACAATGCAGAGCTCCATCCCACAATGCTGAGATCATGACCTGAGCCAAAATCAAGAGTTGGACACTTAACCAAATGAACATTGCAGGCACCCCTAGTTTTGCTCTTTTTTTTTAAAGAAAATGCCACTAAAATGTATAAAGTAGTTCAAACATGATGGCAATATCAAAATTAATGTCCCTTTACATGGCATTAAGTCACAGGTTAAGTCTGCAAATGATGTCATAGCATTACTTTGGCTGTGTAAAATCCTGGCTACACACAGGATTTTAGACAGTAGTCAGATTTAGGTAAGTGAAGTGTGAAGAGTTACCTTATGTGACTTTAACGGAGGTTGAACACTATGAAGTGAAAACTGAAAATAAAAGTAAACGCACTTTAAAGTAGAAAAATGTAGAGACAGAGCTCCACTTATAGGTCTTTTAAAGCCTTTATTCACATTGTTAGCAAATTTTGTTTTTAACACAATTATGGAATAGCCTACTTTGCATTAACAAATATGTGAAATAAGAAAATAGTCAAGCATGACATTTGGTGGTCTTAAAGTCAAAACACACTTGGTTTTATATATATATATGTGTGTGTATATATATATATGTATATATATGCATATATGCTATATATACATACATAGCATCATTCAGGATCTACTAAAATGTGAAGATTACAGCATCCAACATCTTATAGTACAATAATAAAAACAAACTGACCAATGAAGGAAAAAATAGGGGTTGAAACAGTCTAATCTCAGTAGACTTTAAAACATTTGCACAAGAGGGGATCCCTGGATGGCTCAGCGGTTTAGTGCCTGCCTTCGGCCCAGGGCGTAGTCCTGGAGTCCTGGGATCAAGTCCCACATCAGGCTCCCTGCATGGAGCCTGCTTCTCCCTCTGCCTGTGTCTCTGCCTCTTTCTCTGTGTGGGTCTCTGCCTCTCTCTCTCTCTGTGTCTCTCATGAATAAATAAATAAAATCTTTAAAAAAAAAACATTTGCACAAGAAATAAACACATATTGCACAAACAGTGAAAGCAAATATTCCACCAAGAAATTTGGTGAGAGGGGCACCCAGGTGGCTCAGTGGTTGAGCACCTGCCTTTGGCTAAGGTCATGATCCCGGAGTCTTGGGATTGAGTCCCACATCAGGCTCCTTGCAGAGAGCCTGCTTCTCCCTCTGCTTATGTCTCTGCCTCTCTGTGTGTCTCTCATGAATATTTTTTTTAAAAGAAATTTAAGTGAGAGACAACACAGCATTAGTCTAATACATAACAATGATCTCAGAAGTACAAGTGTTTCTATAATTGAAAAATCTGTGAAAACATGGAAGAGTCTGGCAAATGGAGAGTTAGAAAGGAAAAACAGACATATAGATATAAAGCAAAAAAAAAAAAAAGTAAATATTGAACAACCCAAAACTGGCTCATCAAAAATGTTGAATATTTGTCTTCTGCGAGAGCTCAAAGTTTTGTTTTAAATTTTTATTTATTTATTTATTTATTTATTTATTTATTTATTTATTTATTTATGTATGTATGTATGTATGTATTTATTCATGAGAGACACACAGAGAGAGGCAGAGACACAGGCAGAGGGAGAAGCAGGGTCCATGCATGGAGCCTGACATGGGACTCAATTCTTGGTCTCCAGGATCACGCCTCAGGCTGAAGATGGCGTTAAACCGCTGAGCCACCTGGGCTGCCCTCAAAGTTTTTATTGACATGAAAATGTTTACAATTAAGGCTTCTGGTTAAATATTTGAGGAATATCTGTCCTTGAGCACTTTCTTTTTTTTTTTTTTTTTTTTGAGCATTTTCTTTATATCCTAGACTTGTAACGAAGTTTGCTTTAATCACTGAGAAAACTTGTTTAAAGCAAACTTCTCAGCAGCTAAATTAATATGAAACAATGGTCTCAATATAAGAAAAGAAAAAATGAAACTGAAAACCTAGATAAGTGGGCATTTGGCAGGATACCTGAAAATGATAGTCTCCAAAGACTGTTCCCAGGTTTCAAGTAACTGTTGATTATGAGCCACTGGGTTGCTAATATGTGCAATTCCATTACTTGCTGCTTCTCTTTTTAATTTGGAAAGTTTGCTTATCACTGACCAGTGCCCTATTTTCATCCTTTAGCTTTTATTTGTCTTCTTTTAGTACTGGTAGCATTTGAGCTCTACTTCTACTTCAGGTATTCATTCTTTCTAAAGCTTGCTTTTCTTTCTTTCTTTCTTTCTTTCTTTCTTTCTTTCTTTCTTTCTTTCTTTCTTTCTTTCTTTCTTTCTTTCTTTCTTTCCTTCCTTCCTTCCTTCCTTCCTTCCTTCCTTCCTTCCTTCCTTCCTTCCCTCTTTCCTTTTCTTTTCTTTTTTTCTATTTCCAATAGTGACCTCACAGGAAACCTTTTTGTCTCTGGGTGGCCTTTTCCCCCTACAATTTAAGATCTGTCAGTTCCATATTTGTTTCATGTAGCTATGTTTTAAGCTTTTTATTTTCAGCTAGAATTTTATTATAAGGGTTCTTAAAGTTTGAAATCATCCTTTTTTAGCCTGCTACTCTAAGGTTTTCTTTCTTTTAAGAAACTGTATGATCCAAAGCACCCTAGTAAGGCATCATACTGATCACCTAGCTGATGAAGGATGGGTTTCTTATCTAGCAATGGAATCTTGTTTTTTTTCTTATTGGATCCCTCTTTTCTATGATTGTTGCTTTTGTTCATTTTCATTGCTATCTCATTTCCAGTATGAAACTTCTGGAATCTCTGGAGTTCTCTTTTTGGTGCAGCTTTCTCCTCTTTAGTCCTCTTCTCTGTGATTCTAGCTTCCTTGGTCTGCCTGTACTCTCGGTTCTGTCTCCTCAACTCTGGGTGTCTGTTGGACTTTGCCTGTGCTTCCCTTCCCTGTGTTGTGTCCTGGAAATTTTCTCAAGGCAGTAAGCTGAGCAATCAAAGGAGTTACCTCATTTGTTTCCCATCTTTAAGGATCACTGTCCTTAAATGCCTGATGTCCAATGTCTTGAAAACTACTGTTTCATACATTTCTCTGTTTTTTCCCATTATTTCAGGTGAACGTGTAATCCAATCCTTGTAACTTCATTTTGATCAGAAGTATACATTTGGGATTGTTTTATAAAATTGAATTTTGTTTCATAATGTAATTTTTTTGAGGTTCTACAGTCAAAGCAATGGAACACGTGCATTTAAAGAAAATTAGGTACCATCTCTGTCTCCTCTTATTTCCTTCTTCCCTGTGGTAGGAAGTGTCTATAATGGGCAGTGATTCCCACCTCCTGGTATTCATGGTCTTTGTACAAATACCCTCAGTATAAGTAAATAGCTTTGAACCAATGGAATATGGCAACATTGAGTATTACTTCTGTGATTAGGTTATAAAAACTGTGACTTCATCTTGCTCATACTTTCTCTTGCCTCATTAAATATATAGAATTCACAAGCTGGAGAGTCCTGCATGGCAAGGTAGCTCCCATCCAACAACCAGCAAGGATGTGAATGCCCTTCATTCAACAATCCTTCCAACAGTGAATTCTGCCAATAATCGTGTAATTGAGCTTGGACGTAGATCTTTTTTCATTTGAACCTTCAGATAAGACCCCAGTCTAGGCCAATACCTTGATTATAGGTTTGTGGGAGACCCTGAAGCAGAGGACCCAGATAATCCATGTCCAGATTCCTGACACACAGAGACAATAAAGTGTGTTGTTTTAAGCCACTAAGTTTTGGGTTAAGTTGCTACATTTCAGTGGGTAGCTAACAGCACTCTTTATAGATCATATTTTGATGATTTATTCTTCCATTATTTACTTTTTATTTTTAGGCAAATTATATACAATTGATCTTCATTATTCACAGATTCCACATCTGTGGTGCTTTTGTAGTCATTAGCAGACATGCACAGAATAGTGAAAAATTTGAGTTATGCACACATCTCCATGTGAGGTTGAACTGAAGGGATGTTCTTCCTGTTGTTCCAGCTTTCAAGAGGATGGAGACAGAAGGGGTAGTGTAATGTAGTGTAAGAAACTCCAGCTCTGGGGCCACTCTGGTGGAATCTGAATCCAACTCTGGCACCTCTTAGTGGAGTGACCTAAGGTAAATCGCCAGGATGAGTTGATTTTAAGATTATAATCTTAATTATACAAGTTGTAAAATTCACAAAGTTGCAATTTAAGATTATAATCCCTGTAATACATCTGTATTGTGTATGTCTTATGTATATGTGTGTTTATAAGTATATATATTTGTATATTTCCTCTAGGAGCAGTGGTTCAGTATTCACTAATTCTGTCTGGCAACCTTATATAGAACATAACTATCATGAAGAATGAGATTCAACTCTATATGTATTCATTCATTTTCACATTTTATAAAACTAAGTGGTAATAAACCATTTTCATTTTTCCTTATAACATTATATCCTGAATTTCACTCCATAAAAGTACATAGAGATTTTTCTGGATCTCTTACTGATAAACAGTACTGTACTATGTGTATGCCATAATTTATAAAACCAGGCCTTTGTTAGTAGGTGTTTGTTTTTGTTTTTTGCCAAGGCATCTTTGAAATATGTTCTTGGAAGTGGACTTTCTGAATCAAAGGGTAAAAGTTATGTAGTGTTGTGGTTTTGTTTTATTTTTTAAGATTTTATCTATTTATTTATGAGAGACAGAGAGCGAGAGAGAGAGAGAGGCAGAGACACAGGCAGAGGGAGAAGCAGGCTCCATGCAGGGAGCCTGATGTGGGACTTGATCCCGGGTCTCTAGGATCACGGCCCAGGCCGAAGGTGGCACCAAACCGCTGAGCCACCCAGGTATCCCCAGTGTTGTGGTTTTAGAGATATATCCATATGCTCTTTGACATCCTCTCCTTAAGAGGTGGAGCTCAATTCCCATACCATTGTTGGTGGGCAGGCCTTAGTCAATCACTTTTAGCAAACAGAATACAGAAGTAATGAGCTATCACTTCCAATTTAAGTTATAAAAAGACTGTAGCTTCTGTTTTGTGTGCCTTTGCTGGCTTTCTCTCTCTCTCCCTTGACTCACTTGGTCTTGGTAGAGCCAGCTGTCACATTGAGGCAGACATGAGGAGAGGGAAGTCCACTACCATGTCAGGATAATCAAGTAGCCTATAGAAAGGCCCACATGGTAAGAAACTGAACTTGGAAATTGATATTCTGAGACTTATCAGCCATTTGACTGAATTTGAAAGCATGTCCTCCTCCATTTGAGCTTTGAAATAACTGCAGCCCTGACCACCAGCTTGACTACAACCCCATGAGACTAAGCCTGAACCATCCAGCTAAGCCATTCCCAAACTGACTCACAGAAATGTGACAACAAACATTTATAGTTTCAAACTGCTAAGTTTCAGATAATTACATAGCAATAGATAATTAATACATGCATTTTTGCTAGCTATTGTTAAACCACCCATTTAGGGGCTGTATCATTTTTCTGTGCTACCAGTAATACACAAAAATTCCTAATTCCCATGGCCTTACCAATACCATATGTTTCCAAAATTAGAATATTTTTTTAACAAGCTGATAAAAATAGTATCTTACAGCAGCTTTAATTTTTATTTCATTATGAAGGAGGTCTCCTCCAGCTTCCTGTTTAATGAGACACTACATTAGGGACAGTTTCTCCTTACTCTTTGGATCAAGAGCTGTGGTTTTTACAATTCTTACAAGGCTCTCCATGGTTTCCCCTTTTCCCATATCTATAACTTCTACTGGCATTACTCCTGGAGGATTCTGAATTAATCATTACTGTTCCTTTAGTGCCTAACACAGTGGCTACATTGTCTTAAGCCCAAGGCATGCAATAAATATTAATGAAACTGGGAGTTTAAATTGAAGTGAATGTGGGCACCCCGAGTAGCTCAGTGGTTTAGCGCCGCCTTCAGCCCAGGGCCTGATCCTGGAGACCTGGATCGAGTTCCACGTTGCGCTCCCTGCATGGAGCCTGCTTCTCCCTCTGCCTGTGTCTCTGCCTCTCTCTCTCTCTTTGTGTGTGTCTCTCATGAATAAATAAAGTCTTAAAAATTGAAAAAAAAAATAAATTGAAGTGAATGATCCAATTGCACCCTTCTTACCCTCTTCCTTGTCTTGACCAAAAATTAGGCTTCTCTCTTCCCACAGGCCCCTAAGTTTTGGCTTGTCCCTAAGTTTAAACACAGACTAAAGCAATATGTATATGCAGAACATCCTCCCCTAACAGCTTTTTCTCAGAATCTGAGGACCCCAGAAACATTTTTAAATGCCCTGCTTTGGCCACATGCACACTCCCATCTCTTCAAAGTTCCTACTAACCCTTCTCAACCCTATGTGTGTGTGTGTGTTGTTTTTTTTTAAGGCCGGAGTGGGGAGCAGGGCCGCTTTGATTTTTGAGATGCCTTCAGATTTCTGAGAATGAAGTGTTCTCCCTATTGTAATCATCTTTCTGAATAAAACCTCTCTTCATCTAAGTCCAGGTTTGTTTTTACTTGACAAGAGAAATGGAAACGCTCGATGTAAAACCGCTACTTAATTACATGAGCCAAAAACCATGACTTCTTTGAAAACCATGATTCAAAATAGGATGTATTTAAGCACATGAAACATGTTAACGTGAATTTATATATAATGCATATAGATACTTATAGATAATTATAGATATATACTGTATATATACTGTATTTTATATGTATATAAATATATATATATATGCCTGACATAAGACCTAAAGGTTACGGTAAGTACTTCGCTGGTTTACTATTTTTTCAACTCATGTTTTCCTGAAATCTAACCGCGTCGCTGGCTTCCTCTCTATTGTTTTTGGTTTCCTGTTTCTCAGTCTCCCTCTGAGCCCCTCCGCTGTGCCTAAGCGCCCGCTCGTCTGCCCTTCAGGCTCCCATCGCTGTCCACACTGGCCTCTCCTTTGCCGCATTATCGCGGCCCCTGCTTCCTCCGGGTTCTCCACGGCACCGCTCTGTGCCTCAGTCTCCCTCCTGTCTCTCAGTTTTCCTTTCTTCTTCAGTCGGCCCCTGCAACTTAACTCCTGCAAGGAGTTTCCCCTGGAGAATTCCTCATGCTAGTTTTTAGTTTGAAGCTCACTTCTACAGGGCATCCCCTGCCTCGGCACGCCCCGCCCCCGTGACCCCTTCCACCTCTTTGGCCCCTCTTTCCCACAGCGGCATCTCCGCGAAGGGGACGGTACTATTCCACTTTTCACCCCTCTCAGCAAGTAGGACCTCCAGGTGCCATTTACGAACATGTTTAAGTAGTGTCGTCAAGGACAGTATCTTAACATTCCAAACTCTTTCCCTTTCGCCAAATGCAGTCTCTTAATAGAGGTCGTTGTCACTCACACTTCTTCCCCAATCCTCCTATAAAATAGCTTCCGGCAAAAGGTCGCACCTCATTGGTTCGTGTATTCCCCCTTTCCATCATCTCGGGCCCCCGCGGTGGCCCTGCCAGAAACAACCCGAATTCCTCCGCGTGTACGGAACTGACCAGACTCTCAAGATGGCGCCTCACACGGCGAAACTCGGGGCCTGGGGGCCGCCATCTTGCCTCCTGAACAAAGCCGCCGACGACGCGGAGTGGGCAAAGCCGCCCCGTACCGCACGGCGCAGGCTCGGGAGCCCCGCGCTGTTCTCTTCCACACCGGAAGCGGGAGAGTTCGCCAGTATGGCTGTGACAGCCGTCCCGGGGAAAGCGCTGATGGGCGTTTCGGGGACCTGATAACGGAGCCGCAGGTCAGAAGGCGGGGACGTGCCTCCAGTCCGTGGGATTGGTAACGAGGGGGGGGGGGGGTGTCTGTGGGCGTCAGTGCTTGGAGGCGTGTGAAGTCACGGGGCGGGAGGTATGTGGGGTTAGGGTTGGGTTTATTTGGGAGTCAGGGTTGGAGTGAGGTATGGGATTAGTAATTGGGGAATGATGTGTCAGTGATGGGGTTGTCTGTGGGATCAGAAATGGCGTGTATGGGAACTAGCCGGGGCCAGTGATTTAGGGGACTCTGGAGAATCAGTGATTGGGGACTAGACCGGGACATCCATGTGATGCTCAGTGATGTGACGGTCATGGGGCAGTTCTGTTGAATGTGTCATTGGAAGGCCTGAGGATTCAGAAATTTGGAGAGAGCAATAATAGGATGAGGGAGTCATGATGATCAGCCTCAGTTTACTGGGAAAGACTTTTACATACATTAAAATTTCCACAGGTTTATGCGACTATCGAATTCTTAAAGGTCAGACCCCTTTTCAGTCCACCATTGCACCCTTAGCCTGCCCTCCCTCCCCCCGCAACAATGATGGACCAAACAAATAAAAAAGGATGGATTATTACTAAAAGTATGATTTTCGGCCTTTTTCTAAGCTTATTGCAATCATTTTATATTTTATTCAGGAAACACTGAACACCTGCTGGGTACTCAGACATAAGCATCACTATTTTGATTGTTTCCTTTCAGATCAGTTTTGACAACGCCTGGAATACTCCACATAAAACAGTTTCCCTGTCATGGGAGCTTTCAGTTCCTCTGAATCACTTCAGTCTTGTCTGTATGATTCCTCCTGGGACTGAGAAAAATTGACCAGGTATATACCTTTCTGCATTGTATCATATTCTCTTGTATGAGTGGTTCCAAGCTATCACCATTTTTTTTTTTGCTATCACCATTTTTATATGCAGATGACTACTCTTTTGAAAATCTGCCATAATAGTTGTTGTTTTTTTTTTTTAAGATTTTATTTATTTATTCATGGGAGACACAGAGAGAGAGACAGAGAGAGAGAGGCAGAGACACAGGCAGAGGGAGAAGCAGGCTCCATGCAGGGAGCCTGTTGTGAGACTTGATCCCCGGACTCCAGGATCATGCCCCAATCCGAAGGCAGGCACTCAACTGCTGAGCCACCCAGAAATAATAGTTTAAACAGAAAATATCTTAAATTTTAAGATTTTGGTCCATGAATATTGGTTGGCAGGGGAATTTGCTGAGTGAAGGGAAATATAAAAGACCTCTTGGGAGATTATTGGAATCAACTGCAGTTTCTTTCTGGGGGGATAAGGGAATACATTTCTCAGTTTTGGTCATGGGCATTCTTGCCAGGGAAGTCCATCTGCCTTTAATGATTATATAGATCTATTAATGTTTATTGCCTTGTGAAAATTTTCTACGAATAGAATTACTGGTTCATAGGGGAACTATAAGCTGTTAGTAAGTCAATATGAAACATATCTTCTCATCTTTACAATTAAATGACCTTGACCAAGTTCTGTATCATTATAGTGTAGTCACAAGAGGACTTCCTTCACCTAATGCTTCCTGACCCTTCTGCAAGGACCAAACAGCCTTATCCCATTGGTCGTCGTATTATCCACCTGACTTCTAGTGGTGAACGTTTCTAAAGTGATGAATATGGAAGCTGCAGACAGAGTCTGGTCTATGAAAATGTCCTTCTGATCACCAGTTTTGCTTTTTCAGACATCTGCCCTTTTAGAAGAGAGCAGAAAATCATGAAGTCCCAGGTGAGTTGCTTGTATTTTTAATTTTTAAAATTTCCTCCTTTATTTTCTGTTCAATCAAATGGGAAAGAACAGATAGCTAAAATTTGGATTAGGAAAAATGTAGCCAAACTAAAAATCAAGACCTAGAAAGAGTTTCTAGGTAACATGTGGATAACCTGGCCTGAAAACTTTTTAAAAATGGACATGGTAATTTCTTTGATCTTCTTGTAGACTTCATGAGTTACATGATTTGCAATCCTCTAAAGAGAAAACATAAATTTCTCATGGGAAGAAATTATTTTTTGCCATGTGAGACTAAAATTTCCATTTTGGGTCTTTCAAAAGACCAAAATGTAATGGAGTATATAGTGTTTTCATCAGCAGCCCTGTGGAAAAAGCAATAATAGATTGCATATAGCTATGTCATAGAATGATCTCTTTTAGAGGGAAGGTATCATAGTGTCATAGCCAAATGCCTTGAACTTGATCCTTCAGAGCTGGGCTCACCAGACTACTACCTGTTGGTCAAATCCAGTTCTCTGTTTTTATGAATAGTTTTACTGGCAGCACAGCCATACTGTTTGTTCATGTATCATCTATGGCTGTTTTCCTGCAACAATGGCAGGGTTGGGTAAGTACAACAGAGACCAAATGGCCTGCAATGTTTAATATACAAACTTTATGGAAAATGTTTGTTAGATTTCTGGTTTAGAGAACCTAATTGATTACAGAGGCTTCCTATTGTCCAGTTCTATCTACTGGTAAAATCCAGATAACACAGGATTGGTACATTTTAAATGTTCTTCCAAAATATGTTTTCCTCCAAAAGGGCAATTCTTAAATTATAATTATCTGGCAAAGCTTGGTAGAGCACGGGCCCCTGATGCTCCTTACCCTTTGCTGTGGTTTCTGATTATGTAGGATCACTGTACAACTCAAGGCCAGTTCCTTCTCTGCACTTCCATTTTTAGCAGTCTGTGATACTTTTTCTCCCTGCCAACATTGGCTATATACACAGTATATAACTTTAAACTGTATAAATAATAAAAAATTTAAAACTGAGAGACCTTTTTTTTTTTTACTGAGAGACCTTTTAACTTCAGCTCTCCTCCTCCTGAGATTATCAGTGTTTACCATTTGTTTGTAATACTCCAAACCTTTTCAATATGAATATAACTGTGATTAAGTGTGTATGTGTGAAAATACAAATGTATAAGAGTGCCTCTCTTTTTTAAAAATTTTATTTATTCATGAGAGAGACAGAGACAGAGGCAGAGACACAAGCAGAGGGAGAAGCAGGCTCCATGCAGGGAGCCCGACGTGGGACTCAATCCCAGGTCTCCAGGATCAGGCCCTGGGCTGAAGGCGGCGCTAAACTGCTGAGCCACCTGGGCTGCCCAACAGTGTCTCTTTATTATGTTTTTCTTTGGAAAAATAATGTTATAGTAAACATTCCGTGCTGCAACTTTTAAAATTTTACTGTCCCATGTTAAGATTTTTGAATGTCTTTCCCATGCCAGTACTTAGATTTCTTTATTATCTTAGCAGATGCACTGGGATTGTTTTCTTTTCCTTTCTTTTTTTTTAATATTTTATTTAAATTGGGACTGTTTTCTTAAATTTAAAATGGAGGTTAGAATCCTCACAGGGTTGTTGTGAGAATTAAGTGAATAAAAACCATGCCTGGAACTGTATCTGGGGATAGTTTGTTCTGTATTGTTAGTTGTTATTGTTAGTATTACTATTATATCATCATCACTGTTACTGTCCAATCTAGAATTCTCGTGTATATTTTACAGTACAGCTTATTAAGTGAGTTCTATAGAGAAAAGATGGAGTTGTTTTCTTCTGGATATCAGTAGCTGTAGAGTTGTGGCCACCAGCCACATGTGGTTAACTAAACATTTGAAATTGGCTAGTGTGAATTGAAATGTGCCATATATGTAAAATACATACTGAGTTTAGAAGATATAGTTCCAAAAAGCTCACTAATAATTTTTAAGGATTGGTTACACTTTGAAACAATATTTGGATGTATTGGGATACATATATATATTTGAAATAATTTTTTGAATGTGGCTACTGGAAAGTTTAAAATTACTTATCAGGTCAGTCTTAAATTTCTGTTAGAGCAGCTCTAGAGAAGGAAAATGGACTTTTTATTAGCTTAATAAATCTAACTACCAGGACTAATTAACTGATTATATGCCTCTTCCTTTAGGAAGAGGGATTTATATCTTTTGCATATTGTCCAGGAGTGAAGTCATTTGTACACATATCTGTTCTCCTCCACCTCTTCCATTCTCCCAGTCACCCAAGTCATAAGAGTGTTTGTAGATGATAAAAGTAAAATTTCCCAATGCTTATGTACTATACTTTTCTCAAAGTTAACAAAATTTATACGTATATAGTATATTGAAGCATTTGAGTATAATTAAAAAAGCAAAATCAGAATGTTAGAATTACACCTATTAAACTTCCTGTCAGAATGGATTTTCTCTACATTCTACATTTATTTTCTTTCTCATGTCGCTGTTATTCAGAAGAATACAACTGAGTAATACACAAAACTGTTTTTAACTAAACGTGAACTTTATAATCGTCATTCATTTGTTTTTACCAAATGTTTGTTGAGTACCTAATGTGTATCATATGCACTGGCTGGCTGTGGAGTATCTCAAGAAGATTTAGGTATGGTTTTATTTCTGGGAGGAATGCAGAGAAAAATTAGGTAAATGGATTTGTAAACCAGCATTGACAGATAAAAGCTCTGTAATAGACATGGGAACAAGGAACTGTTAAAGCAGAAACAGGAGAACAACCAGCTTTTTAAGAAAGTAAAAAATAGGCTCAAAAGATTATTGAACTTTGAATCATGAGGGAAGTAGGATAAGGATGGGAAGCAACAGTTACAAAAGTAGAAAGGGCAGAGTAGTTTTAGGAAGGCTGAGAATTTGAGGGAAACTAAGATTTAGGGTGTTTCATGGGGAGTTTGACTAAAGATGTTATTAAAAGAATAAGATACAGGGGCACCTGGATGGCTCAATGGTTGAGCGTCTGCCTTTGGCTCATGTGATAATCTCGGGGTTTTGGGATCAAGTCCTGCATCAGGCTCCCTATGGGAACCCTTCTTCTCCCTCTGCCTATGTCTCTGTCTCTGTCTCTCTGTGTCTCTCATGAGTAAATAAATAAAATCTTTAAAAAAATAAAACAGTAAGATACAAAAGATCTTGTTCACAGTATCCAGGAAGTAGTGTGGAGTGCAGTGGTCAAGAACTCAAGCTATTGATTCAGAATTCCTGCTTTTAAATCTGCGAGTTAATCATATATTCAGTGTATAACCTCTGGCAAGTAGTTACTTAACCACTGTAATCCTCATTTTTCTCATATGTAAAATGAGAAAATTAATAAGGCTGTCTAAAGGACAAACTAAATGTCTGGCAGTTTGATGGTGTGAATATGGGACTTGGCATGGGGTGAGAGGCATCTTGAAATCGAGATGACTGAGATGAGGCTGATTGTGTATGCAAGGATGGAACCAAAGGATGCTTTTAAGCAGGAAAATGTCATTTGAAACAGTGTTTATTTTTTTAATCTCAAAGAAATATTTGATAATAATGAAAGATTAGGGGGAAAACCTGAAAAACATTTTAAAATAATACAGATAGGGATCCCTGGGTGGCTCAGCAGTTTAGCGCCTGCCTTCAGCCCAGGGTGTGATCCTGGAATCCTGGGATCGAGTACCATGGAGTGTGCTTCTCCCTCTGCCTGTGTCTCTGCCTCTTTCTCTGTGTCTCTCATGAATAAGTAAATAAAATCTTAAAAAATAAAATAAAATAAATAAAATAAAATAAAATAGATAACTGAGATTCCTCTATTGGGTGATAACTATTGTGAACATAATTAAAATAGTCACTTTTCCCTCCAGAAATACCTTATGCCTCTACACTTACCCAAGTCTTATTTTAATGTCACATCAATAATCTTTTTTTTTTCTTGGGTGTTTCCTGATATTTCTCGTTACATCTGTTTTCAGTATTGCTATTGTAATTGGTGTACTTCGTTATATTATTAGGTCTAGCATATATATATGAGACTGTTCATTGAGGAGAAGCTATGATTATTTTCTTATAAATTGAGGGGATTAGGGGATCCCTGGGTGGCGCAGTGGTTTGGCGCCTGCCTTTGGCCCAGGGCGCGATCCTGGAGACCCGGGATCGAATCCCACATCGGGCTCCCGGTGCATGGAGCCTGCTTCTCCCTCTGCCTGTGTCTCTGCCTCTCTCTCTCTCTCTCTGTGACTATCATAAATAAATAAAATTAAAAAAAAATTAAAAAAAAAATAAATTGAGGGGATTAAATTATGATCTTTAAGAACTCTGACATTCTGTGTTTCTCCATATGTGTGTTTTCTCTTTTTAATGTTTTCTTTTTAAAAGGCTTTTTCTGCTCTATAATTATTACTAAAAGTTTTCCCATGTTTTGTTTTGTTACTTTAATGCTCTTGGCTATCTTTTTAGAGTTTAAATTTTTGCTCCATCCAGAAGGTATGTTTTCTATTATCTAAGACATAGGTTACAGTCTATTCATTTGCTACTTTACTGTAGCAAAGTACCACAAACTGAGTAGATCAAACAGCAGAAATTTATTGTCTCATAGTTCTGGAGGCTAGAAGTCAAAACTCAAGGTGTCAGCAGCTTTGATATTCTTTCTGAAGGCTATAAGAGAACAGTCTATTCCAGGCCTCTCTCCTTGGCATGTACATGACCATCTTTTCCCCTGTCACTTCATATCATGTTTCTTCTAGATATGTCTGTCTCTCTGCAAATTTCTCCTTTAGATACAGACATCGGTCATATTGGATTAGGGTCCACCCTAATGATGTCAGAGAATTAATTATATCTGAAATGACTGTTTCTAAATAAGGTCACATTCTGAGAAACTGGTAGTTAGAACTTTAACATACAGATTTTAAGGGGATACAATTCTACCTTTAACATAGGGATTCAACATTATTCTTCTGTTGATTATCAAGTTGTTTCAGTATTATTCTTTGATAATCTGTCTTCCTTTCAGTTATTGAATGCTGCCCTTATCATTTATTAAATTACCATTTGTAACAAATTGGCATTTTGATCTATCTCTTCTGTTCTCCTTTTTTTTTTTTTTTTTTTTTTTCTCTTCTCTTCTGTTCTCCTGATCTGTGACTGGCTCTTCTTGTAAAGACAAGATTTTGTATTGTTTTTCCCAAATACTGTGATACAAAACTAGGCATAGGCATAGTTTTGTATACTGCAGTAGAGATGATGAAAATGAAAATGATCACTTCAGATTGAACAGGAATATACTGTTACAGGGCTTAGTATCATTCAAGGATGTGGCTGTGGATTTTACCCAAGAGGAGTGGCAGCAACTGGACCCTGCTCAGAAGACCCTGTACAAGGATGTGATGCTGGAGAACTTCAGCCACCTAGTCTCAATGGGTAAGGATGGCTTTCCTACATAACTCAGACTTGTCCATCCAAGAGCCTTTTCTCATAAGGTGCTGTGGTTTGTAGTTACTGACATATATAATGACTTTTATGATCTTTAGACCCTCCCAAATGGAGGTCTTTTTTTTTTTAAGGGCCACCTGGACTGCTTCATTGTAGCTCTCTTGAAACTACACCTTCACTTTTCCTTCAGTGTAGTCAATCCCAGTTCTTCTATTTCCATTTAATAGGATATCCAGTTTCCAAACCAGATGTCATCTCTAAGTTGGAACAAGGAGAAGATCCATGGATCATAAAAAGAGACATACCAAATTGGATGTATCCAGATGAAAATCAGGCAGATGGAAGACAAGGGAAGTGAAATATCAGTTTTTGTTTTCTTGATTGATTGATGCCTGAAGTTTATGTTCTGTCCTTATTGAAATCTCTTATTCTTTGTTCCTGTACTGAGAATTAAGTAGGCATTCAGCAAATAATTGTGAGCCTTTATAAAGGAGAGCTATTTCTTATTTATCCTCTTTCTCTCTCTGCATATATGTATATCTCTAACACCTTTTATGAAAGGCAATAGAAAGGCAAAGTCCTCCCAAGAACATAGGTTGCACTTTAGATGGTAAGACCTCCAGGTACATGGCTATATAAATTATATGTCAAATACAGCTACTGTTTTTAAAAGTTCAGAAAAAATGAGAGTCTAAAGATGTAACAATTTGAGAAGGCATTTTCCAGAGCATATAGCTGTAGCTGCTTTGAGAGATATATAAAGTGTTGATGATGCTGAAGGAGGAGGGTAAAGGCCAACAGGTGGAAAGAGACTATATGAACAAAACTTTGAAGTTAGAGGATTAAGGCTTTTCTGGGAGAATTTAGAGTATATGAACAAAACTTTAAAGTTAGAGAATTAAGGCTTTTCTGGGAGAATTTTGCTAGTTTTACTTGGTACATATAGAAGGTATTTATGGCAAGTAGTGGAATATAAGCTTGGGTTCTTTGTGTGAATCTGATACTGAATCCATAGCAGGATCTTGGATTTTTCTGTTGTTTGTGTTAGTTTTTAATTAGGAAAGTAGACTGAGGAGAGTTAAAAGTATTTTGACTACAGAGGAACCTTGTTTCTGTGGATAGTGGTGGCAGGATAATAATAGTGAAAAAAAAAAATATATATATATATATAGCAAATGGTTTATAAGATAAATAAATTCAAAAGCTGATAAAGGTTTCAGAAAGCAGAGGAAGTGAAAAGATTCTAGAATAATAATCCAAAATTAGAGTGATAATCAAATACTTTTCTATCTTCTTCAGGTCTAATTTTTCCATGAACTTTTCTCTTTAACATCCTTTCCCATCATTCATCTGATCATACTGTATGCTGTACTGTCTTATGAGATGGCCAGCCCCATCCCTATGGTCTGAGCTTATCAACTACATTGGATTATTTGTTCTGTTCTTTTGCATTCTGTTAATTGTTCTTTACAATCGTTTTATTTTATCTTTCTTTCTTTTAGACAGGAAAAGTAACCTTGACAACCCCAAATCATGTATTTTGGGGTCTGTTTCCTTCCGTAATAATATCCTGAAAGGAGTCACAAAAGATAGTTCATTGTACTCCATCTTAAAAGTCTGTCAAGATGATGGTCAGCTGCAGAGATGTCAGGAGAATCAAGACAAGCTTCTCAGGCAAGTAACAGTCATCAGCAACAAAACAGTGACTATGGAGTCAGGCCATAAATATAATGCATTGGGAAAAATATTTCATGAATGCATAGATCAAGATACTTTAAAGCAAAAATCCCATAACTATGATATATTTAAAAAGAACTTGAAATATAATATTGACCTACGTATTTGTAATAAGAGCAGTTCAAGAAAAAACCTTGATGAAAGTTTTGGATGTGGAAAATCATCTAGCCATGGTGTTTCCTATTCTCATCTTGAGAAAATTCACAATGGAGTAATCCCCAATAATAATAATCAGTGTGGAAACATTTTTAGTAGTAAACAATCCCTTATTCAATATCAGAATATTGAAACTAAGGAGAAAACCTGTGTATGTATTACATGTGGAAAAGCCTTTGCTAAGAAATCACAGCTCATTGTACATCAACGAATTCATACTGGAAAGAAACCATATGATTGTGGTGCATGTGGGAAAGCCTTCAGTGAGAAGTTTCATCTCATTGTACATCAGAGAACTCATACTGGGGAGAAACCTTATGAATGTTCTGAATGTGGAAAAGCTTTCTCTCAGAAATCATCCCTCATTATACATCAGAGAGTTCACACTGGAGAAAAACCATATGAATGTAGTGACTGTGGGAAAGCCTTCTCCCAGAAATCACCCCTCATTATACATCAGAGAATTCACACTGGAGAGAAACCTTATGAATGTAGAGAGTGTGGGAAGGCCTTTTCCCAGAAGTCACAGCTGATTATACATCATAGAGCTCATACTGGAGAGAAGCCATATGAATGTACTGAATGTGGGAAAGCCTTCTGTGAGAAGTCCCACCTCATTATACATAAAAGAATTCACACTGGGGAGAAACCTTACAAATGTGCTCAGTGTGAGGAAGCCTTCAGCAGGAAGACAGAACTCATTACACATCAGTTAATTCATACGGGGGAGAAACCTTATGAATGTACTGAATGTGGGAAGACCTTCTCCCGGAAGTCACAGCTCATCATACATCAGAGAACGCATACTGGAGAGAAACCCTATAAATGCAGTGAATGTGGAAAGGCCTTCTGTCAGAAATCACACCTCATTGGACATCAGAGAATTCACACAGGAGAAAAACCTTATATATGCAGTGAATGTGGAAAAGCCTTCTCTCAGAAGTCCCACCTCCCAGGGCATCAGCGCATTCATACAGGAGAGAAACCATATGTATGTGCTGAATGTGGAAAGGCTTTTTCCCAGAAGTCAGATCTTGTTTTACATCAGAGAATTCATACTGGGGAAAGACCCTATCGGTGTGCTGTATGTGGGAAAGCATTCATTCAGAAGTCACAGCTCACTGTACACCAGAGGATTCATAACAGTGGTAAAATCATAATGAACTGAACACAATAAAGCCTTCTCAGTATGAGTTCAAGCCTTAATGAATACTAGGAACCTGACTGATTTGATATTTATGGGACATCTTTAATAGATAAAATTATGCAAAAGAATTCATGTCTATAGTGTGGTGATACCTAGCTCAGCAAAGATGATGGAAAGTAATCGTAAATGAAGAACATTTTCAACATGGTGTGTAAAGCTTTTTATGGTCAGTGGAACAAATTATGTATATAGAATATTGTCAAGTTATATATTCTTTATTATACCATATAACAATAACCAGATATTGTGAAATTGCTAATATTAGCTTGGCATAATTTTGGCCATACAGGAATTCCCAATAAAGGACATGAAAAAAGCGTGAGTAAAAAAAAAAAAAAAAAAAAAAAAAAAAAAATTAAGAAACTACATTATAAGGAAGGGGCTTAGCATAACCCCTAAAGATACATGTAAAATTCTTGTACAAAGATGGAAAGATAGGTGGATCAGATTCAATACAGGTGATGTTTATGCATTTTCCCATCTCAAGCATATACATTGCATTTAAGTTGATCTGTCTCTCTGGAAGGATCCTGGACCTTTAAATTGGTGCACCTTGACCAGGTCTCCCATTTATTCTTCCTCACTAAGAGTTTGGTATTGTGGAAATGCTTTGGTACTGAGGCAGATGGTCTTGTGTTTTAATCCTGGCTCAGCTACTCACAGATTGTGTGACTTCAAGCAAGCCTACTTCATCCATTTGAATATTTTATCATTAAAAAAATACAATGTAGAGCATGTTTTCAGTTATTATTCGTTCTTTTTATCTTTCCTCTCTATCCTCCTCCAACTGGATGCTAAGACTAATATGCAAAAAGCTACATCTAAATTTGCTTTGCATTCCAGACGCTCTGCTTTTGATATCCCATTCCCATGACAGTTCTCTTTACTGTCTTTGACTCTGGTGGCCTTGATTCTTGGTGTGTTAAAGTGACATTATGGTTTTATTATTTTTTACGTACTTTTATATAAACCATAGTGATTACACGTAAAGACCCTGACTAATGTCTCTTCAGGACTTCCATTGTGCAACCCCAACTGTTTTCCCTGGGAACAAATGACACTTGTAGAGCAAAACTCTTGGGATGAGAAATTATGCCTGCCACAGATTTGAGAACTTGATATCTCTAAAATATCTCCTGGTCTCTTTCCTGTGGTTCTGCCTGTTCCTCCATGAACAGCTTTAGATGAGGACCCTTGCTGGAGTTGCCTACAGAAGAGCATACTTGGCAAGAATGAGGGTGTCTGTACATATATTTATGTTCACATAGTTCTTCATGTAGTTCCCACTGGATCCTTCACATTTCTTGCCCACCTGATTCTCTTCCTGAATGGCTGAACTATTTTGAAAAGATGGGGACCTTTAGGGTGAGAACCTCTGCAGAGGAGAGGGCATGCCTAACAGTAATGTAGCCAATTTCTAGTCTGTGTGGACAAATTTTTGGTTTCATTATGAACAGTGAACTGAGAACACTACCATCAGATATTAATTGACCATTCAGACCTGAGAAAGAAGGTCTAGCAGTACATATTTTGGGTTGAGCTACTGTAAGGTTTGGTCATGGAAGATGTCCTAACTGATCCTTATGAGAAGGACCCCCCCCAAAAAAAAATTTTTTTTTAAATTTTTACTTTTATTGGTGAACACAAATTTAGTGAAAAGTGAGTTCTATATAGTGACAGCTATGGAAGTAATGTAGATATAACAAAGATTCATAATTCCTACTTTACAGGCTTCCCATTTGGTTTTCCTCTGTCACAAACCTCCAGGCAACCTTGTTGATCTGATGAACATCTATAAGAATCACAATTTATACTTACTACCTACTGATTTAATGCTTCACCACTTTTTTTAAACATTTTATTAGAGGAGTTAATCAGTGCAATGAAGCAAGAATAGGAAATAGGCATAAGGATTAGAAAGGAAAACATGGACATTGTGGGTGTTGCAATTGTGTATAAAAAAGCAAAAATGTACTGATTAAGTATTAGAAGTAAAGAAGTTTAGTTGTTTTATAGTTTTAATATTGAAAAATAAGCTGATTCTACATACCACCAGCAGAGTGAAAATTTTAAAAATACCATTTAATTGGCATCAAAAGTATGAAACACCTGAAATCATGTAGTGTAGGACCACTATATAGAAGATTATAAAACATTACTGAATTAGGCTTAAAGATGGATTCATTAAATTTTTTGGCTGAAAGACAATATTAAAGATGCCTATTTTGGGGATGCCTGCATGGCTCAGTGATTGAGCATCTGCCTTTAGCTCAGGGCATGATCCCATGTCCTGGGATCAAGTCCCACATTCGGCTCCCCACAGGGAACCTGCTTCTCCCTCTGCCTATGTCTCTGCCTCTCTATGTTTTATATAAAATCTTAATTTAAAAAAGGATACCTATTTTCCATTAAAGTGATTTATATATAGTTGGGGAGATGAGGAAAGAAATTGAAATCCAGAGGAATAAGCCCACGCATAAATATAGAGTTAGTTTATTTTATTATTAAGAAACAACAAGGGGATCCCTGGCTGGCTCGTCTGTTTGGCTCCTGCCTTCCGCCCGGGTCATGATCCTGGAGTCCCGGGATCAAGTCCCGCATCAGGCTCCTTGCATGGAGCCTACTTCTCCCTCTGCCTATGTCTCTGCCTCTCTCTCTGTCTCTCATGAATAAATAAATAAAACATTTAAAAAAGAAAAGGAACAACAAAATACCACATAGCATGCAGGTAACCAGCAACTGGCTATAAATTTCTGTGAGGATTTTTAGTTCTATTATATGGAATTGGAATTAGAGCTACAGTTGTTATGAATCATCCTACTGTTAGTAAATGGCAGAAACTCTATTTTTATCAGTAGTTAACTGAGCTTGCTCTGATGTTCTGTTACACTTAATTCTGTATCAGGCTTATTATGATAGTCTATTCTTCATAATTTTCACAGTACCTCTTCCTGTGGTTGCCATGGCACTGGATATAGCACATACGATGATTCATATCCTTTAGCATTCCTCAATAAAGATCAATTTCCCACATTATTCAATGCATTTCATGTCAAAATCCCATAAGCGTTTTTTTGGAAATTTTAAAATTTAGTTATAAAATTACATATGGAGATGCTAAAAGGCAAAAATAGCCAAGATACTTTTGAAGAGCAAATTTGGATCATTTACCAGACTAAGACTTCCCATAAACTAGTAAAGACAATGTGGCATTGCATTTGGTAGTCAAATAGACCAATGGTAAGAGAATCCAGAAACAATTACCTGTAGATTCTCGAGTTAGGACAAAGGTGGCAATGTAGGTTGTAGGAGAAAAGTGATACTTCAATAAATGTCTCTGGCTCAGTTGTCCACAGGTAAAACAAAAAATGAAAACTTCAATTACTGCATACTGTTCACAGTTCCACCTAAATCTGTAATAGAAGAAAATGTGTTGCATAAGTACAGATCAGGCAAGAAGAAAGCCCGGAAATACCTAAGCATCCAACTCAATAGATTAGAATAAAAACATTGTGAACTAAAAACCAAGAAAGTAAAAACAGAAGTGATAAAAAAGAAGATGAAAATAGAGGAGAAACAACAAAATAGGAACAACAGAACATTTTTTATGAAAAAGATCATTAATCCCATGGCAATACAAAGAAAAAGAAGGCATAAATATCTATAATAAGCAGTGAAAGGAAACAGCATCATTTCAGAATCTACAGATAATTTAAGAATCTTAAAAATATTTCAGTACAACTAAATAAGTAAAAAATAATGCCAATTCCATAATATCTATTCCAGTAAAGAGAAGATCAAGGATCTCTGATATATTTTATGAGGCTAACATGACTATGATGCTAAAGTGAGACAGAGACATAAGAAAAAAATAATTGGTGATCAATATTTCTCCTGAACATAGACCATAGCCATCCTTAACAGAATATTTGCAAATCAAATTTAGCAATATTTTAAAAGGAAAGTCCATCCTGGCCACGTAGAGTTTAAGAATGCAAGGTTGGTCCAATATATGAAATCAATTGGTGTACTTCATCATATCCATAGCCTGAAAAAAAATAATAACCATATGATCATTTCAATAGATGCAGGAAAATCATTTGACAGAAATTCCACATCTATTTAGAATAAAAACTCAGCAAGCTAGAAATAAAGGCCAGCTTCCTCATATTGTTACAAGGCATCTGTAAAAAAAAATCTAGTCATCATATTTAATGATGAAAGACTAAATGCTTGACCCCAAGCATTTTTTTTTTTTTTTTTTTTTTTGGCTAAAAGTCTAAGATGTATGCTTTGTTCTTCCTTTTTTTTTTTTTTTTTTTCTTTTTGCTTTGTTCTTCCTAATGACCATTGTGCTGGTGACCTTAGCCACTGCAGTAGGGAATACAAAAAGGGAAGGTTGTGTGTGGAGTGGGGGGAGGCAGGGATGGGAAGTGCATACATTTGGGAAAAGAAGAAATAAAATTGTCTCTATTTGCAGACAACATGGTCTTCTACATAGAAGATCTCAAAAACTATAAAAAACCTAATAGACTTAATAAATGGCCTTTCCTGGGAATTTAAGAAACAAGCAAAGGAGGAAAAAAAAGGCAAACAAAGAAACAGACTCTTAACTGTTAGGGAACAAACTGATGATTACCAAAGGGGAGGAGGAAGAATGGGTTAAATAGGTGGTGGAGATTAAGGAGGGCACTTGTGAGAGCACTGAGTAATGTATGGAAGTGTTTAATCACTATATTGTAAACCCAAAACTAATATTACATTGTATGTTAACTAACTGGAATTAATAAAAACTTTTTAAAAAGTGGCTCTTGCAAGAGATATAAATAAATGAAGAGGTACACTGTGTTTATGGATGGAAAGATTAGGTGTTAAGATATTAATTCCCCTCAAATTGTTATGTATATTATCTAATCACCCACAAAAAATTTCCAGCAGGCTTTTTGTAGAAACTGACAAGCTGATTCAAAAATTTATATGGAAATGCAAACAGGATAGTTATCCAATAAGGAAGTATAGTCATGTATAGTCTATGAAAACTCAAATTCTCTTCTCATTACTCATAAAATTCTCTTTTTATGTCTTTGCAGATGAATCATTGGCATACTTACCCACATTGATTCATAAGTTCATATTTGAGAGGTCATCTTTGTTTTCTCATTACCAGCTCTATATCATATTGACCCACAAGGCACAGCCAACATCAACATAATTTCTATTTGTGTAGTTATAACTAAGAATTTCATCTTCCATTTGTGCCAGTGAAAGACTTGATGTTTAAGTCCTTATCTGCAGTAGCCCCAGAAGAACCCATACAATCATCTTAATGAACCTTAATGAAGTTCATTAAGATGATTGAGGTCCATTTATATTGTGATTGGGGATTCTACATTCTAATGGCTCATGCTTTAAATGGTTTAGGGAGGTTTTGATACATTCCTGCCACAGGGAAATAATGTATTTCTGAGTTGAGACTGAAAGATCACAGAATTCTCCAGGAATTTATTCAGTTACTGTCCAGCACTTACTCGTGCAAATCTGGATTTGTGAGAGATCTCAGGTAATCTTCAAGATGATTACCTGGAATCTTCTCCAATTTCCTGTACTTCTCTCACACCACCAGCAATTTCATAATTTTGTTGGTAATAGACTGCACGCCTGTCATGACTTACCTCTTCACTGCATTGATGCGTGCCATGTCACCACACGCTTTTGGAATCTTTTCACCAGACTAAATAAGACAGCATCTTTATACAAAGACTGATGCCAATATTTTAAAGCTGGAAAGCTGTTTTGAAGCACACATTTTTCTATCATCAAAACAAAAGAACTGTTTTAAACTGCTCTCCTATATACCTAAAAGAAAATCAAAATATCCAACAAAATATCCAAAAATCAAATAACTAAACAAAAGAGCTACTTGGCTTTCATTCATCAGAAATTATAACTCAAACCCAGGTATTCTGATTTCAGAGTCTACACTTACAACCACTGTATTGTGCTGCCTCCTCCTGCTTTGCTCTCCCTTCTAAACTATTCTTTGAGCTAGTTCATGATTTGTGATGATTGCACAAAGGCAACATTTAGTCTTCTATTTAACCAAACTTCATTTTTGAAAAAAAAAAAAAAACTGCACTAAAAAAAATGTTTTTAAATCACTATTTTAAACAATTCAAATTTTATCTTAATCCTTAAGTTTGGATGTTCAAAAGGACCTATCCTACATCCTGGCAATGAGAGCTGGTTGGAAACACATAAACATGGAAATCAGGCTGGATTTTTTTTAAAGATTTTATTTATTTATTCATGAGAGACACAGAGAGAGAGGCAGAGACACAGGCAGAGGGGAAGCAGGATCCATGCAGGGAGCCTGATGTAGGACTCGATTCTGGGACTCCAGGATTAGGCCCTGGGCCAAAGGCAAGTGCCAAACTGCTGAGCCACCCAGGGATCCCCAGGCTGGATTTTTAAATAAGCTAAGAGAATCAGTGCATAAAGAACATTAAGGAGGCCATTGATGCTACATATTCAGTGAACCCCCTAAGCTTGGGCTTCTAAGACTAGACCATCTAGAGGTATAGTTCCTTGGGAGGTATGTCTTTATTAATGATACTCTTTTTGTTGCAGGTAGTGCCAAAAAATTACCAGCAGACTCTGGCTATGGATTTTGTTGAGATGACCAAAAGGAAGCCTGATCTAATGTCTCATATTGCTTTGGGGTTCGTTATCTAAGGATATCCTTGGTGAGCTCCTGGATATGGCTCTCTGAAGAAGGTCACACCATCCATAATTATACCTGGGAAAGGTAAGCCAACCCAGTCATTGGAGGGACCATATGGCCATATGATGGCAAAATATGATAATGAATATATTGTAAAGCTCTCATACTATACACGAAGTGGTATATTACTTGCAGGTAGATTAGAACAAACTAAAAGTATATCATAGAAGTGTTAAATAAATCACTAAAAAATTATAGCTAATAATTCAAAAAAAGGATAAAAAGAAATCATAACAAATATACAGTTAATGCAACAGAAGCAAAAAAAGAAAAAGATAAAAGAATAGGAAGGGCAAATAGAAAACAAAATTAAGGTGATAGGCTTAATCTAACAATATAAATGATCACATTAAATATAAATGATCTAAATACTAATTAAAAGAATAGGTTGTCTTATTGGACAAAAAGGCACAGCCCAACTTTATGCTGTCTACAGGAAAAACACTTTAAATATAAAGATACAAATAGGTAAAAAGAACCAAAAAAGGTATACCAGGCTAACACAAATTAAAAATTAAACTGAAGGAACTATGTTAATATTAGATAAAATATACTTCAGAACTAAGAATAATTACAAGGAATAAAGAAAAACATTTTATAATAGTAAAGGGTCAGTTTATTAAGAGGATGTAATCCTAAAAGTTTATACACCCAATAGCTGAACTTCAAAATGCATGAAGCAAAAACTGATAGAATTTCAAGGAAAACTAGACAAATTCACAATTGTAGTTGGAAATTTCTGCCCTCTTTCAATAATTAATTGAACAAGGACTGTACTGTACTGAGTACAGCACATAAGCAATCAAAAGGATACAGTAGATAGACTTGAACATCATCACTACCAATCAACTTGACCTGTTTAGCATTGTAGAACATTCCACCCAATAGACAACAGAATACATTCTTTTTAAGTGTATGCAAAACATTTACCAAGGAAGGTCATATTCAGAGTTGTCATAAAACAACTCTTAATTTAAAAGTTGAAGTATGTTTCTGACCACAACAACATTAATTTAGATATCAATAAAAAAGTATCTGGACAATCCCCCAATAAATACATTCTTCTAAATAATCCACTGGTTGAAAAAAAATCAAAAGGTAAATAAAGTATTATGAACTTAATGAAAATGAAAATGTATCTTAATTTGTGGGATGCCCCTAACGCAGTACTTAGAGGGAAATATAAAGCACTAAATATGTTTATTAGTAAAGATGAAAGGTCATAAATCAATGACTTACTTTCCATCTTCAGAAACTAGAAAAAGGAAAAAATGAAACCAATGGTAAACAGAAGAAAGGAAATAATTGTTCAGAGAAGAAATCAAATGAAAAAAAAATAGAGAAAATACCATTGACCCTTGAACATCATGGGGGTTAGGGGTGCCAACCCCCCATACAATTGAGAATCTGCATATAACTTGACTCCCTAAAAACTTAACTACTGATAGCCTACTGTTGACTTACCGATAACACAAATAGTCAATTAATACATATTTTAACACATATTTTGTATATGTATTATATACTGTATTTTTCTAATAAGTAGATTATGGGAAAAATATTAAGAAAATCATAAGGAACAGAAAATATCATTATAGTGCCATCTGCATTTATTGAAAAAAAAAAAAAGCGTGTATAAGGAGACCCATGCAGTTCAAATCCATATTGTTAAAGAATCACCCATGGGGGCACCTGCGTGGCTCAGTCAGTTAAGTCTACCTTTGTTACAGGTCATGATCTAAGGGTCCTGGGATCAAGTCCTGCATCAGGCTCACTGCTCAGTGAGGAGCCTGCTTTTTCCTTTCCCTCTCCCACTCCCCCTGTTTGTGCGTACTCTCTCTGTGTCAAATAAATAAAATCTTTAAAAGAAAAAAGATCACCCGTAAAGGAAAGCAAAAGCTGGCTTTTTCAGAAGATTGATGTGAGTCACAGTCTCATCAGGATAAAAGAAAGAAGACAAGTCAGAATCAGAAATGAGAGAAATGACATAACTACAGATTTTGCAGACATCTAAATAATAATTAAATATTATGAACATCTCAATGCCAGGAAACTTGATAACTTCTATGAAATGGACAATTGCCATGAAAGATCAAAATACAAAAATCAACTGCACATCTACATGCTAACAACAATCAGAAACTGAAATTAAAAGAACAGCACTAGTATTAAAATATGAAATATAGATAATGTCTAATAAAATACATGGAAAACCTATACACCAAACACTGTAGAACATTGCTGAGAGAAAGAAAAAGAACCAAAATACATGGAAAAATGTATCTGGTTGGTTGGGCAGAAAATTCAAGATACTGGTTCTCCCCAAATTGGTCTATACATTTGACATAATCTCTGTCAACTTCTTAGTAGGCATTTTTTGTTTGTTTTTATTGAATTTGACAGGCTGATTCCAAAATTCATGGAAATATGAGAAAACCAAAATAGCCAAAAAAATATTTAAAAGGAAATATAAATTTGGAGAGCTTACTACACAATTTCAATACTTCCTGTAAAGTTAACCATGGTACTAGTTTAAAGTTAGTAAGATATATATGACCCCATTTATACGAGTCCTGAAATAGCCTAAATTTATCTATAGTATAAGAAATCAGAATTGTACACCTGAAACTTACATAGTACTGTATGTTAACTATACCAGAATTAAAAAAAAAAAAAGACACAATAGTGGTTGCCTCAGTGAGTGGATTAACTGGGAAAGAAACATGGAGGAAATTTTTCATCTGATGAAAATGTTCTATATGCTAATGTGTATATGCATTTCTTAAAACTCATCAAACAACACGCTTAATTTTTTGCACTTCACTATGTTGCTTATACCACAATGAAACAAACAAGACAACAAAATATCACATTGTAATTTTATTTTAAATGTAGCATTAGAAATGAAAAGTATTTCAGTCAGTAAGAGAACAGAATATGAAGGTGCAACCTACTTTGTATTTTTTAGTAGTAGTTAATAGTGTACTGAGGTTCTGGTCTCTTGCAAAAGGATCTTCATATTATTAATTACAGTTACGAATCAATGACAGTATTTAAAAACCTGCTTTAATATCTGTTTTTGTTGGATATTCCCATATTCCTCCTTTTTAGCATTTCCACTTACATAGGTAAACTTACAATCTCCTTTCCATTGGTTTCTATCAGAGGTTTCTTGGATTATATAAGATTACAAAACAAACAAACAAAAAAGGCTATGGTTGTGTTCTCTCCAGAATTTCAGACCTACCTGAGTTGGCTAGACTGGACCAGCACTCTCCACAGTGAAACCCACAAGATTGAAACCCATGACCAGTGGGTCTAAGTGTCTGTTCTGGGTGGAAGAAGAGGAAAATGATGAGGAGGACAAGAAACTCTTATTATTCTCAACACAAGTAATTTTATGCTGGAAACCATCTGTGACCAACCATCTGTGACCACCAACTGACATCTAGGAAGAGTGCTTCTATCTTCAACCAGGCCTTCGAGGAAGGGGAATCTAATGATGGGTTTGACACAGAGGAGTATCTACCTTGCAAGCTGAGCAGGTTGAAAATGAATGTGGCTTCTCTGGGTGCAATTCACAAATGTTATAACTGGAGAATTCAGGGGCAGGGCTCCAGATGCAGTAGTCTGGAGGCCAGAGATGATGCCACTTGATAAAGGTGGGCAGGTTTGCCTATTCCCGGCATCACTCAGGAGGCAGCAAGGGGCTCCCTGGGGGCAAGAGGGGCAGTGGGGCCAGAACAGACCCAATAGCAGCAGCAGAGGGGCAAGGCCAGTCAAAAAAGAACACTGCCACCAGTATGTAGACCATGGGCCTTTGTGCAGCCCTGCAACTCAACTTAGGGAGAACCTCAAACTCATGAGCCTTTCTCTTGGCCCCCAGCTTTATGGGAGCACCAAATACATTACTGATCCCAGAGAATGGCTTGTCATTTTCCAGTGTGAAAGTACACGAGAAATACCCAGGAAAATGTACATCAGCCCCCCACAGAAAGTGGAGGCAGGCCCTTGGAGTGGATGGCATAAAGTTTTTCTCCTTCTGCTTCCACTGACAATGAATGAAGAACAAGATCTTGAAAAATAACATGCTTCAGCCATGTCTGTGTACAAAGGCCATCTCTTCCCACCAACAAAGGGGCTGTAGCCATGTCATTCGACTGTGGTCAAGCCTGACCACTGGTTCAGTTGGTAGTCAGAGAGGGGAAGAACAGCTCATTTCACTCTTCCCTTTTTGTTTAACAGTTTTGAAGTGGGCATTGTGAAGTTATTACTGTCGATATGACAACACAGTCATTGTGCATGCTGCTAGACATTCTTACCAGGTCAAAGTCTGTTGCATAATTGGTCACATTTATGATTTTAATGTGCTGATCACATTAAGGATCAAGTTTAAATGTATATTTGGAACCTAATGAAATGGAGCAATTGGAAATATGATGTTCTGCACTTAACCTGGAGAGAGAAAATGTTTGTTTCCTTGTGAAATTTCTACATTCCTGACCTTCCTGTGACACCTTAACGACATGTTCTCAGGCACACTTACTGGTATGTGAGACACTCACAAATAGATCAGGGTGTGTGTGTGTTGTTTGGTGAGGTTAGGTGTGTTATGATAATTAGTGATGACGAAAACATTCCTATTCCTTCCTACCAGCTGGGTTATTTTTCCCTCTCTCTGCTGATTTTTTTCCTTTCCTACTCATTCCCCAGCCTTTCCCCATTCTTGCCCTTATTTTTCTGTAGGTGCTGTATGACTGACCTATGAGCCACCCCATCACTGAAGGCTGTGGGATCCCTTTGCCTTGGAATGATATCAAGTCAAGCATGAAAAAGTAGGGCCTCCTTTCCCTAGATATCCACCCAGCAGGGAGAATTCATTTTTGAGTTCAAAGCCTGTTTTGAGACCAGTGAGTCCCCCAGACTCAGCAGATCCATAAACAGCACTTACTTTGTTCCTTGGGGCTGTCATATCCATCCTATGGTCCACCTCGGCATAACCCCCAAACATCTGTCACGTTCAAGCTCACCCAGTTCTGTATACACTGGACAAGGGGGTCAGTTTCTCTAACATTCAAAATGCCACTGTTTTCTGGAAAAGTGATTCTTGGGGCACCTCGTGGTCAGTTAGGCGTCTGCCTTCAGATCAGGTCATGATCCCGGGGTCCTGGGATCCAGCCGCATGTTGGGCTTCCTGCTCAGCGGGGAGCCTGGTTCTCCCTCTCCCTCTGCCTGACACTCTACTTGTGCCTTCTCTCTCTCTGCCAAAAAAAAAAAAAAAATCTTAAAAAAGTCATTCTCACACACTTTCCGAGTGGGGCTGTCTTCTGCTGGTTGGGACATGATGGGAGAAGGTGACCCAGAACATGCATCAGTTTTTATCTCTCACTTTGAATCCAGCTATCATCCACTGGCTGGAGAGTGAACTGGTGCTACTTAAAGATGATATGGAGGTTTCTTTCCCAAGCCTGATAAAAATAGATGCTCTCAGGTTTGCTAAGGCTTTAACCCTGCTCTGGCTTCCTCCTATCTCCCACTCATTAAAGCACAGTTGGTGGTTCTGTGTTTCTATTGCTTTAGAGCTTGTATGGGGAGAGGAAAGGGAAGTGGTGGCCTGCTGTATATTTTCTTTAAGGGCCTGCTATGCGGGGAGCAGTGCTCATTGTCCCAGCCCCCATCAGGAATGTAAGAGGGACTTGGGGATAGGTAGAAGTGATTGTCTATCAAAGTAGTCAGGGTCATAGAGAATTCTTGCTCTTCAAAACTCAGAACCCCAAGGTTACCAAACTCCAATTCCATATTTATGATATGTGAAGTTTCTTGTCTCTTGCTATAATCATGGAGGCTCAGTAGGAAATTCTGGCCCTATGATGCCTGTGTAAGCTCAACCATTCTAACCCACAGTGGTATAAGGTTCCAAATAATGGGATCAAGCCCCATGTCAGGATCCACACTCAGCAGGGGATCTGCTTGAAGATTCTTACTCTCTCCCTTTGCTGCTCCCTCCACTTGCACTCTCTCTCTCTCTAATAAATAAATAAATCTAAAAAAAATCCACTTGGTGTCAAGAAGTGGTCCTCAGCCCTTTCATTTTCTCAGGGATGTAGGGAGCATTGTAATCACTGGAAATATACTTTTGAACTAAACTTGGGCCTTCAGTTCCACCTTAGATGGACTTCCTTTCCTTGCATTAATTCTGCATATAATTCTGGGTTTTTTTTCCCCCCTTAAGATCTGGCCAATGATTGACTTGTTCTGAGTCTCAATATCTCTCTTACCCAGAGAAGCAGCTCTGATTTCTTCTTCTTTTTTTTTTTTTTAAGATTTTATTTATTTATTCATGAGAAACACACACAGAGAGAGGCAGAGACACAGGCAGGGGGAGAAGCAGGCTCCATGCAGGAAGCCCGATGTGGGACTGATCGGGTCTCCAGGATCACGCCCTGGACTGAAGGCGGTGCTAAACCACTGAGCCACCGGGGCTGCCTGCAGCTCTGATTTCTAGTAGATATGGACTCTGCATAGAAGCTGCAGTGTTTTGGTTTTGTTCCATGGATCTTTTTGTCTCTTCTGTCCAGTGGATGAAGCCACTGGAACACACACTTATTCCTATTTTCTGAGTACTCTTTGGTGGATCCTATGGTGGGTAGTAGGATGAGTTGTTCCTAGGAGTCTAACTGGCTGTCCTGAGCAGAGGAAGGACTCCCTGGAGTGGATGGTCTCCCATCCTACTTCCCTATTTGATCTTCTCAAGCCAAAGATCTCCTAGCATTCTCAGGGTCTTTTAAGTTGGTGAAAGATTCTTGTCTTGTTTCCTCTCTTACTCAGCCTGAGCCCATCAGCCTATTAACAAAATTTTAGGGAGATGACCTCATGGCCATCTGGCCTCTTTATCCACAGGTAAGCATGTAGGAAAGGAGCTATTCAGGCCAGGGATTGAATCTTTCTTCTCTTTGATGTGCTTGAGGGTTTCCTCCAAGGGGCTTTTTGTAGCCTCAAAGGAATTAGTTTTTGAAATATGAATGGCTGAAGAGGGGAAAGGTGTATTCATAAGTGTGGAATCAAGGTCAGGAGTAAGGTTTAAAGACAAAGAGGGTCTAGCTGGGAAATAGGGTCTAGTATCTGAGTGTTCTCTAGAGGAAGAAAGGAAAAAGAAGAGGTGGTGTGGAAGAAGGTGGTATGAACAATGTTGCATTCAATGTTAAATGGAGCTCTGATGAAGGGCCCCCAGTGTTGATGATGAAAACAAGGGAAGAGAAAGGGTGGTCCAATCCAGTGAGAAACAGGAGGCCAGAGTGAGTGACAACTCAGTGAATCCCAAACTCTTTATCATATCTAGGTAGAGTCTATAACTTTGGATAGAAACCCTAGTCTCCGGGCATCTGGATGGCTCAGCGGTTGAGCATCTGCCTTTGGCTTAAGTCGTGATCCTGGGGTCCTGGGATCAAGTCTCGCATCAGCCTCCCTGTGGGGAGCTTGCTTCTCCCTCTGCCTGTGTCTCAGCCTCTCTGTGTGTTTCTCATGAATAAATAAATAAAATCTTTCTTTAAAAGTAGAAAGAGGGCAGCCCGGGATGCTTGAGGCATCCCTCAAGCATATTCTTTTTTTTAAAAGAAAATGTATTTATTTGAGAGAGAGAAAGGAGCAGCAGGGAGAGGCAGAGCGAGAGAGAGAAAATCTCCAGCAGACTCCCTTAGCGGTTTAGCGCCACCTTCAGCCCAGGGCCTGATTCTGGAGACCTGGGATCGAGTCCCACGTTGTGCTCCCTGCATGGAGCCTGCTTCTCCCTCTGCCTGTGTCTCTGCCTCTGTGTGTGTGTGTGTGTGTGTGTGTGTCTCATGAATAAATAAAATCTTTAAAAAAATATATAGAAAGAAAAGAAACCCTAGTCTCCACTATACTACTTGCCCACCCAGTCTCTTCTCCTAGACAGATGATGGGCTAATCTCTCCTGACAATTCCCCATCCTGTTATCTTTCCATTCCAATAATTGATTCAGAATAGTGGGAGTAGGAAAAGAAAAAAAAAATAGGAATCAAGGTGATCTCACTTGTGGGCTCAGCCTAGAGTTTCCTTACTGGACTAATGTCCCTGTTTTGTTTTGTTTTTTCAAATGTTTCCTTCAGACATAAATATACATACCACTAAATTCAATAATGAGACAGAAAGGTGCTGCCAACTGTGTACAAAAAATGAAAGATGGAACCAATGCTTAAGGGCTCACTGAAATGCAGAAGCAACCAAAGCTCTCCCTCACTTAAAGCGTACTACTCCCTCAGGCTGCTGAAAACAGACAGTAGAACTCCAGCCTAGAGTTTTAGGCCTGGATCACAGAACTATGGAACAGTGACAAAGTGTTCTGGAATGTGAGGGGGCCATAAATGGGGAAGGTGAACCTGATCCCTATGCCCCAAGATCCAATCCAGCAGATCCTATCACCCTTCATGGCCACTAGATCCCTCCTGATTCTTTCCATTTTCTACCTACAATGTATAATTTTATTTTCTACCGAGATTTTGGCATATCATGTATATGTATATATACACCTTAGTGCAAGTTTCTCTTTACTCTCCTCTGTAACTCAGATATTAGCTGTTTCTGTTTCCTCCTTGGACATGCAGGCTTAGACTCTACCAATTCTACAGACTTTTTTTTTTTTTTTTTTTTTTTACTAATTTCCAGGCTCTATTTTTAAGAAGTAAAATGCACAGACAGAAACTGCAAATATCCTCAGCAGGCAGTATGATGAATTTTCACATACTAAATGTATTGTGAAACTAGCACCTGTGTTAAAAGGCAGATTTTTTTTTAGGACTGAAAACCTTCCCTGGTGCTCCCTTCCAGCCACTACTTATGATCACTTCTGTTGTGCACCGAGGGTAACTCTCCTCATGCATTCTAGCAGAACCACTTACTTTTGCCAGGCACACTTTCATGCCTTTCATGTATCTTTACTCATCTAATCCTTAGAATAATCCTATGATTTCAATGCTATTGTTCTCATAATATATATGAAGAAATTAGGGAACATCGGATTTAAGTTATTTGCCAAGATTACACAGATAGTAAATAGCAGAGCCAGGATCCAATCTTGGAACTCTGGCTACAAAGTCGCATTTCTTTTTACCACCAAGTTGTTGTGTAACCTGTTGTGGCAGGCTGGATAAACAGTCCAAATCAATGCAGTTGAGTGTATTGAAGAATTACCGCTTACCTCCATTTAGAACTTAGCACATGATTTTAAGCATACTTTTTTAAAGATTTTTATTTATTTATTCATGAGAGACACAGAGAGGCAGAGACATAGGCAGAGGGAGAAGCAGGCTCCCTGCAAGGAGCCTGATGCAGGACTCAATCCCGGACCCCGGGATCACGCCCTGAGCTAAAGGCAAATGCTCAACCACTAAGCCACCCAGGCATCCCTCAAGCATATTCTTTTTTTAAAAAGAAAATTTATTTATTTGAGAGAGAGAAAGGAGCAGCAGGGAGAGGCAGAGGGAGAGAGAGAAAATCTCCAGCAGACTCCTCAGTGCAGGGCTTCATGACCCTGAGATCATGACCTGACCTGAAATGAAGAGTGAGTAGAGTGTTTAATTGACTGAGCCACCCAGGTGCCCCTCAAACATACTCTTTTTTTAAAAGATTTTATTTATTTATTCATGAAAGACAGAGAGAGAGAGAGAGAGAGGCAGAGACACAGGCAGAGGAAGAAGCATGTTCCATGCAGGGAGCCTGAAATGGGACTTGATCCCAGATCTCCAGGATCAGGCCCTCGGCTGAAGGCAGCAAAAACCACTGAGCCACCTGGGCTGCCATACTCTTTTAATTGACATAGTTTCACTTGTAGCTCAAAACACTGTGGGAAGCATGAGACTCTGAGAAAGGGACTTGCCCAAGGGTCACAACTGTTAAAAAGCAGACAGATTTTAGCCCTCAGTAGATTAAGATACATTATTTTCTTCTCCATTTCTCAGAGGACAGGAGGAAAGTGAGGCCAGGAGAGGTTAAATGAGTGACAATGCCCCATCTCCAACTTGTCCAGCTCAGGACTCTGCATGTGGTTGTTGCTAAACTTGTATAAGTCCTAGTTAGTCCTTGTATCTGTACTGAATATTTAGATATTCAGACACTTTGGGGTAATATGGGTTCTTGACAGCATTTATGCAGGCAATAGGGGATTTTTCTCATAGTCCAGGCAGTGCTGTAGAAAGATGAAAGGAAATTGAGGGATATAAAGAAGGCAGAGGATGAGCAGAGCACAGCATCTCTGTGAATTGGGGATCCAGTAGGGGTGACTTGTGGACACTTGACCTGTCTTTACAGCCACAAAACCTTTGGAAAGGAATGAACAGCACCTACTTAAGGCTGCGGGCACAAGGGTTTCCATCAGTACACCTGGGTTGGTATCATTGCTCTGCAAGTCACTAGTTGTACACCCTGGAATGGATCATTCCATCACTCAGGGTTCTACTTTCTTCATTTGTAAAATAGTGTTGGTAGTATGACTGTTCACCAAAATGACAGTTGGTTAAATAAGGTAATCTATTATAAAAGATGCCATCAATACATTTTGTTTCTCTTCCCTATATCCTGTCTTTGTTTTTTTTTTTAAGGATTTTTTTTTTTGGTGTTCAATTTACCCACATACAGAATAACCCCCAGTGCCCGTCACCCAATCACTCCCACCCCCCGCCCTCCTCCCCTTCTACCACCCCTAGTTCGTTTCCCAGAGTTAGCAGTCTTTACGTTATGTCTCCCTTTCTGATATTTCCCACACATTTCTTCTCCCTTCCCTTATATTCCCTTTCACTATTATTTATATTCCCCAAATGAATGAGAACATATAATGTTTGTCCTTCACCGACTGACTTACTTCACTCAGCATAATACCCTCCAGTTCCATCCACGTTGAAGCAAATGGTGGGTATTTGTCATTTCTAATAGCTGAGTAATATTCCATTGTATTTATGTAAACCACATCTTCTTTATCCACTCATCTTTCGATGGACACCGAGGCTCCTTCCACAGTTTGGCTATTGTGGCCATTGCTGCTATAAACATCGGGGTGCAGGTGTCCCGGCGTTTCATTGCATCTGTATCTTTGGGGTAAATCCCCAACAGTGCAATTGCTGGGTCGTAGGGCAGGTCTATTTTTAACTCTTTGAGGAACCTCCACACAGTTTTCCAGAGTGGCTGCACCAGTTCACATTCCCACCAACAGTGTAAGAGGGTTCCCTTTTCTCCGTATCCTCTCCAACATTTGTGGTTTCCTGCCTTGTTAATTTTCCCCATTCTCACTGGTGTGAGGTGGTATCTCATTGTGGTTTTGATTTGTATTTCCCTGATGGCAAGTGATGCAGAGCATTTTCTCATATGCATGTTGGCCATGTCTATGTCTTCCTCTGTGAGATTTCTGTTCATGTCTTTTGCCCATTTCATGATTGGATATATCCTGTCTTTGTTGAACTCTCTTCCCTTGATACTGATTTAGGGTAAGTATCATTGAGATCTTACTCACTTGCAAAAGAGAAATGAAGTGAAAAATAATTTTTTAAAAGACCGCTTTATTGAGATATGATTGACATACAAAAACTGTATACATTTAATGTATACAACTTAGTAAGTTTGGAGATAATAAGGCTTTCTTTAATGATCTTTTTTTTTTAAAGATTACTTATTAGAGGAAGAGTGTGTGTGAGTGGGGGAGGGGAGACACAGAGGGAGAGAATCTTCAAGCAGACCTCCTTCCCCACCCACCACTGAGTGTGAAGCCCAATGTGGGGCTCAATCTCACAGCCCAAGAGTTCATCACCTGAGTCAAACCAAGAATGGGACACTCAACCCACTGAGCCACCTAGGGACCCCATCATTAATGTCTTCTTAGTATCGAGTGGTTTCATTAATCTTATATGACTGGCAACAAGGCCAAATGTAGATATATTGAGTGGAGAGAAAAGAACATTGGATACACAAGAGAACATTGTGGAAGAGAAAAAAAAGATGTGTAATGTACTGCTGAACAAGGAAAAGAATGATAGGAAACTTGTCAATGGAAATAATGCCAGCCAAGAGACACTGGAGTAACTTCTTCACAGAAATTTGAAAAGAAAAGGAAGGAAGAAAGGAAGGAAAGAAAGAAGGAAGAAAAGGGAGGAACAAAGGAAGGAAGGGAGAGAAAGGAAGAAAAGAAGGAAGAAAGGGGAGAAAGGAAAGAAAGATAGTGTTCATCTAGAATTCTTGGTTCAGCAAAAAATATATTTAAGAAACAAAGTGAGATGAAGATGTCTTCAGACCTACAAAGGCTGAAAAAATTTATTCACCAACAGATGTGCACCATAAGAAAGTTGAAGAAAGTCCTACAATCACAAGGAAAATACAGCAGATTGAAATCTGGATCTATTTGAAGAATGAAAAGCATATAAATATAACACTTTTCCCCCTTTATTTAAAATCTCAAAAGATAATTGCCTAAGGCAAAAATAATAACATATAATGAGGGTATTTTAGTATATGTGTAAGTAATATGCATAACAAGAATAGTACAAAGGCAAGGAAGAGGTAAATGGAATTATATTATTGCATGACTCTTAATCTGTATCTAAAATGGTATTACCTGAACATAGTTTGAAACAAGTTAAAGATGTATGCTATAAATGTTTGGCTAAGCATACATCAAGAAATAAAACAGAATTATAAAACCTACTAAATTATTCCAAAATAAGACACCCTCCCCCCAAAAGGCCAAAAAATATACAGCCGGGTTGGTAGATTTAAATACAGACAAAACATTATTAACAGTCCAAATGACTGAATTAAGAGCCAGAGATTTTCAAATTGAAAGTAAAAGCAATACTCAACGATACGTTGCCCATAATAAAGTCATTATAAAGATTAAAAAGAACAAAATGACTAAAAATAACACAATGAAAAAATATACATTGCAAAAACAAACTAAAAGAATGAAAAGCTATGTTACTATCAGGCATATTAGATTTCAGAGCATAGAATACAACCACAGGTAAAAAGGCTCATTTCATAATGATCATGGGGCCAATTTATCAAGAAATACTCCTAGGAGCCTATGGGAGAAGAGCCCTCTGAATTTTCTGATTCCTGATTCAAATCTCCCTTGAGATGGGAATTGGAAGTTCCAATTGTTGATGAATTTGCATGTCACATGTGGCTCAGCCCTGTTTGAGTGCAGCGTATGGACTCCTGTAGGAAGGTAGACAGGGCCTCAACTCAGCAGAGAATACATAGCTGGGCCATAGGCCAGGCAGGGAACGGTGGCTAAGAGTACCTGCAGCTTTCCACATATCTGTCACCTGTGAATTTCACACAAAAGACCAGTTCCCAGAAGAAATAATCCTCTGGAAATGAATGAAGAAAACTATTAGTGAGGAATATTATTCTTCAGTTTATGATTGTTTAGAGAGAGGATATTACACTGAAGAAGAACAATTTTATATTCTGGTCATTATTACGTTTTATAAAAATGTATTTCTCCAAAGTGACTCAAATGAGTACACTTAAGATTTTTGCGCTTCACTGTGTGTTAATTATATGTCAGTGGAAGAAATAAGAAACAAAAATCATAAATAGACCAAAGCAAAAAATTAAGTGTAATACCAGTAATGGAAATTATTCCAGTGACAAAGGATAATAGGCTCAACTATTTATTTCAAATTTCTAAAAGACAATTCAAAGTGTTTCCCCAAAGATGCTTACCTCTTAGAAAATGATATAAGAATGTGATTGATGATTATTCATATTAACAATTACACTTAAAAGCAACAGAATTATTTGGAGATAATAGCTTATGGGGTTATAATATCTTGCTTTAATATCTTTATGCAGATATTTCTATTTTTTCCTGTGTACAATTTTGACTTATGTTTCCAAATGTATAGTCCCCTCTTCATTATTAGAGGTTCTTTGAATTATATTATCATTGCCAAAAAAGACAGTGGCTTTTCCCCTGTCTTCATAATTTCAGCTTCTGATCCAACTTTAAAGACATTCTTTATTAATGATATCCTCATTCAAGATAAGATCACTACAGTCATGGGAATAAAAGGTACAGCACTGAGAATGTAATCAGTGGTACAGTAACAGTGATGTATGGGGACAGAGGGGCGCTATACTTGTGGTGAGGATAGCATAATGTATAGAGATGTTGAATAGCTCTGTTGTATACCTGAGACCGATGTAACATTGGGTGTCAACCATACTAAAAAAAAAAAAATCAAGCAGCAGTTTTTTTATTTTATTTTATTTATTCATGAGAGACCCAGAGAAAGAGAAGCAGAGACATAGGCAGAGGGAGAAGCAGGCTCTCTGTGGGGGGCCCGATGCAGAACTTGATTCGAGGACCCTGGGATCATGATCTGAACCAAAGGCAGATGCTCAACCATTGAGGCACCCAGGTGCCCCCTAAGGGGTGTCTTAATTCATTTTTAAATTAGGATATGCTGATGCCTGGACTAAACAACTGTGCTGGTTTTTCTTTCTATTCTTCCTAAATTTGGTCACTCTCATACCTTTTAGGTGTGTGGCTTGCTATTTTTAAGTCATATTCTTTTCTTTGCCATGCCACATACCAGTATGAGGCAAATACCTGCCGCAGGATTTTTCAGTCAGAAAAATGAAAATGGCTTTGTCTTCTCCATAAGATAAAATCATGGAAAAAAAAAAATCATGGAAACGCAGAATCATAACCAGAGAATCATGGTACTGAGCACACAAGGGAGCTCACATAATGTAATTTCTTATCTTGAAGTTAAAAAGATACCCTTTTCTGATAATGGAGAATATTTTGCCTTATATATGCACCCTTAGTTTAAAAATGTAGAGTAGTGTACATTTTTACCATTTCACATAGATGATAAACATGCTAATATATCTTGGTTGCTTATATTTAAATTGAAATAATTGTTATATATTCTGGTGAATTTTTCCTCTTTACTACTAGTAACTTTCCCTCCTTGTCAATGAAGTCTATTTTGTCCAGTGTAAATAGAGTGATATAACAGTTTTCTCTTGATTAGTGTTTGAATGATATACATTTCTTCATTCCTATACTTTCAATATTTCTGTATCTTAAAATGTATGCCTAATAGAAGCATGCAGTTTCTTTAAAAATTCACTCTATCGGGATCCCTGGGTGGCGCAGCGGTTTGGCGCCTGCCTTTGGCCTAGGATGCGATCCTGGAGACGCAGGATCGAATCCCACGTCGCGCTCCCGGTGCATGGAGCCTGCTTCTCCCTCTGCCTGTGTCTCTGCCTCTCTCTCTCTCTCTATCATACATAAATGAAAATTAAAAAAAAAAAAAACATTTAAAAAAATTCACTCTATCAATCTTTGCCTTTTTGCATAATATGTAGTCTATTAACAATTACATTTTGATATATATTTGGGCGTACATGTAACATCTTTTACAATATGTTGTCCATTTCTCCTGTTTTTTTATATGCATTTTTATACATTGTAATTTTTATATATATTTGAATAGGTTGAATTTTTTAAATATTTTATTTTTTCCTTTCTCTTAGCTTGTTAGTTATGCAATCCTCTGCTAATCCTTTCCTGGTTACCCTAGACAAAAGAATATGTAATTTATATTTATTCAGCTCTAATATATTCCAAAACACCTACTAGTCAAATGCAGGTACTTAGAACAATTTACTCCCTTTTCAATTTATGTTCTCATGTTTCTGTATATTTACATGTGTATTATTTTATGTGTTTATATGCATTGCAGACACAGAGACAGAGAGACAGTGTGCAGCTGTATTCCTCCTATTCCTTATAGTTCTGGTCCTGGGATTTTTGTGAAGCACAGGATACTCCATACCCAGAATCAATCATTGGTCTCTCATCTACATTTTCCTCACCTCCCAGGCCCTCTGTTTCCTCTGTTCCTTGTTTATCATCAGGTGTTCCACCATACTCACCTGCCTCCTCTAGCAAACAACCATTGAAATTGTATTTATAATAATGGTCTCCACTCTTTTTTTTTTTTTTTTAGAGGGGGCTTGGGGCAGAGGGAGAGGGAGAAAGAGGATTTTTTTTATAAGATTTTATTTATTTATTCATGACAAACACAGATAGAGAGGCAGAGCCAGAGCCAGAGGGAGAAGCAGGCTCCCTACAAGGAGCCTGATGTGGGACTCGACCCCAGAACCCTGGGATCACGACCTGAGCCAAAGGCAGACAGACGCACAACCACTGAGCCACCCAGGTGCCCCAAGAGAGAGAATCTTAAGAGGGCTCCATGCCCAGCACAGAGCTGGATGCAGGGCTCAATCTCATAACCCTCAGATCATGACCTGAGCCAAAATCAAGAGTTGGATTCTCAACCAACTGAGCCATCCAGGGACCCCAGTGGTTTCCAATCTTGAATAGATAGGCCATTATTGGATATAGCCAGTGTATAGAATCAGAATTTGGATGGAAAAGGACAGATCTATGAGCAGACCCAACTTTGTGATTGGAGAAAAAGCAGACTGGCAGATATTGTAAGTTGTTGTCTGCCATTTGCTCATTCTGAGGACCAGAGGCCTCAGCTTAGCCCCCAGGGTATACGTGGTGGTGTAAAAAGACAGGACCTTCAGATGAGGAGACTGAAGTGTGAAAATATTTGAAAGGGTTAACTAGTAATGAGGAAGATTCAGAAGTTAGGAAGGAGGCTGGTATTTGTGAAAGGAAAAATAATAAATATAAGGCTTTGGGGAAAGAGTTACAAGAGCTGGAGAGAAGGAAATCCACATGGAAGGACAAGTTGGGAGGCAAATGGGATTCAGGCTGATGAATATCGGGAATATTGTTGGTCTTGGGGGGCAGGGCAGTGAAGGTGGCAGACCACACAATGATTCTTAAAGCCCATATCACTTTTACTCACATTCCATTGGCTTAAATCAAGTCATATGTTCAGGTCTGAAATATATGGTGCAAACATCCCCTCAGTGAGGGGCCTGGTGTGGCAGGCAGACTCTAAGATAGACTCTAATTATACCCACATCTGGATATTCACCCCTGGCATAATTCCTTTGTATGTGGACAAGACCTGTGACTTATCTCTAACCTACACACTATGGCAAAGGTGAGGGAGTGCCACTTCTGTTATTATGTGATGAAAGATGAAAATGTCTTACTAGTGAATGTCCTTCCTTGCTAATTTTGATGAAGCGTTCTGTCCATGTTGAGAGCAGTGATATGGAGAGAGCGCCACATGACAGGGTGGCTTAAACTGACAACCAACAAGAAAAAAAAAATCCATGGAATAAGGAATTCTGTCAATTAGCTACATGAGCTTGGAAGCATATCCTTTTCCAGGTGAACATTCAAATGAGAGCCCAGCCCTGACTGACAACTCCTTTATAGGCTGTGAGAGACACTGAAGCAAAAGACACAATTAAATTGTTCCTGGAACTGGGCGACAGGCACTGAGGGGGGCACTTGATGGGATGAGCACTGGGTGTTATGCTATATGTTGGCAAATTGAACTCCAATAAAAAAATTTAAAAAATAAATTAAAAAAAATAAATTGTGCCTGGAACCCTGATTTACCAAGTCTATAAAATAATACACAAATATTAAGTTACTAGTTTGTGGTAATTTGCTATGCAGCAATAGTTAACTAATATGCCCATATTTGAGGGGCTTGATAGGAAAGGATAGAAAGATAATTCAATATGCTACAGTAGTCCACTTTTCTGGTCATATATATCCACCCCCTTATACTTAGCATGCAAAATATCCTCACCCCCTCCCAAAAGGAGACAAAAATTTCTATCATTTCATGCCGGGGTTCAAAGTCCAGGATCTCATGTTAGTTTCTATGTAGGTTTCAGATGTACTCTTCTCTTACTTCAGAGTCTTGTGAACTAAAAAATCACAATTTATCTGTCTCCATACCTAAGAGTCAATGAACGAACAGAGACAGGATAATCACAATGAACATTACCATTTGGAAAGGGAAAGATGGGAGACTGTGGTAATGTCTTACATTGATGGTTACTAATGGACAATTCCTCCTGGTGTTCCTCTTACTTAGTCCCCTCGTCTTGATTTAATTGTTTAAAAACTAACTTTTTTATGTACTAGGATACCAAAAACTTCATTTGACTTGCTTTATTGCAATATTTGTTTTATTGCAGTGGTCTGGAACTAAACCTGCAGTATCTCTGAGGTATGCTTGTACTGCTTTTGGCCTGTAACTCCACTTTTTATTTTCTATAGGATTTAAAAGACAAATGCATAGAAAATAATAAATCTACATTAATAGGTTCATAATATATAAAGTTTCATTTATAGCATCAATTAAAAAGGAGAGGTAGAGTTGTAAAGAAGTAGAATTTTTGGATATGACTGAAAGTAAATTGGTATCAATTAAAAATAGACTGTTATAACTTTAGGATGTTATATGTAATCCCCATGGTAATCACAAAAAGTATTTTTTAAAAGATTTTACTTATTTATTCACGATAGACATAGAGCGAGAGAGAGGCAGAGACATAGGCAGAGGGAGAAGCAGGCTCCATGCCAGGAGCCTGACGCGGGACACGATCCCGGGACTCCAGGATCGCGCCCTGGGCCAAAGGCAGGCACCAAACCGCTGAGCCACCCAGGGATCCCACAAAAAGTATTTATAAAATATACACCAAAAGGAAATAAGAAGGGAATAAAAATATGTGAGTAGAAAAAATTAACTAAATACAAAGAAAAGTAGTCATGAAGGAAGTGAGGGACAAAAACTATAAGACAAAAAAACCAATGACAAGATGGCAGAAGTAAGTCCTATCTTATCAGCAAAGACTTTAAATGTCAATGGATTAAAATCCACAATCAAAAGGTAGAAATTGACAAAATGGATTAAAAATGATCCAACTAGGGGCACCTGGGTGGTTCAATTGGTTAGGTGGCTGACTTCAGCTCAGGTCATGATCCCAGGGTTTAGGGATCTAGCCCTGAATTGGGCTCTCTGCTTGGTGGAGAGCCTGCTTCTCCCTCTCCTCCTCCCCTCCCCTCTTCTCATGCTCTCTCTCTCACTTGCTTTCTATCACAAATAAATAAAATCTTTAAAAAATAAAGATAAATAAAAATTAAAATAAATGATCCAACTATATACTATCTACAGAGACTCACTTTAGATCTAAGGATACCATAATGTGTAAATGAAAGGATGGGAAAAAGATATCCATGCAAATAGTAGCTAAAAGAGAACAGGGTGTCTATACTAATATCAGATAAAATAGACTTTAAGTTAAAAACTGTTATAAGAGACAAGAAGGACATTATATAATGATAAAAGGATCAATTCACCAAGAAGATAAAACAACTATACATATATAAACATAGCTCTAAACTGTATGAAGTAAATATTTTTAGAATTGGAGACAGAAATAGACAGATCTATAACAACAGTGGGAAACTTCAATACCTCATTTTCAATAATGTACGAAACAACCAGACAAGATATCAATAAGGAAACAGAGGACTTGAACACCACCAAAGTACCAAATACACCTTACAGTCACATACAAACCATTCTTCCCAACAACAGAAAATATTTTTCTTAAGTGCACATGAGCATTCTTCAGGATAGACAATATGTTATTAGACCACAAAACAATCATTAATAAATTTTAAGAGACTAAAATCACACAAAGTACCTTTCCAATCGCAATGGAATGTAAATAAAAAATTAATAGCAGAAAGAAAACCAAAATATTCACACGTATGTGGAAATTAAACACCACACTTTTAAGCAACTAACAGGTCAAAGAAATTGCAAGAGATATTAGAAAATATTTTGAGACAAATGAAAACAAGACACATGCTAAAACTTATAGAATATGATAAAAGCAGTATTAAAGAGACAATTTATAGCTGTAAATGCTTATGTTAAAAAGATTTCAGTTCAACATCTTATATACCTTAAAGAATTAGAAAAAGAACAATGTAAACTCAAAGCTAGCAGAAAGAAGAAAATAATAAAGATCAGAGAAGAGAATGATAATATTTGGTTAGGTTGCCTAAAATGTATAGTACAGGAATTCAGAATCATTTTCCTTTCTGTTAGAAATTCAACAATATGCATTCAGTTTTAAAACACTTCTTCAGGCAATGAGACATAATTATAGACAAACTAACCTGAAACAGAAATAGTTGTCCCCTTTTTCTGGTTGAGCCTGGAGTTGAGGATGGAACAGAGCACAGTCTTTTTGAGTTCAGTTTCCAGGACTGAAGATTTATTGGAGAATAGACTTTTCTCATGTGTTCTGTCATTTTCAGAATGTGGCTTTTAATTATGTGCTTAGAGGTTTCCAGATTGCCTTAGGCTCCAGATAACACCTTGCAGCTTTACATACCAGATGGACCGCTTTGGCATTACTGGTCTTGATGAGAACATGTGAGGAACTTTCTATTCCTGTGAAATGAGAAGGGAACAAGCAGCTCAACTAAGAAATCAAGTGTTTTGGTTCTAGTTTGAGCATTTTGAATATGATGAACCGAACAGGAGGACTGTAATCTCCTCTACAACTTGGAAAGAAAACAATGATTTTATGAATAATTTTATCAAAATTAATGATTACTCCAAGCAATCAAATTAGCTGAAAAAACAAGAACAAGAAAATTTAAAAACTTGAAATAATTGAAAATTTTAAGAAATAAGATAATAATGAGAAGCTGAGCATAAGCATAGCAATTTCAGAAACACTAAAATCTGGTTGAATGGCATAGCTCTGATTAAAAGTCCTTTACAGTCTATCCACAGAGCTCAAATTGTCAAAGCAGGGCCCTAGAAATTATGCACTTTACTTAATAGTGTGTCATCCTTGTGCAGAGGCCATGCTAATCTTCTCTGTATTGTTCCAATTTTAGTATATGTGCTGCCAAAGTGAACATTGTACTTTACTTAATAGCAAATTTTACTAACGATTAGTGAAGGATACAAGCAAAATGCAAGCATAAAGAAAGCAACATCTATCTCTGGAAGGGTCCTAACTATCTTCTGTACCTCCAAAAAAAAAAGATTTTTGCACTGGGATGTATTTGGTTTTCATGCGAAGAGATGAGTGTTCACTGTGTGTGTTGTACATGTGTTGCATAGGTTGCCCGAAGAAACTACTTAAGTTCAGAGCTTCTTAGTTTTGACATTCTATCAGTTACACAGAGAACCTACATGACTAACTTCTGTTCTCTAAATTATGCTCCCTCATCCATAAGCAATACAAAAATTCTACTGATGAGAACTTCTTTGGTTATCTTCCTACTTGTAAATTCCATCAGTGTTTACATGGAGGAGAGAGTTAGAGCTGTTGTTAATTCCTTTTTTTTTTTTTTTTTTTTGCAGGGACCTGCATGAATTACAGTATAGAGAGCGGCAGGGAGTATTGAGAGTGAATTAGCATATGCCAGATCATCCTGTGCTCCCCAGACACCATACTGTGCATTGTGAAACATGGCTTCTCTCTCTCTCTCTCTCTCTCTCTCTCTCTCTGTCTCTTTTAAGATTTTATTTATTTATTCATGAGAGATACAGAGAGAGAGGCAGAGACAGGGAGAAGCAGGCTCCCTGCGGGAAGCTCTATGAGGAACTTGATCCCAGAATCCTGGGATCCGACCTGAGCTGAAGGCAGATGCTCAACCTCTGAGCCACCCAGGCATCCCAAATATGGCTTCTCTTAAGGTACCTGGTGGAAGACAAGGACACATTTCTGAGCATGCATGAAAGGGACATTGGCTTCCATGGGAATATTTCTGACCCTCACCTCTCTTAGCCATCCTCTGGGCCCATAATTCTTCATAGTCTAGAACTTCTTTTTATATACTTTCCAGCTTTCCATCTCTGTCTACAGTGAGGATAGATGGGGCATGGAATGCAAAGCAGGGAGCAAGACTAAATGCAGCAGGCATGATAGATGGAATGAATATATTTAGAGTAAATTAGAAATAGAAATGGTACATTGATCAGTTTGTTTCTGATGAAGTTCAAGAATGTTTCAATATATGCAGCACAATAGACTTCAGAGAGGCAGAAAAGCATGAACAATAGACGTGAGTTAGAGGAAGGATCCAGAGATACACAGATGTTCCAATGGCTCTTGAGATTCAAATTTCGAAACTTGGATTTTGTATATTATCTTCTCAAAAGAACAAAACAATAAGCTCATACTAAATTTTATATTATGAAGTTGGTGATTAATATCAGCCTAGAAAAGATGAAATATTCAATAATTAGACTTAATACTTGAGGCTACTGGACAGCCCTAGGAGGAAAAATAAATTTCCACTTATATTGCATACTTTACTGTAGAATAACTTCAAATGGATCAAAGCTCTAAGTGTTAAGATTAAATTAAAATGTATTTAAGAAGATTAAGGGTTATTTAAAATTTTTTGTGTGAGAAAGGCACTTAAAAGTCTGATGAAGGGGATCCCTGGGTGGTGCAGTGGTTTAGCGCCTGCCTTTGGCTCAGGACGTGATCCTGGAGACCCGGGATTGAGTTCTGCGTCAGGCTCCCGGTGCGTGGAGCCTGCTTCTCCCTCTGCCTGTGTCTCTGCCTCTTCTCTCTCTCTCTCTATGTGACTATCGTAAATAAATAAATTAAAAAAAAAAGTCTGATGAAAAATGTACCCACAATAAAATATAAGTAAGTATCAAAAATTTACAATTAGTAATGTTAAGAAATAACCCATAAAACAATAAAAATGGCAACTTAGGTCAAGTGAAAGCTGTATTTCCCTACCATTAAGGAGCTCTCACATATTGATAAAAAGATAAGCATATATGGAACTATTACTTTCCCTCTGTTTCACCAGCAGTTACCCAGACTCTATGAATGGCAATGCCATCACTCCAGTTAGATTGGGCCAAAAACCAAAAAGTAATTATGAGCCTTCTTTTTCTCTTCTGTTTATTTCAGGGAATTCTATTTACCCAACACTCAAAATCTGAACAGCATATGTACATACTATTCTCAGTGTCTGTGTGGTGTTCTAACAGAGCCTGGGAAAGATGGAGTCAAAACTCTTGGTACTTGCTGAATCCAGTATAACTGGAAAGAGTATCAACTTGATATTTCCAGAAAACATTTCCATATTACCATATGTCAAGCTTCTTTTCCAGTAGCTAGAGTTAGAAAACGTTATTTTTTAAGATTTATTTTTTAGAGGGAGCACATGCACACACATGAGCATGGCAGAGGAGTAGAGGGAGAGGGAAAGACAGTCCTAAGCAGACTCCACGCTAAGGCGGGGTGCAGAGCCCCAGGCCTGGCCTCATCTCAGGACCACGAGACCATGACCTGAGCCAAAACCAAGAGTCGGAGACTCAACTGACTGCGCCATTCAGGTGCCCCCATTTTGGGGTTTTGAATCCATGTTTACACAGCTCTAAACATTCAGCTGGACTGGAGTAAAACCTAGTAATTATAATGAACACTAAACCTTGAACACTAAACTATATGTCTGATGAATAACCTCAACTTCACAATAAATAGAAAACAAAAATTACTCCATATTATGATTAATTTGGTTCTTTTTTATGAACTAGATATTTTATCATGGAGCCCATGATACTTGGCTTAATTTTACATGGGGATCTAACTTACGTATCAGATATCCTGTGATATTGTTCCGATTTTGAATTTAGAGTCTAAGGGGATTCAGCATTAGAAAGAAAAATATTTGGGATAAAGAGAATAATTCAATTAGAATGAATCATCTATATCTATATATATAGTATACATAATTATAGTGAGTTTGTCAGCATTTTAGATAAATGCATTTTAAATTTCTATCCTATGTAAATTGTTTAAAAATAACATGAAGCAACTAATATCCAAAAAATTAACTCAAATGTAGAAGGGTTGTCAAGTAGGTCACCTATACTATTATTTAAATTTTTCCTGCCAGTCTTTAACCTTTAGCCACATGGTTTAAGGGAAGATTTTGAGAGCTTCGACGTTTCTTTGTTTTTCAAAACATTCAGCCCAATGTCTTAATTATGGCAATGTCAACTTAAGAACTTATCTGGATTTTTTTCTACAGACTCTGTCACTTGAATCAGATGCCAAAAAAATATTGCTGCCAATGTCGTAAGAGCTACCACACTCAGGCCAGAAACAGTAGGCCTAATTCATGGACCTTTCTGGTCAGTAAGGGGTGTAGGTACCATGAACACAAAGAAGTCATACTACATACGAAGTAACCTGTCATAACTACTGGGTGACTTAGTCCTTATCCAATTGCTGCTAGCTTATCATAGACTCTACCTCCTTTCTCCCGATCTCAACTGATGTTCACTGACTCTTACATTATCATCTCTAAACTCCCAGGCCTGCCCTTCTTCCAACAATCGTGTTTTCAACTGACGGCAATCCTAGGTCATACATTCTCTATCCCTAAAAAATATATATTAAATAACACTTAAAGTTGAAGAGCTGCAGTTACTTAAACCTCTATTTTCCCATGCACAGAATCAAGAAATTTTTTATTCATTTGGCAGATATTTACTGGATACCTACTCTGTAACAGGCATTGTTCTAAACTTTAGGGACATTTCCAGGAAGAGCAATGAGGCCAGAGTACCTGGAGCTGTGAAATCAAAACTAGGGTGTAGTTGGTACTCCTGTTACTTTTCCTTCAAATAATACAAACCACTATTTGTGTTCTTTCAAATACAGATGAAATACAACTGCAGTGCACTCTGAGCATCATGCTAAATATTAAAATATTCTTAAAGGTATTATAATTTTTAAATGTATCAACATATAAACTAACTGAAAGAATATTAAAGCAAATTGTATATGGCCTGCAAATGAAAAATCCTAATCATAAAGCAAAAATAATTGAGTAAATAGGAGTGTGTGTGACCTATTGTATTATGTTAGGGCCCACTGCAAAATGAATATATGGGGACACTTGTTCAAAAATTCAAAAGAAAGGACTACTAAGAATACTAAAATATTAAGATTTTACCTCTAAAAATATTTTGTTACTTATAAAATATAATAGAGGTAATAGTGATATATAAGAATATAAATTTTTTAATTGTGAAAAAATATTATTTTGGTGTCAAAATTTATATAAAATAATGAACAAAGTACTATATTATTGTAGTATCTTGATTTAGATATTTTTAGCTTGCCTTTATGCTAATTTATTATGTCTTCAAAATTTATGCCTTTAGTAACTTTATTTTCAAATTGATATAATTGAAAGTAAAGTGAGTTGCTCTTGGCAAAACCAAGATTGCAACTAATTTTTCATAATTTTCAATTTTGAGAAGACTATTTCCACTAATGCAACCATTCCTGGAACTGTTAAGAGTATTTTTATAGACTGTAACAACACTGGGAAATATTTCTGATAAATTATCTTGAAGTATAAATTACAGTACATTTACAATTGATGAGTTTCACAACACTTTTTCTGAAATGATTTAGATTTTCATACAGCTGAGTTTCCTGTCTGAATTTAACTTTAAAGGTTATGCAATGGCAATTTAATGTTTCCTATAACATTTCCTGTAACTTGTGGAGGTCATGCAAGGAACCAAAAGTGCCTTCATGAAATAACACACACCACCTGTTTATGCATTGTCTATATGTTCAATTAAAAGGAAAAAATAATTTTCAAATTGTCTTGTTAATAATTGGTTTATGCAAAGCTTTATGTACAAAAATGGAGTTTTTTTCTGTTGAATTAGGTGACCTTGAAATGTAATTTGTATTTCTAAGCCTGTGGGTATTTACATTGACCCAGCAATTTTCAAATTTTTGGAGACTCTGAACTCTTTGAAGAATTCTAATAGCTTCTTGATATGCTTTATTGCAATGTCCATGGATATGCTGTTATTTTATAAGAATTTGCTGACAAAGATTACTGCCTGGGCATCTACAGTACCTGTTCTGGTACTTAGGCAAGAGAGTTAATAATTACAGTCACTAGAGGGGTGGGATCCAGGACTGGTTAGCAAGGCAGCCTCCCACCCAGGTCCCTGTGCTGTCCCATGTGGAGCCCCTCTTCTCTCTTGGGGCTGTACCCACTGTTATCACCACTATTGCTCTTGCTCTCCCATGTTAGTGATCCATTTGCACATACAGACACAGCTATGAGGCCAACTGCTCAGGGCCTGTGTCACCTGCCTTGCTTACTGGTTTCAATCAGCAACAATTATCACTGCTTATAGTCTGTGGGATAGGTAGGCTTACCTGGGTAGTTCTTCTCTAAATGGTATGAACTGTGGCTGCAGTCATTCAGCTGATTTGGAATGTCCAAGATGGCTTGCTGGAGGTTCAACTGGTTTGGAATGTCCAAGATGGTTCATTCACTGGAGGTTCAACTAGCTTGGAATGTCCAAGATGGTGGCAGTTGGGCCTTTGTGGAAGGTGGGGATCTCATGTGGGGCTATCATCTGGAGCACTTTGATTTTCCTCCATCTGGCCTCTCCAGGTGGCTCACTTTAGGCTTCCTTAAAAGTATTGTAGTTTCAGGATAATCACTCTCTTTTCTAGGGTGGCTGGATTCTCAGAGTACAGAATTGGAAGCTCTCAAGCCTTTTTTAAGGCTTAGGATAGGAATTAGCACAAACTTATTTCTGCAGTATTTTACTATTAAAACAAGTCACAAGGCCAGCTTAAATTCAACATCCATCCTTCCCTCCCACCCTCTGTCTTTCCTCCTCTCATCTACTCTGATCTATAGCCATCTCCAGTATCACAGCCTGGGTCTGTATAAAAAAGCTAACTTCATATCCAGTTGGATACACATCACATACAATTTATGACCTAACCATCCGTTCCTCATGAACAGTGTCACCATTTTGACTTGCATTAACAATCTCATAACTTAAGACATGGTCAAAATAAATTTCTCCATGGAATTTGCTGGGACCACTTCCTAGAATTCACAGAGTATGCTCCATTTTCTTTGGTAATCCTAGTGGCAGACATATAGTAACTATTCATACTTTTGTACCAAATATTTTTCTATCGCTTCCTTCTCTCTGTCTTCTGAAGTCCATAGTCTTTACTAAAACTATTTTCATCACAGTTGACCGTGGTTTGAAGATCAGGCACTTTGTCTTCTTATTCTTCATCAATCTGTGTAATGTGCTTTTTAAAATTTTAACTAAAGGAAAATTACAGGGGATCCCTGGGTGGCGCAGCGGTTTGGCGCCTGCCTTTGGCCCAGGGCGCGATCCTGGAGACCCGGGATCGAATCCCACATCAGGCTCCCGGTGCATGGAGCCTGCTTCTCCCTCTGCCTGTTGTGTCTCTGCCTCTCTCTCTGTCTCTCTGTATGACTATCATAAATAAATTTAAAAAAATGTTAAAATAAATAAATAAATAAATAAATAAATAAATAAATAAATAAAGGAAAATTACAGACCTTTTGGTACAATGAGTTCCAACCATGTTGACCCTAGGGTCATAAATCATCCAGGTTTGTCTGGGACTAGACCATTTTAGTAATGAAATTTATGTGTCTCAGGGAACCCCTTTTCGTGATACAAAAACTCTCAGTTTTCTGTAATGGGTGCAGAATGTTGGAGGAAAATTCTAAAACCAGCATAGCAGCCCTCAAAAATAGGTCTGAAAGAACTTATTTTAATATCAAATGAACTCAGCATAGATTATCTACCTTCTTTAGTTACTGCCACTGTTTTACCTCTGAGCCCTGATATTAGTAATCACAATTTATAGTTCATAGTAATAAATCACCCATTGCTGCATCAGTCTTAAGTGTGCAAATTAATTGCACATGTACTCATGACCATTGCCCATATACCTTTGACTTTCTTGTAGATTAACTATGATACACTGCATCAAGATAGTGGTAAATTTATTTGTGAAAAAATTCTGGCTGAAACCCACAGTATAATAATCATGAATAAAACTATACAAGTATCACCATAATCAAATTGCTTAAATCCAGTGATAAAGGGAAAATACAAAAAGCAAAAGAAAAAAAGACATATTCTTCTGTAATAAGAATTACAGCAGACTTGTCAGAAGGAAACACAATAGAAGAGAGTAACTTTTTTTAATTTTTATTTATTTATGATAGGCACACAGTGAGAGAGAGAGAGAGGCAGAGACATAGGCAGAGGGAGAAGCAGGCTCCATGCACCGGGAGCCCGACGTGGGATTCGATCCCGGGTCTCCAGGATCGCGCCGTGGGCCAAAGGCAGGCGCCAAACCGCTGCGCCACCCAGGGATCCCTGAGAGTAACTTTTTTAAAGCATTAAATTTTTTAAACTGTCAATCTACAATTTACTCATCAGAAGTAAATTTTAGAAGCAAAAGTAAAATACTTATTCACCTTATTCACCTATTACTATCACCTACCAAAGGTGAAGGAATTCACTACTAATAGAGCTGCACCACAAATGTTCAAGGAAGTCCTGTAATCACAGAAAGCTATAACAGATGGTAATCTGGAAAATGATAAAAATAGGGACAAATGTAAGATTTTTATCCCTTAATATTTAAATATCTTCAGATGATTGCTTAAAGCAAATATAAGAATATATTTGTGGGTTTTATAACCTATGTAGAGGTAAAATGGGTGACAAGACAGGTACCAAAGCAAGGATGGGGTAAATGGAAGTGTATTATATTTTTGTATGGCTCTTAAATTGGCATTAGTATAATATAATAATAACTGTGGTATGTTAAAGATATGTATTATAAATGTTTAGCCAAGAACCCATCAGGATCTAAAATAAAATCATAAACATAATGAAAGAAAGTATAATCAGAGGGAAAAGAATACAAACAGATAAGCAAATAGAAAAGAAAGAGAAAGGTGTTAAACACAAACATATCAATAGCAGCATTAAATATAAATGGCCCAAAACACCCAATTAAATGTCAGAGATTGTCAGATTGGATTTAAAAAAAAAAAGACACAACTATATGCTGCCAATAAGACATTCAATAAAACATAAACATTGCTGAAAAGTAAAAAGATGACAAATAATATACTTATGCTAACAGCAATCCAAAGTAAGTGGAAGTGGTTATGTTAATATCAACCAATTAGAAATCAGAGTATAGAATATTACCAAAGTAAAAGGCCATTTAGTAATGATTAAGGGTCAATTTTATCAGGAAGATAAAGAAATCCTAGTTATTTGTGCACCAAATAACCGAGTTTAAAAATACTTGAACCCTGGGACGCCTGCGTGACTCAGTAGTTGAGCTCAGGTTATGATCCTGGAGTCCTGGGATTGAGTCCCACATTGGGCTCTCTGCATGAAACCTGCTTCTCCCTCTACCTATGTCTCTGCTTCTCTCTCTCTCTCCCTCTGTGTCTCTCATGAATAAATAAATAAAATTTTTAAAATACTTGAAGCCACAAAACTGATGGATCTACAAGAAGAAATTGACAAATTTACAATATATTCAGAAATTTCAATAACAATATCTCAGTAATTGGTAGAACATGTAGAAGGAAAATCAGTGAGGATACAGTAGACTTAAAGATGACTCTCAACCAACTTCACCTCACTGCCACAGGACACAAAAATAACAAAATACACAAAACAACAAAATGCAAATTTTTCTCAAGGTCACACAGACCATTTACACAGATAGACCACATCCTGTGTCATAAAATTACATTTCAGCAAAATACAAGGAATGTACCTTACTTGAGTCCTTATTAGCATTACCTATTGTGAAAAAAAATCATGAGTGGGATCCTAGATGTAATCCTGGAATAGAAAAAGGACATTTGTGGGAAAGCTGATGAAATTCCAGTGACATACTTAATTTAGGTAGTAATGTTGTTATCATTGTGAATTTCCTGGTTCTAATCATTGCACTATGGTGTATAAGTTATTAACAGTAGGGGAGGCTGGGCGAGGAATATATGGAACCTCTCTACTAGTTTTGCAACTTTACTATAGGTCTGAAATAAGGTTTTAAAGAAATGTATACCAATTTTTGCCTATTAAATAGCTTTTGCCAGTTGTTGGCAAAAATATAGGTTATATAGCCAAAATGACATAGGTTGCAAACCTAGCTTTACCATTTACTGCCTTGTGTGACCTTGTATAAGTTATTTAAGTCCTCTGAACCTCTATTTTCTTAATCTGTAAAACTGAGATGAAGCCTTAATTATAAAATCGCTGGGAGAATTAGGTATGTAGGTAAAGTGCCAAGTATAATGCCTGGCATGGAGTAGGTAAGCTGGAAGACTAAGTTTTTCTTCCCAAACAAACCATTCAATTCATGGCATGATTGAGTTGACCTATGTCATGTCCTTATCCTTATGGAGACCATAGTCCAGAGAGGAAAACATTTAGATCATTTCTATTTTACTCAATTCTTTTCCTATGGCACTTGCAAATCTATATGCATTATCTATGATTTAGCATATGTGATTTCCATGAGCAGGGGAAGAGAAAAAGAGAAAAGTTTGCAATCCACTCAACCACACTCCAAGCTCTTTGAGGGTCTGTGTTTCTTACTTCTCTTGATTCACCACCCAGACCTGAGCACAGGACCTTTTGCGATTGTATCAAAGTCAATAGATAGTAAAAAGGGGAGAGAAACCTGACCATCCACCCAGAATCCTTTGTGGGGAGGCTGAGGTTTATGGTTTGTTTGTTTGTTTGTTTGTTTGTTTGTTTTTCATGGAAGGGGGAGCTGTGTCCTCTACCCCTGAGCTGCTGTGGCCTTTTTCTTTCTTCTTCACCCCTAGAAGTTTCATGGCAGGCTAAGGACCAGCAGAAAGATGATAATTGGGGTTGATTTGTCCTCTCCAGCCTATGGTGTGGGAATGCTTTCTAGTGGGAGTTCTGTCATTTTCCTTTCTCTCCCTCTAGGCTTGGTTTGGGAGACCTTTTAGCTTCCATCCTATTTAATCATGTAGCCTTCCTTCTGCAAGCTTGAGATGAGGGATCCCACTAGTGGGACTCTAGTTGTTTCTGACAAAGGCTTGCTGGTCGCCTGTGCTCTACAATCACCACACTCATGCTGTCCTCTGGGGAGAGACTGGCAGCTCCTGTTGACAAGCTAGAATTGCCCTCTTAGAACACTGTTACAATATTAAGACCTTACTTCCTAGGTGGGGACGTGTTGGAAGCACCTGCTCTGGCCACGTAGGCTCTGCTGCCTCCTGGATCCATGAAGCCTGCTCCTGCCAGCACAAAATTGATCTGTCTTAAATCAGGACATGGTGGATTCCATGTCCACAGCACCTGCCATGGCTCTTGTTGTCACTGCTATCCCTGCTCTGCTGCTGCCCCTTTGCCAGGCACTCTAAGCATTACTGGAAGAGGAGACCTTAAATATCTCAGGAATGATGTGAAGTCTGACTCTGACCTGGTCTTGATACTCTTCCCCATGGATCTTCATGACCTGTGCTGAGGGAGAGGAGGAACAAACAGAGAAGAAAATGAATGATTCCAGTAACGCCTGCTCCCCCTCTTCCTGTAGATGAATAAATTAAGGGCTTATGATTAGAAGAACCTCTGAAGTCATCAAGTCCAGTCTCATGGTTTAATGCAGGAATCCCCTGGCTAGTACCAGTTTTGCTTGAACAGTTCCAGTGTCTGAGAGAGCACTACCCCGATTCACCAGTGAACATCCACATACACCTTCATTTTAAACATTTTTATTCATATATCTGCAGAATAGATTCCTAGAAGTGAGACTGCTCACCAAGGATTATGTACATTTGAGATTTTGATAGTTACTGACAACTTGCGCACGTGTACATAGCCTGTTTGCACTCTTTGATGTCTACAAAAATCAGTGCATGACTATCAGGCAGACTTTTGACTCTGTTAGTTAAGAATGTCCCACAATAGAGAGTCTGAGTGGCTTAGTCAGTTAAGCGTCTGCCTTTGACTCAGGTCAAAGGCTAGGGTCCCTCAGCAGGAGGTCTGCTTCTCCGCTCCTTCTGCTGTTCCCCCTGCTTGTGCTCATTCTCTCTCTCTCTCTCTCTCTCTCTTTCTCTCTCTCTTTCTCGTAAATGAAATCTTTAAAAAAAGAATATCCCACAATAGATCAGACTGCCCGGATTGGGATTGTAAGTGTTCGACAATAGATTGGATGGTCAGTATGCTTTAGAAGGTGTTGCAACATTGGATGTAAGAATAAGAGGTAATACCTAAGGGATCTTGGAAATTCACCTTTACGAAACACTTCAGATAAGCACTAGGAATCTTGTGACAAGGCCTCCAGATGGTGGTTTGTTTGGCACTGAGCCCTTCCAAATGCAGTTCATTTTTCAAGTGAGCCTCAAAGCACCAACTACTTTTGCGAGAACCAAGACACCTTGGCCTGGGGTCTTCTTGTCCTTTGCCCCAAAGACAGCTATGTCTAGTGTCCCAACTGAGATGGCCTTAGTCCTGCTAGAACTCTCCCCTGATGGGACTTAGGGGGTGAATGACATTTTCCCAATTACCAAAAAAGATCTCTGGCTTTAGGTAAAGGGTAATAGAGCTGAAGCTAAGAGCAGCTAGTGGCCAGCTTCAGATAGAGATGTTGTTTTTCCATGATGGTGGATTGATATCTTTATTAGGTTCAGAGAATTAACAGACACATATAGATAGGGCTTCTATTAATAGATTAACAGAGACAAAAAGGAAGGGAGCAGGCTGTTAGCCCCTTGGCCCAGCCAGATTCCACTCCTTCTGTTAGGAAAGTTACCGAGTCCTGCCCATTCTACCTTAACTCATATCCACCTCCTTTCTTGACAGCCCCAGCACGAATTCACATTAATAAAGTCCATCACTGACCTCATCACACCTCGGTGCAAACACCCTTAATGGCCCCCTGCTACCCTCCCCCATAAAAGGATGGACAGATCCCTCCCTCCTCACTGGGGCACACAAGGCTTCCCCCATCCCCCGGTGCCCTCCACCCACCCACCCACCCTCTCCCCTCACACCCCCAGTCTGGTCTTAACTCCCTTAATCCTTTACATACTTAATCAAAGGCCACCTCCACCAAGCGTTTGGGAACCTCCAGTCCTGTCAGCTCTCTCCTTCCTTTGAATCTGTGCTGTCTTTGGAAGCCCTGCCTAGGAGGCCCCTATCAGCTCAGGTGTCATGTTGGAGTGCATTATTTGTACCATTGTCTTGTTACTGCTGTATGTGTCTTAGAGGAAGGGATGAAAACTCCTGGACTCCCCTAGCCAGCTCTAAGGTCTTTATAGGCTTGTGATGTTTGAAGACGGTCACGTGTTAACATAGATTTGCTGCTTAAGACTGTCTTTTATCAAGATAGCTGGAAAGACATGATTTCTTGTCCCATTTTCCTTAGTACTTTCATAAGGGTCTATAAGGGTCTACAGATAAAAGCTGCTCAGAGGGATGAAAAAGTGAACTGCAATAGGCCTGGGGCAGGGAAGGGTGGGGGAAATTTAAGTCTGAGGTCTATGAGACAGTCTGGAGTCACCAAGTCTGTCCCATAATGTTATGCAGGCTGTTCACTGCACAAGGGCACCTGGCTGGGAGGTGAGGTAAGTAAGATTCTACAATCCAGCCTTCATTCCTTTCACCAAGCCATGCAATCATCCTGGTGTTGGCTTGCCTCTGCCTGCAAGAATGGATACCTGTCAACTAGCCAGATGTGTCTGCCCAGAGGGTCCCTTAGTCTATAAGGGCTCTATATATGGATTGACTGTGCCTACCAGCTCTGGTGCTTATAGACCCTTACAAATGTACTAAGGAAATTGGGACAAGAGACCATGTGGTTGTTGGATTCAGTTCCCTAAGGGCTGTTGGACTATGGGCCTCTGTCCCTTGCTGGCTGTTGGCTGGTTGCCACCCTCATTTACTGGCCACATGAGCCTCTCCAACATGTCAACTCTCTTCATCAAAGCCAGAGAGAGAGGGAGTTTTCCAGCAAGATAAAAGTCATGGAAGTGATAGCCTCTCATCATTGCTTCTAATGTTTAGAAGCAAGTTACTCAAAAGGATGGGATTATGTAATCTGTGAATAGCAGGAGGTAGTGATCATGGGGAGCCACATTAGAGCCTGTCTACCACTGAAACTCAGAACCACAGAGCCATAGAACTTAAGCTGGGGAACAGAGTTCATGTATTAGAATGCCTTGCCTTTACTTCAAGACATAAAGAATCTCTTCCTGATCAGGGGATATATTTTATCTCCAATATATCCAGATATATCCAATATATCCAGATATATTTTATCTACAATATTCATTTAGAAATGAAAAAAGGGTATTGTTACACAACAGAGAAGCATGCCACTGTGTATTGGTTGCTGATATTCAGACTGAAATAGTATTATATATTCCTGGTGAATTAAGCTTCTTATAATTCTAAAGATTCTATGTCTAGTAATTTTTTATTCTATAAAGTCTACTTCGACTAATTTCATCATAGCTATCCAAATTTTCCTTTTGTTAGGTATTATATGGTGCTCCATCTACCCCCAACCTTTTAATTTCAACCTTTAGTTGGCTTTGTAATTAAGTTGTGTCTCATATAAAGAAAATGCATGTAGTTCAGTACTCTGACTCGAGTACAAACACTCTCGACTTCTTTTTTTTTTTTTTAAGAGAGAGAGAGAGAAAGAGAGAAAGCCTAAACAAGAGGGCAGGGCAGAGGGAGAGGCAGAGAGCAGACATCTTAAGCAGGCTCCATACCCAGCGTGGAGCCCAACTTGGGACTCAATTTTATGACCCTAAGATCAGACCTATAAGATCATGATCTGAGCCAAAATCAAAAGTCAGACACTTAATCAACCGAGCCACACAGGTACCCCTAATATTCTTGACTTCTAATTAGAATATCTGTTCGCACTCAGTGGAATCAATGGTGTATTTTGGTTTAGCTCTATTTTTTAATACTTGTTTTCTATTTCACTTAGCTGTTGTGTAGTTTTAATTTTTAACACCAAACCATAATATAGTATTGTGGATAAAAGCACTGGTTCTGGAGTCAGGCTGTGTGGGAGCATTCCCCAGTTCCACCACTTACTAGGAGTGACCTAGGCATGTTTCTGAACCTCATAAGTTTCATTTCCTTAACTGTAAAATGGGAAGATAATAGCAATCATAACAATTTAATTGGGCTGTTGTGAGAAATAGTTTTTAAAAATTGTAGGTAAAACACAGTAGTACTATTTTATACAGTATGCTTTGTATCCATCTTAACCACTATTTTATTAACAATAAACATGGAATGCCTAGGTGGCTCAGTGGTTGAGCATCTGACTTTAGCTCAGGGTGTGATCCCAGAATCCGGGGATTGAGTACCACATTGGGCCCCCTGCATGGAGCCTGCTTCTCCCCCTGCCTGTGTCTCTGCATCTGTGTGTGTGTGTGTGTGTGTGTGTGTGTGTCTCATGAATAAATAAAATCTTTAACAAAAAAACAATAAACATGATTTCTAAAGCAAATTTATTTCCATGTCTGACCAAAAAGGTAGGAGCTGTATCTGCTACTCCTTGCCACCTTTGAAATAAATTTTTTCTGATAATTTAAATTCACATTTGTATGTGTTTTTGACAAGACAAAATTAGTTAACTCTTAACATTTTTTTAAACTTAAATTTTTAACCAAATTCTTGTCTCTTACATTATTTTCTTGGATTCTGTAGCATGGGTGATTGATTCCCTGTTCCCTCTTGGCCCTCGTGAGTTTAACAGTAACCACAATATATATTTTCCCTGGAAGTTTTCCACATCAAGAGCCTGGATCTCTCTCTTCTGCCTGAGAGCTTTCTCAGGGAGCTTGCTCAGCTACTCAGAGGAGCATCCCATAAGTGCAGGGAATGACAGTCAGTGGATAAATGGCCTAACACCCCTGTCCTCTGCTAGTTTGATTCTGAAGCATTTTTCTCCCAATCTGAGGCATTTTTCTCCCTAATGAGTTTGTCCAGTTTTGCACAGCAACCCACTCACTAGTGCACTTCTTCTGCCGTCGTCTCACTGGCCCACTTTTCTCATGTGTGTTTCCTGGACTCTTTTTCCAAATAAATAAGTGCACCCAAAGTTCTTCTCAAGTGCCCTTTCTATACATACTGAGATTAGCATATGCTTTTTCTCCTTTGTGTTACAGTGTGGTGGTTTTCAATAATTTGTTTTCAAATGTTAATCAACGTTGCATCCTGAAAATAAAGTTAACCCAGTTGTGGTATACCATTGGATAGAAAGATGGATGGATAGATAGATAGATAGATAGATAGATAGATAGATAGATAGAACATGTATACTATACATTTCATTTCCTATTTCCTATGAGGTTTGGGCATCAAAGTTATGCAGCCCTTACACAATGGGGTGGGAAGTATACCATCTTTTTCTATTCTCTGGAAAAATTTGTGAGAATTTTTAGTTCTTTCTTCAATGTGTAGAAGAATTCTTCATGAAAGTCATTCTGGACCTGTAACTTTCCTTATGAGATAGCTTTTAATTTTTATTAAATTAATAAATAGATGTGCTCAGATTTTTCTGTTCTTTATGGATCATTTTTGGCAAGTTGTGTTTTCTATGTATTAATAGATTTCATCTAAGTTGTCAAATATAGTGTCATAAAGTAGTTCTTGGGGATCCCTGTGTGGCTCAGCGGTTTAGCTCCTGCCTTTGGCCCAGGGCGTGGTCCTGGAGACCCAGGATTGAGTCCCACGTCGGGCTCCCTACATGGAGCCTGCTTCTCCCTCTGCCTGTGTCTCTGCCTCTCTCTCTCTCTGTGTCTCTCATGAATAAATAAATAAAATCTTAAAGAAAATAAAGTAGTTCTTAATTTCTATATATGAACTTTATAGTATCTATGAAATACTTTTTCTGTTTTCTTACCTTTCTAAAGATTTATTCCCATTTTTAAATTTCTTATTTCATATCAGTAGTATTTTGAACATGAAAAGAGATTAATATTAGCTGATTGTGCCCTGTTTAATCATAAATTCAATTTAAAAAATACTCTGGGGATCCCTGGGTGGCTCAGCGGTTTGGCGCCTGCCTTTGGCTCAGGATGTGATCCTGGAGTCCCGGGATCGAGTCCCGCCTCGGACTCCTGGCATGGAGCCTGCTTCTCCCTCTGCCTGTGTCTCTGCCTCTCTCTCTCTCTCGAATAAATTAAAAAAAAAAAAAACTTTAAAAAAAATAAAAAATTCTCTGGGCAGAAAAAAATTGAGAATTTTCTTAAAGATATTGTCTTTCATGAAGGATATAAAATGACCTGGGATGGTTTTTGAAGTGAAGTTTTCTGAAGCTCTCATTCCATACTTCCCCCTCCCCTCCATCTTGCATGGGAGAGAGTCACATGCAGACTCTTTTTTAGATCCAGGCTTATATCTGGCTTAATTTTCCTCCTATTACATTCACCAAACCTCCCTGATATGTCCAGGTTGAACCCCTCCACTACCAGCAAAAACCGTCCTAGTTTACCGGGAACTACTCCAGCCTTACATTACTTCAATGGGGACAAAAATCACAACTCAGAGTTGTAGTAGAGGTTAGACATAATGCATCAGAAGTAATAAGCACAGTACTTGATTCACAGTTGTACCATACGCGGTAGCTACCAACATTGCTTTCTATGCTTGACCCACCAATGTGCACAGTAGGATAGCAGCCCATAATGAGATGGGCAACTTTTTATTCACCTATGTAAATCTCTCACTGTGGTCAATAACTGGCACATAATAGATCCAAAATAGGTATTTTTTTGTTTGCGAGTCTCAGTTGAAGTCCTGATCTTCCAATACAAATCTTGTCCCTTAGATTCCTGGAAACACTACAAATTTTTACGGTTTGATAAAGGTAATAGTTACTTCCTGACGAGGCACAAATGTATTACCAGTTCTAAGTACAGCACCTGACACATAGGTAGCTAATATTTTTTAGTGATTGCATGTAGAGGAGAGGTAGAAGAGAACAAAACTCCCCTATGGGATCTGAACTATTTTCACAAAGATGTTATGCTAACACTATGCCTGGCCTATAAGGATGTTCAATGTTTGTAAAATAAGGTATTACTTTTTATTTTATAAAGAGCACATACACATCAATAAGTAAAGATGAGCAGGCTAAAAGACAGGCAGAAAAGAAAAATCAAATTTACAAAATGCATATTTGAATATTCAACATTACTATTCAAAAACTACAAAATTACAGAAGAGGATATTCTAACGCACATACAAATAAACTCAAATAGGAAAAGAAATAGCTTGGGGGATCCCTGGGTGGCTCAGTGGTTTAGCGCCTGCCTTCAGCCCACGGCGTGATCCTGGAGTCCCAGGATGGAGTCCCATATAGGGCTCCTTGCATGGAGCCTGCTTCTCCCTCTGCCTGTGTCTCTGCCTTTCTCTCTCTCTCTCTCTCTCTCTCTCTGTCTCTCATGAATAAATAAAATCTTTAAAAAAAAAAAAAGAAATGGCTTAAGGATTTTATGCAGAACTGGTGAGGGTTCAGAAAATAAGATGCCATTATTAAATACTGGTAGAATGGCACTTTGGTACCACGTTTCTGGGAAGGACAACTGGGAAATGCATATCAAAAGCTTTAAAATTAAACAATGGTCCTGACACGACATCTCCTTTCTTAGGAAATTATTGCAAAGAAATTACCAGATAAATTTATGGGGATGTAGATAACAAAAAGTTGTTATTTATATAAATAAATATAAATGCATTGGAGAAAAAATGTTGTCAACAGGTTAAGGAAGCTATATCTTAATTACTGATAGGTATTAGTGGTTTTATTTCAAAACCCAGTCAGTAAAAGGAAATAATTGTTGTGATCACCAGATGGCAATGTGGTTCTTTTTTTTCAAATATTTTCCCATTTGCTCCAGGTTTGCACTGTAGAAGTTCACAACTTTCTTAGCAAATTCATTCAGGTTTCTATTATCAGAGTCCTGGAGTCAAAACTGAGAGTCTTAAGGACTCCTCATATCCTTTCCATGCCTGACTAGAGTATTATGCACCTGGGCATATTAAAACACCTCCTACCAAAGCTGCCCTTGGAGATGTTAGGGAACTCTGTACGGGTGCCTGGTTGGCCTGGTCAGTGGAGCATATGCCTCTTGATCTTGAGCTTTTGAGCTTGTGACCCCCACATTGGGTATAGAAATTACTTAAAAACAAAATCTTTATTTAAAAAAAAGTTCTTTAAACAAAAATTTACTCCCAGTACCCTAGCTCACTGCTCTCTGGTGCCACATAGAGCATGTCTCCTCTCTCCACAGAACTCAAAAATAGGTAAAGATAACTAGCACTCTTTTCCATATTTAATCTTACAATCTTCTCCAGGTGGAAAAATTCCCCAGTTTTCTCTTCTTGTGCTTTGTTTTGGTTCTCTCTATATTTTGCTGCCATTCCCACATTTTCCAAGCTACTATGTAGCTAGTACTTGGAGCCTGGGGCTTTGCAATCCAGATACCACCACTTCATAGTTACATGGACTTCAGCACGTTACTTAAACACTCTGAGTTTCAAATTTTTCAACAGCAAATGGGGGAAATAGTAGACTCTATGACCTCATAAGTGGTAATGAGGATTGAATAAGTATGAAAAGTAAATGGCACCACGCCTGGCACATAAGAGGTATTCCACTTGTGTAGGCTAGCTCTAAACTTCTGTTTTCTGTAAAATAATATTCTGCTTGTAAGTCATTGTGGGAATCTAATCAGAATGTCAGTAAACTGGCTCCCATGGTGCCTCATGCTTACTATACATTACATAGGTGAGCCACTGTGCAGGGGTGCCTAAGGCCTCAGTGTCTCCAGACTTCTGAACACATAAAGTAGGGAAAGAGTGGTAGTTTGGTGTTTTGTTTGTTTGTCTTTTGTGAGACTATTTTTTTAGAGTAGTTCTATATTCAAAGCAAAATCTAGGGGAAGGTTCCTCCCTGCTCCCACATATGCATAGCCTCCCCCATTTTCAACATTCCCTGCCAGTGGGATACATTTGTTTCACCTAATGAGCTGACATCGAATGATTACCTCTTCTACCCCACTCCCACCCTCAACTAGATATACTTTGGGTATAACCCAAAGCCACCAGGAGAGTTCATCCCACCAAAAAAGTTGAGCCAAAAGAAATTGGTCTTTGGTATCCCCAGGCTACAGTTTTTGGTGTTATGCACTTTTTCTACTTCATAGCCATCGGAGACTGCCTTCCATTTTCAGGGAGTTGTTACCTTATATTCTCTCCCCAGTTCCCTATCTAAGCCCACACTTAGATCTTCCAATCAATTCATTTACAGTCCTTTCATATGTAATAATTTTTAGGGTAATTGTCACGAGAGAGATTCCTAATCTTTTATAACGTTATCCCTTCAACACAAGATTTATTTAACTGACTTGGTAAAATAAAACAACTTTCCCACATTTTTAAAGATTTTTTAGGGGGGGGGGAGAGAGAGAAAGTGAGAGACCACAAGTGGGGGGAGAGGCAGAAGGAGAGGGTGAGAGAGAATCTTAGGCAGGCTACATGCTCAGCACGCAGCCCTATGGGGCTATATCTCACAACCGTGAGATCATGACCTGAGCCGAAATAGAGTCGGATGCTCAACTGACTGAGCCACCCAGGTGTTCCAACAACTTCCCCACATTTTAAGATTGTCCTGGTATAAATAATGCCAAAACACAAGACTTAAGTCCTACCTACTCATCTCACAGATCTTACATTATATTTCTCAAGTTCAATATCCCAGGTTGTCACTCTCTCCAGAAATGTTCTATATGCCACAGAAAGCTGAAGCTGAACCAATAAAGATAGCTCTTCATCCACTCTAGTTCTATTTTATTGGTGGCCAAAGGATCAGATTCCTCTAGAACCTTACTTGTCTCATTGGAGAACTCCCCAGTGGATATGGGACACAATCAAAACAGTAGAAGGGCTCCCCCTCTGGAGCAGTTTTTCTGAACCCAGGACCACAGCTCTGAGAACATTCAGAGATAGGAGTCTGAACAGAAATTGGAGAATTAGGTTTAGGAAGGATCTGAATATTAATTTCAGGTGGGGGGGAAAGAATGGAATAGAAAAAATGTGAAACTGTATACAATACAGTTTGAAAAAAGTTACCACATTCAACAAAGTGAAAAGGCAACCTATGGAATGGGGCAATATTTGCAAATCATGTATCTGATAAGGAGTTAATTTTCAAAATATAGAAGAATGAGCACTGAGTGGTATACTCTATGTTGGCAAATCGAACGCCAATAAATAAATTACAAAAAAACCCCACACAAAATATTTAAGGAACTCCTAGAACTCAAAGGCAGAAAGTTAGACAATTTGATTTAAAAATGGCAAAGGAACTGAAAAGACATCTTTCCAAAGAAAATATACAAACAGCCAACAGATACATGAAAAGTTGCTCTGCATCATTCATCATCAGGGAAATGCAAATCAAAACCACAATGAAATACTACCTCACACCTGTCAGAATGGTTGTCATCAAAAGGACAAAAAAATAACAAGTGCTGGCATGGGGACAAAGGAAATCCTTGTTCACTGTTGGTGAGAATGCAAATTAGTGCAGCCACTGTGGAAAACAGTGTAAAGGTTCCTCAAGAAATTTAAAAACTATTTTAAAAATGAAAAACAGAACTACCAGTAATTCCACTTCTGAGCATTTATATGAAGGAAATGAAATCACTGTCTTATATCTGCAACTTTCGTATTCATGCAATATTATTCACAACAACCAAGACCTGGAAACAACCTAAGTGTTTCAATATATGAACGGATAAAGAAAATGGGATTATATACACACATGTGTACACACACACACACACACACACACAGATACAATGGAATATTATTCAGTCATTAAAACAAAAAGAAAATCCTGCTATATTCAACAACATGGATGGACCCTAAGGGCATTATGCCAAGTGAAATAAGTCAGACAGAAAAAGGAAAATATGCTCTCACTTATATGTGGAGTCTAAAAAAGCCAAACTCATAGAAACAAAAAGTAGATTGGTGATTGCCAAGGGCTTGGGACTATGGGAAACTAGGAGACTTTGATCAAAGGGTACAAACTTCCAGTCATAAGAGAAATAAGCTCTGGAGATCTAATGTACAGCATGGTGATTATAGTTCACAATACTGTGTTGTATACTTGAAAGTTGCTGAGAGTAGATCTTCAATGTTCTTGCTATAACAATAACAGCAAAAATGGTAAGTATGTAAGGTAAGGGAAGTGTTAACTAAACCTTATTGTGGTAATCATTTCTCCTTATATACATGCATCAAATCATCACATTGTGCCCCTAAACTTACACATTGTTATATGTCAATCATATCTCAATAAAGCTGATGGAAAAAAAAGTTAACATGTTCACAGAAATTAAGAATACATTACAGACAGTGAATATTGTTGGTAAAAAGGGAACCTAAGACAGAGTGACCAAATGTTGAGTACATATATGGAAGGGTCTAAAAATCTAAATATTGTGCCAAAAGTAAATGCTCAATTACATCACAGTGAATTAGATTTAGTAATATAAAAGTTAGTATGGGAACATCTTGCTGGCTCAGTCAGTGGAGCATCCAACTCTTGATCTCAGGGTTGTAAATTCAAGCTGAATGTTGGGTATAGAGATTACTTAAAAAAATTAAAAACCTTAAAAAAAGTTAATACATATATTGTGATTTTTATAACAAACAGTAAAAGGGCACCTGGGTGGCTCAGTGTTTGAGCGTATGCCTTTGGCTCAGGTTGTGATCCGGGAGTCTTGGGATCAGAGTTCCTAATCGGGCTCCCTGCGGGCAGCCTGCTTCTCCATCTGCCTCTCTGTGTCTTTCATGAATAAATAAATAGAATCTTTAAAAAAAAAAAAAAAAAGGTAAAGAGTTAACTTCTTGGCATGCATAGACATAGTTTCTGATGCCTGTTTATATTGGTCTTATGTTTTATAATATTATAAAGTGCCACATATCCCAAAATTTTAAACAACTTCAACACTTTTTTTCTTTTCATGCAAATGGTGTCCTTTGAAATAAAGTAATTTTACTCATGCAGATGGTGTGCAGATTTAGCTAATGAAGCTGAGTATTACTGGTGTTGTCTCTCACTCTTCTTGCTATGGCAATGTATATGAATTCTGACCTTTTTCTTATGAATCAGTAGCCACTCTATCACCTCATCACAAATGATAAATTTTTGACCTAATGATTCTTTCAGGATGAACTGCCCCACCTTTCTCAGTGCTTCAGTATCGGAAACATAGTCCAGAATTTCATATTTTGCTTCAGGGTTTTTTTCTTCATCTATATGATCACCCATATTCTTGTTAAATCAAGTGTTCCTCAGAAAAGTATGGGGCTGAGAGGGGAATCCTGGGATGCTGACATTGATCTGTGTTTTGACTTGATTTGTACCCAACTGAGTATTCTTATTTTAGTTAATTATACTGCACATTTATTATATGCCTTTTCTGCATGGTTAACAGAAAAAGATTTTTAAAAGTAGCTAGATAAGGGGCACCTGGCTGGCTCAATTGGTTGAGTGTACAACTCTTGGTTTTGGCTCAGGGTGTGGCAAGATGGAACTGGCATATAGCATAGGGCTCCTGGCTCAGCTTGGGGTCTGCTTCTCCCTCTCCCTCCTTCTTTGCCCCTCCTCCTCTTGTGTGTGCTCTCTCTCTAAAATAAAAAAAAAATCTTTTTAAAATACTTATTTCATATTTCTAACAATTTTTATGAAAATTATCTTGTGTTTCATTTGTAGACCATTATATTATCCCTATATAAAGACAATTACAATTTTGATTTTCCTGATCTTTGCCTTTACTTCTCCAGTAGAACAGGCTTTGACTTCTAGTATAGATGTCAAATAGAAAAATAATGGTACAAATACTTTCCCTTATATATGTCTCATAATAAAAACTTTCATCATTCCCCTATTTTGAATAATGTTGATTCATCGTATTTTCTGTAGATATCATTTTCAGGTTAAGGAGGTTCTCTTCTATTTCCAATGATTCAAATTTATTTTTTGGTTTCTTGTTTAGAATGGATGCTGAATTTACCAAACACTCGTATTTGGCTCCATCAAGTTTACTTATTACACCCTTAACTACTCAGAGCAAGACTGACATGTGGCTTTATCCCAGTCTCTCTCTGAGCTGAACAGAACACTATAGCAATTCCTCTCAGCCACTACTTTCTGGGAATTCAGTTGTAGTTGAACCGGCTTGTATTTTAAGAACCAATTCTATGTCAGCATGACTGAGAGCCCCCACCTCCCTCCCACCTTCCCATCTGTGCCTGGACAGTCACCATCTGATCAAACCTAGTAAATACACTACAGTCAAGATCTTTGTATTCTATTATCCACAGTAATGAAACTTCAACTTCACAGAATTAGAAAAATTACTTTTGTGCTTATAAGAAATGACAGGCCTGGCTGAAATAATTTCTTCAGGTCTTTGACGGCCACCATTTTTGTTTGATTCAGGGGCTGATCAAGGATCCTGAGTATAGTATACCCTCCCCCAGAAAATACAGTATCCGAAAGCTCAGTACATTAAAGATTACTTTTCCTAGGTCATCATACAGGAGTCATTGACCCTCTGCTGAGAGCTGTTCCTGGGCTCTGGAAAGTGAAGGCATGCAGGTTGCTGAGCTTGGCTCACAGAATCAGAGAATACTGAACAACCAGCCACCTTCCTGGCTACTTGTCTGGACCTAAGTGACTGGACACATCCAGCAAGAACTTAAAGAGAAGTGAATCCTCCCACTTCCACATCCCAGGAAGAACAAGTAGTGGCTTGGACTTTAGTGTATAGAACAGAGAACCTCCAGAAGCCGCCGCTCCAAACGCACTGTGCTCAGGCCCAGAGACACTTCAGGGCAGGGGCTACCCTCAAACACCTCCCAGTGCTGGATTCAGGTACTTATAGATGCTCTCAAGATATCTCCCTGCCCTGGGCCTCCTTGGAAGTGGGGGTGGCAGGGAGCACCAAGCTGCAATGGGAGAGCTTTGGCAAAGGACCAAGGGGAATGAGATGGTTTGTATCTTCAGTTTGGAGTTTGAGGACTCTACGAGATAACAAGGTAGGGAGCAACATTTTTATTCTGGGTTCCCTATGAGCATAATGAAAAAAAAAATCCGTCCATTCAGACCAAATGCCAGTGACATTTACTTACTTATAAAGATTACAGGGCAGCCCCGGTGGTGCAGCGGTTTAGCGCCGCCTGCAGCCTAGGGCCTGATCCTGGAGACCTGGGATGGAGTCCCACGTCGGGCTTCCTACATGGAGCCTGCTTCTCCCTCTGTCTGTGTCTCTGCCTCTCTCTCTCTCTCTCTCTCTCTCTCTCTCTGAATAAATAAATAAATCTTTTAAAAAAATAAAGATTACAGGCCTGGTAAGGATATTGCCTTAAATAATTTTCGTTCAGTGAAACTGCTCTCAACTGACACATAAGGGAAAAGCTCCCAATCACCAGGTCATCTCTGTGAAATCCAGCGTTCAGTTGCTGGAAACAGAGGGGCTTGCCCATCCCATACTTCACTAGAAGAACCAGGAAGAAGAGCAGAGAGAGGAAGCTTCCAGTTCCATCCTCTCCTTTGCAGCCAGGCAGGAGGGAGAGGAGCAGGGAGGTAAGTAGCTTATCACCTTCTTAGGGACAATTCTTTGGAAGAGAATGTCTCCCTGCACTGGTCTGCCCCACTGCCTAGACACTGACTGTTAACCACAACTGGAGAAACACAAATGACATGGGTCTGGCCCTATGCTAGGACGAGGGCAATGACAGAGAAATAACAAAGTATTGATAAGGGTTTGCCAGTGTTAGGAATCACTCTTAGTGTCCTCATTCTGAAGAATGATAGGACTTTTCCTCCTCTCCACTCTGGTTAGCCTTATCTTGTAACTTGTCTAGTTCTACTGGAGCCCAAACCAATGAGGAGGGCATTCACACAGAGAGTGTGGGGTGCAGCAGTGGAGTGATTGGTGACATCCAGAAGCATGGATTGGAATAATTATAGAGCTACAATATATGAAAGTAGTTGTGAGACTTCAATTGAGACTGTTCGCACAAAGCAAATAGCACAACACTTCACATACAAGAAATGCTTGATACATACTTATTATTACACTTCAACTTTCTCATCCATAGAAGATATTTATCTAACAGATTAAGAGGATTAAATGAAATACTGTGAGTAGATTATCTAACAGTGCCTGGCATACAGTCGGTGCTACATAAACTAGACAATAGCACAGGAATGTCAAAGGCCTCCATGCACATTTGTGAAAATGTGTGAAAACTCAGGGGAAAAGGAAAGAGTAGGTTTTTTCCTTACAATTTATTATAGTTAGATTAGACAGGAAACTTGACAAATCTCTGTAAAACTGACCATGAAATCATATTGGATTTTTAACTGAGTTTAAAAATCCAGCCTCTTCTAAGTAATCTTTCATGTTTTTCTTTCAGAAACTAGTTCTGACACTAGTTCACCATTATTTAACAAGAGACAAACAGGCTGAGAAATATTCTCTCATATTTTTCTTTCTAAATTGTGGGAAGGCATTTTGAATGATTCAGTACATAAAAGTTTAACCACTAAAATAATGCCATAAAAAAACAGAGATATAAGATTGTGAGATGAAATGGTATAAATTATAAAATACCTTTTGAGATCCTTAATGCAATCATTAAAGAGAGAACATTGTCTTTATGTACAATTTTCAAAGCACCTAATTAGCAAATTAAGACTGCATGGAGTGATCTATTCTGGGCTTATAGTTGAGATTTTTGAGAATTCGTATCCCCAAAAGATTTATACACTAGAAATTCTATAGTGATTATCGACTTTAAAAATGAACCACTTTTTCTATGCATTTGAAAAGATATGAAATATATACACACCTTCCAAGTTGAATATTGGGTATAGTCAGAGAGATAGGCTCAGGCCAGTATCTGCCACTTGTTGGCTAAGCATGCTGGCAAGTGACAGAACTTCTTTCATCTTGACAGCTACAATTTGTAGAAAGTAATCATGTCTACTTCTCGGGGTCATAATGTCACTAAAATGAGATAATATGGAGCTCGGTAAATAGTACTTACAAATACTAGCTTGAAAATAAAGTGGTAACTCTTCTTTCATCCTTTCCTTGATTGGATCAATACAAAAGCATTAGGTGAAGCTGAAGCAAGGTAGATGACTGCAGTGAGGTTAAGGAGACTCCTGTGGTGGCCCTGGGCAGGGTATTAAAGCCCAACCAAGCTAAGGACAATGGACTAGTTAGGAGTGTTGGAGCCCAAGTCAGTGAGGAAGGCATGGCATAGGGAATGTGGGATCCAGTGGTAACAAGAGATAGATGAGTTCCCAGAAGAATTGATCAAATAAATATATTAAGGTTTCTCATTCCTGAGAGTTTCAAATATGGAAAAGGAGAAAAGTTGAATGAACGAACCCTGTGGTATTAGATTGGAATTGGGGATATTAGTATAAATCCATAGTTTGCAATATAGATAGATATAGAAATAAAGATATAAATAGGAGTTTTTATGTAATGCATATATTATAATTATATATGTATATAGGATATATAATTATATTAACCTCATGTATATTAATTATATAATATATTATGCATATTATAATATAGAATTATATTAACTATTAACTAGTTCTGTCCATTGAAGACAGGAAGCAGCAAAACCCCAATAACAATGAAAATACCTAGCTCCCAGATCTCTTCTAAAGATCACACTCCCCTAAAAAGAGCCAAGGCTCCTTGGAGAAATGGCTGATACCAAGTCTAGGGCTAGGCAAGTATAAGATGAGCCTGGAACATCATGTTATGCCAGGAAGTAAAGAAATGCACAAAGAATTATGGAGACAAGTCAAAAGGACTCGTGAAAGAGTTCTGACCAGCCAAATCTGGAACAATTTAAGCATCAAAATAAATGATGATAGTAATTGGTTGTAGCCACTGAATAAAGTAGGAATCCATGAGTAACAGACTGAAATAAATAAATGAATGGAGAAATTGAAAGTTTGATGAGGAACAGGATATTTACAGAGTCTCAAAGTAGCTCCTTACAAAATACTTATTAATTACAATGGGGAAAAAAATAACTTTACCGGGGAGAAGCCTGGCAGACACCAATAAGAGACTGAAATGAACACTGCCAGTAATGGGACACCTGGAAATTGTGACCCATCTGATAGACTGCAATAAGAACACAGCATCAGGTCTGTGATAATCCTGTCAAAGATGCATATCTAAATCTAATCATGAGAAAACATCAGAGCAATTCAAATTGAGGGCTATGCTATCACATAATTGGCCTGTAATCTTCAAAACGTTAAAGTCATGGAAATCAAGGAAGATGAAGGAGTTGCTTCACATTGAGAAAACTAAAGAGGTAAGACAATGTGACACTGAGCTGGAGGATTTTGCTATGAAAGACAATATTAGGAAAATTGGTGAAACTTGAAAGAGTTTGAGAGTTAGGTGAGAGTAATGCATCAGTGTTAATTTACTGACTTCCATGGTGATGTTATGGTTACATAGGAGAACGTCCTTGTCTATAGGAAATACACAGGTAAATTAGGTGATCACATGGGCAGCTGAACTCTCAAAAAATTTCAGGAAAACAATATATGTTCTTTTACTGTTCCTGTAACTTTCTGCATATTTGAGCTTTTCTCTAAATAAGTAAACAGAAAGTTAACAAATGAAAGGAAGAGTAAATCCACTTTGAAGGAAGGAAAAGATATGTGAGATCGGTCACATATTAAAGGAATGATATAAAATGAAACAAAGAATAAATTTTAAAAAGTCAAAATTCTTTTAAGCAGATCATACAGACACTTTTAAAATGTATGCCTTGTAGAGTTCAAATAACCATGTTTACTATTATGATGAATCATAACTTCGCACACTGCAAGAGTACTTTAAATTTCTTCCCATCACCATCAAAATTTCTCTCCCCTCAATAAAGAACATGGGAGGTTCTCTTTTTCTTTTTTCTTTTCTTTTTTTTTTTTTAGGATTTTGTTTATTTATTCAAGAGAGACACACAGAGAGAGGCAGAAGAATAGCAGGCTCTCCTCTGGAAGCACTGTGCTTCCAGTCCCTCTAGGGAGCCTGCTGCGGGACTACATCCAGGACTGGATTCCAGGACTCTGGGATCACGACCTTAGCTAAAGGCAGATGCCCAACCACTGAACCACCCAGGTGCCCCTGGGAGGTTCTTTTAGAAAAATAGTCTAGTGTGTCTCTGGCCACCCTGTTTTGCTCATGATGACTAAGGAATTGAAAACTGCTCTTTATTAGGGGAATAAAAAGTCATTTGTGCATGAAACATAGGGGCAGTTTGTTAACAGAAAGGCTCCTATTATTGGAGCAGGAGCCAGCACAATGATTTACTTTTAATGCTTGGGTGAATAGTCCTGAGCTCCTAGACAGTCAAGCCTCAAAAATATGCCTGACACTTTAAAAAAAATCCAGTTCTGCTTGTTATTTTAGTGGCACCAGCCTTTGATAAAACGTTTTAAAAGAATTACATAAGGGGAGCTTGAGTGGCACAGTCTGTCTGAGCATTCGACTTTTGGTTTCTGATGGGGTAGTGATCTTGGGGTCATGAGATCGAGCCCTGCACGGGGCTCCTCGCTTAGCACAGACTGAGACTCTCTCTCCCTCTCCCTCTTCCCCCTGCATTCTCTCTCTCTCTAAAATAAATAAAATCTTAAAAAAAAAAGAATTACATAAAAACTTTCCAAAAGTTTAAAATAAGCATCTTCCCTTGAGGAGGAGAGACATCATGATCATCGAGTTGAAAAAAAAGGGAAGAAACAGAGGGAGACAAAAGGAAGAAAGAACCCGAAGAACCAAGTAAGGTTTAAAGGAGTGAAAGGAGAAACATTTTAGGATAATCAGAAAATTAAAAATGATCTGGTCTGAAGCAACAGAATATATTAAAGGCCTCCTATGTTTATTTTATACTGACCTGAGCCATTTGCCTGAGAAGTGTCTTAATCATTCCTGCAAATACCTAGACATGCAGTGATTTTGGGGATGAACCAAAGAAAAGGAATTTTACATCAAAGTCACTGTCTCCACTAATAAATTTGAATTGTTGCTAACAATTAGAGGCTCTGAAGATTCTTCTACATTTTTCACTGCTGTGGAAAGAGTAGAACAGACGGAGCTTCTGCAGGTGAAGAAGAAAATCAGAAAATGAGGCAGTATTATTTTTCTACAGCCCTCCTGCTACTGCCAATCCCGCTGGACCAGGAAAACTGTAGAGATACATATTTGAGACGGTTTCTTGATCACAATCATTTTTCTTGAAAGACTTTTGGTAAGGAACTTTAAGAAATTGTTTTTATTGCTTTCCTCCTCCTTATCTCGACTGATGAAGCATGCAATTAACTTTGTCAGGAGACACCATGTCGCTTCTGAGGGAGAGAGAAGGCAGGGAGACTTCTTTATTCAACACAGGAAAGAAAATATCCCTTCTCCAGACTCCTTCCACTCCAACATCCAGAAATGCTGTTTTCTGAAGTAGAAGATGGACAAAATTGTTTTTACAAGGAAGACTTGTTAAAGGCTGCATTCCTGTGATTTTTCTTAAGTGCTTTTCCAGGCCTTTGCACAGAGCTTTGAGGATCTGGCTCTGAAGCTTGTGCTTCCAGCTATCATGGCCCACCCTCCTGGAACTGATGCACTTCTGGAATGCTTTCAATTGGGTTTCCAAGGATTCATGTGGGGAGGAACATGGTCCCTGCCCTTTCTCCTGGCAGAAATTACTGACCTTTCTGGTTTTCTATCAGGAGAAAAAACAATTCTTTCACATAACTCTGTTAGAAACTGTTTTGGTACAACTGCATAAACAAAATGACTGGGTTTTGCAGGTATTTAGGACTCTGAGAAGCATTCACATATTTCAAGAATGAGCCTTTCTTCCATGATTTGATAACTAAGAAATTGTGTGTTCTTGAGTAAGTTTGAAGTCAAAGTTTTAAAATATATTTTCTTTTTTTTTTCTTCTTATTTTAATCTTTTTAAAAGTTGACTTTTCTCTTCCAATTTTTACTCCCCAATTTTAGGTAGAAAATTGCTTTGGTGACTAACTAAACTTTGAATTACTAGAAACACTTAAGAAGAAACCAGTATGGGCAGCCCCGGTGGCTCAGCAGTTTAGCACCGCCTTCAGCCCAGGGCATGATCCTGGGGTCCCGAGATCACGTTGGGCTCCCTGCATGGAGCCTGCTTCTTCCTCTGCCTGTATCTCTGCCTCTCTCTCTGTGTGTCTCTCATGAATAAATAAATAAAATCTTTTTTTTTTAAAAAAGAAGTTTTAAGAAGAAACCAGTAGTAGGTGTTTAGGGAATATTTTTATGAGGGAAAATCAATTTTTACTGAACAGGAAAAGTTTTTTAAAGAAAATATTTATGTGAAACCTCTTGAACATCTAAACATTGAATAAGAGCAAGGGAGTATTTCATTCATTCATTCAAATATAGAATTTAATATCTATTTTTCCTCAAGTTTCAGGGGGGGAGTTTTAATCTGTCACCTGTAGCTGGGTAGCTGGAGACCTCTGATCATTAAATCAGCTATTTCCTACACTCTGAGCCTTTTCAGAATTAGCCTAAGTTGAAGGCAGAGATAATTATCTCACTCTAATGGCTATAATTTAGGAAATCTCTTATTGGACAGAAATCTATGCCCCTCACTAATATTTTATATCAGGATCCATGTAAATGATTTCTTTAGAAGTAATGTTACTTTATTCTTTTGACTTTTTTTATTTTTCAATTAGTTAACGTTTAGCATATCATTAGTTTCTAATGTAGAGTTCAGCTATTCATCCGTTGCAGAAAACATCCAGTGTCCATTATGCCACGTGCTCTCCTTAATGATCATCACCCATTACCCCAACTCCTCACCCTCCCTTCCTGCAACTCTGTTTCCTGTAGTTAAGAGTCTCCTATGGTTTGTCTCTCTTTCTGATTTCGTCTTATTTTATTTTTCCCTCCCTTCCTCTATGATCTTCTGTTTTGTTTCCTAAATTCCACATATGCGTGAAACCTTGTGATATTTGTCTTTCTCTGATTGACTTATTTCACTTAGCATAATACCCTCCAGAACGTCCACAATAGCCAAACTATGGAAAGAGCCTCGATGTCCTTGGACAGGTGAATGGATAAAGTAATGTTACTTTAGTAAGGTTACTGTTACTCTCTTAAATCTGGTCTAGTGTTTCCTATAAGTGGGGCCATCTTCCACACAATGCTTTCTGAGCTGATTCCATGAGACCAAAGGGGCGGTGAGGCTCAGCCCCACCCTCCTGCCCCTATCCTGACCAGGCTAGGGACTCCCGTCCATTTTTTTCTTGACATAACACTGGAAAAAATCATCACTTCTTCCCCAAATAGAGGGATTTGATAGAATTTAAACACAGTCATTAAATCAGTATTCCAGGCAGCCCCGGTGGCGCAGTGGTTTAGCGCTGCCTGCAGCCTGGGGCGTGATCCTAGAGACCCGGATCGAGCACCACGTCGGGCTCCCTGCATGGAGCCTGCTTCTCCCTCGGCCTGTGTCTCTGCCCCACCCCCCTGAATAAATAAATAAATAATCTTTTTTTTTAAATTTTATTTATTCATCATAGTCACAGACTGAGAGAGAGAGAGGCAGAGGGAGAAGCAGGCTCCATGCAGGGAGCCTGACGTGTGATTCGATCCCGGGTCTCCAGGATCGTGCCCTGGGCCAAAGGCAGGCACCAAACCGCTGCGCCACCCAGGGATCCCAATAAATAATCTTTAAAAAAATCAGTATTCCACTTTTCTTAAAGAAAAAAAAGTTATGGCAGACAATACGACCTACTCTTACAATTGATGTTTGAAATTAGAGTATATGTGATTAATTGGGACAGGAAGAATTTTATTTTATCTTATTTTATTTTTTTAGATTTTATTTATTCATGAGAGACAAAGAGGCAGAGACATAGGCAGAGGGAGAAGCAGGCTCCTTGATGTGGAACTTGATCCCAGGACCCTGGGATCACAACCTGAGTCAAAGGCAGACGCTCAACCACTGAGCCACCCAGGCGCCTCGGGACAGAAAGAATTTTAAATTAGAGATTCTATTTTTCCTATGTTCTCCAGTTTTCTTGTGTTGAAGTTCTTGTATCAAGAATACTCAAAGATGACAACATATTTCAAGAAAGTTACTTCTACCTATCATTTTATTCTCTTCCCAACCTGTTTCAAAATAGTATTTCACTATGTTTCGTATTAGTTTTTAAATAGAAGTTTTTTTTAAAGATTATTTATTTTTATTTATTCATGAAAGACAGAGAGAGAGAGAGAGAGAGAGAGGCAGAGACACAGGCAGAGGGAGAAGCAGGCTCCATGCAGGGAACCTGACGCCTGACTGGATCCCGGGTCTCCAGGATCACACCCTGGGCTGAAGGCAACGCTAAACTGCTGAGCCATGGGGCTGCCCAGGACTCTCCTTTAAATAAGGAATTAATTCATTTTTGATTTTAGATGTACAATAACTTTTTTACAAAACTTATTTTTAAGTTTACTGAAACTTTGTAAGCATAGACTTTCTACAACTATATTAGAAGTATTTCCGTGGTCCTAGAGAAGAACACAGGCAACACCCTTTTTGAACTCGGCCATAGTAACTTCTTGCAAGATACATCCACGAAGGCAAAAGAAACAAAAGCAAAAATGAACTATTGGGACTTCATCAAGATAAGAAGCTTTTGCACAGCAAAGGATACAGTCAACAAAACTCAAAGACAACCTACAGAATGGGAGAAGATATTTGCAAATGACGTATCAGATAAAGGGCTAGTTTCCAAGATCTATAAAGAACTTGTTAAACTCGGGATCTCTGGGTGGCGCAGCGGTTTAGCGCCTGCCTTTGGCCCAGGGCGCGATCCTGGAGACCCGGGATCGAATCCCACGTCGGGCTCCCGGTGCATGGAGCCTGCTTCTCCCTCTGCTTGTGTCTCTGCCTCTCTCTCTCTCTCTGTGACTATCAAATATAAATAAAAATTAAAAAAAAAAAAACTTGTTAAACTCAACACCAAAGAAACAAACAATCCAATCATGAAATGGGCAAAAGACATGAACAGAAATCTCACAGAGGAAGACATAGACATGGCCAACATGCATATGAGAAAATGCGCTGCATCACTTGCCATCAGGGAAATACAAATCAAAACCACAATGAGATACCACCTCACACCAGTGAGAATGGGGAAAATTAACAAGGCAGGAAACCACAAATGTTGGAGAGGATGCGGAGAAAAGGGAACCCTCATGCACTGTTGGTGGGAATGTGAACTGGTGCAGCCACTCTGGAAAACTGTGTGGAGGTTCCTCAAACAGTTAAAAATATACCTGCCCTACGACCCAGCAATTGCACTGCTGGGGATTTACCCCAAAGATACAGATGCAATGAAACGCCGGGACACCTGCACCCCGATGTTTCTAGCAGCAATGGCCACTATAGCCAAACTGTGGAAGGAGCCTCGGTGTCCAACGAAAGATGAATGGATAAAGAAGATGTGGTTTATGTATACAATGGAATATTACTCAGCTATTAGAAATGACAAATACCCACCATTTGCTTCAACGTGGATGGAACTGGAGGGTATTATGCTGAGTGAAGTAAGTCAGTCGGAGAAGGACAAACATTATATGTTCTCATTCATTTGGGGAATATAAATAATAGTGAAAGGGAATATAAGGGAAGGGGGAAGAAATGTGTGGGAAATATCAGAAAGGGAGACAGAACGTAAAGACTGCTAACTCTGGGAAACGAACTAGGGGTGGTAGAAGGGGAGGAGGGCGGGGGGTGGGAGTGAATGGGTGACGGGCACTGGGGGTTATTCTGTATGTTAGTAAATTGAACACCAATAAAAAATAAATTAAAAAAAAAAGTATTTCCGTGGGGATCAATACCTTAAACTGAGCCTTCCAACTAATTATGAACAATAATGAAGATTTCCTTGGAGATTTTTTGGAAGAATTTTTAAATAAAATATTCAAATCAAGGGACGCCTGGGTGGCTCCATGGTTGAGCATCTGCCTTCGGCCCAGGGCGTGATCCTGGAGTCTCGGGATCGAGTCCCACATCGGGCTCCTGCGAGGAGCCTGCTTCTCCCTCTGCCTGTGTCTCTGCCTCTCTCTCTGCGTGTGTCTCTCATGAATAAATAAATAAATCTTTAAAAAAAAATTCAAATCAAGCAAGTTTAAAATTCTGATAATTTCATGAGGATCAGGGATATTATATAATATTTGCCACTTTGTTAATTCTTGTCTCTCTTCCTCCTCTCTTTTTAGTATATTAGTTGTATTCTAATGTATAATAACTGTATTATTCCAATTATAGCTAAATATTAAAAAATACTTGCAAAAATTTTTTACAAGTATTCAGCAAAGTATCAAAGCAACAACTTTCAAATAAATATAACATTTCAAGCACTGTTTTACTTTTTGAATATTATTATTGTAGTAAGAACACTTTTTTTTTTTTTTTTTTTTTTTTTTTTTTTTTTTTGTAGTAAGAACACTTAACTTGAATCCTGTCTCTTTTCATAGGTGTCCTAAGCTTCTATTTTACATATAGCTTTGCATACCTCCGGTCTCTCGGATCATTAACATCTGTTTTTGCCGCATTCATCCTGCAACAGAATGAAACAGAACATCTCAAAGAGCAGAGCTACTTCCTACCCTCTCCCAAAGTTTAGAGAGTCCTTTGGATTGACAGGAATTACATAGCCTTTGCCAAAAAAACTCCACTGTTTTTCACAATGCATACCTATTTTCTCTATTGTTTGGTATCTGCACTGCAGAACCATATATGAAAGTGTTCCATTTTCAGAATTTAAAACTCTTGACCAAAAAAAATCTTGGCTAAGAGATTGCAGCCCTCCATTATTGTGTATGGCTAACGTTTCTTAAGGATCAGGGAAAAACCCTGCCAACCAAGAAAAGGAAGCAATACTGGAGAAGAACAAAGGCCCTTATTTGTAATCTTAGAATTGAAATTTCGGAGGAGAGATTCCAACAGTAACCACAATGACCTATTCTGGGGGTGAAAGTAAGGTTTTTTTCTGAAAAATAGGAAGGGGGCAATTACATGACTTGGATAAAAGAAAAGAAAAAATGTCAATTGGTACCAGCAGGCTAAGCTGCTTTGGTTAGATTATTCTATTGGTATTAACAAATGAAACTATTCCTGGTATGCATTAGTTAACTATTCTGTCTTCAGGAGATCCACAACCAGTAGTCTGATCATCAGGATGCGCCCCTGACTTGAAGAACAATTTGCTTGTAATACAGTTGATGCTTCTGGCTCAGTCCAAGGGTCTTTTGCCCAGTTCAAGAGTTCATTAGCCATTTGTTTTAGAAAGGAAAATGGAGCTTTTTTTCAAAATGGAGTCTCTTTTGTCCAGAAGTTTTATACAATTCCACAACCCCAACTCACAGGACTTTTCTAGGGCTTTAAAAGAAAAAACAGAATTTATTTATTTGAGAGAGAGAAAGAGAGCACTGAGCAGTGAGGAGGGACAAAGGGAGAGGGAGAAGCAGACTCCCTGTTGATCTGGGAGCTCAACACAGGTGGGGCTCTATCCCAGGACCCCGATCATGACTGAGCCAAAGACAGATGCTTAACCACTTAACTGACTGAGCCACCCAGGTGCCTCGATGGCTCTTTTCTAAGTGACTCTTTGTTCTTTCCCATTATCTCATTATCTTCCCAATATGCTGGCTGAATTCTGCATGTCTCCATGCTTAAGATAACTTGTTTTCATTTAGGTTCTTCCATCTATATGGGAGGAAAATTTTCCCTCCACACTTCTAGGTTCTTAGAATGGTCTAATAATTAAATTGGCATAAGACAGATTAACAGGAGAAAAATTTAATTTCATATTTACAGAGCCCCATAAAAATATGGATCCAAGAGGAAGTCAGACAGTTGAGGTTTTTATGCCATCTTGACCTAAGGATTGGGATAGGGGCCTAGGGCTTTCCTTCAAAGGGAGGAAGGGTAATTCACAGGGCAATAAGAATAGATATTTGGTAACTAGATGTTTGCCCAGCCACAAAGAAAGGTCAGATAAACATTGTCCCTGGTAATACCTCTCTTTCTGGGCCAAGCTCCCTATCTAAATTCCTTTAGGTGGTTAAGGGAGAAGTAAAAGTTTCTCTTCAGTCTGCTGGCTTTTGATTGCCTTTGGCTCAAAATAATCCACATGCCAAAGTGACATATTTTGGGGTCATGTATTCTGCTCCCCTTCACATCCTTCTTACTTACTATTTCTGATGGGAATATGATCAAAAGACTGTACCTTACCCAAGAACTTTCTCTGAGAAAATGTTTCTGAGATAAAATATTTATTTAATTACACAGGCACAAAGATACACAAGTAGAATATGAGAAGAAAGTAACTCCCTCAAATTGGGAAAAAAAAGTACATGGATTATTTTTCTTTCTAGTTCATACTCTTCTTGGCTGCCTGACAAAGCCTAGGTCTCCCTGCTTAGCTCACATTCTGCTTACCAGACTCCACTTTCTCTTTGTCCTCCTTTTTCTTTCCTTTTCTAATGTGGCTCAGGCTATCTCCCCTCATTTAATAATGTTTACTCTTTAGAATTCTTAGTCTATTCATGCAGTTGTTGAAAAATTTTGTCACCACACATCAGCTTACCAAGTGTTTTGGTTTCCTGGGGCTGCTAGAACAAATTACCACAAATTCAGTGGTTTAAACCAAGAAAAATTTATTCCTTCACAGTTTGGATGTCAGAAGTCTCAAATTCAGGTGTCAGCAGGGCCCTGTTCCCTAAAAGGCTCTGGAGGACAATCCATTGTAAGATTCATCTTCTGGTGGCTTTGAGCATTCTTTGCTTGAGGCCACTTCAGTCTCTGCCTCCATGGGTAAACTGCCTCTTCTTTTTCTTCCTGTGTGTCTCTTAAAAAGACACTTATCACTGGATTTAAAGTCCATCCAGATAATCCAAGATGATCTTTTCTCATCTCAAAATCCCTAGTTTAATGATATTACTAAAGGCCTTTTCCTCAAATAAATGCACATTCACAGGTTCTGGGAATTAGGAAGTGGGCATATCTTTGGCATTTCTTTGGGGGGTGGGGCATTCAAATCATTACATTGATTTAAGTGTCAGGCCCCTTGCAACAAAATGAGAAGTTATGGTTCACTTAGCTTAGCTTCCCATAAATTTAAAATAATTTAGCACTAAGTGTAAAAAAAGAAAAAAAAAAGTGATCTACCATCCTGGTGTCCAGAACGTCCACAAATCATTCTTCAGCCAATTGCCATTCAATTCCTAAAACACAAAATATCTTCATTTTTAGAGTAAATATCAATTCTTTATTACACACAATATAAACATTTGCTATGTATCATGAAACAGAAACATTCATATTGGATTTTTTTCTAACAACAACAAAAAATTTTAAAGACATTTTTTGAGGTCCAAATCTTGAGTAAAGGCAAAGTATATAGAACTCCAGTAGGGAAAAGTCTTTTATTTATTTATTTTTTGGTATATTTTTTTATTGGAGTTCGATTTGCCAACATATAGTATAACATCCGGTGCTCTTCCTGGCAAGTGCCCCACTCAGTGCCAGTCACCCCATCCCCCGCCCTCCTCCCCTTCCACCACCCCTTGTTCGTTTCCCAGAGTCAGGAGTCTCTCATGTTCTGTCCCCCTCTCTGATATTTCCCACTCATTTTCCCTCCTTTCCCTTAAAATCCCTTTGACTATTTTTTATATTCCCCGAATGAATGAAACCATATAATGTTTGTCCTTCTCCGATTGACTTACTTCACAGCATAATACCCTCCAGTTCCATCCACGTTGAAGCAAATGGTGGAGATTTGTCGTTTCTAATGGCTGAGTAATATGCCATTGTATACATAGACCACATCTTTAGCCATTTATCTTTGGATGAACACCGAGGCTACTTCCATAGTTTGGCTATTGTGGACACTGCTGCTGTAAACATTGGGGTGCAGGTGTCTCAGTCTTTCCTTGCATCTATATCTTTGGGGTAAGTCCCCAGCAGTGCAATTGCTGGGTAGTAGGGCAGATTTATTTTTAACTCTTTAAGGAACCTTCACACAGTTTTCCAGAGTGGCTGTGCCAGTTCACATTCCCACCAACAGTGCAAGAGGGTTCCAGTAGGGGAAATTCTAGTCACTAATAGCAATTCTGAAGTTCATAAAGACTATATTCTTCAAAAAAAAAAAAGTATATTCTTCATACTGTTATGAAATTTATTGTCAAAATGAAAAATTATGAAAACTATTTTTTGGTGAAAACTGTTTTTTTTCTTTCCTATCTGTATTTGTCTGTGTCTTCATTTCTTTTTTTCTTTTTTTTTTTTTTTTTTTGTGTGTGTGTCTTCATTTCATTAACACTGAGTTCCAACCACTGCTAAACTTTTATTGTACAGTCATATTAATTTGGGGTTTGTTTTTTTTTTTAAATTATTTATGGTAGTCACAGAGAGAGAGCGAGAGAGAGAGAGAGAGAGAGAGAGAGAGAGGCAGGGAGAGAAGCAGGCTCCATGCACCGAGAGCCCGACGTGGGATTCGATCCCGGGTCTCCAGGATCGTGCCCTGGGCCAAAGGCAGGCGCTAAACCGCTGCGCCACCCAGGGATCCCCTGGGGTTTTTTGTTAATGTCACTAAGATACAAATCTGAGGGAAAAAACTTGATCATTAAAGTAAAATAATTTTAAGGAAAATATATAAATAGAAAATGAGGATAATAGTTATTTGACTTAGCTTTTTATGTTATTTCTTAATTTCTCCTTAGACTGTTTAGCTGTTGTGATATTGTGATTTATAAGAAATATATATATTTAGTCATTCAGACAACTAAAGTGTATTTCTCATGTATATTTGTCCCTTGCCCACAGTTCCTGGCCCACAGTTCCTCAGAATTTCCTGAGTGATAAGAGCAATGGGAGCTCCTTTTGTCATCCTATTAGTCTCTTGGCTTCAGTTCCTGAAATTACTTCAGAGCCATAAGGGTGAAATGAGGGTCTTGTTATTCATAATCAGCCCCTTTCCATCACAACTGGATTTATGTTAGTGAAGTGACTTGGTGGAAGGCATGTTAAGAATGGAGCTCGTTGCCAGGGAAACCAACCGTGACTATAGGGGTGGAACATTCAGTCCCCGCCCCTGATTTCCAGGGAGGTTGAATCAATCACCAGTGGCCAAGGACTTAATCAATCATGTCTCTGTAATGAAGCCTTCGTAAAAACCTAAAAGGAGGGGGTTTAGAGAATTTCCATGTGCCACAGTGCCAGGCCCCAAACTCCACAAGAGTAGGAGCTCCTTTGTTCAGGACCTCACCCTATGTGTCTCTTTGTCTGACTGTTGATTCGTATCCTTCAATATCCTTTGTAATAAATCAGTGATTTAGTAATCTAGTGGGTAAACAGGTTTTTCTGAGTTCCGTGAGCTGCTCTAGCAAAATAATGGAAGCCAAGGAGGAGGTTGTGGGAACCTCTGATTTATGACCAGTCAGAAGCACAGGCAACAACCTGGACTTGACCTTTGTGCCCTGAGGTGGAGAGGGGTTTTTGGAGCCTCCAATATGTAGCTATAGGTCAGAAGCACAGGTAACAACCTGGGCTTGGGACAGGCCTGAGACGTGGAGAGCAGTGCTATGGAACTGAACCCTTACCTGTGGGATCTGATGCTCTTTCTCTGGGTGGATAGTGTCAGAACTGAATTCGCAAACCCCCTGCTGGTGTCTTTCACTCTCACTGCTTTCCTGCAGGGGCCCTGGGAATGTTTCCTCAGGTATTTGGGTGAAACCAATCCAGCAAGACAGATCCAGCAGACTTGCCTACCCGTATCTGTATTGAGACAGAGCTAGGGATCCCTGGGTGGTGCAGTGGTTTAGCGCCTGCCTTTGGCCCAGGGCGCAATCCTGGAGACCTGGGATCGAATCCCACATCGGGCTCCTGGTGCATGGAGCCTGCATCTCCCTCTGCCTATGTCTCTGCCTCTCTCTCTCTCTCTGTGTGACTATCATAAATAAATTTTAAAAAAATAATTAAAAAAAAAAGACAGAGCTAATGATCCTCCTCCATTTTTAGGTAACATATAAACACTGAGTACTTACTGCAAACCAGGGTCTCTGTAAATATTTTAGATATGGTGTCTTCCTTAATCTCAGCGGCACCGCAGAGATAAGCATGATCTCCACTTTTACAAATGAGGGCAGCAAGACTCAGACAGCTGTTTTCAACAGAACATGCTGGTGGAGCCAGATGGAATTCAGTCTGCCTGACCGGAAATTTGTACATATAAACAGTTCACTGTATAATGCTAGCTGTCAAAATTTAAATATATATAATAACTTTTTGGATTTGGATAAATAATGTTATTAGAAACCTAACACAGAAACTTTTCTTTTTCAAAGATTTTATTTCAGATAGAGTGAGCAAGAGAGAAAGCATGAGTAGGGGGTAGGAAGAGGGAGAGGGAGAAACAGACTCCCCACTCAGCAGGGAGCCTGACACACAGGGCTGTATCCCAGGACCCTGGGAACATGACCTGAGCCAAAGGCAGCCGCTTAACTGAGCCACCCAGGTGCCCGAGAAACCTTTTCCTAGCATGTAAATCTCCATGGGAATTGAAGAGCCTTTCATACACTTCAGTTAAATTCTTTGTGTGATTTGAACAATTTAGAAGTTGCTTCAACTTTGACAATTAAGGATTCCAAAATTTTATTTATTTTTTTATCTTTCCTTTTTTAATAATAAATTTATTTTTTATTGGTGTTCAATTTGCCAACATACAGAATCACACCCAGTGCTCATCCCCTCAAGTGCCCCCTCAGTGCCCGTCACCCATTCACCCCCACCCCCCGCCCTCCTCCCCTTCCACCACCCCTAGTTCGTTTCCCAGAGATAGGAGTCTCTCATGTCCGGTCACCCTTTCTGATATTTCCTACCCATTTCTTCTCCCTTCCCCTCTATTTCCTTTCACTATTATTTATATTCCCCAAATGAATGAGACCATATAATGTTTGTCCTTCTCCGATTGACTTATTTCACTCAGCATAACACCCTCCAGTTCCATCCACGTCGAAGCAAATGGTGGGTATTTGTCGTTTCTAATGGCTGAGTAATATTCCATTGTATACATAGACCACATCTTCTTTATCCACTCATCTTTCGATGGACACCGAGGCTCCTTCCACAGTTTGGCTATTGTGGACATTGCTACTATAGACATGGGAGGGCAGGTGTCCCGGCGTTTCACTGCATCTGTATCTTTGGAGTAAATCCCCAGCAGTGCAATTGCTGGGTCATAGGCAGATCTATTTTTAATTAACATTTTATTATTATCACCACTTCACATCACAATCTTCTTTCCATTCTCTCTTTAGCAAGAATCATATAAAGACCTGATGATAGTTTTATCTTACCAAAAGGCTTAAAATTTTTTTTTGACATTTAGAAAGCAACTTCTGTGAAGGATTAAAACTTAGAAGTGGAAAACTTGGTGTTTTATTAAATAATGGTGAATAAATTATGAAATAATTCCTGAAGGGAGATTAATATAGAAGAAGTATGATTTTCACACTTGTTTAAGGCCCTCTGTGAATTTAGTGCCAATCTTACTGGATGTCAATGGGGAAGTTTTCTGCCAATCTCAATACTTTGATGATTTAAGAATCCAACCCCATTAGGCCTTTGGTATTTTTGTATTATTGGCCATCTTATAGTTAACCATTACTGAGAGACTTCCATGTGCCAAGCACTGGGCAAATTCTTTTCTATCTCATTTAATCCCCTCCACACTCAGAAGTAACTGTCATCACCATTTTACAGATGAAGAAACTAGGACTCACTAGCAATAGATCATAGGTATTGAGCATTTGCTGTATTTTACCACCTACCTTGCCGCTGTGACCACATATAATACTCGTAACAATTCTGTGAGGTAGCTAGAGTTACTCCTGTGTCTATTTTACAGATGAGGAAATTAAGACTCAAAGAGTTTGTTACCTTGCCCACAATCAGAAAGCCAACATACAGTGAAGCCAAGATTGTTCGGGCCCTTGCTCTGCTGCCAAAGGAGGGAATGAGGATGACAGCCACCATGTAATGCAAAGTGTGAATTTCCCACTCGGGCAAGATGGTGGGATGAGGTAACTCATGATAGTGATCTTCACGCTCAGAAGTGGGGTGCCTGGGTGGCTAGGTCGACTGACTCTTGATTTTGGCTCAGGTCATGATCTCAGAGTTGTAAGACTGAGCCCCATGGCAGGCTCTGCACGCACAGCAGGAGTCTGCTTGAGATTCTCTCTCTCTCCCTCTGCCCTTCCCTGCCCCACTGTCTCTAAAATAATGTATCTTTTTTAAAAAAATGCTCAGAAGTCCCAAGGAAAAGGAAGTTGATCTCTTCAGGGTGGCCCCCAAGGGGGCATCTTAAGGCCTGATTTCTCTCTTACTCAATGAAGAATTTTATTTTATTATTATTTTTTATTTTTTTAATAATAAATTCATTTTTTATTGGTGTTCAATTTGCCAACATACAGATTAACACCCAGTGCTCATCCCGTCAAGTGCCCCCCTCAGTGCCCATCACCCATTCACCCCCACCTCCCACCCTCCTCCCCTTCCACCACCCCTAGTTGGTTTCCCAGAGTTAGGAGTCTTTATGTTCTGTCTCCCTTTCTGATATTTCCTACCCATTTCTTCTCCCTTCTCAAGGAAGAATTTTAATACAAGGGCTGTCAAGGAGTGGTTTCAGCAAGAAGTGAATTCCTTTCCACCAACCATGTGGTTCTCCACGTTTAACTTGTTCACTGATCACCCAGGTAGCTTTTTTTTACAAAACAGATATGCAAGACCTTTTCCACGGGATTCTCATAAATGTGAACCAGGACTCTGGGAGCTGCATTTGTAAATAAATGCTCCTGGGTGAATCTGTTGCAGGTTGTCAAGAACACTGGGAAATACTGAGGAGGCAACACATGGCAACCCTACCATTAGAGAGGGGGATTCCTTTATTATAGGGGAACTTGGATTGGATGGTCCTAAGTTACCTTCAGAGTTGCTGAAACCAGAACTGGAAAAACAAAATGTTGAGTGCTAGGAATGATAGGATTGGATGGGAACTGTGAGCTACTTCACTTGAGAAAGAAAAAAAAAAGAGCTGTATCGCCATCTGGTGGACTGCCTAAAAGTCTTTACACTCCACCCTAAAATCCTAGAATGATTTTCTCATTCTCTTTCTCAATTCTGATACCTTCCGCTTTACAGACCTGGAATCAGATTCAGAAAGGCTAGGTGGCACACACAGAGCCTACACCCCACATCCAGCAATTCTCAGGGTACTGCTTTTCATAGGCTCGAATTGCACAAGACTGATGTCATGCTTATCAATTACAAATATCTCAAGTTTTCCTCCAGCAAGTAATCAGGAGGTTTAAGTTCTAGACAGCTGTCCCAGTGAAACAAAGTTCCCAGATACTTCAGTACTACACTTCTCAAAGGACAGGGCACTGCTTTAAAAACGCAGAAATCTTGGCTCTGTCTTATGCCCATAGCTATGGACCGACCACTAGACCGTGGATGCTTCACACCCTGCAGTGTCTGTCCTAATCTAACTAGGTCCCAAACAGAAGCCTCACATGTGTGCATCTGGTTAGCAAACCTAAATCACGTCTGAATCTCTGGCTACAGTTTAGTTAGGGAAATGTAGTGTTCATGTTTAATGTAGGTTTTCACTTGCTAGCCTCTGTCACCTAGGAAGGCATAGGGAAAAGGGAAAAGCAAAGCAAAGATTGGGATAGATGCTGAGCAAACCAATCCAAATCTTATCACATAAAGTTATTCCCCTTGACCATTCTTCCCAAACCCTCCTCCCTTACCTCTGTACAGCCCTATTCCTGGAGAGTTGTCCATTCTGTCTCCACCTCCTTACCTCTGACTCATTCCTCAACCCACACGATAAGATGTCATCCCCCTCATAGCACCTCTAAGCACATGATCTTTTCAATCTCCTTGCTTTATCTTTCCCCCGCCCCCCTTCCGCTCCTATGTAGTGTCTGCCAAGTTCTGCATTTAGCTCTGCCCCCGGTCCGTGTACTCTGCCTGGGTGGTCCTGTCCCCTTGCGTGGCGTAGCTACCATATGCAGATAATCCCCCAAAGCGTAACTCCAGCCATAAAATCTATCCCAAAGAACAGACCTAGGTTTCCAGTTGCATCGTGAAAGTGTCCGCCTGAAGATCACGAGCACCTCAAACACGATGTGTCTGCCACCAAATTCATCACTTACCCACCAAATTTGTTTTTCTCCTTGCATCCTATGTCTAAGTAAACCACAAATACCCACTTGCCAAAGCTGGAACCTTGGAAGTCAACTGGATTCCTCTCTTTCCCTTTCAGTTCTTACATTCAAACTGTCTCTAAGGCCCATAAATTCAGTGGAATCCTTTTACCCAAGTTCCTGAGCTTATTATAAGTGCTCGCTAAAGAAAAACCTCAGACATGGTCATTCTAGCACTTTATTGGAAACTGGTCGCATACATCAATGAAATCAGACCAAAGTAACAGCATCACTTCCACACAATATTCTGATATCTGTGCTATATCTTCTTACATAATTTAATAAATCCCAAGATGTTCCTGATTTTGGTCAAAGAGCTTGAGTGGTCCAGGAATCTCTCTATAAATATAGATCATAGCATCTAAAATAACCATCGCTGTCTTGAGTGAGTTCCAAAAGTCCTGGGAACATCTCTTAAAATCTGTAGCTTAGACTGGCTGCAGTGCTGGTGGGAGGGGATGAAGGGCGTACACTTGACACCACGTAGCTGGTTAGAGCAGGTGCTGGGGTGAGGGGACACAGCTTCTTGAGTGTGAGACACACAAGTTGGTGGGGGCTGGAGATCCTGAAAGCCATCCGGGGAACTCAGCCACCCTGTGTTGTGACACATAGCTTGAGTGTCAAAGTGAGGAGACTCCAATGCAGAAAGAAGCCCATCACCCCAGGTCCTTCGGCCTTGCCAAGACATGGCAGTGCCGTCCTCTAGACTGTTACAGGGGTAGACATTCTGGCACAGGAAGGTCCTAGGAAGTTCCACCCATCTCCCTCCTCCTGCCACACTCAGTTCCCTCCAAATTAGGTAACTTGAGGGAGTGGCACCACAAAGAAAATGACTTTGAGCCAAAGCACTACTGGCCCCTTGGAATGCAGACAGGGTGTCTTTGCTTGGTTCAACCTGAGGGGCACTGGCAAAGGCTGCTCTGCCCCCAGTGTCTTCATCACCACCCTGAAGGCCATTGTCAGCAATTATAACCCTGTGGTGGCTTTACCATTCATAGCCACAAACAGCTTTAACCTCCACCCAAGGCATTGGTTCTTACAACCCTCTGAGGTAGGAAGGGCAGGACCATGATCCCCATTTAGAAGATAAGGAACCTGGAACCCACAGAGTTAGGTCCCTTGACCCAGCTCACACAGCTGGCCGGTGGCAAAATCCAAACAAGAACTCCGGTCTCCTCTCACACATCAAGCTCCAGAGTCCACACTCCAAAGCCCCTCCTGCTGCTTTTCTGAGAAGGAAGAGGCTGGGGGAGGAGATACTATCCATGTTTCTCCCCGGCCCCTCTTGGGACACTGATTTCAGACAGCCCCGTTGAGGACAGGATGAGTCCGCATGCGATAGATAATGACCGCGGTGGCTGGGCACAGCAACAAGGAGGTCATGATGACAATGGTGGCCAGGATGATGAGGACAATGACCCAGATATCCAGGATGTGCTTGGGGAGTGCGGCTTCCATGGGGACCTGGCTGACGGCATCCATGCTGCTTCACTCTGTGACAGACAGGAGAGAGGAAGTCACTATTCTGTACCCTCTCCCGGACTCAGAGGCTTGGGTCATTTACCAGCTGGGTGCTCTTAAGGTTACCTGACCAATAATGGGCTCACTTACCCAGGGGGGTAGTGTGCTAAGCCCCACCACCAGCTCCATGAGGTGGAGACTATGACTGTCAGCTTTTTTATTACTTTTTTTTTTAAGATTTTATTTATTTATTTGAGAGAGACCACAAGCAGGGGGGAAGGGCAGAGGGAGAAGGAGAAGCAGAAGCAGACTCTGCTGAGCAGAGAGCCTAGGAGGGACTCGATCCCAGGACCACAGGATCATGACCTGAGCTGAAGGCAGACGCTGTACTGACTGACCCACTCAGGTGCCCCAGCCTTCTTTTATATATTGGATTTTATCTTCAATTATTTCCATTTTATAGATGGAGACTCTAAAGCCTTCACAGATGTAGATGTAGTAAATGTGCCCAAGGAAGTGAAGCCAGGTGGGTGGGACTCCAGAGCCACCATGTTTAATTTGTAAATTATCACATTACCAGTCTGGCCCCTCATCTGTTAAAATGGAAAATCAACTGGTTTTGGTCCTGTGTCCCTTCTCCCATTCTCCTGGTAACAAAACCTGCTTTTTCTGTGGAGAACCTACCATGTGGTTTAGTGAGGGTGCTCACCTGAGCACAGAGGTAGATATGGCACCTAGGCTTGGCCATCACAAATCTCCATAGCCTCCATTCAGGGCTGGGCAAGTGACCTAGGCCAGGTCAGCCAAAGTCCTCCCAGGGCTCTTATGCACAAGCTATTGGGAAAGAGGATTCCTTCTGCTGGGCTCTGCTAAACCAAGAGGATGTGAGTCTGGAAAGGATAGGCAGGGGAGCTGTCTCACCCACGCTTAGATAGCCCATCTTAGAGATGAAAAGAGAAATGGAGCTTTCAGGACCCGAACCCCATGCAGTCTGACGCCATCTGCAATCCCAGCCACCCCAGACACAGAAGTGAATAATTTCCTTCTTTTAAGCCTGAGTCAGTTTGGCTTCTCTCACTCAACAGCTAAAAGAGTTCTGATGAATAAGATGGAAATCAGTTATTCCCTAACTTTTTCAATTCACGGCACCCTTCGTGTCTCAGTAATTTTTTCACAGCTCTGCGGGCCCAAAGAAATATCTAGCAGTTTCAATGATTACATAGTTAGCTTCAAACAACTCAATTAGCATTTATGTCCTAACAGACTAGTAGCTGTTGGGGGGGGGGGGAGAGACATCATACACACAAATTGAAAGAAGAAAACACTTTCCTTCACTCCTCACCAGTCACTTACCAATGGGGTGTGGGCAATGGTTCGGCACTGTACGACTTCTCAGACTCTGGAGTCAGAGTCAACAATACCACCACCCACCGCCCGTCCCACGCTCCCGTTTGTGCTCACTGCTTGCTGTATCATGGCAACCACCAAAAACTGGGCTTCGTGAAACAGAACATCGCCAAAGGGAATGTAGTAAGGCGAACATTAAACTGTCAACTTTCTTGAGCTCGGAGTTTGCACAGTGTCTGGGGGATGTCAAATATCATCCCTGTCAAACATTTTAAAGATCCTGCAGCCCCCATTCACACACTTTCCCAAAGAGTTCACTGAGGCTCCCCAGGGCTCAGTGTACAACTTGGGACCCATAGACAATATATTCCCTCCCCAGAGGTCACAAGACTAGGACAAACACTCTCCTGTGGTTCCTTCTAGATCTGAGATCTAGATTTCTAGATCTAGGTCCCAGACAAAATTTCCAATCCCAATTCAATTTCTTACTTTTTCCTAATTAGTAACTTTTTCTTCCCAATGCCTTTGACTCCGTGCCCACTGTTGCCCTGCTAAGGAAGGTGCTGATTGCCATTTCCAAGGCAAAGTCCCCTTTGGGATGTACACACAGAGATATTCATTTCTGCATCATTTGTTATAGCAACCAACACAACAAATGTCCATAATAGTAAGATAGAGTATATCTGTATATTGGTGTAACATGCAGCAGCCTGCATTTGCTCATTTAACAAACATACAGTGCGTGCTACTCACCATGCATTGTTGCAAGCGTGTTACAAATATTAACTTCTTTAATAGTAAGTATTAAAAAGAATAATGATCTATGGTGGTGTTCTGAATATCTTAAGTGGGAAAAAAAAAAGTACAGTACAGAATAATGTGTACAGGATTATTCCTCTGGCTCAGATTTTGTAGAATTAAGTAGACAGATAGGTGGCGATACATAAATGTAAAATCATTTATGAGCAGAATCTTTTCAAAGAAAGTGTCAAAGAGTGATTACCTGGGGGCCAGACTGGGAGAAGCTTTTGGTTTTCATTCTTCATGTCTTTATGCTGCTTGAATTTTCTAAACATGAGCATGTCTTACATTTAATTTTCCTTTTTTTTTTTAAGATTTTATTTATTCATGAGAGACACACAGAGAGAGGCAGAGACACAGGCAGAGGGAGAAGCAGTCTCCCTGCAGGGAGCCTGATGCAGAACTCAATTCCAGGATTCTGGGATCACCACCTGAGTAGAAGGCAGACGCTCAACCACTGAGACACCCAGGTGTTTCTACATTTAATTTTCTTAAGTCAACTGGATTGAGGGGGAAACAGTTGAATAAAATTCAAGTATGACCCTAGATCAGTGGTCACCAAATGTTCTATACTGTGCCAAGGGGGAGGGCCACCTTAGGACAATATTAAAAAACCATTAATTTCTGGGTCCTATTACAGACTTATTGAATTAGACTCAATAGGGGACAGGAGGAGGCCAATACGGACCCAATATGCAGCCAGGCTTGGAGGCCCCTGGACCAATGGATCTCTAAGACTGCTATGACTCTCTCCAGCACTGTGATTTAGGAACTGACTCCTACGTGCTCTGTAGCCAGTCTGGTCAGACCCGGGCAAGGTCCAGGATGAAGGAGAAGCCTCTGGCTAGGCTCTCTAGGAGACCCGGGATTATCAGGCTGGGGCCTGCCGAGGAGGGGGAAGCACAGGCTGGCCCTGCCTCAGCCTTAAAAATGTGGTCACTTACTTCCAACTCCAAGACACAGAAGCATGAGTCACAGGAGACGTACACTGTTAGGGAAGGGACAGAGGCAGCAGAAATCATTCTTTGTGGTCTCCTGATTACATCAACAGCTAGCCTGCCCTGCGCCAAAAGAACCCCACGAAAGCCCTTTCTGGTAAACCCATTAACATCAAACAGTTTCCGTGACTCCAAATGCCAGAAATAATTTCCCTGGCCGACTTTCATATGGAAAACCTGTCATTTACAGGAACTCAGGCTCCGAGGCTCATTCATAATCACGAATCACAGAAGCCACAGCCAGCCTTATTTCACAGATGGCAAAACTGAGATACTGAGGTCTTTCCCCACCTTCAACCCTACCTTCTTCCAGAATAATCATTCAAAGACATAAATCCGATCAAGCCACTTGCCCAAGCAACACAAAACAGAACAAGTAGAGGAATAAATGAAACTTTTTCTGTAACCCATACTCTAGATTGTACTCTTTCGCACACGGCATTATTTAAAACCTGGAACATAAAAGCAGAGCTGCTCTAGCATGCCAGGGAGGAACCAAAGGAGGAACTTTGGGGTCCCAGCCAGTGAGGCTGGATAAATATCCTTAGAGGCCCTAAGCACTAGAGATTTGGGTGTCCACCCCCTTCACACATATAATTCAAACTAAACACAATACTAAACTATAACATAGAAAACTAAAGTAGCTTTCCCAGGTATTATTCTAGTGTCCTTGCTTAGCACAACCCATTTGCTTGGTACAGCACAGCTGTTCAGCTTTCCCTTGGCCCCTTGGGTTCCTCAAAACACAGTCAGAAAACCACAGGTTGTGATGTTCTCCAAGGGCTGTTTCAGAGTTACCACTGTTCCAGGGCTCTAAGGATGGCCATGAACATGGCCAGACATCCAAGTGCACAGGGAGCTCTCCTTGTTTCAACCTTCCCAGTCTTCAAACATGTGTCCTCTGATAGGCTGTTCCTTCCCATGGAACACCTCTCCCCACTGTGAAAGATAAATTTTGTCCCCAAAATAAGAACTACATAAACCATATGTTCAGCATCTTTAATGGCACGCTGGACAGTTTTCCTTGAGAAAAAACAGGACTCAAAGCTTCTGCTAGCTGACTTCTGTTTGACCCCTATCTGGCATCCGGGTGCATGGTTCCTTGTGAGTGCATAAAACCCTGTTTCTTGGCACATCTAATTAATAACCATAGATCAAGCTGCTTATCATTTGCTTTGCAGATACATTATTTGTTATTTCTGATTAATGGGTTATGTCAGACTAGGGCCCAGAACATTCATATCACAAACTCAACCTTATCCCAGATAAAACTGTGGTTTTTATGATCATGGGAGGTACAACAGCAGTCAGGCCTAAACTCCTGTCAGTTTAAACCGGCATACTTTATCTCCTAATTACCTCATTAAATGAATAAATAAACTTTGACATATGTTCAATATAAGTTTGTCTAAGCACTGTGTTAACACCACTCTGAGCTGACAAGCAAAGAAGCCACTGGTATCACCAGCCACTGATGCCACGTGGGCCCCTACACCACCAGCTCTGTGAGAGCCCAGTTTTCTTTCTTTTTTTTTTTTAAAGATTTTATTTAGTCATTCATGAGAATACATAGAGAGAGAGAGAGAGGCAGAGACACAGGCAGAGGGAGAAGCAGGCTCCACGCAGGGAGCCCGATGCGGGACTTGATCCAGGGTCCCCAGGATCATGCCCCGGGCTGAAGGCGGCGCTAAACCGCTGAGCTACCTGGGCTGCCCGAGAGGCCAGTTTTCATAAGCCACTGAAAATCTTTTAGGGGAAAAAAAGAATAATTATTCCAGCTAATTCTATCATATGGTGAATTTTCTAGTTCCAACAAAAAAATATAAATTTCAGGAATTAAAATTTCCTGCAAGTCAATTGTTTTAGAATAACTGGACTCAAGGTGACTAATCTGTTCTATCTATCCACCTTTCAATCATGAGACTTACTCCCTAGCAAGCAGCTCTCACCCTCTGACAAAGTAATACTGGTTTTGGTTGAGCACCACTAGAATAAGTAACTCTGTCCAGGATGTTCATTCGTTCATTCATTCATTCATTCATTCATCAAGTACTTGCTATATACAAGATACTCTCTTAGGAATTACTGTTATTTATTCTGAAGATATAGCTCATTTCCAAGAAGCAAAGAGAAGTGTCCCTCCTCTTATTTCCTCAAATACAGCAATACACAAGCCAACATTTAACAAATACCAAGTGCTAAGTAGTGTGCTAGGCCTCATCCCACACATTAACTTACTTAACCTTCATAATAATCTTGTGCTGGATATATTATTTTACAGATGTGGATATGAAAGCCAAGAAAGGTTAACTGGCTAGTGGTCATAAAGCTAAGTAACAGACATTCAAACTCAGGTCTTCTGACCCTATGTTCATCTCCAAAGCCTCCACACAGAACCAGGGGTAAGGAAGATGGAATATGCCGGATCCATAGCTCTTTCCTAAGTCCAGGTCAGACTCACTGCTTTTTCAGAGTTACCACTGTTCCAGGGCTCTAAGGATGGCCATGAACATGGCCAGACATCCAAGTGCACAGGGAGCTCTCCTTGTTTCAACCTTCCCAGTCTTCCCAGTCTAATGCCAAAGGCATTCTAGATTTAGAGAGTTAAGAAAAGATATGCAATCTACAAAGATCAGGACTTTCACTTCTGGTGATGGCAAACTAGATCATTTTGATCAATTCTCCTACTGATGACAACTAGAAAAATTGTCCCCCAGGCCAAAAAAATAAAACTGCCCGAAGGCACTAAGAAGTAACAAAATAATGAGGAATTACTAGGGTAAGATCTGGGAACGGAGGAAATCCAGGGAGGTGATCCTGGCATTTGAAGCAGCATTTCCCTTAGTGGATAATGGAGACCAAGCAGAGTTTCTGACAGACTCAGGGATCTCCCAAGACAAGGAGAATAAAACCTCTGCATTCTGGGGTTGGACTTCAAAGAGCACAGTTGTTTTTTTTTTAAACATTTTATTTATTTGAGAGAGAGAGAATGAGGAAGGGAGACAGAGAAGCTGACTCCCCACTGAGCAGGGAGCCTGACATGGGGCTCAAGCCCAGGACCCTGGAATCATGACTTGAGCCAAAGGCAGACACTTAACCAATTGAGCCACCCAGGCACCCCCAAAAGAGCACTCTTAGTGCTAAGAGTGAACAAGAAATACATCAATCCCAAACACTGCAACCCAGGTTTGAATCATCACAGTCCCTGAAATTGAATTAAGGTTGTTTCACATTGCTAGTACCTCCAGGTGCCTGGCAGAAGCAAACCTATATCCTCTCTGGAGGAGATAACAATCACAAGAGGCTTCAGATTTTTTTTTTGACATATAATGTCTAATGCAAAACCAAAAATAAGCAGAGCTGAAAAAAATGTAAGATGACAAGAACAGAACCATCAGAAACAACAGACAATAGGAAAAGATCTACAGGGGTTCCAGATACTGTAGTTGTCCCTTAGACACACCTTTTAAATAACCTTGCTTACTATGTTCAAGGAGATTGAGAATTTTGACAGATAACTGAAAACTATAAAAAAGAACATGGCAGATTTGTTTTTTTTAAAAAACTGAACAGAAATTCTAGAACTGAAAAATAAATACTAGAAATAAAATTTGAACAAATGGGCTTAACAGCAGGTGAGACATAGAAGAAAGAAGAATTAGTGAACTAGAAGATAGATCAAAAAGAAAAAAAACACTTAGAATGAAGCTGAGGGAAAGAAAAGCACATTATAGTAAATCTGCTGAAAACCATAAGGAGGAAAAAAGGCAGATTATTTTCAAATGAAAAACAATTAGACTAACATCTAACTTCTCAGTAGAAACAGTAGAGTCTGGAAAACAGCAGAATGATATCCTTCAAGCTCTGAACAAAAATAATTGCCAAGAATAAAGATGAAATATGACATTTTCAGACAAAAACTGAATTAAAATGTGCAATAACAATAGCAAATAAATAGTAGAATAAATAGAATTAAAGTATTCTGGGTTTTTTTGCATTGTCTGGGAAAGGGCAGAGGAACCAAATAATATTAGACTTTCTTAAATCAAGGATATATATTGTAATCTCTAGGGTAGCCATTTAAAAGTAGTAAAAGAGGGACGCCTGGGTGGCTCAGCAGTTGAGTGTCTGCCTTAGGCTCAAGGGATGATCCCAAGGTCTGGGATCAAGTCCCACATCAGGCTCTCTGCTCAGTGTGGAGCCTGCTTCTCCCTCTGCCTATGTCTCTGCCTTTCTCTCTCTCTGTCTCTCATGAATACATAAATAAAATCTCTAAAAATAAATAAAAGAGTACATAACTTCCAGATAAAAGGGAAAAATAGAATGTGTGGGACAAATAGCACATAGAAAGGTAGTAGATTTTTACTTTTTCTGTACTTAACTTCAGAATTATAAGGAGAAATAGATGAAGTCACAGTTACAGTGTGGGAGTTAAATGCAATTCTCTTGAATACTGATAGAACAAAAAGGTTTTTTATTATTATTATTTTTAAAGATTTTATTTATTTGCTCATGAGAGACACAGAGAGAGAGAGAGAGGCAGAGACACAGGCAGAGGGAGAAGCAGGCTCCATGCAGGGAGCCTGACGTGGGACTCAATCCTGGGTCTCCAGGATCAGGCCCTGGCCTGAAGGCGGCGCTAAACCGCTGAGCCAACCGGGCTGCCCCAAAAAGTTTTTTAAAACCAGCTAAGGATACAGAAGACTTCTTAAATTAATAGGTTTCTATTATATATGATTTCAAATAGAAAGTATCAAAACTAATTAAATATAAAAAGTTAACATTTAAATTATTTCCTCTGGGAATAATTTTTATATATTAACGTATTTAATATATTAAATTTAATATTCAATATATTATATAATTATATAATATAATATATTTCATATATATATAAAATTCCCAATTATGTAGTAATATATATATTCATTTAATGATATTGGGAGAAAATAACTTTGAGGATAATTATGTGAGAATAAAGGGAATCATAATATACCACATTTAAAAAACAAGTTCAAAGCAGAATAGTTTTTTTTTAAAGACTTTATTTATTTATTCATGAGAGACGCAGAGAGAGGCAGAGACATAGGCAGAGGGAGAAGCAGACTCCATGCAGGAAGCCTGATGTGGGTCTCGATCTCGGGTCTCCAGGATCACGCCCTGGACTGAAGGCAGGCGCTCAATCACTGAGCCACTCAGATGTCCCCAGAGCAGAATAGTTTTAATGTAAGAACAAGTCATTTTTAGAACTGATTTCATATGTTAAATCATTTGACCTAATTCACAAAACAGAAAGCTGGCTCTAATATGCTCCAGTCAAAACTGTAAAGAGGATATTTCTATGAAGCAATTGTGGTAAGTAGAATTCTAATATTGCCCCCATAACTTCTGTTCCCTGGTGCTACCCCTGGGATTAGGTTCAGTCACCTAACAAGGATGAAGGGATTTTGCTGATGTAGTTAAGGTTACAGATCCCCTGACTTTAAAGTAAAAAAAAAAAAAAAAAGGCATCCTGGGTGGGCCTCACTTAATCAGATGAAAGACCTTTAATAGAGGGCTGAAGCCTTCCCTGAAGTCAGAGACTCCTCTGCTGGCCTTGAGTTGCAAGAAATAAATCTGCCAACAACCTGGATGAGGTTGCAGGCAGTCTTTCCTAATTGATCCTCCAGACATGAATACAACGTGGCTGATACCTTGATTGAAGTTTGTAAGGACCCAGCAAGGCTGTGTTTGGGCTCCTGACCCATGGAAACTAAGATTGTGATTGTATTCTTAAGCCACCAAATCTGTGCTAACTTGTTATGGCAGCAATAGAAAACTAATCCAGCAATACTCTGTTGTATTGAGTTTGTTCCAGGGAGAAGAAATCTCTACAAAGACATGGCATTCTAGAAATCTATAAGGAATTTAGACACTATCTAACTAAAACCACATAGCCTACCTTCCATGTTAAAAGTGAAGGAAGTGACTTACCCAAGGTCACATAGCAAGTTCAGGGCAGGACTGAGGGGAGAACTCAGGCTTCCTGCTCTGCATGCTCTTCTCAAGCTGTCTCTATCCTGTCTGAGATGGAAGCTGGGAGAAAGTAAGGAGTCAGGCTGGAGAAAGCAGTGGTAGGGAGCAAACCGATAGGAAGAATGACAGCCAGGCAGACTTCTTGGTTCTATCTTTTTACCTTGTAAAAGCCATCCAGAGCCTTGAGGCCCAGAGCCCTAGGGCACATCATGGTAGGTGGGACAGGTGAGATGGTTTCCCAAGGCCACACACACACACACACACACCCCTCAATCAAAAACAAGTCCTGTCAGAATTGCTGGTGAATGTAGTTCTACCCTTTGCATTCCATCCCTTTGATTCAAGGTTGGAATGCAGATGAATTTGGTGAAAAAGGTAATGGCTAAGCCTGTAACTTTATTCCTCGCTATGAGACTGTCAGGAAAGAGGAAGAGATACTGGAATCTCACTAGCCATGGAAGATTCCACCGAGGGGGAAAAAGGCCCGTGCACCCAGGATGAAGGACTGGACAACTTGCCTGGGTTCCAGCTCTGCTGCAGCACTGATTTTACCCAGCACAGCTCATTCTCCTTCCAGAACGCCTCCCCCCTCTACTCAGTGGCAGGGGTACTGAATACATGTTTCTTAAATCAACAGATGCCCAAGCTCTAGGATGCTGGTGGGGCAATGGGAGTGCTTCCATGGGGGGAATACCAGGAAACCGCAGGGAATTTGCTCCTCTATGCTCATGTGACAGTGTTAAGAGCCCAGGCTCCGAGGCCAGCTGGCTTGGGTTTCAATGTGGCTTCACCACTCTCTAGCTGACCTATCTTAGGTTAAGTTATTAATCTTCCTAATGCTTCCATTTACTCAGCTGAAAACAAAAACAAAAATGGGCAAATAATAGTATCTCCCTTGAAGTGTTCGTAGGATTCCAGGAGAGAATCACACACAGCACCTGGCAGTAGTCTGACACTCGACAGATGTTCATTCCCACGATTAATGATTCCTGGCTGAAGGGACTCACCTAAGCAAACAGCCTCCCCTTGCCCCTTTCAGTTAGAATTTGCTAGCATCCCTGACTTGGTGCATGTCTTCACTTTATCAACAAAGATGACAGAGGCTTAGTCCATATGAGTGAATTTTTTTAATCAACCAACAAACCATGGTTCCACTAAAAAACCAATTTTAAAAAAATCAACCATGGTTGATTAACGCGACACATTTCTTCAGTCCAAGCATGAAACGGGTGGCTTATCAATTCATTAAATATGGATTGTGCTGTGAATCACACCGAGCATCGAGGAGCGGGGGTGGAGATGGAGATATTTGCTCATAAGAAGCTCACTCTCTTCTGCAGGAAAAAGGCATCACTCATAATTGCTAATTGCAATATAAGGCAGACCGCTCCTACCTTGAAGGTGTAAACCACCTGCTCTTGGAGAAGAGGAAGGACATTGAAAGAGAAACAGACTGTAGTTGAGACTATCTTGATCTGCATCCTGCTTGGCATTTTATTAGAGATGGGACTCAGGGGAAGTCACTTAACATCTTTAAACCTTGATCTCCTCATCTTTAAAATGCTAAGAGCATTATGTTGCCCCCTTCTTTTGTGAGGATAAAGCGAGACAATATGTATACATATTGAAACATAATATATGCTCAAAAAATGTTCATCTTCATTCCTTTGTTTTGGTCTAAGTAAATCAGAACACCTTACAAAGAAAGGGGACTTTGATACGGGCTTTGAAGAGAAGTATGTGTTCCAATGGAAGAAATAAAGAGAAAGGCAGGATGAGTAGAGTACATACATCAACAAAACCCCAAAGCTGCTGTTTCATTCGTAAAATGGAAATAGTAATAATAACTAGCGGTAGTAGCTGGGGTCACTGGGATGCTGCGGGATTGGAATGAGATAATGCACGCAAAGCACTTACTTCGGACAATGCCTGGTGCATAGTAAGGGCTTCATGCGTGTTCAACTGAGCTGGGGGGCACAGCGTAGCTCCTAAATCCAAAGCATTCAGAGGCCCCACCATTAGTTTGGACACCGTGACTGCTCTGAGGCTGATCAAGGAAACCACAGCGATCATTCGCAAAGGGCCTTTGATAGTCTGTCCCAGCTTTGATCCTCCACAGGAAAAGCACACCTGTCACATCTGAGCTGCAGCTAGCAGTTAACTTTTGAGGGATTGCCAGTGGTTATCCAACCGGTTTCACCACCAAGCAGCTCACTGCGGAAGAAGGCAATAAAAGAAATGACTTCCTGCTGGCAGGAGAGCTTAATTATCCCAAAGTGGGAGAAAAAGCAGACAGAGGCAGGTGGCTTCCTGCAGGTGTGGCCTTAAGCCAGCACTGCCAGAGCTCTGAGAAGCAGCTCTGGGCACAGAGGCCAGAGAGGAGGTGAGAGCACCAGCTCTGAGTCACTGATGCCGGGCCCATCTCTTCAGGGGTCCTGCCAAATGTGAAGAATGAGGCTGACCCTCCCCACCAGGGAGTAGACTCAGGGGGCTTACCAGCATCACTCGGCTTATAGGACCTGTTCCTAAGGCTCTACCCTCAGAAGGAGCTGATACAACCAGCTGAGAAGAATGGAGCATCTAGGCCAGGCAGAGAAAGCAAGTCAAGTGCCAAGAGGCCCCACTGGCCACTTACTAGCCTGGGGTCACTAATGACTTTATCCCACTTCAAGACTTTTGTGCTCGCTGTTCTGTCTTCTTAGGATGCTCCTCCCTGCAGATCTTCCTTTTCAACAACCAGTGTCTCAATGTCCAGGATCTCCTCTTAAATGTCGCCTTGGAAAAGCCTTTCCAGATCTACCTTGCTAAATCACTACCTTTGTCCAGCAACCAGATCTTGTGTTTTATGGTCTTCAGACACTTTTCACAACCTGAAATTAGCTTGTTTGTTTCTTTGTGTATGTGTTTTTATTGGCCATCCTTGCCCACTCAAATGCATGCACGGGGGCAGCAGAAGCCCCATCTCCTGTTCACTGCTGTACCCCCAGCACTGCTCACAGGCCCTGCGGTACACAGTAAGTGCCCAATAAATCGAAGATCAGTGAAGGCATGAATGTGGACAGACTGGAGAACTTTTGATTTGAAAGTTAGTTAGCTTAGTTGGAACTTAGTTTTCCAGAAAGGATTCTCACCCCCATGATCTTAAAAATCAGAATCCGATCTCTAAAATAAAATGCATCCTCGAATTTGATCATTTTCTGGGTTCTCTGTACATTCAGGAAGGAGTATGAGGGCCTCCTCCTTTCCCCAGACCAGCCTGTACACACCAGGCAGAGGAGAAAGGAGGACCGATATTCTCTAAGAATCCCTCTTGCTTTCTTGGGCTGGGGAGCTCAAATTCAAGTTTGGATCCCCTGTGCTCTAGAGCCGCGCACAGAGGTGAGTGCAGGGGTGGTGGAGCTGCTGGACACAGTATGAGCCTTTCCTGCTCTGATTCAGAAGAGGAAAGAACTCTGTGATGATCTCAGAAGAGGATGGAGTGCTGGTAAGAGGGGAGGGGATTTCTCAGGCCTACTCGAGGGTGAGGCCATCCTCACCCTCCTCCCCTTCTGTAATAGCCTCCAGCATTTACCAAGCCAAACTATCTCACTAGGGACCTCTGTTCCAAAGACAGGGGCCAGAGGACGGAACAGGCAGGACACACAACTATCAAAAATGTGAAAAGAATCAAATCAGAGGGCTTTCTCCAATCACCCAAGGTCCCCGAGGAGTGCTCTGTTCTCATCTTACCCCAGTTGGCTCCGGTTTCTCTCAAAAATCTTAACAGTCTAAAGACTTGTTCCCTGAGTTTCTATCGGCTCTTCTGTGGCTGGAAAAATGGAAAAACACCAGGATATTTCAAAGAGACATGAAAACAGCCAGAGCTATCCAAGACTGCACGTACCCATCTGACCCAGCCAATCACAGAGTCTTAGAAACCAACAGGGAGCCAGCAGAGAAGCCCAGGCCAAATCCACAGCATCCTGCTTAAGTCTCCACCATCCATCATGGTTATCTGCCCGTGACTAAGTGCCTGTTGTGTGCTGGGCCGACAAAGGAGGCTGTCCATGGTGGTGGGCTGGTGGGCTGCCGGGGGGTGGGGGTAGTGATAGAGCTGCAAGGGCACCAGAAGGCTGTGAGTCCCTGCCAGGCTATGTGACTGGGAACGAGTCAGTCTCCTAAGACAGGCCTCATGGTGTACGGCAGGCAGGAAAGGGGCCCCTCAAAATGTCCATGTCCTGGTCTCTGGAACCGTGAATATGAAAAAGGAAGCATGACTCAGAGGACAGAGTCATGAAAACAGAGGCAAAGGGACTTTACAGATGTGATTTAAAGACTCTGAGATGAGGAGATTATCTTGGACCACCAAATGGGCCCAGTCTAATCACATGGGTCCTTAAAAGTGAAGAAGGCAGAAGGGTCAGAGAAATGCGGCAGGAGAAGCCCCTGACTCACCGTTGCTTACTCTGAAGGCTGAGGAAGCCAGCTGTGAGCCAAGGAGTGGCCTGGAGAAGCAGGGAATGGCCCGAGCTGACAGCCAGCAAGGAAACGGTGACCTTGGTCCTACAGTCACAGAAACTGAATTCTGCCAACAACTCAAATTAGCAGAGAACCAATCCTCCCCTGAAGACTCCAGAAAGAGACTCAGCCTACTGACCCCTTGATTTTCTTCTAGAAAGACCCATAACAGACTTCTGACTGTAGAATTGACAATAAATCTGATTTTTATTAAGCCACTAAATTTGTGGTACTTTGGTCCAGCATTAGAATCGGACCACACAGTGTGATCCTGAGTAGTCCCTCCTTTGAACTGGGCCTCCTTTACCTGTCAGTCAATTGGAAAGAGTGGTCAAGGTGATCTCCAAGAATCCAGCCAGCTCTCAAAGTCTCACTCTGCTCCCCTGACATCCTACCTCCCTGAGAGCCCTGCGCCAGGTCCAAGGTGGTCTTGGGTCAAAGGCCATTAAAGAAAAAATAGGAGGGAGGAAAGGGTGGAAAAGATGATTCGTGAAAAGCCCCAAGGTATTTCCTAAAATGCCACTTGAGATGGTCAAAAAAAGCCTCCCATTTTGCCATTTGTTACTTCCTTAACCATCCCCCGGAGGAATGAAGTGGAAAATCTGGGAGAGCAAAAAAAAAAAAAATCTTCCTGATTGATTAATCGGTAGAAGCAGTCCAGAGCACTGAGTTAAGGATTCCCTAGCTTTGCAGAGATTAGGTGCAAAGTCCTGATGATCAACTAACTATAGCCTGGGGCAGGGATTAGGAGTGGTGACAGGTATGCCAGGGACACATGTTGCCATTACTTGAAACTGATTGGAGTTTACTTTCCTCTGTCTTTCCTTCTCATTCCTCCACTTCATTCTCTCTGATCCCCTGTACTCAGTTACCAGCAATTCACACAAGCCCAATCAGCTGGTCCGAGTCCAAACCAACAAAATAAGAAAAATTGGGGCACTTGGATGGCTTAGTGGTTGAGCATCTGCCTTTGGCTCAAGTCATGTTCCAGGAGTCCTAGGATTGAACCCTCATTGGGCTCCACACAGGGAGCCTGCTTCTCCCTCTGCCTATGTCTCTGCCTCTCTCTGTGTCTCTCATGAATAAATAAATAAAATCTTAAAAAAAAAAATAAGGAAACTAGAGCTATGCACCACTAAGCAATGTAAAGTACACAGTGTGGTTGTCAAAGCTGGTTTGCTCTTGTCCACTATGCTAGCCAGGTGTAGTTCTGGCCTGTCCCCTTGCCTGGCTACCTCTGAGCTTTTCTACTGGATGGACACCATTCTGTTTCCTTGGTGAGTTAGGATACCAGGATACCAGGGTCTCTAGTGATTCACTAGCCCAGTGGCTGTCAAATTCTTACTGTCCCCCAGGTCACCCTACAAGTAAGCGACAGAAGCAAGATCTGAACCCAGATCCCTGTAGTTCCAGTGAGGTTCAGAGTGTGGGCCCTGGAACCATACTGCCTGGGTGCAAACTGCAGCAGTGCCACCTACTTCCCGTGATCATGGGGAAGTTCCCTACTCTCTTTGGATCTCAGTCTCCTCAACTATAAAATGGATATAATGGTGGTCCCTACCTCATAGGATTGTGGTAAAGACTAAATGAATTAATGCATGCAAAATGCTTAGAATAACGCCTGGCTCATAGCGCTCAGTAAATGTCAAATATGATTTTTTTTTTAAGCAGGCTCAACGTGGGGCTTAAACTCAAGACCCTGAGATCAAGACCTGAACTGAGACCAAGAGTCTGATGCTTAGCGAAGTGAGCTACCCAGATGCCCCTCAAGTCCAATCATTATTACATCATTTGGCTTGCCCAGCCCATGGGGGCAGGTGTCTGCAGGGCATGTCACACCTATTCCTAATACTGTGAGTGTGAATACACGTGTCTATCTTTGATTCCACTGCCAACAGTGGCAGTGTAAGACCAATCAAGATAAAGATTCTCTTTCCGGGCAGCCTGGGTGGCTCAGGGGTTTAGCGCCGCCTTCAGCCCAGGATGTGATCCTGAAGTCTCAGGATGGAGTCCCACATCAGACTCCCTCCATGGAGCCTGCTTCTCCCTCTGCCTGTGTCTGCCCCTCTCTCTCTCTCTCTCTCTCTCTCTCATGAATAAATAAATCTTTAAAAAAAAAAAAAAAGGTTCTCTTTCCTTGGAGACATTTCCTTTATTTGTAGATTTAAAACCCCCAAGAAGAAACAGAAGCATATTTTTTAAAAGAAGGATCAGAACACCTGAGACCAAGTCTGTCTCTTTACCTCCTTGGCCTGTCACTTCTGGGCCCAGTATGTGACCTAACCACATCAGGCCTCCAAAGTCTCTAATTTGTTTTATGTCTCAAACACCTCACCACTGCTCAGTGATTCTTAGGTGGCCATGCCAGAGACAAGGAACCCCCAGACCTTTCGTGCAGTGAAAGGTTCTGACACCCTGAGAAGTCACTATTTGGAACACTGATGGAGCATGACTTGTAACCTCCATGGCATGACTCATAACCCCAGGACAGCTGGGAACAGGAGGTCCCTGCTGCGTTAGAGAAGTGCTTCTCTTTGGCTTTTTGGGTCATTACTGGGTCAAGTACATGATGTCTTGAAGCTCAGCTGGGCTGTCTTGCATGTGCTCACCGGATGGCTGGCCCGCCCGCCTACATAACCCGAAGAGCTGTATCATGCTCAACGGTAGAGGCCCATCTGTTCCGTCCCCACTTCGTTTTACAGACACGGAAGGTGAGGTCAAGATGGGGAAAATGCTTCATCAAGGTAACTCAGAGGGTCTCCTGACTTCTAGAGAGCAGTCCTCCCCGCTACCCCCACACCCCCAAACCCCTTTCAGGCATTCGCAAGCCTTCCTCTTTACCCACTGCAGTGGTGCCAAGGTCGTCCAGATGTTCCAGAAATCTTTAATTCTTGAATGTCTGAGCAGCTTTCACTACGATAGTCTAGAGCTTTGAGGAATCTATAGAGAAATGGGAGACTCCCGAGGGGGCCCCCGCCGCCCCCCACCCGTGCCAGTCAGGAAGAAAAGGGTGGAGCTGCGGGAATAGGAGGACTGCCTGGCCTCTCAAAATAACAACCTCCCACAGCTGCGCAGGTTTTTATGGTTTACACCTCTCAGTTCCTGCACTCAGTAAACAGTGCTGAGCGCCTATGTGCCAGGCCTTGGGCCAAGTGCCGAGGAGGCCTCGGAGATGAGGCATGGAGAGGCAGTCTCTACCCTCAAGGAATTCGTGGAGGGGTGGGGGGAGCAGGGGGCAAGACAACCCGCGCCTGGAACCATCAAGTCCGGAGTTAGGAGGGAGTTTGAAAGGCAGACTTCTCCCCACGATACTCTGCACACCCCCTCTCCCATTGATTTCTGGACGCCAGGGATAATTTCTCCAGTTCGCAGATGGAGAAACAGGGCTGGGAGACAGGACGGTGACACTGCCGGTGACGGACCAAGGGAACCCCCCACCCCCCAGGGTCCCCGCGCCTCCGGGGCCGGGCTCCCCCACCCGGGCTGCGGCCCCCAGGAGGCCCCAGGTCCGCGGAGAAGGTGGCCGCAACTTCGCGGCGGACAGACGCGGGAAAGGGGGGCGCAGAAGTGGTGACGGGGGAGGAATGGGGGAGAAGAGGTGGAAGCAGAGGGCAGTCGGGAGGGCGCGGGGTGGGGACCCCACGAGCACCGAGCCCCACGCGCGACGCCCGATGGCCCCACTCACCCCGGGATCCGCAGAGCTGCTCGGCAAGAGCCCGCGGCCGCCACCGCAGCGGCCCGCGGGGGGCTCGGGGCACCCCGCTCCCGGGGTCTCGGCGCGGCTCGGCTCGGGGCCGCGGCGCTCGGCGGCTCCGGAATGCCCGGCCGCCAGGGACCGCCCCCGGAAAGCCCGCGCCCCCGGCCGCCGCCGCCGCCCCGCCCCCGCGGCCCGGGGGGGGAACCCCGGGGCCCCGCTCCCCCTCCCCCTCCCCCTCCGGCCCCGCCCGGCCCCGCGTCCGCCGGGAGGCCCGCGCCAGCGCTCCGGCCGTCGGGGCCCCGCTCTCCTTACCGCGGACCGAAAGGCTCGGGCTGGCGGAAAGCGCGTCCTCCGTGCTCCGAAATCCTCCGCGGGCGAGGGCTGGCCGATGGGTGGGCGCGGAGGGGCGCGGAGGGGCGCGGACCCCGGCTCCGGCTCTGCGGCGTACCGAGCGCAGGATGCTTGACCGCGGCTTCGCACAGTGGGGCCGGTAAAACCTGCGTCCCAGCCCTGCCGCGAGGACGGACTTAGACGCCAGCGTGGAGCCGGTTGGTCGTCTGCTGTGACACGCCTCGGAGCATCCTGTTCACTTCTGTGACAACAGTGACCCGGCCCGACCCGAGATGCCGAGATGCCGATGGGCCGGGGAGAGCTTGATCCTACGCCCCGCGTTCCCGGCCCAGCTGCCACCCAGGGCGGTGCAGCTGTGCGATCTCCTGCCGTTTCTGTGATGCACCAGGGACAGCGATTCCGGTCCTGTCTCAGTCCCCTCGGTTTTTAATCCAGCAGTCCAGCCAGCGCTCTTCAGTCCTGCTCTAAAAAAGCAGGAGCTCAGGCCTTGACCGTCAGCGTGACCTTGAGGACTCTTGAAACCCAGTTCGTGTGTCAGTTTCTTCCTGTGCCCCGTAGATTTAGCGAGAACTAGGCTGTCTCCCCAGGCCTAAATCAGATATGGTTTGGGGGCTGAACTTACCCCCTCCGAGCTTTTCTGAGTCGGGGATGAGGTCAGCAGAAATGACATCTAAATCATCACTACCAGATGCCAGTTTTTAAAGAGGGGAAACAATGAGGAGGATGGAGGGAATTGACAGGAGAAATGATGTGACAAAAATTCTAGGAATTATCACACAACAACATGTTTTAATCAAAAGAGACATGTGGAATCTTAGAAAAGCAAACAAACCAAGTACCACATAATTCTTAACAGTTTAATACAAAACTCTCAGTGGGGGGGACCCCAAAAAGCATGCAACATGTTTAATACAACATGTTTCCTGGTTAGTGGAAGGGGGATTACTCTGGGTGGACACCTGATAACTCCATGTGCTGGATGTGAAGGCTGACTCCCATCTGGGAGAATGCAGAACCCCAGGGCTGGAGCCAGCACCAGCAAGACTGTCTGCCTTTCCCAGTTTGTACTGTTCAGTATCTCTTTTATAGTGATTTGCCCTGGCCCCAAAAAAGTGAGCCAAAAGAGAAAATTGAATACCCTATGGGAAATGTACCCCATTAGCTCTGTCTCAGCTGCCAAGAGAGCTTTGGAAGAGAAGAATAATGGATGCTGTGTTGAAGTAGGAGGAGGGGGAAAAAACACAGTTTCAGTACCAAGCTTTGTTACAGTGAAACCCAGGGAACAACTTATATTTCACTTCCTTGGTCCTCAATTACAAGTACTCCAAAGGAAAAGCCATCAAGAATTTAAAAAAAAAAAAAAAAAAAGTAATACTTATGGGGAGATCCCCCTGATAGTGGGGGGGATTTTGAATAAAAGAAGTTGTAACCTAACAACATTCTACCAAAATACTGCCCAAAGGAGGCCCCTACTGGATACAATTCATCTCAGAAACCCTTTCTGTAAAGGGTACCTGAGTGGCTCAGTGGTTGAGTGTCCGCCTTTGGCTCAGGTTCTGATCCCAGGGTCCTGGGATGGGAGTCCCACATCAGGCTCCCCACAGGGAGCCTGCTTCTCCCTCTGCCTATGTCTCTGCCTCTCTGTCTCTCATGAATAAATAAATAAAACCTTAAAAAAAAAAAAAAAAAGAAACCCTTTCTGTGAACAACACCTATGCAAGAATTTTCTTATTCATATATTTTTCACTTGCACAAGTACATTTATTTAGTCAGTTTTGGGAAATAATGTGGTATATTGAATTGGAAATCAGGAAACCAAAATTCTGACTGAGTAGCTGAAAGATCATTAATGCCTCAGTTTTCTCACTTGTAAAATAGTAAAATGAGACCTATTCTTTCCATCTGATGCAATTATTGTATATAAAGATTTCATTCATGTATTTATTCAAAACTATTAATTGAAAGTCTCATACATGTTCTAGGTACCAAGGAAGATAAATTCTCTCTTTATTGTTTGACACCTAGTGAGAAAATGTTCACTGTAAATAAGTAAATAAGCAAAATGATATCAAGTCGTGAAAACGTGAATAAAAAACAAGATGATGTAATAGAGTGATGGAGTACATTTTATGTTTTATCATGAAGATTGTAGTTAATCTGGATTTCCTGAATTGTTTGTATTATCAAGGATTATGTTACTTTATAATATATCAACTTAAATGTAAGTTCCAGGGTCTTTCACTATACTTTAATAATTTAAACTGTTTTAAATTTATAGTGAGAGGCCAGTAAAACCTGTAAGGATTTTTTTGTAAGGAAAATTTTTTTGCTTGGATAATTTGTAAGGAAGATAGAACACAAAAACATTCATCACCAAGCATGCATATAATCACACACACACACACACATACACACACTCCTTTGCCTCTTATTTTTATGTTTGAGAGTGGCTAAACCTTTGGTATATTAATGTGTAGGTTCAATTTTGCCACTTTAAGAAATGCAAATAGGATGTGTGAGGCCAGGAGAGGTTTTATAAGGTTTGCTTTGCTGGTCTGCTAAATGTTTGTATATTTCAAGCCATACTTAGTTACTTGCCCACAGTTATATACTTGAGGAAATAGAAGGTAGTTACATTGCTTAAAAGATGTAATTTATGTGCTAAGAGAATAGATCTTAATAGTTCTCACCACAAAAAAGAAAAGATAAACTATGCAATGGGATGGCAGTGGTAGCTAATACTATGGTGGTAATCATATTGTGATTTATAAATGTATCATATCAACATGTTGTCCACCTTAGACTCACACAATGCTAAGTGTCAATTATATCTCAATAAAGCTGGAAAAAAGAGAAATGAGTAGGATCCCATTTTATTCAATCTGATAAAAGACAAAAAATCTTTTTAAAATACACAAAATAAGATATGAACAAATGTATGAACATATCATTTTTCAAGAAGAAAACATCTAGTCTGTAACAATGCCAATTCTCCTGAGGTAAATGTAAAACTTAAAAAATGTGATTCATATAAAGGGCCATTGAGACTATCTTAAGAATTGAAGTAGTATAGAAATATAAATATAGAATAAGATTATGAGTGCAATTTTGTTATCAAGGGGAAAATGAGCAATTTCGTCTTGAAGTAAGAAAACTATGCTAGAATGTGAAAGATTGGCAAAAGACACATTTTGAATGGGTAAGTTGTAGAAGTTTGATGAAAAGAAAACTTTGTTTCCTTAGTTTATAATACTTGCAAATAATAAGTCTATAAGGAAGCAATGAAATATGTTAAAATTTTAACAAAATTGGCTCTGTTTTAATGGGCTTACTCATTAGACTTTTTAAAAAGGTCTTTCTAGCAATTGTTACATTAATGCAAGAGTAGAATTTAGTTTTGTTATTCTCTATGTTAAAGTGAGAAACTAGTCTTGGAATATTCAGTTTGGTTTTTTTGTTTGTTTGTTTTTTAAGTAAGGCAAACTGCCACACGTAGCTGTAACACCTCCTTTGGATGTGCCTGGAGTTTTGGAAGCATGATTATCCTATGTTCCCCCAGAAATGGACCTTGAGAACTTGCTTGGAGGTTCTAGCAGAGATGTGCAGTTTCTCATATACCCTTGAATGGTCCTTCTCTATGGGAGAAGGTTATCCATCCTCCTCCACTGTGTTTAGCTTCTGGAGGGATGCACAAGAAGAGATGTGGGAGGAAGGGGACACCTGCATAGCCAGCCCAATCAGCCAAATTAACCCCGGTGATCAATGGGGTGACATTGTGCAGCCAGATTACACTTATATTCCCAGTTTCTTCTTAATAAGAGATATGGAAAGTTATTTTTAATTTCTTTATAATCTGCCCAAATAGGGAGTATTACGTATCTGATCAGAGTTACTTTCTGTGTTCTGTGCATTGTCATGCCCTTCATTACTTAAAAACAAAACAGGAGAAGTTCCTCATTTATTAAATAGCTAAAGTTCCTTATAATTGTACCTATGGTTATGTTTATTTAGTACTAGCATATTGTCACTCTGATTAATAGGCAGCCAAGCTACAACCATTCACTGTTCCCAAGCATCTATGCTTCTGTCTTAAGTTAGGGATGATTCTTCTTTGAAAATTCTTTTTCACGTTACCTTCCCAAGATCAGTTTTATAGTTCATAAAAATATAATGCGTTTTTACATATCAAACCATCTTTGGTGCTTTCTAGATAGCTAAAATACCAAAGGCCTGGCCTCTCACCTTATATGTCATTCACAATTAGGAGGGATAGTGGGTAGAATTAGTTAGGTATGTTTGAAATGCTCCATATGCCTTAACTGGCTCACTAACTGCTATAGGATTTGCATTATATACTAAGCCCACAAAATGGGATAAGCTATCCAATCAAAAAAGTACATTGTAACATTCCCATGTTTATTTTTAGATTTTTAGATTTTTCTGGGGGTGCCTGGGGGGCTCAGTTGACTGAACACTCAACCCTCGATTTCAGCTCAGGTTGTGATCTCAGGGTTGTAAGATTGAGCCCCATGTCGGGCTCTGCGCTAGGCACAGAGCCTGCTTAGGATTCTCTTTCCTTCTCTCTCTGCCCCTCCCCTCCCTTTAAAAAATAAATAATAAAAAAAAAATAAAAGTAGATTTGTCTGTGTACCCATATCCACAGTACATTCTTACACTTGACGAAACACTGACAAGAACCATAACCCAATAGGATTTATTCCCCCCTCTTCTGATATGGTTGTTTAGTCTAATAAGTTAACAGAGGCTTCAGTCTAATCAAACAAGTGCTTTTTGCTTTCCTTACATGTTTATCTGAAGTCTTCTCCTGCATGCTAAAGCATCTTCAACAAAGGACAGTCCCAACAAATTGTTGAGAAATATTGTACCAGGTATTCTTAACTGGAATAGATTTATAGGGCCAGGCTTCTTACCATAAGCTACCATTGTGACCGCAGGTAGATGTCTATAGACTGAACCATAAGATCAACTCAGGATTGCTAGGACTCTTAGTCCAGAAACAACCAACTTCATGGAAGTATACTGTTGGTCCAAAGTTTACAAGCCAAGAATTAATTACATGAGTCAAATACGTTCATGAGAGAAATATAATTGTGGCTACATGTTTTTAGAATATTGTTGGATTGTTTTCAATGCTTTGTATTTGATGTGCTTATAAGGAAGTCCTTTTTCCCTTTTTTTTTCTTTTCTACTTTCTTCTCTATAAGGCTCAATTCAGCAAACTCTGCTAATGCAAACTAGAAGGAAATTTTTTAAATGATATCTTGTTCCACTGACCAGTCAGAATTCAAGAGTGAGCACTTTTACTGAGTCTCTAGCAAAGTAAGAAGATTGAAAGATTGAAAGAAACTGCCCTCCTCTTTACAAGGATGTAACTGGACAAATCTATCACCAAACAAAGCCATCAAAGGGTTTTATATTTGAGAAAAAAATCCATTTAATTGGCTACGATCATGTAACCATTAAGGACCAAGAGTTATACTTCCTGTGTGTACAGTGGCCTCCCAGGAGACTGGTCTGGCAAACCTATTCCATGGCTCACAGAGTCTCAACATTATGCTGGCAAGATAGTAATGAAGTTCACCTGCTGGTAGGTCACCAACTTTAGTAAATGCTGGGGACCTTGAAAAAAGATGAAGTCTCTTACTCTTAGGGACTGCAAGCAGAGCTTGTTAGAGATTAATTTTTTAGCTTTGGTTTTCTGATATTGGAATAGATGAGCAAAGACATCAATCTTTGCTAATCTTTGCTAATCTAAAAACAAAATCCAACTATATCCTATGTATAAGAGGCACACTTCAGATTTAAAGACATGAATAGAGGGATCCCTGGGTGGCGCAGCGGTTTGGCGCCTGCCTTTGGCCCAAGGCGCGATCCTGGAGACCCGGGATCGAATCCCATGTCGGGCTCCCGGTGCATGGAGCCTGCTTCTCCCTCTGCCTCTCTCTCTCTCTCTCTCTCTCTGTGTCTCTGCCCCTCTCTCTCTCTCTCTCTCTCTGTGGCTATCATAAATAAATAAAAAAATTAAAAAAAATAAACACATGAATAGATTGAAAGTAAAAGGACAGAAAAGTTATATGATTCAAAGCAAACAGCCACCATAAGGAGGCTGGAGTGGATGTATTAATTAATAACAGGAAAAAAATAGACTTTTAAACAAAATGTTACTAGAAACAAGGAAGCACATATTATAATGATAAAAGAGTCAATCCATGAGGCAATTATAAACATATATGCACCTAGCAACACACACACACCATAAAGCTTGATAGAATTGAGGGGAGAAATAGACAATGTGATAATAATTTTCAGGGACTTTCATACCTCACTATCAATATTGGATAGAACAACTGGACAGATTAACAAGAAGATAGAAGAATCAAACAGTATTATACACATGCTAGATCTAAAAGGCAGATCTACCTAATGATAGAAGAATATGCATTCTCCTTCATGTACAAAGAATATTAGACCAGGTTTCAGGCCATAATATAAGTTTCAATAAGTATAAATCAACTGAAATCTTACCAAATATGTTCTTTAATCAGGATCACAAGTTGCCCCCAAATCCTAAACAACAACAACAAAAAAAAACAAAGTTGGAGAATTCTTATTTTCCAATTTCAAAACTTACAGAGCTACAATAATCAACAGTGTAGTACTGGAATAATGATAGGTACATAGATCAATGGGAAAATAATTGAGAGTCCAGAAACAAACCCTCACATTTATGGCCAATTGATTTTCAGTGTTATTTCCAGAACAATTAAGTGGGGAAAGGACAGTCTCTCCAACAAATGATGCTGGGACAACTGGATATTCAATTGCCACAGAATGAAGAATACATTACACCATATACAAAAATAAATTCAAAATGAATCAAAGACAAAAAAATGAAAGAGTTAAAATTATAAAACTCTTAGGAGATGTTTTCTCCTGTTTGGACTATATCTTTATGACTAAACAGTGGAATATTACTCAGCAATTTAAAAAAAAGTATTGATGCACACTTCAACATGATCCTTGAAAACAGTATGCTAGGAGTACATGGGTGGCTCAGTTGGTTAAGTTCAGTTTTGGTTCAGGTCATTTTCTCAGGGTTGTAAGATCGAGCTCCATGTCTAGCTCTGGGCTGGGCATGGAGCTTGCTTAGGATTCTCTCTTCCTCTTCTTTTACCCTTCCCCCCTCTCACTCTCCTCCTCTAAAAAAATAAAATTGAAAAAAAAAAAGGAAAGAAAACAGTATGTTAAGTAGGGGAAGCAAGGCACAAAGGACCTATCTATTAGATATTCCATTTATATGAAATATCAAAAACAGGCAAATCAGTAGAGATGGAAAGATTAGTGGTATCCTAGGGCTGGGCTTGTGAGGAGGGATGGAGGGCAATATTTAAAAAGTGTGGGATTTCCCTCTGGGGTAGTGAAAACCTTCTGAAATTGATTGTGATGATCACTGCACAACTCTGTGAACATACTAAAAGCCAGTGATGGTATACTTAAATGAATTGTATGCTGTGTGATTTATCTCTCAATCGAGGTGAGAATTTATCTTTGGAAGGATAGTGGGTATTGAAAATTCAGTCCTAGTTCTTTGTGAAGTCTCCAAACAGAAGTTAATTCTCTTGCTATAGTAGTTGTTTAGCACCATGTGTTGACCACATGACAATGAGGCTTCTATGCAAGCAAGACAGATCAAATAACCACCCAAATATAATGAAATCAGCCGTTTTTATGATCATAGATAATTTTTTTTTATCATAGATAATTTTTGAAGTTTATTATCATAGAGGTGGAGTGACAAGAAAAATTATCCACAATGTGGAAACAAACCAAAAGGATGACTGATGTCTTGTTAACATCAAACCAGAGCATAGCTTCACAAGCCTGCATAAAGGTCATCTGACTCTCTAGGCATGTGTACCTTTGTTTCACTTACTGTTTATTGTTAATGAACAGTCCAGACATTGTAACAACTTTGTAAAGTTAGATGCTAACCTGCAGAAAGTTTTGATAAGGTACAAATTTATTTGTTTGGCTTGGTTTGCCCAGTAGGGGTGGAAGTGATTTCTATTTATTAGCAAAGATAGTCCTCAAAGTTGTGTTTTTATTGCCCTCTAGGGCATTAACCAATTTTGCATCTAACTCATCAATCTTATCCCAGCATTCTTTCTCATCCTGCTGTTTCCTTCACTAACCACCTAAGTAAAAGTTTGATGCATGCTCACTATGTGTATGTATAAAAATTATATTTTAAGCATTTTATTTTTTAAAAGATTTTATTTATTTATTCATGAGAGACACAGAGAGAGAGAGAGAGAGAGAGAGGCAGAGACACAGGCAGAGGGAGAAACAGGCACCATGCAGGGAGTCCGACGTGGGACTCGATCCCAGGTCTTCAGGATCACGCCCTAGGCCGAAGGTGACACCAAACCACTGAGCCATTGGGGCTGCCCTATTTTAAGCATTTTCAAATGAGCAGGGAGCCTGATGTGGGGATTGATCCCAGGACCCCAAGATCATGACCTGAGCCGAAGGCAGATGCTTAATCAACTAAAATTTTAAAAATTGAGTTTGAATCCTCATTCTGGCAGTGACCGTGTGACCTTGGGCCAAGTATTTAATGTCTATGGAGCCTCACTTTTCCCTTGTACAAAATGTTAATGGCAATGCCTTCCTCAAGGGATTTTAGTGAGGATGAAGTAGGATTTAAGTAAAATCATGAATGTGGAAAAGCCTGTCACTGGTAAGCATTACCTATCTGTATACATGATAGGTGTGGAGCATGTATTCAATCTATGGTTTTCTCTGGGCCTAGAGGTAGATGTTTTATTGCCCTATTGAGCATTAACTAGTTTTGCATCTTTTTCATCAGTCTTGTTTAAGCATTCTTTACCATCTTATTGGTTGACTGATGGTATTTACAATTCTTCCCTTCCTGCATTTTCAATAAATTAAAACACTGCACATCCAAAATTAAAGATTGTTTAAGCAAACCCCTCTTTTACATATGGGGAAACTCAACTGAGCCTCAGGAAGATTGAACAGCTTCCCAAGGTCACCAGCTGGTCATTGTCAAAGCCAGATTATGAGCCCAGGACTGTCTGACTATAAAGCCGAAATTCTATGTCATTGCATTAATGATTTGGAGTAGGGTCTGATTTTATCAAGGCCCTTAGATCAGATCGCAATATTGGTTGTGATATTTTCCTAATACCAGCATCTGACGCAGAATATTGCTTTCTGTGGGGTGAATAAATGACAGGATGCAGAGAAGAGAGGTCAACAAAGACTTCTCTTTCTAGTTCTGAGGTTGTGCCTAAAGGCAGTTGGATGCTTGAAAACTTATTGTGTTAGTCATGGTTCTCCAAAGAAACAGAACCAATTGGGTGGTGCATTTATGTGTGTGTGTGTGTGTGTGTGTGTGTGTGAGAGAGAGAGAGAGAGAGAGAGAGAGAGAGAGAGAGAGAAAGATGAGCTCCCTAATGGTGGAGGTATGCAAGCAGAGAGATATTGCAGAGGACTCCACTGGAATGGTGGATCGCTGGTGAGATGGGGGGAGTGAGTGTACCATGGGCATGATGGAAAGGGCACTAAACTGGCACCAAACAGCTCTAAACCGTGGCTCCTGGTGCTGGCTCTATCACTAGTTTGTCATGTGACCTTCGATGAGTCCCTATCCCTCTTGAGGTCTTTTGACCCCAAAAGTAAAAAGAAGGGAGTTGAATTAGATATTCTTTGAAGTCTCTTGCACTTCCAATATCTTTTCAAGGTAGACTCAGCCTCTTAAGATGGCTACAGTTTTGAGTTACTAGCATATCTATGCAGGATGATCCATCTTGTTCCATTTATGGAAATGTCCAGTCAGACACCAGCTCCCTGCTTGCAGGTCCCTCAACAGCTCAGTTCTTCCCAAAAAGTCAGGCACTGGGAAGCAGGACTCCTGAGATGACTTGTTCTCTCCCTTCCCCTCTCTCCTTGGAACAATTCCCAAGAACATTTCCACTGTACAGATCCTTGGGCAAAATCCCATCTTACTCTTTGGGGAAGCCCCGCTGGTTTGCTAACTTTCAAAAAATGCGCCCTCAACCTAAAAACTAGATGCAGGATCTTTTAATTACAACTTTTTTTTATTGTAGCTGAAAGACTTCATTGAACTAATGATTAGGCAAGAAAGTAAAATTATGGAATTTTTCAAACCAATGGCATTTGAGCTGAAAACAAGTTGCTGAGCAGACAGGAAGAAATGGAGATGGAAAGCTTCCACATTATAGCTTTCAGGTGGAGCAATGGTCCCATGGTCTCATGGTTGTAATTATCTGCATTCACTTTCATGGCTTAATTCCAAAGTGTTCAATTATCACAGTCATGTAGATGAGAGAGAAGAGAATGCCTATTACTGGCAGATATCACAGTCCAGCCAATATAATTTTTAAAGATTTATTTATTTATTTTAGAGAGGGAGAGAGAGAATGAGCAGAAGGGGCAGAGGGAGAGGGAGAGAGACTCTCAAGGAGACTCCCTGCTGAGCACAGAGCTCCATGTGGGGCTCCATCTCACCACCCTAAGATCACGACCTGAGCTGAAACCAAGAGTCGGATACTTAACTGACTGTGCCACCCAGGTGCTTCCAGCCAGTATAATTTTTGTGGTCATAAGAAAAAAAAAAATCGGGATGCCTGGGTGGCTCAGCTGGTTAAGAGTCTGCCTTCAGCTCAGGTAGTGATCCTGGAGTCCTGGGGTCGAGTCACACGTCAGGCTCCCAGCTCAGTGGGGCTCCTGCTTCTCCCTCTCCCCACCTACTTCTGTGCACTCACTCTGTCTCTTTCTCAAATAAATAAAATCCTAAGAAAAAAAATATGTAAAATAGAAGGCTTTGCCTTTATTTTCTTTCCAAGAAAGATTATTTCAAGCACACTTCTTTAGAACATTTGCCACGTGGCAAGGGTTTTAGATGCATCATACCGCTTAGTCCTTGCAGCAATTCTGCGGTGCAAATGTTATTAACCTCCATCTTACATGTGGGAAAACAGAGCCCCAAAGCGGACATGCTGACTTGCCTAAGATTCCTCAGACAGGAAGTGGCAGGACTGTCTCTACTTGTCTTTCAGCTAACTGACTCCTACTGAGTTCAGCCCTCCCTGTGCCGTGCCTCTGCTCTCTGCTCCGTGAGGAGTCAGTCCTGCCCTAGCTAATGAGCCATGCGCGATGTACAAGCACAGTCAGACCATCAGATGCATACTATGACAGAGGGTGGAGGACAGTAATTGGGAGAATCAGAAGGAAACCCTCCTGATTTTGAAACCTAAATAGTGCTATTAAATTTTAGAGAGTATTAGTAAATACTACTCATTTACTTTATTTTTTGGTCTTTATTCCTTAATTCTTTTTTAAGTTTTTATTTATTTATTCATTTAAGCAATCTCTACATCCTACATGGGGCTTAAACTCATGCCCCTAAGATCAAGAGTCATATGCTCTTTGGACTGAGCCAGCCAGGTGCCCTTACTCGTTTACTTTAAATATGCGTGTATGTTTTATTTGTAGCTCTGGATTCACCCTCCACAACCTCCTCCATCCTGCGATGTGCATGGGAGGTGCATCTGTACAGGCTGTAGCCCCTCTCAGTGGGACACTGTCAATCCCCTGGCTGAATCTCTTGGACCTCTCCACTTCATTTCTCCTCAGGCTCTCAGCTGCCAGCACCTGCTCCTTTGTGGCTGAGGGCTTTGCCCACACAAGCCCCATCTGCCAGCCTGGCAGTCTCAAAATACCCAGGAATTCACACACATCCCCAGGAGCAGCCCTTGGCCAAAGATGTTAGTAGAGGCATAAACACCTGACTCCTTCACCCTGCAGTGATGTTTTGAGTGGTGTGTTTATGTTGTTCCCCAGAGTTTCTCTGGGGGACTAAGCTCCAGGCACCCACCCAGACTGCTGGTTTAACAGCCCAGTCTTACTGGGCACCTTCTCTTCCTTGTATCAGTTCCTCACTCCTCCACTGGTATTCCCTGAACCTAAGATGATTTCACTTAAACTCTCATCTCATAGTGAGCTTTGGAGGGAAGCCAAACTACGAGAGGTTTCTTTGACATCTGACTTCCTGTTGGGTTCAGCTAAAGAGGAAGAGGCAGCAGGAGCTGAGGCATTTTGCATTCTACCTTCCACCCTGGGGATGCCAATGCCTGGCTCCTGTCAGGGGGCCCTCTTCACACTGCCCTCTCTGACTCCAAGCTCTGGTAAGTATTCCCCACCCCTACCCCTTCAGACCTCAGGTCATACACAGCACCCTGCTTTTACTAGCCTTGGGGTGCTACAGTATTCCTTGTGATTATGCTCTACTCCACTCACACTTTTAAGCAAAACACTCAAAAAGATACATGCACCACCATGTTCATTACAGCATTATATACAATAGCCAAATATGGAAACAACCCAAAGGTCCATCGATGGATGAATGGGTAAATTGTGGTATGTAAACAATGGATATTATTCAGCCACAAAATGAATGAAATCTTGTCATTTGTGACAACATGGGTGGACCTCAAGGGCATTTGTGAAGTGAAATAAGTCAGACAGAGGAAGACAATTACCATATGATCTCTTTACTTACAGATATGTCCTGGGATGTCCTACAGGTGGAACCTAAAAACAAAAATGAAAACAAAAGAGCTTCCCTGTGAGAGCAGAAAGATTCTCAAATAAAACATGGACATCTCAAAATCTAAAAGGGCTCCCCGGAAATGAATTGTAAGAGGCAATCAAAATGCACAGACGGGAGTGTGGGCAAGACTGGAAATCATCTAAACATAATAAAATAAATCAATCTGGCAAGTTAGAGATCAGTTTCACTCCAAACCACTTCTTCTGTCTGAACCTGTTTTCCCACTTGTAAATGAAGGAATTAGACTAAACTTGGTAGCCTAATAACATATACTACCAACTTAATATGTTCTATGCTCTACTCACTTTAACTTTTATTCACTTGTTTTACCTTCACAGCAAAGGTTAAAACTTATTTGGAAGAGCCCTTGACACCATTCCAAATGGGCTGGGCTCTCCCACACCAGCATCCCCTTCCCAGCCCGCACTGGAGCTCTGAAGATCTGTTTAGCAATGGACTGGCTCTTTCTCTGGGTCTCTTGTGAAATACGCTTTCCTGTGTGGTAATCATCATGCTTTGTGATTTGGAACAAAGTAAATTAGAGACTGGACAAGTTAGTTTCATCCCCTTCTTTTAAACATAAAAGCATCTGATCCTTTCTATGATGTTTTTATTTTGACCTGAGAAAGAAGCAAATAATCTTGATAAGGATATAAACTCCCAGTGGCTGAGTTTAGCCAAACCATGAAATGGATTATTCCCCAACCCAACATGAGCCTCTATGATGCATGACTCCGAACCACCCTTCATATGGCAGTCTGTGCTGCGTGCATGATGTGCTCAAGCTGGGCATCAGGCAATCAAGTAGACTCTACCTTCAAAATAGTCAGAATTTCTGGTCCATGGCACTGTTATATCCCACCTGGATTACTGCAGTAATCTCCAAAATGACTCTTTGCTTCTTTGTCTTTCTATAGTCCATTCTCAAAATAGCATCCAGAGTGACCCTTGTAAAATGTAAGTTAGATTATGTCACTGCTCTGCTTGAAATCCTGCAATAGCTCCCTACTGCCTTCAGAGCAAAAATACAATATCTTTAAAATGCCCTCCAAGACCCTACATGAGCTGTACCCCCTCCCCCTTACTTCTGGGATTTCATTTCCTAAACTATTTCCCCCTTGCTCACTCCATAACAGCCCCTCTACTTCCTTGATGCTCCTTAGCTAGGCCTTAGAGACTTTGCTATCCTCTGCAAGGAAGGCCCTTTCCCCAAATAACCATCAGCCTACTTCCCATTTCCTTCAAATATCTGCTCAAATCCAATTTTCTTAAAGGGCTACCCTGACCATCTAAAATTGCAATTTGCCTCCCTCCCCCCATTTCTTTCTTACCTTCTAAAAGAAGGAATTGCTCAAAGATCAAAAGGAAAATATATTTTTTAATTCACTGACTTCCATTTGCCAGCAAGTTCCAGATAGCTGAAGGTAGTATCCATCCATTCAACAAATGCTTATTGATTGCCTGCTGTGTGTCAGGCACTGAGGCAGGAATTCAATCTTTGATTCTATTTCAGTCAGATCAACCATCAATACACTGGTGGTCTTCTAGAAGTCAGGTTTGGAGTTAGGCGGTGAACTGTGTAGAGATGGAGGTCCAACCGAGTGTCAAGAAAGCAATGAACTTGGCATGAAGACCTGTGTTCAAACTCTAGCTTCACCTCCAACTTCCTCTGGCATCTTACCAAGTCCCTTCCCTTTGCTGGACTGGCTTTTGCTCATCTTTACAGTAAGGAGTGTGGACTAATTCATCTTTAAGGTCACTTCTAGCTCTACTCTTCCATGCTTTTACCCTCATTGCATGAGAGCTAGTTTCTAGAACTAATTGTGAGTTTCCAGGGGTGAGTTGGCAAACAAGTGGGAGGAGGAAATGAGTGGTGTGCATGGTCATGAGCTGTCTGGCCCTTGTGAGCCAGCACTTCGGGGGCCGGAGGTCTGCCTCAAGCACTAGCAACAGTTGGGTAACAGCTGTACTGCTGCAGTGGTTAGCCGGAGGTCACCCTGTGCACTCTCCAGCTGAAAGATGACACCCAGCTCGTGTCTCTGCATTCTCAGGAGAGCACAAAGGAAGTGTTCTATGGGCCACAGAACTGAAATCAGCTTTCCATTGGTCTACTAAACCCAGAGAAGGGAGAGGGTAGGGGACAGGCTTTGCTTTGGCTTGACGTGTGCTTGGAAAAGTCCCGTGGAAGCCAAGGGGACAGCATTCTAGAGATGTAAAACTCACATGCCTCAAATGGGAAGGATGCCATCCCAGCAAACTTCCAAGGTAAAATTGAACAAACTATCCATTAGCATACCACTTCCTCTTTTTTTTTTAATTTTTATTTATTTATGATGGTCACAGAGAGAGAGAGAGAGAGAGAGAGAGAGAGAGAGAGGCAGAGAGAGAAGCAGGCTCCATGCACCGGGAGCCCGACGTGGGATTCGATCCCGGGTCTCCAGGATTGCGCCCTGGGCCAAAGGCAGGCGCCAAACCGCTGCGCCACCCAGGGATCCCCACTTCCTCTTATATTTGCTTTCTTCCTTCCTTATTTTTTAAAAAAGATGCTATTTATTTGAGAGAGAGAGAGAAGAGAGAGAGAGAGAGAGAGAGAGAGAAAGAAAGAAAGAAAGAAAGAAAGAAAGAAAGAAAGAGAAAGAAAGAAAGAAAGAAAGAAAGAAAGAAAGAAAGAAAGAAAGAAAGAAAGAAAAAGAAAGAAAGAAAGAAAGAAAGAAAGAAAGAAGGAAGCAGACTTCCCACTGGGCAGGGATCCTGATGCAGGGCTGGATCCCAGGACCCTGAGATCATGACCCAAGCTGAAGGCAGATGCCTAACTGACTGAGCCACCCAGGCTCCCCTTCTTTTTTTTTTTTTTTTTTTAAGTGTTGTTAGAGGAGCAACTGGTTTCTTACTCAGTCATGGATACGAATTAACTGATGTACCATGAAGCAGGAAAGTTCATTTATGAAATGAGAAAATGGAATACTGTACCAGAAATCAGAAAATGCAGCATATTTCTTTAACTTTCTCAACCTCATTTTCATTGAAAAATGAAGGATTAAAGCAGGATCTTTCTAGTCTGTGATGTTTCTAAGTCATCCAGTCTACTATACCAGGATGCTATCATAGGCAAGAGATAGCAAACTCCAGCCCATGGCTACTGCCTGTTTCTCTGAAGCCTGCAGTTGCAGGCTGCCGAAGCAGACTGGCACTGTAAGTCTTGGAAACTGAGCCAGGCATCCTCCTATGTCCCTCTTTCTCTCACTGCTCCCAGGGCCTGCCTCCCAGCCCCAGTACTTGTGTTTTGCTGCTGCCTAGGGCCCATGCTGGTAGCTGCCTACACTGGGGATTCTGCTACTGGTGACTGCCGGTCACTGAGCAGTGGAATCTCAATCTGTCCCAGTTGAGATGGCCAGACTCCCTTGGGAGGAGAGAAGAGCACCCAGATATAGGTCACTGGGGAAGAAAGTTAAACTGAGCATGGTGGCAGCCTCTCTCTTGTCCCCCTTACCCCATCCCCTACCACTGGCCTTTTCTCTCTCTCTCTGCTGGGGGAAGGTCTCCAACTTGGGGCAATGTGCCTGCAATGGCAATCCAGAAAGATGGAACAGAAGTTTTCTCTCTTGTTATATAGCTACATAATATCCTTGATTTTGTCCCTTGGCCTTCAAAGCCCAAAATATTTGCAATCTGGCCCTTTACAGATCTGGCCCTTTACAGAACAAGTTTGCCAAACCGTGGTCTATGTAGTCTGTAAGATGGTAGAATGTGGAGTTAGGTAACCTGGGTTCATCCACTTTCTATTAGTGTGACCTTGGGCAAGGTCCTTAAGTTTCCCTGAACCTGTTTCTTCATCTGTAAGACTGAGTTCATAGTGATAGCACCTGTCGTATAGGCTTGTTGTATGTATGTTAGGTGACTTGTGAACAATATCTATTAGGCAATGTGAGCAGACTTAGCAATTTGTGCACATAATAAATAATCCCAGATGTATGTCATCAAACCGAATTTATTGAGTCCCTATTCTGGGCCAGGCCCTTTGCCAGGCCATGATCTGGAAGGGAAGATAGATTTGCTAAAAAAAAAAAAAAAAAAAAAAAAAACAAAGACAAAGAAGTATGTCAGTTGCTCTAACAGGACACAGCTGTGGGACAAAGGCAAGCATGTCCAATCCCTTTTTGTAGATTCAGACAAGGTTTCACTGAGGAAATTAACCTTGAGCTGGAGGAGGGAACTGCATGTACAGAGGCATGAAGGCATACAAGGACACAGCCCATTCTTCTTGTTGGCTCAGCAAGAGACATCAGCCTTGAGTGCAAGTAGGAGGTGTTTGAAAGATGAGGCTGAAGAGGTAGGAAGGCCCCAGGGCCTGGAGAAACCTTATATGCTATCCCAAGAGTTTGGGGATGTTTCCTGTAGGTATTGGAGAGCCACTGGAGAAAGCTGAACAACAAAAAAGGATCAAGATCAAAATACGGCTTTCAGAAACATTGCTCTAGCTCAAAGTGGAGAGCAAACCAAGTAGCAGTCAGGATGCTGCAACAGACCCAAGAGAAAAAACAGTAAAACTGAATTAAGGCAATAGCTATGAGAATGAAGAGAGGCAGGTGGATGAGCTATTCAGGAGGTAGGATCAAAAGGTAAGAGCCACCTAGGAAGTCTCTAGGTTTTTGGCTGGGGCAGCTAGGTGAGAGTAAGGGTATAGCTATAACAGGAGAAGCAGGGATATGGGTCAAGGTAAGAAGCTCTAGAAAAATCAATTCTAAGTTGAGTCTGTGGACACTCTCCCAGAATGAAGGCATGGTTGTAGCCCTCTGCCATATTTACCCTTGGGAAATAAGCTACAGGAGGGGTTTGAAGAAATGGGGGCTTTTTTTCTTTCCCCTCTGTTCACTTACCATGACTTTTAGATGAGTGTGCAAATTCAATGCCAGGAAACCTGTGATTAATGCAGTTTTCTAGCAGGAAACCAAAATGAGAAGGGTGGCGCAGGTAGATGGCCAGCACAGGTTAGACCAAGCCTCTAGGGTTCTTAAGCTACAGAAGACCCAGAGACTTTGATATGGGGGCTCAATTTCAGGCCTTCTCAAGATCTCATTTGGCCACAGTGTGACTGAGTCCAGTTTTTTTTAGTCGTTATTGTGAATTTACTCTGAAGAGTTCCTTAGGGAAAGGAAAACCCTTTGGGTTTTTCATACTTGGTATAATTAGGGACCCTTTGTTACAAGTGCCTACTACTACATAGCTTACAGAGTGCTTTCACAGACATGGTGATTTTCTATTTACACCAAAACAAGGATTATTCTTTCCATTCTATGGGTTATGAAACAAGACTCAGAGGTGAAAACAGCTTTTTCAAGACCACACAGCTAGAAAGTGTAAAATTATTCACTCATATTTGATAACATTCCATGTTGGCAAAACAAGTGGAAATGGAAGTCTCAGATACTTATGGTGAGAGTATAAACTGGTCTGGTCTTTTCACAATAGCTCATTTCCATTAAGTATTAACTGTGGTTACCAGTTATTTGGCAGCTCCACTTTTGGGTCTCTATCTTAGCCTCAAACCCCCCCCCCCCCCCCCTTAAACAAGAGAAAGGAACTTGCAGGCAGAGAGCAAAGTCAACCAGTTGGAAGGAAGGTCAGTACAGGGGCACATTATCAAGCTCGTCACCACTGAATGCAACTAGGGCTCAATCCTGCTGGTACCCTCTAAAAACACGCAGAGGACATCTAGGAGAAAGAAGAGGGGGGCATTTATTCACAGGTTCCCACCCTACATTCGTCAATGATTGTCCCATAGAATGTTCACTCTTTTACACCTCCAGGTTTGCCACATGGATTCCCAGAGGGATCCCAAGAAAGTATTCATGTAGTAATCATAGAGTTAAAAGTAAAAAGGCGGGGGATCCCTGGGTGGCTCAGCGGTTTAGTGCCTGCCTTTGGCCCAGGGCGCAATCCTGGAGTCCCGGGATCGAGTCCTGCGTCGGGCTCCCGGTGCATGGAGCCTGCTTCTCCCTCTGCCTGTGTCTCTGCCTGCCTCTCTATGTCTATCATGAATAAAAAATAAATAAATCTTAAAAAAAAAGATCTTATTAAAAAAAAAAAGTAAAAAGGGGGATCCCTGGATGGCTCAGAGGTTTAGCGCCTGCCTTTGGCCCAGGGCGCGATCCTGGAGTCCGGGGATCGAGTCCCACGTCAGCCTCCCAGCATGGAGCCTGCTTCTCCCTCCTCCTGTGTCTCTGCCTCTCTCTCTCTCTCTCTCTCTATGTCTATCATAAGTAAATAAATCTTTAAAAAAATAAAAGTAAAAAGGTTTGGGGGGGACCTGGGCCTGGGGGCTGAAGTTGGCACTGGAACACAGATCTCCAAAGTGAGGTCTAATTTTCAGAGTTTGACAGGTAGGGCTCTGTGGAACCAGAATCAAGGAGAATAGAAGCCAGCCCCTGAAGTGGGGAGAGAGGCCTGGCAAGAGATAGGCAGGATGCTTTCATTTTCTGCCACTGGAGACTATCCATATTCCATAGCATAGTGCACAGAGAACATTTGACATCCTGCAAGGCAGTGCTACCAATGATCAGAAAGTAGCAGAGACAAGGCCAGCCATGCTCAGTCCTGGGGCCAAAGGCAGAAAATTAAACCAATGATTACCAAAAAACAGTGGTTCTCCAATATTGTGGACATGAGATTCACCTGCAAGCTTAATAGAGATTTAGATTTCTGGGAACCCCCCAAATTCTAATTTGGGTCTTGATAAGGGCCTGGAAACTACATTTATAATGGTAATTCTTGATCCAGGGCCACTTTTGAGAAACACTGGTCTAGGGCCTAGACTCTGAGACCTTTGAGGGCAGGAACTATCTCATTTATCCCTGGTTCCCTCCCTCCTCCTGCCACATAGAAACCAGATAATTGGGGCAGCCCCGGTGGCCCAGCAGTGTAGCACCGCCTTTGGCCTGGAGTGTGATCCTGGAGACTCTGGATCAAGTCCCACGTCAGGCTTCCTGCATGTAGCCTGCTTCTCCCTCTGCCTGTGTCTCTGTCTCTGTCTCTCTCTGTCATGAATAAATAAATAAAATCTAAAAGAAAAAGAAAAAGAAAAAGAAAAAGAAAAAGAAAAAGAAAAAAAGAAACCAGATAATTGTCCATTGAATCAAACTGTTCAAATCCAGTGTTCCAAAAACTATATTTCATGTGGAGTCAGCTCCAGTCTGTACTCTCTCTTTACCTGCAGGCTCTGGGACTTGATTTTACCAGAGGAGATCAGTCCAGTAAAAAGTGATTAACACTTAGCAGAGACCAGGTTATAAGCCATGAGGCCAAAGAATTCATTAACATAAGGTACAACTGCAAAGCAGTTGGCTGTTAATACATTTTCTTCTAAGAGCAGAGTCCAACTATGAAACTATTGCTTGGTGAATAAGAGATCAGAGTAAATGGAATTTACTGATTTTTAGGCTTAAATTGTTAGAATGTGACACAAACTGTGAGATAATATATATGAAAGCACTTATAAATCAAAAAGTGCTATATTATATGTAAGATATTACTAACATCATCATAACAAAAATTTTATGCCAACAACAGAACATGTAGATATATAAAGCAAATATTAACAGATCTGAAGACCGAAGACAGTAGAACAAGGGGACTTCAGTACGCCACCTGCATTAATGAATAGAATATCCAGACAGAAAACGATAAAGGAACAGTTGACTTGAACAACACCGTAGATCACACAGACTAATAGACATTAGCAGAATATCCCACCTAACAGCAGCAGAAAACACCTTCTCAACCACACACGGATCTTCCTCCAGAATAGATCACATGTTAGGCCACAAAATCAGACTTCAAAATTAAGAAGATCAAAATCATTCTAAATATCTTCTCTGAACACAATGGAATGAAACTAGAAATCAGTAACAGCAAGAAAATGGCAAAATTCAGAAATACACGGAAACTAAACAACATACTTGAACAACCATTGGGTCAGAGAGGAAATCGAAAGAGAATCTGAGGGACGCCTGGGTAGCTCAGTTGGTTAAGTACCTGATTTTGTGATTTTGGCTCAGGTCATGATCTCATGGGGGGTGGGATCGAGCTGCAGGGAGTCTGCCTGAGTTTCTCCCCCCCCACCACTCTTTCTCTCTCAAATAAATAAATAAATCTTTTTAAAAAGGGGAATTTTTAAAATATCTCAAGACAAATGAAAATGAAAACACTGTGTACCAAAAGTTATGGGACGCAGAAAAAGCAGTACCAAAAGTTAGGTTTATAACAATAAATGCCTATATTAAAAAAGATCTCAAATTTAGAAACCTAACTTTATACTTCAAAGAACTAAAAAAAGGAAGTACAAACTAAGCCCAAAGTTAGCAAAATGAAGGAAATAATAAAGATTAGAATTGAACTAAAAAAAAAAAAAATGGAGAATAAAATAATAGAAAAAAATCAACACAAGTTAAGAGTTGGCTTTTTAAGAAGACAAATAGTGGGCGCCTGGGTGGCTCAGTTGGTTAAGCATCTGCCTTTGGTTCTGTTCATGATCCCAAGGTCCTGGGATCAGCCCAGCATCAGGCTCCCTGCTCAGTGGGGAGTCTGCTTCTCCCTCCCCTTCTGCCTGCCTCTCCCCCTGCTTGTGCGTGCTCTATCAAATAAATAAATAAAATCTTTAAAAATAAATAAATAAAAATCTAATAAATAAATAGATAGATAGAACTGACAAATCCCTAGATAGACTAAGAAAATCATTGAAAAGACTCATGTGAAATCACAAATGAAAGAGAACACATTACAATGGATGCCTGAGAAACAAAAGGATCATATAAGGTTATTGTGAACAATTTTATGCCAACAAACCACATACCCCAGATAAATGGACAAATTCCTAGAAATATACAACCTACTAAAATTTGAATCAAGAAGAAATAGAAAGCCTGAACAGACCCATAACAAATGAGGCAACTATCGGTAATCAACTTTCCAGTAAGAAAAGCCCAGGACCAGATGGCTTCACTGGTGAATTCTACCAAACATTCAGAAAAAATTAATACCAATCCTTTATACGTTCTTTTAAAAACAGAAGAAGAGGAACCACTTCCAAATTCGTTTTAGGAAGCCAGCTTCACCCGGATTCCAAAACCAGACAAAAACCACAAAAAAAGAAAACTACAGGCCAATATCCCTAATTAATATAGATATAAAAATCTTCAAACAAACAAAATTCAATAGCACATTAAAAAGGATCATATATCATGACCAATTGGGATTTATCCCTGGGATGCAAGGGATGATTCAAAATATACAAATCAATCAATGTGACATAATATATTTTAAAAATGAAAGAAACCACATGATCATCTCAGCAGACACAGAAAAGGTATTTGACAAAATTCAAATTCATTCTTGATTAAAATCTCACCAAAATGAGCATAGAAGGAACTTACCTCAACATGATAAAGGCCATACATGAAAAGCGCACAACTAATATAATCAGTTGGGAAAAACTAAAAAGCTTTTCTTCTCAGATCTGGTGCAAGGCAAGGATGCACACTTTCATAACTTCTATTCCACATAGTACTTGAAGTCCTAGCCAGAGTAAATAGACAAGAAAAATAAATAAAAGGTATCCAAATCAGAAGGGAAAAAGTAACATTATCTGTGTTCATAGATGATGTTATTATATATATAGAAAACTCTGAAGACTCAACAAAAAAACTGTTGAAACTAATAATCAGCCAAGTTGCTACGTACAAAATCAACATGTAAAAATCAGTAATTTTTTTTTAATTTTTTAAATTTAAATTCAATTAGCCAACATATAGAACATCATTATTTTCAGATGTAGAGTTAGGTAATTCATGAGTTGCATGTAACACCCATCACATGCCCTCACATTACATGCCCTCCTTAATGCCCATCACCCAGTTACCCCATCTCCCCTTCAGCAACCCTCAGTTTCTTTCCCATAGTTAAAAGTCTCTCATGGTTTGTCTCCCTCTTTGATTTCCTCCCATTCCGTTTTTCCCTCCCTTCCCCTATGATCCTCTGTACTGTTTCTTATATTTCTCTTATGAGTGAAACCATATGATAATTATTTCTCTGATTAACTTATTTTGCTTAGCATAATACCTTCCAGTTCCAACCATGTTGATGTAAATGATAAGATTTCAACCTTTCTGATGGCTGAGTAATATTCCATTTTATATATATACCATATCTTCTTTATCCATTCATCCATCAATAGACATCTTGGCTCTTTCCATAGCTTGGTTATTGTGGATTACTGCTATTAACATTGGGGTGTGGAGGCCCCTTTGGATCACTACATTTGTATCCTTGGGCAAAATACTTAGTAGTGAAATTCCTGGGTCATAGGATAGCTCTATTTTTAACTTTTTGAGGAACCTCCATACTGTTTTCCAGAGTGGCTGCACCATCTTGCATTCCCACCAACAGTGTAAGAGGGTTCTCCTTTCTCTGCATCCTTGCCAACATTTGTCATTTCCTGACATTTATCTTAGCCATTCTAACTGGTGTGAGGTGGTATCTTATTGTGGCTTTGACTTGTATTTCCCTGATGCCAAGTAATGTTGAACATTTTTTCATGTCTGTTGGCTGTCTGTATGTCTTCTTTATACAAGTTCCTATCTTCTGCTCATTTCTTGACTGGATTATCTGACTTTTGGGTGGTGAGTTTGATAAGTTCTTTATAGATCTTGGATACTAGCCCTTTATCTGATATGCCATTTGCAAATATCTTCTCCCATTGTATAGGTTACCTTTTAGTTTTGCTGACTGTTTCTTTTGCTGTGTAAAATCTTATTATCTTGATGAAGCCCCAATAGTTCATTTTTGCTCTTGTTTCCTTTGCCAGTAGTGTTTCTATACACTAACAACAAGCTATCTGAAAACATAAAAGGAAAATTAAGAAGGAAATTAGGAAGACAATCTCATTTATGATAGAAAATAAATTCATTAAATAAAATACTTAAGAATAAACTTAACCAGAGAGGTGAAAGATTTGTACACTAAAAGTTATAAAGCACTGATGAATGAAATTAAAGAAGATAATAAATGGAAAGTGTTCATGAATTAGAAGAATTAATATTGCTAAAATGTCCACACTATCCAAAGTGATCTATGATCTACTGATTCAGTGCCATCCCCATCAAAATCACAAATGCATTCTTTACAGAAATAGAAAAAACAACTCTAAAATTTATATGGAACCACAAAAGACTTCTGAGTAACCAAGTCAATCTTAAGCAAAAAGAACAAAGCTAGAGGCATCATACATCCTGATTTTAAAATATGTTACAAGCTATAGTAATCAAAACAGGAATAAAAAGAGACATATAGACCAATGGAACAGAATAGAGTCACAAAATAAATCCATACATCAACAGTCAACTGATCTTTGACAAGAAAAGATAGTCTCTGAAGTAAATGGTGTTGGAAAATTGGATATCCACATACAACAGAATGGAATTGGACCCTTATTTCATATCATATAGAAAGTTAACTCAAAATGTATTGTAGACTTAAACAGAAGAACTGAAATCAAAACTATCAGAAGTAAACGCAGGGAAAAAACTTCTTGACATTGGTCTGGGCAATGATTGCTTGGATATGACCCTAAAAGCACAGGCAACAAAGAACAAAAATAGACAAGTGGGATTCCATCAAACTAAAAAACCTTCTGCATAGCAAAGAAAACAATCAACAGAATATAAAGACAACCTATAGAATGGAAGAAAATATTTACAAATCATATTTGATAAGGGGTTAATATCCAAAATATATGGCTAAATAAATATAAATACCCCAACTTAAAACTGGGCAAAGGACCTAAATAGGTATGTCTCTAAAGAAAACATACAAATGACCATCAGCTATATGAAAAGGTTCTCAACATCACTAATCATCAGAGAAATGCAAATCAAAACCATAATGACCTCACACCTCACACTTGTTAGAATGGCCATTATCAGACAAATGATAACAAATGTTGTTGAGGATGGAGAAAAGAGAACTATTGTGCACTTCTGTGGGAATGTAAACTGGTATAGCCACTACAGAAAGCATTATGGACGTTCCTCAAAAAATTAAAAATAGAACTCTTATGATCCAGCAGTCCCATTTCCAGGTATATAGCCAAAAGAACGAAATCAGAATCTTAGAGATAGCTGCACTCCCATGATCATTTCAGCATTATTCACAATAGCCAAGATATGGAAACAATGTAAATGTCAACAGATGAATAAAGAAAATGTGATATATAAATATACATAATAACTGATATATAAATATAATATAAACGTAAATATATTATCTCCTGCCATTTGTAGCAACATGGATGAACCTGGAGGACATTATGTTAAGTGAAATAAGTCAGACCCAGAAAGATAAAATATTGCATTATTTCATTTATATATGGATTTTAAAGCAGACAAACTCATAGAAGTGGAGAGAGTGGTTGTTGCCAAGGGCTGCGGGAAGAGGAAATGAAGACTGGTTCATCAAGGGGTACAAAATTTCAGTTATGCAAAATGAATAACTTCTGGGGATTTAACATTTAACAATGTGACCACAGTTAACAATATTGTATATTCTTGAAATTTACTAAGAGGGTAGATCTTAAGTGTTCTCATCAGAAAGAAGGAAAGAAATAGGGGCACCTGGGTGGCTCGGTGGTTGAGCTTCTGCCTTTAGCACAGGGCATGATCCTGGGGTCCTGGGATCCAGTCCTACATCAGGCTTCCTGCAGGGATCCTGCTTCTTCCTCTCATTAGGTCTCTGCCTCTGTGAGTCTCTCATGGATAAATAAGATCTTAAAAAGAAAGAGTCATGTGAGGTGATGGATATGTTAATTAGCTTGAGTTCATTACTTCACAATGTATATCAAATTATCTGGGTGTACACCTTAAATACATATAATTTTAAGTTGTCAATTGTATCTCAATAAAGCTGAGGGGAAACATGCTAGAGGCAGCGTGCATAGGAATAATGCAAGCAAGCTCTGGAGTCAGAACAGTGTTCTGCCGCTGTTTATGAAATCTTAGATGAGTCATTGAAACTCTCTGAGCCTCAGTTTCCCAGGGCTGCAAAACAGAAATGACAGTACTTACCTTTCGGGGTTTTTTGTTGAAATTAAATGAGACAATGTACATAAGGTTTTGTCACAGCTTATTGCCCTCGATGAGTATTCAATAGATGTTAGCTAATATTAACATTCAGTTCCATTTTCTTCTCAGTCACCAACTCCAATATCAGGCAGGTAAATAATACATTAGTAGGATGAGAAGAGCACAGAACTGGTGGCAGGCACCTGCTAGGCTCCCGCCCCTGCTAGGCGGGTCCTGAGGGGTCATTTTACACATTTAAGCCTTTTCTAAAGATTATTTATTTATTTATTTATTCACGAGAGAGGCGGGTCCTAAGTGGTCATTTTACATATTTAAGCTTTTTAAAAAAGATTTTATTTATTCATGAGAGATTCAGAGAGAGAGACACAGAGGGAGAGGCTGAGGGACAAGCAGGCTCCCCACTGAGCGGGGAGCCAGATGCGGGATCACGCTCTGAGCCAAAGGAAGATGCTCAACCGCTGAGCCACCCAGGCGTCCCAAAGTGTATGCATTCGAATAAAAGGGGGCAGCCCTGGTGGCTCAGCGGTTTAGCGCCGCCTTCCGCCCAGGCCGTGATCCTGGAGACCCGGGATCGAGTCCCACGTCGGGCTCCCTGCGTGGAGCCTGCTTCTCCCTCTGCCTCTCTCTCTGTCTCTGTGTCTCTCGTGAATAAGTAAATCTTTAGGAAAAAAAAAAAAAAGGTAAATGACACCTAGCAACATCGTTCACTCATGGACTTAATTCCTCCGTTAATCAATAACTTACCCAACGCTCATAATATAGACTTAGTCTAATTTTAAGTACTCGAAACCGGGAAATGAATGAGACACGGCTTCGATGTGCAGGAACTCACAGTCTAAGAAATCTGAAACGAGATAACGCCTGTGCAGACCTCCTACAGGTCAGTGACAAGGCAGTCCAGAGAAATTGCTGGCGCGACTCCTAACTTTCCAGTCCCAGAGGACTCTGTCCCCGAGACCCTCCCTCCGCCTTCCGAAGGTTGGCCTGGAAGGCGAGGGCAGGAGGGGCAGCTGTAAATAGAACAAAAGAGCAGCCTTTCTTTTGGGGGAGAAATAAGGAAAAAGGAGAGCACCGGCCTGTCTGTGTTCGATCAGTTGACTGCGTGCTTAACCACAGAAAGGTCGGACTTCCAGTCCAGGGAGCAAAAGTTCACCGCAGCGCTGGGGAGAAACCGCGGATGCCCGGCCGCGCACGCGCACCGGCTTCCGCCCCGCGCCCCGCGCCCCCGCGGTCGGAAGCTTGACGCAAAGCGTCGGACGAAAGACGTAGGAAAGGCGGCGAGAGAAACGCAGGCTCTCGGGTCACGTGACGCGGCGAGCGCGTCGTCGGCTCCTCCCCCTCCAAGATGGCGTCCTTGCTGCAATCAGAGAGGGTGCTCTACCTCGTCCAGGGAGAGAAGAAGGTCCGGGCCCCGCTGTCGCAGCTGTACTTCTGCCGCTATTGTAGCGAACTGCGGTCGCTGGAATGTGTGTCTCACGAGGTAATGCGGTCGGTCGTCCCGTGCCGAGTGTGTCTGTGTTGGGGGGAGGGGGGCAGGGTTCGTCCTAGTCACCGCGACTGGCGGGTAGTCATTTTCCTAGCTTGCCGATTGGCTGTGTCTTCCGTCACTCAGATTTGCTTGCGATTTAACTTGCCTTCTAATTTGTCATTTGGAAAGAAGGAGAGGCCTTGGGTGGGGCTGAGCGGATCTTTTGGTTCTAGGGCGCCCTCTGATTGGACAAACCTGACGTTGGGGGCCCTGGCTGTCTCCTGGAGGGTGGGGGTGGGGGTGGGGGTCTGGTAATTGGGTGGGTTGGGGAGGAAGCTGTGGGGGTGTTGACTGGGGCCCACCTGAGGGGCGACGTACCGTCTTTCCACGACTGTCTGTAGGGTGGAGCCCGCAGGCAGTCTCATTCACGCTTCTTCCATCCTGGATGTTCTGCCCTTACTTTGGCCAGAAAGGGCCTTCCGGGCTCTGTTTTCCGGCTCAGGCCAAGGCCTGCAGCAGGGAAGAGGTTGGGCTGCGGCGAGTTGAGCGAAAAGTGCTTAGAATAAGGTGTGTCGTGTAAGAAGCTCATGGCGTTTCTCCAGAGGGTATGGTGCTGTCCTCAGGCACAACTGGGCGTTGGAAGTGGGATTGCTCAGGACTCGTAAAGCACTCCACCCTATTTTTTTTTTTAATTATATATGTGTGTGTGTGTGTGTACCAAATAACGAAATCCTCAAACTTCTGCAGCACTTGGTACAACTTGTTCATTCAGTAAGCTTTGGGGATTAAACGACGAGTGAAGACATAAATCCTGTTGTTGAGTGACTCACAGTCTAGTTAAGAAAAAGCTGCTGGGAACAGTTACTGCTTATTCAGTACTTTGTATATGCCATGGGTTTATGTAAACTCCTTTAATCATCCCAGAGCCCAACAGAATGGATACCTTAAACACACACACACACACACACACACACAACTTTATAGTTAAGGTAACAGATGCAATGTTTGACCTAGATCACAGCCAAAAATTTGGAGGTGACAGGGAGGACCAGGATTTGAAACTCCTCAGCCTTTCAAATCAGGATTTGAAACATGATTCAGAGAACTTCACTGAAGATCCCCAGTCTGTTAAAAATGCGTATGAATACGTGCCCTATGCTATCTGCCATTTTACACATTATCATTAATAGTTTTATTTGGTATATTTTTCATCATATTAAGAATAGTCACAAAAAATAAGAATAGTCACAGAAAGCAGTTAAATAATACAAGAGAAAAATCAATGCCATATCATGTACATGACATCTCTTGTATTTTTTTCACTTGTGCTTTCTCCGTATCTCTTTAGCAGGTCCTTTGTCTTTTACATGCTTTTCCTGTTCAGGCTCCACCTCCACCTCCACCTCCAGAGTTTATTGGATTAGATTCCCACTTGGTGGTCATGGGAGAGCTCAGCCTCCATGATTTCCAAGGATATCTTGAGCTAGGACATTCTGTCTTACTGCGTCTTTCACAGACTCATGGGTACCTCCACCTATGAAGTGGAGGCCATTTAGAGTTTCCGGAAGGATGAGACTAGTGAGGGCTGGAGGAGTCCAGAAAGTTCTAACCAAGAACCTGGGATTAGAGCTGCACTTGAAGGGACACCCGTAATTTGAAAGGAGCCACAAGAAGGAACAAATTATTGTTTGCCTTTTATGATGAGTGAGTGCACATATTAGCCAAAACTGTATTTTATGTTCCTGGAGATAATTTGAGCAGAAACTATTCTTTCAAAGGTGGTCTTATGTAGAGCAGATGATGAAAAAAGAAGCCTGTTTTTATCATAGTATTTATATTCAAATCTGTCTTTACATCTGTAGGTGATTAGAGTTCTAGAATTGTCCAATAGGATCTACCTACATTAAAGAAAATAATTATTCAGATCTTAAAAAATACAGTAAATTTAATTTTCTGCTGTTTTTCAGTTAAACACAATAAGGCTATCTTGCTAGTTTAGTAGTTTAATTTGCCATTTAAAAATCTCTAATCAGTTGTCTAAAGCTGGTTTTGTAAATGTTAATTTATGCTTTTGTGAACCTGTAATACTTTAGTAATAAGATAACTTTTTTAAGGGATCCCTGGGTGGCGCAGCGGTTTGGCGCCTGCCTTTGGCCCAGGGCGCGATCCTGGAGACCCGGGATCGAATCCCACGTCGGGCTCCCGGTGCATGGAGCCTGCTTCTCCCTCTGCCTGTGTCTCTGCGCTTCTCTCTCTCTGTGACTATCATAAATAAATAAAAATTAAAAAAAAAAAAAGATAACTTTTTTAAGTCTCTCTTAACAATTTAAGTGTGGTCAAGTTCTTACAGTCCATTAAAGCTAAACACTAAAAAGGATGGAAGGATATTTGATCACAGCTTCACAAAGTAGGTTATTATATTTTTTATTACTCTGTTACGCTAAATTATCATAGAGTTCTTCTTTTCCATAGACACCTTTTAACACATGTATTACATAAAACCCTGATGAAAGGGAACAGGAAAGATCAGAAAGGAAAAATGGAATGGTTTTAGAAAATCTAGAGGATAAGAAAAAACATGGTTGAAGAATAAGCTGTAAACAGTCTAGGTTCTTTGGCATATCATTGGTTTCTCACTTTCTGCTGCAGTATATTTTAGAATTCACTATTTGGCATAAATGTATATACAAGCTAGACTGAGTGCCTTTTCCTCTGATTTTTAGTTTCTTGTTTCTTTCTAGGTGGACTCCCATTATTGTCCCAGCTGCTTAGAAAATATGCCATCAGCTGAAGCCAAACTAAAAAAGAATAGGTAAGGGGCAGCCCCGGTGGCGCAGCGGTTTAGCGCCGCCTGCAGCAGCCTGGGTGTGATCCTGGAGACCTGGGATCGAGTCCCACATCGGGCTTCCTGCATGGAGCCTGCTTCTTCCTCTGCTTTTCTCTCTCTCTCTCTCTCTCTCTCTGAATAAATAAATAAAAAAGATTCTTAAAAAAGCACCTTTAAAAAATAAAAAATAAATAAAAAAGAATAGGTAAGACTGTGATCCATTTTTTTCTGTTTTCTCAACTGTTTTTTTTTTAATAGCTAGTAAGAAAATACATGGAATTAACTCTCTTTTCTAACTAGCTGGTTTTCACTTTTTAGCATCACCTTTGCCAAAGATGAAGTGTCCTTTGATTTTTTAAATTAGTTTTCTATTTTAGAACAGCTTTAAACTTAAGAATTAAGGTGAAGATGGTACAAAGAGTTCTGTGCACTTCATACACAGTCTCTCCTAGTAACGTCTTACATTAGTATAGTATATTTGCCTCAATTAATGAACAACATTGATACTTTATTATTAAATAAACACTTCGTTTTATTCAGATTTCCTCAGTTTTTCCCTGTTTTCCTTTTTCTGTTCCAGGATTCTATTTAGGATACACACTTTATATTTAATAGTCATGTCTCCTTAGGCTTCTCTTGCTGTTTCATTTTCTTAAGCTTTCCTTTGTTTTGAGGACCTTAAAAGTTCTGAGGAGTACTGGTAAGATATTTTGTAGAATGTCCCTTGATTGGAATTTATCTGATGTTTTTCTCATCAGCTGGGGAAATATGTTTTGGGGAGGAAGACAACAGAGGTAAAGTACATCTTTCATTGCATCCACCGAGGGTACATACTATTAATAGAACTTATCGCTGTTTATGTTAATTTTGATGACCTGGCTTGAACTCTTGTTTGTCAGGTTTCTCTGATATAGGGTCATTCTTTTTTCTCCTTTTTTATACTGTACTCTTTGGAGGGAAAAATCACACTTACAGCTGACACTTAAATAGTTGGGAGTTAGGCACCCCCTCCATGAGGGTTCTCTGCATAAGTTATTTGGAATTCTTTTGAATGGCAGGTTTTTCTCTCTTCTCTCCTGTTTAATTATTTATTTAAAGCATGAATATTGATTTTATGCATTAGGATATAATCCAGTGCCACTTTATTTTTTTGCTTAGATTGTTCCAGCTTTGGCCATTGGGAGCTCTTTTAGTAGACTCCTGTATACCTTTGACATACTGCCATCATTGCATGGGGGGGGGCCGGGGTTATTCATTCTTGGAGCATTTCCTTACTTTTCTGTCCTACAAGATACTCCAGTCTCATCCCAGGACTCTGCTTCAGTCTTGCAATTTCTCCAAGTAGCCCTGGTTCCTTTTATTGAAAAATGGTATTAATAAAAAACAAGATTTGGGTAGTAGGTGTGCTCATACCCACTGGATTTTTAGCTTAGCATGGAAGTCCTTTCTACCATCATACCCTTAAGCCTCTGTGGATGTGAACCACTATGACTTATCTTTCTTGAACCTGATAATTACCTCCTGATAAGCCAGACACTTTTTTTTTTATGTTGTTCACACACTAATTTTATCATTTAATCCTCAAAATATCAGTGAACAGTGGGTGGATACCATTATTATCCTCATATGAGGATGTTATCCAGATGGCAAAGTATCACAGATAGAGTTGTGGAACAGAGCTTCAGAGCAAGTCCAGGACTGGAAGTGAAATCTTGATAATTTCAGATAGTGAGGAAGTTGTAAGCAACAAGGCACAGGGGCCCCTGAAGGGGAGGAGTAGGGCCTAAGGAGAGAACAGAAAGCCCTGAAAATGCAATGCTCCTGAACTGTTGCAGCTTGATAGCATTGTTTGGTTTCTGTGTCAGCTCTCTGACACAGCAAATAAGCAGTTGTTTTCCAAACCCAATTTCACAGCTTATTGTGTTATTGCCTCTCAAGTTTTCCTTGTATAGCTGCTCTGTCCTGTGACCTCTCTCTTCCTCAGGAATCGTGGTCTGTGTAAGCCTAAAAAGAGTCTGAAATACTTAAATCCAGACTGTTTAACAGTGATTTTCTCTGGAGTAGGGTTGAGTCAGGCTTTAATTCTTCAGGAACTTTGGTGATGATTGTATTTTACTAAAAATAGATATACATATATATTTTTTAATTTTTAAAACAAGATTTTAATACTATTTAATTTCTTTTTAGTTGAGAGACACTCCTCTCTTATAGTTCCCTCTGGAATTCCTAATACCTAGAACAACGTGTGGCACAAGGCAGGTGCTTGATCAATATTTGTCAAATGACTGAACAGTTATGTTGTGTTATAGATGTGCCAACTGCTTTGACTGTCCTGGCTGTATGCATACTCTCTCCACTCGGGCAACAAGCATCTCCACACAGCTTCCAGACGACCCTGCCAAGACCACCATGAAGAAAGCCTACTACCTGGCCTGTGGATTTTGTCGCTGGACATCTAGAGATGTAGGCATGGCAGACAAATCTGTAGGTGAGTCAGGCAGACTTCAACATGAGATTTTGTGAAATTGGCAGTGTTATAATTGCCCACAGATTATTATTTCTGTTACTTGTTGGAAGGCAGGAGCAGATTATTATTTCTGTTACTTATTGGAAGGCAGGAGCTAAATTCAGATCTAATTCTTCTGTGTTCCCAAACTCTCACATTTATGGACTATGATGTTTCATCTAAGACTGGATAAACTATTTAGTTTTCTTAGAGTTGATAAAATAGCATTGATAAATCCCAACACTTTCTTAGAATCAAAAAAACTTTTTGCAGATTTTTTAAAGATTTTATTTATTTATTCATGAGCGACACACAGAGAGAGAGGCAGAGACACAGGCAGAGGGGAGGAGCAGGCTCTCTCCAGGGAGCCTGATGTGGGACTCAATCCCTAAGCCACCCAGGTGTCCCCTTAGAATCAAAATACTGATGCTCTTTCTAAAAGATAGACAGTCCTGATGATGAAAGACACCATGAACAAATCTAAAAGATAAAGATGACAAACTAAGAGAAATATTTGGATCCAATGTAACAGACTAAAGATAAATAACTGAAAATGAAGAACCCTTGTAAATCAAGAAAGAGGCCCCAGAGAAAGACCAGGCAAAGGATAAGAAGAGCAGCTCTCAAAATGGAAATAAAAATGATCGATAACCAAAATGTGTACATGGAAGACCCTATGATAGGGTTAAAATGATCTTTATCTGGCCTCCAAACTCTTCCAAACCTTGCAAATTCCATAGTAAGACCTTAACCTCTCATAAATTTACGACTCAAGTTTGTGTTTCCCTCCCCTGACATTTTTTAGCCCTTTCTTTTTATTTCTTAACTCTTTCTTTGAGTATCATAAATTGCCTTACACTATTAATGCAAATTAAAACTTGTTTGATTTGGCAAATTTTTTAAATCTGGTAATATCAAGTGTTGGCAAAAATATGGGAAAATAGTTATTTTATATGCTACTACCTGGGAGAGCAGTTTGATAACTTCTATAAAATTTTTATTTTTTAAATTTATTAATAAAATTAATAAAATTAAATTTTATTTTTACACTTTAATTTTTAAAGTGTATTTATTTGAGTGATCTCTATATTCAACATGGAGCTTGAACTCACAATCGCGAAATTGAGAGTCATGCTCCTCCAAATGAGCCAGCCAGGCACTCCTCTATTCTTTTTTTTTTTTTTTTTAAGATATATTTGTTTGAGAGAGAGCACGAGTGGAAGGGGTAAAGGGAGAGGGAGAAAGAATCTCAAGCAGACTCTGTGCTGGGTGCAGAGCCAGACTTGGTGCTCAGTCTCATGACTGTGAGATCACAACCTGAGCCAAAACCAAGAGTCAGACACTTAACTAACTCTACCACCCATGCACCGCCCCCTCCTTTTTTTATTTCCCCAAAATAGGCTCCACCCCCACCTTGGAGCCCAACACCCGGCTTGAACTCACGACCATGAGCTTAAGAATTGAGTGAGATCAAGATTTGGACTCTTAACTGATTGAGCCACCCAGGTGCTCCAAAGTGCCCCTTTCTATATTTGTTCTTATTTTAACAAAATAAATGGCATTTTATTTATTTTAATTCCAGTAGAGTTAACATACAGTGTTACATTAATTTCAAGTGTACAATATAGTGATTACACAATTCTGTACATGACTCCGTGTTCATCATGATAGTATACTCTTAAACTCCTTCACCATTTATTAAAAATAATTTGCAGATAAAGAAGATGTGGTCTATGTATACAATGGAATATTACTCAGCCATTAGAAACGACAAATACCCACCATTTGCTTCGACGTGGATGGAACTGGAGGGTATTAGCTGAGTGAAATAAGTCATTCGGAGAAAGACAAACATATGTTTGTCTCATTCATTTGGGGAATATAAAAAATCATGAAAGGGAATAAAGGAGAAAGGAGTGAAAATATCAGTGAGGGTGACAGAAATGAGAGACCTCTAACTCTGGGAAACGAACAAGGGGTGGTGGAAAGAGAGGTGGGCGAGGGGGATGGGGTGACTGGGTGACAGGCACGGGGGGGGGGGGCACTTGATGAGATGAAAACTGGGTGATCTGCTATATGTTGGCAAATTGAACTCTAATAAAAAATGAATAAATAAAATAATAATAATAATTTGCTTTATCCTTCTGCTTAGCAATTTCATATCCAAATACCCTGAGGCGTTAAACACGTGCTCAAAGATACATGTATTTATGTAGAATATCAGTGAAACAGAAAAATTGTGTTTGGACCTAAAGTGCACATAAGGCACTAATTACCTTTCCATCATTTGAGCGTTTCAGAGTAGAGATTGCACTTACCTTTAATAAAGGAAACTTCCTTTATTTTTACATTTCCTGTACTTGTGGTTAACGTAAGAGAAACTGTACAGTCAGTTCAAAGTCTTGAGTTGCTATTTATTTTTTTATAAAACAGTAGTATTGCTAACTCCCCGTTGTCTTTTTTATTTCTAAAATGTCATTCAATTTTCTGAAACAACTTAGTTTTTTTTTGGATTTTCATTAAAATTTCAGCTTCCTAGTCTATGAGGACGCCCATAATGAACTCATTATGTCATTTGATATAACTAAAATGAAGGACTCTACATAATTTGGAAGTTAGTATAGGTCAGGTTTCTTTAGATTCAACTCTGTTACTAAAAATTTAATCCTTGATACTGTTGTTTGGTTTAGAATGCTTGAGCTCTTTGTTGCTGGATTGATATTTCCTGAAATGTGGTTTGTATTAGGAAGATTCTGTAGCACCTTTCTAGATTGTCAGTAAATATTTGTGTTTTAATGTCAATGTAGCAAGTAAGTTGTTTGAATTTGCTTATGCATTTAAATTGAATATGAAAAAAAAAGGGGGATCCCTGGGTGGCTCAGTGGTTTAACACCTGCCTTTGGCCCAGGGTGCGATCCTGGAGTCCCAGGATCGAGTCCCGCGTCGGGCTCCCGGCATGGAGCCTGCTTGTCCCTCTGCCTGTGTCTTTGCCTCTCTCTCTCTCTGAAATAAATAAACAAACAAACAAACAAATCTGTCCATTCATTCATCCATCCATCCATCCAGGATGGATGGATGGCGGTATATATGCCTCATTGAATTGAAGTGTATTTTTTTGAAGTGTATTTTTTCTGTTTGTATTTTGTCTCTTGTTATCAAGTTAAAGAAACAAAGCCCAGAAATCCAAATAGATTTCTCAGTGTTACTCTTAAGAGAATGTTTTATGCTTTTTAGATTATGAGCCATTAAGACTGGAGAATTTGTATTTCAAAGCTTAAAATCTGTGTTTACTTCCAGAAATCTATCTCCTGTAGAGTATTTTGACAATGATAATTGAATACTAGGAGCTCTTAAAGAGTACAGATCATTTTTTCTTTCATGATGTCATTTGTGTCTGAGAAGTTCTGAAACCACTTTAGAACTATTTGTTTATTTATAAGTAAGCCATTATGTCTGTAATGTGCAGAGAAATGAGATTGTTATGTCTCCCAAATTGCTCTTCAGAGTAAATTACCAGTTCTAAAGAAGCAATTAGGTAAAACATTTAGATTTTGCAAAATATTACTACAACTAAAACATTTGTTTCACATAATTATTTTTCATGATTGCCTTAAGTAAGGCAGTCTTTAAAATATGAATATTGTGGTAAAGGATATTTTTGCCGTTTCTTGCAAGGTGAGGTATCCTCGTCAACAAGCGTCCTTGTTATTTTGAAAAAAGGTTATTTTTACTTATACAGATAATACACATTCATGTATTTTATCAGTGAACTTCAGAAATTAAACATAACCAAAACAGTTTAAGCCCCTTGTGTAGCCCATCTCCACTATATTCCCCTTCCTTAGCCTCCTAGAGAGAAAGTAATCATCCTACTCCTGAATTCAGTGTTTATCAGTATCCATGCATGTCTTTATACTTCTCCACATATGTATGTATGTATGCAGCCACTAACAAGTGTTTTTCAAGTGGAAACATACTGTATGTATCCTGCTACAACTTTTCTGTGTTGGCATTATGTTCCTGATACATAATTGATTTATACATGACTTACCAGAGTTTACTTAGTCCCTTCTTGATGGACATTTATTTAGGCTTTCATTTTTTTACCTTTGTTAACAGTGCTCTCAGAATCATCCAAGAATAAAGGTTTCTCTGCATAACTGAAAGTAAAATTGCTTCTTTTAAGTTGTTTGTATCTTTAGCTCTCCAAAACAACTTATCAGTTTTTGCTCCCACTGGTAATAAGAGTAGACTACCCATTGCTCCAGATCCTTGGCAGCTCTAGTATTATCGAACTTTCAAATTTTTCCAAACTGATGGTTGTAAAATGGTATCTCACTATAATTTACTTTTCCCCTCTTTTTGGCGAGCCTAATTGAGATATATACAGTTGACCCTTGAACAGTGCAGAGGAAAGAGGTGTTGACCCACTGTGCAGTGAAGAATCTGTGCGTGACTTTTGACTCCCCAAAAACTTAACTACTAATAGCTTACTGTTGACTGGAAGCCTTACTGATGACATAAACAGTTGACTAACACATATTTTTTATGTTATATGTATTGTGTATATAGATAGATGTAGTTTTATAGTAAAGTAGGCCAGAGAAGCAATAAAAAATATACTTGCAGTACTGTATTGTATTTATTGAAAATACGCATTTAGTGGACCCACACAGTTCAAACCGTGTTAAGAGTCAGCTGTATTCATTTTGGTTTTACTTTTAGCTTTCCAGAATAATCTTTTCCATTATGATTTCTGTAGTTTGTTACTTACCTAATAAATTTTTCTCTGAATCAAGGTCATAGAATGTAGAAAATGCATGGTATTATAAATAAGAGCAGTGTCTTAAGAGTCTAACTGCTTGAGTTTGAGTCCTAGCTTTACACTTACTATCTGTGTGACTTTGGGCAAGTTATTTAACCTCTCTGAGCCTCAATTTTCTCATTTGTAAAATGAGACTAATAATAAGAATCCCCATATTAGAGGATTATTGTAGAAAATGAAATGTAATACATTTTGATGTCTGGCACAGAAGCTATGCATGTATTAGTTGTGGTGGTTGTGGTTATCTTTATAACCATTATTATTTTTAATGAAAAATTCATTCTAAATGTTCTCGTCTATATAACTCAGAACTACCTGCTTTTTTGTTCTTGTTTTTAATTTTTTTAAATTTATTTATTCATGAGAGACAGAGAGAGAGAGAGAGGCAGAGACACAGGCAGAGGGAGAAGCAGGCTCCATGCAGAGAGCCTGACATGGGACTTGATCCTGGGTCTCTGGGATCAGGCGCTGAACTGAAGATGGCGCTAAACTGCTGAGCCTCCAGGGCTGCCCAGAACTACCTGTTTCTATGAAAATAAAAATATCAAATTATGGAAATTTGTTTAATGTTCCTTTGTTTTGCAGCTAGTGGTGGTTGGCAGGAACCTGAAAATCCTCACACGCAGCGGGTAAGTAAAGTATCGTCGGAGAGAGGATGAACTAAGAAAAGAGGGAGAAAAAGACTGAAGATCTTCCATTTTATCAGTGGATAGAACATATACTTAGAAATCTGTGATGTGTATTTTGGTGTCTGTTACACATAGACAGTGCTTCTCATAAAACATTAAATCAAAAAAACAAAACAAAAAAAAACATTAAATCACAGTGGCTGTGTGTTCTAGTCTGGCTTAAATTAGTAGAGAAACCTAGCTGTAGCTGCAGTTCTGCAGTCAGGTTATGATTCAGAAAAAGGAAAAAGTACTACATGGAATGTAAGTTATAAAATAATGTTTTTTCTCCTGTATGAAAAAATACCTATTTTCAGACATATAAAAGCTATATATCTCTATACAGGATTTCTGTTTTAATGTGTGTAAAATGTAACATACCTGTGTCTGTAAGTGTGTAAGAAAGATCTGTAAGCTGATGATTGCAGATACCTTTAGTAAGGGGAAGGGTAAACTTGGACACAAGAGATAAAAGAGAAGTGTTGCTTTTTATTCTTCATGTTTAATATTGTTTGAACTTTTCACAATCAATATTTATTGCTTTGAGGATTAAAATATATTCTAAAAAATGAAAATGTATGAGTGGGGGAGAAGGCAGAGTATGAGATGTCACATTCTTAGAAATAGATGAGCCTATGGCCATTCTAGAAAAAAAGGGATCAGCTGTAAGGGGAAATATGTAATGGAGTAAAAGAGTAGTAAAAAGAGGGCATGAAATTTCCAAGCCTTTTCATTGCCCATTTCTTCCCATTTTAAGCTTAAAGTTTCCACTTTAATTCTGCAAATAACCTAGAGAAATCTAATAAAAGTTCTCTTTGAAGAAAAGGGCAAATTTGCCCACCATAGTAATTTGACTTCTCTGTTCATTATGTGTCCAAGTAGTTTCATTGATTAATTTTGCATATTTCTTGTTAGCTTTTTCATGAAAATAAATACTACATCTTTGATTTCTTGCAGATGAACAAACTGATTGAATATTACCAGCAGCTTGCTCAGAAAGAGAAGGTTGAGCGAGATCGCAAGAAACTGGCACGGCGTAGAAACTATATGCCTTTGGCTTTTTCGGTGAGGACTTGGTACAAAAAGGAATGTGCAGTTCATTGATCAAGACCTGTGTGCCTTGAGAACAATGACTATTTCAGAAAGTGGCTGCTGACCTTAGATTCCTGAATGATGGGTAGCAAAGACAGGTTTCTCCAATCATAGGTATTTAAGTCCAGCAGTTAGGTTTTTGCTGTATCATTCACTCTATTTGAGTTTTTTGAGTTTTAAGGACCTTTGTGTTCCTTTTTGAATCACTGCCCTCTCTCTTCTGATTATTCCCCAGGGCTAATGTTTAATTTTGTAGACACCACAGAACTCTTAAAACAGAAAGTCGGAAGAAGGTGGGCAAGTTTTAGATTTTATTTATATTACCCAGGTAGGCCACCTTTGACATCCTGTAGTAATGGGTTCCCAGCTCACATTATTTCTGGCACCCTCCTATATTTCCCCAGTGTGAAGAACACTGACTTTTACAACAGTGCATTTTGTGTGGTTAAATAAATAGTATTATATGCCAGTGTAATTGATAGAAATTCTTCACAGAAGACATTCTCTGCTATTTTGTATACTACCAATCCAGAAGCAAAGATTAGCATTTGAAGCTTTTGTTATTGTCCCTCGGGTTTTATTTGCTCTCATAGAATAATCTCTTTTCTATATGCTTGCTTGGGGCCCAGGAGGTTGACAATAACATTTATTGAAGGACAGTAATGTGTCAGGCACTGTGCTAATAAGCACTTTTCACATATTTAATCCCCACAATAATCCTGTGGGGTAGATTGACAGTTGAGGAAATGTAACTTGTACTGCTTCATACTGCTTCGTATGAGAATTAGCTAAACCATTGAAACCCTAAGGATTGGTGAGGTCCATATAAAAATACTTAGTTTAGAACTTAATAAAACATTAAAACGTGCAAAACATCTAGATTTGGCAGAGGCTTTAGTGAATTTAATGAAATTTTAGGACTAGCCCAGTGGTATGATCGGCATATGCACTAGTATATTTAGGAGAGGAATTTGAATTAAAGGCATTATTCTTCCAGCTTCCCTTTTAACCTGCCTGCTGTATGAGTTTGCTTCTGTCTTATGCTGCATTTTTTTGTCTCTGTTGCAACCTGCTGCTATTTGGGGGCCTACAGCAACACACTATTCATGTAGTGGTAAGTTCTCTTTTATGATTCTTGCTAACCCTGAAGAAGTTAGCAGATGATCACTGATGTTCCAAGAACATCACTCCACACTCCACATAGTTCTGTTCTAAGCCATAGCTTAGATATTTTTAGATTAACAGTTTTCTAAAAATCACATTTAGTTCAGTTTTACTCTACTAATGTAGCTTTAGTCTCCATGTTTGGTGCTTTTACTTTTAAGAATAAGATGATCTGGGGCTACTTCCTTTAAAAGGAGCTTTCAAAGTAGCTTTTTTTTTTTCTTTTCCTGCTTATTTCCCTGAGCTTCTCATGCTGTCCCACCCCCTCCCCCCCAAAAAAAATCTTTCTTTTGGTAAATAGGATATATAAATATGGGATTTGTAATTGGAATTTCTTAACTCTGTTTAGGACAAATATGGTCTTGGAACCAGACTTCAGCGACCACGAGCTGGTGCAACCATCAGTACCCTTGCTGGACTGTCGTAAGTTTGGACATTAAATGGCTTTAAGGAGAAAAGCAGGTATTGAACTGAATATTGAAGGAATGTGGCATAAAACAATTGCCACATGACAAAAGAAGATTGTTATGCTTAGAAAAGACCTGAACAAAGAATTCTACAATAGAAGAATACTTCAGTTATTGATATCATAGGCTTTGAGGATATCAGGTGGACCTTTGAGAAATGAATGCTTTTTATCTTTTAGCCTTAAAGAAGGAGAGGACCAAAAAGAGATAAAGATTGAGCCAGCTCAGGCTGTAGACGAAGTGGAGCCTCTACCCGAAGATTACTATACAAGACCAGTAAATTTAACAGAGGGTAATATTTTACATTATTTTGCTTTGTTTCTACTTTACATCTAATTCTGCTTTTGTTGCTAATATGCCCCAAGTTTGAGATTTTTAATGGTATCATAGTTGTTAGTGGTAAAATAAATCAAGTAACAAATGAAATAGATATAATCACTTGAAGAACTTTAAAATGTCAAATTTCTCTATTGGAGTTTTTTGAAGAATTATTCACCAAGGAAGTATTGGTTCATGTGATTATCTCATGTAAGTCTGACTTTGAGTGAGTCATTGTAAACTAAGTCTGGTTTCTGCTTTTCATGCTAGTGACTACCCTTCAGCAGCGCCTCTTGCAGCCTGACTTCCAGCCAGTCTGTGCTTCACAGCTCTATCCTCGTCACAAACATCTTCTGATCAAACGATCCCTGCGCTGTCGGGTAATTATTACATTCTTTAGAATTGCCATTTGTACAAGAGAAAAGCAAAAATAAACATTTGTACCTGGCCAATCAAAGCTTCTGGAATGTAGTAAATATAAAAAATACTTAGAGAATGTACTAGGTGTCCAGGTACCAATTTAATTTGCTTTCAAGGTAAAAATCCTTACAACTATGAGGTGTGGATATTATTGTTATTGTTCTACAGATGTGGACACTGAGGTACCTGAAGGTTAATAAATTCATAGCACTAACTCCTAAAAGAGTAGTGAAAGAATATATAACTTATAGGCTGGTAAAGAGGAAACAAAAAGGAGTAATAAAATAATTTAAAAGAGAGGAAGAAAGAGGAACCATCAGCAAATCCAGCCTCTATAGATTTATGAAACAAACAGTTTCTTTGATAAATAAATTGTAAAAAAAAAAAAAAGAAAACTTTTAAATCCGTGCTATTCAGCAGAAATTTCTCTGATGATGGAAATGTTCTGTATATGTACAGTCCAACATGGTAGACACTAGCCACATGTCGCTGTTGAGCACTTGAATGTGACATTGTGTTTGAGGTGCTAGATCTTTCATCTTTGTTAATTAAATAATCACGTGTGACTAGTGGCTACTGACAATACAACTCTAGATTAGAAGAGACTTAAGAGGCATATCAACCAAACACAGCGTGTAGACTTCATTTAAATCCCAATTCAAACACAACCTAAGAAGAAAATGAAGGAAGCGGGGGGGATAGGAAAAAACATTTATGAAACCTTTGGGGAAATTTAAACACTACCTGGATTTTTTATGCTATTAAGAGAACTTTTCATGTTTTTAGGGATAATAGTATTATTATTTTCAAAAATACCTTTATCTTTTAGAGATGTATACCAAAATATTTATGGGTGAAATGACATGATATCCAATGTTTCAGAATAATAAGACATGGTAGAAGGGTGAGAGTATAGATGAAACAAGTTTGCCCATGGTTGCTAACAAGTTGCTAATTGTTGAAGCTGGGTCACTTGTACCTAGGAATTTGTAATACTATTCTGTATTTTGCATATGTTAGAAAATTTCTATAATGAAAAGGCTTTATAAAAAAAAAAAGGAAAAAGGGACTCCTGGTGGCTCAGTGGTTGAGTGTCTGCCTGAGGCTCAGGGCGTGATCCTGGAGTCCCAGGATTGAGTCCTACATCAGGCTTCCTGCATGTAGCCTGCTTCTCCCTCTGCCTATGTCTCTGCCTCCCTCCGTGTGTGTGTCTCATGAATAAATAAATAAAATCTTTTCTAAAAAATTTTTAAAAAAGAAGGAAAAGATACAGACTTCTAGTTATGGAATGAATAAATGACATGAATAAAAGGCTAAGCATAGGAATATAGTCAATGGTATTGTAATAGTGTAGGGTGACAGCTGGTAGCTACACTGGTGAGCATACCATATGTGGGAATATTGAATCACTATGTTGTACACCTGAAACTAATGTAGTGTTATGTGTCAACTATACTCAACAAATTTTTAAAAATAAATTAAAAGGAAGGAAAAGCCCACTTTAAGACACATAGATTAAAGGTAAATAGATGGAGACAGATATACCGTACTAATACTAGTCACTGGAAAGCAAGAGTAGCTATGTTAGTTTCAGAGAGAGCAGATTTTAAAGTAAAGGAAGTTAACAGGGATAAAAGACATCATATAATGATAAAGAGGTTGATTTTCAGGTAGCCCTGGTGGCACAGCGGTTTGGCGCTGCCTGCAGCCCGGGGTTTGATCTGGGGACACTGGATCGAGTCCCACGTCAGGCTCCCTGTGTGGAGCCTGCTTCTCCCTCTGCCTGTGCCTCTGCCTCTCTCTCTCTCTCTGTGTCTCTATGAATGGATAAATAAAATCTTTTAAAAAAAAAAAAAAGGTTGATTTTCCAGGAAGACATAATAGTTCTTAATGTGTGTATGTACCTAATGATAGTGTCAGACTATGTGAGGCAAAAACTGAGAGCTGCAAGGAGAAATAGATGAATCCACTGTCATAGTGTCATCACCCCTTTTTTCAGAAATGGGCAGATTCAGCAAGTAGAAAACAAGTATAAAACAAGTAAAGACATAGCCGAACACAACACCATTAATCACTAGATATAATTGGCATTTGTAGACTGCTTCATCTAACAACAGCAGAATACACATCTTTCTCAAGCTTACCTGGAACATTCATCAAGGCAGACTACGTTCTGAGCCAACAAACAACACAAAAAAAAACCCTATAATTTAAAAGGAATGAAACCATACCATGTCTACTCTCAGACCACCATGGGATTAAACTAGAAAGTAGAGAAAAGTAGAAAGTCCTCAATACATGTATTATATGTGGAGATTGAACAGGACGTTTCTAAATAGCATGTGTCAAAGAAGAAACCTCAAGAGAAATTTTAAAATATTTTAAATTGAATAAAAAGGAAAACAACTTAGCAAAATATGTGGGATGCTGTGAAAGCTGTGCTTAGAGGGAACTTTATAGTATTACATTTGTAGATTAGAAAAAGAAGAAAGATTAAAAATCAGTCATCTTAAGTGTTTACCTTAGGAAATTGGAAAGAGCAGATTAAGTCTATACTACAGTAAGTAGAAGAAAAGAAATAGTGAATAGACCTCCACAAATACAAACCAAAATATGAATTATGGTATATCCACACAATGCGTACTATAATTCTAAAAAAGAAGGTACTAATTTGGGGTATATTTTTAAGTGCAAAAAGCAGGATTTGTGACAAGTACACAACTTTTTGTGTAAGGAAAGGAAGGGAGGGAAAATCTGTGCGTATAAATATAAAAAGTTTTTTCAATATGCATATATATGTTAGGTTAGAAATAACATAGAGATAACATAAACAGACTCATGGGTATGAGGAAACTTGGTATTTACCAAATATAGCATTCCAGATTGTTGGGAAAAGAATAGCCTATTAAATTTTGCTAGATCAAATAATTACGTGAAAATAAAATTGGGTCTCTGTCTCACACCATACACAAAGGTCAATTTCAGGAATTTAGAAACTTTTTTTTTTTTAAGATTATTTAAAAAATTTTTTTTTTTATTTGAGAGAGATTGAGAGAAGAACGCATGAGCAGGAGGGAAGGGCAGACAGAGAGAAACAGACTTCCCACTGAGCAGGGAGCCAGTGCACGGTTCAATCCCAGGATCCTGAGATCATTACCTGAGCTGAAGGCAGACCCTTCAACTGAAGCCACTTAGGCACCCTGGAACATTAGAAACTTTAATGAGCAAATATGAAGAGCAAAACATCTAGAAACAGAAGAAAATCTTTGACTTCTGGGTAGGGGAATATTCCATAAATAAGACAAATCACAAAGTATAGAGGACAATATTATTATATATTTGACATATTAAGTAAAATGGACAATATTATTATATATTTGACATATTAAGTAAAATGTATATCTGCACTCCAAAGAAGACCCGTAAGTAATGAAAAGATAGGCCATGGCCTGAGAAAAGTAATTCGTAAGATATATAATTAAAGGATTAATGTCCAGGACATGTAAAGAACTTTAGCAAATTAGTAAGGAAAAGATACTCCAGTATAAAAGCACCCAGTAAATAGTAACATGCGAGTCACAGCAGAGGGAATCTCAATAGCCAGTAAACATGAAAGATACTCCTACAATAATCAGAGAAATGTCTCATTAAAACTACAGTGAGATACTGTTTGATAGTTACCAGATTAGCAAAAGTTAACACATGTGAGAAATGTCTGATGTATAAGAATACTCATTGCTGTATTATTTATAGTTGCAAAATCATGGAAACATCCCAGATATTCATCAATTTGGGTATAGTTGAATAAGTTCAGAAATGATTATAGTGGGATATAGAGGTAGCTCTTTGTGCTGGTATGGAATTCCAAGATAGATAAGTAAAAAAGCAAAGGGCAGTAGAGTATATAAAATGCTCCCTTTTATGTTATTGTAAAAAAATGATATGTGTATATACTTGTATGTGCATATATAGGCTATTTGTAAGAAAACACATGAGATACTGATTGGGCTGTGGGGAGAAGGACAAAGGACAAGTAATGGGTACCTTTACACTGAACCTGTTTTGTACTGTTAAGAAATTTTTAACCAGGTATATGTAGTACCCATTCAAGAAAGTAAAAAATTGTTACTGTATTTTAAAACATGGGATCTGAAATCACATTACTTGGATTTAAATCCCAGCTTTGATTCTATTCTTTTCTTCCCTTTTTTTTTTTTTTTTTTAAGATTTATTTATTTATTTTAGAGCATGAGTGCGTTAGGTGTGAGGAGGGGCCAAAGGAGAGAATCTCAAACACTTCCATCTGAGGGCAGAGCCTGACTCAGGGCTCAATCTCACCACTCCGAGATCATGACCTGAGCCAAAACCAAGAGTCAGATGCTTAACTGACTGAGCTACCCACACTCCCTGACCCAGCTTCAATTCTCACTGGCTCTGTGGAGTTGTACGGATTACTTAACCCTTTCTGTGCCCTGTTTTCATCATGTGTAAAATGGGGATAATAATTGTTATGGTACCTACACTTATAAAGTCAATATGATGTTTAAATCCATTTAAACTAAGGAACACATTGTTGTTCCACACACGTAGTATGTACTCAGTATGTGTTAGTTTTTATTTCAGTAGTTAAGTACCGCAAAAGTATAATAATATTTGATAGTGTGGTTACTTATGTCTAAAACATCTTTTGTAAATTTTGGAGATCAGTAGCATATGCTCTTTCAAAACATGCATGGTCTTGTAACAAAATAAAACCAAACTTGAGTAAATGCTATCCTTCTGAATTTAACAGCTCTGTGGATCCAGCAGAGTATATTCTTGATTTCCTCTGATACATACTATAATTTTTTATTTTTAGAAATGTGAACATAATTTGAGCAAGCCAGAATTTAATCCAACATCTATCAAATTCAAAATCCAACTGGTTGCTGTGTGAGTATTTTGGGATTGGTGTTTTTAGTTTACTGTTCTTTGCCTTTTTTCAACATGAAATGTATTTACTCTGGGCTTAAAAAAAAAAAAAAATGCATCAGAATAATCTTGCTATTTCTTCTGTTTAGGTTTTGAGTTACGTACCATGAAGTTTAAAACAACTTATAGACCTAGAATCAAGAGTGTTTCCATCAGAAACACACTGATAGTGTGGTGTGAGACAGTGATTGTTATGTTGATTATTGGACAGAGAGTAACTGTTCATTGATTACAAATTATAAAGTACCTAATTTTGGTAATGATCCTAAATATTGAAGTAAAAAATAACCAAGTATAGCAAATCAAAGAGTATCCTGGAACAATGCTCATCTTACTTATGTTCTAATAACAGTCATCAAATTAGATTAAAGTGATCATTAGTATTAATTTTACTGGGACTTGTCAGTAGAAGGGAATTTTGCTGCAAAAACCATCAATCAAACAAGAAAAATATTTTGAAAAATTAGGAAAATATTGTCTTGACGTCAGGGCAAGAAATGCTTAGAGGAAACTAAGTAAGGCAGCAAACCCAGAAACCACTAAGGAAGAAAATAGCTTGGCCTTTAGCAGAAAAACCTAACATATGTGAATTGTTAAAAAAAAAAATTGACAACAGAATCATGAGACAGACAATAGAGCAAGAAAGAATATTTCCTACTCCATGACAGATAAAAATTTAATGTCCCTAGACAATTCCCACAAATTGGAAAGATAAAAGTGGAAATGGGACAAAAGGATTTGAACTGGCAGCTTATAGAAGAGGAATTTCAGGGCAGCCCTGGTGGCCCAGCAGTTTAGCACCTGCCTTAGGCCCAGGGCGTGATCCTGGAGACCTGGGATCGAGTCCCATGTCAGGCTCCCTGAGTCCCCATGGAGCCTGCTTCTCCCTCTGCCTGTGTCTCTGCCAATCTCTCTCTCTCATGCATAGGTAAATAAAATCTTAAAAAAAAAAGAAGAGGAATTTCAAATGGTTAGTGAATACAGGGATAGATGCTGGTACTTGATAGGAAAAGTTTATAAATATATGCTATAATAAATAGCATTTAGTACTCCTGAGAATGTGGGGAAACATTTGCATACATTGTTGGTAGGCTTGTGGATTGCTAGTCTTTTTGGAGAGTGGCCTGGAATATCAAGACAAAACTACATAGACTAAACCGCAGTACTATCTTAGGAATCTATTCTGTTGAAGCAAAACCACCAATATCTAAAGATATATATGTAAGGATGTGTATCGTAACATTTTAAAAAGGCAAAAATCTAGAAATTCCAGTGTCTGGTTAGCCATTAACAATAGTTGATTAAATTGAGGTACACTCAGGTTGTAGAATATTACGCAGTAATTAAAAATAAGTCCTTACAGTAGTCAGGAATGTTGAGAAACACTGATCTGTTGACTTTGGAGGAAAGAATAGGTATATAAACACTAAACTGGGATTTGACTCTGGGTGGTTTTGAGTTCAGACTAAACACATGTGAGTATGGTATTGTGTTGTCTTACTTAGGGAGGCAGCAAAACATGAAGTGGTTAAGGGGAAAGACCCTAGAGCTACTTGACCACTCACCAGCAAGTTACTTCTCCCAAGCCTAGTTTCTTCATCTCAGTAATGGCAGTGATAATAATAACACCTGTCTCATGCAGTCACAGTGAAGATTATATAAGTTAAATTTAAAGCATTTAAAACATTACCTTGCACATAGTGCTATATAACAGTGGTAAGTAGGTGGTAAGTAGTACTTTGACCCAGTCAGTCATGGGCCCTATAACTAGTTGCCTTTTCGATTTACAGAAATGAATTAATAAAATCTCAAAAATTATCTAGCAAATGTATAAGGAAGATATTTACTATAATGCACAGAGATACATAGGCTCTAAATAGAAGTGTCCCTGGGATGGCTGGGTGGCTCAGTGGTTGAGCATCTGCCTTTGGCTCAGGGTGTGATCCTGGGAGTGCCGGGATCGAGTCCCGCTTTGGGCTCTCTGCATGGGCCTGCTTCTCCTCCCTCTTCCTATGTCTGTGCCCCTCTCTGTGTGTCTCTCATGAATAAATAAATAAAATCTTTAAAAAAAATAAATGATAGAGTCCCTAAGATTTCAGGACAACTCATTACCAGTTGGTTTCATGTCTTAAGATCTCATTATGATGGTATGATTCTTTAAGAGTCTTTTTGTGTGACATGTTCTAGTTAACTGGAAGAAATCTTTGCTGCAATTGCTTTAAAAAAGTGATAATTTTAAGAGACTTCAATGAACATTAATGTATTTTTTATTCACACATAGCAATTATATCCCAGAAGTGAGAATCATGTCGATTCCCAACCTTCGCTACATGAAGGTTAGTACTTTGCTTATTAACAGGAAGACTAAGGGTTGATCAGAGATGTGTGTGTGTATGTGTATGTGGGTGGCGGTATATTTAGCATGAAATTCAGGAGCAAGGGATAAAAAAATTTGAAATCATAAAAGTTTTGAGATTTTTAATTTCTTTATTCTGAGATTCTTGGCAGCAGCATCTTTAACATAAATTTTGAAGGAGCAGTGTGCACGTTATATAAAGATGGAATGATGGGTGAGGAGAGAAAATGTTTTACCCCACAGACACCTTTAGCTCTTCTCCAGCCAGAAGACTCTCCACATCCCATTTCTGTGTGTCAGATACCAGGAATCAACCAGATTTCTTCTTTACTACAGCTCTTCTTCTTTGAGTTCCTTATCTGTGCCCCCTCCTGCCCCCCCCCCGCCCCGGGGGTTGTAGAATATTCTCTAGCAGCCCCTTTAGTTCTTTACTTTTGTGCTGCTTATGAAGACATTTATGTAATCCATGTTCATCTGAAAGATTTTGGCAATCTCAAGAAAGTACAAAACGAGCAAATTATGGGTCAAGAAATCTTAAAAGTCTTTTAGAGTCCTAATGAATGATTTTTTTCAATATCTGGCTACCCTGCAGCTCCCATATTTTATTTATGAGAACTTTCAGACTAAGCAGACTAAGTTATGCTCAGGAGTCCTTACATGGAGGACTGGTTGGAGCAAGAGTTGTAAACTTTAATCACTTAGATAATGTACATTCCTCAGAATTTCTGAATCTAGTACCTGGCTCTTTCTGTGGGATCTGTCCTATTTCCTCATGTAATTTAAGTAGCTCCAGAGCACACATAGCCCAATATATAAATAATAAAATAGGAATCCGCCAGCCCTCTGAGAATGATGTAGTGACTTAGAGGTATAGGTGGGTGTTATTGCTTAGGAGTAAGGGGGGCTGGGGTTGTAATGGTTTTCTGAAATGCTTGGTGTAGCAATAAGAAGGTGGACCTAGGTGGCAGCAGTGGAACATGTCTGAGACAGGCTTTTCCTATTCCCCAGGAGAGCCAGGTCCTCCTGACACTTACAAATCCAGTGGAGAACCTCACCCATGTGACGCTGCTGGAGTGCGAGGAGGGAGACCCCGATAATGTCAATAGCACTGCTAAGGTAGGAGCATTTTGCCTTATCCTGAGGGACCTTGACTTTCCCTGGAGGGACTTTTTGACCTGCTTAAAGGACTCCACACTGTCTTCTGTTCCCACATCCAAGCACTAATCAAATTCTTTGGATTTCACCCCTTGAGGGTTTTTTTTGCTGTATGCGCAATCACACTGCCGCTGCCTTCTGCAGATCTTGTTCTTTCTTACCTGGACTGTGCCAGTAACATTCGGGATGACCTGTTTGGAATCCACCCTTACTTCCTTTCCAGCCTGTTGTCTGTTTTGCCACAAGAGCAACCTTTGTAAAATCTATCTCTGATCATGGCATGCTGGTCATTTGGCATTCCTCTGACTTAGGGAGGAAATCCACATTCTTTGGCATAGCTAGAGAGGTCCTCCACGGTCTCCCTCTGTTGTTCCAGGATGCCCTTTCCCCAGATCTCCAAATCTAGCATTCTCCAAATCAAACATATTAATGCGTGTTATCCGAGCAGATGCAATGGTTATGCACTTTCATGCTGGAGAATTACAGATGCTACTCTCTCTACCTAGAGTGCCATTCTCTGACATACAGGCCCACACCTGTCAGTCTTACCATACTCAGTTTTCAAGACCCATAGAAAATTTTCAGCATGTCCTTTTAAAAGCTGGTATGCCTCTTCTAGCTGCCCTCTGCTTACATGTAGTATACATGGCACCAACTATTAAAATAGGTGATTTTGATTTTCAGTAAATGTCAGTTGAATGAGTAAAATGTAGCCTTTCTTCATTTTGCTACTTGGTGATTCATGTAATACTTGGAATTTTAGATCAAGAACTTTACTCAATGGGCAATCTGTTACTGACTTATAATTCTGCATGATACAGCAAGAATTGATAGAAATGGTGCCTGTGTTTTACTTAGCTGTTACTCAAAGAATACTTACTAGAGAATTTTCTCAATCCCCTTTTTCTTTTTTCTTTCTGCTTTTTAATTATTTCACTTATTAGCATCACTTTCAAAGAGAGATGAAACTCATCTGTCCTTGTTCTTGTAACTTGTTCCCATGAGACAGAAATAAATGACAGAAATGTACACCCAGCTTACAGACTTCCTATCTTTCTCTCTCTTCATGCCTCCCCAGCCTCATTTGTATATCCATAATTACAACCGTGGTTGACATTGTTCAATCAGCTAACCTCTAACGTAGCAAAATTAAAGCCTAGTCACGACATAAGGCTTAGTCTGAAGAATGCTGACCTGTTCTTTATTCTTGTACTTTTACTAGAAATGTCTATGTTCCTAAACAGTATGTTATTAAACTCTGTATGAATGAAGTAATACCATATGTTTTTTTTGAAACTTGAAGCTTACTTCTCTATGTTTAAGTCAGTGTCCTACTGTGTTGTATGTTGAATGAATGTCCTAAAACACATTGATTCTTTCTGAGGTGACCCTGTCTGTTTTTTGCTCCAGGTGGTAGTGCCTCCCAAAGAGCTCATTCTAGCTGGCAAGGATGCAGCAGCAGAGTATGACGAGTTGGCGGAACCGCAGGACTTTCAGGATGATCCTGAGTGAGTTCTCTCTTAGTGACTCCCCAACACACCTGCAGTTGGCTAATAGAGGAGGCTCACCTAACGATCCCAATTTTCTTATCTTGATTGTTTAAGGTGATTTTTTTCTTCCTGTTTATAAAAATAATTATGACAAATTTGCAGAATACACCTAAAATAGTAAAGAAGAAAATAAAATACCACCACCAGAGATAAGCACATTAACATTTTGGTTGTTTGCCCTTCCATATATTTCTTCCATCATTGGGATCATTCTGTAAGCAGTTTCTGATCTCTGTTCCTATTTAAATATATTTTCCCCTGTTAATAAACATTTTCAAGTGCATGACTTTTAATAGTTGCGAACAGGATACAGTATTCCCTCCCTATAGTTTTATCATTGGATTTGTCTATTTATCCCTCCCCACCTGCCCTTCAAGAATAGATTTTACTCTCTCATACTTAGTAACTGAGAAGTAAAAAACCAAACCATTCCTGGGATGAGGAGTATATCAGTCAGGATCCAGTCTAAAACTGCAGCAGGTACTGCCCCTTCCTGGGTGAGGAAGCATTGCTGGAGTGATGCCTGCCAGAGAACCACACACAAATAGGAAGCTTGTAGGCAGGAGCAAGCTCTTTCCCCTCCAGGTTTCTAGTCTCCTTCAGAGCCCTCCATTTGACAGGGAGCCAGCCTGCAAAGCTGAAAGATGAACAGCAGAGTCCTGTGTCACAAAGCAAGATTGTTTTTAGCAGATGTAGGTAGGGGGGCACCAAAATCTGCATTTTTTTCTTTAAAAAAGCTTCCCAGATACAGTGATTAGGAAATTATGCAAGAAAGACACTAATTTTTTCCTTTTCACTCTTTTTAACTGAGTTTTTTATTTTTTAAATGAATCAGACAAATTAGGGGTTTATTTATTTACCAGAGCACAAAATGCATTGAGTTAATATAATACAAAGTGCATTCTCTGTAATCTTTGCTTTATGTGTGTCCTTAAATGACATTAATTCAGTATATAAATTTGTTAAACCAAAGTCAGCTGTTGGAAAGATCATCTGAGATATCAAATTCTAGTCAGATTACATGACAGATTAATAAAAAATTGAATTATACTTCATATTGCACTTTTAGGACTTTCAGATATTTGGAAATTAATACTATATAATACTTTGTAAATGTTTAAATCCAGTAACTTAGAGTATCATTGAATAGTAGATCAAATTATGTTTCATTGCCCTTTGACTTTTTGTTTGAAGTTATTAAAGCACAAACTTCAAGTGCATGCCAGAGATAATCAGATTGGAAATCTTAAATAAAGAGATTATTTTTCTATTCTAAAAATTTCTTTTTTTTTTTAAGTTTTTTTATTTATGTATTCATGAGAGACACGGGGGGCAGGGCGGAGGGCAGAGCACAGAGACATAGGCAGAGAAGCAGGCTTCCTGCAAGGAGCCCAATGTGGGACTTGATCCCAGACCCCAGGATCATGCCCTGAGCCAAAGGCAGATGCTCAACCACTGAGCCACTCAAGCATCCCTATTCTAAAAATTTCTAATTTACAGAGCTTATTTATAAAAACACTAATTTTATGGTGTTCCAGAAATTCCTTTAAAGCTCTGAGTTAATATCAGTCTGTATCCGTTAGAAATATTACCACATGCACACAAACATAAATGTAAAGGGATATTCACAGCACCATTGTTTATAACAGGAAAATTGGCAATAACATCAGTATATACCAATTACAGTAAATCTATAATAGAGTACTATGTGGCCATTAAGTAGAATGGAGACAATCTATATATACCAGTATGAAAAGGTGTTTGTGATAAACTGAGTGGAAAAAAAACAAGTTAATAGAATAGTGTGTCCCTTTTAAGTTGGTTAAAAAAGCAGAAAAGTGTAAAAGCTCATAGAAAAATATCTGGTAGGTTAAGAACCAAAGTATTTGTAGTTTTTCTCTATGTGCTAAAGGGGAAAATAAGGGAAGACTTACTTTTTCCCATTTGAATTTTTTAGGACTATATTTTACTTTTGTAATATTAAAAAGATAGATTGACATTTTGCTGAAAGAATTCTTTGCTATAAAATGGGATGGTGGCCTTAACTTGTCATCAGATAAAATGTAAATCCTGGTGGCTTGGCTGACTTGTGACCTGCCTAATACTATATGTTTTTTTTTTCCATAGCATTATAGCCTTCAGAAAGGCCAACAAAGTGGGTATTTTCATCAAAGTGACCCCACAACGTGAGGAGGGTGAAGTGACCGTGTGCTTTAAGATGAAGCATGATTTTAAAAACCTGGCAGCCCCCATCCGCCCCATTGAAGAAAGTGACCAGGGCACAGAAGTCATCTGGCTCACCCAGCATGTAGAACTCAGCTTGGGTCCGCTTCTTCCTTAAAAGGTGCCACTGGTGGGGCAGATCCCAAAGGACATTATCACCACGAGCCCACGTTAAAATGTGGAAGCCGCTGCTTCATTAAGCCTTGTTTGTAACAATGTACCCATGCACTACTGAATCCTATTCCTAGGAGGGTGGGGACATAGGCAAGGCATGGGGAACACAAGCTAACTGCTGTTCCTCTTGCTCTGACTTCTGTTAATACCAGTAAATCTGTCTCCCTCACTGAACCCTGCACGTCAAATAACAACAGCATTGTTCCCTCCCCAAAAAGGGAGATGGCTGTTCTTTGGAGTGGCATTGGATTTACCACCTGAAAAATTCTGACCATGTCTCCCAGTCTGATCTCAAAAAGGATCACAATCTCACAGATAAAATGTTAAATGATAACTGAAAGGTAGACCTTCTCTTAATGAGCCAGCATTGGTCCCAGTGTACCAACCGCTATCTGCATTCCATTTAGTTATAATCTCACAGTCCTAATGTATCCCTTCACTCGCTGCCATGCCTCCCATCTTGCTGAGGTTTCCATTTGACAGAATAGAATTGTCATACTGTCTTAATTTTGTGGTGTTTGGAAAAACCTGTGAGATTCTTAAGGCACTTTCATTTGCTTTCTTCTGAGAGAATACAGGATGCTTATGTATCAGGTGCTCTTAAAATTTCTTTCTCTTTAGAGTATGGAACTTATTCAAGCAATCACATGTCATGTCAAAGGGGTGGAAAATTCCATTCATTTTAAATGTTACCACAATATCCAGGGGTTAACGCTGACATCCGGAGGCAGCCTTTTTGTGTCTTACTCCCTCCTCCTCCCCTTTGCTCTGCCTCTTTAATTCAATAAGTTGTTCTAAATACTTGACACCTGGAAAGAGCCCAAAGAAAACTTGGTAGACAAGTTCACTTCTGGAATGCAAAAAACATTTTAAAGGTTAGATTTTTAGCATGATCCGAACTAATGTCTTTCCATTGATTTGAAGGGGAAAATAGCAATTACAATGTCTTGAATCCCAAATTGGATATTAAGATAAAGAAACTTTCCCCTTACTGAGTTTAAGACTTATATCATATGATATGTTGAATAAGGCCATTTTGATTGTAAACCATAAAGTAGTTCCGCTAGTCCCCCAGAATACTTGCCTGACAGCACATATGCTGTTTCCTTTTGGTATCCGGCAGTTGGCTTGTAACCTTAATTTCTGTGATGTTTTCTAAAATGAGACTTGACCAAGCAGACCACCAGCTGCACCACATTTTCCGTAAATGTATTGTTAGCAAGCAGCCAACACATTTTTGGGGAAAAGAGAAATTTCCTGTTTATCCTGTTTTTTTTTTTTTTTTTTTTTTTTTAAGTTCAAGCTTTTAATTTAAAAAAAAATTAAGATATATAGTAATCTAGAATACATTAGCTCCCTCTGGAAAGTAAAAATATTTAGGAAGCCTTTGAAAGACACTAAATTGTATTCAAAAGGTCAAGCTAACTTTATGAAACAATGTTCCACAGAGTAATATATATGCTGCAATATAAGAAAAAAATACACGTATTTCTAATATTATGACAATAATAAGTAAGGTTTAGCCTGTTAGGAGTTGGGGTAGGGGATTGTAATGACAAATTTGCAGTCTATAGAAATAGTTTAACTTTTTGTGACCCCACAGAGTGTCAGTTTTTATTTCACTACCTGCTAGAGCCTACTCGGAAGCCATTCCTCCAGATTTGCCGGTGGAGGACTCAAACGTCAAAGTAGAGAATAGAATGGCTTCCTGTGTTTACACATTTGCGTACTACACACAGTTGTATATTGTGCATTTATGGCATGTAGCTAGTACTCATTCCCAGAAATAATAATGTTGAAGTAATCAGTCTCATCACCCCCATGTGACACAGAAACACAAAAATACTTTTGATCATAGAAGTTTTTTTCTTCAGAAGCCAAATTAATTTGAAGTATAACAGAGCCATTGTTTTAATGTTTCCTCAAGATAGTTTTCAGTGCAACCAGTATTCTGTGTATTAGTATACATAAATTATGGTTCAACACCTGCAGCTGGTGAATTCGGAATTTTATTTGTTGCTTTTTTATATTAGATCAGGTGCAAGATTGTCAGTGCATAGACAGTGCCCACCACTGCAGACGAATGAGATGTCATTAGCACTAGAAACTACAGTTTTGGAAACATAAAGCTAAGTTAACTTGTATTTGTGGTTTGATTAGCCCATTAAGGTTTTGTTCAAAGTGCTTATAGGTATAATGAGCCAAGTAAATGTCATGCATATTTGTGAAGAAACATCCTTTTTGGTCCCTTTTGAGAATGAGAGGCACTTCCTTGATCTTTATGAATTACAGGTTCCTGTTTTGCCTTATAGCTTAACTTAATGTAGTGAAATAAAGCAGACAAAGCTTGAGTGTGTCTTTCATTTGCATTCAGGAGGGCTGATTGGAACAGCATGGCTCAGAGTCAGAAGACTGGCTTGGAGTGAAGAGAATTAGTATGTCAGTGGGGCATGCTCCCTCTTCCATTTCTTAAATGAACTAAGCTGAAACCTCATATAGTTAGTTCACTATAACAGAGATGATACTTGGGCTCCTTATATTCTCAGAACTAGTATATAAATGTTCTGTTAGGTTTCTATCAGCTTTTATCCTGAGTCATTGCTCCCAAAGATATATTTTCAGGTATCTATAGTGGCCCACCTCTGATAGGTAGCCACTCCTCCACCTTCACCTGTACTCCTGTAACTCTTCTTTCCCTCTTATCGTAGATGAACTGTTCATGCCCCTGTCTAAAGCCAGACCCACCACTTAGTGTAGTCGGTCTCATCCTGTCACCTGTTCAAGGATGTTACTTCAGCAATTCTTCCTCCACTCTCCTGCATTGTTTCCATCACCATGCTAGGATTTCTTTTATCTTAGAAACTCACCTCGTACCCCTCTTCAGCTGCTACTCCATTTCTCTACTCCCTTTACAGCAAAACTCCTTCAAAAACCTTGAGTACCTCTCCTCCTGTTCTTACCCGAACTGCTTCCACTTAGGCTGCCACCCCAGCACATCACCAAAATTGCTTATGTCAAGTTCTCCAACAATCCACACTGTTAAATGCATGGCTGATTCACAGTCCATATCTGCTTAATCTTTCAGTAGCGTCTGGCAGCTGATCTCACCCACCTTGAAAATCTTTCTTGACTTGGTTTCAGAACACAAAGCCTCCTGGTTTTGCTTCTACCTTACTGGCAAGCTTTTCTTCCATAAGGAATGTGCCAAGTATTTCTTACTCTTTTCTCTCTGCTCACTCTTAGTGATCTGTTTTCAGACTATTAAATTTACATACTGGGGCACCTGGGTGGCTCAGTGGGTTAAGCATCTGACTCTTGATTTCAGCTAAGGTCATGATCTCAGGATCATTGAGATCAAGCCCCATGTGAGGTCATGCCTAGCACAGAGCCTATTTAAGATTCTCCCTCTCCCCCTGCCATTCCCCGTGAGCGTGCTCGCTCTCTTTCTCTCATCTATCTATCATCTATCTATCTATCTATCTATCTATCTATCTATCTATCTATCTATCATCTACCAACTTTAGAATAGTCTCTGAAAGTTCAAAACCACAGTGGATTTTCTCTTACCACATCTGCTTCTCCTGCATTCATCCCTAACTAAATGGAACTGTATCCTTTCAGTTGCTCACAACAAAAACCTTGGCATCAACCTTGACTCTTTACATGCCACATGCAGTAAGTCAGCAAATCGTATCAGCTCCATCTTCAAACTATGACCACTTCACACACTCCACCATTACTATCCTGGGCCAGATCACCATAGGCTCTGTAGACCTTGAGGTTATTGCAGTAGCATCCAGACTGGTCTGACCTAACCCCACCCGTTACTCCGTGTTCAACACAGCAGCCAGAATGAATAAGGCATTTTTCCACTTCAAACTCTTAGGCTTTTTAGCTTGCCCAAGAGCAAAACAAATACAGACTCCTTTTAATGGCTAATGAGGTCCTACATGAAATGAACCCACCCCCTACCATCGCTGCCTCCCTGAATTCATCTGTTATTTCCCCATGCTTTGTCCACTCCAGCCATACAAGTCCCTGCTGTTCCTGAGTCTCCTTGGCAGGCATCTTCTCAAGGCCTTTGCACTGGATGTTCCATCTGCTTAGAAAGCTCTTCTCCCAGATACCTGTATAACTCACTCCCTCATCACAATCAGGCTTATGCTGAAAGATTTCCTTCTTAGGCTTTCCCTGACCACCTTGTTTAATGGTGTGAAAACTGTCTTCCCTAAGCACATTCCCTATTCCCCTTGGCTGCATTCTTTTTTTGCATAGCACTAAACACCAGCATAATATATTCTTTACTTTTTGACACATTACACTAGAACACAAACTCTATAGTGCAGGGATTTTGTCTTTGTTGTTTTTTAGTTTCTATAGCTCCAGAGAATAGAATACCTGACAAATAGTAGGCACCTAATGTTTGTTGAATAATGCCACCCTTTCCCTTATGTATATGTCTCTTGATCTTTTAGCTTTATTTTTTTAGTACACATAAGCCTCTTGTCATAAGCCAAATATCTCACTTGCCTTGAGCTTTCTTGTTCTACTGTTTTTTCTACCCAGAATACTCTTCCTTCTCTCTGCACCTTCTCCAGAACTATTTCTCTGCTGTCTTCCCATTTTTCCCTTACTCTCATCTAGAAATGATCTTGATCTACAGCACTGTTATCTCTCCAGGGCATTTCCCTTTTCCTTTATGGGGTTTTGTATGTGTGCAGCCCAGTTACTGGATTGCAGACTCATTCAGAGATAAATTTGAGCCCCTTTATCATGTGCCTCCCCTTTATTCCATTGAAAAAGCAGCCATGGGGAATCCCTGGGTGGCTCAGCAGTTTAGCGCCTGCCTTTGGACCAGGGCTTGATCCTGAAGTCCCGGGATGGAGTCCCACATCGGGCTCCCTGTGTGGAGCCTGCTTCTCCCTCTGCCTGTGTCTCTGCCTCTGCCTCTTTCTCTGTGTCTCTGTGTCTCTCATGAATAAATAAAATATTTTAAAAATTATAAAAAATATTAAAAAAGAGAAAGCAGCCAGCACAAACTAAAAAAAACTCAGCTGAGTCGCTTGATGCTCAATGGCAATACTTTATCCTCATTTTCTGGCAATCAGGGACATTTATAGAGAAATATATAATGACTTTAAGTATGAAATGCAAGTAACATTAAATAATATGGAATCTACCATATTTTTTTTAAAGATTTTATTTATTCATTCACAAGAGACACAGAGAGGCAGGCAGAGGCACAGGCAGAAGGAGAAGCAGGCTCCATGCAGGGAGCCCCATGTGGGACTCGATCCAGGGACCATGGGATCACGACCTGAGCCGAAGGCAGATGCTTAACCGCTGAGCCACCCAGGCGTCCTGGAATATACCATATTATTGAAAAAATAAAAAATGGCCCCTTTGTTAAAAAAAAAAAAAGTATCAATACCCATGTTTGTAACATCTAACACTCTTTTTGAAACCTAAGTTTCTAGTTCAGAGCTTTTGGCAGACAAAGTAGCTACTTGCTAAAAAAATACTGTTCATTTTCACTGTACTTGTTTTTAAGGCTACATCTAAACATGTGATACTAATTTCCCATTTATAGAAGTGACAAAAATTTTCCTCTTAAGCTGTATTTCAAAATGAGGTCACTCAGGAGTTCCAAGACTCCTGCCTGTGATGTAGGTATCTGGAAAGAGTGTCACCCCCTGCTCAAAAAGAAAAGGTGGATAGATGATAAAATCACAAATTTTATTGGATCAGAGAGCTGATATTGCAAAGCAACAAAGTAGCCTGAATTTCAAGGAGAGACAGAAACATAGACTGCGCTCTCCTGTAGCAGAGCAGCACAGCACGGGAAGAAGTGTGGACCATGATACGAATAGGTAAGAGAAAATCAACGAAAATCTTAAAGAATGGTTAAAAAGGCCAAATTTAGGCTAACATGACAGCATAAAATCCCTGGGAGCCTAAGACATTAGGAGCTTGCATGCACTCATAAGCTCTTTTCAAAACCTCCAGCGGGTATTCATGAGAAAGACCTACAAGGAGGGGAGGATCCTGGAGCTCCTCAGAGTGTCCTTGGTTTGGAGGCATGCAGGAGAGGTCTACTGCTACTATAGGAAAGCCAGGAGAGGGTGGGGAGATGGGGTAACTGGGTGACGGGCACTGAGGAGGGCACCTGATGGGATGAGCACTGGGTGTTACACTATATATTGGCAAATTGAATTTAAATTTCTAAAAATTAAAAAATAAATTTCTAAAAAAAAAAAAAAAAAGCAAAGGCAGGGAGCTTGCCTCCTCCTGCCCAGGCTCTTCCCTCATAAGGAGGAAAAAGGCCTAAACTACTAGGGGAGGAACAGAAAGTTGTGTCTTCCAAGGGCACAGGGGCCTGGTAAGAAAAATCCTCTACTCTTGGGGGAAAGGAACAAGATTTAGTCCTGAGCTCCAGGATTTTATACCAACCAAAACCATTAAAGTTGTACCACTGCAGGAAGGACTGGAAACTCTCCCCTACAAGGCCAGCCACAAACACAAGTCATGGTTTGGCTACCACAGACAGGAGGGCAAGAATGTTGAGGGAAAAAAAACATTCCCAAGGCCTGGCCACAAAGGACCTACTAAAGAATGAAGTTGAACCAGAACAAAGAACCCCCAACCTATTCCCAACTACCAGCCTAGCAAGGAGCTAATAACAACAGCAGCTGGGGGATATGCAAGGCCATAGAGACTTACCACTATGGTACAGGTGTGCCAGGCAGCTAAAAGCTAAGGATGAAATATGAACACTCGAGAAAAGTTTTTTAGCCCCATCCTAAAGCACAAAATAAGGCTAGAGGAAATGAAATCTGTAATGCACTGAAGGCAACCTTAGCAACAATAAAACCCAAACCCAGCTCAATTTCTAACTGGATTGACCAAATCCCAAATAGCCTAACAGATCTCTGCATTTCCAAGCATTAATACTATCTGCTTCAGTCTACTGTTACACAAGCAATGACTGGTATTTAATAAAAAATTTGAGTTACGGACAAGCCAGAAAAACTCATTTTTCATAGACAATAAGACCATATACAGATATGACCTAGATGTTGGAACTATCAGACAGGGACTTAAACTATTAACATGTTGAAAAATCTACTTGAAAATAGGGATAATATATATGAACATTTCAGCAGAGAGGCAGAAACTATAAAAAAGGGACAAATTGAAAAAAAAAAACAGGATCAGAGATGAAGAATATCCTCTATGAGCTCATGAGTAGGCTTGTCATAGCTGAGGAAATAATCAGGAAACTTAGAGAAAGGTCAATAGAAATGATCCAAACTGAACACCCTGCAAAATTAGTGAAACAACACCATATTCAAGATCTATGGAACAATATCTGATATGTATAATTGGAGTCCCAGATGGAGAAGAAACTAGACAGAAGAGTATTTAAAGAAATGATGTCTAAGTTTGCAAAACAGGGGCTCCTGGGTGTCTCAAGTCAGAAAAGCATGCAACTCCTGATCTTGGAGTCGTGAATTGAGCCCCAGGTTGGGTGCAGAAATTACTCAAAGATTTTAAAAACTTAAAAGAATTTGCAAAACCTAACAAAAGATAACAAACCATAGGGGCACCTGGCTGGCTCAGTCAGCAGCGCCTGCAACTCTTGATCTTGGGGTCCTGGGTTCAAACTCCAGGCTGGGCATAAAGTTTACTTGAAAATAAAAAATGAAAAAGGGGTGCCTAGATGGCTCAGTTGAAGCATCTGACTCTTCTGCTCAGGTCTTGATCTCAGGGTTGTGAGACTGCACTCTGCATCAGGATCCACTGGGCATGAAGCCTGCTTAAGATTCTCTCTCCCTCTACCCGTCCTCCTACTAAGAAAAAAATAAATCGTTTTAAAAAAGATAACATAGATTCAAGAAGGCAACATAAATCCAAGAACTTTCTCATACAGGAAACATATACTTACCATATGATCAAGTAATCCCACTCCTTGGTATTTACAAATGAAACGTATGGCCATACAACAGCATGAATGTGAATGTTTATAATGGCTTTATTTATAATCATTGAAATCTGGAACAACTCAAATGTTTGTCAACTGGCATATGGATTTTTTAACCTCCCTGGTACAACCAAACATTAAAATTTTCAGCAATATAAAATTAACATGTCAGGAAACCGATGTTGGCGAGGATGTGGAGAAAGGGGAACACTCGTACATTTTTGGTGGGAATACAGTCTGGTGCAGCCACTCTGGAAAACAGTTTGGAAGTTCCTCAAAAAGTTGAAAATAGAGCTACCCTACAACCCAGTAATTGCACTACTAGGTATTTACCCCAAAGACACAAATGTAGTGATCCAAAGGGGCACCTGCATCCCGATGTTTATAGCAGCAAAGTCCACAGCAACCAAACTATGGAGAGAGCCCAGATGTCCATTGACAGATGAAAAGATAAGGTGTGGTATACATACCACACCATCAAAAATGAAGCCATCAAAAAATGAAATATTGCCATTTGCAACCATATGGATGGAACGAGAAGATGTTACGCTAAGTGAAATAAGAATTGGAGAAAGAATTATACGATATCATGTGGAAGTTAAGAAAACAGGATCATAGGGAAAGGGAGAAAAAAAATCAGACATGACGAAATCAGGGAGATGAACCATAAGAGACTCTTAATCATAGGAAACAAAGTGAGGGGTGCAGGGGTCTGGGGGAGGAATGGGGTAACTGGGTGATGGGCATTAAGGAGGGCACGTGATGTAATGAGCACTGGGTGTTATATAGGACTGATGAATCACTGCTACCTCGAAACTAATAACATTATATGTTAATTAACTGAGTTTAAATTTAAAAATAAAAATTCTCAGCAATAGGAAGGAACAAGTTACTGATACATGTAACAATATGGACGAATCTCAAATACAATATTGGAAGAAAAGACGCCAGACTCAAAAAGCTATATAGGATTCCACTCATGATATTCTGGAAACAGCAAAACTACAGGAACAGGACAAATCAGTGGTTGCCGGGACTGCGTTGTGGGGAGAGAGGAATTTACTTGGTCACAAAGGAACTTTTGGGGGTGATGGAACCATTCACGATTTGTAGTGAATGTATGTAAAAATTCATAACTATATACCAAGGTAAACTTACTGTTCATAAATTATACCTTAAAACTGATTTTTTAAAAAATGTGATGACTTAAACATATTAGGTAGTTTAATAACAGCGTGTTAAAATTATGGACATGGTACAGAATGCTTGAATTCATAAAAATATTGGCAATGCAGTAATGAGTCGTTCAAAAAATGGTGTGACAACGGACGTGTTGATCCAGAAGGCCCTTTTTAATTTCATAAGGTCAGAAAAGAGTACTGTTGTCCTTGGGTCTGTGGTTCCACCCTTAGCTACACCACCAGAAGCGCTAGTTACTTAATCTCTCTAAACTCCAGGTTTCCTTTTCTATAAAAGAGGGACAATCATACTTGCCTAGAGGGTAGCGGTTGCCAGATAAAATGCAGGACATCCAGTTAAGTTAGACTGGACTTTCAGATGCCCGAGTCGTTTTTAGTATGAATGTGTCCCAAACATATTTGTTGGCTGTTTATCTGAACTTCAACTGGACGTTTGTGCTTCTGCTTGGTGAAGCTGGCAACCTCACCGAGAAGTTCTTGTGACAATTAAGAGATGGCACAGCAAGCCGGGGGCCCAGGGCTGGGCATGGTAAGCGCTCCGTGGGAGCTAACGCTGTTCTATTATTTTTGAAATGTTTTATTGGAGTTCAATTTGCCAACATACAGCATAACACCCAGTGCTCATCCCGCCCAGTGCCCGTCACCCAGTCACCCCCACCCCCCGCCCACCTCCCCTTCCACCATCCCTTGTTCGTTTCCCAGAGTTAAGTGTCTGTTTTAATCCCAGCCCCTCATTCCTTACTTGTTCCTTTATTTTTTTCGCTCAACTTTAAAATAAACCAATTGTACTGGCGGCTCTTCTCCCCAGGCAGCGACCAACTCGAAGCAAGCATCAGGGTACCACCCACCCGCACTCCCAACCGGTAAGAAATTCCGGGTGACGTCATGACGCACAAGCGCCGCCCCCCAAGGGCGCCCGAGACGCATAAATAAGACGTCAGCGGGCCGGGAGCCAGCCTCGGGGCCTGCCGGGATTGTGGCGGTCCCCTCTCCCCACTCGGAAGCCGCCGCTGCCTCCAGACGCTCTCAAGATGGCGACCTCTCTGGGTTCCAACACCTACAACAGGCAGAACTGGGAGGATGCGGTGAGTACGCTCGCCCGAGGAGGACAGAGAGAGGCGGCGGAGCCAGGCCTCCTTCGGGCAGGCTGGGCCGCGGCTGGCGAGCGGCCGAGGGAATGCGGGGACGGAGCCAGCGCTGCGGCCTAGCTCGCACGGAGCGGGCGGCTGGAGGGCGGCCCTCCTCCGCCGGCCGGGAGGGACGGGGCTTCGCGGGTCCGGGACCGGGACCGGCTCGCTCCCCATCCTCGCCCTCTCCACTCATTTCGAGCTGGTCTCTTCTCGCGCCGCCTGCCGGAAGTGCAGGCCGCGCCCCCTCCCGCGGCGGGGCCCGCGCTGGACCTCGGGTTCCTGCCCTGCCCTGACCCCCGCCCCGCTCCTCGCCTCCCCTCCCCCCGTGCCCACGAGTGTGGCTGAGACGGTAGGGTCTTCGGGGCCTGGCTCTCAACCACATTTCCCATTTTCACCAGGACTTCCCCATTCTGTGCCAGACGTGTCTAGGAGAAAACCCATATATCCGAATGGTGAGTGATCGCGCGTGAAACGAGAGTTCTCAGGTTCTGTCAGTGTTATGTATTGGCTCGCTGTCCAGTGAAATGCTTCTCGTAGCTACGCCAGAACAATGCGTTGCTCCTGTACTGACCTAGCCCAAAGCGTAGGGACGGTTTGCAAAGGACTGTCGTGCTTACTATTCTGTCCCTGGAACTCAGCAGCAGCCCTGAGATGTAGGAGTCCTACTAGAACAGCGAATATTTGTTGAGCATTACCTAGCAGTTAGGTCTGTTAACCAGAGGCAGAGACAGCTCTGTCTCCTCAATATGGCAAGTAAGGAGTAGACCTTGGATTTAAATTCAGATATGCTGACTCCAGGAACCTTAGCAAGGTAGGAGGAGAACCAGGACTAGATAGTAGGTGTCCTGACTCCTAACCAGGTGTCTTTAGTCTCTATAGTGTAAGGTAACCACATCTTTATAGATGAGGGGAAAATAATCAGTAATTAACATCTAATGATTAGAATAGGGCTGTGTTGTGATGGATCCCAGAGGTCTTAATTGACCCTATACAGAGTATCTGCACAGGATGAGTCTATAGTAGTTACCTCTGACTAACCGTTGTACAACGGGATGGCCATAGCTACGTCCTCCGTGATTTGGGGACTGTGGAAACTGTTAGGAATTTAAATTCTTCGGGAGAGAACTTGGGAGCCAGAAATGAGCCTAATAATTGTGGCAGTGGAAAGATACACATTTACCTGGTATTAGGTCTGTAATATTCTTAGGAGATTATAATTCACAGTAGCTGGTTACAGTATATCTCCTCTCTGCCACCTCCAGTTGGCGGTCCCCCCACCTCGTTAGGATGCCAGGGATCTCCGGACACATTTCTTGGCGGTTATCTTTGACGAAGGAGCAGACGTCTAGTTTTTATCTTTCTGTAACTTGCTCTTTTCTGTTTTTTCTGTTTCAGACCAAAGAAAAGTATGGGAAAGAATGTAAAGTAAGTGTGTCTGTTAAAGAGTAATGATGTAATTTCATTTTCCAACTTGCTGGGCTTTTGAGGTTCTCCAATAAAAATCAGCGCTACACAGACTATCATATATTATTTATATACTCATTGACTGTTAACTGTTTAGTGTGAGAGATAAGAAAGTGAGCTCTGTAATATAAAGATTCTTAACCTAGTGTCTGTGGATGGACTTTGAACCCTCTTGAGATGATATACTGAGTGTTGTCTGACAATGCACATAAGGATTTTAGCAGAGGAAGAAGGTCATATCTGTCACAAGATTCTTAAAGGAGTATATGGTAACTCCTCATTGCCCCCCAAAAAGATGAATGGTCATATTAGTGGTGGTTACCTCTAGTGTGGGGATGACTTTGAATATTTCATTTCTGTACTAGTGAATTTTTTTAACTCTTGGGGAAGGGTGTTATAAATGGGATTGAAACACCAGATGGTGTTTAGACTACTTGATCACTAAGATCTTTTTTAAACCCTACATTCAAGGATCTTTTCTTTCAGCCTCTCATTGTTATAAAATCTCTTGTCTTATTGTCCAGGTCAGCACCATTAACACTGTGTGGCTCTTACTTTGTTTTCCAGATCTGTGCCAGGCCATTCACAGTGTTTCGCTGGTGCCCCGGGGTCCGCATGCGTTTCAAGAAAACTGAAGTGTGCCAAACCTGTAGTAAATTGAAGAATGTCTGTCAGACCTGCCTTTTGGACCTTGAGTACGGTATGTTTGCCCTGTCTCACAGATCTGAAAGCATGCAGATGCAGGTGCCGTGGATGACAGATCAGTCTTTTTGTTTCCTATTTCTCACCCCATCTCTGCTCTGACCCCACTTTGGAGTGTCCACTCTGCTCTCCTTTTCCTAGAAGAGGAGAATCATACTAGGCCATTCTAGAGCCCTTCTGAACAACAGGAGGAGCTTAAGGAAAAGTTGGGAATTCATCAGAACTGGCCCAAACCTCTCTCGTTTACATGCCTATAGCCAAAGCACTGTTCATATAATAGGTAATTTCTTTTCCTTGGGCTTCTTTCAAGATCCAAAGCTCTTTCCCACAGTCCCTACCAGAAGCATAGCCAGTTGTGTTAGGTTTTTGTCTCAACTGTGTTTTTAGGACTGATATACTATAACTGCTACTACTTAAGAGTAACTCCTTTTGAGGGTGATCTTTTTTGTTTTTTTAACTACAGGTGACATTTTGTTCATGAGAAAAATACTTTTTTTTTTTTTTTTTTTTTTTTTTTTATATGATAGTCCCACAGAGAGAGAGAGAGGCAGAGACATAGGCAGAGGGAGAAGCAGGCTCCATGCACCGGGAGCCCGATGTGGGATTCGATCCTGGGTCTCCAGGATCACGCCCTGGGCCAAAGGCAGGCACTAAACCGCTGCGCCACCCAGGGATCCCGAGAAAAATACTTTTTCAACAAGAGTTTCTACTATACAATAAAAGGGAAAATATAAATTTATATATATGTTAAGGTCAGAAAGATTGCTGATTGGAGTCCTGATCACATATTGTGTAATATTATTTATATGTTTGTTAAAAGAAGTGTTCTGGTTCTGGAATACAGTGATTCATACATGCCTGTGACTATCCAGAGGATCTGTAAGACCCCTAAAAATAACTCACTTTTTACATTTATTTTAAATCTGTTCTAATAAAACCTAGGTACTTTATTAATTACAGGTCGAGTCTGACTGTAAGCAAATGTTGTTCATCTAAAATATGTTCTAAAACACTGATTTCAAATTTCATGACAGCTCAAGAATTTGGACAGTTTCATAGAACTCTCTATGGTAATTTTGATCTGATGGTAATGAAAATTTTGAAGAAAAATAAAGCCTCCAATACTTAGGAAGCTAGAGAAGGGAATAATGATGTTGTATTCCATGTGCAGGTTCAGTATGGATTTGTTTTAATGTTTGTTTGAGGGTTTTTTCCTCTTTTCTTTTGGACTAGGCCTGCCCATCCAGGTTCGTGATGCAGGATTGTCTTTTAAGGATGACATGCCAAAGTCAGATGTCAACAAAGAGTACTACACACAGAATATGGAGAGAGAAGTATGCTGCCACTTTCTTGATGTAATTTTATTTTTGGTAGAATCCTAGTGGATTGACAGTCTACATAATTTATCTTTTGAACTTGTCATCCCTCTATAGATTTCTAACTCTGATGGAACGCGACCAGTTGGCATGTTGGGGAAAGCTACATCCACCAGTGACATGCTGCTCAAGCTGGCCCGGACCACACCCTACTACAAGAGGAATCGACCCCACATTTGCTCCTTCTGGGTAAAAGGAGAATGTAAGAGAGGAGAGGAATGTCCATACAGGCAAGAGCTGAATTGCATTTTCATTATTAGCTTTCAGATAATTAGTCATCTAAGAAATGGAAGCTAGCTTAAACTATTTCTGCTTCAAAATCTACAAGTTTATACAACTAGTGAGGTAGATTTCATGTCTTAGGGCTATTACATTTAGAAGACCTTGTTTAAATTGTTGTTCTTACTTGTAACGGGACTTAATTGTAACCAGGCTTTGGGAAACTAAGTTTGTTATGCCATATAATATAGATATTGACTCTAGAAGTTTCCACCTGAGAGGTAAGTCATCACTATCATAGTATAACTAGCTTGAATCTCAGTGCATAGTTGAAGTCCAGTAAAGGCCAGACCGCTAAAGGGTGTATGAGCATGTTTTAGTCAAGACTGCCAAGCATCTGGATTAGGAGTTCTTGACTTGGGGTTGGTTGACTCCACACCCACAGGGGGCGGGGGACTTTTTTTCTGGGGCTGGTTTCTAGCTTTAATAAGACTCTCAGTGTAATGCAAGACCTCAGATACATTAAGAACCATTGACCTAGAGAAGGGTACCCATGTTTTTGGTTACTTTTTGTTTTAGAGCGGATTGTGCAAAAAGTATACTCTGGTAGGGAAACACTGTTACTCTGGATGGCCATTATTTAAATGGCTTTTAGGAGGCTGGCAAGTCTTTGTGTGATTATAGTGAATCCTTTAGTATTAGCTCTGTCATGATAATATGTTTTGGTAGGGTGGTGATTTCTAGTTCAAAAGGCATTTCTGAGCCTGTATATATAGCTACTGTTGGGTGATACCTGTAAATTATCTTCCTTTGTTGCACCTTCATGTGCTGTTCTTTCTTGAACCATAGACATGAAAAACCAACAGATCCAGATGACCCCCTTGCTGATCAGAACATTAAAGACCGATATTATGGTATCAATGACCCTGTGGCAGATAAGCTTCTAAAGCGAGCTTCCACAATGCCTCGTCTGGACCCGCCAGAGGACAAGACTATCACCACACTATATGTTGGTGGTCTGGGCGATACTATTACTGAGACCGATCTAAGGTTTGTAAAATTTTATGAGCTCTTTCTGCTTTTAACTGTCCGGGAATACTTTCTTGGCAAAAACACAGACAAGCATGATAATTCTGTGTAAAAAAACATTTTTCTTTAGCCACTCTGAAGTTAGTATCATGCTGACTAGAATTTTTATAAAATTGTCCTTTCCAATGCCAGAGTAATGTTCATCGACAGTGGTTGCTTGGTCCTTGCATATGATAATAATTACATGAGATTCTTCTTCTTTTTTTTTTTTTTTTAAGTGAGAGAGTACACAGCGGGGAGCAAGGAGATGCAAATGCAAGGCAGAGAGGGAGAGAGAAAATCTTAAACAGGCTCCATGCTGAGCATGGAGCCAACATATGGCTTAATCTCATAACCCTGAGATCGTGACCTGAGCCTAAATCAAGAGTCGGATGCTTAAGTGGGCATCCCAGGTATCCCTTGTGTGAAATTCTATTTGATCTAGTAGCTAATTAGAATTTTTAAAATAAGGCATATATCTCAGTATGATTATGTCAGAGAGAGAGAACTTGGCAATTATAAAACATGTTTTAAATTGTTGTCTTTTTAAAGAGATTTGTATTTGGTGTTATTTGTATTATCCTTGGCTTGTATTTTGCTTGGCTAGATGAGACATCTGGACAGATAGTGATAGGAATTACCTCTTGCAAAGAGATAAAATGAAGAATCTCCTATACGTGTATAACACGTCCTTGGTAGCCTTCTCCGTTAAATCTGGTCTAAGTGAGCTAGACTGGCAGGTGTTTCCCTGCTCCTCCTCCTCCTCCCTTTTGCCATCATTGTCATTGTCGTTTTGCAACCTTAAATTTTTTTTTTTTTTAATGTTCTTGGCTCATGGGCCATGGGGGGCTGTGGTTTGCCAGATCCTTATATAGGGTTTAGGGTCCCAAAGGAACCTCCTGGAGCTCCCTTTTTCTCCATGAGGAAAACCTCTGACATGTTTGTAAACCATTATTTACTCATTTTTCTTAATCTCCGTAAGTAGCACCCACGATACAGCAGGATATTGGAGGGACTAACCTGCAGATGATTAGACACATAACCATGGGGCCCCCTGCCTTGTAAATCAGTGGAAAAGTGATTAATCATCCATTGCAACCTCCTGGGAGAGTATCCCTAACTCTCCTGTTTCTCTGCCTTTTTACCCCTTCAGAAATCACTTCTACCAGTTTGGAGAAATCCGGACGATCACTGTTGTGCAAAGACAGCAGTGTGCGTTCATCCAGTTTGCCACGAGGCAGGCTGCAGAGGTGGCTGCGGAGAAGTCCTTTAATAAGTTGATTGTCAATGGCCGTAGACTCAACGTGAAATGGGGAAGGTGAGAATTAGACTATTTTAAAATAGCTTTACTGAGGTTTTTAAGAATGTGTTCCATTATCTGGGGACTAGTATGTTTTTGGTGAACAGGTTTAAGCCAGTAGGACCTTTAAGAAGAGTATTTCATTTTCTAACACTTCAGTGCTGTGGACATTGGGAAGATCCTACTTGGAAAGTTTATTCAGGATTTTGATGTGGTAATCTACTCCTTTGAAGGTTTGTGTTTTTTGTGACTAGGTATTGTAGGCCAAGTGTGATACCGGGGTATAAAAGTGGATGTGATGCCTTAGACCTAGATTCGGCCCTCTAGAGGTTGTCCAATGGAGAAGAATAGGTTATTTAAGTTTGAAAGTGATGATTGCATAAGAGACTCAGGTTGAAATGCCCTGAAGGTTCAAAGGGAGAACATGTTTCCAGCAGGAAGGAAATCACTGAGAACAGCAGTGCCCCTGACCATGCTTCTAGTGTGCCAAGTAATTAGCGCTATGCCAAACAACACAGAGGTAGCTTCTCATCTGTACAACATTTCCAGCAGATTTTGGATCTAGGTCTTTATGGCTTCAAAACATTTGCTTTTATCCACTCTGCACTGTGGCATTTATGGGGAAAGAGTGTTTGCCAAAGAGGAGGCAAGGAGCAAAGGATCTCCGCTTCCCTAAGAAATATGAGAAGCAGAGGTATGAGAGAAGGTGGGACCAAGTGTTGATGTCGTATGTGTCTGTGTCTTCTAGGTCCCAAGCAGCCAGAGGAAAAGAAAAAGAGAAGGATGGGACCACAGACTCTGGGATCAAGCTAGAGCCCGTTCCGGGACTGCCAGGAGGTGAGTGCAGACTTTCTGCCTACCCAGTAGCCTGCTGACATGGGATGCTCACACTGCCCTGATGTTCCTCAGTATGAAGGGAGACCAGCTAGGTCTCTGGTTCCTGCAGCAGCCTTTCTCTCCCAGCAGGAGCCCAGGACTAACAGGAGGTAGAAACAGTGTTGCACAGTTGTCTCCCCTCTAACTGTTGGCTGTTTTCTGTTCTCCAGCTCTTCCTCCTCCTCCTGCAGCAGAAGAAGAAGCCTCTGCCAACTACTTCAACCTGCCCCCGAGTGGTCCTCCAGCTGTGGTGAACATTGCACTGCCACCTCCCCCTGGTATTGCCCCACCCCCACCCCCAGGTAACGTGCATCTTTCTTCTCAGTAAATAGGTCTAACTTAGCCCAGAAAAATCCTTGTGAGAGTCCTGTCTTCACACCTCATTATCGTGTCTAAATCCTTTGAGTTTGCCCCATAGAGGTATGCAAGTAAACCTGATTTGTTAGGATCCCTGATCTGTGATTTTTTTTTCCTGGCCTGCCAAGGTTATGTATACTCAGATATGGGAGTTACTATATTATAGTGATCTATATCATCAGTTTGTTCCCTGTTCTGAACTGAATCCTAAATGATGTCTTAAAGTGTCATTGCTCTAGGATATAAGATACAGGGTTTGTGCCAGGATGTAAATTTACTAAGAAAATCTTGTTCCAAAAATGTATCACATGAACTAAACAGTGTGCTTGGTTTCGTAATTAAGTTAAATTTTGGCTCAAGTTACATTTGGCTTTATCTTTGGGGGCAAGTAGGGGGCAGTAATAAACAGTTCAGGGATCAGCACAGTGTATCATGCTGCTCTAGAAGCTGTCCATGACAATGTGAAGAGTGTAGGTAAATGACAAATAGCTAGTTCTCCTGTGGCAGAGTCCTCATCCTCTCTAACCAAGTCCTGGTTTCTGAACACCCTCCATTCTAGTATAAAGCATTGATATTGGTGGTGACAGGGTCTTGCCTCAGAGTGATTTCTTCCCCCTCCCAAATCCTGATTGAATCCTGTCCAGTAGGCATTGTGTGTTCCATAAACACCAAAGGCTCAGATGACACAGTATTGGATACCTTGCTTGAGTCCTGTGTGAGGACTTGTAGTCTGGTGTGAGGGGACAGGTTTCTCAAACCAAGGAAGTACTACAGGTAGATGTTCCTAAGCAAGTCTGGGAACTGATGTTTTTTTGAAGTCCCTTCTCATTTTGATTCATGTGTAGGTGCTTTTAACCATAGAAAGATTCAGAGGTTTGAAAGGTTGTCAAGGAAAGTGCAAGCCTAACAAATTTGTCCTCTCCCATCTGCAGGTTTTGGGCCACACATGTTCCACCCAATGGGACCACCCCCTCCTTTCATGAGGGCTCCAGGACCAATCCACTATCCTTCTCAGGACCCTCAGAGGATGGGAGCTCATGCTGGGAAACACAGCAGTCCCTAGCACATTATCACCACTCCGGGGCTTTACAGAAGAAAGGGCGCTTCAGAATCCCAGTACATGAATCTTGGAATAAATATATTTTTCCTTCCTTTGTAGTTTCCATGGTAGCTGAATGTGTTCAGATGTGGGCAGTCGGAGAAGGATAGCCATGCTTTCCTACACGTATTCCAAGGATTGATGGACCTCAAATAAGCTGCCATTAACACATCTGGTTACTACTCTAACATACTAATAAAACTTATCGCCTGTTCTCCTTATTTCTCTGGTGAACAAGCAACCGGGTGAATTGGAATGTCTAACTGAGTTACCATCCCAATTATATGTTCATTTTGTATCTTTTTTTGGGGGGGGGGGTGGAATTGACCTGCAGTAAAATCTTTTTGACCATTTTTATGTCCAGTGGGTATTTTTCCTTTTTATCATCTGAAAAAAGATTACTAGTACTAATCATTGTAGTGGCATGAGTGTGATTTAACACTTCAGAAGTCACATTCTCAAAAAGAGACAAGTAGAAGCCAGCACCCAGCACAGCCCAGATCTTTTCTTACCTCTCCTTTCCTCATTTATTACTAAAGGAATCTGGCGGATAGTTTTCTCTCTCTGCGCTACCAAAACAAGGCAAAAACAAAAAATGCTTTTTATTCCTGTCAATTGGATGGAAACACAAATGTCATGGAGCTGTGTATCATTGAAGGAATCTGGTGTCTGGGATGAAATTCTTTTTAAAGAGCTTCCTGTAAAACACGTGAACAAACTGTGAGACAAAAGGCATGGGCGCGTGTTGGAAGACTTGTGACCTGCAGCTGGGACTGTCACCTCCAGCATTCACCTTCATGTGTCTTCAGCCCCCGCTTCTGGGCAGGGGACTCTGTTTGGTCTTAGAATGTTTGGATATAACTGAATTGTAGTTGGTAAAAATAATTTGATGTTGTGTTGTGTTTTTTGTTTTTAAAAAATTAAAACGGGTCAATTTTCCAAACCTTGTCATAGGCTTATTTCTAGATTTTTGTTTTCTGTATCCTTTGGTAGCTCACCTGGAGGTCAGTAGAAGTTAGAAACCAGTACATTTTTGGCTTTAGGCTGTTTTGATTTTTATCTCTGTATCCATTCTACAATGGGAAGAAAGCCCAGGCCTTTTTATTAAGTACTTATGGTTGTGAGGCTGAAATAAGATAATGCACAGAGGGCACTCAATGCAGAGCCTGCCATGTGGTGGTTGATAAGTGGTAACTTTAAAAAGTCATTGCCATACTATACAAGTCATTTTAAAGGGAAACAAGCAAAAGTTATCTAAAAATCAACTTTTCCTGAAGCCAATTCCGTGTCATGTACCTAAAATGTCTATATATTTATGGGATGGACATAACTCATATAACCATTTTTAGCCTCTCTGGAGAACTTTTTTTTTCCTCTAGAGCACTTCATCTTGAGCATCTTTTTGTTTTGTTTTTTGAGGGTTTGTTTTTTTTTTAAGATCTAAAAGTTAATTTAGAAGGACTTAGAAATTTTGATTTAATTTCTAGTAGTACCAAATGTGAACTAATGAGGTTACTTCCAAGTGTTATGACACCATTTTGGGTAGGGTTGGGTTTGTTTTTGGCATACTTTTGAATATGTAAAAGATTTTTAGCCAATTTGTGAATAAGATGTGGATAACATGTAATGTTTTAATAATTGCCAAGTTTGATTTTACCTGTACATGTATACATATACATATGTAAATATGACTCCAATTGTATATTCTTGCCTTTTTGAGAAGGAGGAGATTCTAAATTTTGTGCACTGCCTGGCTATGGATATTTATTTTTTTGAAAAGCATAATATGCCAGCATAAATTGAAGTATAAAAACTGCTCAATCTTTCTTGAGTGAATCAAAATTAAGAGCAATTAGATTCTGACAAAAACTCTTTGGTACTTAACCAACTCCATTTCCTTTTCCTCCAGGGTACACAGCTGGGGGCACACTTGGTGAAAAGTAACCTTTGCATTCCCAGACCAGGTCTGTAAAAACCTCTTGCTTAATCCTCTGAGTTCTTTCCCCATCTCGCTAATATCCCTCCCATGGAGGGAGGAAGATGGAAGGAGCCTGGGTTCTCTTCACTGCTCTGAAGAGAGCACTGTGATGGGAGGAATTTTTGTTGGAGTAAGCTACTGAGACCTGGGGGTTTATCTGTTACAGCAGCTAGTGTTACTTATAACAGAGATGTCGTTGACTCTCGTCACACAAAAAAGAGAAACCCCAGTTTTATTTATACCGAGTCATGGTTTTTTTTTTTTTTTTTTTTTTTTCTTCCGAGTCATGGTTTAAACAGACTCTGGAGCCAGGTTACTGTGTTCAGTCCTCCCTTCAGCACCTCCCAGTGTTGTGCCCTTGGGCACATTACTTAACCTCTGTTTACTTGTCCTATTGCCTCACCTCCTAACCCTTCTCACTGCCTATAGTATTTTGAGGTCCTCATATGGAGAAGGCCCAGAAAGTACAACATCATGACAACTGAACTGCTCATGACAGTGACTGCTCATAGGACAAAGAGTGATGTAACATGTTTTAGAAGCCAAGTCAGTGAACGACTGTATCCTGAAATAAATGGAAGTGAAAGAGGAGTCTAGGATGACCCCCCAGTCTCTTGTTTGGTCAAATGGTGGAAGGATGCCTTTTCCTGACAGAAAGATGGGTAGGGGAAGAGAGTGAGATTGGGAAGTAAGGATAAGAAAATGATCCAATGTGGATTTTGGTAAGTTTAAGTTACCTAGGAGACCGGTGGCAATCCCCAGCCTAAAGGGAATTGGAGCTTAAGAAAGATCAAGATTTGGGCGTTGGTGATGAAGTAGCATTTGATGCTCTGGGTGTGGAGTGAAATCCTGCAGGATAGGGATTTAGAACATTAGTTCTTAAACCTCAGTAGATAAGTTCCTTCAGTGGATCTAAGTAAGTTGGTGAGGCAGACAACCCTCTGAGAAAGACTGGTATAGGATGAAATGGCTTTCTAAGATTAGAATAAGTTTTTCCCCAGAGTTCCTCTAGTCTTTGTATTCTCCCTAACATTTTTATTATAAAAATTTTCTAACCTACAGGAAGTTTGAATGAATCTTACTGTGAGCAGTCATATATCCACTAACTAGATCCACAATTAACATTTGGCCATATTTGCTTCATCACATATCTGTATTCCTTTATGCATCTGTCAATCTTTCTTATGCATTTCAGAGTAAATTGAAGACATCAGTATACTTCTCTTTGAAGCACTTACGCATTTATATAATTAGCCAGAGTTCAGTATTTGTAGCTTTTCTAGGTAGAATTTACATAGATTGTAATGCACAGATCTTGAGTATGCTATTCAAGAATTTTGATGAGGTGTCCATCTTATGTGACTCAAATCCCTGTCAAGATGTAGAACATTACCATAATTCCAGAAAAATTCCCCCTGTCAATACCTACCGCCCCCACCCCCAATCTCCAGAGGCAACTACTGTTCTGATTTTTTCACTGTAGATTAGTTTTACTTATTTTAAAACTTTATATAAATGGAATCATGCATTGTAAACTCTGTACTTGGCTTCTTTCCAACAACATGATGTTTTGAAGGATCATCCATGATGTTGTGTATAAATCCTTTTTATTGTTGAGTAGCATTCCACTGTATGATAATACCATCACTTACCTATCAACTTTTTGCTATCATGAATTAATGCTGCTATGGACATCCTTGTACACATTTTTTTTTTTTTGCGAATATATGTTTTTATTTCTCTTGAATAAATAGAGTGAAATCCTGGATCATAGGGCTGATGATGCCTGTTTAGTTTTAAAAGAAATTGTTAGGCGTTTTCCCAAAGTGGTAGAACCATTTTACATTCCCACCAACAAAAGTTCCAGTTGCTCTACAACATCAACAAAATTTGATGTAAAAACTCTTTTGACTGTTAGCCATTCTGGTGGGTGTATCATAGTATTTCATTGTGGTTTCAATTTGCATATCCATTTTGACAAAGAAGTTGAGTACCTTTTCAAGTAGTTATTGGTCATTTATATCTCTTCTTTTGTGAAATATCTGTTCAAGAATTTAGGCCATTTTTTGGCTGCCTTTTTATTTATAGAATATACATAGATCTATATATATTTTAGATATTCGTCCTCTGTCATGTTTGCAAATACTTAATCCAAGTCTGCCTATGTCCTAATGTGCAGATAATGAGCAGAGAGTTCTCATTTAATGAAGTCCAGTTTATTGTCTGGCATACCAAAATTTGTATGAGTTTGCCAAGGCTGCTGTAACAAGGTATCGTAAACTGGGTGGCTTAACCAACAAATTTAGTGTCTCACCTTTCTGGAGGTTAGGCATCCAAGATCAAGGTGTTGGTAGTGTTGATTCTATTTAAGGCTGTGAGAATATGTTCCAGGGCCCTCTCCTAGCTTCTGGTGTTTGCTGTCAAGCTTTGGCATTCTGTGACTTACAGAAATATCATCCCTGTATCTCCCTCATTTTCACATGGTGTTCCCCCTGTGTATATATCTGTTTTCAAATTTCCCCTTTTATTTTTTTAAAGATTTTATTCATTTATTGGAGAGAGAGAGAAAAAGAAACAGAGAGCTCAAGCAGGGAGAAGAAGGAGAGGCAGTCCCCCCACTGAGCAGGGAGCCTGACATGGGGCGTGATCCCAGGATCCTGAAATCATGACCTGAGCCAAAGGCAGACATTTAACTGACTGAGCCACCCAGGTGCCTCAAATTTCCCCTTTTATATCAGGACACTGGTTGGATTCAAGCCCACCTCAATGACTTCATTTCTTGTTTTTTGAAAAGTTTTTCTTTTCCTTTGTTAGGTCTTTTGCATTTCTATATTCATTTTAAAATCAGTTTGTCAATTTCTACAAAAACATAGGATTTTTTAAAAAAGATTTATTAGAGAGAGAGAGAAGCAGACTCTCTGCTGAGCAGGAAGCCTAATGTGGGGCTTGATCCCAGGACCTGGAGATCATGACCTGAGCCAAAGGCAGATGCTTAATTGCTTAACTGTCTGAGCCACCCAGGTGCCCCAACATAGGGTTTTTAAATGTCAGAACATCCTTGCACCCCACTTAGTCATAATATCTTTCTTTTTTTAATATTTTATTTATTTATTCATGAAAGATATAGAGAAAGTCAGAGACACAGATAGAGGGAGAAGCAGGTTCTTGCAGGGATCCCAATCCGGGACTCGATCCCTGACCCAGGATCATACCCTAAGCCTGAGGCAGATGCTCAACCGCTGAGCCACCCAGGCATCCCATAATTTATTTCTTTTAAAAAAATGTTTAGGGGCACCTGGGTGGCTCAATGGTTGAGCATCTGCCTTTGGCTCAGGTCGTGATCCTGGGGGTGTGGGATTGAGTCCCACATCAGGCTCCCTGCAGGGAGCCTGCTTCTCCCTCTACCTATGTCTCTGCCTCTCACTCTGTCTCTCTCTCATGAATAAAAAAATAAACTCTTAAAAAAATTTTTAATTTTTCCACTTATTGAGATATATAATTTGCACATAACATTGTATTAGCTTAAAGTATACAAGGTGATTTGATGCTTGTATACATAGCAAAATAATTACCAAAATAAGTCTAGTTCATATCCATCACCTCACATAGTTACATTTTTTTTCTTGGGATGAGAACTTTAAGTTCTATTCTCTTAACTTTCAAATATAACAATATATACATACAGAATCGTTAACTATAATCACCATGCTGTATGTTACATCCCTAGAACTTATTTATCTTTTAACAAGAAATTTGTTGCTTTTGACCACCTTCACCATTTGAAGCCCTATGACCCAACAGTTATGATGTATTTTATATATGTATTTATATATCATATATGATATTTATATATTTTATATATATATTATATATATATATATTTATCACTTGAATTTTTGTGTTTATGTTCATGAGAAGTATTGGCCTTGAAATTTCTGTAACATCTTTTTTGGGTTTCTTCTGGCCTTATCGAGTATCTGGAAATGTTGCTTCTTCTTCTATATTCTGAAAGAGTTTGTAACATAGCTATTATTTTTTTCTTAAAAATTTGATACAATTCACTCGTGAAGCCATCTAGGCCTGTATTCTTGGTGGGATTTTTTTTTCTTCAGTTTTAAACCTTTATTTTGGAATAACTTGAGATTACAGAAAAGTTGCAAAGATGGACAGAGAGATGTCACTCTTCACCCAGCTTCCCCTAATGTTAACATCTAACATAGCTGTGTTATTTTTGTCAAAACTAGGAAATTGACATTCATATAGTACTATTTTTTTTTTAAGATTTTTATTTATTCCTGAGAGACACAGAGGCAGAGACACAGGCAGAGGGAGAAGCAAGCTTCATGCAGGGAGCCTGTCATGAGACTCCATCCCGGATCTCCAGGATCACACCCTGGGATGAAGGCGGCGCTAAACTGCTGAGCCACCAGAGCTGCCCCATATAGTACTATTAATTAAACGAAGTCTTTATTTGAATTTCACCACTTTGTTCTCCTCTTATGCCGTTTTTCTGTTCCAGAATCCAACACAGTCGGCCACATTACCAAAGAGTACTGATGAGCTGCTTTGTAGACTGTCTCTTGACTTGAATTTGTTTTCTCATGATTAGCCTGGGATTATGGATTTGGGGGAAGATATCTCAAGGGGAAGTTATGTCAGGGATTTGAAATCATTGATAATGTTAACCTCGATCATTTGATTAAGGTAATATCTTCCAGGTTTCTCCTTCATAAATTTACTGTTTTTCCTTTCCTGTGTTCTATTTTTTGATAGGAGGTCATTAAGGCCAATCTATATATAATCAATAGGATGGGAATTAACATTTCACCTCCTGAAGAGGAAGTTTCTACATACATTACTTGGATGTCTTTTGCGAGGAAGAAAGGTTTGTCTTTTCTCCCCCATTTATTTATTTATTACATAATTTATTTACATCACTGTGAATTATTTATTTTATTCCTTGAGTTATAATCTTTTATTCTGTAGATTGTCTTTTCACTGTCTTGATAGGATCCTTTGATGCACAAAAGTTTTAAATCTTGTGTGTGCATTTTATGAAGTGTTTCATAGTAGTTGGAAATAATGAGTATACTCTAATTTGGTGGTGCAGGATTCCACATTTTCATTTTGTTGTACAAATTTCCTATATCCTTACTCTGTCTGGTAAAAGATCAATAAGAACTGTGTTAAATCTTTCACTATGACTGTAGGCTTATCATTATGTAAGGATCCTCTTTATCACAATAATGCTTTTTGCCAGGAAGTCTGATATTAATAGACTAGATCACATTTCTTTGGGATAGTATCTAATTGCTTAATGCTTTTCCATTTCTTTAGTTTACCTCTGTGTCATATTTTTAGGAGTGCTATTTGTGAAAAGCTTACAGCTGGAATTACTTTTTTACCTAAACCGTGAGTATTTTTAAGGTGGTGAGTTTTATATATTCACATTTATTTTGATAACTGATATATTTAAATGTATTTATACTTTAATTCATGTCCCTTTAACTGCTTCTTTTTCATCCTTCCTGCTGTCTATCGAATTGATCTCTGTGCTCACCATTGCTTCTTAGATCCAATACTTTTTTTCTGGGTCCTTCAGCATGTTCTTTTGTTCTTTCAGGGGTTAGTGGGAAATTCTCATACTACTTATTTGTCTAAGACTGAATTTATTTTGTTCTCATTTCTTGAAGATATTTTTCTATTGCTGTCATTTTAAATGTCATTCTTTTGCAGGTAATCCAGCTTTTTCATTGGATACTTTGTAGATAATATCAATTTTCTTGAATTTTTTCTGCGACTTTGTGGAGTTCTGCGATTTCAGTACAGTGATTCTTTTTTTTTAAACTTTATTTGAGAGACAGAGACAGAGAGAAAGAGGGTGAGTATGCTAGCATGAGGAGGAGGTGGGGAGGGGGATAGAGAGAAGCAGGCTCCCTGCTGAGCAGGGGGCCTGATGGAGGGCTTGATCCCAGGACCCCGGGATCATGACCTGCATCTAGATACAGAGGTTCTTAAGTGTAGATTTAATATCCCTTCTCATGACAGGGTAAAGATTGTATGAATTTATGTCTTTCATTAACTCTAGAGAAAACTCAGTCATTTTAAAGCATCTTCTGGAATTTCTATCAGTACTGTCAGACACTTTCATTTTATTTTCCACATCTTTTAATTTCTCTCTCATATTCTCTTTACCTCTTTTTGAAACATTATGGGCACTTGTAGTTCACTAATTCTTTCATCAGGTACATGTGATCTACTATTGATTTGTCCATTCATTTTTTAAAAGGAGGGACTGTTTTGGTAAAATATAACACATGTACAGAGAAAGTGCATAAAACACAGATGTACCACTAAGTTAAATATTCTAAAGTGAGCACCTATGTAACAGTCATCCAAATCCAGCCACAGAAATTGTCTAGCTTTCCCCAGAAGCATTTTATCCCTTCACAACCACCAGCCTTTCCTCACAAAGTTAACCCCACCCTGACTTTTATATTAACACTTTCTTGCAACAGCACACATACATGTTTGTATCCCTTCCTTTGCTTGCCATTTTGTTTCTGTGCCACACCCACACTGTTACATGTAAGTGCAGCTCCTCTCTGCTTAGTGCTGGGATAGCTCATGTCTGCTTTCCCAACATCCTAGCTATTCTTTGTCCTTTTCATTTCCTTATCACCGTATGATTTCATTTATTTAAGGAACAGAACAGGCAAAAGCAGAGAATTTGATATGAACAAGCAAAGAAAATGATTTTATATGAAGGGCTTGCAAGGCCCACAAATTACGTGAAAGGTTAATGGCCTGCTCTTTCAGGATCCAAATTTTACTTACTGTTAAATAAAGTTGCAAAATACAGAATACATATGGTATGATCCCATTAGACAAAGACATATTTTTGCACCTTTGCACCTGTACTACACTACATACATATTTATCTATTCAAATAATTCTAGAATCCTAGAAGATCCAAACTGTTACCAGTGGTTACGTCCAGTATGTGGAAATGAAGCAGAATGCAGGAGGCTGGGAAAGTCTATCTTTGAGCATAGGAGGAGCTATGTGGGCCAGTCTTTTTACATTTTATTTATTTAGATAACAAGCATTCCTTTTTTTTTTTTTTTTTTAACAACATCAGCAAAAGTCATATTGTCAGAAGAAAGAATGAGGATTTGCTTTTGGGTGCAGCAGGCTCTCCTCTCCTGTAGCTGGTGTTGGTCTTCACCCTCCAGAACACAGCAGAGTCTATCCAAGGTAGTGCAAATCCTCTCTTCTATGTGTCAGACACTTTAATGGTTGGTTTTTCAGCTCATGCAAACATGGCTTTAAACAGCAGCCCCCCAATTCAAGACAACACATCAATGGCAGGCAACTCTAACAGGCTGCTGGCCCCTCACGACTGTGTGGGGTGCAGTGAAAGTCTGGAACAAAAGGAAAATGCAACCACTATCCCATGTACCCTGGGAACTAGCTGGATCTCTCACCTTCTCATCTCCCTAAGAAAGGCAGGGAAGAGGCAGAGGGAGGCAGGGGGAAAGGGAATAATTCCATGTCCACAAGGAGTCCTACAGTAATCAGAGGCTTTCCTTCAGGCTTCAGCTTTACAGACCCTAATGACATCTTGCAGCCAGCTTCTCAAGAACAAGAAAGTCTTTTCCGGTCAAGAGCAGAAGCTGCAGGAAATCTAATAATGACCAAGGACTTCTTAGGTATGCATCCATCACTGTGCCACAACAGCCCACTCTAGGGGCTTCTGGCCTTGTCCTCATCTTACAGGTGGAGAGACAGAGGCCTACCCAGGAGAAATGACTTGCTTAAGTTCACACAGCTAGCAGTAGCAGCTAGAACCCATCCCATCCAGTCTGACTTCTCCACCTGCACTTTTCACTCTAAGCCCTAAGGCAGGATACCATGCTTAGATGATTCCAGAGTGAGGGGGCATTGGCCTGGCCACCCAGTGCAGTGACAAGGGACAGCTGCTAGAATTAGACATTCCCATTTTGGCTCTGGCCCTGAACAAGCCACTTCTTTCAAGCCTGGATATCTATATCTGTAAAATGGGACAATACCTTTCCCTCAGGATTGTCCTGAAAATAAGAAATAGGATATGTGGAGAATCTACTACCAGCCCAAGCACTGAGGCACCTAATAAAAAGCAGCCACCAACATGATCATTGTCACTGTCTTCATCATCATCAGTTGAACTAAGAGGCATTCCTTTCTCTCCTTTTCCTAGGGAGCTGGATACAGCCCTGAACTATCCCTGGTGAAGACTAGGACAAGATTTACCCAGGCTTGCACCAGATGGTAAGTGCAAGGAGAAAAGACAGGAGGAGACCTTATAGGTGCCCCACATTGCACCTGTCCAATAAGATGCCCCTTCTTTCCATCCCTATGGCCATCTCCCTAGCCTAGCCCTAGCCTAGACCTTATTCCCTGCAGGTTTCCTGACTTCTGGCCTTAGTCCTCTCCAATCTGTGCCCCCACATAGCAAGACCCATCACTTCCCATCTTAAAAGCTGCCCCCATCTCCTCAGGAAAGTCCACTCCGTGCTGGCCCTCACTGACCCCTCTAACACAGCCCCCTCCTTTCTCCAGAACACACCTCCTCCTATTCACAATTCCACACTTTGCACATGCTGGTGCACTCAGCAGGAACGTCCTCTCCATCACTCTCTCTTCCCTTGATGTCTCTCACTCCACCTCCAAAGTCTCCGAGGGGCTTCCTGGAATTCCCCTCCTATACCCATCCCCACCAGGAGTTAGGGACCCACTCCTCTTGACTCATGGTGCTTGCTTCCTCTGATGTCAGGTAGATTCTGTAGGGAAAATCAACAGGATTTACCTATGCTTTATAAACCTGTCTTTCCTACAGTCTTCTCTTCCTCTAGGCCAGGCCTAGGCTTATTCACCTCAGGGCAACTAGCACACAGTAGGTACTTAGCAAATGTTTAGAGCATGAATAAGGTTAACTAACTGCTTCTCAATAAAAGGAAAAACTTTCTAATTGTCAGAGTTATCCACTGGGTAAATGGGCTGCTAGGGATCTCCCTGTCAGGGGAGTGTTAGTAGAGTACCAGAGCAGGGAGTGGGGAGTAGAGGCATGGATGTGAATTCACTGGTAGCTTGGATTCCTAAAGATGTGAACCATGAACAAGTTTCACTGGAATCAGCTAGGAGTGTTGGTTACTAATAGAAAGTACCCCCAACTCAGGAGATTTGGATACTGCAAATCTGGGGCAGGCCAGAAGTCTGTATGCAAAACATCATCCCCAGGAAATGTTGAAACACACCCCATTTGGGGACTACTGAACCTTGCGGCCTTTGAGGCCATTTGCAGTAAGATTTTGTGTGTGAAGACCCTTCATAAACCATGAAGTGCTGTCCAGAAGTCGACTCCAGGATGTCTCCCAAACATGAAGATGGGAATTGAATATTCAGGCTGGGGCTACAGCTCCTCGGACTCAGGAAGGTTGCGGACCCAGCCCTGGGCAACTCTGTTGAAGCTAGGTCTGAGGCGAAGAAGTTCCAAGCCACTGATGAGCTCTGGGACGAATGGGGTGCCTGCCCTGGGAAGAGTCTCCCCCACTAAGGGTCCTCCAAAGGGCACTGGGGTCCTGGTGAGAGAAAAGCAGCAGGACAGGTGTGCTGTGTGGGAGAGCACTGGATGGCAGAGCACTGACATTTAGGTCACCATGTGAGGCCCCCTCCCTGCCTCCCTCTGGGCCCGTTTCCCCACCTATATGGTAAGGCCTTATATTATCCTTAACAGGTTTCCCCAGCTCTGTCCATTCCCTAGTCTGCCTCTAGTAGGGATGGCTTGGTGCTTGGGAATAGGAATGAAATTTTCAAAGCTCAAATTGGGTTGTCCCAAACAAAACTCTAGGTTTCCCCTAAGTAAAGCTCCAGAAGACAGTAGAGCTGGAATGGGGTTTATCCTTCTCTGCTCATCTCCCCTTAGAACAATATACCCACAGGCCAGAGAGGGAAGAGAGGGTTAGAAGGAGCACCAAGAATTAGGAAATGCAAGTTATAACAGAGACACCACACCCCATTTCTCACCCATAAGACTAGTGAGAAGAAATAATTTGAAAATGGGGCAAAGTTTCACTCAGATACTGCTGGTTGGAAGGTAAACTGGTGCTGCTACCTTGGACAACTTGGCAGGATCTTTTTAATCTAAAAATGTGCAAACTGTCAACCAACAACTGCACCTGTAAGTATACGGCTTAGAGAAGAACATGCACATACACACAAAGAAACAGGTATAAGCAGTGACTGGTGACAAACCAGTAAGGCCCGTATGTCGAGTGGCAGAGCCATGGACAAGACAGACGTGGTGTATTCACAAGGTGGAATACCATAGAGCGGCTTAAAAGGAATGAAAAGATTCGTATGTATTAAGTAGGATAGATTTCAAAAGCATAATACTGAGTCAAAAAGGCAAGCAAGATACAGAATGAGATACAAAGGATTAAAACACACACACATGCATGTAAAACAATGTCATCCACTATAGGAATGGAGCTGCTGGGAGAAAATGATCTGAAAATATACCTACCCGACCACAGTGTCACCTTTGGGAAGGGAACTGAAATGGAGACTGGTGAATAGGGGCCCTCTCTTTATTTGTAGTTGCTTGTGTGTGTGTGTTTTAAGAAAATGTTATTTTTAAACTGTGTTTTCATCTTAAGAAGACTTAAAAAGTATTGCTCATATAGTGTTTTCCTCGAAGCCTGGGAGCAATGAGAATGGGGGAGTGCTTTCTCCCCTGGGGCAGAAAGACAGACCTTGGGCCAGGGCCTGGACTCCAGCCAGGACAGCGGTTCTGCCCAGACCACCCCGGCTGTGGCGGCAACAGCCAGGCCCGGCGGGAACAGGCTGGGCAGTTTCCAAGCTGCACAGGCTTCACAATCCAGTCCTTGACTGGAAGCCCAGAGCCCTGGATCCTTAGCACAGCTTGGCCACTAACACCACTGTTGCCCCCTGTCAGCTTCAGTGGGTTCTTCTGGGCCCTGGGCTCACGGCCCCCTACGGCTCTCCTGCTGATGGGAATGTGCTTCCGCCCGTCCTAGCTGCGGCCTGAGATAGATGGGGCTACAACTTGAGTTGGCCAGCCTGGAAGCCAGCGCCCTGGACTGAATGTCTGCTGAGGGTTTTAAATAGCTGGGCAGGCGGGGGCTGAGGGCCCCCAGGAGGAGAGAACACAGTCTCGCCTGGCGGAAACCCCAGAATGCCTGCCAATGGCTCGTGGCTCACACGGTGTCTGTTGGGCACAGTTCTTCCCATCTGGGCCCTCCCTGGCTATCAGCTGTTTGAGGGAGGTCACCTCCCTTCTGAGCAGTCTCTTCTCAAGGCTGATCACCCTCAAGTTGTCAGACAGTCTCTGCATGTGGTCTGAGCAGGTGCCAGAAGAGTTGGACCATGTCCTGCTCTTGGGGACCCTCCTCTTTTTCGCTTACTGAAGTCCAAGCCAGAGGAGCATTTTTCAGAGATAGCATCAGACTGAGGAAGCCAGTTGCAGTTGAAATGCATTCCCCCAGCCCAAGGTCTTCCTCCAGTGCCAGGCTCCTTCCTATCTTGACTCCTATGATTTGTCTTTGCGCCCCTAGGCCGGAACACTAAGTTTATCCCTCTCCAGTGCTCCCAATTAGCTTTTCCTTTTTTTTTTTTTTTGTAAGATTTTATTTATTTATTTATTCATGAGAGGCAGAGAGAGAACAGAGACACAGGCAGAGGGAGAAGCTCCTTCCTTCTAGGAGCCCGATGTGGGACTCGATCCTGGATCCCAGGATCACACCCTGAGCTGAAGGCAGATGCTCAACTGCTGAGCCACCCAGGCGTCCCATCCAATTAGCTTTTCCAACCATTATTTCAGCCTGTAACTAATATTCATACTAATAGCTACTGTGTATTGAGTTTATTACTTGCTAGAAACTTTGCCTACGGCTTCTCATGCCATCCTCTCAACAATCTCATGAAGTAGATACTGTAATAGTCTCATTTTACAGATGGGGAAATGGAGGCTCAGAGAGGTTGAGTCACTGGCCCAAGGTCAAACAGCAAGGCGAGGAGGCTGCACGTAAGCCCGCGCTAAGGTCCCATGCTCTGAATAGTACAAGCCAGTCCCCTGTGGCTCTCACCTCTGGTGTCCAATGTTTCACTGACACTCCCCACTTTGATACACCTCAAGACCTTTGAGGAAAGTGAGGAAAAGGCTGAGCTGATCTAGGCCTAGTGAGGTCGGGCCCCCACCCAGGGAGGAATGTGCGTCAAAGAGCTGGTACACGGCAGGGAGGAGGAACGAGAGACCGGGCTCTGTCCCGGTCCCACTGCTTCCTTGCTTCATGACTTTGGGCAGGTTACTGCTATTCCTGAGTAAGTCACAATAAGAAAAACTGCAGCACCTCCCTGCCCTGCTGGGTGGCGAAACCAACAAGATGTGTGTGGCACGTTCATTCATTCATTCCCTGTACATTTATTGAGCACCTCCTATGTGCTGAGGCAAGAGTGCTATTGAGTTCTAGCAGGAGCTCAAGCAACATGTAAGTGTTCAGAGGGAGCTTGGCACATCAACGGGCTCAGGAAGTTGCAGCCACTGCTGTGTTGTGACTGGCACCTGCACACCTGCACACCCTAGCAGTCTCTCCCCAAGCTGCACCCCCCTCTCCCCAGCCTTACTTGTTGAAATTTCGGTACTCGGCAAGGCTAGGGGTGTGACTTCTGCCCTCGCTCTGGTAGTCCCGGTAGCTGATGAACTCCTGCCAAGGACAGCGGTAGCCCTTGGGGATGGCCGTGTGGTTGAACTTCTCTGGCGGGACGCCCTTCAGTGGCTCCGCATAGCCTGGAGATGGAGCAGGGCACACGGGAGCAGGGCATGTGGAGCTGGCAGGCGGGGGCACCTGGGCTCTTTTCTCCCTTGGCCCCCACCCTGTCCACCCCACAGACGCAGTTAGGGGAGGGAAGCCTAGAGCTGAGATGGGGGTAGGGGAGGAATAGAACACCAAAGTTGCCCCAGCAGAGGGAACCGATCCTTTCCCATCCCTGGAAGCAAGGAGGACTAGACTTGGAAATCCCCAGTCGGTTGGGGCAGGCTTACAGACTCTGGCTCACTGTGTGACCTTGGGTGCATTGCTGCACCTCTCTGGGCTTGTGTTAGGTCTAGGGAGGGGTGCAGGGGGCTGGGTGAGGTGGACTAGCCACTTTCTAGGTGCTGGTTCCTGCCCAATGGCGGTAGGTACTCCCTTCTCTGGTCCCAAGACCCAGGGAGGCACTCACCTGGTGCCAGGGCGCTGGGGCTGCGGGCACGCTCTGCAGGGAAGGCTGCAGACTGGGCGTCCTCAGGGCCCCGGGATGAAGCTGGGAAGATGTGGAGCTCAGAGTGGAAGTTCTGCCCCTCGGGGCCATTGGCAACCTGGGCACAGGGATGGGTGCTCAGAGGCTGGGACTGCCTCACTGGAGGAGCTGCCTGGCCCCATCCCCTTGCTTCCCCTCCTGCGGGTGGGGGTGGGGGAGCTCCCTGCACACTCACCGTCCCCAGCTCTGCTGTTCCCAGCACCTTCCCCTTGGTGCTTCCATCTGCAATCTGTGGGGGCAAACAGATCACAGGGAGGCTCTGGGGCAAGGGGCCAGGATTCTCCCTCCACCAAAAATGGGGAATACATAGTCTTAGGGCCCACATCCTGGGGATACTGGGGGGATGAATGAATAGCAAAGGGCGCTAATCCCAGTGCCTGGGACAGAGAAATATTCTTGGTATGTTAGTTTCTATTATTGACCTTGGGCAGATAACCTTCCTGAGTCTCACTCAGTTTCTCTGTCTATAAAATGGGAGGAGTGATGATCATATCTAATTTACAGGGCTCTATGAGTATTAAATAAGACGATAGATGTGAAGTGCTTGGCTAGCAGAGTAGGTGTTTTGTCATCTTTACTATTCTGCATCCTACCACACCACCCCCTCTCATCTGCCTCCTGTTTAGTCCAGGCGTTGAGTGGAGTATGAGTGGAGTGGCCCTGAGTTCATTCCTGCTGAGTTTTTCAAGCCTGAGGATAAACCATTCTTGTCTCTACCAGCAGACTGTTTTCTGGCCTTGTCCTTCTTCTAGGAGCAAGAAGAGAAAGAGTTCTGTGTTTTCTCCCTTAGGCTGAGCTCAAGTCTAATCTAAATCCTGCTCACTGCAAATGTAGCCCAGAGCACTTTTTGTAGGAGCCAGAATCCCTTCACCCCACAGCTTGCCCTGCCCATTCCACTTTATGCTTTGTATCTGGGGAGAGATACCTAAAGAGATCACACTTTTCTGGGATCACACAGCAAGTCAAGGGCTCAATCTGATGGGAACATCACAGCCTTTCCAGCTGGAGCTGGAGGGACGGCCCAGGGGCCAGAGGTCCTCAACTGGCTCAGTTGAGGCTAACTGCTGGCCCTCCCTGGGCCAATTCCCCTGTAAGCACAGTGGGAGCTAACTCACCGCCTGCGGGCTGGCTGCAAACTCAAAGGTGAATCTCTGCACCCGGCGCTGTCTCTTCTGGAAGAGGAGGGAACCTCTGTTGTTGCGTAGAGAGAGCTCCTCCATCATCAAGTCTTGGGGCACACTCAGCTTCTTGCCCAGGTCCAGCAAAGGGACTGCCGAGAGAGGCCAGAGTGAGGCCTACCACCAAACCCGTCAGGGCACTTGGGGCTGCCGGCCTCTGAGGCAACCTTGTCCGAGCACTCTCCAGTGTGTGTGAGAACGCAGCTTTCTCCCCACATTTGCTGACACTGGGTGTCACCATTTTGTGGAATCTTTGCCTACCTGGTGGGCAGAAGTGACACCTCAGAGTCTCATTTGCATGTGTTTGACACTCAGTGAAATTGAACTCCATTTCAGATGTTCTTTGGCCATTTGTGTTTATTCCTTGGCAGTTCTTTGCCCATCGTGGTGGGAGTCGCAAGAAATGAACGGATTCTAGATAATTTTCTGATACTAAGCCGTGCTGCATCTGAGCTATGCCAAGGGAGGAGGGGAGGTTTCTGGCCTGAGCCGTTCCATCCTTGGAGCGGCCACTCACTGAGACGGGGAGGGCAAGAGGAGGATGAGATGGGGAGAGATCAGGACTTCAGTGTTAGACACGTGTTCTTTCAATTTTAAAATAGCCTTTTGTTATAAAAATAGCATATATGTGCATTGAAGGAAGTTTGAAAATACAGATATAAGGGAAAAAGAGAAAAATACCATTTCTATCTCCCAGAGGTTGCCACTTTTAACACTTTAGTACATATCTGTTCAGATCTTTTTCAAAGACTATGTATTCATTTAGGAGGGCACTTGGGTGGCTCAGTCAGTTAAGTGACCACTGATTTCAGCTCAGATCATGATCTAAGAGTTCTCAGATTGAGCCCCACCTGGGCTTCACACTCAGCAGAGAATCTGCTTGAGGATTCTCTCCCTCTCCCTAACCCCCTACCCTGCTCACATACTCTCTCTCTAAAATAAATCTTTTTTTTTTAAAGACTATATATTCACATATGAATTTTCAGCTAAAATGAAGTCATAGTTATACATGCTTTGTAACTTGATTTATCAATTAAAGATCTCTGCCTGTGCAAGTGGACATATTTTTGTTTTATACAATGCCTGATCCATATTCCAATTCCTCTAATTGCCTGCAGAATGGGCATATAAATTTTGAAATGCCTTGCAGATGTCGAAGTGAAGAAGCCAAGGAGGGAACCAGGTACGTGAGTCTAGGGCTCACGGGAGAAACTGACCTGAAAGTAAAAATTGGGGTATCGCGAGCTTACAAATGCTATTCGTTGCTGTTTGATGAAGTCCATTACATTTATTTCTTTTCTCAGAGTTAGGACTCACTGTGATAGCCATGTAGAGGGTTTCCAGGGAAGATGGCTGTCCTTAAGAGTTCTGGAACCCATCCCTATTCTTTCTGTTTCCCCCGCTGGCAAAACACACACTTTTCTGCACTTCCCACCACAGGAAGGCTTTGGTAGAAAAGGAGTGGCAGAGGGGTGAGGACACTGGTAGGAAAAGGATACATATGGACAGTATGGCCAGAGTTGTCCATCTCTAAAATTGGATATATGGAGGTTCGAGTTCCAGCTCTATAAATGGTGTTTAGAGCCAGGAGGCTGGATGAGATCACCAGGTAGATGAGGGTTAAAGAGATCCGAAGCCTGAGCCCTGGGCCTCCAGCATCCAGACTAAAGAGGTAAAGAACCAGCCATGGAGCTAGGAAGGGGTGCCCAGTGAGGCTGGAGGAAACCCAGAGGGTGGTGCCCTGGAAACCAAGTGATAAAGCATTTCCAGGAAGATGGAGTGATCACAGAGCCGAAAATTGACCATCCTCTTTAGTGTCATGGGGTTGTTATTGGTCATCTTCACAAAAGTAGTTTCTATGGAGTATTTGGGTGTGAAAACCTTATTGGAAAGTGTTAAGATAGAGGAGTATTTTAACCACACCACAAGGAAGCAGTGAACAAAATCTAGGATGTGAGATGTTTTATAGGGCAGCTGGCCTGGGTTCTTTAAAGGAGTGAATGACCTGGAAAAAAAGACAGGGTGGGATAGGAGTGGGGGTTATAGATTAAAGGAGATTTAAGATATGTGGCCACCAAATAAACAGTGGTCTTTCTTTGGATCCTCATTAAAACAAACTAGAAAATTGGAAAAAGTTAACTGTGGGACTGGTTATTAGGTAGTATTAAATCAAAGTTGCTAATTTTGTTTAGTGTGCTAACATCTTTGTGGCATGTAAGGAAATGTCCTCTTTATTATTTTTGGTGCATCCTGAAGTATTGAGGGGATGAAATGATGTGCTCTTTGGATTTTGCTTTGGACTCCACGAATGAAAGGAGGGCCATGGGGATTTGCACTCTCTATTTTTGTGTGTTTGGAAATGAGCTTAATAAAATGTTACAGAGAGAGGAGGTGAGAAAGTATAGACCACAGCTTTGAGGAGTTGTGCTCTACAGGACCAGAGGCAGCAGTAGAATCAAGAAGTTGTTTGTTTTTAAGAGACATAAAAGCATGTTTTTTTAGCTGATGGGAAATTTTGACAATGCAATAGATAGATAGAGGGCAGACCAACTGGAAGAATGTCCTTGAGTAGGGGAGAGGGGAGGGGACGGGAGAGGAGGGGAGGGGAGGAGTGGGGAGGTGTCCCCAGCTCAACTGGAAGGGCTGACTTCAGACATGGACAGGGAGAGGTCACCCACCACATGGGGAAGGAAAACTGAGAATGTGGACACAGATGCAAGCTCAAGCCAGATGTGGAGGAGGGAGCTTGTAGAGGTGCTCTTTTGGTTACTTCATTCTTCTCAGTGCAATAGGAAGCAAGGTCAGCAGCTGAGAAGGAGGACCAGGGAGAAGGCATTGGGAGTTTGGGTACAGAGGTTGCCAACATCCTCTAAGCGAGTAGTACAGGACAGGGGACAGAGAGATGGACGGGGTGGGGCTGCCAGGAAGCATCAGGGGCCCTGCAGGTGCTGTGATTCATCACATTCAATGGAATCCAAACAGTCTTTTAAAAAAAGGGGGCTGGTGGGGTTTTTTTTATTCTTTCAGCAAATATGGAGAGAGGACCTCCTACATGTTAGGAACAGAAAGAGATCCAATGTCGGTTAAGAGGGGGAAAAAGTAAGTTTCAGAAGAATCTGCATTCTAAGATCCCACTCATTTATTTAAAAGAATAAGTACTATATATTTATGTACACATTGAAAAATCTGCAAAAAGATATGCCGAATATTAGTAGTAACTATTTATAGGAGGTAGGAAGAGGAAGGCTGGAAATTGCACTATTTTTTAAGAAGAAAAGGTACTGCATACTTAAAAGCATGAAAGACTATTTATATCTAAATACATAATAAAAAGTCCCCTGGCATCATATTATCAAATACTACCAGAAGAATCGAGCTCGATATTTAAAAAAAAAAAAAAAAAAGTTACAGATAAAATCTATTTGATGAAACAGTTCCATTTCTAGGCATTCATTCCTAAGGAGAAAAGTTGAATAAACATGCCTGAAGATAGACATACAAGGATGTTGATTGCAGTGAGGTTTCAGATTGTGAAAAGCAGGCATCAGAGTGGTGGGGGTGCTGTCCAGATGCCCTTCATCAGTGGCTCAGGGTCACACCTGCCCCCTTCTACAGAGCGCTACCCGGCTGAGCAGAAGCACCCACAGCCCACTTCCTGAAGATGAGATGAGTTCTGTGGAGCCATTCGTGACCTGGAGCCCCCACGGGGTTCCACTGAACCCGGACCAGAGAATCCTCAGCTCTGCCCCTGAGGGTCCAGCCTGAGATGAGCCTTCATGACCACCAGTAGGGTGTGTGTGTATCAATATACTTAATATATGCTGGGGGAGCAAGGGAGGGGGTGGAAAAATCAATCATACCAGGCTAGAAAGAAGTCTGTGGTATGCTGCTAAGTGAAAAAAAAAACAAGTAAGCTGAAAAACACAGCGTATACTACTTAACCCACTTGTATATGCGTTTATATAAATATGTTTATATATGAACAGAAGATGGATTTACTCAAATATGTTAACAGTAGTTATCTCCAGATGGTCCCATTATGAGGAACTTTCACTTTCAAAGTCATTCATGTCTGTTTTGACTGAATGTCTTATAAAAGGGATGTATTATTTGTACAACCATGTAGTATAGAAGCAGCTCGGAAGACAAAGAGATCTGGAGTCCCATCTCAGCTCTACCAACTACTAGATATGTGACCACCGAGCTCCCCTGTCCCTCAGCTTTCTCATCGGCAAAATGGGGGCAACAGTATCTAACTTAGAGATTGTTATGAGGAGTATACAGCATAAAGCATGGAAGCTCTTAATCCCAGAATCTGACACAGAGTAAGTACACAATAATGGTGTTTGTATTGTTAACACCTGACAGTGATTGTCTTTTAATGGTAAGACCATGAAATTTTTTTTTCTTTTTACTTTTCTTCAGTTTCAAAATTGTCTTGAGTTAATACCCCAGCAATGGCCAATAATTTATAAATTTCCAGTCTGGCATAAATGAGATGTGTCCATGTTTAGGGGACTATCATTAATTAATTACTTAGCCAAGGGAAAAGAGAATGCATTGCCTGGCTCTTCTAGCTAGAGCATCAATACTTCACAGAGTTGGCATATTTTAGAGCCCAAAATCATGCAATTAAAAAAAAAAATTTAATGCTCACAAAAGGAGGCAAGAACACACAAAATAGATTAGGACCACTCACCTATAAAGTCATACAAAAGACTATCTTAGATGTGGAGCTTCTTAGAAGCTGCAGGGGCAAAACCTCAGTGGTATCCTTATTTGAGGGTTTGTTGGTGCTCAGGTCACTGTCCATGTGTACCAGAATCATGTGGGCACTTGTCTAAAAGGTGCCCATCTGGCCCCTTCCCCAGCTCCACTGAATCGGAATCCTTGGGGGTAGATGCTGGGAATCTGCATTTTTAACCAACAGCATCACTCACTAGCATTCACACTACAGGATGAGAGCCTGACTTAGTGGAATTTGTTTTTAAAATATTTGAAATGATCTGAAATAGGCCAAATTAACAGACTCCAAAATTGTGCCGAGAGTTTATCACTTATATGGTGATAAACATGTATCTTAGATGATTTATTCATTGGGTGAGCCTACTTTTAAGTGAAAATCTGAGCCACACTGGGGAGCCTGCTCTTCCAGCCTGCCCCACTCTCCCCTGACCATTGTCTCTTGCCACAGGGGCCTGGTGAGACCCACAGTGTGTGGGGAGCTCGGGGGCCACAGTTAGGGCTTGAACTGGGACCAGACCCCTCAGTGCTTAATCTGGAGTGGAGGTAAGGTCTTAGGCCCAGGGCCCAGTCTAAGGCATTCAAATCCAGCCTCCGGGGGTGTGGACATCAGGGCAAGGCCCCTCCCAATGCTTCGGGAAGCTTCCCAACCCAAGTGGCAGATTCCACAGGCACTCCCTCAGGGCTGGCTTGGAACTCACACCTGTTTGTCCAGGCCTCAGGCCAACAGGCCCAAGTGGCTGCACTTTAGGATCAGAAAAGGATGAGTCTGAGGAACACACAGGACCTGAGTCCACCTTACCTGGTCCAGTGAGGTCCCCCATGGCAGCCATCACTGACCCCTTCTGCTCCTTAGGGATCATCCTGTGGAGGAGAGATGCCTGCAAATTGGCCTGCCCCCTCCTTCCCTCCCCAGATGTCCTCCCAGGCCCTGGTCCACCCAGCCTCAGCCCCGAACTGCCTTGGCCCACCCTATTCTTAAGGAAGGGCTATCAGAGCTGGACAGGGAGGATACAGAGGTCCAGGGGAGGCAAGGGAGGTGCTGGAGGCCACAAGGATCTGCTTTCCGTGTTGTCAGGGAGGCACTCTTTCTTCAGGGGATAATCTCTGGGACATGAGGGATAGGGGAGGTGGGGGCCTCAGGCAACTGTCATCCGCTGAGGCAGATGAGCTCTAATCAGCAGCTGAAAGAGGTTGAAAGTTTAAGTCAAGGAGAGAGGGGTATGCATGGGTTGTTAGGCTGGGGCTACACTGGGGTCTGCAAGGCTGGTCCATGGAAGCTGAGAGACCCATCACCTCCTTCCCTATGCTCCAGCTTTCAATGGACATACAGGGTGCTCTCTTCTCCCTCACCCCTTCTCTACCTCCTCCTCCATCCCCTGCACTCCCCATTGGCATCTCATGGCACTTTCCAGCAATCTTGGAGATTTACAAGCAAAATGCGGTCCAGAGACCCATGGAATCCCTGTAGGTTCCAAGTCCAGATTCCCTAACTTGTCCCCAGGAAAGAAGGCAGTCCTGCCAGCCTACTCCTGTGTGTTGCTTCCAGGTCTTTCTACATTCCTTCCTATAGAAAAAAAAAAAAACAAAAAACAAAAAAACAAGTCTGCTTCCAGCTACACCCCACACTCACACATGGCTCTAGGGCAGCAGCCTGGACTCTAATCCAAGTCCCTGACTTCCTCTGTAACTGTGAGCAAGTGGCTCTTCAGCTTTGGGCCTCAATTCCTCTTATGTGCCTCTGTAATATAAGGTGGTTGGGCCAGATCATGGGATCCACAGATGGGCTTCAGGGCACCCACAATCCCTCACCCCACAAACCGTAGCTGACCTGAGTGTGTCTGCCTGCATTTAGGGCTACAAGTCGACGGAGAGTGCTCCGACTGTGACCACTCAGGAGCCCACAGTGCACAGATCTGTTTCTTGATAAACACTCCCCTGACAGACACATGCAGACATTGCCAAGGACTCTCACCTGCAGACAGGGGCCCTGCTCCCCTCCACAGCCCAAAAATCTTGAAGTCCTGCACAAAGCCATTACCTATGCCCACCTCGAGTCCCAGCCACCCCTCCCCACTTAATCTAGAGTGACCTAGAGCTTAGAATCCCTCCCCTCCTTTCCTGGAGACCCCATGCTCCCCAGACCCTCCGCAAAGCCCTTCCTCTGCTTGGAGGCTGGGGCTCTGGCAGCCGGCTCATGTCCTCTGCCCAGGCCCCATAGCTCCTCGAGCTCCCCTAGGATCCTGGTACCTGAGTGATGGGACCACAGCGTGCAGGAGGGAATGTCAGACCCTCAAGATTAACACCTCTGTCAGGAAGCTGAGAGCTGAGTAGTCGTGGAGGTGCTAGTGGTTCCTGGGCCCAGTGTGAGCACGGTGTGCCCTTGCAGCCAACTCTGGCCTCAGCTGATGAGAATCAAGAATCGTTCCTGCCTCGTCGTGGCTCACAGCCTTATTTCAGGCTGCAACAGGATCCAGGGACAGATGCTAAAAGCACCAGGCCCCAGGGGAGACAGGTGCCCCGGCAGCAGGCCCTTGCAGACAGAAGGGCTTGCACACACATGTACACACACACACATATGCACACACCAGAGTCACCTGGAAATGCTGAGTCAGTTGCCAGTCACTTGAGCTTCCTGATTGTATCCTTAGAGCCTAGAATGGGGCCTGATAGGAATTCAATAGATATTTGTTGAATGAATGGATGGATGCATGCATGCGTGAATGAATGAGTTTTCCCCTGATGTCCTTGCTTGACTTGTTCATTTCTTCTTTTCTCTTTTGTTTCCTGCCTTTCTTCCTTCTGCTCCCTCCCTCCCCACCTCCCTCCACCTTCTCACACTGAGTGTCTCTCTATGGAAGATAAATAAGGCAGGGCTCTGTCCTCAAGGAGCTCAGTCAGGCCCAAGTCAGACCCGTAAATAAGCCTTTGCGATGCATGATGGGAAGTGCTCTGGGAGTACCCGGGGGAGGGTGCCACCGGCATTGCCTGGGGAGAGGGGGTGGGGAAGGAGAGTCCCAGAGGAGACATTTGATCTGGGCCTGGAAGGCTAGTGGGAGTTCAGTGGGCAGCGGGGCACAGGCACCGCAGACAGAGGCCTCCTGGTGTGTAACAATGTCAGGGGGTCCTTGAGCAGAGCCAGAACTGCCCACAGAGCTGAGAGATGAGGCGGGACAGGTGGGCCAGATCACAGCAGGCTTTTCAAAAGCAAAGTGTGCTTAAGAGTTTAAAGCGGTGGAATGGAGTGGTCAGATGGGCATTTTCCAAATATATCTCTGGCTGCCAGGTGGCATATGAGTTAGAGGGGGGCAGACTGGAGGCAGGAAGATCATCCTGTGGTCAGGTGAGGATGGGGAGGCTGCACCGGGGCAGAGGCCATGGAGACTGGAAGGACCTGAGGGGTAGCTGGGGAGTCACATGGTTGTGCTCAGAGATCGGATGTGGGGAGTGAGGGAAAGGCCACTCTGGCTTGAGAGGCTGAGGAAGGTAAAAGGGGAACAGATTGGGGTGGGGGCGGCTTCTCAGCTCAGTTTGGGATGAACTTGATTTGAGGTGTCAGGGGTGGGGGATACTGTGCTCAGGAGGGGTGCTGGCTGAAGGTAAAGATTGGGTCACCTGGGGAAGGGTGGGGCCGGCAGCACCTGTACCCATGTGCCGGGGACAGACTGTCCGAGGGGGTATTTGACATGCTCTTAGGAGGAAGCCTGAGCTCTGTGGACTCCAGGAACTCTATGTCCTGCCCCTTAGACTCCTGCTCCCAGCCTCTACTGGGCCTGAGCTTTTAGAGGGATGAGGGATGTTCCCAGGGCAGGCTTGGCTTCTCCTCGGAGTGAGGCCACAATGCCCTTTTCTGGACAAAGGACACCCCCATCAGGTGAGGAGCACTTCTGACAGTCTGGGTCCCAAGCTCACTAGGGTTATCTGGACTCAGATGGGACCTCTTGTAGGGGCTTCTACTGCACAGAGCCCTAACCTGCCATGAGGAACCTGCCCTGGCCCCTGACCCAGCTCCAGTGATGGCATCTTGTTGTGAGGAGCTGGGCAATACCACCCCGAAACATCAGCTAGCCCAGCTGGCTCTGCACAGATAGGGACGCTGAGGCTGGATAAGGAGTGGCCTTACGCAGGGTCTCCCAGCCTCGTAGATGACAGGATCAGGACTTCAACCCTGGGACCTCCTCTGTGTTTTCCATTGCTCCACATCTCTCTCCATGGTTGCTGCTCCCCAAGCCCCCATCCCTCCTGTGTCAAACATTCTCATCCCCACTGAGTCCCTCGGACTGTTCCATGGGGGGACGGGAGGGGCTTTAGACGAAGCTGAAAATGACGCTGGAGACAGGAGGATGCAGAAGCATTTATTGAGGGCCGGAGATGAATTCTACAGGAGGCAAGGGGCAGAACACAGGCAGTCTCTAGTGGGCTAGAGGAGAGGATCTGGGGAGAAGGCAGTGACAGGGAGAGCAGCCCTGCGGAACTGCAGCTTCCCAGGGCTGCCTCCTGCTGGTTCTTTGGGGAAATGCAGGCAGAGTGGTTTTTTTCTATGCCTCTGCACTGACCAGTGGCCTGACAGCGTCTCTTCTATGAAAGAGGCCCTTAGCCCCAGCCTCCCAAGCTACAAGGAAACTTGTAGCAGACGGGGACTTTAGTAAATGTGGCCACTCATCCTGGATCAAGCAGGAGCACCCTCTTACCTTCCCACTGTCAGGGCCTGTGTTCCCAATCCTCAGGCCCTAGGCACCCTCTGGGATTACTCCTTAATTCCAAAGCATCCCCATCCAACTCTCTCCCACCCTGACCCCAGCTTTCCCTAGCTTTCCCTAGGGGTTCCAGGTCTAACATCACCTGATGGGTAGGTAAGTCTACACCTAACCCTGGACCACACTGGGTCCCTCAACTGTTAGCAACATCCTGGAATCCTTCCTCCTACATCGCTTGGATCCTCAGCCAATTGCAATACCCCAACCCTACCTTTCCTCTGCACTCAGTATTCTGAAGGTGATATTCTGAACCTCTAGAGGGCACCACCAGCCAACTCTGGAAACTAGAATTTAGCCACATTCCTCCCTTGTCCCTCTCCAGGAGATTGGAATGGAACCACCCAGGTCTAGGGAACAGGCTAGGGCCTGCAGCCAGGCTCCTCAAGGTCACTGGGCACCAGGCACTAGCTAGGCCACAGTGTAATGGGAAAGGGATGGGGCAAAATGGTGCCCACTCATCTGGGCATCATGTGGATACTGGGGCCTAACACTGAACCATGGGGTACTTCCTAAGGAACCAGAAACACAGGCAGACTCTAGTCTAACCTCTCACTCACCCACCCGTGCTCCTCTGCCTGGAATGCTGCCCAGCCAATCCTCCACCACCATCTATCTGCTCCCTTCCTAACAGCATGGAATGTATGTATTTCAGGACTGGGAGAGCCCTCAGAGGTCATCCGAGCCAATCCTTTTCCTACTAGAATCTCCTCTGTGCATCCTGGCTACTGCTTGAATACCTCTCACAACAAGGAACTCTTGCCTTCCCTTTTCTAAGTAAGCAACCTCAAACTCGGGGCCATCAGGTAAAGCCACAGGATGGCAGATAGCTCCATATCAGCAACTCTCTCCCCAGCTCAGCTTTGAGCCTGGCACCTGCCATGAAAGGGCCCAGAAAAGATAGATGTGTCGGAGGCACCCATAGCATTCCTGGAGGCCCACGTCCTGGGGCTGGGGACAGACGTTGTCACCTTCCAGCTGTCCTCTCTGGCAGCAGATAAGATGCCCTGATAGTGTGACCTGGGGTGGGAAAAACACGAGAGATCTGGGAGGAGGAATCTTTCCACCTCTTGTCCCAGAGGGACCAGCAGGGCACCTTGAGCTGGCCTGGGAGATCTCTCTAAAGGTCACGGTGGTAAAAATAGAGCTTGTCTGGGAAGGGGTGGAAAACAGCTGCTTCTGCCTGCGACTCGGTGCCAGGGAGGCGATGCTCAAGCCGGAGCCTGGACAGGGAACTCAGGCCTAGGATCTTCTGAACACACCCCTCATCTGCCAGACTCCAGAGAGCAGAGCCAGGAAGGGAGGGAGGAGTCTGGAACCCTGAACTGCAGTGACTCTAGGGGTCCGTATACACAACACCCCCACTCCTCCAAGGCAGGCGTGTGCGTGTGCACGTGTATTGATGGGAGGGGAGGGAGAATTTAGACCTGCGAAGATTGCCGTGGCCAGAGTCCCATTAAACAGATGGGAAAGCTGAAGGTGAGAAGAGGAAGGGTCTTGCCCAGGGTCACCCAATGCCTGAATGATGGACGCAGCGCTAGGCCCAGGCTTGGATCACTACCCCAGCCCCAAGCCCAGGGCGCTCCTCGCCGGACCCCTCGTCCAAAGAGGCCAGCCCCCCATCTCCACTGCACCCCGGGACGAGGTGCTGGGATCCACCAAGCCCCTGGCCTCTTCCTCTGGCTCAGCCCTCCCGGGTGGGGATGGGGCGGGGGCGGGGGCGGGGGCGGGGGCGGGGGCGGCTCTAGGTGGTGCAGGGGGCCTCGGCGGGGAGGCTGCCGCGCTTGAGCCTCACACTGCCGTTCCAGCCGCGGGGGCAGATGTTGTAGCCGAGGATCCCGGGCGACTTAGCCCCGGAGTCCTCGGAGTCGAGGGACACGTCGGAGTCCGTGGGCGAGCGGCGGTAGGGGAAGGGCCGGGGCGGCGCGGGCAGCGGGCTCCGGGGGCTGGCGCAGGGCGAGGGCGCGGCCGACAGCGGGCTCCGCGGAATCGGGGAGAACGCGGCGGCGGGGCCGGGGCCGGGGCCGGGGCCGGGGGCGGGGGCGGGGCCGGGGGCGGCGGCGGGGCCGGGCCGGGCGGGCTGCGGCGAGCGCAGGCGCGGCGGGGGCGGGGGCGCGGGCGCGGGCGGGGGCGCCCCGGGCGGCGAGAAGGGCCGCAGGCTGTCTGCGCCCGGCGGCCGCGGGGAGGCGCTCTTGCGCCGGGCCGCGTTGATGATGTTCCGCGCCAGGAGCGCCTGCAGCTGGCGGCTGGGGGGCCGCGCCTCGGCCTCGGGCCGCAGCGGGGACGGCGAGCGCTCGCTCCACGAGGGGGACCTGGGCGGCGGGGGCGGCGGGGGCGGCGGGGGCGGCGGGGGGCTGCTCCTGCTGCCGCCCTGGCCCGGCTCCCACGGCCCCGGGCTCACCCAGCCGTCCAGGCTGCTGGGGGGCCGGGAGGCGCCGGGCGTCCAGGGCGGGGAGGTGGGCAGGCTCTCGCGGCGGTCCTGCGGAGAGAGCAGAGAGGGCGGCCGCGTTAGTGCCGGGTCGTCTGGGCCGGGACCGGGGCGGGGCGGGGGGCGCTCTGCCCGCTCGCTCGAGCAGCCGCGCCCTGCCCCGGCCGCCGCTTCCCGGGGACGCAGGTGGGAGCGGTTAGGGACGCTCGCTCTGGAGCCCGACCGTGTGCCTATGCACCAACTTGGGCGCCCTCGGGGCTTCAGTTCGTCCCCCGTACGATGGGGCCATGGGGCCGTGCCTTCAGCACCTACTCCACGGGGCTGTTGAGGACTAAATGAGATAACTCATGTAAAAGAATATCACGGGACCGGAAGAGTCCCCGGGGGAGAGTGATGCTCAGTAGATGTTAGTGACCTTAAAGAAATGCTGGAAGGCGACACATGAAACTAGGCAAAGTGGGACGCTGTTAGGAAATGGGGCAAACAATAAGAGCTAAAACTATTTTAAAAAAGGAAATGGGGCAAACAGGGCAAAGTAGGCAGTCACAGGAGTGGAAATAAAGCTCTAAGGTACTACTTTTTATATTAGTTTACGTTTTTTTATACATATGGATGTATTATCTATGTTAAAATTTTTAGGGGATCCCTGGGTGGCTCAGCGGTTTAGCGTCTGCCTTTGGCCCAGGGCACGATCCTGGAGTCTGGGGATCGAGTCCTGCATCAGGCCCCCTGCATGGAGCCTGCTCCTCCCTCTGCCTGTATCTCTGCTTCTCTGTGTGTGTGTGTGTGTGTCTCATGAATAAATAAATAAATAACATCTTTAAAAAAATTTTTTTAATTTATTTATTCATGAGAGACACACACACACACACACACACACACACACACACACACAGAGGCAGAGGGAGAAGCAGGCTCCATGCAGGGAGCCTGACGTGGGACTCGATCCTGGGTCTCCAGGATCACAATCAGGGCTGCAGGCAGCGCTAAACCGCTGAGCCACCGGGGCTGCCCAATAAATAACATCTTAAAAAAAAAAGTTTTAACAGAAAATCGTCAAGGACTTAGGGAAGGGCCCTCAGCCCCAACCCTCTTGCCATGTTGCCATGGTCACCTCCTAATTTTTTTCCTCCCATGCCCTGAACAGAGAGGAAGTTCCCACTGACAGATGGGAACACAAAAGGAAGTGGGGTCATTCTGCCCTAGGCAGCACACTCTCCTGGCTGGACTTCTTGCCAGCATGGGGTAGGGAGTGCGGATTTGGTGAAGCCAGGTTGCTGTACATCTTTGAGGTGATAAAGCACTGCTCTGCTAAACATTACTGCACCCGTTTCCTACCTGTTTAGGGACTTTCCAGTCTACGAGTCGCAGTGTCATCCTTTGTCTCTCATTAGAGCCTCACAACATGCTGATGAGGTAGCTGGCATTATCACACCCATTTTACAAGGATGAAAATGAAGTTCAGAGGTGTAAATGACTATCTGGTGTGTCCTGCCCCACCAGAATGTGTGTGTGTGTGTGAGAGAGAGAGAGAGAGATTACTCCTGCTCAAAGGCTACACCATGCTAAAGCACTTGGGAGAACTGCTATGAAAGAAAGTGCAGGACTTGAAGATCATGCCCTGCTTGTAGTTGCTAAACCACCTCTTCATCCAATCAGATTCCAGCAGTAAACCAGTGCACTCAGCCTTCGATCCAATGCAAATTCAGCAGCAGTCAATCCCCCGGAGTCCAGAACTAGCCAGTCCATTCAGTGTCTTCTACCCAATCAAAATCTAGAGCCATTCATGAGATCCATTCTTTCATCCAATCAGTAATCAGCCACAGCCAAGCCAGTCAGCCTCTCATCCAATCAGAATCGGGTTCCTCCCAATCAAAAGGAAGTCACAGAGTGTGTTTTCTGCACACAATGCAGCAGCTCCTAGATTAGCTGACTCAAAATGAGGTCCCTTAAACCTAAAAAGGAATGTTGTGCAGTCGTCCGGATAGGAGATTTTTCACGGGGTGGTAATACTGGAGGGGCCCTGAGGGGATCTCCTGGGGACATCCAAGACCCCAATCATCCATTTGAAAAGTTAAAACTCAGCGTAGGATCCAACGCTTTGGCTCCCAGGGTCAGAGTTGCGTATATGTGAGCCAGAGACACTGGGAGCTGCTCTGCCTGTGACGCCTCCCAGGAAGCTTTCAGATAGCCCAACTGTGGGAAATGATCCCAGAGTTCACGATCCCAGCCCACCAACAAGCATGGGGGCAAAAGGACCAGGGCTCTGCAGCCAGGAAAAGGGCTGGGGCAGGGGCAGTTATGATACCTGTCTGAAATCTCTACAGGTCACCTCTGCCTTTGGTGGCCTCAAGGGGAAGGTTAGGGCCCGTGAGGGGGAAGGAGTAAAAGAATGGACTTTCCAAGCCGGGGTTGCAATATTGGGCAGTGGTAAGCAGCTCCTCATCATTTGGAGGTGGGCCAGAGCCTGACCTCATCGGAACTGCCATGTCTCGGTACTGCCTCTGTGTGCGCATGGGGGAGGTGGGGGTGCACAATACAAAACTGCTGTGAGAAGTCAGGGCCGTTCACTTTCTGACAAAGCTCTCGATGTATTATGTAAGCCAGAACTCCCTGGAAATGCACATGGGTAAAAATTCAGAAGGCAGCGCCCACTTAACCCAGCACCAGTTCCACTGCAGGGCACGTGTGTGGGGTGAAGCCTTGAGCAGTCAGAGAGGAACTATCAGAGACCAGAGCTGGCTCCCAGGCTACCTACTGCAAGCCCTTCCTCATACGGAAGGGAAACTGAGGCCCGGGGGAGAAGGGGTTGTCTGAGGTCACACAGGGAGTCAGGTGCAGATCTGGGACAACCCAGTTCTGACTCTTGATGGCAGTTTGTTCCTCTCCACCCGGGGCAGAAACCATTTGCAGGAGCCAGGGGGCGATGAATAGGGGAAATTGCCCGATTTAGATAACAGGGCGAGGGGGAGGGGGCCGGAGGGAACCAGAAAGTATATGCTCTGCCTAAAGGCATTTACATTCCACTTTTAAAGAATTCAAACACACCTGGACTGTAAGGGGCTGTGGGTTTCCCCCACACCCTATAGCCTTTTGGGCCAAACTCTGCATGAAGGAGAAAACAGAAGAATGATTTTCATGGGACTATGGTTCCCTAAGTGCTGACCCAAGGAGGAGAGGGGAGCCCCCACTTCCAAGCCACCACACCTCTGTACCCACGGCAGATCCGGACACACAGCAGTCGCAGACAGCTCACAGAGACACGCCACACGCTCACACATGGCAACTGAGTCGTCCTACCCCGCTCCCCGGGCCAGAATCAGGGAGGAAGGGGAGAGCCCAGACCACCAGCCAGAGAGCGCGGAAGAAAGAAAGAAGCGAGACAGATTTGAGGCTGAGTGTATTGAGAACAGGAGAGAAAACAAAGTTGGGGGAAGAGCTCGGCCAGCCTGGCCGCAGGAGCTGCAGGATGGAGGGTGGGCTCTTCGGTTGCTAGCTAGCCCTCAGGGGTAGAAGGGATCAGGGATCAGGGGTCGGGGTAGGGGCTTCACTCCGTCCTGGGAGGGGCCTGGCATGAAGAAGCTGAGCTTACTTACGACTCCCCCACGCATGCCCCCAAGTTCTGGGCAGAATGAACTCACTAGGAAGGCACCCCCTGTTCCCATGGAGACGAGCCCAGAGCTCACGAAAACTGCAGGCTCAGCCCAGCATGGGCACCGCCTCCACCACCCCTCGCCCCGCTGGGAGCCCAGAAATAGGGCTGGGGAAGAGAAAGTGGGTGGTGCTCGGCCCCCAGCCTTGGGAGGCTTCCATCTGAATGCTGCCTCTTGCGTCCGTATTCTCTCCCCCCACCCCACCCCACCAAGCCTGATTTGGGGACCGTATCGCATCAAATGTGTCAGAGGTGGTGAGAATCTCACACTACCTGACTCAGCACCCTCACTGTAGGGGACACTGAAACCCAAAGATTCACATGGAATTCATCTGTTAGAGTCCAGACCTCTGAAACCCCGGCCTTCTCCTCAAAGCTTCAAGGGCTCCTCCTCCGTCCCACCAATCTGCTGTGCTCCTGCCCAGCCCTTACTATGCTTCCACGGTCCCCAGGCCACCCTGAGCCTGCGCGGGACCAGCCTAGGCTTCCGATCCCCTGGCCTCCAGCCACACCCTCCCAGGTCCTCACAGACCTCACATCTCCATCTCCAACGGTTCTATGGCAACAGCCCGTTTCCTCCCCCACTCTTCCCAGGGGACTGTCTTATCACTTACAAGGCCTTTCTCCCAGAGCGCCAGCCTCTCCTCCCAATCCTCACAGACTGTCACGGCTGGAAGGGCACTGACTGTACAAATAAGAAAACACGTCCAGAGAGGGAAGGTGACTTGGCCAGACTCACACAGCAAGGGGAGGCTGAGATGGGACCAGACCCTCCTCCCAGCCTCTCTCCCTGCGGCCCCCTCCACTGCATAGAGATAGCTGCTCTTAGTTGGGCAGATCTTGGCTGAGGTTGAAGGCCAGCTAGCCAATGGACTGCCAGGGGCCCGTCTCACTGCACACCCTGCACATCCTTCTACAGGGCTCCCCTCCTCTCGGGGACGCCCTGGGACCTCGCACGCCCCAGCACACGGAGGGCGAGCCGGGTGGAACCAGGAGGGAGGTCTGGTCCCTAAAGGGGAGCCAGGTGTCTGCAGAGGACATGGAGGCAGGGAAGCAGAGGGGCAGGGAGGAAAGCATCAGACAGCGGTGGTGGGCTAAGTCCTCATCCAGCAGAAGAGCCCACGAGAGGAGAGAACGTGGCGGCCGAGGCAAAGCTCTCTGAAGCAGCGGAGAGGAAACGGTGTCCAGAAGGCAGAGGTGGAGGAGACAGACCAGTGCAGGTAAGAAGCCAGCGACAGGCAGAAGGATGCCAGGAACTGGAGCAGCTGAGGAGGCGGACCCTTGGCTGGCTGGTTGCACAGAGGCACTGGCCGGCTCTGTTGACTTCAGAAGCCCATCTTGGGGCCCCCTTCTAGGCCATTCCCCAGCAAGACGCTGGCATCCCTACAGATCACCAAGGCCCGAGGAAGCCCCCCCAGCCTCATTTCGGCCTGCCAAGGGAATTCTCTCTCCATGACCCTCCCCCTCGACCCAGTATCGGACGGCAGATCCCTCAGACGTGGAGTCTAATGACCCTTGTGGCAGCTGTAGCCCAGAGAGCGGAGGTGACTTGCCCAAAGTCACAAAGCTAGCTGGTGGCAGCATCAGCCTCTGAGCCCCGAGTCCCCATACTCCTGACCCTCAGCTCTGTGCCACTTCCAGACACATCTGCTCTCCATCCCGCCCTCAGAGAGGGCGCCCTGCCAGGTAGTGGGATTCCTGTGGGATCCTTTACTTGAAGCAGAAGGAAGGCTTCCACACCTGAGCCTCGATCCCAGCATTCCGGGTGGAGAAGGAAGGCCTGGGGGCCTGCTTGGCTCGGGGAGACCACGCCCTGGAGGGCGACACGGGGGAGATATCGCTGCTGTAGGTTGGGCTCACGGCCGTGGGCTGGAGGCCGTCCTGGCCAGGAGAGGTGTAGAGGCCCGGTGAGGAGCGGGAGGCCCGAGGCAGGGCGGGCGACGCCGGGAGGGCCCCCTTGGGCAGGCTGGGCACCAGGTCCAGGGAGCTGGGCTTGGCGGGCGAGGCAGCTCTCGGCGAGGCCTTGACAGGCTCCTTGATGGGCGAGAGGACGTAGAGCGAGGCCCGCAGCGGGTAGGCCGGCTGCTTGGTAGGCTCGGGGCGCAGGACCCCATTCTCAGGCAGGTAGCCGTGGTAGAGGGAGGCGGGCGGGGTCCGGGCTGGGCTCCGGGAGGCCACTCGGAAGCCGCCAGGAGCATTGGTGGAATATTTCCAGGATGAAGGCAGGGACATGGTGGGTGAAGGGCAGCGGGCCAGTTCGGTGTGGCCCGAGGACTCGATGACATACTTCTCCATCCGGGACTGGCGGCGGGCATAGAGCTCGGCCCCCTTCCCGGAGGCCTCGGACAGGTTCTGGTTGGGCTTGGGCTTCGGCTTGGCCTGGATGCGCGGTGACTTGAGGCAGGAGGCCCACTCCGGGAGGATCTCCTCGGCCGCCGCGGGGCTGGCCCTGTCCCGGGGTGCTGACTCCTGCTGGAAGTTGGAGGCCTCAGCCCCCAGCGCGAAGGGCTCCTCCTCCACGCCTGCCTCCCCCTGGTCCCTCTGCCTCCGCTTCTCATCAGCCGTCTGTACCAGGTCCAGCAGGTCTGGATTCGGGGTCACCTTGGGCTTCTCCACGAAAGTGAACATGGATTTCCGGCTGCCCCTGCGGGCCATTGACTCCTCCAAAATGCCCGTCTTGCTGGCAGGAACCGCCTGGCTCTTCAGATGAGAAGGCTTGGGGTCGGAGCTGGGGTAAAGGGCAGAGTAGGAGGGGGGAGACCTAACCCGGGGAGCCAGGGGGGCCGTGGACAAGGTCTCGGCATAGGTGGGAGGTGGAGTGAAGTTCCCCAAGGGGCGTCTCTCCAAGGCAGGGCTTCGCTGTGCCACGGACCTCCTTTCCACCATGGGGCTGTGGGACATCACGTGTCTCTGTGGCCGAGGGCTCCTGTCTGCCACGATGGGGGGCTGGGAAGCCAAGGCCTTCTCCCCAAGATGTCGTCTCTCTACCATGGGGCTCCGCTCCATCTGGCTGGTGCTCCCCGGCGCCTGGATGCCGAAGGGTCTGGCGGTCCTGTTGACCACTGATGGGGGCTTGGCCAGTGTGAAGTGGACCTCACTGTATAGCTTGGTGGGCGTGGGCGTGGCTGCCCACCCAGACGTCTCTTGTTCTGTTGGCACCACTGGGACACTGGGCTGTACATCGATGAGCAGGGAGCTGGACATGAAATCCGGGGCTGGGGTCCCAGAGTCGGAGATGGGAGTAGTTTCTCTGGAGAAGGTGTTGGTGGTGGTAGGTGGAGCTGCCACCTTATCAATCAGAAGTGTGCTGGATCTCACCTCCGCAGCTGGCTCTGGGGGCTGCCCGCTGGAACACAGGCTGCTGGGTTTGCAATCTGACGCCGTGCCATTGGGAGGGAGCTGTGCCTCCGAGGGCTGCTGGCTGTTTGAGAGCGGCAGGCTCTGCGGGGTGACAGTCGCCGGTGGGTTCTGGTTGATGTCTGCAGCTGGCAGGCTGTGGTTGCTGTTAGGAGCTGGTGTGGTGAGGGTGGCACTGAGTGAGGACAGGTTCTGGTTGCCATCTGCAGCTGGGCTGTGGGCCTCTGTCGTGGGCGGGCTTGGTTGGCTCTGCTGGACCTCTCGGTTCTGGGACAGGTGCAGCCCATTGGCCGTCAGCAGGGCTGCATTCTCCTTCAAATAAACCACCAGCGGGACCTCTTCCTCCTCGCTGGCCACCTTCTCCAGGTGCCGCAGCAAGTTGGCTTTCTCTGAGCATCCCTCCATGCTGTGAGCAGGGACCCCCGCGTCAGGGCTCCGGAGGTCGGGGTTGCTTGGAGGGCCTGGTTCAGGCAGTGAGGGGGGACTCAAGCAGAGCCCTGAGGCATAGCCTGCAGGGCTGGCAGGGGGCGTTCTGAGGGACTCCTGGCTGGGCTTGGGGCCCCTCAGGCCCTGGTTCTCCGAGGTGAACTGGTTCACTCTCTGCCGGCGCCTGTTGAAGAGCTGGACGCCCCGGGAGTTGGAGCTGGGAGGGGTGGTCAGCTGGGCAGCGATCTGTTGACTCCGGGCCTTGGCCTCTTTCAGATCTCTCTCGGTGAGGCTAGTGCTCTGGCCCAACGCTGTAGAGAAGGACAGAGGTCCAGTTAGCGAGTGGGAATGTAGAGCCACGGGGGTACAGAGACAGACAGACAGATGGCCACTGTGTCCCTCCTACTGATGATCTTTTCCTCTGGAAGTTGATCTTTACTCACTGTTTCCTGGAATCCCCTCTCCTCATAAAGATCCCTGACCCAACAATCGTGGCCCAACTCAAATGCCACCGCCTGTGTAAAACCTCCCGATTACCCTTTCGGGATGAACCTGACCCTCATTTGGCTTCCCTCTGAAGGTTGTTGATACTGCACTCAGCAAGAACATCTCACCCTAGCAGTACCCGCTACAGCCCTGACTCATCCCCTACCACCCTTCTGCACTCACTAGGCTCTGCCCTGCTGGCATTCTCTCAATTCCTTGAAAATGCCGAGTTTGTTCCTGCCCCAGGACCTTTGCACTTGCTCTTTTCTCTGCTTGGAATGATCTTTTCCCAGGTGGTATTCCATGTTGGTTCCTTCTTGCCACATGGGACTCGCTTGAATGTTCCCTCTCTGGAGGGGTCTTCTTCTATAATCAGTCCTCCCCTCTCCTATCCCGTCTCTTTGCTTTATTTTCTTCATGACATTCACCATAATTTGCGATTATCATTTCCTTGTTTATCATCAGTCGCCCCACCTAGAATGTAAGCGCTAAGGGGGCAATGACCTTGTTTGACCTGGTCATCATTCTGTCTCTGGCCCCTAGAATAGTGCCTGGCATAAAGTGGGCACTCAGTAGGCATTACTGAATGCATGAACAAACCCCCCAGGAGATTTTCTATGGGCCTGTCTTAGGGGCCTTTACACTTTCAATCATTTGATGACACTAACACTTCCTCTTTTTAGAGTAGGTAATGCATTCACATGGTCTAAAACTTTAAAAAAATTTAAAACCCACAAAGAATTCAGTAAAAAAATGTCCCTCCACCCCTGAGAACCCACACTGCAAATCAGTAACAACTGCGACCAGTTTCTTCTTGCTTTTATTTATTTATTTATTTATTTATTTATTTATTTATTTATTTATTTTTTCTGCTATGACTACTACTACTTTCTTGCTTTTATTTAAATAATCATTTTTAAACTCCTCATATTTTAATATCATGAGAGTAAGACATTGGACTAATTTCTGCAGCGACTCTACTAGCACGTGGCATTACTTTATTTTGTCCTCACAAGGATATTGGTAGGAGACAAACATTACTTGCCCCTGTTTTACAGAAGTGGAAAATGAGGTCCAGAGGCTTTGTAAGGAACTCAGCTCAGCCATAGTCACACAGCAAAGGGCTGCAAAGCTGGAGTCAAACCCAGTTCTCGCTGGGTTCACAACCCATGCTCAAGCTGCCTGCTTGTTCCAGAAGGTCCCTTTGGGATGTACGGGACACAGTCATGGGGTGGGGGGTGGGGCAGGTTCTGTCTAAGGCTGGAGTCTGGGACCCGAGATCAGTGATCAAGCTGGGGTCAGACCCCTGTTCATCTGTACGTTCACTACGTTCACAGTCAGCAACCATTTCTCTCTATACCCCCAGCGCCCGGCTGGCACACATTGGTGCTCAATATATGCTTATTGAACAATGAATGAACAAATGGGCCAGTGGACAGATGGATGAGATAGCCTGTGGGCATGGTTAACAGTCGGTGGCTGGAAAAATTCTTCTGTCTGTCATCCTCCCCCCGCCCCTCCCTACTGTGGGAAGCTAATTAGTTCTTGAGGAATCTGACCCTGCCCTCCCTCCTACCATGCCCTCATTAGCGCTGGCCATGACATGCTGAATGGGTCTCCAGGGACAGTCTTTCCAGGCACCCTGCCAGCGAGGCTCAGAATTCATGGACTCCCAGCACCAGAAGGGTCCTTACAGAGGAGCTCTTTGATCATCACCCCCATTGTATAGATGAGGAAACTGAGGTCCAGAGAGTCACCCCAGGGTCAGAGCAGCAGCTGTCTGGTCTCCACCTCCTTCTCCCTGCCTCCCATCAGGATCTGGCTCCCCACCCACACACACCCGTGCCCACCTGTCCAGAAGAGCCTGCCTTGTGCACCCTGACACTTGCTCCCTCTTAGTAGGGCTCCTCTGCTACTTAGATCACCCCATCTATAAAAGATGAAGGATTTGCGGGTTTGGCCAGGCCACTGCCCTGGGGTGGGGTCTTAGATAGGGGCAAGCCAGCCACACAGGGGCCCCTGAGAGGTTGCTGGGCTCATACAATGTTCGCCTCCTCTGCTCTGCTGTGAAACCAGGACTCCTGGCCCAAATCCGGGCTCTGCCATTTGCTACTTGTGTGACCTTGGCAAGTTACCACACCTCTGGGAGCCAGTTTCCTTAACTGAGAAGAAGTGATAAAAGTACTGACGTTAGGGTTGAGAGGCTGTAATGAGGTCATGAATGTCAGCAGCACTCATTGTCATCAAGCCCAGTGGACAGGGGAGGAGCTGCTCGGTGGTAACCCTTCTCTGCTCCTTGGAAGGGGTCAGAGCTTCTTCTGGCAAAGGAGATTCTCTTAAGGTCACATAGCAGGGGATGTCAGTGCTGTTGGAGAGGCAGGGATTACTGCCCCAAGCCCCAGAACCTTAGAGTCTCGACAATGGCTGTCCCTGGGCCCAACTGCCCACATAATTCCTGTGACGCTAAGACCATGCCCCTGAGTTACAAGCCTCTGCTTACACACGCCACTGACAGGGAGCTCAGTGCCCTAAGAGGCTGCGTCCCACTAACAAAGGCTCTTTAGCTATAAAGTCACACCTTACATTCACCCCCAACCTCTACTGCCACATAGATGAAAAAAATTTCTTTTTCTTTCCAACCTGAGAGCCCTGCAGAGATTCACAGACACAAATCACATCCCCATGGGACACGGTCAGGATACACATCCATAGTCTCACGGGTGTTTCTTATGACACAACTGCTAACATCGATTATACATATTCTTATTTCATTTCCACAACAATGCTATGAAGCATGAACCATTATTATCTACTTTTAAAATTGATTTTATTTATTTATTCATGAGAGACACAGAGAGCGAGGCAGAGACATAGGCAGAGGGAGAAGCAGGTTCCCTGTGGGGAGCCTGATGCGGAACTCGATCCCAGGACCCCGGGATCACGCCCTGAGCCAAAGGCAGGTGCTCAGCTACTGAGCCACCCGGGCGTCCCTATTGTCTATTTTTCAGTGATGAGAAAACCAGGTTCAGAGTGGTAAAGTGAGTTGCCCAAGGTCACAGAGCCAGAAAGTACAGAGCTGACTCGTCCCTGGCTCTACATGACTCCAGAGAGCACCAAGCTTTGTGGCTAGCGCGTCCCCACAGCGTGGGGCTCACAGAAAGTGCTTCAGTGTTTGAAAAATCCAGACTTCCCAATGTCCCCTGCACTTGCCTGTTTTTCCCTTGCTTCTCTGCTTCCATCCTATCCCCAGACTGGTTCTAAAGGCCAAGGGTTTAGAAAATACTCAAAATGTCAAAGCATGAAGGGCCTCTGGGTTAAGCAGGCCTGGAGGCTCAGAGAGGGAGAGGATCGCAGAGTAGGCCCCGGGCCAGTACCCTGTCTGCTGACCCCCAGCGGGCTTGGAACTTCCCCCCACTGCTGTTCTGGGACTAGAGGAGGGCAGCTGAAAAGGCCAAGGGGTGAGAGAGCCCTGCCTCTGAGGGAGCTCCTGTGCCCCCACCCCCCGCCTGCAGTGACTCCACGGAAAAGGAATCCGGCAGGAGGCTTGGACAAGACCCTGCCAGCGATCCAGCCGATTTCTGCCACCCTGCACAAACAAAGCTGGGAGAAGGGGGGCCGGGCTGGCCACAGGCACCCCAGAGTCCCGCACTGCAGGGCACCAGGGGCGGCAGTTCCACGCAACATCCCCCAGACTCAGGAATGGTTGCCTCTGGCCATGTCCCGGCCAGCCAGGAGCCGGATGGTGCTCCCTGCCGCCAAAGAAGCAGGAGGTGGCCGAGGGCCGCAGGGGCCAGGTGCCTCCCGAGCCCCCCACCTGCATGGCTGCAGCCTGTGCCTGTGTAAGCCGTGATGCCCCCTCTTCTCAGGGGGGTGGGGTGCTGGCCCTTGAGTGACCCACCCTGGACAATGGGTCGGGAGCTCTGAAGACAGGCCTTCAGCAGAGGAAGGGGTGAGGGCAGACACAAGGAAGAGCTGCCCGGGGTCAGGAGAAAGGGGTCCAACAGGGCTAACTCCCTCAGAGGGGGGTGTGGGGGAGAAGCCCCAAGTGCAGCTGTCAGCTGTCAGAATGATGACTACAATGGCTGCTGCAACCACACAGCCCCCACTGCCACCCAGGGGCTGCGCTGCACACTCTACTCAGTTCTCCCCCCAACTCCAAGAGGTCAACCCTATTATTCTCCCCAGTTTGCAGATGAAACTGGAGCTCAGAGAGACCTGTCCAAGGCCATACATGTTGTAAGTAGCAGAGCTGGGATTCCAAACTCAAAGTCTAGTTGCTGAGTCTCATTTCTTAACCATTCTGCCTTCTAGACCCAGGCTGTGGAGGGAGGGGACACCAATGGAGGCTCCAGAGCTTTTGGATGAGGGTCTGCAAAACAGCCTGTTTCCTCATCACATAGTCCATGTCCCCAGCTGCCTAGGACAACTCATGCAACGCTCCCTTCTTCCTCTCAGGAGAAGGGCTGCTAGAACTAATTCTTACTAAGGTATAAATGACTGCTAGGAGATGAAGGACCTCCCGATAACAGGCTCTGAGTGGACAGAGACTGGTATGAGTGGACAGAGACTGGTATAGGGAGTCAGGAGACTTAAGTTCCAGTTGTGCTTTGGCAGGGATAAGCCCTTTCTCCCACCCCTATCACCTCTGCAGGCAGTTGCCAGACCATCAGGCCAGTCTGGACAGAGGATCTGAAGGAAGGAGGTGGGGCAGGGGAAGGGAGGCCAGAGCAGAAGGTCAGGACAGGGAGAGAATTCAAGGAAATGCTTCTTCACACGGCTGCCGTCAATGGGAGTACCCAGGCCCCACGTAGGGTGGAGTGGGACAGGGAGCCAGAGGTGGGAATAGAGACTGGCTGGAGGCAGCCCATTGTGGCCGCCCGGGAGTCTTGGCAATGGGACAGGTAAACAGGCTGGGTAAACTGCCCCCCTGCCGGGTCAGGAAGGAACCAATGGCTGCCCGGTGCACAACCTCTGGCCTGGCTGGAGGCAGGAAGATGAACTGGGCCTGAGTAATGGCCTGGCCGCCTTGCCAGCCCCTGCCCCCCATCCTCTAGGCTGGAAAAGGAGGAAATGACACAGCCTCTATTCCCTAGGGAGTTCTCCATCCACGCCAAGTCCCAGGGAGTGCAACCTGACTGAATCTCGGCAGGCTGCCAGCCTTCCTCTCAGGAGGAGAATAATTCATACTAAGGTGAGGAGGACTGCCAGAACATGGGAGATGCCTAAGAACAGAAATGGTGAGCCCCAGACCTAGCTCCAGCCTTGCTAACAGGCTGTCAGAAGCCACCACAGGCCTCTTCTCTTGAGGCCCGGAGGGGAACTGAGACCAGAGAGGGATGCCAGAGGCCCTAAGTCACACACCCCAAAGCACAAAGGCACCTCCGAGTGCTCATCTTACTCACTCCAGCTGGCTCCTTCCTGCAGCCCAGCTTCCCCCTGGATGCTGAGCCGGCCTCGGTTCTCAAAGCCTCCGGGGAAAGGCAGCCAATTGCCTCGCTGACAAAGAGAGGAAAATCCCACTTCGAAGGCAACGGAGGAGCTGGATGTGACTTCTCTCCTCCACAGATGACTCAGCCCAGCTCTTTATCAGGAAAAGCGATTTTGCAACAGCTTTTTAAATGGCCTCTCCGCCCCCAGTCTCTCCTCCGCCAATCTACCCGCCCCGTGCTGCCAGATTCATCTCCCTCTGCCTGGCTTCGCTCACTTCTCTCTCCTGCCTCCCCAGGATGTGAAGGATCGAACAGCAAGTCCTCATCCTGGCATTCAGGGCCCCTGACACCGGGGCTCGCCTGAGAGCTTGCTAACCTGCTCCCTGTTCCCTCAGCAGCGGCCAGAGAAGATCCAATGGCTCTTGCTTCCCATCGGCGCCCTGTGAGTTCCCGCCTCCCGAGTGTGCTTTGCACCCGACCCCTCTACCTGGAACCTTCTCTGTCTCACATCCTTTCTACCTGCCCCAGCCTTCCCACCTTGCTCACATGCCGCCGCTCCCTCCGAAAGGCCTCGCCTGGTCCACCAATGTTTTCTCTGCGCCACTTCATCATAACCTCATCACTCTGCATATTATTCACATGAGTGAGAATTACCCTTCGGGGCGTGCTCACCACCTGCCAGGTCCTTGCTTCATTTATAGCAACCCTTGAGGTCAGCAGTACCTTCGTCTCCATGGGCTCAGAGGGGTGAGGTGACCTGCTCGATGTGGCACAGCCAGGTAGAGGCAGGGTTGGAATTCAAACAGGGTGGCCCAGCGCCCAGGCCAGGGCCCATCACACCGGCCACACTGCCTCCTCCCAAGGTCTTGCTCTACAGCAATCACAGTCTCGGTCTTATCCCCCATTCCCACCTCCCTGCAGACTACAGAAGCCTCCAGGGCAGGGGCCTCAAAGGCTTCATCTCTGTGTCCCCCTCCCCCCGTCCCCCACACCTTCCACGCGTGCTTGGAGAATAACAATGAAGTCAATGAGGATGACAGCAGCCAACATGTGAGGAGTCCCAGCTACTGCTGAGCTAAGGGGTTAGCATGTATTTTCTCATCGAAACCTCACCGCAACTTATGAGAGAGGCTCCCTGACCTCTGTGGAGGAAAAAGAGACTCACAGATTTAGAGAGCTCACCCCAGACCTCACAGCCAGCAAGCGGCAGGCAGAGCAGAGCTGGATCTGGGAGTCTGATTCCAGGCCTGGGCCTCTCTCCTTCTGAAGAGCTCATTTTCCCCATCCACTGTTCCAGGCCCAGCCCAACTGCCACTTCCTCCAGGAAGCCCTCATCAATCCATCTGGACTCCCAAGATCAGTGCTCCACTCCCGCTCAAGCTGGCCCAGGGGCCTCAGGGCAGAAGGGGTCAGAGGAAATGACAAGTTGAGAAAGCTTAGGACCAAGGCCTGAGGGGAAGCAGACCTGGCCCAACTCCTGGTATCTCTCTACTGGAAGTGGGCTGGCATCAGGCAGGGCAGGGTGGGTGGGATGGGGGGAAACCAAAGGATCGGGTTCTGGGTTCTCCAGTCGGCAGGGGCTTTAGCTGACAGCTATCCTTTAGGCCACAAGCACTGCTCGTTGCTAGACCTCTGCTGTATGGTCGTTTTCAGGGACTTGAATATGGTGACCCGGAGAGAGGCAGGCTCAGTCCCAGGTGCATGGCCAACTGGAAAGGACTGGTTCATGGAGAACCATGCTCAGCCTCAGGCCCCCACTTCCCAGAACAGCCCTGGTAAGCCAGGCCTGCCCAGCCCCGTCCTCTCCTGTCACACCAGCCTCCATCACCCCAGCCCTGGGAGCCTCGGGACAGAAAGGACTGCCACACCCTGCCCTTCCAGACATGTTTAATCCAGGAGACAAAAGGTGGTGAGCCATGGCCGAGAGACGGTTTCCCTAAACTGCCTCTGCCAGGGGTGTGCGTGGGCCTAGTCCCTCTCTGCGTCTCCAGCACCCAGCTTAGGGCCTGGCACGCTGGGCCCTCCGCAAAGATGCAGCCCTTTCTCTTGGCCCTGTAGCAAGCTGGGGCCAGAGCAGGTGTCATCCTCTCTAAATGCCCCCACACTCAGCAGAGGCCGTGACTCGGGAGTTCAGTAAGTGTTGAAGAAATAAATGACTGAAGGGAGCCTCCCATGATCCAAATCCACCTTCACAGTTTGCCCTGCCATTTGTCCCGGGAGACAACTTCTGGATTCGTCTAGGTGTCATATTCATCTAGATTCTAGATCAGACATCTACAGGGTACTTCCTGGAAGAAGTGGAGAGAAGGAAGGAGGGAAGGAGCAACATGTTTGTGGGTGACAAGGGAGATGAGGCCTCAAGTGGCAGTGATAGACCTAAGAGGCAGAATATTCCATTAAATGCTGAGAGAATAAAGAGCCCAAAAGAGACTAATTCAGACAAAGGAATCCTGGAAGGCTTCCCGGAAGAGGTGGCATATGCCCTAGGTCTTGAAAAGGCGGACCTATAGAGGCATTCTAAGCCACAAGGCCAGCCCAGCAGAGGCCAGAGGAAGGCTCAGGACAATCCCCACCCCTTGCCCCTCCACCACCCCTACCCCAAATCAAGACCAGCTGGAGAGAAAGGCACCTTTGAGAGCAACAGAGCCGAGGGGCTTGTGCAGAGTCTGAGAGTGAAGGGGGTGATCCGGGGAGAGTTCCACGGGAGCTGCGTGCATTACGTGGTACCTGCGCGGGGCCTCCGGTGGGTTACATAACCGCCCCACCGCCCTGGCCCCGGATTCGACCCGGATTGGGCCGGGACCCTCCTCCGCCTCGGCCTCGCCTCGGCCTCCTCAGCTGTCTGGGCTGCTTCCCTCTTACAGAAGAGGCCGCTGCAGCGAGAGTGAAGGCCAGCGCCCTGCGGTAAATTCCCCACATTCCTTCCTCACAGAAAAATAAATAGCCCCGGAGAAAGAACGCAGCAGGAATGATAATGACGGCCACTCCGGGCCGCTCGGCAAGGCAACAGCGCAGGGAGCCTGGGCGCCTGCAGCCGCCACCAGCGTGGACCCCGTGCACCCGTGGCCTGTCCCCCCAGGCCGCCTGACCCCCCCAGGCCGCCTGATCACGGAGGCCGCCTGTCCCTGGAGGCCGCCTGTCCCCGGAGGCCACCTGTCCCCAGAGGCCACCTGACCCCGAGGCCGCCAGTCCCCTGAGGCCGCCTGTCCCTGGAGGCCCACTGACCCCGGAGGCCGCCTGTCCCCGGAGGCCGCTGACCGCGGAGGCCGCCTGTCCTTGGAAGCCGCCTGACCCCGGAGGCCGCCTGATTCTGGAGGCCACCTGACCCCGGAGGCCGCCTGTCCCTGGAGGCCCACTGACCCCGGAGGCCGCCTGTCCCCGGAGGCTGCCTATCCCCGGAGGCCGCCTGACCCTGGGACCTCCTGTTCCTGGAGGCTTGCTCACCTGCCTCCCCTGGCAGTTCCCTGAGCCATGCCAACTCTCAGGTCTCAGGCTAGATGCACATCTGCCAAAGAAGGCTCTGGGAGTCCCTTGGTCAGGGCAGGTGACTGCGGAGGGCAAACCTGTCCGGTGAGACACACTCCACTTTTATCAGACTGCTGTTTATTGGACACTTCTTATATTCCAGGCATTTGGTTTAAGTGTTATCATTACATTATTATGTTATTTCATTTTCTCTTCACAAGCTGTGGCCTGGGGGGCCATTATACCCATTTGACAGATGAGAAAACAGGCTCAGCAAGGTTTTTGGGATTTGCCAGGGTTATCTGGCCAGTGAGTGGTATGCGGTCTCCACTCCCACATCCGCTCAGCCAGGCTGCCCTTCCCAGAAAGCCTTTCTTTACCAAGTCCAGCCAGAGGCGCGGCCCATTCTCCTCCCACGCCCTGTTCAACAAGGCATCCTGTGCCACTTGAGGGCTACCTTTGGTAAAGCACCTCACCTCTCTGGGTCTCGACTTCCTCATCAGTGACACAAGGATGATAATATCTGCTTTGCAGAGTCACTGCTGCATAAATGAGATGCAGAAATGATTCCTACAGTATAAAGTACTGTACATGCCTGAGGGGGATTTAACTTTAGCAGTTTGCACAAACCCACCTCTGCATAACTCTGCTGGGCTCAGGATGTTTATCTGTCTTCTTCCCTTCTCTGGCCATCTCTGAGGCTGGTGTGGCTCTTCTGCTCACAGTCGAGCACAGCCCAAGTTCCCCTCATTCTTAGTACCCCCGCCGTCCAGCATCCTCTCTGCAAGGGCACCCCGGTGTCAATCTCTAGCCAATGTGCTATAGCAGAGAGAAGCAGGTTTGAATCCCAGGTCTGGCCCTTGCTAGATATGAGTGCCCAGGCCCCTCGGGGAGGCCCCCAGGTCCAAGACTCCTAGGAGGGAAGGTGCAGCCACGGTGCACAGCCCTGCAGCCAAGAGGACATCATGGCCCTGGGCGTGCTGGAGGCTGCTGACCCTGCCAAGTCCCTTATGCCATTCACCAATTACCAGGCCTGTCTGGCTCCCCTCCAGAAGGAGGAGTCTGCTGCCAGAGTAGAAGTTGGATCACCCAGCCCCGCCCATCCCTGGTCCCTCAAACTGCAAGAACCAAAGACTAGAGGCCAAGAGATTTGAACCCAGTACCTGTCCTGTCACAATTTGGGTGAAACATTGGACCAGTTCCTGACCCTCTTTGGGCTTCAGTTTGTCCGTGTGTTCAAAGAAGGGACTGGACCAGAGCAGTGATTCCTAGAGTATGGTGCCCCCAAACCTCCAGTGGAAGCCCAAGGATCTAAGTGATACCCTGATACCCAAAATCCTAATAGGTGAATTTCACATGTGTACTTGCAAAGGAGTATGATGAACACATCAAACCTGTGAAAGGCATATTACTGCTTAAGGAGAGGTAAAAGTAGATATTTCGGTAGTGAAAGTTAGACAGGAAATAAGTATAGGTGGTGCACGGACTCCTTCATTTACCCGATATTTGTTGCACACCAACCAAGAGCCAGGCCTGTTCACAGCCATGACCGAGTAACAAAGATCCCTGCTTGCATTCTGGCAGGGGAGCAAGATAATAAATAGATGAGTAACTATACCAGCAGGCCAGAAGGTAAATGTCATAGAAAAGAGATGAAACAGGGACAGGACATATACTGACTGCATGGGGTGTGGGGGGTGGTCTGCAAAGGTAAACACAGTAATCAAAGTCTCTGAGAAGTCACACCTGAGTAAATAGGTGAAGAAGGTGAGGGAGTGAGGCCCGTGCATGTCTAGGAAGAGAGACCAGGCAGAGGGAACAGCTGTGTGAAGGTCCTGAGGCAGCCTCGTACCTGGCAGGCCTGGGGATGGGGCACATGATGTGGAGGTGGGACACGGATGAAGGAACCAAGTTCTCTAATGGCCCTTCTACCGCTGCCCTTCAGGATCTTAGGGATCCCGTGCATTGCAGCCATTTGTGCACGCATGTATACGCACACATGTGGGCGTGCACACACATACACACCCGACAACATACACACATCCTCAATAGCTTCTTAATGCTGGTGAGAGCCCAGCCTGCAGCAGCAGCACCTCCTCCTCTGCACGTACACCAACACAGAAAAGTTCTGCTTGCTTCACACCTGCACTACGGAGCATCATGTGTGCAGACCCCACACACGTGAATGTGTATGCACTGTGTACCTGCAGGCATGCAAGCGTGACATACAGGGTCTCGGGTGGCCCACTGGCACCAATGCACATGCAGCACGCGTACGCCCACCTTGTGGGAAGGCATGTGCACTTCTCTCCCACCAGCCTGCCCTGTCTCCAGGTCACTGAGCTACCAGCCAACCCTCGCCTGGAGGGCACATGCTACCGTGGAATGTTAAGTGCACTCCCGGCATGACTTCAAATTCGCTTCTCCAGCACCCTCTGCCCCTCAGTCATGGCTTCCTCTTTCTAGGGATACATTAAAATCTATAGCCTGATCCTCAAATGCGCCAGTGGGTTGTGTCCCTGTGGAGAATGTCCCCTTTTCTACTGCAATTAAATGGAAAAGCCATGTAAAATGCCCAGCACGGCACTGTAAATGTTACCAGCTGCCAGCAGCATCACTGGATGTCACAATCCTCCTTCCAGGCTTCATCCCTTTAGGTTGCTGCAGGTGGGGGTGGAGGGTGGGTGGAGAGCTGAAGAGTAGGAGGAAAGAGCCAGGCCAGAAGGGGGCGGGAGGAACTGGCTTTTAGTTTCAGTTTGGTCCCCAACTCATCGTGAGGCCTTGAGCAAGTCCCATCCTGTCTCTGGCCCAGATCAGAAAGCTGCAGGTGCTCCAGGATCCCTCAGGAAGTATGTCCCAAATGCACATTCCTGGGCTCCACCCCAGACCCAGACCACAGATTATCCACTTTAACAGTCCCCCTGAGGGGTTCTGAAGTGCAACCAAGTTGGGGGCCCACTGGACTTTAGAGCACATGAATTTCTAAATGTGTTCCCATTAACTTAGGGGCAAGTGCTGGAACATAGTTTGGTGCATAGTAGACTCCATACTGTTCACCAAAAATGCACTTAAGAAAATATGTTTATTTACATCCCTTGGCTATGCGCACTTATAAAAGTTTTACCAGCACCTTTGTATCCATCAGAGACAGGAGCAGAGCAGGGATTGCCACACTATTTTACAACTGAAGCAGAGAAAGACCAAGGGGCCTGGCCAGGATCTCCCAGAATGCAGGTCTTCAGCAGCCAGAGCCAACCAGAGACCTCAGCTCAGCTTCATGACATGTGCTGCCCGGGGGCCTTATCGCCTCATCCCAAATGGTTCTGACTTCTGGCCCACAGCATACCTGTCATCCACTCCAGCTTTACAAAGACTCTGGACACGTGTGACTTCTCCCATAACTCAGGGTTCACCGAGAACAGGACAACCACAAACAGTTAAGTTCTTTCTAGCCATAATAGGGTCCCTCTCAGTGGGCAGTGCAGGGGCGCCCCCAAATTCCTAACATTACATGCTACTATTTGATCCGAAGTGGTCCTTCTGTTCTAGTCAACCTGAGTTCAAACGCCAGCTGAGCAGATCCCTACCTTGAGCGCGTCTTATACATGCCCAGCTTCCCCTTTTGTAAGGGGTCTCCTCATCCCTACCCTGCAGCGTGATTATGAAAACTAGGTCTCGTAGGTGCCAAGCACCCAACATCAGGCCTGGCACAGACGCTCCTGTGAGGTCACAGCACCATGAACTCACAGGCTCCAAGTGGGAGCTCCTGGAGGGCAGGGATTCATCTCCTTCACCAGCGTACCCACACCTACCCCGTGTACTATGTGCTCAATAAACATGGGCTGAATGAATGCAGAAATGAACCGGTATCTCCAAAGCAACTCTGTCCTAGTGCTAGCTTACCATTCTATTTCATGACCCATTTCCCAGTTTAGGGGGTGAGGCTCTGAGCAGGAATGGTCAGGGCCAGAAGGGAAGCGTTATGGGTCATGGGAAGCGTCCCCCTCCCCCATCTGCCAAGGCAGTGACAATGATGGCCATCGGGGAGGGTGGTGTTCTTGGGGCTCTGAATGTAATCTTGTTGACTCAGAGGCATAAATAATGCACTAGCATGTTCTCTCCTCACTATCCTGTCACGCTAAGAATAGCACCGGCTACCCTTTCAGGAATTCCACAGGGAAGAGAACAGGACACCAAGATGGGGACAAGGTTGCTAGGCTGTGGATGGTCAAGTACCCTCCCCCCAAGCCCATCTTTCCAAACCTGGGAAAGAAAGGACCCTGGATGGCAGAGCTGAAAAGGCTCTTAGAGGCACCTGGTCAGGAGTTCTCCAGGGATGAAGAAGAAGCCTGAGAAGATGGGGAACCCCAGCCCCCACCCTCTTCCTGTTATCTTTTCCTCCTCCCTTCTGATGCCCAGCCTAATACGCTCGGCCTCAACCCCCGCCCTCTACACGCCTCGCCCTCCTTATTCATACAAGGAATAAATATAGAGTGGGTGGTTCCCCTCTTATGTGTTTCATATGGGAAACTTCAGAGAGAGAAGAAGATTCTATAGCTTTTAATTTAAGAAAATGTTTAAAAGTGACGACCTAGAACAGTCCCTCTCAAACTCTAATGTACACTTAACGTAATTGCTCAGGGATGTTATTAAAATGCAGATTCAGATTCAGGAGGGGGGAGGTGGTAGTCTGCGTTTTTAAGAAGCTTCAGGGCAATGCTGATATTGCGTCGGGGAGGGCCCGCACACAGAGCACAGAAAGCTAGAGTGTTTCCCTGCAATACAGATGGAGAAGCCGAGGCCCAGAGAGAAGGGATGTGCCCAAGAGCATACGGCGGACTCGGGCTCCGAACACAGGCCCCCCCCATTTCTCCTAGAGTTTGGCCCTGAGGGGCTCTGCAGTTTCGTGGTGGTGCTTGGAGTGGGACAGGGGACAGGGGGCAGGCAGCAGTGACAGGCCGTGGCAGTCAGTCCAGGGGGAGGCCACCAGCCAAAGCTCCTTGGGTCCACAGGCTCTCCCAGGAATAGAAGGAAATAAGAATTATCCTGAACAGAGGCACTCAGCTGAGTGAAGAGCTAAGAATGTGCCCTCACCAACCTGCATTTGAGGCCGGATGGACCACCAGAACCTCCTGGAAGGCATAATGCATCAGGTGGCCATTACACTGCAAACAAGATCTGGTGGCTAGGGGAGTGTGGAAGGACCCCATAGCAGCTCCCTCAGGGTACAGATCCAAGGCACAGAAGAGATAAGGCAAGACCAACCTCCCAGAGCAGCCCTGGGAGCCTCTCCTCCTTCCCAGGATGGGCCTCAAACCCCTTGCCAGGCTCCAGGCCCTGCATGACCAGCCCCACTGCCCCCGCTGCAGCTCCCCCCAGAGTGTCTTACTGCCCTACACTCCAGCCATGCTGGCCCTCCTTCAAGTGCTCAGACTGGGCCCAGGCACCTCCTCACCCCAGGGCCTTGGCATCGGCTGCTGCTTTTGCCTAGAATGCTTTCTTCCTTACCCCCTGGGTTGTCCTTTTCTGACACTTCTCACCCTTCAAGTCTGTTTATGGGTCTCAGGGAGGGCTGCCTGCCCTTGGAGGTCACATTCCTCTGCCTCTCCTCCAAACTTTCATTAGATCTGTAATTCCATCATATTTTCTTAAGCGCCAATCTGCGGCAATGGTAAGCAGCCCTGAAGAACAGGGACCTTGGCTGTCATTTCTCTGCTCTGTCCTTGCCTCTGTGCGGAGGCCACGGCTGGGGCTCAGTAAATATTTGTTGATTGAATGAAGGAATAAATGGATAAAAACGTGGCTCACATCACTACCGCAAAGCTTCCCAGCTCTGTGGTTTCTGGCCCTGCTCACCCTGGAGAAGGTGTACGGGACTGGGGTTTGCAAGATTCTCTGGCTCCAGTCCTCTGCTCTGTTACTTTCCAGCCGAGTGGGCTTCGCAGGGCACGTAACTCTCCGATGTGGGTCTCTAGCACCCTCTGTTGTGTTGAAATGAGCGATGGAATCTGGCAAAGACTTTGGAAGCCGTAAAGAGCTTTCATTGGTAGCATTTTTGGCTACCAATGGCGTGTTTGAGGCCCGGAGAGGGAAGGAGCCTCGCTCAAGGCCACACAGCCAGTGTGAGGTGACTCCAGAGCCCACTGGCACAGCTTAAAGCCTACGACTGAGCTGCAGGCCCACCCAGGCTCAGTGAGAGCGCCATCTGCCTGGAGGCTGGGCAGGGGTGGAGGAGGGAGAGCATTCAGCCTCAGGCCCAGTGCCAGGGTGGGGTGGGTGGAGCCCCCTGCGGGAGCCCTGAGTGGGGCCTAGCAGCTGGGCCTGGGGGAGCCAACTGGCACCCGCTGGGTGGTGGCATGCTTGTTCCCCATGCGCGTGACAGTCTATTTTTTAATCAGCACCCTCCCCTCAACTTCATGTACCCTCCCCCAAAGGGCCGGGTATCAGGGATCATGTCCTGGCTGAGACCAGAGCCACCTTGGGGATCAGGGGGAGGGTCCCCAAGTCCCAAGGCCTCATGGAGCCCACAAGTACTAAGCATCCCAGGAGGCAGGACAGGGGGACTGGCGAGGAGCAGCTCCAACCTGTGTGACCTTGGGCTGCTCCCCGGACCCTCTGACCTCAGTTTCTCCCCTCTGTACAGTGAGGGGAGGCATGCCAGACTCCACAGGAGTTCATTACAACTCAAGCTCTTGGGATCCTCTCAGGCTCCATGACACTAATCACACCCACTCGCCACGCCCTGGCAGTCTCTGTGCCCACAGCACTTCCAGGGTACACTTGATCCTCCCTGACCTACTCCCAGGGGAGGGGGCGGGGTGGGGAGAAAAAAGGCTGAGCTGGCTCAAGGGCCATCCTTAGAGCCCCAGTCCCCAGACCTTGGGTTCCTCTTTCCAGGACCTGAGGAACAGAGATAAGAAGGACTGAAGAGGAATGCTGTGTGTTCTTAAGCAGGTGGCCTGGGCTCTCCGAGCCATCTAAAGTAGGAGAGATCGCACAGAAGTCAAGCTTACACGCTTTGGAGCCAAACTGCCTGGGTTTGAATGTGGCCACTTACCAGCTGTGTGGCCTTGGAAAGCTCACTTAACCTCTCTGTGCCTCAGGTTCCCATATAAAATGTTGCTAATAATAGCACCTACTTCGGGGAGTTGTTGACAGGTAAAGAACTTAGGATATCCTTGGCACGTAGTAAATAACCATAAATACTGACTTTTTTCCCAAGAACTTTGGTATTTATCTATTGAACACTTTTAGTCTCCAAGAGATATTATTCCAGAAGGTTGGATATGTGAGTCTCAGGTCAGCCTACTCTCCTGTCTGTGGGGCTCCTCCAGCCTGCCCCTTCCCAGCGCCTCCTGCTGGCCTCGTGTCTTTGGTGTTCACTGAGCTCTTTCACTGCCACGATCCCCTCACATCCTTCCTACCCCATTTCATCGCAACTCCGAACCAGGACCCAAACCCCAGAGGAAACAAAGGATTTGTCCAAGACCACCAGTTACTTAGCTAAGACTGAAAGTTCAGGTATTTGTTCCTAACGTGCGGTCCAGGCTCCTCTCTACTATGCTGTGCCCATCCTCCTGCCTTCAAAACCTGCTCCTGGCCAAACATCAAAAAGTAACTTATACTGAGCTGTGAGTCTTGAGCTAGGGTCCACTTTCTCAAAGGCTTGCCATTTTAACAGAGATCAAAACAGGACAATATTATCTAATAAGTGATAGTTATCTTTTTTAGCATGTATCGTCATTTGATTTCAAAACAACAGTAAAGATAGGGTTTATTATTATTTCTATTTATAGAGGAGGAAACACAAGTCCAGAGAGGTTATATAATCTGCTTCAGATCTCCCGGCTAGCCAGGAGGAGAACCCAGGGGTCCAGCCACAGAATCCGAGTGTTGGCCATACAGGAAGCAGGTCCCACAGGAGGAGACTGAGTTTTGCTTCACCTGCCACGGCCCTGGGAGGCTGGGCCGGGGAGGGGAAGGTTGCCACAGTCCTATACTACACCGCCTCACCGAGTGGAAAAGATGAAGCTAGGATGGTGGAATTTCAGGCAGTGGCCAGTTGGTAAAGATTTCATTCTGGAGAGAGAGGGCTTTTGTAAGCCTCTGGAATTACAGGGCCTGGAGGCTGTCCCCACATTGATTCCTCCTCTGGCCACACTGGGTAGCGACTGAGACCCAGTGTCCAGGGACAGTTCACAAAGGACTATGAGCTCACACACACACAGGCCTAACTCAGCAGAGCCCAGCCACTCCTCTGACTGGATCACAGGCCTGGGGCTCCTTTGGGTTTGCAGCCTGTAGCCGTGAGGGACGAAGGCATTTTCAGAACCTATGCCAATGGCCACCCCCACCCATAACCCCACCCTAACTCCTATTTTAAACTATTTATTGTCCTTTGAAACACCCTTCCTCACAGCCGAATCCCTCCCATTCTTCTGGACCTGAGTTCTGGACATGCCTCCTCCATGAAGCCAGCCATGATCACCCCTTCAAATAACATTCAGGTCTCCACTCCAATGGAGTGAGAGAGGCCTTCCCCAGCCACCAATACAAAGTAGCCCCTCCAGATTGTTCTCCATCTTAGCAGCAAGGCTTTTATATACATTTTATTTATTTATTTATTTATTTATTTATTTATTTATTTATTTATTATTTAAATACATACCTTTTTAATCTATCTGGAAATATCTTGTTTATTTTTGCCACCCTTTTTCTTATCTACCTCTCCAATCAAAATGCAAGCTCCCTGAGGGCAGGAACCCACCTGTTTTGTTCACTATTGTAACCCTAGCACCTAAGGACCCACCCATCCTGTCACTAGCCAGGGACACTGAGGTCCATAAAGAGCAAGGGATCACACAGCAAGCAAGCCACAGAGATAGGCTTAACACACAGGTCCCTGCCCTGCAGCCCAGGGCACTTGACCATCCCCACACCCACCCCCGTTGACCCTCTGCTAGCCTATCTTGTCTCTGCCTCCAAACAACGATGAGGGCTAGAGCCTACAAATCCTCCACAATGGAGGCGCCCTTCCACTTCCCTGGGGCCTGCAGTGCCCTGAGCTGTGCAGCCCTGCCTGCTTCCCCCCTTGGTCCCTCCCTTCCTGGCATCAGCAGCTCTGATGAGCTCATGTCTGGAAGCCTGGGAGCTGCCCTGAAGGAAGAGGTGCCTCCCAGGCCAGGCCCCTAGACCTGCAGGTGTGTACAACCCCTTGGCATGGGGGCGCTGGCAGGTGGTGGGAGAGTGCTGACCCCTGCCCGGTCCACCCCTAGAGCTGTAAAGTAGGCTCATGTGCCAACCGTGAAGATAGGGCACAATCAGCGGGGAAAGGACATGTAGATAAAGAAGGCTCCTCCCATGCTTCTCTCATCTCTCCGGATGCACCTCTGCCACTTGCTCCCTCCCTTATCAAGGAGCTCCTCTGTTCCAAGGAAAGGGGGCTCCGCTGCCTTCTACTCACAGCACTATCCTGGTCAGATCTCATCCCCTCCCCAGCCTCAGTCTCCCCAGCTCTAGTATGGGGAGATGGAACAGAACGCTGATGGAAAGAGGTTAGGGATCAGCTGGGAAACAGGCACCTGGGTGCCACGGGGTTTTGTCCTTTTTCTCACTTTAGGGGAAGGGCAATAGCCAACAAGAGAGGGAAGGGGTTAAAAGCCTTATTTTAACCATTAAATGCTGATTCCACCCACGACTTAATTTAGGTGCTAGTTTGGGAGATGGGGGGAGCTAGCCCACTGCCTGCAAAGTGAGGGCCACTCTGAAAAAAATGGGAGCCAGGGCAGCACAGCAGCAAAAATCTTGCTTTTGAGAAGTTCTCTGAATATCAAACTCTGAGTGATTCTAGTCCATCCCCCCTTGTTGTCTAGATGGGGAAACTAAGGACAGAGAGGAGAAAAAAAACAAACCAAGTTCTCTCACAGAGACAGAGGCAGGGGACCCCACTTCAAATGGCATTTTCCCAGTCCACTGCTTGGGGTAATACAGTGCTTTGTATGTGGCTCTGTCCCCCAACACAGGATAGGGGGGTGGTGACAGGCTGACAGGCACCAGCAAGACTTCCAGTCCCTTATCCCAGCATACCCTAGTTCCTCTGCTCAGCATCTAATCTCATCCTACACCGTGCATCAGGGCAGGGGTGGGGCACCCTGGGACTGCCCGCCCGGTCACTGCAGTCTCCCATGCAGCTGTCCCCTCAGGGGTCACTCTGCCCACCCTCTCACTGGGAGCCAGAGAGGACAGGGCTTGCCTCCAGATCCCACAGCGAGTTGGTTGATTCCAGTGCCACTTGTCACCCAGGAGAGGGTGGGAAATGGGGTGTCTGGTGCTTCCCTGCTCACTCTTGTTCTTTGTAGACAGCCCAGACGGGGAACAGAGGGTTCCCTATCCCAATCCAGAGTCAGCCCATAACTTGGGGTGGGATAGGGAGCAAGGGAGACCCTTTCCCCAGAGTCCTCAAAGAGGGTCAGAGTCTGGTTGGAGCTCCTGACTCCTCAGCAGCAGCAGCAGCAGCAGCAGCAGCAGCAGCGTAGGGATGGGGGGGGGGGGCGCCCCACCCTCCACTCACTTCACCTCCACGGCCTCTCACCTGGGCAAACCGGGTAGTGGTCCGGGTGTCGTGAGAATGTGCTGTAGAGCCCTTGGGACAGTGACTCCTCTGCCCCCGGGGGCTCAGGCAGGACCCCGACTTCCCCGGGGGCGGGGGCTCGGCCAGTGGTCCCCGCGTCCCGGCCCCGCCCGCGGGAGGGGGACCCGAGGCCAGCACCCGGCGCTCCGCTGCCCCGCGGCCCCCCTGTCGGTCAGCCCGGCCGAGCCCAGCCCGCCGCTCCCGGCCGGCCAGGGCCGCAGCACCCCCCCCCCCGTGCCCACCCATGGGCTTGCGGGCTGGGGCTGGAGGCCCGGGCCCCCGCGCAGCCCCGGGAAGCCGCTTCCCCGCGTCGGGGCTGCTCCACGGACTCCGGATTTCTCCAGCACCTCCGCCCCCCGCCACGGTACAGATGGGGAAACTGAGGCCCACGGGGGCGCAGGGACTCGGCCAAGGTCACCCTGCGCGCGGGGACCGGAGCCCAGATGCGCCACCTGCCCCCGGGCGGCGCGGGGAACAGCGCAGGTGGGCAGGGGCGAGGCTCGCCGGGCGCCCGCACCCCTGCCCCGCCAGCGCCCCCCACTCACCTCGGCCGCGCGCGGTCCCGGGCTCACCTGGCCGCGTCCGTCCGGGCGCCCCGCCCCGCGACCCCCGCCGCCCCCGCTCCGCCCCGGGCGCCCCTCCGCGCCGCCGCCGCCGCCACCTCCTAGCGGGCTGCGCGGGACCGGGCCGGGGCCGGGAGCCGGGAGCGCTGGGCGGGAGGGCGAGCCGCGCTCCTGCCGCCCGCTCCCCGGGGCCCTAGCGCCGCCCCGCCCCGCCCGCCGCCCCGCCCCGCCCCCCCCCCCCGGGGCGACTCCCTCCCCCGCGGGCTCGGCCCGGGATCCCGGCGGGCCCCCTTCGCTCCCGCTTTCCTCCCCTGCGCCGCACCCTTCTGCCTCGTCGTGTCTGTTTCCTCCTCTTTTGTATCTCCAGGTCGGTCCCCAAATCCTTCTGCTTTCATTTCACTCACTTCTTTCTGTCTCCCCAGCTTTTCTCTGTCCCTCCGACCCCTCTTCTTTTAAATCCTTGTGATTCCGTCCCCATAACTGACATCACCCTCCCCTCCGCAGCCCCTTCCCTTTCAGATCCAGATGCGGTACCCCTTAGACCCATCTTCCCTCCCCCTTTACAGCCCCGGTGACTAGAATAACTGTCTACCTTGGTAGGACCCGGACAAATGGGGACTGAGGAAGGTTGCAGCTTCCCTGCTGGCCTGGGACCCTCCCCTGATTTAACTGGTGGGTAGCAGAGCCCGGCAGGGATGTTGTGCGGCTCTTGGGTTTCAGTTCCACATCTTTTCAGTGAACCTAACGCCATTTAGATGGAGCTCAGCAGAGCCCCATGGCAGTGGTCAGTGTGCATCAGAGTCAAGTGGGGATGCTGTTAGAAGTCGAGATGCCCACATTCTAACACACCCTCCCAGTGGTGAGGAGGCGGTGGGCTTGGAAACAGTACTGATAACAAGCACCCTTCACACTCCCACCAGTTTTGAAACAAAACTACACTTGGAAAAATGTTGGCCTGGGTTTTCACCAAAGTTTCCCCGGGTTCCAAGTACTCCACCCCTTCAACCAGGGTGGTTCCACTTTCATATCAAGGTTCTGTGTTTAGATTTCTGCTAGAGGAAGTTAGAAGTGTGCTGATGTGAGCCCACCAAACCAGAGGTCCTGTGAAACACAGAACTGCAGGTGGCCTGGGTTTGGGACATCCCCTGTCCCCAGTGGGTGGGCTCAGAGTGCAGGAGGTCAGGTGACAGAGGGACAAACTCTCCCTGGCCGCTCCCATCCCTCTGGTTGGCCTCAGGGTCTGCAGAGAATCCCTCTGACCCTCTGGCTGCTCTTGTGCTGGGACTGTCACCTGGGGAGGTGGGAAACATGGAGGGGGTCCTGGGGATTGGCACCAGGTAAGGTACTGCCTGCCTTAGGAGTACATGTGCTAGAAAAGTGGCTATCGCCCAGCCTGTGGGAAACCAGGAAATAAACTGTGTGGGTGAGAGAGAGAGAGAAGGAGAGAGAGAGGGAGGAGAGAAGCTAGAATTACTGTGTGGGTGGGTATGAAAGAGAAAGAGATGGGGAAGAGGACAGAGAAAGTGCTTCAGTCTGTACGTAGGTGTGTGACAGTGGGTGTGCAAGAGTGGATATGCCTGTAGGAGAGAATGTGTGCGTGCAGGAGAGATTTTGAAGTGTAAGTATGTGAGCAAAAGAAAATGGAGAAAAGAACATGCTTTTAACCTGTATCTAAGGAAGGGAATATGCGTGCAGGTGGGATGTAGCTATGTATGCAAATCTGATACATGTGTCCACATGTGAAACGTAGGCATGAATGAGTGCCAGGTGTGTGTGTGGCTACTAGTGCATATCCCATGCATGGACATGTAGATGTCTGAGGGCATGCACAGTGTGCACGTGTGTGCAGATATGTGATTATGTACACGTGAGTGTTTGCATAAGAACATGTACGCATATGTGCACCCATCTGGGGGGAGTGCAAGCGTGTGTGTGAGTGCACATGTGAGGTGTACGTGAACCTTGCTCCCCACACCATTGCCCTCCTATTCTGGTCACTGTGGAGTGTGGAAGTGAGAAGCAGTGTGGCTGGCATCCTGCCCAGCCTCCTGCTCTGTCTACCCTCTCTCCCAAAGCCACAGATGCGGGAGGGGCTGGATCAGCAGTGGATCCCAAGTCTCCTTAAGTGTATTGGGGTGGAGGGATATGGCTTAGCAGAATTACCCCCCCTTCCCATCCTCCAGAGCTTGAACAACCTTTTTCCAGCCCTAGGTGGGTGGAAGAACACAGCCTGCTGCCTAGTTTCCATGGAGACAAGGCAGCACAGAAGGTGGTTGAAAGCCTGGGCCCGGACCTCCTGGGGTTCAAATCTCTGCTCCTCCACCCACAGGCCTGAGATGGTGAACAAGTCACTTAAACTCATTGTGCCTTAGTTTCCTCATCTGTGAAGCAGGGCTAAGAACAGTATGAACTTCATAGGGTTGTTTAGAGGATGAAATGTAGAAACCCGTACAAGATAATTAGGATAGCATGTGTGGCAGCTGAACTGAGGTGCAAAAGCCCCAAGCTCCAACTCTAGCTTTGCACCAACATACTGTGTGACCTTGGACAGGCTGCTTGCCATCTGCCTGCCACCTCTGGGCTTTAGAGTCTCCACAAGATTATCTCCACAATAATCTCAGGTTCAGGGCTCTGTTGGTGAGCTCTGGACCAACTACCCCTAGCCCAATCATGTGCCCTACCCAACACTTGGCTGCCCGTATATATTCTCTCCTGATGGCAGGACACTGGAGCTGCAGGCTGCTGCCCACCTCATCTCTCTGCACCCCTTGCCCCTCCAACCAAGGACCCCAGCCTGCCAAGGACCCTACTCTGCCCTGCTTGGCTGGTACTCAGGCTATAGAGAGATGGCACCAGCACCTGCCCACCCCAGGTGGTGGGTGCCCAAGGCAGAAAATGCCATGACCCATACTTAAAACTGCCAGGGGGCACTCAAGAGAAGCAGATATAATTGTGGAAGGACGGGTGTAATTGTCTGAAGATGCTTATAATCCTTTGGCGGTACTCAGAGGAAGCTTTAAAAGGAAGCCCTAATCCACTAATAACCTGGCAACTCCACAGGCTTCTTCCCTCCGGATCTCCAGGCAGAGAAAGGACTCTGGCCCCTCCCTTTCCCGAGGGAGCAGAAAGGCCAGTGTGGGCTCTGACCCAAGACCACCCGGATTTCTACTCTCCTACAAGATCCAGCTTCCTACCTGCCTCCACCTCCAGGAAGACTTCCCAGAGACATCCTCCTAAGGTCACTCCCGCCCCATCCGTCCCTAGAAATGTCCAGGATGGAACTGGAGACCATCTGGCTGGACGTTAAAGGAAGAAATGAACCGGATTGTCAGGACGAAGAATGTGATCATAGTCTCGATTCCAGCACTGACTGTGTGACTTGGGGCAAGGGACTGAGGTCTCTGTGGAATGTGGAGCCTCGAAAGGCTATGTAGTGAGATGGACGAGAAATGACCTAGCTCTATGTGAGGAGCCAACATGATTCATTCAAGGGGCCCCTCTCCTCCCTTCACCCGTGGTCTCTTCCACTGCAGGAGGTCACAGACAGAACTCTCCCCTTGTAAATCCAGAATACGGTGGTGGCTTAGAACAAAGCCCCATGTTCAAAAGACCATGGCTGGTCTTTTGAGTGAGTGAGCAGCTTACTAGTCAGGAGTCTTAGACAAGTCACTTATATTCTTTGGACCTCAATCTTCTCATCCGTATAACAGAAATAATCATAGTATGGACATTGCTGTGAGGTTAAGTGAAATGACATACGTAAAGCTCCTAGCACCGTGGGTTTGGCACAGAAGGGCTTAAGGAATAACAGCTTTCATACTGTTGAGTCAGTGATGATTGTTTTAATAATTATTAATGTCCGCCACATGATCACTCTAAAATTTCCAGAACACTACCCCGATCTAAGATCATCGCACCCTCACAATAGCTCTATGAGGTAGAGAGGGCTCCTATTTTAATTTTATTTTCATGAATGATGAAACGGAATCTCACCAAGGGAAAGCAATTTGCTGGGGTTTGGCCGGTTGCTCTCAGCTCTGGGACCGGCACCCACGGCTCCTGACCCTCAGCCAGGGTCTATAAGAGGGAAGGGAGTGGGCCCTGGGGCTTCCTGGCTTTCGGGACCCGAGTGTGGGCTGACTCTGGTGTGAGGGCCCATCTCAAGTTCAAGGCTGCTGGGCCCTCTTGGGGTCCTCCTTCTCCGGGCCCTTCATGCGTTGAAGGCAGCTGCTGGATCCCACCCAGCTCCCTGTGTGACCCGAGTGTGGGGGAGTGGGGCGGGGTGGGGGGTGGTTGCTGCCTGCCGTGGGGGGTGGTCAGAGCCCGGTGAGAATTATTTCAGAGGAGAGAGTGGGTGGGGGGGCCGGGGGATGGCAGCCAGGGCGGCAGAGACACGAGGTGTTCTTCCAGTTTCCTGACGCATTAGCCCTCCCAGGCCTGTGTCCCCCACACGCCCTGTGCCCCCAGCATCTGCTGGCGGCGGCTCCTGCCTCAGCGAGCATGGCTGGGCTCACGTCCTCCCCATCTGGACCCACTTCAGCGTTTCCATGGGCCCGGGCAATGGAGGTGATTCAGTGTGGGTTTCCCTGTCCTGCTCTGCTCTGCTGTCTCCTGAGCCTGCGGGGTGGGGTTGGGGGGGATGATCTCCCTCCTTTCCTTCCTCCCTCCCTTCCTTCATTCCTCCTCTTTCCCTCCCTCCTGGCTTTCCTGCCAGGCGGGCACCCTGAGCTCTTCCCTATACACCATCCTTGGGTCCTCGCTGCAGCCCAGGTGATACAGATGCTGCCCCTGTCATCCCGAACAGATAAGAAACTGAGGCCTGGGTGAGGAATGTGGCCCCAACTCAGCCGCCCATGGGCCAAGAGACTCGGAGCAGTCTCTTCCTCACTCTGGGCCTCAGTTTTTCCATCTGTAAAATTAGGAGGTCAGATGGGATCAAAGGCTTCATTCAGTCTGTACCCTGAAAACTCCACGAGGGCAGCAACCTCATCTGCTCTGCCCGGCGCTATATCCAGTACCCTCGATGTCCAGCACCCTCAAGTAGCCGCCACTCCGCAGGTTCAGTGAGGCACCCCTGCCCTGTCATTGCCTGGGACCGAGGCCATTTGTTGCCATGAATGATTAAGGGCAGACAAGAGTGAGAGACGGACTTCTGTTTAACCAAGCGTGATAGCAGGGCTTTCTCTCGCGTACTTCTCACTTGCCCTCTTTGGCAGAGAAAAGAGTGGGCATAGATGCGGTGCAGCTGGAACTGCACGTAACTCCGGCCTCCCCTGCCTCGCCCCCCACGGCTGCTAATTGGGGCGTGTCCGTGGGACTGTGGGGGACTGTTATGCATCATGGGGAAGTATGGTCAGGAGCCCCGGGGGGTCCCCAATGGGCTCTGGCAGTCCAGAAAACGGATGTGAACTTACCTGGTTTCTGGGCGACCCTGGGCCCAGTGCGGGGGCTGAGGCTGGCTGTCATCGCCTGCTGAGCCTTCGCTGCGTCCCAGTCCTGGCTGGCCCTGCTATCTCGCTGGGGCCCCTCTCGTGCTTCCCTGGAGCAGGCAGGTCGCTGGGTGCCCAGGGCATTGGGCAGCTCTGGTGCCCCTTGGGTGGCTCTGCAGGCAGATTTGTCCCTGTTCCTGTTGGCCACCCTGTCCTCCTGCAAATTCATGAGCCCTGACTCTCCCTGCAGGCCCTCCTCACTGCTGCTCTCCTCAGCTTCCAGGGCCAGACACCTGTAGCTCCCATCAGGGATCCGGAAGGGGGTAGGCCTGTCTTCGTTGAGTCCATGGGGTGGAGGTGGGAGGTGGGGACCCAGCATGGTGCTGCCTCTCCTTAGTGATGCAGAGAAGCCAGGGCCTGGAGGGGCCTGGCCGGCCACCTGTGTGTGTGAGCACCGGGTCTTTGCTCCTCTTGGGGTCTCCTCTGGCTCTCTGCAGCTTTGTCTTCCTCAGCCAAGTCACAGAGCTGGGGCAAGGTCCGACTGTGGGGCCCTCCTGGGCTGGGTGGGGTGGCAGACCCCAAGCCCCCAAGCCCTTCTCTCAACCCGTGTCTGGTCTGTGAGGCCCTCCTTTACGATGATCTACCTGCACAGGGAGAAATGAAACAGCACATGAGACAGTCTGCTGGGTGTCCTGGGCTGGATTTCTGAGACTTGCTCACCTTGAGGTGGCCCTGAGAACTGGCTAGGGTTTGGGGTACAGGTCTCACATGCTCATGGGAAAGCCCCAATCTTCAGCCATTTGACATCGCAAATTTTCACCATATCCTTATGCCACCTGACGCACTATTTGCTTAATATTTTTCCATAAATCAACTTTAAATAACTTACTCCTGTTACTTCAGACTTATCTTAAGCAATAATTGCAGGAAAACCACAAGTATGTTGTGCTAAGTCGTTTCCCCCCAATACACATTAAATAAACATCTAGTTATTTAAAAATACTTAACTGGGCACCGCCTAGAAAGAATTCTCTCATATGCCAGCAAAGGTACATACACTACAGGAATCACAGAAACAATGGGGTGGAGGACACAACACTGGGGTCAAGGACGCCTCCCCCCCAAACTCCTTGCCAGGAGGATGTGAACCAAGGGGAACGGCACAGCTGTGTGCTTTTGTGCCAAGGCTTTAAGCTAGAACCCCAGCTCTGCCACCTGTGAAGCTGGCAGCAAGTCACATGGCCTCTCTGAATCTCAGTTTCCCCATCTGTAAAATAGGAACTGTAACATCTCCAGTGTGGTGTTGCATGGAGGATTAAGTGAGAAAATGCATGCAGAGGACTCCGTAGGGTTTCTGAGATGTAATTTGATACACATTGGCTCTTCCTTTATTACACAAAAATGTCTTGAGCTTTTATTGCTTGGCAAACACCATAAAAGCTATTGGGCATACAATGGGGATGAAGAAGCTATGGGTACTCTGGCTGGTGAAGTCTTAAAATCTGGTGGGGGGAGCTGTGAATGATAACAAGGACCACAATAATAACAGTATGATTATTTATAAACGTTAACAATGATGAGAATTTCGGAGAGAGGGGACGAGGCTTCCCATAGGGTGTGCGGGATGCGGAGAGGGGATGCGTGGGAGGGGAAGTGGGGCGGAAGAACTGGCTGGGCTGGGAGGCAGATGGAGAGTGGGTGTGGAGGAAGAGGGAGGAGTCTAGGCTGCAGCCAGGTTTGTCGCTCTGGTGACAGGGTGATTTTGTGAATAGAGATCAGGAGTACATGGGAAGGAGCAGGTGTCCAGAGGAACAAGGAGATGAGTTTGATTTGGGGCTTCCAAGGGAGAGGAGTGTGGTCAGCTCCACACAGGGAGCCTGGAAAGCAAGGGAGAGCTCCTGGCTGGAGACAAAGGCTTGAAAATCATGGGTGGGGCCACAGGGTGGAGGTGGACAAGATGCCCCAGGATGGGCCGATAGAGTTTAAGACAGGGCCAGTGGCCATTTACACTGGGAGGAAACCCTGGGATTTATAGATCTTGGTTCACAGATAAGGCCACCGCTTAGCTGCGTAACTCTGGCAAGTATGCACTCTCTGAATCTCACTTATCCTATTGGGAAATGGGGAGAGATAACCCCCCCCCCCCCCCGCCAACACACACATAAAACACACACACAAACATACACACACACACTGGCTGGCCATGGATAGTGAAAATCCACAGTGTGAAAGTCTGTGGACACTAGTGACCTCCGGGCTTATACTGACCTCACCTGCTGTGGTGGTTGACCAGAAGGTCACTCCTCCGCCCCCAGGTGGGGTCAAGCACCCCCACCCCCTCACCGCAGCAAGCTGGGTCAAGGCATTGGCTTCTGGTTGGAGCTGTGCCAGGAGTGTGTGGTAGGCAAGAGGAAAGTGAAGTGCCTTCCCAGGCCCTGGGGCAAATCAGTGCCAACCAGAGAGAGGCAAACAAGCGTTGGGATCAGAGAGATAAAAGGCACCTGTTACAGCAGCCTCAGTGGCAGTGAAATGAGCACAAAGAAGCCAACCTTCTGCCCAGAGAAGAACGACGGGCACTCTCAGTCCTGAACACCTGTTCCATACTGGCTTATTCACTTAAGTTGTTGAAATAGATCTTCACGACAACCCTTTGAGAGAGGTACTGTTGTTATCCCATTTCAGAAGTGAGGAAATTGAGGCTCAGACAGACAAAATGACTTCTGCCTGAACCCAGCTCTGACACCTTGACCGTGATGGTGGAGACAGAGACACTGAGGAGATGGCTCCGGGGCCTCTCTCCTCCCTGTGCTTTTTCTCACTCACCAGCTGCTGCCAGATTTCCACACCAGAGTGTCACAGAATCTTAAACTCTCATGAAGAGCCACCAGAATTCTGAAAAGACCTCACTAGCCATGTGACCTTGGACAGGTGCCTTCTGTACTCTTGAGTCTGTTTGCCCAAAGGCACAATGGTGGGGTTGAGCCAGATGATGCTGGAGGGTCCATCCAACCCTGGCATTGCAGGATGCCATGATTCTAAGGCCTTGGAGCCTCCCTCCCCACCACCCACCACCAACAACCACTGCCACCACCCACACCATCACAGAGCCAGATGGCAACAGGCAGGAGTGGGCGTGGGGGGGCAGGGCTCCCTCTGACACCCGACAGGGGCCTCGCCTCACTCTATCTCTGCCTCTGTTTTGCTGTATTTGACGGTGGCCACGGTTTCCAGGAAAGAAGAGAGAGGCGGAAGAGTTAACTTTCCGCCACCCACACAAATATTTTTGGCCGGCTCTGTCTTCACGCTGCCAAGCCAGGAGGGAGGGGTTGGCAGGAGCACTCCAATGCAAGTCTCCCTCCGGAGGAGGGAGGACTCACAACCCAGCTGGGGGGCCTGGGCAGGCCCCTTGCGGTCTGAGCCCTGGAACACCCACTGAGCTCAGGAGCCCAGGGCAGAGGTAAGGTGATCAGGACCCTCAAGAGGAATGATAGCTGCCCCTTACTGAGCATCTGCTAGTGCACGGCCAAGCCTTTTACCCAACACTCCTGGGCAGCAGGTGTGTGAGTGCTGCCTACCGATGAGGAAGCTGAGGCAAGCCGAGGTAAATTTCAAATCCAGAGGTGCCCCAGTGCTGAGGGGTAGAGCAGGAGGTGAGTCCAGCCGCTGGGCTCTGTGCTCTCAACCTCTGCTCTCGATGGCTGCAGACTAACTCTGGAAACCCCCACAGGGGGCCTGCCTGTGTGAGCACATCTCCAGTGTGGGCAGGAGAGAGCCAGTGGACCTCTGCAGAAACAGGAGGGGGGGGCCCTCTAATTCTGGTTCCCCCAAATCCACATCCCTTATCTGGCCGCAGCCTCCAAGGGCACAGAACCTCGGCCGGAACAGCTGACACAGAAGGCACAAACCTGTTGTCCTCTTTTCAGAGAGGGCAGCTCTGAGCCCAGAGCCAGGGACTGCTTGTCCAGGTTGTCCAGCAAGTCAGATGCAAGCCTGGCACTAGGACCCAGTATCCTAGGCACCTGCTTCCAGCTAAGCCCTAAGGGGTCAGCTTTCCCTCCTCCCTCCTTTGACCTCCAGGAGTCCAAACAGGGCCTGGAGCTGAGCTGAGTGTCAGACGCTCTCTGAGTCCCTATCCATGCAGTTCGAGGGCCTGCCTGGACCTCCTTTGGGTGGGCCGCAGGAAACATGGCCTTGGGAGCCTCATGTTCCTTCTGCTGTTCCTTTGTGATGGGGGAAGGACACTGGCTTTGGAATCAGATCTGGGTTCAAATTCTGACTCTATCATTCCGTGGCTGCCTGACCCTTGGCAAATCTTTTCATATTTCTGAGCTTCAGCTTTCCCAGCTGCAAAATGCGTTAAAATAGGGCCCACTTCAAAGTGTTGTTATAGGGATTAATTGAAAAGCACAGGCTCATTCCTTCACCCTGCAGGGAATGAGGGGGCACTGTTGTATGTCGCTCACCTGCTGGGCTCTGGGGATGAATGTGTAGCCAGGTGAGTGTACAGCTCAGTCTGGCCTCCCCTGATTCCCCATCCACAGCCTGCTTTGTGGCTGCAGGGGAAGGTAGAGGGACTGAGGGGTGGTGAGGATAGAGCTTAAGTAGGTGCATTGCAGGGGTCAGGGCATGGGGTCCCGGTTTTGACTCTCCCACTGACTTAGTGAGTCATATTGGGGAAATCACAGGATCTGATTCTACAGTGGGGAGCTAAAGAGGGCAGAGAGAGGAGAAGCAGTCCAGAAAGACTAGACCCTCATTCCTCTGAATGCCTTTTTGCCCCCAGAAGACTCCATACCTGGCCTCCCCACCTGCGGTCTCTTTCTACAGGGTCTACTCCATTCTTCTAAAGTGCAGCTTTAAATGTATTGTTTATTTGCTCAAGGACCCTCCATGGCTCCCCATTCCTCACAGAATAAAACAAAAACAATTGCAAACAAAGGGAAATGCAGATTCAAAGGCAGATCTCATGATCCTCGGGTGAGGGGAAGGAAGGAGGGCTTCCTGGGGATGATGACGCTTCAGTTGGATTTGAAGAACCTTGACAGGATGTGCTTGGCATTCTGAGGGATGGAAGGTACTCCATCCAACAAGTCCCAGTGGAGGCAAGAAGGCAGGAGCATTTGGGGATGAATCGAGAGAAACACATGGGCCTGTATAGGCTGAGGCCTGGCCCTGTGTGGTAGGGCACAGTGAGGTAAGGCTGGAAGACAAAATCATGGCAGGCTTCAGTTACCTGGACTCCCTCCTCTGGCTCAAGAGGTGATGCAGAGGGCAGCCCTATGGGACTAGGGGAGCCGCTGCAAGGCTCAGTTCTTGGGGGTGGGGCTGGAAGGAGAAGGTGGGAGGCTATGTCAAGAGCTGGCGTGCAAGGATCTCTCCAGAGGAACATTTTGGAGCAATTTCCTCAACATCTGGCACAGTGCCAGGCACATAATAACAATAACAATGATAATAACTGATGTTTATGAAGTGTTTACTATGTCAGGTGCTGTTCCAGACACTTAGCGTGCAGTAACTCATTTGATCCTCATCACAACCCTACAAGGAAGGTGCTATTATTATCCCATTTTACAGATAGGGAAGTCGGGCTTACGTGACTTGCCAAGCTCACACAGCTAGTAAGTGGCTGAGTCAGGGTTCATATCCTGACAGTGTAGCTCCAAATAGCACTATTATCCACAAGGCTATACTGCCTCAATAGTGTAACTAGTTGATGAATGAATGAATGAATGAATGAGAAGGAAGGATGGGAGGAAAGAAGTTTGGAAAGGAGAAAGGGAGATTATCTCCAACTCCTGGTACATTGCCTGGCACATAGTAGTCACTCAATAAATATTCATCAAGTGGAATAATGAGTGCAGAGTGAGGCATAAACTGCATACATAGCCTAGTGGCAAAAATGGAGTTCCTGTGGAGAAAGGATGTAAGTCAGAACTGGTCCAGATGGTTCAGGATACATCTGCCCACCCCACCCCTGATTCCCCATACCCTGACAGCACCTCAGCATCAGTGGGGTGGGGGCTGGTGTCTGGCCTGCTCAGAGCTGAGTTCCCCCTGTCACTGGGAAGAGAGCTTCTATTGTTCTCAAGAGCCTGAGCTGAGAGTATATTCCTGCCTTAGTGCTTCTCTTCCAAGGAGGCGATGGGAGCCAAGGTGGGGGGTTTCTTCCTTATGGTTCCAAAGGAGGAATCTCAAGTCCCTCCAACCTCTAGAACAGGTGAATATGAGGAAGCCCAGAATTCACGATTATCTTGCTACATGTTCTCAGAAGAGTCACTTCCTTACAGTGGGCCTCAGTCTCCCCAGCTGCAAAAGGCTTTGGGCAGAATGGTTGGTGGGGGTAGAAGCAGCCAAGACTGAAAGTATTCCCGGGATGCCTGAGTGGCTCAGTCGGTCAGGTCATGATCCCAGAGTCCTGGGATGGAGATCCATATGGGGCTCCCGGCTCAGCAGAGAGCCTGCTTCTCCCTCTCCTGTTGCAGCTCCCCCTACTTGTACTCTCTCTGTGTCAAATAAATAAATAACATTTAAAAAAAAAAAGAAAAGAAACGAAACTATCCCTGAATCCTCCCTGGAGTTGCCCTGTCCTGGCATTTTCCAGTGAGTGAAGTCAGTTCCAGAGGGATATGCAAGCGTGTCCACACATTACTGACCCCTCCCTCCAGGGCTGCGGGACAGACTGACCAATCCTGGCCTCCTTCCTCCCTGCCTCAGCCTCCAGCCATCACTGCCCTGGCTGCCCAGCCTGCTCTGACCCCTCCTCCTTCCCTCTACTTCTCTCCTCCCCCCCCATCCCTGTCCACTTCCTGGGCCAGAAGGAGCCAGTGTCAAGTGGGCATCATGTGAAGCTGGGGGAAGCTCTGGAGGCATCAGGAAACCATCCCTTGGTGAGGAGTGAGGTGCTGGGAAGAGCTCCCCAAGTTGGGCACACTCAAGAGAGATGAGTGTCAGCTGAACCTCAGTTCAGCCTCACAATAGCTGGATGACTACACCAGTCACATCGTCTCACTGGATTTCAGTTGCCTTCTTGGTAGAGTGGCTACTCGGTCATTCATTTATTCCTTCATTCATTCAACATGTACTCACTGAATGCCAGCTATGTGCCATTGGCTATTTTAAGCTGGTGGTACACAGTGAACAAAAAAGAAAAAAAGCCCTGCCCACGTGAGGCTCACATGTTAGTTAGGGTGTGTGTGTGGGGGGGTGGATGATAAATAAATAAGAAAGTCTGTCAGATGGTGATAAGTACAATGGAAAAATAATTAAGCAGGAAAGGGAACCAGGGACTGCTGTGTATTATTAGGACAGAAAAAACAGTGATACTAATATGAAAAACCTTGACAGATGCCATCCTGTGTTTTTATGGCATATGTATTTCAAGTTCACAATTGTGTTAAATTCTCATATGCAATTACAAATACATAAAATCAACATTAGGTGGCAAGCTTGGGAACATAAGCCCTGCAAACCTCTGGGAGATTTATTTCTTATGTTAATATTCTGATTATGCACTTGTTCATTTCATCTTCCACTATGAACACATCTACTGTTCAGGATTGAGTATTTTTATAATCCTGGATATAAAAACATGCTTTCTCTTTGAAAGCATTCTTTTCCAAGTTCATTTAATTGACACCATCTCCTCAATATAAACACACACCATACAGTGAACTTGAGGATAATAATACTGATGTCATATAGTTGGGAAGATTAGACCAGGTCATGTATAGGTACTTGATAAGATGCAGCTATTGAAAAAATTATTATTTCTGTTAAGGGGTGATTGGGATATAACCAGAACAAAAGCTACCATTTATTGCATATTGACTGTGTACTAGGCACTGAATCAATACATTCTCTCAAATATGATATTGTTTATTCTCCACAATAACTTTATGAGGCAGGTACCTACTACTCTCCCCATTTAACAGACAGGGAGGAATGGAGGCCAGGGGCATGAGTCTGCCCAGGGCCCCAGAGCAGGAAAACAACGAGCCGGGACTTGAGGGTGCCTGTGACCTGAGCTAGCCACCTGGGGGTCAGTGCAAAGAACCCTTCATTCTGGCTGGTGCTCTGCATGCTCTCTGTGACCTGGGCCATAGCCCTCTGTTCCTGGAGCTCACACAATGACAGGGCTGAGCTTGGGGGCTCCAAGTGGCTTTCCTGCCGCGGATTGCCCATGAATCCCTGCACCCAGGATGCTGGAGGACTCTAGCTGCTCCAAACGGACTCGCCAAATCCAGCCTGCTCACAAAATCAGCCAAGTCCCATGCACGTCACATCTATTTCTGCCCTGCTGGGTTTATAAATATGTGGGCCTGGGAACCAGCTTCGACAGAATCGGAGAGACTGAAGTCATGGCTATAAATACAGGGCCAAGGCTGTCTGGGGTCAAGTGGGGGATGCCCGCAGGGTCAAGGCCAGCCTGGAAAGACCACACCCCAGGGGTCCAGCACTCGGTCAGTCTCCTGCAGAAGCAAGAGAATGGAAGCTCCAGGGGCAGGGACTTGCCCAAGGCCACTTGGGTAGTAAGGGTCAGAGGTGGGCTTGGAGCACCAGGCCCCTGGCTCTGAATAGAGCCTGTTCCTCACGCTGCCTACTGACCAGGCTCCTAAATACCTCGCCCCAACCCTACAGCTCTTCTGGGCTGAACAAATGCATATTATGATTCAAGTTCATAAAATAAGCTTCTACTAGTAACAGACTGCTTTTTATCCGTAAGATACATTGGGTTTCTCAAAAATTTCAGTTGATAAAGAGTTTAATGACTAAAGCGTCAGGAAATTACTAACCATATCTAAACTCCCGCTCAATAGGACTCTCCTCCATGCGGGGTGGCCTGGCTGCGTGCTGAGGCCTGCCATCCTGACCCAACAGCCCACTGTGGGACTTTCTTCCCAGGTCTGCACTCGGTGACGTAACTCTGAGAGCTCGAAATTGGCCATGGTGGGACTTGTTACACTGTAGAGATGGGCAGATGCTACAAATCCAGCTTTTGTTTCTCCCCCCCCACCCCCTGCCGGAGAGCCAGTTGTTAAATATTTATCAGCACGCCACTGCTTATGACCATGGCTAGTGAATCCCTACTATGCCCGTTGCCTGGCTCGCTGAAGTCGAGCCAGTTATTTTACCTCCGTGAGCCTCCATTTTTCCACTGGTAAAGTAGGAACCATAGTCATACCTACAGCATGGCTGCAGTGAGGCTAACTGAGCTTGTACCCCTAAGGGTTAGCACAGGGGTTTCCAAACTTATTACTTATTACTGTCTGCATGTTAGAATGCCTGGAGGACTTTCTACAACCTCCAAAGCTCTGGCCATACCCCAGGCCAATTCAATTACAACCTGTAGAGGTAGGGCCTGGGCATCAGAGTTTTTGGAGATTTCCCAGGTGGTTCCAACATGCAGACAGGGTTGGGAACCCCTGGCTCACATTGCCTGCCTCTTTGCAAGCACTGGGCAGCTGTCCAGGGAAGAAGAGAGAGAAGGGGGCAGTGGTGGGAGGGGTTGTTTGTTTGTTTGTTCTATTTAAAGACCCAGTCTGCCTAAAGTGTGCAGGAGATGCTGCTTCCAGGGACCACAGAAGGGAGTCTTTGCCCTCCCTTCCAGATGTACTCTTGGACACCCTACATGCTCCAGAGCAGATGGGCACAAGCTTATACACCCCAAGGAGGCCTCACTTATTGGTACTCAGCTGGCCAGCTGGGAGATGAAGAGGCCTTAGTCAGGCCTCTCCCTCCCCTCCTAGAGAGAGTAAGGCTGGCTCTTCTCAACCCACAGGCCAAGGATCCACAAAGTTTGGCTTAGCCTGGGAGACAGCAAGCTGCCGGCTTGGAAGACGCAGATTAAGAATAGAGGTATCAGTGCTTGTGCCAAAGGTTTGGGGCCTCAGCCCCCCTTTGCACTGGACCACCACCAATGAAAATTGGTGATAAAAATAAGTGTAAGAGTGGCCAATATATATTGGATTCTTCATGTGCACTAGCATATACCACACAAGCACCTTGGCAGCCAGTCTAGTATAGAGCCACACTCTCCAATCCAGTGGCCGCTGGCTGCCTGTGCTACCGAGTACTTGAGCTGCAGCAAGTTCAGACTGAGATGCGTTGTAAATGAAGGATACCACCGGATTTCAAAGATTTTGTACTCAGAGGAAAATGGAAAATGTTTCATTGATAATGTTTTAAGGATTTATGACATGTTAAAATGATGCTATCTTGGACTTAAATGAATGTATTATTAAAATAAATTCCCTAAATTCTTTTTTTTCCCTCACCTCTTGCTTTTTACTTATTCAGCATAGTTGCTAGAAAATTTAAAATTACATGTACTCGCATTATTTCAATAAACACTGCTGGCAGAGCACCGGGGTGGCTTAGTGGTTGAGCATCTACCTTTGGCTCAGGGTATGATCCTGGGGTCCTGGGATCGAGTCTTGCATCAGGGTCCCTTCAGGGAGCCTGCTTCTCCCTCTGCCTATGTCCTGCCTCTCTCATGAATAAATGAATAAAATCTTTTAAAAATAAAAATATAAAACAGTGCTGGCATGGAGGTCAGGAGGGCATACTCTCTAGCATCTCGATCCTGGGCTTTGAATTGCACTCTCCACTCTGCCACTTACTGGCTGTGAGACCTTGGGCAAATTATATAACTCTGTGCCTTGGTTTCCTTATCTGTTAAATTAGGATAATAATAGTAACTATCTCTTGTGGCTCTGGTGTGGATTTAGTGTCCTGGCACAGAGAAAGAACCCATGAAAAGTCAGCCATCGGGGGACCATCTGGCGCACCGCTAAGTGATTTCCTTGGATTATGTCATGCCTCAATAGGTGCCGAGCTCCCTGTCACTGGCAGTGAACAAGTGGAGCCTGGGGAACCCCTTGGCAGGCTGCTCTAGAGGTAGTCAGAAAATTGAATGTGGGCGGGGGACTCATTGATGAGATGGCCTTTGAAGATGGCTCTGGGTGACACTGCTTGTGCTGCTGTCTGCCCCTGGCTTAATGTTCACTGTGAATCTTCTCCACTGTTTCCTTTCCTCTCCCAGATTTTCACTCAACCCAACTGAATGTAATAAACACTTAAAGATGCCACTGGGAGCCAGCATCCTGCAGAACACCTTTGGGGAAAACAAAAATAAAGCAGATGTAGGGACGCCTGGGGGGCTCAGTGGTTGAGCATCTGCCTTTGGCTCAGGGCATGATCCTGGGGTCCTGAGATCGAGTCCCACATCAGGTTCCCTACAGGGAGCTTGCTTCTCCCTCTGTCTGTGTCTCTGACTCTCTATCTCTCTGTCTCTCATGAATAAATAAATAAAATCTCAAAAAAAAAAAGATAAAGCAGATATGGTTTCTGCCTGCAAGCAGTCTGGCATGGGCAGAGGGCATGAGGCAGCGACTTAGATATTTATAATACGAGGCAGAAGGTGACAAGGGCCATGAGCATCTACCTAACCTCTCCAAGCCTCGATTTCTCCACCTGTAATATGGGGCCAATGACAGAACCACCTTCTAGGACTCGTGAGGAGGATTAAATGAGATCACAGGGGAAAAGCACTCTGCACCATGCCAGGCACCCGGCCAAGCTCAGGAAGTGCTGGTCATCATTCTGGTCCCACAAGTGCCAGCATCATGTCAGTTTTGCTCACTGATGGTTTGTTCATTCATTCATTTATTCATTCACTCACTCATTGAATCAGCAAGCAGTTTTGGAATATGTGCTGTGAGCCAGGGCTGCTCTGGTTGCTGGGAGTTCGCTGGGACAAGTCACTCCCCTGCACTGGTAATGTTGAGAGCTGGGCTTAGTAGGACAGGGAAGACAGACAATAAACTAGTAGATGAATAAATAAGCCAGGTAAATGCAGATCATGAGAAGCACTCTGTAAGTGACAGAGGGAAGAGACACACCCTGCTCTAGTGCGGCAGCTATCATCCCTAGGACCGCACGCCTGGCACCTAGTAGGAGCTCACTAAATGCATGCTGCACAGATCTCAAATGAGAGACACTGTGGGATGTGGAAAAGGAGTGGACTGGTTCCACATGGAAATTTTCTCTGACAGGGGGTGGGGTGGGGCATGGGAAGGAATCAGACTGTCAGTCCATCAGCGACCTGGTCGGACAGGGGAGCAGGCACCCAGGTTGGAGACCTGGGTTCAAACTAGAGTTATGATTTGCCATGTCCTACGAGCCACTGACTTCAGGCAAGCCCTTTGTCCTCTCTTGCCTCAGTTTACCCCTCCATAAAGTGAGGAAGTTGGACAAGATGCTTGCCAAGAGTTCCTTCAACTCTGGTAAGTCTGTGGATCTACCTCACCTGAGATTCTGTGTCTTGGTCCCGGAGGGCAGTGGGTGGGGGAGCAGCATGGGGAGGCTGTGTAGCATGGAGACACCTGACTGAGGGAACATACCCAAGGCCCCCTGGGGACCCCCCATTTCTTTCAATGCCCATGTCTCTGCTGGGTCGTGTGGTCCCCCAAAGGCCTCGCTGTATAATTGCTACTCTCATGCCACATCCCTCACATCCTGTATCTGTGCTGTTGGCATTTCGAACCCAATGGAAGATTCTGATCTGCATTTTAGTTAGTTTGACCCTCTATGGAAAGGATTCCCAGTGAGTGGTGGAGTCAAGTTAAAAGAAAATAATTATCACCACCGACACCCCCTGCCCCCTGCCCGCACTTACACACACATACAGGATAAAATAAAATAATGGAAGGGAAACATGTTTTGTCAACAGTTACCCAAAGCTATTATTAAGGAAACTCTGAACAGACTTATCGAGGCAATGGCTGGCTGGCTGAACAAGTGTGAGGTGTGTGGCACCAGACACACAGGTGTAGGAAATAGAGGTACAGTTTTGGGGGTCAGGGCAGGTGGGGGAAAGGGAGTTGTAACAGCAGGTGCAGAAGGAGGAGGCCGGAGGTGCTGAGTCTGACTCTGACCCCCGCTTCTCCTCTCCATGGAAGCCTTGGCCCAGCGCACGCAAGGACACCCAGCCCCGTTCCCTCTGCTCTCTGTGACCATGGGCAGGGCGCTTCCCTTCCCCAGGCCTGAGAAACAGAGGCAGCCTCAGGGTGCTGCTTCATGGGGCACAGACATTGGGGGCAGCACAGAGCCGGAGCCTGGCACCCCCAGAGACAGCGAGGGGCAGCCCTCAGCCAGTGGGCTCTGTGCTCTGGGGGCCTGCTGGGTGGGGGTGAGGGGCGCTGGACAAACTGCATGACATTGGCAGAGTTACTTCGTCTCTCTAGTGTATTTTCCCATATGCAAACCAGGGCTAATTACAGTGCCCACCTCATTGCGCTGCAATGAGGATTAAACCAGTTCATGTAAGTAAAGGGCTTAGAGCTCACCAGTAAATACCCGGTACGTGTTATTGTGGTTGCAGTGAAGGGCTGAGCCAGGGGTTCCAGAAACCCTCCATCTCAGCACCTGCCCTCCAGCTCAGAGTTGCCGCACCATGTGTGTGCGTGTGGGCGTATGTGTGTCTTGTATGTGTGTATGTGTGCATGTCTCTCTGCATGTGACTATATGCCTGTGTGTGTCTCTGTGTGTCTATCTGTGCCTCTGTGTGTGTATCCGCATGCCTGTGTGCAGCTGTGTATGTGTGTCTGTGTATCTGTGTGTGCGCGCGCACGTGTGTGGGGTGGCTGTGGAGTCTGTGTGCAACACTGCTGGGAGTGGCCCAGGAGGTGGCTCCGCCAGACCAAACAACCCCAGTGCTCCAAGCTCCAGGCTTTTCTCTGACTCTGTTTGCTTTCTTTCTCTCCTTTCCGGTTCCCCTTTAACTGGTTCCTGCTTCCAGGGAGCAGAGCTGGAGGGAGGCCCTGGCAGGGTAGGTACAGGGCCCTCCCCTTCTCCCCTCCTCATAAGGTTTCTCAGCCCCTGCTTCCCTGCGACAACCCCGTGCAGGCCCCTTTCCTCTCTGAAGGGGTTCTCTGTCCTCCTGGTTCCCTCCTGGAGGAAGCCGCCCCACAATCCTGCTGGCAATGCTACTGAAGAGCGCTGCTATGCCCACCTACCGCCCGGGATGGGGTGCAGTGTTCCTCCAGGAGGTGGTTCTGGTAGTGTCTGTGACTAGACCCAAAACCAGTCCCCAGAGGAAAAGCCCCCTGGACTCCCTGAGCTCTTGACCACCGGCCTTCTACCTGTAAAGGCTGTGGCCCTGCCTGGGGATAAGAGGGATTATTTGGGAGCATTTTGAGGGGCAAGGACCCCCGAGGCCAGCCAGGGGGGCTTCAGGCCTCCAGGTCCCCATTCATTCAGGGCACTGTTCACTGAGCACTCACTACCTGCCAAGTTGGCTCACTTAACCCCCACAGACACCCTACGAGGCAGGTGCTATCCCTGCCCCAATTTTATACACGAGGAAACTGAGACTCAGAGAGGTCAGTAGGCTGCTTAAAGCTACAGACCCGAGAGGAGCAGGGCTGGGCCTGGAGCCCGAGGCTCAGAAAGAGTGGGTACTCTCCCCTCATCTCTGAGCAGTCACAATCCTGTTCTCACCTTCGTGAGGTGGTGGTGACACCCTCCACTTACGTCAGCAGAGTTACTAACAGGCCCAGTACTGTTGAGCTACTGTTTATGGGGCGCTGGGCCTCCTGTACCATCATCTCAGGGGGCTTTGTGACAACCCATTTTATAGATCAGGAAAGTAGAGCTTGAGAGATGAGCAGCGATCTGGGCAGGTCCCTCTGCCGCAGCAGGAGCAGAGCACGGGTCCACTTCACCACTTTTCTTTCCTCTCTTTTTTTCCTAACCCCACAGCAAATGCCAGCTTTCCTTGGCCTGAAGTTGATATCGTCACTGGTAGATCCGGGGGTGACTCTATGGGGAAAGTACCTTGCTGCCGCTCCACGCTCTACATTTTGCAAACCCAGGAAAAGGAAATCCAAGTGAAATCTAAGGAAGCGGAGTGCCCAGGGCATCACTGTGGCCAGGTTCAACTAGAATCCTCTGCCTCTGTCAGGACCCACTGCTTAGCACAGCAAGCGTTACGTGGCTAAGTGGACCCTGGTTGTACGGACAGCTGCATCTTCTAAATGGGAATGTGACTTTAGGAAGGGGTTGCGTTCTGAAGCCCGCTCCTCCCAACTGAGCAGTGCTACCTCCCGCACCCTGGTCAGGAAGATCTCTCTAGAATGATGCCCAGACAGCTGTCCAGCACATTATAAAGCAGGCTTCTGTTTGCCCTTGGCCTTGGGTGTAGCTGTTGGTAGTTCCGCAGGACCCACAAAGCCACTGAAGGCCACCTGGAATGTGATAAGTACTGAAAGCAGGGACTGTGCCCCTGACCCTGGCCAGCTGCTTCTCCAGAACTTGAAACAGCTGGTCCAGGCCCCAAGGGAACCTGGTGCCAAGGAGTGTGGACACTTCATTTGGTCCACCTCTGCTCCAGGGAGCCCAGCCCCTAACTTCACAACCTCCTAGAGGAACAAGAACTCCCTAGAAGCAGATGGATATTGCTCCATCCTCAGACAGAGCCAGGGAGTTACTGTAGCCTTGCTGAGCACAATGCCTCCTGAGGCTGGTGAGGTGTGGAGGCGGAGGTCCTGGGAGTGCAGGGATCTTGCCCTGGGCAACTACCTCTGCACCTGAAGGGGTCCTGAATCCATCCCCACCCAAAGATGCTGTCCACATCCTTGAGCCAACGTGTGGTGCCCTCTGCCTGCTGCAGGATGAGATAAGAAGGGACTGTCTCAGAAGCCATGCCTCCCGCAGCCGGGCAGGGTCGTGCTCGCCTCCAGTCAGTGATGTGACAAATCACAAATAAAGATCCGTGGGTAAACTGTCATTGTCACGAGTAACAATAACAGCATTGACCAGCCTCTTAGTAAGGAGGGGATTTGCAGGGGGCACATCCTTAACGACACAGCCTGGAGAAGGGACCGAGGGGCTATATCAGGGGCTCCTCACACCCCCTGCATCCTCCTAGGGGCGGTCCTGGGTTGGCACATAGAACACAGCCAAGTAGCCAGGGAGCCAAGGCTGAATGGCAGGAAAGCTGAAGCCAGGGTGGCCCCTCGCCTACCCGTCCAACCCAGTGATTCAAAGCAAGGCTGAGGCCGGATAAAGCACTTGAAAATGTCAGTCAGGGAACTATCTCTTTTCCCAAATTCCCTGCCTTTGACCTTGGGCACCCAGCCCTGACCTTGGGACGGGCTGATCTTTTTCCCCCCCGGCTCTGCCAATTCCATCCTCTGTCTTTTCACACACACACACACACACACACACACACACGCACACTCACACACGGTGTGACAACTGGGCTTTTCACTCTAATCACGGAATAATAAAACTACTCATTTGTGGAGGCCAAAAGATGGTTTACAAGTAGATCACACTGAGTCCTAGACAGCCAGAACCAACATTCTTCTAGGCATTTAAAATGGTAGAAGCATCAAGAGCACCTGTTGGACACTCTTGCTGGAGTGGACCCCAGGGACCTGCTAGCAGTCCCCTGTCTTCATTCATTTGAGTAGTTTATGCTTTCATCTAACGTATGTTTATGTATTTTTCCCTAATGTCAGTAAAAATAACACACAAGCCTTGTTAAAATGAAAATTAGTAGTCCACGTGGCACCATCTCATGAGCTACCAGGGCGGCACACTCCGCACTTCGGGAAATACTGACTTGGCCCAAACTTGCCATTGTAGGGATGGGGAAACTGAGGCTGAGGAAGGGTCTCTTCCATAAGAGACCTGTCCAACATCCACAGGAAGGTAGTGGTGGGGCCCACCAGAACCCCGATCCCTGCTCCCAGCAAGTCTCACTCCTTATGGAGAGAAGACCCAGGACTCAGGTCACTGGGGCCCCCGGGTACCCCTGCTTGCCCCAGAATCTGAGGGCAGCCTCCAGCCTCTTCCCTGAGGCCTGACCCCTTCTGGAGCTGCCAGCCCCCACTGCTGTCTCCCTGATGCTGTGGGAAAGCTGTCCCCTTGCTTGGGCTTGCTTTCCTCACCTTCCAGGGCTTCAGTGAAGATGCCTGGAAGTGAGAGCTTTGAAAAAGATGACAACAGACGTGGGAGAAAAGGCCTTGCTCTGTGCCTCAGCCTTTCTCTCTGGGAAATAGGCAGAGGTTTGCTAGTGTGAGAAGGCTCAACTGGGTTGGAGGAAAAGGAAGGAAGGAGGGGGTGTCCCTGCCTAGAAGGACCAGCGCCGACTCAGCTGGGGTCACCCCAGAGGACCCTTCCGGGAGGCAGCCAGCAGCTCCCGGGCTCTGGGAGATAGGGAGGAGCCTGCCCAGGACGCTGGCCACAGGAGGCCAAGAGGGAGGCCAGTCTGACCCTGTGAACAGGACCACACCGACCTGCAGACACGCTCACACGCACACACTCATCCATGCAGCATGTACACACGCAGGACTCAGACATCCACACGCACTTTCTGACATGCTCTCATTCGTGCAGATGCAAATGACCCCAACCCTTCCTGCCCCCGCCACCCAGCCCGGGCACACAGCGGGGGCCAGCCTGCCTCTTTCCTTCCCCCAGTCCCCAGCCCCAGGCTTGGCGGCGTCTCTGTCCCGCTGCCTGGGAGACACATGTGGTTTCAGTTAGCAGCAGAGCGGGCATTTCCGTCCCAGACAGCCGGGCCCTGCCAGGGCCCCGGCCCCACAGGCGCCCGCAAGAAGGGCCACCTCGCCCCCCGCCCCTCCACTGGCCACCTCGGGCACCCCAGAGGGCTCTCTCCCCTGGAAGACCCTGCTCTCCTCTCGCATGGTCTCCCCCTCACCTGGAGCCGGAATCCGCACCCACTCGCGCAGGGGCCAGCTGTGCCCGGGCCTCCGGCCACGACTGCCCGCCTGCCTCCTCGCTCGCTGTCTCGGAGCAGGCTGAGCGGGATGGAAGGAGGGCAGGGTGTCAGGGGGCGGGCGGGAGGGAGGGGAGGGGGCGTGTGGAAATGAAACTTTAATAACAGAGCCCCTTTTGTTTCCGAGCATATGGGATATTTCATACATACTGAAGACATTAGCCGTCTATATTTTTAAGGGCTCCGGCTAAAGGATGAATAAATACAGCCCATATTCCACTCAGCAAACACGCACATGCAGAGCGCTGACTTCTGGAGCATTTCAAAACCCAAAGAGAAAGCCCCCAGTGACACCGGACACTTTAAAATAAATATGTTTCCAAAACCTCTCGCTCGCCTTGCCCCCCTTACAGCCACCTGGAAGCCTTGGGGCTCCTTTTCTCCCACCCCCCGCCCTGCATGCCCTCTACCTTCCGCTTCAGAGCAGGGAAGCAAGCCCCTGGAATCCAGCCTCCATCCCAGTTCTCTGTCCCAGGACTGCCCGCCCCCTCCCCCAGCCAACTCCCAGCAAGATCCTAGACTGTCGGAGTTCCCAAAAAAGCTTGGAAATCTTTGCCTTCCTCTTTTCAGAGAAAGGGTACCAAGGCCCAGAAAGGGGCAGGGACTTGCCTGAGGTCACACAGCAAATCAGGATCTTGAGCCAAGGGGCAGTGCCTTCTTCTTTCAGTAGAAGGGATCCCTCACTGCCCTGCCTCGGGCTGGGGATGGGGAGACCCCAAAGCCCCAGAGGGAGGCTCTGGGGAGCCCCAAAGCTCCCCAGAGGAGCCCCAGAGGGAGGGCTAAGGTATGGGCTGGGAGAGTACCCGCCTGCCTTTCCCACCGGAGTGCAGCTCTGGGCACCCCTCACCCCCCAACTCTGGGCACGCATCCAATGGAGACGTCAGCAGGGCTGGGAACTGGGCCGGCCCCAGGAAATCCCCTTCAGGCCGGCAGATCCCAACAGGCCTGGAGGCCCCAGGTGAGGGAGACTCCCTCCCTGACAGCACGGTTCCAGTCCCTTGTGCCCTCCATCTGTTCTCCTGGGGAAAGAACGGAGGCCTAGAGGGGGCTGGGCCTTGGCCAGAGTCACATGGCAAGAGGACGGCCGGGTGGGAAATTGAGCGGGGTTTTCAGACCTTGTGCTTGTTGGCATGCTCTGCTGGCAAGCTATTCCCCAGCTCCCCAAGTCAGGGCCCCCATCTCCTGGTCTGTAGTACCTCCCACTGATGTTTATTCACCCCCAGCAGCAGTCTCTGCTCCCCACTCCTGTTAGAATTCAGTCCCTCCTCACCAGCTGTCTCACCATCCATTTAGTTGTGTACTTTACACAATGACTGACACTTAGTAGGTGCCCATAGGTGACTGACCATAACATGAACCATCGATTGCCATGACATTGCCTGAGCTTCTGTGGTGCACCGAGCCTTGCACCAGGCGTGGGGGCTGTGACATTTACTATGAGACAAGTCGGCTTCCTCCCAGGGCTCATGGAAGAGAAAGAGCATCCCCTGTGGCAGACAGCTCCACATTGAGAAGAAACTGAGGCCCAGAGAGGTTCAGATGCTTCTCCAGGCCACATTGGTGGTAAATAATGGGGCTTAGCCTCCAACCAGGATTCCCTGGCTCCAGAGTCAGTGCTTGTAACCCCCCAGGACTTTTTTTTTTTGCCTTTTTTTTATTGCCTGGACGCCACCCTGGTCCCAAGACTGCAGGGCTATATTGTTCTTGAAAGCCTCTACATTTAGTAAGCATAGGCAGGTAGAGCCACCTCGAACCCTGCATAAGGAAGGAGCATTGATGCAGGAGCTGGAGGCCTGGGTGCTTGGCTTTGCTGTACCACTGACAGCTATGAGAGGTCCCTTCTCTAGGGACATGACTTTAAAAAAAAAAAAAAAAAAGATTTTATTTGTTTATTCTTGAGAGACAGAGGGAGATAGAGAGAGGCAGAGACACAGGCAGAGGCAGGCTCCGTGCGGGGAGCCAGACGTGGGACTCGATTCCGTGACTCCAGGATCACTCCCTGGGCCAAAGGCAGGCACTAAACCACTGAGCCACCCAGGCATCCCAGGACGTGACTTTTTATCTCTGTAAAGTAGAGATAACCATTTCGCTGAGTTCTAAAGATCATGTGATCTAAGGGATGTGAAAGGGGGCTTTGCCAAATACGTGGTGATTTTCCTGTCTGGAATTTCATGCTGTGGATGGATCCTGGCATTAAATCCTGTCTGGGTTCCAACGTGCCCTCACTGGCCTCCTGGCCAGTTAATGCCCCTCACTGTAACCTGCATTAGCCCCCAGAGTCAGCTTCCTGAAGAAGGCCTTACATCTTGCCACCCCCCATGGCAGTTTCCCACTTCCCCAGGGAAGCCAACAAGTTAGACTCCTGGGAACCTGGTCCCCACCTCAGCCTCCCAACTCTTTCCCAGTCCAGACCCTCTACCCATGTCAGTCTGGTATCCTCAGGCCTCAGGAAGCCTTTCTGTCCCCAAGTGATCTGAACTAACTTACTGATGAGAAAGGCCCTGTGAGCTTTGGTACACAAACTTGCGACTCTATTGGTGAAAGCTCAGAGGACTTTTAATTTTTTTTAAAGATTTTATTTATTTATTTGACAGAGAGAGGAGTATACGCCAGCAGAGGAAGAGAGAGAAGCAGACTCCCCTCTTAGCAGAGAGCCCTACCACTTGTGCCTCGATCCCAGGACCCTGAGATCATGACCCCAGCTGAAGGCAGATGCTCAATCGACTAAACCACCCAGGCGCCTGTCAGAGGCCTTTTTAGAAGGGAAGCTTCATATGAGTCCTTGGCTGGGCTCTGCAAGGTAGGAGGGTTTCCAGGTGGGTGAGAAGTTATTGTCTTAATGCTAGTTATTTCATAAGATGATAATAAAGCAGCCATTTGTGGAGCATTTTAGTCTTTTGTCAGGTACCCTGCTAGTATCTATCTATCTATCTATCTATCTATCTATCTATCTATCTATCTATCTATTTTTAAAGATTTTATTTATTTATTCATGAGAGACACAGAGAGAGGCAGAGATATAGGCAGAGGGAGAAGCAGGCTCCCTGCAAGGAGCCTGATGCGGGACTCGATCCCAGGATCCCCGGGATCACGCCTTGAGCCAAAGGTAGATGCTCAACTACTGAGCCGCCCAGGGGTCCCACCATGCTGGCATTTAACATACATTGTCTGCTTGTTCCTGACAACCTACAACTGTTTGAGGCTGGTAGGTAGGTTAAGTTGTTTCCCTGAAGCCCCCACACCTATCCATGGCAAAGCTGGTATTCAAGTGTGGCCCGCCCGGCTCCAGCTCATGCTCATAAAACTGGCTTTCAGGTCAGTGTTTTCTATCCCCATTGACAGTGTGAGCCCCTGGGGGAGTGAGATTTGGCCTCAGACTTCTCATTCTCTGCACAGAACTGAGAACAGTGCTTTGATCTTAATTGGCATTAGTGAATATTTGCTGGATTGAACACTGGAGCAATTCTGGTGATATTCAGTGATGGAAGGAGGTAGGGCAAGGGTGTGTGCACCTGCGTGCACTACTTCCCCAGCCTGGCAAACCCAGCTCCACTCACACGGAGCCCATAACCATGGTGGGTCACTTGGAGGACAGGAGGCACTCATAGGCATGATTCCACTGCTGAGAAGCATGACTCGCTCTGTTTCCAGTCCTTTGGGCAATCTGGTGGCCCCAGACTCCTGGCAGGTTACTAAACGGATGGGCACAGCTCACTACACCCCAGAACTCTTGGGCTCAGTGACCCTCCTGTGAATGTGGATGGTGAGGGATGGGGAGGCTTGATATCGAGGAAAATAGTTCTTTAGCAATGGACTCAGCATAAGAGGTTTTAAATGCAGACTTGGAGAAACAGAAAACCCTAAAGCCCACTGCCCTCACTTCCCAGCTTAGGAGAAGCTGCAGAAAGACAGCAAGGATCACTTTAATTTCCCAAGGAGGGTATCCTAACACACAGCACTCCATCCCCGACCCTCACTACTGCAGCCTTGCAAGAAGCACCAGCCTTTACCATCCAGGCTTCCTGCTAGGGGTCGGAATATAAGGGGAATTGGTAAGGGTTACTACCCTCACAGATTCCATGCTGGGCCTTAGCCAGACCTGTTGGTCTAAAATTCAATCACCATCTTCCTTCACCTTCCAGCCTCTAGGTGCTGATTCAGGTCTTGAATGGACAGGGGGCCTGAGACAGAACAGGAGGTTCCAGTCCCTTCTGTGTCTTCAACCCCCTGTTCAGCAGGACACTGCTCACCAGGCCTGTCCCCCCAGCGGCCCTGGGAGGGCACCTCGGGCTGTGAGAAGGGTGGACCACACGTCCAGGAGCTCTCATCTCTGGCCGAGCAACCTTCACCGGGGCCCCCTCTGACACATGAGCCGTCCTGATCAGATCACCGGTAATTGAGTTGCTTTGGGGGGTAAATTCCATCCAGATGTGGAGGGCGGGGCAGACTTCCTGAGTAGAGCAGGGGCGGGGCACTGATACATGGGGGCAATGCAGCCAACTTGCCAAGCACCCAGGAGGCCTGAGCTAGAACATCGTCTTATGAAAAAGCCAGAGGTAGGATTTCAGTGCCAGGATATGAGTCCAACCCCCTCTCTTAGCGGAATAGATGGAGAAACTGAGGTGTGGAGAGCTTATAGAGGAGAAAAGACTGGATCAACAGTGGTTGGTTGGTCCCAGGTCTCCTGTCTGGCCAGATTTCTTAAGTCTGGGAGTTTTTTGTTTGATAGAATGAGGCAGAGTTTCCCATCAGCCCTTGGATGAGGAGGTCAGGAATGGAGGTCATAGAGTAGAGAATCTGCAGGTGGGGGAAACTCTAATCACCTCAATCTTAAACCTCCAACCAGAGAGTTCTGTATTCCATTTGCAGGGATTGGGGGGCGGGGAGGGAGAGGGCTCCCAGGACAAGCCTGGAAACCACATGCCCCCTGCACCCTACCTGGCCCTTGCTGGTAGTGGGAGAGTCTGTGGTGTGGCCTTCTTTTCCCAGGGGAAGCCCCCTCCATCCTCATCTTTGACCTCCTCTGGGCCACATACCTTCCTGGCTCCTTTGGGCTGGCTTACTGGAAAGCAGGAAGGGGCCAGACGGCCGGGTGGGTTAGGTTGGGGGGGGCATGAGAACTTGCAGAGAATGAGAGGAAACGAGGGGGGGTGTAGTGGGCTGGACAGAGTGAGGCGCGGGGGGGGGGGCAGATTAAGAAGAGAATTTTTTTCCTCCTGCCTCATGTTTTGGCTGCCTTAGTGTGAACATGTCTAGGCGCCTTATCGCAAAGGCCAGCAGAGTCTGCACAAGAAAGAAAATAGTGTGTAGCGGGAAAAATGACATCTTGATAAAATATCCTTTTGGAATGGCATTGTGGGCCTCTTATCAGCAGGCAGCTGGACCCCACATACCTCTTGTCTGACTATCCCCAGGCTCCTACCCCCTTCTTCTTCCCCTTCCCTGGCCCTCTACCCCACTGCATCCCCAGAGCGGCCTGTGCTGAAACTGTGGGGGAAGTCAGGAGACCCGAGTTGTAGTCCTGTCTCTGCTGTCTCTGCTGGTCACACACTGAGGCTGTGTGACCTGGGCCAAATACCTTCCTCTCTCTGGGCCTCAGTTTCCCTTCCGTAAAGGGCAGGGAGGCATGGGACCAAATGGTTTCTAAAGATCCTTCCATCATGAACACTTTGTGATACCAATATGTTCATCCTTTGTAGTTCTATGTGTTGTGAAAATTTCCAACTTCCACCCAAACACCATCACATACTAAATGTCTCTGATAGAAAAAAAACATGCAGGGTGGGTGGGGGGGATGGGGAAACTGGGTGATGGGCATTAAGGAAGGCACTAGATGAAATGAGCACTAGGTCTGCCTCTCTGTCTCTCTTTCTGTCTCTCTCTCTCTGTCTCTCATGAATAAATAAATTAAAAAAAAAAAAAAAAGAGAGAGAGAGAAGAAAGGGCAGCCCGGGTGGCTCAGCGGTTTAGCGCCACCTTCAGCCCCGGGCATGATCCTAGAGACCAGGGATCAAGTCCCATGTCAGGGTCCCTGCATGGAGCCTGCTTCTCCCTCTGCCTGTGTCTCTGCTTCTCTCTCTCTCTCTCTCTTTCATGAATAAACAAATAAATAAAATATTAAAAAAAAGAGAAATGAGCACTGGGTGTTATATGCAACTGATGAATCTCTAAATTCTACCTCTGAGACTAATAATACACTATATGTTAATGTAATTGAATTTAAATAAAACATTTTTTTAAATGTGCAAATCCCCTTCATTTCCATTAGACACCTGAAGCTCTTGCCTAAAGCCCAGGTAGAGCTATGGAACCCAGAGCTTGTACAGCTGATAAGGAGGTCCTCCTCAGCTCCCACCTGAGAAGTCCAAGGCGAGCACAAGGCTTTCAATTCTCTTTCGATACAAATATTTTTCCCACAAAATGCTTCCTACATAGAAATCCATGTGGAAAACAGGCAAACGAAGTAATTGTGCCTGTCTGGCCCATGCCCCCATCCCCCACACTCTAGGAGTATGTAAACCACCGGGGCGGTGGATGGAGGTCTGGACGGGGCCACAGGAGCCTGGCTCAGCCACTATCCCACTGTGTGAACTTGGAAGACCCTTTCCTTTCTCTGAGCTTCCATTTTGTCATCTGAAAACAATTGGAGGGGTAATGCCCACCAAGCCCACCTCATTAACCACCAGGTTGTCGGGTGATAAACTAAGCAGGAAATAAGAAAGTGCTCTGTAAACTGTAAGAGCTTCTTATTGTTGAGAATTTGCAAATGTGACCATCTAGTCTGGTCCTTCCTCACGCAATGGGGGAAACTGAGGTCCAGAGAGATGGGTAGAGCCAAGGTCACACAACAAGATAGCAGCAGAAACAGGGGCCGGAGGGAGCCGGGAAGGTGGCAGTGCCTCCTTTCCTGACCATCTGTCCTCGGTGAGGACAGTCTGTCCCAAGGCGGGCTGGCTGGTTTTGGAGGCCATGCCCAGCTTGAAGATTGAGTACGAGCCCTCTGAGCTTCCCCTCACTCAAGGGCAGGGCCGGGGAGAAAGCCCCTTTGTGTAGCAGCCAGGCCCCAGCTCTGACTCGTGTTTTTGTTTCCTAAAGACCTTCCCCCTGGCAGAGAAGGCCCATCTGCACCCCTAACCCCGCCCGGCCAGCCGCCCCCCCACCCCCCTGCCCCACCTCTGCCTTCGCCTTCTACACCAGCCTCAGGCCCTGAGTCTTGGCCTGCTCACAGGACTCCACAGAGCACCTCTGTCCTCTGGCCGTCTGGGTGGCAGGGTGTGGGCTAACACACGTGTGCGAGTCTGCAGGCTGGAGAAACCCACGGCCAGGGCCAGCTTGACCATGCAGAGTGCCTCCCCCATACCTGACTTTATTCCCAGACTGCCACCGTCTTGTCCACGTGCTGCCCAAGTTCCCTCTGACCCCAGACCCTGCCCAAGATCCTGCCCTCGTGGAACCCTGGGTGGCAGAACACCCAGCAACCAGAACAGGCACAAGTGTTTTCACCCTACCCTCTATAAGAACAGATCAAGTCCCTCACAGGGCATAGAGCAGAGCTAAGGCCCAGGAGGGAGAGGCGGCTTGCTTGAGGCCACACAGTGAATTAGAGGCCGAGCAGGGACAGACCCCAGGTCTCCCAGGCTCTTCTACAATTCCTGCCAGCATCTGCAAGAAAGAAATTTCCCTCCCATCCCGGTCCTATCCTCTCTACCATTCCCAGCATTCTCCATGGCAGCCTCTTCCCTGCTCTCTGACTAAGGGCAGTATACCAGTCAGGGCCACCTCAAGCCATGTCCCTGTCCCAGGCCCTCCCTAAGCCATTTCCCTGCAATAGAGGACGTCAGAAATCACACTGTCTGAGGTTCAAAGAAATGGGTCTGACTAGATGTGAAAGGCCTACCCTCATGATTGATAGATCTCTGAAGGACTGTCCTGGGCCAGAGGGGTACCCTGTGTTCAGAGGGCCAAAGTGAATCTACAAGGACTCTGCAGGAAGGCAGATTTCTGTTCAGGCCAAGGAGGGGCTTTCTCACTGTCAACACTGCCTAATGATGGAAAGAGATGCCTTAGGAGGTAGTGAGCACCCCGTCAACTGGCAAAGTGCAAGTAAGTTTCAGGTTTCCACACAGGGCAGGCAGGGGCTGGGGGAGGTGTTGGAGGAGACGCCCTCAAAAGCCCTTTTGTGTCCTGAGAGGGTGTGATTTGAGCAAACACACACAGTCTCTCATGCTCACAAGCCACAGCTACTCAAACACATGCCCCTCTGTAGTCTGAGAGCAGGGTTAAGACTGCATCCCTGTAGAGTGTCTTCTGTCCCTCCAGGCCTGGGGGTCAACGGGGGAAGGGTGTGCAGAACTGCACTCACTGGTCGCTGACTGGGACCCAGACCCCACACCGCCCTCTCCGTCATGAAGCCTTTCAGAATTTCCCCAAGTGCATTGCTCCTCCCCACCTCCAAATCCCCATGCCAGCATGCTTGTTGCTTGTAGAATTAGAATTCTACCTGGAATCAAAACAGCTTGTCTCAAGATTATTTTTGGTGGCACAGGGATACTGCATGGAAACATCTAATCTCCCAGCAGTGAGAAACTTATTCCTTTAAAAATTGTCTTTCATTCATCAAGGAGAGAGTTGCCAAATTTAGTAAATAATAATACAGAATTCCCAGTTAAATTTGAGTTTCAGATAAACAACAATTTTTTTTCAGTATATGGATATCCTATGCAACACTTAGGATATACTTTTTAAATTACTATTCATGAGAGACACGGAGAGAGAAGCAGAGATGTAGGCAGAGGGAAAAGCAGGCTCCCTGCAGGGAGCCCGATGCGGGATTCGATCCCAAGACCCTGGGATCACAACCTGAGCCAAAGCAGATGCTCAACTACTGAACCACCGAGGTGCCCACTTAGGATATACTTATATTAAAATGTTATTCGTAGCTTATTGGAAATTTAAGTTTAACTGAGCATCATGGATTTTGTCTCACAGCTCTAATCAAAGAGGCAGTCTTAGTTGGATGCCAGCCTGTCTTTCTCTCACATTTGCTCATCTCGTTTGTTTTTATCAAAGAGAGAGCAAGTCTCAGGCTAGTTAGAGTTGAACACTGTTTTGTTTTTATTTTCTTTAACATGGTTGTTCTGCATGGGAAGTGACAGAAGTCTTCCATTTACAGTAGCAATATGAAGTTCCTTTCTCTTTTTTTAAACAATTTCCTCTTTTTTTTTTAAAGATTCTATTTATCTACTCCCAGGAGACACACACACACAGAAAGAGAGAGAGAGACAGAGAGAGAGAGAGAGAGGCAGAGACATAGGTGAGGGAGAAGCAGGCTCCATGCAGGGAGCCTGACATGGGACTCGATATCCCGGGACTCCAGGATCATACCCTGGGCCAAAGGCGGCGCTAAACTGCTGAGCCACCAGGGCTGCCCATGAAGTTCCTTTCTAAAGAAATGGATTCATGTTTTGAAAAGGAGTCAATTTAAAGAAAAACGTTATATAAGTAAAATCACATGCTGAACACAGATATGACAAAAAACCAAGAAAGCAGAGCCCAAGGGACTTCCTGAGAAGGTGCTTCCCCCCTTCCCCACCTGTGAGCTCCTAGGACAGGGCCCCTTCCTCTCAGACTTGGTCCCCTGTCCCCTAGAAGTCTCCAGCCCTCAGGGCAAGCCCTTGGAGACAGAGAGGCGGAGGAGGCTCGGCGGAGGGGGCATGTGTTGCAATTCTTGGGGGGAGGCTCCAGCCTGTCCTCCATCACTGAGGTCCCCGGAGCCCCTTTATATAAAACAGCCTCCCCAGCCTGGGCTCAACTTCAGAGAGGCTGTTTCTGAGGAGGCAGCCACCAGGGACTTCTCAATGTGTTTCCAAGTCAAATCCAAAGCTTTTCAGCTTTGCCAGGAAACCAACCCCCCTTTCCCACCCTGGCTGCCTCCGGGACTGAGGGCTGCAGGGCCACATCCTCCCAGATGCCCCTCCCCTGGTTCTTGAGCCTCCTGGCCCAGACCCCGTGGGTGCCCCACCCCATGCCTGGTACCAGGTTTCCATCTGCCCCCACGCCCTCCAGCTGAGGCCCAGAAGAAGAGGCTTGGTATCAGAGGTGGAGAGTTAGGGGAGGAGCATAGAAGGATCTCATTCCCTGGAGGCGGTGATGGTCTGGCCCCTCCTGTGAGCCTGACTGGACAGGGCTGCTCCACACCAGCCCCCTCTGCTTAGAGACTCCCTGTCTATCACCATCATCAACAGCAATGGCAGGAGCTATTTTTTTGAGACTCTGCATCAGGCACTATGCTAAGTACTTGCAGGAATCTTAGTTCCCCTGAGAACAGCCCTCTGAGGTGGGAATGTCTCCACCCTGTTTCACAGAGGAGAAAGTTGAAGCTCAGAGGTGTTAAGTAACTTGATCAAGGTCGCACAGCTAAAAGAGCCCGGGATTTGAACTCAGAGGAACTGCCCCTCCTGCCTCCGTTAGAGGGTGTGAGCACCAGGAGGGTTCTAGGAAACAAGGTGGGGGAAACTGAGATGCCAACTGAGGCTGCCAGGTTCTGTTCAGTTACAGTTGAAATCCCCTTCATGGCCTCCCCCCCCCCCCCCCCCAAGTCTGGGCACCATCTGAGAGGGGGCACTTTACCAATTCATTGTGTGGCCAGGGGTAGCTCCTTGCCCTCTCTGGGCCTCTGAGTTCCCTTCTGGGTTCTGGGCCAAGCAGAGATGGTCTCTCCACTCCCCTCCAGGAGCCTGTGGGCCCAACAGGAGGGGAGCCAGGGGAGCACATCAGGTGGGGAAAGGCCTGGGGACCATCTCAGCTTGACTCCCCTCTTGATCCTCAGCAAAGATGCTTCTCCCCGAGGCGGGGGCAGGCTCGGCCCAGACATCAAAGGGCCTGCATGGCTGGCGCTTTGATGGGAGTCTTGTAAAGTAATAGGAAACATGAGGATGACACTGTGCCCCAGCCCAAAGCACGAGACTTGGAGAAATGAAAAGAAGAAACTCTTGGCAGCCGTCTGCGCGGGTTTTGGCTGAACTCGGGCCCCTCACAGCTGCCGACAGCCTGTCCTCTCTCCACTATGCTGCTTGCGGCCCCAGCGGGGGATGCGGGTCCTGCGCGTGGCCATGGCCCTGGGCCTGGGGGCCTCCCCCACAGCAAAGGAACCTGTCCACTGCTCCCCTTCCTCCCAGCCTCCAGGAGGCATCGCAGAGAACCCTGGAACAGGGAGTTTACAGGGGTTCTGAATTTTGGGGATCTTTTAGCCTCCCTCCACCTTGAGACTCTGTGACCCATAATCATATACCTTGCTCATCCCACGCCCTCCCTCCCTAACTATCGACCAGAGCTCAGAAGCCGGTCATCCCCCTGTTCCAGACTTGCCAGGGGGGCAGTTTGGTGATGTCACCTGAGTGCTGAGCACCGGCCCCCTTAGACTCAGCAATACCACTTCTAGGAATTTATCCGGTGTGCACCAGCCCCTGCTCTCAAAGGTGGATGCCCAAGAATATATTCACCCTGGGATTGTCTGTGGAACCAAAAGCCTTAAAAAAAATGCCACTGCTCATTAGCAGGGACCGGGTAATGAAGTGCAGAGAGTCCACACAGGGGAGCAGCACTCCGCAGCAAAATCCGTGCTAAGAAATGACCTGAACTGCATACATTGCAACTGAACGGTATGTTGGATATGCTTCTGTTGTGTTAAAAGGAGGGATGGATACATTGAATAAATAGAGTGAAGAGTATCTCTTCAAGGATAGAAAAGATCTAGTACCAAGGGTCACTTCTAGGGAGGGATTTTGGGATAAGGGAAGGGAAACTTAGATTTTACTGAGAATTCACTTGTACTATATGCTTTTTCTTTTTCTTTCTTTCTTCCTTTTTTTTTTTTTTACAATGAACATGCAACATGAGTTTCTTTAGTGTCAAAAAAAAAGCAAAAGAAGTTTCCCTGCTTTCTAGGGATAAAGTCCAAAGGCCTCAGCCTTACTTTATGGCCCCAGGAATCCTTGTGACTGCCACCCCAGTCTTCTCTTCTGTCCTTTGCCCCCTTCCTGGACCCCACCCCATACCTCTGCCACGGGGCTGTTGCCTATCTCTGTCTCTGTCTCTGTCTCTGTCTCTGTCTCTGTCTCTGTCACACACACACACACACACACACACACACACACACCCTCCAGAATCGCCTCCTCTTTGGACTCCCACAATCCTGTGTCTGGGGCCTCTGTGTACACTTAGCACCTAGTTTCTTCCAGGGTCACCACAAAGCCCCCTTCCTTGCCAACACTTGGAACCCCTTCTCTTGGAGGCTGGGACCAACAGCCCAAGGCTGACTCGGAGGGGATTCTCTACGAGGAAACATGCCCCTCCCTAGCCTCAGAGGCTGAGATCATAGGTGTCTAGGTAGGTGAAGAAGCTCCAGACAAGGCAGGTGGAGCCAGAAACTCACAGAGGGGCCCTACAGCTCCCTTCCTGAGGGCACAGCTGAGACTGCAAAACCATGCCCTGAGATACAGCTGAAGGCCATGCTAGTTCAAGAGGGAGATGGAGGCTGGTCTTCCCACTCCAGACCTGGAGCCTTCCCTGCCCTCCACCCCAGAGGCCTAGCGTCCACTCTAACAGCTCCGCTGGGCTTTGAGAAGGGTGTGGGGAGGGTATCTGTACCCAAATTTGGTAAAGCCCAGTGAGGCTGGCCTTTCCAAGAATGCAAAGGAAATTCTAGATTTTGTAACATTTTCTTCTAAAGAGGAAATAGAGGCCTAATGACTTGTCCCAGGTCACATAGCAGCCATGGAAGATATGGGACTGAAACCCAGGACTTTGATCCCTTCCCCAGAGGCTGTTTTGCACAATGGTTAGAAAACAGGGATGGGGAGCGGGGAGTGCTTAATTTTCTGTGTGATCATGGATAAATCTTCTTCACTTTTCTGAGTCTCTCTGCTCATATCTTATAGGAGGAGCTGAGCTCTGTAATTGCCCCTTCTAATTATGATGCTGAGCTGTTCTAACAGTGTAATGCAATTTTAAAAGTATGACTTTAGCTACCTAGAGTCTCATGGTTATTAATATTCTTATAGTCTAACATTCCAAAGTTCTACTCACCCATCCTTTCACGAGTGCATCTGTCCCTCCACCCCTCCATTCATAACCCATCCGGCACCCATTCAAGAACACATCCTTCCACACATTCACCCTTCTATCACCTATCCATCTGTCCATACACACACACGCATGCGCGCACACATATATACCTACCTGCCCACTCATTTGTTCAACAAATAGCTCTTGGATTTTTACTATATGCCATGGCTGTGGACACTGATGACCATGAATGACTCACCTCCTCCCATCTCAGAGCTCACAGCCAGAAGGGGGCACAATATCAATCAAATAATCCCACAAATGAGAACATAACTACAAGCTATGCTAGGAAAAATCCCAGTTCTAGAAATGCCATTCTGAAGGAGTTTGTACCTCCAGTGTGTGGTAGAAACTGGAAGGTAGATATCGGGGTGCCTTCCCCCAGGAGGGGTCACTTGAGCTGAGAACTGAAGGAGGAGGAGTTCGTGAACCAGAAATCGGGGTGGGACGTGGAGCGTTGTGTGTTAGGAGGTTCCTGGCATAATTATTCCCTGGTTCTTGTACAGTGTGCTGGATCCTAACTCCCCCGTGATTTGGGGATTTGACTGAGCACGTCGGAGTGCTGGTCTCAGCTGCCCTGCCCACCCTAGACAGAGGCACGTGGCACTTCCTCCCCCACTTGCCAGCCTCCGCCCGGCACTCACCTCTGCCAGCCTGGCATAATGGTTGGTAGTCGCCGCACACGCCAGGGAGCTTGATGCCAGTGGGTCCCAAGGACCTTCAGAGTCTGGTTCCTGCACCTGACCTGGCTGGGTCCCTCTTCAAGGATGGCACCGCCAGTAGGGGCCTCTTGGCTCCTCCTTCCATGGCACCTAATTAATGACACCACGGAGAACTTTGCCCCGTTCAAGGTTTCCTGTGGTTTCTCTGGGCCAGCCCTGCATGGTCCTCAAGAGCACTCCAGACCAGAGCCGCAGGGCCAGCTTCACCCATTAGTCCCTCCTTCAAGAAAGGATCTGAGACATGGGGAGAGCTCCCCTCACATTGGTCTGTCCCCTTGTTGGTGCTGGGGCTCCCAGGTACCTTAGTGTTAAGCTGCATCCACATCCCACGATGTTCCCCTCTCTCCTCCCATCCTTTTAAAAGCCTGCTCGAATCCCAGCTTGCCAAAGCCTTCATGTGTTGGGTGCCACAGTCCCTTCTTCAACCAAGGCAGTATGGCCTCATGAAAGAGCTTGGGTTTTGGAGAAATAGGCCAGGGTTTGAGTTCTGACTAGCTGTGAGCCTTGGTTTCCTTACCTGTAAAATGGGAGAAAGATGGTAATAACAGGAACTACCTTATTGGGTTGTCAGGAGTAAAGAAGAGAAGACATACAAAATGCGTGGTGCACACAGCACCCCCTGTAGCCCACTGGCGCTACAGTTAATGTTTCATGCTGCTCTGAACTCCTGTAGGATTCCATGTCTGAGCCACGTATACAGGGTACAGCACAACATTAGCTCTCACGGTGGGTCTGAGCTTGTCTCCCCCAGAAAAGCCCTGGCCTTGGCTTAGGAGACTTGGCTGTTAGGTCTGGCTCTGCCACCCACTCCTTGCATGACCTTGAGCAAGCTTGTCCTCTGGGCCTCATATGACTGACTGAGCTCTCAGTCCCTCGAGGATGGGAGCCTGGGCTACCCTCCCTGCCAAAGCCCAGCATTAACCTCAGTGCCAGGCATACATAAGTAGGTTCTCAAGGCTGGCTGGAGAGGGAAAAGGAGGAGAAAGAGGGGAGATGAAGGAAGACGGGGAGGGGACCAAGGATGGGTGGGTGCCACCCCTTCCAGTTCAGAAGCACCGGTCTGGGGAATGTTCTGGTTCTACAAGACGGTGGTTTACAGTCTGGATTTACTGTGTCTCCAGATGCCTGAATCTGGACAAGCCTGGTCTGTTCAACTGTGTACCAAGGTCTGGGTGAGGCTCAGAGGGACTCCGATGGCCAGTACTCACTCGGTGGCCCCCTATAGACTGGGCAGGAAGGCAGCACATAAGGAGCCAAAATGGGCCAGGGTGTGTTGGAGAACGAGTGTGGGAGTGTGGGAGAGGGGCCCCCTGTGTGCCCAGGGCGGGGGTCCTCTGCTTACCACCTCTGTGATCTTAGGCAGGTGGCTTCACCTCCCCTGGGCCATGGAGCTAATGATCTTGCCTGCTCCTGAGAGCATTAAATGGTACATGGGAAGGGTCCAGCACATAGCAAACGCTCAATACATGTGCTATTACAATTCTTGTTATCCTGTTATTATTACTATGTATCTGAGTATGACCAAGTGTGTGTGAGGCAAAGTGCAGGCTTCGGTTTGTGTTTGTGTGTTTTGGGTGGGATGTATGGAAGGAAAGAAAGAGGATGCTGGGATGTTGTCAGGAGCAGTTGACATGTGGGTTTGCGGGTGAAGTTGAATGAGAGTGTGCACAACTGAATGTCATGAAAGGTTCTGGTTCCATGAAGTTCACAGGATTCTTAAGTTCCAGGAATCCTTGGGAGGTCACCTCCAAGCGTGTTCCCCTCCCCTGACACTTCTCCAAGAGGTCACAACTCAGGCTGCATTGTCACACATCCTTCTTCCCAGGGACCCAAGGAGGCAAGGCCCCTGAGGCTCTCAGGCTGTGCCCCTCACCCCAGCCAAGTATTCCTGAGTCCATCCAGTGGTCAGTAGGCCTGTCACTGCACAGAACTGTGCCTGTGGTAAGTGCTCGGGAGGCGATGTCCAGCCCACGTGCCTACCACAGTCCCCACACCAGTCGCCAGTCTCAGAAGTGCCTGCCAGCTAGGTGGGATCATAGAAGAGGTGCAATCATTCACGGACCATATGAACTGGAGAGAACCGTGATGCAGGCTCCCCCAGTTTGCAGAAGGGCAACGTGAGGACCAGACAGGATTTATCCAGGTTCTCCTCAGTTCCAATCCAGGACTTCTCCGCTGCTTGGTGTCCTCTAGGGAACCTCGGGGAAAGATGTGTCCCTGCAGTCACTGCCAGGTGACCCTGTGGGTACCAACCACCTTTCTCCACCTTCCTCCCTGAGGCCAGGGCAGGGTGGACATGGGACGGAGCCTCCAGGGTGAAACACATGAGCTGAGTTGGGGGAATGAGGTTTTACGTGTGCGAATTAAATTGGTTCAGGTTTCCTAAAGTTCGGTTTGGTCATCTGTCCCTCTAAGCCCCCATATGACATACTCTTCAACCACCTGATTCTACTTCTTGGAAGGTATCCTAAGGAAATAATCTACATGTGTACAAAGGTACAAGAGAGACTCAGTGCTGCATTGTCCTTTTGAGGGAAATTCTGAAAACTGACTGCCCAAGAGCCAACGACATGGGACCAGACGTATCATGAAAAGGCACTACCAAGGTTCGTGTGGATCTACATTTCTGAATGTGAGCAGATGCTCACAGCGTGCTGCTGAGTGGAGGAAGGCAGGTTACAAAGCTAGACATGTATGATGCGCCCACTTATTTGAAAAATATGCATCATAAATATTTATATCCATAGATTCAGAACATAAGTAAAAATGAATTTACACCATGTTAGCAGTTAATCATCATACATGGTGAATCTTAGGGGTAATGCTTAGTTCTTTTTGTTGTTCCTTATATATATTTTTTTCCTGTTTTCTTTTCCATTATGATCCATTTAATACTAAAATCATTAGGAGGCCAGAGATGATGTTCTGCTCTTTGTTACAATCATGGTTCTTAAGAGGAGTATATGAGGCAATAAACCTTGTGTGGATTTTAGCACCTGCTGTGGAGCATCACTTTCTGACCCAGGATCTGCCTTCAGCTCTATTCCCTAGACCACAAATCCAGGGGCCTCCTTGGATCTTTCCACCCTGTGGAGGGCCCAGGCCATGGTCATACCTCTGCCTATGGCTCTTGCCAGAATAACACAAGGACCTGAGGTAGGTGAGACATTTTCCTCTTTGGAGCTTGAAGCTGTTTCTTGGGCAGCTGCACCTCACCCAGCAGGACACAGTGGTTAAGGACCACCATCCCCAATTCTGAACAGAGTCAAGACCCAGGAAGACATGGCCACAGGCCAAAGGTCAACAACAGAACCCAAGCCACCTGAGCGCAGCTGTGGAGGAAAAGGACATAGAGGTCCAACATCTGGGCAGCCGCTCCTGGCCCACTGCCGGCCTTCCCTGCCCCCATCCCAGCTTCCCAAAGTCCAGGAACATCTGGCTGCTGGCCTCATTCCAGGAGGGGTGAGTGGCGGCGGAGGGGCCTCCTTCCGCCAAGCCCTGCTGCTGTGGTTGCAAGGCACATCAATCAAGGCTGCAGGGCTGGCTGGTGCTAGGAGGGGAGCTGATTCCTTCCTCGCCCCCTCCCCAGACATTCCTGCGTAATGGAATCTCCTTTCCTGTCTATTTATTACCAACCCGCCGAGCTCCGCCAAGCTCAGTCTGCAGATTCAAATCCCACCAGCGCTGACTTTTCCTGAGGAAAGGGGTTCCCCATGGGGGATCTGGGAGGAGCACCAAACCCTAACCCTCACCAGTATGTCCCACCCTGCTCTTCCATCCTGCCAGTGGGTTTGCACAAGGGGCCAGATCTGAGTTAAGCACTTCACGTAGGGATTTTGTGTACCTGGATCTGGGAAATGAGCACTTTCTCATTATCTTCATGTTAACGAATGAAAAAAACGTATGCTCAAGAGAGGTCAACTCGCTTACACAGAATCACATGCAAGCTGAGGCTGCCTCAGCTCCGGACCTTAGTTCTTTCCTTGCTCTTCTCTTCCTGCTGAAAATATTGTTCTTTTTCCATTAAATGATCTAGGCACCCTTGTTGAAAATCGGTTGGCCACAGAGATATGGATTTAATTCTGGACTCTCTGTTTTATTCCACTGATCTAAATGTCTAGCCTTGTGCTGGTACCACAGTGTCTTGCGTACTGTTGCTCTACAGTGAGTTTTGAAATTGGGAAATGTGAGTCCTCCTACTCTATTCTTCTTTTTCAGGGTTGTTTCGGCTGTTCTGGATTCCTTGAAATTCCATATGAATTTTGGAATCAGTTTGTCAGTTTGTACAAATATGTCAGCTGGGGTTTTGATGGAGATTGTGTTGAATCTGTAGATCAGTTTGGGGATATTGCCATCTTAATAATGTTCATGAAGTCTTCTGTTCATGAATGTATGATACTTTTCTATTTATTTAGATCTTCCCCAGTCGATTTCAACAATATCTTGTAGTTTTTAGAGATAAATTTTGTACCTTTTTTGATAAATCTATTTGTATTTTATTCTTTTTGGTGATACTGTGAAAGAATTCTTAATTTCATTTTTGGATTGCTCGCTGCAAATGTATAGAAACACAACTGATTTTTGTATATTACTCTTGTATCCTGCAACCCTGATGAACTCATTTTTTAGGTCTCATAATTTTTTAGTGGGCTCCTTAGGGTTTCCTATGTACAAAGTCATATCACCTGTAAATAAAGATTACTTTTACTTCTCTCTTTCCAATCTAGACACCTTTTGTTTTGTTTTGTTTTCTTGTCTTGTAATTCTGACTAGAATCCCCATTACAATGTTGAGAGAAGAAGTAAGAGCAGACATGCTTGTCTTGGCCCTTCTCTTTTTCCTGTCCTACATCTCTCTCTGTCTTTTCTCATGCTTCCTTGTCCTCATCTTCTATCTCAAACAGTGGATGAGAGTAGGGGGTATTAGGAGAGAAATATACACAAGGTAAGTGACAAGAATAAAATGAGAAAGAAGGAAGTCAATGTATTGAATATCTGAAAGCTCAAGGAATACATCATGATTCCTACTGAGAAAACCGACACCCAGAAAAAAGGTGTGACAACATTAAGCACCTACTATGTACCAGATACCCAGGATATGTAGATGAATCAGACACTGAAGGGTTAAAAGCTGGAATCCAAACTGAGCTCAAAGTTCAAGGAGACCTGCACTGTCATCTTATAATAAGGGGAAACATAAAACATTATTGTCACACCAAAACCTCTTTCAGTTTCTAGAAGTGGCAGGCTCAAGAGCTGTCACGAAAGCAACAGGATAGAGTCTGATTCAGGTTGGGCCTCAGTTCCTCTGCTTCCCAGCTGTGGGATGTTGGGTGCACAGTGAGATTCCCTGTGACTTATTTTACCCTTCCACAGAATGGGAAGAATTCTAGTAGCTACTTCAGTGGGCTGTAGTGAGAAACAAAGCAGTTAATATGTGAAATGTTTAGAAGAGGTGTGTACTGGAGCTGTGTGACTGGTCCCTCTTCTGTGTGTTTGGCACCCTTAGACACCAGCCTGGCTGTCTAGAAAGCAGGGAGGTGGGGGGCTATGAGGCTGCCCATGCTGGGGTCTTGGGAAGGGACTTGTCCTTGCTGCTTGGATCCCTTTGAGTCATGGAAGAAACTGACATGACTTCTGTTCCCATGGTGTTTGCCAAGGGCTTACTATATCCAGGACCACTGCTGGACACTTCTCAGAGAAGATGACAATAATAATGACCATTATTCTTATTTTAGCTTACTATATGTATTAGTCAGGGTTCAGCCAGAGAAACAGAATCAGTAGGAAGAACACATTAAGACATTTATTGCAAGGAACTGGCTTATACAAAGTAGGGGCTGGCTAGGCAAGTCAAATCTGTATGTGATGGTTAATTTTATGCCAATTTATCTGGGCCACAGGATGCCCAGATATCTGGTGGAACATTATTCTGGGTATTTCCCTGAGGATGTTTTTGAATGAGATTAACATTTGAATCAGTAGACTGAGTAAAGCAGATTTCCCTCTCTAATGTGGGTGGGCCTCATCCTAGCAGTTGAAGGGGTTAATAGTACAAAAAGGCTACCCTCAGCGGTTTAGTGCTACCTTCAGCCCAGGTATGATCCTGGAGACCCGAGATCAAGTTCCACATCAGGGTTCCCTGCATGGAGCCTGCTTCTCCCTCTGCCTGTGTCTCTGCCTCTCTCTCTCTCTCTCTCTCTGTCTCTCATGAGTAAATAAATAAAATCTTTAAAACAAGCAAACAAACAAAAAGGCTATCCCCCTGGGTATAAGGGAGAATTCTTTTTGCCTGGCTGCCTTTGGATGGACACATTGGCTTTTTCCTGTCATTGGACTTGAACTGAAACATTAGTTGTCCTGGATCTCAGGTCTTGGGACTAGAATTGGAACTACACCAACAGCTTATCAGCTCACCCATATGTATATACATACACACATGTATAACCAGTAGAATGTATATATACTTGCATACATAGACATTCTATGGGTTCTGTTTTTTTGGGAAAACCCTGCCTCCTACAGCAGGGCAGGCTGTCAGGAAGGGCACACTGGAACTGTCAGGCCCAAGTAGAATCTATCCATCAGGGACTCCTGGGCTCTGCTCTGAAGGCCTTCTACCTGATTCAATCAGGCCCATCCAGATTATCTAGGATAATCACCTTCACTAAAAGTCAACTGATTGTGGACTGCAATCACATCTATTAGTCACCTTCCCAGGAACACCTATATAGGTGCTTGACTGGATAGCTGGGCACTGCAGCATATAACACTGACCAATACAGTGAGGGCCGAGTGGGACGCCAACCAAGCCCATGGCTACGTGTCAACTAATTTGTTTCTCTAAAAGTCTCATGAGGAAGATTTTTTTAAGACTCTTTTTTCTAGAAGAAAGTGACTTGGGGTGCCTGGGTGGTTCAGTCAGTTGAGCATCAGACTCTTGGTTTCCGCTCAGGTTGTGGTCTCAGGGTCATGAGATGGAGCCCTGTGACGGACTCTGTGCTCATTGAGGAGTCTGCTTGAGGTTCTTTCTCCTTCTCCCTCTGCCCCTTCCACTCATGCTTTCCCTCTTTCTCTCTAAAATAATAAATAAATCTTAAAAAGAAAAGAAGGAAGAAAGCCAGCCAGCCAGCCACTTGCCCAAGGTTGCACAGCAGAGAAAGAGGAAGCTGGGGTTTGAAGCCAGCTGCTCCCAGTGCATGCTCTTCACCACCGCCTCCCCCAACCTCCTCCATTCTGCATCACTACCTGCTCCTCCTCAGCCCTCACATAGCCCTCTGTGGACTTCTTCTCTCTGCTTTAGAAGCAGGTAGAGAGGTTCATAGACGGTAGGTGACCACCCTGGTCGCTCAGCCAGGAAGTGGAGGGCTGTTTCACATCCTCTCAGCTTCCCCTCCTCTCAACAGCCACCTTCTCAGTCCCCTTACCTCCGCTGTCTACCTCAAAGGAAAATGATGGATGAGCTTTTGCACCTGAATGCTCTACGTGTCAGGGAACCCTCTCCCTCAGGGCTTCAGGAGGGGCGAGGCTCTTTTGGGACTGACATGGGAGGGTCTGGATGCCCTAGAGCACAGGGTGGAGCCCAGCCAGGGCCGCCTGTCTCCAGGGAGCTCCTATTCTGGAGCTAGTCCACCCTCGGGGATGTCCCAAGTCCATCCTGTGGGAGACACTCAGCCAGGACCAAATGCCCTCAAAGTATCTCTGTAACCAGCCTCAGACTGGACAGGACCTGAGTGGCCCAGTAGAAAGCACATTCCTTGGGAAACCAGAGCGCCTTCTGGGACACCAGGCCTCTGAAGGGTCCTGGCTCAGCCAAGACTGTGGTCACTGCTGGCCCCAGCCTGGCCTGCACGCCCCTTCCTGAGGGGCCCTCAGTGCCAGGGAGGCAGCCCCGTGAACAATGCTCTGCTCTGTTCTTGCCCTGGGAGGGGGTGGTTAGTTCAGCCGCACCTCACACCAGCTGGGGAGCCAATGCTCCTCGGCTCACCTCCACTAACTGGAGCCTTTAGGCCTCAGAGGAAACACAGACACCCCACACTTAGCACCCTCCAGACTCCCAGACAAGCCACAGCTCAGAGGTCAGGAGTTAGGGCCAGAATGACTTTAGGAGCCCTAAAGATGGCACCTCAGCAGAACCAGCCACAAACACCCAAAACCCCACCCCAACCAATGTCGTTGTTCAGACCCTCTGACCAAGCCTTAGTCCTCATTTGGTGAATGAGAAGGGCTCAGAGAGGCTAGGCAGCTGGCCTCTGGTCACACAGCTAGGAAGCAGCAGAAGTGGAATTCAAACCCAGGTCTGTGAGCCTCCAGTGCCTATGGTCTTAATCATGGCACCAAACTGCGCTTTAGAAATCCCCAGGTGACAATAAGTCCCAGGGCTCAGGGTGCCCTGCATAGATTTCAGGACACAGAAACACATGCATGGGCACACACATGTGTGTACACACATGCACGTGCATACACACACCTTCCTTAGCAGCCAGCCCTGCCAAGGACAGCCTTTGAAAGGACCCTGAGACTCTGCAGGCCCAGGTCCTCCCTCACCTGGGAGGGGCCTCTCTGCCTCCCAGGTCCCCAGTATGGGCCCAGGGCTCAGGGTCCTCTGGGCGTGTGCACCGTGCACTGGTGGGGGGAGGAGGTCAGCCCTGCCCCGGAGCTCCCCCCAACCCGGCAGGCCTGTAGGTCGGCTGGCCCTCCTCCCCCAATCCTCCCAGGGCCCACAGGCCCAGGGCCAGGCTTGGCTTCCGGAGCTGCCGCCACCTTGGCCGGCTACACCACACATGGTTTCAATCAGCAGCCTGCGGGATGAATGGTGCCTTGTGAGAGCCCTGCAGGGCTCACCTCGCAAACGCAAACATAAGCGGGCAGCCAGGTGGGCCGGCCTCCTGGGGGAAGTGGGAGTGTGAGGGGACCTCTGATGGGGGATGGGCTAGGGTGCAGAATGGCACACACTGAGGAGCCAGGCCCTATGGTCAGACAGAGAAGAGTGGGATCCTGGCCCTGGCGCCCACAACTCACCAGACATCTCTAGGCCTCGGCTCCAGGAGAAGGGCAGTAATGAGCCCCCTTCAAGGGGGGGTGAGAATCCCAGGAGATGATGCCCAGTGTGCAGTAAGGGGCAACATGCAGGCGCTCTTCCTGGGGTCCAGCTGGACCTGTCAGGGGAGCCAGGGCAGGAGGCTCACAGACTAGATTAGGCCAGGGAAGGGAGAGGACCTTGCTTAGAGCAGGCGACTTCATTTGCCAAGGTGAAATCAACTGCTTCCACCGGCTCCCTCCATGCTTTGAAGGGAGGGGAGCATAGAAGAAGCCCTCGGCTGGGCTCCCCAAGGGAGCAGAGCCAGCACCCCAACACAGGACAGCTTCAGGGTAGCCAGCACAGCCATAACTAATGTTTACTGAGCACTTATTGGGTGCTGTGCTCTGCAGGTCAGGGGCATCGTGTTATTTCATCCTCCGCCTCCTTCTATTAATGTTTCCATCTTACACATAATAAAACCATGACTCAGAAAGGGAAAGCACTCGGGCTGCAGCCACACAGCTGCAGGGAAGCAGAGCTAGGGTGTGAGGCCGGGTGCCATGCTGCTCCCGAGCCCAGACTCTTGCCTTCCACTCCACCTGCTGCCCTGGTGGTGGGCACAGGACACCCATCCACCAGCTGAGAGCTCCTGTTCTGAGGGCCTCCAGTGCACAGGGCTGGTGGGGGCCGGTTCCTGAGCATCGCTGCTCAGCCTCTTTCTCCGCCCAGAGTTTCCGAGGACCCAGGACCCAGGGCCCAAGGACCCATGTCCTCCTTCCCACCTCTCTCCCACCACCAGGCTGAGTACTTCACAGAGAAGAAGCCTCTGGGCATTGGAGAATGGAGGGGAGGGAGGGAGGGAGGAAGTGTCAGGGAGAGGCGAAAAACTCATGTTTCTTTGTACTGAACCAGTACACGGGTCCTGCCAGCAGACAGTCACGTGCAGAATCCTTTCCCCTTGAACAAAGCCCCACAGACCCTGCAAAAGCCTCCAGCTTTATCACCCTTCCTTCCTTAAACCACCCTCCCTCCCCCCCAACCTTCTCTACTCTCCAGGCTGAGGCCCCTCAGGTGCCCAGCAGCCCTTGGCTCTCTGTCCCTCACCTCCAGGCTTTGCTCATGATTTCACCTGCTGGGACACCCCTCTTTCCCCGCCCTGGCTGGGTAGTCTTCCAAAAGCCAGCCAGGCACTCTGTGCCAGGATGCCCAATCTGCCCCCCTGGGCTCCAGAGTATCCTCCCAGGTGTTTCTGGGAGCAGGGCCCTCCCTAGGGCCTCATGGACTTTCTCTGGGACTGGCCCCAAATTCAGAATCTAATCTATCTCTGTGGAGGAAGGAGATGCTTCCTCTCCCCTCTGTTGGAGATGGAACATCACCTTTTTCAGACTGGTTTTCTCTTCTTCCTTTTCTGTTTTTTGTTTTGTTTTGTTTTGTTTTGTTTTAGGTTTTATTTATTTACTCATGAGAGACACACAGAGAGAGAGGCAGAGAATAGGCAGAGGGAGAAGCAGGTTCCATGCAGGGAGCCCGATGCGGGACGACCAGACTGGGATCACACCCTGAGCCGAAGGCAGACACCCAACTGCTGAGCCACCCAGGTGTCCCTCTTCTTCTTTTACTGACTCAAATGTCTATGGAGTCAAGGGAGATGCACTCATGTGACTAAGTGCGGATCATTTGCTGAGCGGTTCATTTCTAGCTCTTAGCCTTTCAGTGGTTTCTCTGAGCTCCAATGAGAAACTATCTCTGGAGCATAGTTTATTTTATTTATTTTTAAGATTTTATTTATTTATTCATGAGATTCACACACACACAGAGAGAGAGAGAGAGAGAGAGAGAGAGTCAGAGAGAGAAGCAGACTTCCTGCAGGGATCCTGATGCCAAACTCCATCCCAGGACCCAGGGATCACGACCTGAGTCAAAGGCAGACACTCAACCACTGAGCTACCCAGTGCTCCTCTGGAGCACAATTTAAAGAACAAGCCTTGAGCAGCCCCGTGGCTCAACGGTTTAGCGCTGCCTTCAGCCCAGGGTGTGATCCTGGAGACCCGGGATCAAGTCCCACATCAGGGTCCCGGCATGGAGCCTGCTTCTCCCTCTGCCTGTGTCTCTGCCTCTTTCTCTGTGTCTCTCATGAATAAATAAAATCTTAAAAAAATAAAATAAAGAATAAGCCTTTTCTGCCATCTTCTTCTATAGATAAAATGTCCCTCTCAAGTAGCACCAGCTCAGTCAGGACCAGGGTATGCACATCTCACATATCCCAACCACCCTGACCCCTTTGCCCTTTGGTGTGATGGGTCAGTGAGGACCACTAGAGAAAGCAGCCCCGTGGGAATAACTATGGACATTCTCAAGGGTTAAGCAGCAAAAACGTCCAGTGTGGCTTTGTTTAGGATACTAAAAATCTAAAATAATGCATGTATTCAACTATTAAATAAAGTGTGGTACATTCACAAACTAAATCCCATGAGGAGGAATTTTTAATGACATCTGAAGATAGTCATAATTTATCACTAAGAGAAAAAAAAAGATTAGGAAACATTATGTTGGAAGAGGAAAACCAGCCTCTGGGCAGATAGGTAAAAGAAGCAAGGTTGTAGGATAAGGATATAGACTTGGAAACTAGAAGGCCTGGGTCCAAGGGCCGACTCTGCCACCCTGTACCCAGGAGACAACAGACTCCAAACCTAAAAGCTGGGCTTGTATCATTTTTCCAAGTGAGGAAGACACCGGTCCTATGATATGTACTAGGCACTTAGCACAGTGAGACTGGCACAGACCAGGCATCCAATAGACATGGGCTTTGCTGATTATATATACACCAAAGCGTGGGCAGTATTTATTGCTATGTTGAGTAATTTTAATTTTCTTAGGTTGGTTTATTTGTATTTTTTTAAATTTCTGCAACAAATGTAAATTACTTGTATTAATTAAAAGAATATAAACAAACATGACCGCATAAGGAAGCAGCCCCACAGAATTCATTCTTGAATTTTTCACTAGCATGTTGCTGAGGACATCACTCACTTTGATGCACTGATGAGATTTTCTGGGAGAAACTAATCTGCTTTTGGTATTAGGAGGTTTCCCAGAACACATGGGCTGCCCGTGGGCTTCAGGCCACAGCTGGGTGCCTAACCTTGATGTCCAGTGCAAGGGGATCATTTAAATAAACTACGACCCAGCTTTACGTGTGCATAGGACAATGTGTGAAGGAGTCCCACCAAAGAGTTGGAAGTGCTACCCCAGGGACCACTGGGACCAACAGGGACACTCATGCTTCAGATTTCGTGCACTTCACTGGTGATCCCAATTCTTTCACAACAATCCTGTCACAATAAAAATGGAAACAACAGAACTTGATGTCATAGAAAAATATTTAATAACACATAAAAATGTTGGCAATTTATTAGGATTAAAAAGAGGTTTGCAGAACAGAATGTCAGTACACTCCCATTTCTACAAGAACAACTTGACACATCAGACAGAAGGGCAAAGTCCTAAAATAGGAACAGTGGTTATCCTGAGTGGTGGGATACACTTTCAAAAATTTTCTTCTCATTTGTATGTTCTCAATTTTCCACAATGGACATCTACAATTTTTGTGATTTTTTTAAAAATGCATTTTCTTAAAAGGAAAGATCTTGCCCCAAATTTTGCCTGCATTTCTGAGCCTTTATCTTGCCTCCACATTCTCCGCACCCCCCCATCCGCCTGTTTTCTCACCTGATTTTAATTGACGCCATCTTGCTGTCCCTTCTGTGTCCTTGAGAAAGGCCTGAAATCCTTGTTGGAGCGAAGCAAGGCACAAGCCAGGGCACAGGTCCAGCCCCCTGCTCCCCATCAGTGGTCCCCCACCAGTCCGCGCTGCCTCCTGGAGTATTGTTCTAATTAGTGGGGACGCAAAGCAGACCCAAAGGCGGAACTATAAACACCAGAGGCAAAGACCCATAAACAGCTGGGTAACTGACTCCAGCTTGTGCAGATGGTCCTGGCTCTCCTTCACACTACGGGCTGGATAGGGGGCTGGGCTGGCCATTGAGGTCTTCCCTCTGCCTCTGCTCCTTAGACCACAGGCTGCTAACTGCCAGGCAGTTAGACACTTGGGGGGAAGAGGTGTCTTGGGTGAGCTTCATCCACATGGATAGAATGGGGGACCAAGGACCTTTAAGGTCCCCAGAGCCCCATTACCTGCCCTTGGGCCTCAATTTGCCTATCTGTAAAATGGGGGAAAGAAGAGCTAAGAGACTAAATGGGCCTTTTTAAAAAAAATTTATTTATTTGGGAGAGAGGAGAGCGTGAGCGGGGGAGGAGCAGAGAGGGACAAGCAGACTCTGAGCTGAGTACAGATCCCAGCGTGGGGCTCAACACGGAGTTCAACATGGGACTCAATCCCATGACCCTGAGATCATAACCTGAGCCGAAATCAAGAGTCAGATGCTCAACCGACTGAGACATCCAGGTGTCCCCTCAATGGGTCTTCTTGCTACCCCATCAGGCCTACATGTATGCACTGGGACTAAATGCCTACAATATACCTAACTGTAGTGTAAGAACAATATCTACCATGTGATAATAGAAACAGAGTATAACATTATCTGCAATAAAATCCATACATCATATTATGTATTACTATAAAATACTCTAATATTATGTTTCCTTTTTTTTTCTAATGACCATCTATGGATATCTGTGATCAGAGAGTATGTAGAGGCAAGCCAGGAAGACTTCCTTGTACGAAGTAAGATTGAAGGGCTGTGGATTCGACAGGCAGAGGAAATATGCCTCCAAAAATGTCATAATGGAGGGGAAGAGAGGTCTCGAAAGAGAGGGAATTTATGGTGCTTTTTGTGGGGGTCATCTGGGGCAGGGATCCACGTCTGTCTTCTACCCTGGAAGCACATAGCCTGGTGCTGCAGAGGGCAGGAAAACAACATGCTGGATTGGAGTGACCAAGACTTGCCAGCCTCTGGTTACACAACAGAACATCTGGGGAATTTGGTAAAACACAGATTCCTGGGCCCTTCCCAGAGTTCCTGCCTCAGAATCAGGAGCAACAGGGTCAGGCATTTGAATTTTAAAGATTGCTCAGTTGATTTCTGAGGCAAGAAGTGTCCATGTCCGGCACAGGTGAGCATTTGGGAACCTGGGGTCTGGCGTTCCCAGTGGCTGGAGATAGAATGTGGACTAGGGTAGATTCTCCTGCCCTGCCTCGTGCAGTACAGCTTCAGAAGCAGTGGGCTTCAGGCTGTGGAGTCTCACAGACCAAGGACTCCCAGCTGTGTGATCCTGGACAGTTACTTAACCTGTCTGAACCTCAGATCCCTCATCTATATAATGGGAGTGATACTAATACTTAACCTCAGCGAGTTGTAGAGCTAGTCCTTGACAAGCAGAGGGCCTGACACATGAGAAACACTTTTTTGTATTCATATAATTTAATAGATAGTATTTGCAATATTATTCCTCCCCTCCAACCGCCCCCCTCCCTGCCGTCAGTAACCATCAGCCCAGCCCAGTCTTGGGTAGAGAGGTTCGCAGGGCCTCTAGCAGTGAGAAGCTGGGCTGACACTGCCCCTTGCTGGACAAGTGCTAGACCGCACCGGAATAAGTCCAAATCGAAGCTCCATTTCCTCCCTTTTACCTGTGAATACTTGAGCGTGAACTTCTTCTGAAAAATGATATATTCTTAAATAACAGTACAATTATTAAAAGGAGGAAATTTAACATTGATATGATGCTATATCCAACCCACACAGTCCATATTCACATTTTGTCAGTGGTCCCTCTGGGGTCCTTTAGAGCTGATTATTTCCTGGTCCGGGACCCATCCAGGGTCACACATGACATGTGACTGCCAGATGCCGTTTCCTCTAATTCTGAACCATTTCTCAGCCTTTATCTTTCATGACCGTGACATTTTTAGAGTGCAGGCCGGTTTATTTTGCAAACTGTCTCTCAACAGAGATGTATCTGCCGGCTAGATTCATGCCATGCTTTTGTCAGAAACTTCACAGGCATTCAGCTGGGTCCGTCTCATACCATGTCAGTTGTCCAATTCTGATGATGTGGGCTCTAACTCCCCCCATCTGTTAGCACGTGGGAGCTGAGCTCTGAGGGTCAGAGAGGGAGGGGAGACTTGCCTACGGTCTCACAGCTAGTCAGCGTCCTCAGCTCAGGATCTTGACGAGAGCTCAGGGAAACTGCAGCAAGGCAAGAACGTCCCCCCACTGCCCTGAGCTTTGATGGGAGCCCAAGGGCTTGGCCAAGGACACCCATATCGCCTTCATGGCATCACCCCTACGACAATCTGGGTGCCCAGAGCTCTCCTTCTGCTTCACCCATTTCTAGTTATTTGTTATTAAGACTTTCATTTCACAAGTGATGCACAAGATTATCTTTGTTTTTTAAAAAGTGCTGTAGTCAAAGCTGAAGTCCTCTTTGAGCCCTCACCCTTTTCCCAGTCTCTTCTCCCTCCTCCAGAAGTAACCAGTTGCCAGTTTGGTATGAGAGGTATGTATCTGCACTCCCAGGAAAAATACACACTATATAGCATTCCTTCCAAAAATGGTCACACAGTAGGTCAGTCTCATAGAAATTTCTCTGGCAGGACTTGAAGACTGAGCCAATTATTTTCAACTATGTCATCAGGTTGTTTCAGCTTGTGGCTATACTGGAGGCTATTTAGCTGATCCCCTATGGATGGACATCTAGGTTGTTTCCAGCATTTAGCTCTTATGAAACACACTGCCCTAAGCATGTGATCCGGGGCTACTCTTAGGAAAATGCCTACTTCTGGGAGCCTAGACTGCTCCTGGAGTAGAAGATTCCTTGAGTGGACTCCTCAATTAGAGGATGAGGAGAGGTCTAATGTGCCTTTATTCACTCAACCTATTAGAAATGCGGACTTTTGGGACCTCTGAGAGCAGGCGGGCTGTATTTTCACCATGTGTTTCAAAGAATTTTAGGGTTCCAAGATAATATGAGGGACAGAGAGGAGGAATTAGCTGGGGAGAGTCTAGACCCTGACTGTACCCCAACCACAGCACCCCTTTACCTGGTTTTCAATTTTCTCTTTTAAAAACAAATATTGACTATTTTAAAATTCAAAAATCTCTGATGTGGCCGGACCCCTTAACTGACCCACTGATAATCTCCGTATCACACCTTCTGGAACTGCTCCCATTAACACACCCTCCAGCCATATACTGTTGGTGATGCCACATGACCTGTACCAAGCTCCCTGGTACACAGCTGACAAACCGTAAAAGTCTCTGCAAGCACTGCCCTCGTGCATTGAGTTGTTCCCAGCTGTGTCCTCACACGCCCCTCAGCAGCTGTCCACGTTCCTCTGGACCTTCTCTGGCTCGCACTCAGTGGCCCGGTTCAGCATTCCCAAACCTTCCTGTGTATCAGGGAGTTTGTTAAGATGCACTTTGCTGGGTCCCACTCCCAGAGGTTCTGAATGAGTGGATTTCGGAGAGCCCAGCAATTTACATTGTTTGAAAGCTTCACAGAGGGTTCTGAGGGAGCAGGGTCCAGAGGTCTGTGTGGCAGACAGGAGACTGGGGCCTCTCTGCTCTGCCCCATCCACCAAATCTCAAGCTTGGCCCTCATTCAGGCTAGGAGGGCTAGAGTCATGTACTTTAGCTAAAGATTTGGTTCCTCGGATGGCGGGGCTCTGAATTAATTAGAATCTGTAGGACTGATGGGTCAAAGCCAGGGTTTCCCACAGTGGGGTGCCTCAGCATGGAGAGGCTAAAATGCAGATGGCTGGGCCCTACCCCACATGTCAGAAATGACTCTCTGGAAGTGCAGCCCAGGCATCTGCATTTTAAGCAAATTCTCCTGGAATAGGCACTGAGTCCAACTTCTTACATACCCCTGAAAGACGAGGGAAACTGAGGAACAAGATGATTTATCCCTCACCCCCACCACCACTACCCAGGGGTGGCCAGACTGCCTGTGGTCTAAACCTCCCTACCTCCACCCTCCCCGGCAGGTCGTTCGAAAAGTTCAGACAGACAGACATGACCAGTGTGTACAAATAGAACCCCACTTTATTAGCAGTTAGTTCGAGATTGTACATTAATGGAGGAAGGTTCCCACTTTTAACACAACCCAAAACGGCTGGTTTGAGAGCCCTGATCAGGTGAGCTGGGTAGCACCCCCTCTCTCCCCCTCCCCACCCCCACAAGGGAAGGAAACCTGTCTGCTCCCCCAGCGTGCCCCCCACCCTCTCCAGGCAGCCCTCTCCTCTCCCCAGGAAATGACATGAATTTCATGCACAAATTACAAAAGGAGCCCTCTTGCTGATAATAAAAGCTAGCACAGTCATAGAAAACCCTCTCCTCCTTCATTCTCCTCAAGGGCCAGGGAGAGGAAGGAGAGAAGGAGGATGAACTTATTAGGATAAAACACAGCCAGAGTCTCCCTAGGCCCTTGACATTGACCCCTCATAAAGCCCATGTCCACCCTTTGTGGGAACTAAAAAAAAAAATCTCTGGCTGCCTGAGCTGGCAAGGGCAGGCCCTGGGGAGCAGCCAGCCCAGGGCTGCAAACCAGGCACCCAACATTGCCTAGAGGACGGGGTCTGGGCCCTCCACCCTCCCTTCAGCTAAAGCAGACCTGCTTTCTTCTTTAACATTGGAAAACCTCTGCTCTAGCCTCACCTGTTCATTCTACAAATGGGGAGGTCAAGGCCCTGGGAGGAAAACCATCACGCAGCTACTAATTGTACCCAGTTGGGACAAAATTTCACATCTCCTGCCTCCGGCCCAGGGCTCTTCTCCTTACACCACAGCTTGGGAGAGGCAGTTCCCCAGTGAGGCCCTTCCCTGGTACATCCCAGGGGCCTGGCTCTGTTCCAGTGCACACAGACCACTGGCCTCCAGGAAGTAAAAACCAGGAGGCCACGAGAGAGAAAGAGAGAGAGAGAAAGAGATGCTATTTGTGCCCTGTGGTCCATTGCCAGGATCAGAAGGGGCAGCAGAGGCTCTCCTGAGCCAGAGGCATCTCCTTCCCAGGAGGCCCAGCACTGCCAGCCCAGCCTCCTCCTTCTAGAGGGGCCCAGGCCAGCTGCAACAGGTACCTCCCTTGCCTCCCCTGAGCTCCCAGAGCTCCACCTAGCCCTCATGTTGGTTTGGCACTTGGTACAGGGGATGGTAGAGGGGCATCTCAGGCTGGGGTGAAGTTATAAAGTCAGCACAAAAGGCAGAAATCCACACAGCCTAAATAACCCTTGACAAGACAGGGGCTGGAGAGATGTATTCTGTGACACTATGAAGAAATGATCACCCAGATCCAGAATGTGGGACTTCAACAGGACAGCAGGCCTGCTCTCCTCAGAAATAACATCATTTAAAAAACCAAAGCGAGCAGAGAGAGGACTTTTCAGCATTTAAGAGATTGAACGAAAACCAAAGTTACAAGATGTCACGTATGCACCTAGATTGGATCCTGCTTCCAAAACCAGGTGTAAAAGTTACCTGAGGGGAACAGCGAATATAGATTGAATAGCAGCTGTTCTTAGGAAATCACTGTTGTCTTGGGTGTGATACAGGCCAATACGTAGGACGATGTCCTAACTCTTAGGGGATGCAGGTGGAGGCATTTTGGTCAAGTCTCGTGGTATGTGCAACTTATTTTTAAACTAATTCTCGGAAAAAACAATACAGAGAGTGAGAAACCAAATGTGGCAAAATGTTCATTTTAAATCTAGATGGAGGAGAGTGAACGTTCATAATAAAATAATTGGTACAACATGTTTTCACTTGCTCTTTCAATAACGAACCCAAGGGGATTGCTCCTACTGAGGCCACCAATCTCTGGGGGTCAGCCTAGTTGTCCTCATTGGGAACAGATGGCTGCTCCTCAGCTGGGCCCCAGAGGCACTGGCTGCTCTACTCACAGGCTTGAGAGAGGCCCATCTTTAAACTCATGCTCCAAGCACGAGATGCCTGCATGACGGGCAGTTCTAGAACACCGAGTAACTGAGGCAGCTGCAGGAGACCATCCTACCTGTGCCCGCCCCAGGCAAAGGCTCATGGGAGGCACGAGAGAATGGATGGTGGAGACCACTACATGATTTAAGCTGTTTCTCTCTCTTTCTGTTTCTTTCTCTTTCTCTTTTTTTTGGCCAAGTACAGTGAATTAGTGAACATTGAAGATGCAGAGATGCTGTACCCACTGCCCTCTGGTTTGCCCCTCTCATGAGGAGGATCTGTGTGCTCAGAAGCTGAGCCCCTAGAGGGATATGTCTGTCCCCCCACCCCAATATCTACAGGTCCTGGCAGTGGGTCCACGAGCAAGATTCATTAGTGGGAAGGGAATAAGTAGCAGTGACCACAGAGACATAGAACATGTGGCAGGTCAAGACCCCAGCCTCCCAGAAGGGCCCGTACAACATTCCCCAATATTTCCTTTACTCCCATGGGGTCTCAAACCTGCCTGCTCCTTCCTCGGGCCAGAGGCAAAGAGAAATGGAGCTCCTCGCCCACCAGCCATTCTGAACTCCCAGAGATGGGGGCAGGTGTCCAGACACAGAGGGAGCTGTAAGGTCTGCACAGGCCACAGAGCCCAAGCCCTTCACCAGAAGACGGGAGATGAGGCCCGGGGTTTGCACTATGGAAGTCGCTGCCCCATTCTGTGAGTCTGGTTCCACGGCACTGGCAAGTCTTCCCGAGTGTACAAGCAGGCATGCCACCCTGTCCCCAGACACTCTGTTCCTCATCCCCTGCGGGGTTGACACTGGGCTCTCAGGCTCAAAGGCCCCGATGAGAAGCACGATGGGAAGGCTTCCCTCGGGAGACCATGAACCCACATGCAGCTGTCCCACTGAGTACTCGCCTTTCTTCTCCACTGCTGGCAAAGAACTTGAGGCAAGGGGACGAATTCGGAGGTCAGACAGAGCCAGCCCCGTGCAGACGGGGGAGGACCTCTCAGGGAGAGCAAGGCAGGACTGCACACGCAGACCAGGAACTGAGAAGGCTCAAAGGCACCCTGGCTGGGAAGGAGTGGTTTGTCCCCTATCCTGGAATGACCACGGGGGTGACTGAGGGAGAGACAGGAGCCTGGCACAGAGCAGGGTCCCCAGGATGGGCTCAGAGGCAGTGTGGCATTGGAAGAAGAGCACTGGACTCAGAATCAGGAGCCTCGAGTTCAATTCTCGGCCCTGCTCGCACCCAGTTCCGAGACTTTGGCCCGAGAGGCCGCCTCGCCTTTCTGGACCTGTTTCCATACCCATCAAAGGACCCTTCCAGCCCCAAGATGCTAGAGTCTTCTGCACAAGACAAGGCTCTCCAGAAAGGGTTTCCTGGATGTCGGCTGGAAGCTGAACTGGCAGTGGGAGGGGCTGGGGAGAGGCGCCCAGCCTTAGTCACTTCACATTGTTAATGGAGGGGGTAGGAGCAGACCCTAACCGGAAGACAGCCCCGAGATCCCATGGTCTGCAGGGGGCCTGGAGACAGCTCTGTGGGTCCCAGTGGGCAGCCCAGCTCCCAGGGCAGCTCCCAACCTAGCACCATGTGAGGGGGAGGGGACAGGCCTGCCTTTGGCCCCCAGCCTCCCACCCCAGCCCTGCTGTTTCCTTTGGCCGAAGTTCCTCCAGGGTCACTGCGCTTCATGGAGCCAGGTTTCCTGGAGAGAGTAGGTCTTCCCTGCACATCTCACCACCTCTGTTCAGCTGCAGAAGCCCCAGGGCAGCCACGACACTTGGGGAGGGAACAGAGACCTCTTCCAGGGGCACCTCACCCTCCCCTCCCTGCCATCCCGTTCTCTAGCACTGAGATAGGACACTGGGGCTTGCCACCATTTTGTACAACTGAATTAAAAACAAACCCAACCAAAAAAAATATAATATATATATATACACATTATATATATATATAACACAGTGCGACCCCAGCACCCAGGGTATAAACTCTGGCACCAAGAAAAAAAAAAAAACAAAATATTAAAATACTTTAGCTTCTTAGTATTTGGGGGGTTAATGGGGGTGGGTCTCGAGGAGCCCTTGGCCACAGGTAGCTGGGGCAAGGGCGTGGGTGGCAGGCTCACCCACTCTGCCCAGGGTCTGCCAGGGGCCAAGGTTGGGGGTGGGCATGGGGAGGACATATGTACATTGGGACATGGATACTGGCAGACTCCTGAACCGCCTCAGCCTTTTACCACAGGAAATACCACACGTCCTATCCCAGGGTGAGGAACAGGGGTAAGGAGGCCTGGGTCTCGGGGTCCGATGGCACGGCAGCGCCCCAGGGTCCCGACGAAGGCCCTGAGGACTGGGTCGATGCTGTAGGACTCAGCGATTCTTTCCTCCAAAGAGCAGGTGAGATGGGAAGGGATTAACCAGAATGTGTGTAGAGGCTGCCACCCCCACATCCAGCCTCGTGACTCTGGGTACCCAGCTGACCCCTCCGAAGTGCCTGGCTCGAAACACTCGGGGAAGCGGCCCCTCTCTCTCCCCTGTTTGGCAAAAAGCCCCGTGGGGCTCCTCCTCCTGTTGTCTGGAGGACAGGGAACATATGGCAGCTAATACTGAGGGGACACCCTGCCGGGGCAGGGGCTGACGGGGTGAAGGGGAGGGCGTGGTTGGTAGAACACAGTGAGGGACAGAAAAGGAGTCTCGCAGACTCCCTCCTACCAGGAAGCGGCCCTTCCACCAACAGGGAGGGCCGAGAACGGAATGGACCTCTGGTGGCCAGGGAGGTCCTGGAGGCCCCAGACCCAGCACTGGATGCTCTGAGGCGCTGTGGACCCGCCTGGCCTCTTCTCCTGGCCCTGCCTGGGCCTCCGCTGAGTATTGCTCCTAAGTGCTCGGCCAGCCCAGGCCCAGCTCCCCACCCTGCGGGTCAGTCTGGCTCAGCGTGCGGCAGGCCGTCCAGGCCGTCACAAACGTTCAGTCTGGCTGTGGCGGCCGTGGCTACCTGGTGTTCTGGAGGTCCTCCCGCAGCCAGGTGGGCAGGGTCTGGCCCATCTTGTACAGCAGCTTGGAAAGCTCGATGTTGTGGTCCCGATAATAGTCCTTCAGGAAGGCGCGGGACTGGAACGGGAAGGAAAGTTCGGGTCTCGGTGAGGCGCGGATCCGAGGGGGATCCCCCCTCTCTGTGAAACCACCACTCTGTCAGCGCCCACCCACCCACCTATAGTTTATTCACCATCTTCTTCAAAAAGGTGGCCTCTGAAAGAAAACTCCTATATAGCAGGACACAAGGTCAAAATCCTTGTGATGGGGAGACAAGGGGGAATCGATTAACATCAGGACAATTGAAAGTCACAGCGTGTGACTCCTCCATCGTTGGACGTTGGACGTGCCATTGTCTCCTGTGAGAACACCCAGCCCTCCAGCCTCGGTCCCAATGCTGCCCTGTCCTTGCACCCCGACTCCAGAGTCCCTCCCAGCCACAAGGAGCACCTCTGCGTTCTGAGTTCCCCTAGCACACAAGCACGACTCTCTTACTGCCTGTCTTGTATTCTTATGGGTGTGTGTGACCTATTTCCCTCCTAAACTAAGAGTCCCTTGAAGGCAACGAACATGCCCCATTCATCCTCAAAGCCCACAGCATTCAGCCCCAGGCACAAGGTAATAAATACTCACTTGACTAAATCATTTCTAACCTGCATGTCCCAGCTGATATTCCCTCCTTTTAAGAACCCCATCCAATGGGATCCCTGGGTGGCTCAGCGGTTGAGCGCCTGCCTTCTGTCCAGGTCCTGGGACTCCAGGATCAAGTCCCACATCAGGCTCCCTGCATGGAGCCTGCTTCTCCCTCTACCTATGTCTCTGCCTCTTTCTCTCTCTCTCTCTCTCTCTCTCTCTGTCTCTCATGAATAAATAAATAAAATCTTTTTAAAAAAGATTAAAAAATAAGTTAAAAAAAAAAAAGAACTCCATGCTCCCCCCTTGCTCCACATGCATGCCAAGGAATGCCAAGGCCATTAAGGTGCTGGGTGCAGGGTAAAGGGGAGATTGAATCCCCGCCAGTCAGGGAGCCCCTCCAGTGATCCAGCTGCCACAGGCAGTGTGTCTACTTACATCCAGGTCCATCTCTGGGTATTTCCGGCCCTTGCTTTTGCCCAGACACTTGGTTTTTCCTCCTTCAAGCAGTTGGCACCAAAATCCTTTCTTTGGATCAAACCTGTGGAGGTGGGGAAAGCCTGTGGATGGGAGCTGGTCCAGCCCATCCGCTTCCAACCTGAAGGCAATGTTCACAGAGTGGCAGTGCCTAGACCATGAAACCCACTCTCCTAAGCATGCTCTGGAACCCACAGATAGATGGATGTGTGGGGCTGGGGTTTGCCCATGGGCTACACTAAACCCGCCTGCCCCCTTCTTCCTCGCCGAAGACAGCTCGCATGCTCTGAATCTCTTCTTGTTCTGGCTGGTCAGCCCAAGTCCCTTTAGCAACCCCACAACACGAACACGTGCCATCCTTCAGGATTTGGGGAAATCTTCCCTGAGCATTCTCCTACTCAGGGCCGAGCAACGTTTTTCACCCAAGAACCCAAAATGGGAAAAAAGTTTCGTGGTATTTTCTGGGTGCGTGTTTCAATAAATTATCTATTTTTCAAGAAATGCAGTGTCTGCAGTTGTACTTAAGCATGTCCATCACTGGGAAGTTTTGGCTTTGGGAGTAAATTTCAGAAGTGACAGAGCAAGACTGCCTTCAGGATTGGAAGTCAAAGGTTTTTTGTGGGAGGAGATGAGATCTGAAGCCGCCAAGGAGAGGGGAGGCACACTGGCATCAGAATTCCACCCCAGATCAGGAACCAGTAGGAGCTTCTTGGGCGTGAGGACAGCCAGAAAAACAGAATTCACATTTGGCAGGTGTGGGAGACAGGGATTTCTGAATGGGTCACAGGGTAGGCATAAAGGAGGAAGAAGATGATGGTGATGATGATGAAGAAGATGATAATTTTTGAGCATCAGTACATGCCAGGCACTGAGCTAAGAGCTCCACACGCATGCCTCATTCAATACAGTCACCCTTGGGAGGTAGGAGTTATCTATCACCTTTATCCCCAATTTGCAGATGAGGAAGGTGAGGTCTGAAGGGGCTAAAACACTTGTCCAAGGTCACACAGTTAAAGAAGTAATGGGTCTGGGATCCTAACCAGGCATCTCTGATACCATAGCCCAACACCTTTAGCTGTTGCTCCTGTCTGCATCAAGGTAAAAGAAAGGACTGTTTCTCTTTTTCACCTTCAACTTCCAAGATAGTGAGAAGGGAACATTCTTGCTGCATGACTTTCTCAAGAAGGTAGCCAGGGAAGGTGACTCTTTTCCTCCCTCTCTTGAGACCCCCCTTCCCTATTCAGCTGCATGAGTCACCTGTCCATATAATATGGCACTAGGAGACACCACTCCCCGGCCCTGAGCTCTTGCAACACAGGTTGGCCTCTACTCATCTTGGAAGGGCATTCCCAGTGCGCTTGTACCAGGTTCTGAGTGAGTGGGATTATCAGCCATTGACAATATTTATAGTTTCCTTTTCCTGAAATTATATTTAGATCATAATCTAATGCTAAGAAACCCTTGTGGGAACTGGGGCAGCTTAATGTTAATCTAACTTACTTCCATAAAAGATTCTGAACATGTTCAGGACAGACTGAAAAGAAAACCCCAGAGGTGGAACTCACATATTTATCACCTCTTTTTTTCTTGAATTGATACCTTTGTTAATATGACTCAAACCATATTAATATTAGCTTTTCTGCTAAACAGCCATCAGGAACATACACACTTTCTAACACTCGCTAACTCTAATTTATCTGTGTCTCTCCCACCATCATTCAAGACTTTGGCTTTTTGGTCCAGGTGCTTGCTCAGAAAATCACCCTGTTGAAAAGCCAAGGCAATACTCACGCCAAGGTTTTGTGGTAGTCAATAGTGTTGGTCACCCCAAGGAACTTTTGCACTGTGTCCATCACTTTGGCAGGTTCTGTTCGCAGCAGTTTGCCATCCAGGACCAGAATCTGGAGAAAAGAGAAAAGGGAAAAGGATGATCTGTGTTCACTCCAGTGTTCACGCTAGTGGCGAAGAGGTTCCCAGTCTCCTGGTCAGCAGCCACGGTACAAACTGGGGACTCTTCACTCTACAGCCTCCGCCTCCTCTTCCACTTCTGAGCAGTCCCCACACCTCAGGCTTCCACAATCCAACTCCCTGCTCTCTGCCAGCTTCCCTCTCCTAGAGATGTAGCTATCACCCCAATCCTGTCTGCCCCTCACAATCCTACCATATCCCTCTCTGCCTCCCTCCAAGCCTCTGGCCCAACATCACTCTCCTACCTAAACCCTCCAAGGCTTTCCCTAAAATGCCTCATGTGATCTGGCCCTGCTTACCTCCTGGATCAGGCTCTCTCTAAGTCACCACACCCTTCCCAGGAAGGTAGCCTATCCTGGGACTTTCAGGGGCCCCTTAGGGACACAGAACCTGTTATGATGGGACAAGGGCTGAGGGGATTCTCATCCATCAGCCTTGGGATAAACACGAATGAAATTTTCAAAGACCTCAAAGGTCTAGCTGGCCAATGAGGGCATTTCTGGCCCCGTGGCTGACAAAAGAGATTTGTAGCTCTCTGCTAGCTGTCACAAGCCAGAGCTGTGAGTGCCCTCCCAAGGGTCCGGGACAGGTGGCTACCTGGTTGGCATGAAAGGCGCTGAGCCAGCGCTCGATGTGGGTGGCGTACCAGCCGGGGACCAGGCAGCGGTTCTGGAGGGCACGCAGCTTCAAGGACGCGTCGGGCCCAGCCGTGATCACCTCGTGAAAGGTGTACTTCAGGGCCACTGGGTCATCGTGTGCGCGCTGGTGCTACGGGGAAGGGACAGGACGGTCAGTACACCACATGGAAGGCACAAAGGTCTTGAGGCCGCAGCTGTGAAATGGCCAGAAGACCCAGGACTGGAGCCCTCAGTTCAAGACCCGGATCTGCCTCTCATCCTCTTTGACTTCAGAGAGTCACGGTCCCTGAGTGCTTGAGTTTTTCCATCTTTGCAAGATGGGAGTTGGATCGGATCAGAGTTTCCAAATGTGGGTCATCCACTCACTGCCTCTCCTATTTCTGCCACCCCCACAAGCCACCTGTGTTGCCAATGTCAATGTACTTTGATTTATATTGACTCATCTCTCTTATTCACATAAAACTTATTTCAAAATCAAACTCACTATCGCCTCCATAAACAGAAAACCAGAATCAGTTGTCACATAAAGAAGGTAACCATTCATAAATACAATAAAAATAAAACAATGTTCTCAAATGCCAGCCAGACATCAATGTCTGCTCTAGGTCCTGAGCTCACAGCTTGTACTCTTTTCGTTGAAAGTAGAGCTTAGCAACATTAGAAAGGACTTAAGAGCCTTTTACACTAAAGTGAGAATTTGTCCTTTATGGATTAACTCTTTGTGTCCCCTCCCCAAAATTCATATGCTGAAGCCCTAACCCATAATATGATGGTATTTGGAGGTGGGGCCTGGGAGATAATCAGAGGTAGCTGAGGTCATGATGGTGGGGCCACCATGATGAGGTCAGTGCCCTTACAAGAAGTGACACCAGAAGGCACCTGGGTGGCTCAGCGGTTGAGCGTCTGCCTTTGGCTCAGGGCATGATCCCGGGGTCCTGGGATCGAGTCCCACATGGGCTCCCTGCATGGAGCCTGCTTCTCCCTCTGCCTGTGCCTCTGCCTCTCTCTGTGTCTCTCTCATGAATAAATAAAGTATTTAAAAAAAGAAGTGACACCAGAGAGAGCGGGTGCTCTCCCTCTCTCATGCTTGCATTCTCTCTCCCTTTCCCTCTCCCTCTCTACCTTGTGAGGACACAGTGAGAAGGCAACTGTTTAAAAGTCAGGAAGAGGGATCCCTGGGTGGCGCAGCGGTTTGGCGCCTGCCTTTGGCCCAGGGCGCGATCCTGGAGACCCAGATCGAATCCCACATCGGGCTCCCGGTGCATGGAGCCTGCTTCTCCCTCTGCCTGTTGTGTCTCTGCCTCTCTCTCTCTCTGTATGACTATCATAAATAAATAAATAAATGTTTAAAAAAAAAAAAAAAGTCAGGAAGAGCCATGTCACCAGGAACCAAATCCGCTGGCACCCTGATCCTGTACTTCTAGCCTCCGGAACTGTAAGAAATAAACCTCTTGTTTAAGCCCCCAGTCCATACTGTTATGGCCGTCCAAACAGACTAAGACAGGACAAGAAAAGAGCCAGAAAGGGGCAAATGCCATGTTTGAAGCACCTACAATAATGCCACAGGCCCTTGGCATCCAGAGACCAGGAGCCTGCCCAGCAGGGGTCACTCTTGAGCCTCCACGCTCACACACAGCTCAGGGTGGGCAGTGAGAGAAGAGAGCAAGTAGGGTCTGTACCCGGCCCCCTGCCGGCACTGTGGACAGCAGTGAGGCTCCGGAGAAGAAGTGACAGGCTCAGAGGGTGGCAGGGAGGTGCTGAAAGTGGCCATACTGAGGAGGTCTTCCCCCTATACCCTGGCACTGGATCATAAACCCAGGAAGATTGGCAGGCAGGGTAGGAAACCCCCAGAAGGCCTGAGCCTAGGATTTTCCATAAGCCTAGTAGAATGGTGCTCAGATGAAATTAAGTCAGGTCATTGAAGTTAAAGAAACTTCTAGTTCTTACATAGTCAAGTAGGAGTTAGGAGTCATACCCTCTCTAGCACAGACAAGAGTCAGGTAACTTCTTTATCTGATCAGGTGTTTGCATCCTCTACTATAAATGGGGAGTCCTATGCCTTATCCTTCTCTGAATCCCTACCCTCACCCCACCCAGAATCTAGCAAGGAGGCCAGTTAGTATGATCACTGTTCACCAAATCTCACTTTCATCAAGGTAGAACGAGCTTCCACCTCTTGTTGGTGTCAGAATCAGAGGCGGAACCCCCAGTGAAGCTGGCAGGGTAAGTAGGTAACTGTAGGCTGGGATGCAACGTGGATTTCCACCTGTCTCCTCCACTAGGCTAGAAGCACTGTGGAGGTAGGACTCTGGTCTTACCCACCACCCCATTCCAGAAGCCTAGCTTAGGGCTGATCCACAGTAGGTGCTTAGTAAACACCTGCTGAATGAACACATGAGTAACTGAGTTGTGGACAGAGCCCCATGCCCCTACCCAGGGCTCCGCCCCAGCCCCGGCTCACCTGGTACCAGGAATAGGCCCGGTCCGCTGGGTTGATGAGGATGGTCAGGACCTTGGCCTTGGGTAACAGAGCAGCTGCCCGCCGGGGCGCCACTTCCGAATCAAAGTAGTTGGCGCTTTTCTCAAAGTAAAAGTCGGAGGTGGTGTTGGAGGGGATAGGAAAGAACTCCATGTACCTGCAGGAAGCCCAGAGAGAAGAGCTCACAGGCAAGACTCATGAGAAGGGGGCCCGAGGAACGCATCATGAGAGGGTGAGGGTCGGTGGAGGTAGCATTTCAGAAAGCAAGCAGGGCACATTAATCCCAAGGACCTGCTTCAGGCAGGGATTCTAGATGGATGACCACTTTTTCGAATCCAACGCTTTTCAGGGGGTACTTTGGAGTCAGGAGGATGTGAAGACTTATAGAAGTGATATGAGTTGTAAAAATATGGGATGGGGTCGGTGTGGAGTGTCTTTGAATCCTAAACCAGATGTTCCCAGTTAAAGTGATAGGGCCTCAACTCACTGCCTCTAGGGGGAGAACTGGGACACCTCTGACCCCAGGAAGAGCCAGCATGGACCTGAGGGGTGCCCTGTCTTGCCTCTAGAGTACAGGATTTCTTTCCTGATCTAGGATGGCGCTTTCAACACTGTCACTGTGGACCAGGAGACGGGGGTGGGGGTGTGGGGGAATAGGGTGTGTGGGTGTGTCACTTTCGGCCAGCCACATTTCTCCACTGGCCTCATGTGGATCAGCCTGACGGTTTTCCAGATGAGCCTCCCATATCCCACCCAGAGTGACTTCCACACCAATCCTTTGGCTCATTTCGGAAAGCTAAATGAACACTCCAGAGCCTCCCAGGGGCACCTACTCATGCAAAATAGTGGTACAACTTCAGGGGTTCATGGAAGCCAAAGGCTGCTGGCCCACCTTAGGTAAGGGTGTAGGATCCCTACTATATCCAGGGAGACAGGGCTACTCTAGGGAGGTACCAGGAACCCCTTTATCGGAACCACCTTGGGGCTTCGGAGATTCCTCACCCCACTCTACACCTATCTACAAAATCAAAATCTCGGGAATGGAGCTGAGGAATTGTTCGCTCTCTCCTATGTCTGAATTTTCTTATTTATTATTCTTTAAAATTCCAGCTAATTAACATATGGTGTTACATTAGTTTCAGGTGTATTTCTGAATTTTCTTTATGAAATAGCATCTGTATGCCCACAGTCCATTGTTTGTGATACCTAAATTGAGAAAGCTCTAAAAACAGAAGCTTTCCCCCTCAAGTTTATAGCAAAGCCATTTGGCAGCAAAACTTGATGTATTAATCTTAGTGGAAGGATTCACAGACTTTTCTATAGACATATTAGCGCATGTACTTGCTAGTGGGGCACCTGCTAATGGGGTGCTGCTGGAAGTGTTGCTAAATGTATAGTGTCCTAGCATACTACCTCCCTAAAATCTGAGAGACGGTGACTTCCAGTGATACACCTGGCTACACTGGTTTTAGACAAGAGATAGACATATTAGAGATACAGACAGGTAGGCATCTAGGTAGGCAGATGATAGATAAATGAGAGAAAAAAATGATAGAAAAATACAAACAAACAGAAGAATGCCCATAATCTCTCTAATCTCTCTACCCAGGTAAACTACTGACATGAAAATAATAAAGAAGAGTAATACACGTATAGGCTAAAAAGAGGTGAATAGTAGAGAAAGATGCAAATTGAAATAAGTGGAGTGTAAAACTGTCCCCATGAAGCCGCCCCTCCATATCCTTGGGTGACAGGCTCTGGGGGGGAAGCTGCAATTTCCACCACCTCCTCTGGCAACTCCTCAAAGGCTAGTAAGCCGCCTCTGAAGGACTCACAAGAACACCTCCTGCTCCGTGGTCAGACAAAGTTCAGCCAGCTCTCAGGGTGAGAACACTTGGATCTTAGCCCCTGCTCTGTCCCCAACTCTGTCCCCAATTTTGGGCAAGTCCCTAGCCTCCTCTGGGACTCAGACTATTTTCCTGCAAGCAAGGGATGGGCTGGCTTTCACTTCCAGCAGTCTTTGACCCCAGGAGGTGATGAAAAAGGGCAAAGGGCTTCCTCATCAAATGTCCCGCCTGTGACAAGGCTCCAACATCATGACTCAAGGGTCACTGAGCTTTGTCCCTGTTTACAGGAACTTTAGCTGTGTGAGAGTAAGTGCCAGCTGCTTCCTGCTGTGTCCACAGAAGACCTTCTCCAGGGCAGACTCCATGACAGCCTTCCCATCCAGCTCTGGTCAGAAAGGGCCACTCACCAGTCGATGCCTTTGTGATAGTTGTGGCCATTAAAAAACTGGATCTCCTCAAAGGTCTCTGAGCTGGGGTAGTTGCTGCTGAGGTCCGGGTGCATGCCCAGGAACAGGTAGAGGGCCGTGGTGCCTGCAAGGATGGAAGGCAGCTGATGGAAGGCAGATGGAAGGCCCAGCCCAGAACACAAAGATGGGAGTCTGAGATCCTGGGTTCTGTGTCCAGCTCTCCATGACTCACTGGGAGATCCTGGGAAAGTCCATTGCCTTCTCTGGGGCTTAGTTTCTTCATCTATATAACCAAAGAATTTTACGAAAGCCAGGACAGCAAATACGGGGCATGGGTGTGGGCACCTCCCACTCCTGGCTCCATTGTAGACATCACTAATCAATCATGGCATTTCTAAACACTACACAAGAAATTGGCCTCAGAATCCTTCCCAGCCCTGTACTCTAGAAGCCATGCCCAGTTCATTAGTATCATCTCATAATCTCAGAACTAGATGGTTTCCAGGTCTGGGCCTCTGTCCTCTGATATGTGGGAGGAGCTCAGGGAAAAGGTTGCCCCAGACCCTGCAGTCTGTGGATGTGAAATTCGTGAAGAGCTAAGAGATTTGGCTCAATTGCCTTCTCTTCTGGGCATCCTTCCCTTACCTACACTTTCTGCCTTACTCGACAGTATAGAACCTACCCCCTCCTTTAGAGAATTGATTCCTTTCCTGTGTGTGAGTCTATGGTTTGTATGGCATAATGAGATGTCTTGGAAGAGAAGGAGACTATAGAGTTTAGTTTCCTTAAGAGTATAAGGTTTGGGGGTCAGAGAGATAAGGGTTCAAGACTCAGATCTGTCATTTTCTAACTGAATGTGTCAGGGGAGGTCACTTAACTTCTCTGAGCCTCAAGTTTTCTATCTGTAAAATGGGATTACGCAGTCATGCTTTACAGCGTGTCTAGACAGCAAATACTTAGCAACCATATCACCACTCCTCCCTCTTGCACCTCTGGCAGACATGACTAATTGATTACAGTCCTCTTTGCACTGAACCAGTTTTGCCTGGCACTGCTCAAATGTGCAGAACAGCTGATCTGGGCTTCTTTGCCTAGACTCAGAGACTCCCAAGAAGAGAACTCCCTAAGGTTGTGGTTCAGGACAGACAGGGATATTCTACACCCACCTCCACCCCCTCCCCATTTCCATACTGATAGGCAGTTCATGTTCATCCCAACTTCACTCTCACTTCCTGGGGAAAAGGGGGTAGATTGTTGGGGAGTAGAACCAGGGCAAGGTGGTCCCCAAAATTCTATGGCTGAGACAGCAGGCAGTGGGGGATGCTGGCCAAGAGCAAAGAGACTTGCCTGTTTTCTGGGGGCCAATGATGAGGAGCTTTGGGAAGCGGTCACATGTCTTCTCCTTGGACCAGATGTCTTTGTGGCGTTTGTCCTCACAGGGGTCCTAAAACAATAGTGGAAGGAATGTTGGGGGAACGGGCAAACCCAATGAATGGATTCTCATTGCACATGGATACATGGTTCTTACAGTGCTACCAGGTGGAATAACTACATGTGTCCTTGACATATCCCCACCTCAGGACACTGAGCTGCCAGCAAGCAGGGACCACTTCTGGTTAGTCCCAGAAAAATACTCAGTCCAGTGCTTAGCACATAACAGAAGCTCATGGGCCCTTGTTGAGTTTAACTGGATAAGCTGGTGTCTGGACCAGGGGTCAGCACACTTTTTCTGTATAGTTCAGTCAATCTTTTGGTAAGTGCTTAGTAACTACTTGAGGCTGGGGTACTATCGGGTCTCTGTTACAACTACTCAATTCTGTTGTTGCAGCATGAAGGCAGCCATAAACAGTACATACAAGAATGAGTGTGGATGGGTTTCAATAAAACTTTATTGACAGAAACCGATTACAGGCCAGATTTGGCCCATGAGCCATGGTTTATGGACTCCTGGTCTGAAGCATGAGACTGTTTCAATTCCAGCTTTGCTTCAGTTTCCAGATTTTGACAGCCTCCAGGGGAGACTTCTTCAAGAACTGCCTGCCAAAACCCTCCCATCAGCCCCCTTTCCATGGTACAGAGCCTACTAGTGTGAGAAGGGACAAAAAGGATGATCTAAGAGTCTAACCGGGCCATACAGTTGCTTTCACCTGCACTTGATCTATACTATGTTCACATATAGTTCTGTAGTCCTTTTTCAGGTATGTGTGAGTGTGCATGCACGTGGGTCTGTGTGGGAAGTGTATACATACCTGTGTGTATGAGAACAAGTGAGTGTGCCCATGCTGGTGAGCAAGTGCGCACCTGAGTTTACGCTCAAGAGAGAGCACGAGGGGGTAAGGCCCGAGCCCATATCTAGCATGTGTGCCTGCGAGTGGTGGGCATTCCATCTCTGCAACAAGACACCCGGCCCACCACCCCACCCACCCACCTGCCAGAGCGGGTCTTTCTCCTCGGAGAAGATCTGGAAGTACTTCTGGGCCAGCTGCACTGGGGGCAGCGTCTGCAGCCGGAGGTTGGTCCAGGAGTGCAGGAAGCGCACCAGGTGCTTGAAGGTATACAGGCCCAGGCGGTCATTCCCATAGTTAGACAGGTGTGTCATGAAGATGCTGATCTGCTCCAGGGGAGGGGAGGTGGGGGGACAGGGCTGGTCAGCATCTGGAGGTCACAGCCCCACCCCACTTTTGACTCTTCTAGTCTTGCTGCAGCTTACAGAGTCACTCTATGACCAGTCCAAGGTTCACTAGGGCCGTTAACAAACTCGCTGTGTGACCTTGGCCAAGGCACAGCCTGGTGAACCCAGGGGCTGACGGACCACCGACTATCACAACCCTGAAATAGGAAGCTGACCTACTGTGCAGTCATTTTGTTGTTCTTTTGTATTTTTTGGTGGGGTGTTCATGGAAGACAGGAGTACTCAGTTATCACATAAAGCTGAATAACATTACCACTTGGTATCTACTTAATACTATTAAAGCATGAATCATTATTTCCATTTCACAAATAAGGAAAGAGAGAGCCAGAAAGCTCAAATGAATAGTTTAAAAAATATATATTATATATATACATATATATATATGTTTACAGATTGATGATTCACCGTGTATATGAGTATATAACAACCATATATTTATACACATACACAAAGACTGGAAAGAGAACACAGACAAAAATGCTCACACTATTGCATTGAAGTATGAGATTCTGAAAGGAAAAAGAAAAGACAACTCAGATTCTTTTCCCAAGGTCACGCAGCAGAGCAGGGCCACAGCCAGGGGTGCAGAGTGGGTTTCCTGACTCCCAGCCCTCATACCTGCTGCCACCCCTTCTCCCTGGGCCCAGGAAAGCCAGCCTCGGCCACAGACAGCTGTCCAGCACCAGCCCCTCACCACCAGCCAAGGGCTATGGAGCACTCACAGGATTGAGGAGCACGGTGAGGAAGAGCTCGCCCCCATTGATGATCTTGTCCAGCTCACTGGAGCCACCAGGGTACTCATTGTAGAAGATGGTGTGTGTGAAGAGGCCACATGTCTGCCGCGGGAGGACCTGGGGATGGGGCAGGAGAGAGCTGTGGCATCTCCAGCCATGGGTGGAGGTAGAAGACCCTTCCTCAGGAGAAGGGCCAGGGTACCTCCTCAGAAAGGCAGCCTCTTGTGTGACTACACAGCCCCCACTCTTGGGGGTCTTCTCCCCCATAGACCTCCTGCAGCCTGCGACATCCCCTCAAGTGAGCTCACGGCCCTTGCCAGTTTACATACTTCAACACTATTCTCTGTAACAAAGTGAGCAGGCCCAAAAGTCACAGAGATAGGCAAGCGAGAATGTTTGCCCAGTGAGGGTCCCTGACCTTCTGCAAAGCAGTCCTCCCAGTCACACTTGCAACCCCCTCACAGCGTTAGAACCTGCCTGGGAACGCTCCCAGTCACACACTGGTTTAACTGTTGATTCTCTGTCTCCTCTCATAAAACTGCCCTCCGAGAGAGCAGGGAACTTGCTTGTCTGGTCACCACACCTCATCCCCAGAGAAAATATGAATGCCTGATATTGAGGAGGCCAGTGGAAGGAGGGATGCATGGATGGATGGATGGACAGACACGTGGATAGATGGACAGATGAGAGCATAAATCTGGCCTTCCCACACATATCCCATCTGGACTGTCGACAGTTCATCCTTCTGGTGGCTTAGGCCAACCCTGGCGTCATCCTGACTCATCTCTCTCCCCCACACCCCACCTCCACCTCACCACAGATCCACCTCACCAGCAGATCCTGTTGGTCCAACCTTCTAAATAAGTCCAGAATCTGATCACATCCCAACATTACACCCTCATGGAGCCACCACTCTCTCATCTGGAAGACTGAAGTGGCCTCCCAACTGGTCTCCCTGCTTCCCACTTTGTCCCCTCCAGCCATACTGACCTCCTAGTTGGTCCTCAACACACAGGCTACCTCAGAGCCTTTGCACTTGTTTTCTCTGCCTTCAATACTTTTCTTCACATAGCAGCGTGGTTCATTCCTAAGAAGGCCCTGCCTAATCACCTTATCTATCTACCATCTATCTATTTATTTTTAAAGATTTTATTTATTCATGAGAGACACAGAGAGAGGCAGAGACATAGGCAGAGGGAAAAGCAGGCTCCCTGCAGAGCCCGATGCGGAACTCAATCCCAGGACCCCGGGATCACAACCTGAGCCAAAGGCAGACGCTCAATCACTGAGCCACCCAGGTGCCCTCTAATCACTTTATTTAAAATAGCTTCTGCTCTCCTCTGGCACTCCCTACCTCCCTTCCCTGCTTGACTCTTCTCCATGGCCCCATCATCACACCATCTGACCATGCATTACATATGCCACACTTTTATGAGCACACTGTCTGCCTCTTGCCACTAGAATGTCAGGTCTACAAGGGCAGGGACTTCTGTTGGTTCTGTACACTTCTGTATCCCCACTGCTTAGAAAAGGGTCAGACACACAGTAGAAGCTCATTAAAAATGTTTAAACAAGCAAATGAACGAGACAGAGGCCTGTTCCCAGAGGCCCTTTTAAAAAGGATCAGCCCCTGATCCCCCATCATGAAAGCTAAAAAGGAGCTCATGAAAGGGCCAGATCAGCAGCCCACCTTCCCTGGAATGGGGAGAGCCTGGATGCCGGACAGGGGCAGCAGAGCCTGGCCTGAAACCCCTAACCCATCCACCAAAACCCTGCTTCCCCAGACAGCGTGCGCACCTGTGCCTCTCGGGGGCCCACTCACCATGATGCCGTTGTGGATAAAGCCACGGCGGTAGCGGGCTGGCTTCAGGTGGGGGTACTCCTCTGTGCTGGTCACGCGGATGCTCCACACCTGCTTCCAGGCCTCGTACAGCTGTACATGCACAGGGTACACCCCCGAATGGTGGGGCGCCACCGCATAGCCCATGTCTGTGGGGATGCCGTGCTCCTGGGGAGAGGAAGCCAGGGTTGGGTGAGTATGCGGGTCCTCCCCCACTGGCTCTTGTTTCCACTTTGTAGAATGGGAGAGAAATCAGAGGCTAGACTGCCCTGGTGCTACAGATGAAAGCTGAGGCGAGGGGAGGGAAAGGAGCCCCCCGATCGGAGGGAGGGCCTGACCTGACCGAGCTGGGGGGCTCTTGGCCCTCAGCACCGCCTGTGGCCATGCCCTCCAGCACCCAGTCGTGAGGGGCCAGGACAGGGGCTTTCCCTGCCTTTCTTGGCCTCTGATTGGCTGGTGGGCCCAGGCTGAGCCCGTACTGGGGCCTCCTTCCCTCTTCTCTGAGTACCAGCTGCAGCTTTCCTGAGCCTGCCACTCCCGCCCGGGCCGGGAGACAGAGCCTGGCTGGACCTCCTCCCAGCTGGCGTGGTCTTCCCTGAGCTTCAATTTCTTATCTAAAAGTGAGAATATCAACAACCACCTCTTGGGGTCTCTGCGAGGCTTCAGAGAGACAGTGGCTATAGAGATGTCAACAAAATGCTGTCAGACGGAACTGCAAAAGCAGCGAGAGGCCAGCAGTCCGGAACCCCCAGCCCAGCCCCTGGCCCACCCAGCTCTGCCCTGTAGAGAATCTTACTCACGACAGCGAACTTCTTGTTCAGGGCCATCTGCTCGGCCAACACCGACTGGTTGTGGAAAAGGTGGGGCTGCATGTGGCTCCACATGTGGGGGAACCACCAGAACTCCTTCACATACGACAGCAGCAGATCATCCCCGGCGTCCTCAGCATCAGTACCTGCAACCAGAGCACCACAGGCAGCTCAGCCCAGCCCACCCGCCGGGAGGCTCTCCAGCCTGAGCTGGCGCCCGGGGACCAGAGCACTGCTAGGGAGGGGTACCTGAACTACAGCATGGGAGCAGCGTCTGGTCCAGGGCCCTGCGTTCTGGTCTAGAGTATGGCCTTCACTCAACGGGTGACTTTGGCCAAGTTGCTCTCTTCTCTGGGCCCTGGGGACCCATGCATGCCATCCATGGTTCAAAGACAACAATCCCAGAGGTTTCTCCCAACTCTCACATGCCTTCTCTAATACTATTCCTGCTTTCCTATTGGGCCATTTGCCATTTGTCTTTTACTTCACAATCTGAGCAGCTCTTTGTGTATATATATATGGGATGTCTGATCCTGTCTCATACTGTGACTAACACTACCTCTGATAGGCTGAGGGCCGAGAATGTGAAAAATGTATACAGATGACCCAGTATTGGTCCTATTTGGCTTTGGTGCCATGTTGTACCCTTTCTCCCCACAACTGCAGAGTATTAGGGTTTTTCCCAGAACTCAAGAGAGGCTTTCCACACTGTGACCCAAACAGAAGGCAGCTACAGGGAACATTTCCTATAGATGACGACTCAGGGGTCTTTCCCTCTTGCTCCGTCCAGAAGGGCAGCATGTGAGGAACTTGGGAGAGCCTAAAACAGGAGGGAAGGCAATGAACCAGGCAACCTACACCCTCAACATTGACCCTTAAGGCTTGAAAGTGAAATGGCAATGGCCATCTCTGGGGCAGGAACAATTATAGGGCATTCTCTGATTCTATGCTACATATTTCTGCAATGCTCTTCAAATCCAATCAATTACTTTTTAAAGCAGACGTAGGACAAATAATTTTAAAAGACAGTGGAGAGGGGGCGACAAAAGGATGCCCCCAAAAGACAGCACAGTCCAGGGCACCTGAGTGGCTCAGATGGTTAAGTGTCTGCTGTCTCCCAGGGTACTGGGATCGAGTTCTGCATCGGGATCCCAGCTCCATGGGGAGCCTGCTTCTCCCTCTCCCTCTGCCTGCTACTCCCCCTGCTTGTGCACTCTCCCTCTGTCAAATATATAAATGGAATCTTTTAGAAAAATACAAGTAAATAAAAAACAAAACAAAACAAAAAACCCCAAAAGACAGTACTGGCTGAAGGACAGGGAGGGATGAGTGAGGGCTGTTGTTGCATTACTGCTGCCCTGAAATGCCCTCTGCCTGGGGCCGTGACTGCTCTGTGGGCTCTGGATCAGGGACAGGCCACCTGGGTCAATGTGGCCCTAATGTGGGTCCATCAGCCCACCTGCTGCCCCTGTGGCACAGCACTCCAAGGATCCAGCTGCTGAGGGCCCCTGGAAGTTGCTCGTGGGGTCAGAGCCAGGCCCACTTACCTGTGTGGAAGAATTTCCCTGAGTAGCCCAGGTTGAAGGTAAAGTTTGGGATGTGTGTGCGTAGTTCATTCTGCGTATCAAACAGGGCCTAGGAGAGGCAGAGGAGGAGGAAGTGGGTGAGGCGGAAGCCAGGAGCTCCCTGTTCTTCCCACTGAAGGCCCAGAAAGATCCTATTGTTGCAAGACCACCTGCAAGGTTTGTTGGGCCCCACAAAAAATAAAAATGTGGGCGCTGGCTCCAAAACTATTTAAATGTCAAGAAGCCCATGGCAGAGCGCTAATCTCGTGCAGGCCCCTTCTGAGTGCAGGGTCCCACATCCAGGAAGCCAGCCCTGGGCTGCCACCTGCACCAGGTCCCTGGCCAGAGAAGACCTGGCTCCAGCCGGCTCTGCTATGCACCCTCCGGAAAGCTTTGTGACTGCCTGAGGCCTCAGTTTCCCCAAGTATGAAATGCAGATGGTAATTTCTCTCCGGGTACTTGAACAAGACCCTGCGTGTCAAACTGCCCGACATTTTGGTAAGTAATGTGAAATGGTGGCATGGCTGGGTGCGTGGTCACGGCCACTGTGAGCCTTGTATCTAAGTCTGGCAAACATGGAGGGTCTCTCCCAGTGAGTACAAGGCTGATGTCCCAGGATCATGATTTTTCCAGAGACGTACTGCGAACCCAGCCACGCAATGTCCCCGTGCATGGCACAGGCCATGCTGGGCAAGCCAAAGAAGGGATGTGGACGCTTGTAGAACAAACACACACTTGTACTCTGGAGTCAGGACTCCAAAAGTTCCCACCCTGCACACAATGCACAAGGCTGCCAAGAAACCTGCAAGAAGAGCCAGCGTCAGACTCTAAGTCTGCAAATAGAAAGTCCTGGCCTTCCTGGGGCCACCATCAGCATCTTACCAAGGCCATGCACTACCTAACAGACAGGCATGCTCTAGCTGTGTGGCCTTGGGCATGTTACATCACCTCTCTGAGCCTTAGTGCCTTCCTCTGTAAAATGGGACTTGCAATGGTGCTCACCTCATGGGGCTGCTGAGGATCAGCCGAGGCAATACAGAGAGGGCTAAGCATAGAGCTTGGATTTGCCAGCCCTGAAAAAGCACCTGCTGCCCCTATGGCCTAAACTGCAGTGCAAGACAGTACTGTACAAGTTAAGGAGGTGACATTCATGTCCCTGAAAGAAAGGCTTAGTTGCAGCCTGTGCTTGGGATTAAGGGACAGGGGAGAGAGAAAAATCTCTTCCCTTTCAGACCCACAAGGATGTTTAAGGTGAATGGGACCCTGGCTGGAGGAGCACCTGGCAGTCTACCCTGAGCCGAGCATACGGAAGAGGGTGTCGCTGTTAGTATTCTTCTACAGAGATAGCTCCAAACTGCTCTCATCCCTCTCACTGTAAAAGCGAGGAAAAGAAGAACTAAGCAGGGCAACCTCAGGCCCCAAGAGGGACACAGTGAGCCTGGTAGCCTGGTTTCCTTGTGGGATCAACCCTGAACCAGTATCAAGGACTCGCTGGACAGGCAGCAAACACTGAGGTTACAGCAGGAGAGAATGGGAAGCACACCCATTAGTAGAAGTAGAAAACAGAGCAATTTGCTTTGTTAGACGTGGGCTATGGCATCGCATGAAGCATCAGGAACTGGAGAGCCTCCACAAGGAACAGTCTTAACACTCAACAGGACGGCCCTCGGCCCTCAAGGAAGCGAAATCTCAAGTAGCAAACACAACGTGTAAAGCAGATCAAAGCGACACTCCCCTGTCCCACAAGATGGAAGGTGGGAGGACTCAAAGCCTGGCCCCGGGGTGGGGTGGGGAGGAACAGCCTGAAAGCTTCCCATCTGCCCCTCTTGTCAGTTCACCACTGAGGTTCAGACATGGGAAGGGATGTGGCCAAGAGTTCCAGTTAATTAAGGGTCAAATTGATCTTGACTCTCCAGACAGCGCCTGCTCCCCAACACCACCTGCCACACTCTTCTCCTCTGGAGGTGCGTTCACTCCTGCCCCAGGCAGGAGGACTAATGCTCCCATGGCCTTCCTCCTGGGCTCTGGGGCGAACCCCAACAGTGACTTCAGGAGGACATGGGACACAGTACCCACAACCAGATTCACTTGGGAGGAAAGCCCTCCTCTTAGAAGTCTCTTTTGCAATCCTAACATCAAAGAGGAGTCGGTGTTAATATGTCCTAACGCTTGCTAATCTCCTAAGGGAGGACAGGGTCAACAGGCAGCAGTATCTCTACAGAATTTAATCCCTTGGTTTTGTTTTCCTTGGATCTACTGTGGTCCTTGCCCTCTATTTGTGGCAACCAGTACTGATTTCCCCCACACACACCCCCTCCCGCATACGCTAGTTATGTCTTTTTCTTTGCAAAGAACTTTGCAGTAAAATAAGAGACTAGATGAAAACTGCATTTTAAAGCCGACTTAATGGTCTTAATTTGTAGGCTTCTCTTTAGTAGTGCTGCATGCGTGTAAAATTTCGTGGTCTGCAAAATGCTTTTACATGCAGTTTAGTTTGGTAAACACTTTTTTAAATAAACACATGCACTCCACTATTTATATAGACCTCAGTGAAAATATGTCCGTGTATGATTCAAGCTCTAATTCTTGTTTCAAAAGTTCTGTGGGAGCTCTGGAACTGACATAAACATTTTCAAGAGTGAAAAATCACCTCTGGATTAAAAGGCAGATAAGCAACCCTGCATAGCTTCAGTGACCGGGTCTCTCCCTCTGCGTGTACATTTCTGAGCTTCACCTGGCAGATGCAAAATTCTTCTATATTCAGTACTTCTATGTAATGTCTAGTGACACTTTTGTCTAGTCAAACAGTTACTAAAACTGCCTGGCCGAGGAAATGGGATGGGGGTGCTCACAGCACTGGGGAGAGGCAGACAGGGAAGCCACGATGGGGCATCCCCAGGGTCGAAGGCTGTCAGGCACCCCCCACCCCAACCTGTCTGGCACCCCCTCCCCTGGCCATACCTTCACATCCTCCACCTTCATGCGCGTGCCCTCCTTGCCCACAAAGATGTCATCGATGTCCACCAGGATGTAGCGGTCCAAAGGCAGCGAGAGGCGCTTGCCCGTCAGGAAGGCCACAGCGTCGACAAAGACCAGCTTGTGCAGCCAGAAGTTGAGGTTGTTGCCAAAGAGCACACGCTGGATGCCGTCGTGCAGGCCCAGGTCCTGGACCACCGTGGCGTGCAGCGCGGCGTGCAGCCCGGCGTCCGCGCCCAGGTGCGGGATGGACTCGGAGGAGCGCGTCTTGGCCAGCAGCACCGGCTCGTAGGTGGAGTGGTTCGACTGGAACACCGTCCAGTCCTCGCCGGGCAGCACGCCCTTCTCCACCTCGCTGGGCCGCGTCACGTAGAGCAGCGGGGACTTGGGGTTGATGCTGCAGTCTTTCAGGCCCAGGTTGGAGTGCAGGAACAGGGGGAAACCTTTGAGCTGCGCGCTCAGCAGGCTGTTCTCGTTGGCCTGCAGCCAGGGTGGGGAGAAGGGAGCAGAGCTGTCAGATCCAGAAGCCCCGAGGGACCGCAGACCCTCAGGTGGGGACCGCTAACAGTCATGTCAACAGTACTCTCTAACGCTCCCGGAAGCCTTATCGCATCCCGGGCCCCGTGCTAACCCTAACCGCGCTGGTGCAAACCCAGCTCCGCCCGGCACAATAATACATTAGCACCATGTGCTGATCAAAGCCAGAAGCCCAGGTCACCCACCTGGCATGCAGGGGTGCTATTAATACTCACAGTGACCCCACAGCCGAGGTGTCACTGTCATTCCCATCTTACAGATGAGGAAACTAAGGCCCAGAGAGGCTATGTAACTTGCCCAAAATCACACAGAGAAAAGTCTAGCGGTTGTGAGTCCAGACTCCACCGCCAGAATGCCTGGCCTTGGGCAAGTTTTGCAACCTCTCAGTGCCTCCGTTTTGTCTGCTGTAAAATGTACCTCATGGGATGGTAGACGATGATGAGAGTTCATCCGGGCAAAGTGCTCAGGACGGGGCCGGAGGCAGAACCAATTGCTCTTTTGGTCCCCATACCAGTCTCAGGAGGCAATTCCTGTGTTATCCCACTTCATGGGGGAGGAAACTTAGGCTGTCCTCGGTCGGGCAGGGTCAGGAAGAGCCATGCCCCTGGAGATGATCTGCCCCTGGAGCCCACACACCTGGCCACCAGGCTCCCCTGCTGGGCTTTCCCAACCGGCTCTTACCACATCATCCTTTCCTCAGGAGAAATCTTAGGTGGGTGCCAATGCAGAAGACAGCAAAGAGGAGGTGTCTGCTGGGGGTGCAGGACCAAAGCCACTCTGGCCCACAGTGTCCCCAACCCTCCAAATGCACCTAGCACCTAGCCCAGCTCGCTGCACCTCCCTTCTCTTCCCAGGGCCTGGTGCTACCCAGCTCCCTGGGATCTGCAGGCAGTACCCATGGCACTCCCCCCTTGTCGTCTTCCCTAGGCTCATAGCTCCTGCTCCTTCATACCATCCCTCCCCCTCCCAGCCACCTGCTGCTGAATATAGCACAGTTTGTTTTTGTCCCTGTGTCAGCTCCATTCTATTTTCTTGGCCTGACAAACTCCTGTTCATCCTTCAAAACCCAAAGCAAAAACACTCTTCTTTGCACTGACCTCCCTGGAACCAGGTTAGAGCCTCATCTGCAGCACTTATCACCTTGGCCACTGCATTATCTTCTGTTCAGAGTCTCTCTCTCACCAGTCTGCCCTCTTGAGGGCAGGAGTTGTATCGTTTCCACCTTTGGATCCCCGGTGCCCTAAACAGGCTTGATACCCAGTGGGAGCAAACACATGTTTGATGAGCTAACTGGGTTTGTTTTTTCTTTTGACAGGTGGGGGGGGGTGTGGACAGAGGGAGAGAAGAGAGAGGTGAGAGGCTCCATCTCACAACCCTGAGATCATGACCTGAGTTAGAAATCAGGGTTGAATGCTTAACAGATTGAGCCATGAGTTAGCTGGAGTTTTAGAAAGAATAAAAAGGAACAGTTCCCTAGTACCTGGCACCTGACAGATATTCAATACGGGTTTCATTTGTTCATTCCACAGCTATTTACTGTGCCAGGTACTATGTTAAGTGCCAGGGATATAGTAAGGCAATATAGATGTGACTCCTGCCCCCATAACCTTAAAATTAAGCAGAGAAGAGAGGCAGCAATCAAAATCACAGAAATAAATATAAAACTTCAATATGACAGGATGCCTGCATGGCTCAGTGGTTGAGTGTCTGCCCTTGGCTGGGGTCGTGATCCCAGAGTCCTACGATCAAGGTCTGCATTGGGTTCCCCGCAGGGAGCCTGCTTCTCCCTCTGTCTATGGCTCTGCCTCTTCCTCTGTGTCTCTCATGAATAAATAAGATCTTAAAAAAACAAAACTTCAATGTGGCACATGCTACACAGAGCAAGTTCATAGATCCTGAAGAGTCAATAACTGGCCATAGTCAGCTGGCTCAAAGACTTCCTGGAGAAGGGACTTTTGAACTAAGATTTAAAGAATAAGTATCAACTAGGGAAAAGTAGGAGTCCCATTCAAAAAACAGCAAGTCCAAAGGCTCTGAGGAAGGAGGGGGCTCAAGGAATAGCAAGAGGCCAGCGGAGTGACCAAGAAGGAGAGGAGGAGATGAGCCAGAAAGGTCAGGCAGGGCCAGACCTGGGACCCCGGAGGACTGGAGTGGCAGCGGGAAGCCATCAAAGACTCTATCAAAGGGTTTCAAACAGAGGGATGACAGCTTCCAATTTGCATTTTAAAAAGATCCATCTGGCTTCCGTGTGGAGAATGACTGGGGTGGGGCAAAGCAAAGGGGACCAAAGGAGGGCACCAAAGGAGTCTGGAGAGAAAGGTAGGAGAGTTATACCAGGCCATCCAGGAGAGCCGGCCAGGTGAGCACTGCCCAAGGATATTCAGCTGAGGGCCGAGCCACATGCCCCAAGTGGAGCTGCCTCTGCCTAGATGGTGTCTTTTGCTAATATCCACCACGCAGGAGTGCTTGTTTCAAATTCCCACAAAGGCTCTGCAGGGCTCTGGCTTTGTAAAACGCCAGAAAGAACGTGCATTCAATCCTCCACACACCAGTACTTGCCCATGCCCCACCCTCTCCTGAGCCTGAGTGTTAAGACCCAATGCAGAGCGCCAGCCCGAGAGGTCACTCCGCCCGGCCCCAGGGTCCATTGGATCCCAAAACCAGCGCTTGGGCTACGAAGCCAGCACTTGGGCTATGTGGGGGCAGAGCCAGTGGGGTCCGGTGACATTTCAGGCCCTGTCCATCACCTGCTGTGGCCGGGGAGGCCACACTGGACTGTAGGCACTAGGGGATCCTATTTCAAAGCCCCGTTCCTGAGCTGACTGCCAGGTGCTGGCGGTTCAGCCAGCTGCCCAGTGGGGAGACATGAAGGAAGGGAGAAAGCCAAGTTGCTAATCACCCACCCCAGTCGGCAATGGAAGGAGCCAGTTGGGGAAGGGAATGGAGAGTATGCCTCAGCATCCCAGGGACCAACCCCTACAGTGGGCCTCAGCCCACCAGAAAGGAACCCCTCTTGCTCCTCAGCACCAAGGACTCACTCCGGAGACACCAAATCTCCCAATAGATTCATGCAGGCAGAGGGGCCCTGGAGTCAGGAGGTTGGGACAATTGCAGGAACCAGGGTGATCAAGGAAGATCTGCCCCCCGCCCCAAGGACCTCATAGGGGTGCATGTTAGTCAGAGCCACAAGACAGACAAAAGTGACCACCGGCTGTGTTTGCTGAACATGGGATGACAAAGCAAGACACTTCCATTCATTGGGTGGCTCAGGGTACCACCCACTGCATCTTCGACATGGCCCAGTGAGGGAGGTGCTATGATAGGGCCCACTTTACAGATGGGTTGAATATCCTGCCCCAGTCGGAAAGATTTGAACCGGAGTCTGGACTTTTCAGCCCCTGCTCTTACACTGACCTGGGAATCCAGCACCGGTGGGAATTGGAAAGTGTGGGTCTCCAGGCTTCTGGAGTCCACAAACCCTCTGGGTTTGACAAGCCCAATGCACAGCACAGACGTGGGCATTGTGGAAAGAGCCAAAAGATGGAGCTTAACCACCAGATGGCTCTGTTTGAGCAGAAAGTCACAGGCCTTTGCTCAAGACCAAGGAGGGGTCTGGTCTTAAGCAATATGGTTGGAAGAGCATGAAGACTGGAATTTCCACTAACCTCACAGTAAGACTGTGAGCCTGTCCCTGCTCCCTAGGGCCTCATGTTCACCTTCTGTAGAGTGAAGAATTGGGGCTAGATGGGATCCAAGCTCTGGTGTACCAACTGTGCCCAGTGACCACAGCCCACTGTCTGGTCTCCAAAGACTACGGAAGCTCTGGGTGCTGATGTAAATTCTACTCCATAAGCCACATTTGAGGCCCTGGACTCATCACAAAGTGGTTACAACTAAAGCCTCTGCAGCCAGACTGCCCAGGTTCAAATCCTGGATCTGTGCTTACTAGAGGATGAGGGGAGGCACACTTCCTCATCCCTCTTTGCCTCAGTTTCTTTTTCTCTTAAAGCAGAATGATATCCACCAGCCTCAGAGGATGGAGGGTGAGTGTTAGGTGAGTTCATTCTTCACACAAAGCACAAGGACAGTGCATGGTGCTGGGTGAGCACTCAATAAATGTCAGCCATTGTGATGTTCTTCAAGCCTGGGGCTCTGAATCAAACTTAATGAAGTTCATGGCAGGGAATGGAAGAGTCCAGGAGAAAAGAAAAAACAGACAATAAAGGCAGTCTGAGGTTATGCTACTGAAAAGCCATAAACCAGGCCAGCATTTCCCAGAGGATGCTCTGTGAAATAAAGGGCTTTGTGATCAAACCAGCTGGGGAACAAATCTCACCAGGTTGCTCTACTGCAGGACTTCTAAGGGCCTTCAATTTCTTGGCCCATAAAATCTTCTTTTGGTGGCAGAGCATCCTGCTGCATTAATGCATGAAAGAACACATGGTGGGAACCCTTCGCCTGGACCAGGCTCCTCCCTACACCAAGCACAGGGCCCCGTGCACAGGGGTGCCCACAAATGTCTGGGGACACATGGGCACCCGTCAGCGGACACGGGCCACTTCTGACCCACCCCTGCTCCTCTCCCAGCTCATGCCAACCAAGAACCTGCTTTAGGATCTGTTCACTTACTGTTACTTCTGCCTGGAAAGCCCTTTGCACAGAGAGCCATGCGGCTCCTCATCGCACATCATTCCAGTCACTTTGTCAAAGACATCCTTCTTGGCTAGCAAAAACAGTGTCAACTGCCCATACCCATCACTCCCTATGCCCTTTCCCAACTTTATTCCTTCTTGTACTTATCACCACTTGCCACATGGTATGTTTACTTGTTCACACTGTCTGTCACCCACTCCACCCCACTGCACTGAAATGTCAGCTCCGTGACAAGAGTGACTCTGCACTCTCTGATTACCATTCTGTCTCTGGTACCTAGCAAAGGACTTGGAACACAATAAGCACATAGTAAATATTTGCTGAATGAAGAAACAAATGTCTCCAGGCACCTACCTAGAGTCCCTACCACCCATCTTGAAGATGAGAGTCCTCTGGTCAGAGCCTCTAGATTCCCCGATCCAGCTGTTCCAACCTTCTCCTCCCCATGGACAGCTTCTCCATGACACTTTCAGCAAAGACTCTGATCCCAGCAGTCATTATGGGTGCCCCACAGAGCCCAGAGCAGCTTACCTGCTGTTGGGATTCCTCTCTCCTCTTTCTTCCAATGCAACACGGCTCTGTTCAGGAAATCCATAAATGCCACAGCCCACCATAGCCAAGAGGAAAGAGTCTGGGATCCAGAGCCCAGACTAAGTCTGAGTTCAAATCATGGCTCTCCCACTTAAAGGCTACCTAGCCTCAAATACGTAACCTTCCTAAGCCTTGGTTTTCCCGTCTGCAAAATGAGGACACACCCTGTCCCTTAGGAAGACTGCCATGACAATTAAGGGACCAAGCCTCTCCTAGCTCACACCCATTCCCAGGGCTTCCTTTAGGCGTGTGACTATTGTGTGCCAAGTCCCATGCATAGCAGGCAATCCGCCTGCCGTGCACTTTATGCCATGCATAAAAACTAATATTTAAAAAGCACTTATTAGACATCAGGCGTGTGTGTTCCAAGCGCTTTACACATACTCATCCACTGACCCTTCACGACAATCCTAGGAGGTAGGCGCTACCATTATACCCATTTCACAGATGGGAAAAGTCAGACACTTGGCTATAGAGTGTAGAAATGGGACTCAGAATCAGCCAGAGCTATGAACCGCTTGGGGACCCCAGCCCTGTGTACCTTGAAGAAGCCGATGATGCCCACGCCGTAGGCCACACAGTACTTGTCCAGCAGCTCCCGGTTCCAGGCGTCCAGGTTGACGTACTTGAGGATGTTCTCATAGATGATGAGGGCGAAGCGGCCACGGCCCTTGTCGGTGAGCGTGGGCATATCGCCCTTGCCCGGCGCGATCTCCGTGCGGTACTTGAAGCGGCTGGACTCCAGGATGGCCACGACCTCCTGGCCCAGCTGGGAGTAGAGGCTCTCCACAAACACCAGCACCAGCGGGTCCGTGCGGGAGGGGGCGGCCGCCTGCATGGGCTTGAGCGGCAGCAGGCGGCTGGGGGCCACGGGGGGCGGGTCCCCACAGTCAGGCTCGGGGGCGTCCGCCGAGGGCTCCAGGCCCCGCTTCCAGCCATACAGGTAGTAGGCCGAGACAAAAACGCTGAAGAGGCAGAAGACGAACAGCAGGAAAAGGACAGCCTGCGGGGACACGTGCCGACACAGCCTCCGGAGGCGCGCCAGGGCGGGCATCCTGGCCCCCGAGACCTCGGCCGCCGGGGGCCCGCCTGCCCTGGCCACCCCCAGGCCCCACGCAGGAGGAGACACCAGAGTCGTCCACTGGCCAACAAATTCACAGACGCTTAGCAAGCACGGCCCTCGGTGGGCAGCAGGAGGGGAAGATCCGGGCCCCCGGCCCTTCCTCCCAGCCAGGGGCACAGTCCGCAGGCCGGTCGCGCTCCTTCCTTCCTCCGCGCCCCTTTATGTCACCATGGCAAAGCCCCACGTGGTCCTGTGCACAGCAGAAGTGCCCCCAGGGCGTCAGGGCCTCCTGAGGGTGCTGGGCAGCGGGCTGAAGGACTCTGGGCAGGCCCGGGGATGCCACATGCCGCTCACTCAGTGGGGCCCTCGGGGCCAAGGCTGTGGAGAGAAGAGGAGAGCCACAGGTGAAAAGTTGGAGTGTGGGCTTTCCAGGGGGTCCGCCGACTGTGGACACACAGGACCTGAGCTCACGAGTCCATGCTCAAGTACTGCTGCCCAGCCTGTGTGATTTCACACAAGCTTCACATGATCTCTCTGAGCCTCAGTTTCCCTACTTGTGAAAAAGGGCTGACAATAGTACCTGCCTCGCAAGAGGTTCGGGGCTTATGTCCCTACCTCTAAGGCGTATGATGTGTATAAATCACTTAGAGCGATACCAAGCATATGGTGTCTATGACGGTGGTTGTTATTTATTATAATTATCAGAGTCCAAGACTAGGCCAAGCAAATCCCAGGTCCAGAGAGGACAAAGTGAAACAAACCTTTGCAAGGCCTGGGAGCTAGAGGTGGAATTCTAAATTGCAGCTGAACACCCCACCCTTGCCGTCTCCTCCTCTCTCACAGTGCTTTCCCACACATTTCTCTCTCTGAATGGGCCAAGCAGCCTCATCAGGCAGCCAGAACTTGGGGTTCCTGGGTCCTGCTCAGCCCCATCCCCCACCCAGAGCAGGCCACCTGTATTGGTTTCACTGGGGAGTAAATGAAGACTGCACCCCACATCCACTATACTAAGGCCCCAGTTTCCTCACCCCAAATAGCAGCCCCCAGTCTCCCTTACATGAGTGCTGGAGGCTAGCAGGAGAGAGAGAGGGATGGGGACAGGGACAGAAGGCACGAGGGTCTGGGCAGGCACAGCCAGGAAGACAATGGAAGCCTCAGACCCAGACCTGGGGGTGAAGATTTTGAAAATCCCTCCCAGGCCCAAGATCCAGTGCACTGAGTGTTGGCGCAACATACCAGAGACCCAAAACTGCACTTCTAAGAACTTATTATCCTAGAGGTTGTAACTCCAGAAGTGTGTAATGATTTCCCCACAAGAATCCAAATCCCAATGCTGTTTATAATAGCGAATGCTCAACAACAGGAGATTGTCCTTAGCAATTATGATGCAAGTACCAGATTAGAATCCCCGGCAGCTGCTTACAACTTTTACAAGATATGGAAGAAGGACATTTACTGACATAGAAATATAATTGCCATACATGTTGTTAAAGTAGAAAACATTTATTTATTTATTTATTTTTAAATCTTATTCATTTATTCATGAGAGACACACAGAGAGAGAGAGAGAGAGAGGCAGAGACACAGGCGGAGGGAGAAGCAGGCTCCATGCAGGGAGCCCGATGTGGGACTCGATCCAGGGACTCCAGGATCACACCCTGGGCCGAAGGCGGCACTAAACCGCTGAGCTACACAGGGATCCCCGTAGAAAACATTTATAAAACAGAATGCATGGTTATATTTCTGCTTAAAATTGTTATGCATAAGCTAGAAACTGGTTTTAAATCCAAACAACAACAAAACTCCAAAACGTTAAAAATTATCATATCTGAATGATTTTTATTTTCTTCTTCTTGTTTCCTAGATTTTCTACCATAATCATTTACTATTTTTGTGAAAATAAGGAAACAAATGTTTTTAAAAGACATGCTCAGGGGCACTGGATGGCTCAGTCAGTTAAGTATCTGCCTTCAGCTCAGGGCATGATCCCAGGGTCCTGGGATTGAGCCCCATGTCCAGCTCCCTGTTCAGTAGGGAGTCTGCTTCTCTCTCTCCCTCTACCACTCTCCCTGCTCATGCTCTCTCTTTTTCTCCCTCTCTCTGCCAAATAAATAAAATCTTAAAAAAAAAAAAAAAAAAAAAAAGATGTGCTCAGAAGCAAGAGGCAGGAGTGTGAAATGAGATGAGGATATGTCTCAGATACCAGTGCTGCTCCCAGTTCTGCCAATGACATGTTATGTGATGAGGAGCACGCCCTAACCCCTCTGGGCTTCCAGCCTGTTTGGGAGGAGCTTGGGCCAGACAATCTCAGGGGGCTCTTCCGCTGCTGCTATTCTTCAATTCAGTCCTTACTATGTATGTGCCAGCACATGGGGAACCCAAGGCAGCCAAGAAAACAAGCACCTACAATGCAGCGGGACGAATGTGATAGTGGGGGAAGGGCATTTGAGAGAATTCAGGGGCACTTAACACTGTTGTAAGTTGGGAAGCTCACGGAAACTTCCTGGAGGAAGTGGTACCTGAACTGACCAGAAGAACAAGTGCTAGTTGGCCAGGCGTAGGAATGGGGAAGGGTACATGCCTCAACTTGGAGATAAGGGACTGCGCAGAGCTTTCCAGGGACTCCTTGCAATTCTAGCTGAGAGCAGGGCAAGAAGGGACAGGTTTCCTGGCCGGAGGCTGGAGGGTTGAGGTGACAGGCCTGTTTATTCCCAGGTTGCAACTGCAGTCCTATTTCCCACTGATAAGGGTAGCCCTCTGCCCTGTGGCCATAGTGAGCCCCACCTCTTGGCCTTGGGGCTAGGACCTGATCACAGTGGGTAGAGGGGTACAGCCACCTGGATGATGCCCTGTCTGCCATGCCTGGGGGCACCTGGCCACTCCGGCCACCCAACCGTGCTTCCCCTGCAGGCCTGGGTGCTGTGATCACTGGCCCTTGGTCGATTGCATTAACAGACTTTTACTGTTAATGATGCAACCAGCAGTCTCAGGCATCTGGGGGTCATAGACCCCTGTGGGACTCTGACAACATTTTCCTATAAAAAATATTCATATATGCTGGAAAATCTTGAAACAATTTCAAGGAGTCCAGATTTCATGCCCTCAAACCCACCCATGAACCTAAAGCCCTACATTAAGAAAGCCTTATGGTTACACAAAGACCAGAAGCTGGCAGCTTTATTCAAACCCAAGCACCACCTCCCAGGAGCCATGTGATCTTGGGCAGGTTATCTAACTTCTCAGTGCCCCCAATTTCCTAATCTGTAAAACAGCAAAGTTTGACATGCTCCCAGAGTTCTGAAAATTAAATGAGTTGATACATATAAAGCACACAGACCATGTCTGGCACCCAGCACCGCATGAGGGTCAGCCACAGTGTGGGTAATAACTGAGCCCAGAAAGCACGGTCAAGCCAACTCCAGGCTCTCTCTCTAATCTCTGACAGCCAGTCCTCAGAATCCCAAATCGCCGTTTTCAGAGGCCGTGGCCTTTGCCCAGAGATGGACAGAGGAGCAGGAACCAGATGGTTAGAGGCCAGAAGGCCAGGGAGAAAGCCATGGCAAAGCCTGGGCTCAGGAGAGGGTAAAGGGAGAAAGAGAGTGGGCCAACTAGCCCCAGGCCCCAGAGAAGGTTAAAAAATACTCTGGGGTGGGGTGGGGGGCAGGCAAGATGCTGCTTCTTGTACAAAGTGCCAGCCACCAGCGTGCTGGCTAGAGGAGCCTCCAGCACTGCCCGCCCTCTGCCCCTGCAGCCCCCTTGAAGGCCTAGAGGCAGCCATTCAAGACCCTCCACACCCACCTGCATTCCAGAGCTCCTGTACTCAAGGATGGAAAACTGGGGGGCTTCTAATCCCCCTGGAGCCACCAAGTCCTCCAGGACGGCTGGAGGCTGAGGCCTCGACGCCCCCCGCCCCCCGCCCTGCTGCCCTGGGCCTGCCTGACTCTTGCCGACTTTGCCAGCAGTTTTCCTAAACTCCAGCCTCGCCCAACCAGTCACCAATCTTGGTCATGCATTTAGGCCTTTGCTAAGGAACTTCCCATTGCCGGAATGCCTCCCCCTCCCCCTTGGGACACTTACTCATCCTCCAAGACCCCAGTTCCAGTGTCATCACCTCTCTGAAGTCATCCCCATCCACCCATTCCTCAGGCTTCTACTGGCCCCATCCCCACTCCATAGCTCAGGATGGGAAAGTCAGGACCCCTCCCCCCCCAGGCTAAAACAGAACGCAAATGTGCATTCTTTGGCTTGCACAGCATTTTTCTTAAATTTGAGATTAGTTATCGATATTTCAAAATCAGGAGATTTCACATAAAAGTTAGAACTTCTAACTTTTCTTTAAAAAGAACATGTTCGGTTGACACTGGGCACACATCCTCACAGGCCAGCACTGACTGAGGCATGTATTCTCCAGTTAACATGGTCCCACAGTCGACCTCCTTCCTTCATTTGGCTTCCCGCCCAGTCCCTGGGTGCACCTGAGCATGAGGTCCACGCACCATAGACTTGAGGTGTTTCTATACACAGCTCCGCACCCTAGCCTTCAGGTCCCAGGGCGGGACCAGGACTTATTGACCTCTGCCGGGGCAGGCCCTGCCTGGCACCTGGTGCACAGAGGCCCTCCACAAATACTAATTTCATTCCTTCTCCTTCCCCACATGCCTGGGTGCCCCAAAGGGCAGGGACAAGTCTGATTCATCGTGGAAGCCCCGCCGATCTCCCCAGGCAGAGGTCGTCCTAATTGAGTACTCAGGATATGAATGAATCATAATGAGTTGTTATTACTCCCAATTTACAGATAAGAAGACTGAGGCTGCAAAGTGAAATGCCTTGACACAGTCACACAGGAAACCGCTAAATCTTGACTCAAATAGGTTTCCTTCCTAACTTCAAATTTGGTCTTTTATTCCTCCACAGGGAGCCCCTCCAAGGGGGCAGCTATAATAAAAATAGTATCAGTGATACCATTATAATCATCATCATTGTTATTTTCACTGCTACATGTATCAAGCACTTACCACCAGGCTGGCACTGGGTTTATTTAACACTTTTACACACCTTACCTCATTTAAGCCTTATAACTACTACTGTCACTATTTACATTTACAGTTGAGGAAAATGAGGCTCAGAGAGGTTAAAGCACCTGCCCAAAATCACACAGCTAGCCTGTGGCAGAACTGAAATTTGAACCTAGACTCCAGGAGAGAGGCAGCTCCAGAGCCTGGCAGGGACACCTTGGCTCTGGCAGGGGAGAGCAGGAGGGGGCCTCAGCCACCAAGGCCTCTAGCCCTCGGCCAGGCTCCCACTGCGCTCTCCCAGCCCTAGGATCAGCTCTCCCTGCCAAGGTGCTGGGGATAATGAATGAGATGCTCTTGTCGTCATGGAGATGCCATGGCAACGCTGCACTTTCGGGAAATACCACGGTAACTGTGGCCACTGCTCTGGAGTTGAAAGTCACTCCCTACCCCCCCACCCCCCCCACCCCAAAATGCTCTGCTTCCCTCACCATCCTCTCTAAAACCTAAAGAGAAAGGAGGAAGAGGCCAAGGGCCTTCCAAAGACCAAGCTGTCTAGAAATCAAGACTGGGAAGAGGGTCTAGCTCTGCCCTGGATGAAAAGGTGTACCCCAGGAGTGAGACCGGGAGCTCTCTGAGGCTGAGCTTCCTGTGCCTTTCCTGGTGTGGTGCACCCAATAACCAGCTCTCATGTACTTGGTACCCACTACATGCAGCAGGCCTCCAGTGAAGGGCTGCGCATGCCATTCTATTGCATCCCAACCATCTGAGAGGTAGCAGTGTGCTAGCTGCTAGCGGTACGGTAAAGGGCTGAGACTGGAGCCAGCCTGCCTGGGCTTGAACCTTGCCTCCATTATTTACCAGCCTTGTGATCTTTGAGCAAATCCCTCAACCTCTCTGAGTCTTGATTTCCCCAGATGTGAAACAGGCTTTATACTGCTTATCCATCTCACATGGCTGCTGCTGAAACTAAAAGAGGTGGTGTGTGTAAAAGGGCTCAGGGCCTGGCATATGGTGCTATGGGCTAATGAAATGATTAGCCATTTAACAGATTTGGAAACTGAGGCTTGGGAAGCAACTGCCCCAACGCCACGTATCAAATTCACAGTGGATCCAGACTACACTAGAGGCTGGGAGCAAGCAGACAGCCTGCTCCCCGTCCCCTCATTCTGTACTTAGTGAGCACCACTAGGCACCAAGCATGGCACTGGGCACTAAAGATGGGTGAGGCTTTCACAGGTCGCGAGGTTTTGTCTCTGGTGTGATGCTGCTGCAGGGTATATGTGGGAAGGTTCCTACAGCCCTTCGTACTCACCGAGGCCAGATTTTCTTTCCCGTCTGGGGCATCCCTGACACTGTCCCCATATCCCCATACTTACATGCACACGAATGCACAGGCAAACTCACACGGTGCTGACCTGTTCAAGCAGTGTCATCACAGCCATCTGGGCCACAGGCGCAAGTATGGAGTGGGAAGCAAACAGTCTCAAAAGTCTGTGAATGGGCACCGGGGCTTGGGGGAGGAGGGGTGGCTGCGGGCCCAGGCGCTGGGAGCCCCACGTGCGATCCCAGGGCCACTCCCCACAGCTGACCCAGCCCCTCCCAGCCGGTCACACCCCCAGCACAATCACACCACCACCCACCACCCAGCCACACCCCACAACCGCCCAGCTCCACCAGCCACCCTGCCTCAGACTGCCCCACCCTCCACGTACGGGCGCAGCGAAGAAAATCCTCCACATTTGCTTCCCAGCTGTGCAGGAGTTTCTCCAGCCCAATTACACCCCTGGGAGGCCGAACCAGAAGCAAATCCCTTCCTCTGCTGGAATTCACTGCACACCCCATCCCCCACAGGCCCGCAGTGCTGCCTGGCTGAGGGCCAAGCTGCTGCCCATCAGTCACCCCGGAGTCCAGGGCTGCCACCAAGGGACTGTCGGCAGTCTGGCTCAGAGTCTCAGGGTTGCAGAGTGTGCAGTCCACCCTGCAGTGAGCCGGTGGAGGCCCTGAGAGCCCGAGAGAGAAAAGGATCCCCTGCCCCCACCCCCACCTACTTTGACCCATTTTCTTGTCCATTAAAACCCTGCCCAACCTCCCCCAAGGCCAGCCTCAGCCTGGAGTTGGACTCTGCTGTATTTCAAAGTCCTAGGCAAGCTCTCCTGCTCGGTGTCCCACCGTGGGACGCCGCATGCATGTTGCCAGATGCCAGCTGCTCTCGCAAGGAGAACACTGGTCCCCCAACTTCACCAAAAGCTCTCCAAAGCAGAAGGGATCTCCTACCTGATGGCAGGTGCCCAAGAGAGATGTGCGCCTGCCAATTACCTTCCCCTTTTTGGATCTGCTATGAGAAATCAGCAGGCTAAATGCATTAGTAATATGAACTTCGATTTATTGGACACAATAGGTCTGTACCACGTGCTATTTAACCCTTACCACAGCACCATGACCTACCTTCCTCTCATGTTACAGATGAGGACAGTGAGGCCCAGAGGGGGCCTGCAACTTGGCCCAGCTCACAGAGCTAACGAGTGGGTGACTGGGATCTTACACAGGCCACCCAGCTCCAGAGCCTGGGCTCGTCATTTTGTGAGCGACGCGGGCCCTCTGCGTTCACCTGGCATGCTATCACATACCACTGCTCCGCACACCCCACTCTCTGCTCCCTTTGAATGATGTTCTTTCTGTTTTCATCCATTTTATGTGTGCTTTAACATCAAAAGCAGCCTCTCCTGATCCATCTTGGAAGAAGACTCACAAATCATCCGTCAATCAACAAGCAAACAAAGCATAAAGTCCTGGTTTACTCCCAGATTCCCAACCTGGGATTTGTTCTGGGTTTCCCAGCAGGGAATGCTCAACCAAAAAAAAAAAAAAACCCTCAGGAACTTAGACCCCACTTATTGAGAATTTGTCTTTCCTCCAACAGAGCCTGAGTTGAGAGTTTACCTTTGCACCAGCTCTGAAGAAAGGGTTTACCGAGCAAACAAACAAGACAGCTTGTGGGGAGGGGCAGAGTTAGGAACAAGGCAGGTCAGGACCAGCTGCCCTCCAGTCCCACCGAAGCTCCTAACACAGACCATGGTGGATAGGCCCATCACAGAGCATGCTCCTCTCTAGCCCATGAAGCTTCCCCAAATAGGGCTCTCTCCACTCAACCCCCAAATCCATCTATGACAGAGTCAGATCCATTCCTATTTTTCTTAGGCTCAGATCATAGGCAGTCAAAAGGAATGGAATGATATTTCCTTGCAAATATCATAACTTAAAAAAAACAAAACAAATATCATAACCTCCCTCGCTGACAGCAGCCAGCACTGGCTGAGCTCCTGGTAACTCACCAGCCCCATGCTGGGACTGTGTTGAGAGCTTTCCCTGATCTATCACACCCAATTCTCACACCCTGAGAATATATGTCACTAATATATGCACTTTACAGAAGGAGAAACCTCGGCTCAGAGAGAGCAAGCAGCTGACTGAAGGTCACACAGCTGGGCAGAAGCAGAGCTTCGGATGACCCTGAGCCAGCCCACCTCGGAGCCACTGTTGGTAACCCCTATATGGTCCTTATGCCCAGCATTCCACACCATTCTTAACCCAGGTCTGTGGCCTAGAGCATGTCCAGAGGAAGGCTTCCTGCAGATGACCAGCCCCAGCTGCCTAAACACAGGCTGACGCAATTTCTCCACGGATGGGAAAGCCTTCACTGGCAGAGAAGGATAGCACAGGTTCCCAGAAAGGCAAGATCTCAGCCAGAAGGTCTTTACCCTCCCTTGCCCCAGGGCCTCTGGCATCTCTGACAAGCAGGTGTCCACATGAGAAAGGGGGCTGCCTCCCTGCCCAGGTAAAGTCTCCATGTGAAGCAAGAAGAGACAGAGGCAGGAGTGAGAGCAAGAAATAGGAGATCTCAACTTCGAGAGCAAATCGAACGATAACTGACCAGCATGCCTCATGGGGCTGGTGCACTCCAGGTACCATGTATTCACCATTTCTTCCCAATAAAGTAGAAACAAGCTTATCGGGATCCCTGGGTGGCGCAGCGGTTTGGTGCCTGCCTTTGGCCCAGGGCACGATCCTGGAGACCCGGGATCGAATCCCACATCGGGCTCCCGGTGCATGGAGCCTGCTTCTCCCTCTGCCTGTGTCTCTGCCTCTCTCTCTCTCTCTTTCTCTCTCTGTGTGACTATCATAAATAAATAAAAATTAAAAAAAAAAGAAAGAAACAAGCTTATCATGCCCTAACACCTGCCCTGCCCCCGCTGCCACCCCCACAGAGGAGCTGGGCAATGCCAGCCAGCCCCTGCCCCCATACCATCCTTCCACATACCTACCCCAGGTCACTGGGTGTCCCCCTTGAGAGATTCCAAGAAGCAGGCATTCTCAGGAGGCCTCCATCTCCTTGATACAAAAGCCAAAATCTGGTTCATTTCAGGTCATGACCCCAGAGCCCTGGGATCAAGTCCCACATCTGGCTCCCTGTGGGGAGCCTGCTTCTCCCTCTGCCTATGTCTCTGCCTCTGTGTGTGGGTTTCTCATGAATAAATAAATATTTTTTTTAAAAAAAGCTTAAAAAAAAAAGAAGCCAAAATCCAAGTAGGCCTGGAGTCCATATCCATGTCCCAGCCACTCCACCCGCTCCCTATGTGCCTCTGGATGAGACCTTTCCCTACATCTAGCCTCTATTTCCTCAACTGGACAATGAGCGGTTGGACCAGATCAGAAGTTTATGACCTCCTGGGGTTACAGAACCCTATGAAAATCTATAAAAGCTCTTAGTGAGCTCCCCACAGACAAATACCACATTCCAAACAAATTCAGGGTGGCTGTGTCCGGCCCCCACCATATGACAAATTAAAAACCTGTGAACTTTCTAGGGGTCCTTCTGGCTTTGACAAGCTGTGGCTTTCACAGTCTAGACAGGATCAAAGTCATGAATGTGACTTCTGAGCACCCTGGGACCTCACCATTCCAGTTACCTCAAAGGCCCTACGGTAAATCTTTAACTCTCAGAACTGTTGGCTTCCGGCCAGTTCACAGACTTGCTCAGCCCAAAAGAAGCTACAAGAGAAACTGAGACCTTCCTTCCCATCTCTCAGCCACCACCTCCTTCTACTCCACCAGGAATCTGCAGGGTCCATCCTGAGCCATCTCTCTCGGGCGGCCCCAGGGGCTAGGACACTTGAGGAACCTGCTCCTGGTCCCAAAGGCAGACAGGACCTGGTGCCAGGCTTGGGGGCCAGGCTGCCCCCACCCCAGCACCCCTGGACCCCTCCCCCAGGTGGCTGTGAGCACGCAGGCACTACAGGCACACACACACGTCCAGGCAGACCTGGGAGGACTGGACAGGAAGGAGGGGACTAGGGGCCATGGTCAGAGGGTATGGGATGGCCAGGGAGAGAATGACAAGACCCACCAGACTTCCGGCAGCTGCGCTGGGCTCCGCTTCCCTTCACTGCATCCCTTTAATGGCTACACACTCTTCACTTAACGCAGCCGCACCTAATCCCAGAGCTAGGACAAATGGCATTACTCTCAGCCGAGTTCCCTCCCCAGAAGGGAGGGAGGGAGGGAGGGGAGGCCCTAGGGCACCCTGAGCCACCAATGGAGATCCCTCCCAGAAGCCTCCAGGCACCTCACTGACATGTTCCTTGCTGCAGGCCACCAGCCCCTCCCTCCTGGACTTAGGAAAGAGGATGTCCAGCCCGACTCTGCCCTACACCCAGGGGCCCCACCGCAGGCAGAGGCCCCCCGCCTGGAGGCGCCTTCCACGGAAGGGGAGAAAGCACGTCCCTGACCTTCGTGCTGATGGGCCCTCTAGATGCTCTCAAGAAAGGCTGCCACCAGCGTCAGAGGAGCCCACAGCGCCTGCAAGACCTTCTAGTTGCAGCTCTGCATGACTGCCTATGTGATCCAAACAAGGTGCTCCCCACTCCAGACCTCAGTGTCCCCCGCACGTCCTGAGAAGAACAGAAAGAAGGCCTGACATCCTCTACCGAGGCCAAGCTGGTGGTCAAAGCGTTGTGACGCTGGCTTCTGAGCCCTGGCCCCATCCCAACTCAGTGCTTGGGTCCTTCCCATTGCCCTGTTCAGCAGAGGAGGAAAAGGGGTAACTGCCAGAATGTGAAAGGCAGAGAAGCCATGCCGGTGTGTTGAGGTGTTGGGTTAAAAGGGCCTGATGTAGCCCAGAAAGGAGAAGCAACCAGGCCATGGTCACACACGCAGCTGGAAAGGGCCAGGCTCACTCTTCAGCAGCGTGTGCAAGACCATCCACTTGCAAGGGTACTTGCCTTTTTAGATGACACCAATGAAAGCACAAAACAACTTGCTAATAGCAGAATTTCAGGCCCCCACAGTTGTAGTACGGAAGAAAGACGGAGTTTCCTTATGTGTGGGCCTGGGGCTGGAGACCGAGCTGATGGTCTGAGTCCCCTCATGTCACAATACAAGGGTGGCCCAGGACCCTTGCAGCCCTGAGTAACTCCTGAGAACTTCTGCAAGGAGTAAAGGTCTTGGCTACTCCTTCACAGCCACCTAAGGCCCAGCCAGCAGGCCCAGCAGTGGTGATGGGGAAGCTGCCCCATACAGACGCCCCAAGACAAGGCTGCCCATAAGACAGGAAAGCCTTACGGAAACCGAAAAGGCTCGAGGCTCCATGGCCAGAGAGGAGGGAAGCTGGATGTGTTGGCGGCAACAAAAAGGAAGGGAAAGCTTTGAGTCACTTAGAGCTGCAGAAGCTCCCTAATCTCCTGGAGGCCTGGTGGGCACAGTGCGGGCCTGCTGAGGCCAGGGAGGCTTCACTCAGGGCACGCATGAAAGTGGCCTCATCCCTCTAGACTTGCTGGGGCTTGTCACCACAACAGGAGCCCACCGCCAGCATGCATTATGTGTGAGGGGCTCACCATGCTTACAGGGAAGCACAGCTGGCAGGGAAAGGGGCAGGAGGTGGGGGGAGGCAGGTGGGAGGGCCTCACTTTCTCTGGAACACAGACACTAGAGAGCACAGACAGAGCAAAAAGCACCGGTGACCTACTTATTACAGATTCCTTTTAAAGGGGCCCAAGGGGCTGCAGCAAGACGTTTAAAAGGTGCCTCGTAGGTGCTCCTGCACTTCCAAGGCTTGGGGATCAGTTCCTAGGGTGAGCAGACTGGGGGTCCAGGCCTAAACCTGGCTAGTGAGGCAGCAGGCACAAACCATAAGGAGGCAGCCCTTCCCAGGTGTTGCCGTGTACCTGCCCAGTGCTGAGAGTGAGCACCATCTCCTAGGGGCACCTGAGACTGAGGGCTCCCTAAAGTGTGCCTCTAGGTGCCTCACTTGCCTCACCCCAGGCTCAGCTGTCCTCTAACCTGCTAGTGACCTCAACCAAGCACCTGCTCCTTTCCAGGACTTACTTTGTTCACCAGAAAAATGGATGGTGCCAGATGACTCCAAAGGGCCCTCCTAGCTCCGAGCTAGGCAGCTGACCCCTGCAGCTCATCCCTAGAACTGGGCACGATGGCCCCCACTCCTTGCCATCCATAAACCCATCAGTCCCCACGCTCCAGGCAGAAGACACATTCTACAACCCCCCTGTATCACCACACGCTGGGCCCTTTGCTAGATGATTGGCGTCCACTTCGTTAGGCCTTCATCTGACAAGTATGGAAACTGAGGCTCACAGAACTCCAGCAACTTGCTAAGGTTCCCTGTGGGGGGGGAAGTGCTCAGCTGAGATTTGAACCAGTGTCTGGCTGTAATCCTACATTCCACGGCATCGGCCACAGATAACCCAAAACCCAGTAGGGCCTGGGAGATGCCATCAGGTCTTTGCACCTCCCACGTCTCTGAGTGTGCGATGGTGAGGCTAATGTGAAAGGCAAGCCGGTCCGGGGCCAGGAACAGGCAAGCAGGGAGGGGAAGCCGGTGTGGGCGCTGAGCATTTGCAGACCGACCAGCCTCTAGCCAAGCCAGTTGTCCACCACCGTGGCTGCAGTGCCTTCATCACCAACAGCACACCTCAGCCACTGCCACGCCATTTATAAATCACTACACAGATGCAAAGCTCTTCCACAGCCATCACTTTACTGTTACATGAAAATCTTTTAAGAACATAGTGGGCATTTCTTCGGCCTTTCTCAAATGAGAGAAAAGTCAGGTTCCCAGAGGAGTGACGTCACCAAATGCACATGGTGAGGCAGTATTTGAGAATGAACTTGGAGCCCACATCTCTGCCTCCTGGTCCAGAGCTTTGTCCTCCTCCCATGCCCTTGACTTCCAGTTCAACCAGCACTTACAGCAATGACCAGTTTTGAGAGCTTACTCTGTGTAGGGATTATATCCAGCACTTCACATACTATCTCATTTAATCATCCTCCTAAACTAAGTACTACTGGGTTCATTTCACAGAGACACTAAGACTTGGAAATGTGGATATCTTGCCCCAGGTCCCCATGCTAGGAAGGGACAGAGCTTGGCTCTGGGGCCAGAGCTCAGAATGTCTGAGCAACTGCTGCTCTGTCTAGGACTCGAGGGGAAAGGAGACCAGACACACTCAAACAGCATGTGCGCCTGGCAGGTTACAGCAAGAGTATGATAATAGGAAGACAAACAAAGCTCTCAGAGAGCCCACAAGACAGAGGCTGTTACAAACATCCGGGCAGGAGGCCAGGAGTCTAAGCAAAGGACATGGGAACAGAGGGAGGTGACAGATAGTAGGAAGGCGGCCTTGTGAGACCTTGGTCAAGTGCCTTGCTCTCTCTGGATCTCAATTTACCGGCTGTTAAGAAAAGTCCCTGGACTATCTCCAGAGCCCCCCTCCATCCCCCAAAACACTTGGACCCTGGGAAAACAAGCAATGCCTGGCTGCGAGCCCTGGGGTCTCTGAAATGTCCTTGGCCCTCCTGGCATGGCTCAACTGCTGAGAAACAGGCCTGCAAAAGCCCAGGGCCCAGCCGGCATGCCTGGGCACCAGTGAAGTGTGGGTCTTGAGGGGGCCACATTCCTCTGCCCGTTGTCAACCTCTCCACGGCTCCACTGGAACAAGTACCACCCAGCCTGGACCTAGCCCAGAAACTGAGGGCACAGTCAAGTGCCCCGTGGAATGCCACTCCAGGCCTGCCCTGCCCCCACTGGCTCTGTGCAGAGCCCTATATGTAACTCAAGTCCCCTCAATGTCACCTGTCCCTCAAAGCCCCGCATTTACATTCCCTAAGGTCAGCCACTGGGATGTACAGACAAGAGAACCTGTAGGAGAACTTATGGGAAATCATCACTTCATCCCCAAGGGTCCCTATGCAAGGTGGAGGCTGCTCATGCCAAGTCCGTGAAGACCCTCAGCCAGAGAAGGGCAGGCAAGTCCAGTAGGGCCTGCCCTTAGTTCTCACTCTGGCAGGTAGAAGGGATCAGGGACTTACCAAGAGGACTCAGGCCAAGTCTCTACACTCACAGCTGCCCTCAAATCACATCTGTAACATGCTGATACTCAGTGACCTTCCATGGCTCCTGCTGCCACCAGGCAAAACCCCTTAACCTGACCAACTACATAGGTCACTATTACTAAGAGCCTGTTAACAGGGTATGGGAAGTGCCAGGGCCTTTGCTAAGTGTTTTGTACGAACTTTCTCATTTAACTCTCACTGCAACGCTGACACAGATGGTTGGCCCATTTTCACAAGTGAGAATATTAAGGCTCAGAGAGATCACATCACTGGCCCAGAGTCTCACAGCCAAGGGGCAGAGCATGGATTCACAGCCATACCTGGACTCCAGGCCCAAGTTCTAAACCACTGTGCGATACGGCATCCCCAAGTACACTTGCCCCCCCTCAGAACCCTGGGGCCAGCTCAACCCTTCTGTGTACGAGAGTGGAAACCAAGGCACAGAGTAAAAGCTCTCTCTATTGGCAGCAGAGCCAAGGCAAAGCCTGAGGCCTCCGGGGCTCCCCTCCACGCCCCACAAGAGCCACACTGGGCAGAAAGACTGGGACCACCATGACAATGAGTCCTCAGAATCTGCCTTTTCCCTCAAAATAGAAAAGCAGGAGCAGGTTTGCAAAGAGAGAAAAGAACAGGAACGGTCCAGGGAACATTTGTTCTTAGAGAACAGATTCTCAGAGTTCAGGAGGGTACCCCTCAGCCCCGTGCAGGATTCGCCCCCTTGACAGCAGGAATATGCAGGCTGGGGACCAATCTCTCCCCAAGCACCCCTCCACTCCAGCCAATGCTCCAACTTAATGCATCTGACCTGAAATCTCCATTTCTTTTCCCAAACCTGTTTGTACTGCAGCCTTTCCTCTAGTCCCTTAGGCCAGAATCCTTGCTGTGGACACCTCCTCCTCTCATCCCCCATGCCTAATCCATCAGCTTATCCTGTAAAATCGATCCAGAATCTGACCTCTGGTTGCCTCCTGCACAGTGGTCACACTGAGCCCTTCCACATCTGTGTAACTGTGGGAGTCTCCAGGCCAGGCATCCTGCTTCCACCTTCCAGTCTCTTCTCAGGTGGTGGCACACTCGATCCTTCCCAGATGTGTGCTGAAGCAAGTGTGACCTCAGCCCCAGCCCTTTGGCAGCTTTGCCTTCACTCATGCTGAACAGCAAAGACCTCTCAAGGGGGCAGAGGGACCTACTGTCTGCCCCTCCATGCTCCCTCCAGCCCCATCTCCTGCCCAGGATGGCTCTTCTTCCCATCCCAGCCACACCAGCCTTTTTCCTGCTCCTCAAACACACTCCACACCTTCCCTGTCACCTTTGTACTGCTGTTCCCTCTGCCTGAAATGCTCTTCCCCAGATACGTGGGGGCTCCCTCTCCCCCCTCCCTCATGGAGCCTGCTGTCTTAGCAGAGGTTTCCACCACCACCAAACACAACAGAACCACTTGCTCAAGTCAGTCCTCTCACCCAACCAAGCTTTATTTTTCTTCCAGGCACCCTTTGCCCCCAGACAAACAGCAAGTATTGAACTAGTATTTGTTGCTCTATTGATTCTATCCCACCACTACTAGACTGTCAGCCCCAAGTCCAAGACAGGGACTTGATCTGTTTTGTTCACTGCCATGTCCCAGGACAAGAAAAAGTGCCTGAATAAAGTAAATGCTTGGAAAAAAAACATAGTTGAATGAGGGACTGTTGCCTCCCTCATCTGAATGCATCTTTTGGTTTCTGCAGCCCCTGGAGACCAGTGTCACTTGGAGGCCAATCACCTGTGCCAGCTGAAACCCTGAGGGTTGTCACATGAACAGTTCCTGGCCAAATCTCCATCCTGTTCTGGGACAACCGACTGCTTGGTCAAGAGCAAGACTTTACCTTGGTCCCTGTCTGGTATCTTTGCCCACCCTTTTGGCCACTGGGGGAGAACTTCGGGCTCTGACAGCTGGGCTCAAGCCGCAGATTCACCCACCAGCAGGAGCAGGGACTCGGCTGCTTGCTCTCCCAGCGCCCCCCACCCCGCCCCCAGTGCTGCTGGGTCCTGGGTCCAGCATCTGACAAAGGTTGTCCCATGTTCTCAGCAAGAGGAGGCGGAGGAGGGCAGCCCAGTGCCACGCCTGCCCTTTTCCTGTTGCAGCAGGGCCATCAGAAGGAAGCTTTGTTTTCAGAATAAAGAGCATGAAGCCCAGTGCCAGGCGGAAACGGGCACCAAGAAGGCTGGCCCATCAGAGACAGTTTAAGGAAAAACAAAACAAAACAAAACAAAACAAAACAAAAAATGGGATGGAGAATGAGGGATAATTTGCACACCCAACCGGTTTCATGCCTCCAGGGTGACTGTGACGATGGTGGCTTCACTTTTCCAGGCCATAGCCTGGAGGTCGACCCAGACAATCAGACGATTGTCTTAGCTGGGTGATCTGGCATTGACCCTGCAGTAGGGACTGAGGAGTGTAGCCTTGCCTGGGAGTCAGATGACCTGAATCTGGGCCTGACTTTCTACACTCTTATGTGCGACACTGGAAGAGTCCCTTCTTCTATGCACCTCAGTTTACCCATCTGTAAGCAGCTTATCCAGGCCTGCACTGAAGCCTTAGATTGCCTGCCATAGGACCACACAGTGGAGTACCCCTCAGCCTGTGGCCAGGCTAGACCTCTAACTACTCTGGGCTCAGGTCCTCCCTGTGGGGCCTGATACCCCAGGTATAGCCCCTGCCCACTCTGACCCAGGCTTCTCCCATGATTACCTGAAATATGTGAAAGCTGTCTGGGCCTGGCCTCACCCCCACCCAGACACTGGCACCTGTGCTCATCCCCTCTGTAATCCTCTCCAAGGATGGTTCATAAGGCCCTTGTAGCCATGACTACCGAAAGGAACCCAGTATGTTAGCACACAGAGGGCAAAAGAGAAAGCCAGAGAGGGAAAGGGGCATGTTGATGCCACACAGCCCAACTGCCACCTGGGGTGTCTTCCCTACCAGCCCTGGGCTTCATGAGTTAAGACAGGGTCCTCAAAACCTATCTACAGAGCCCCACGTCTGAACCTTCTAGGAAGAGAGAGGTTGTACCTTAGACTAAAGGAACCAAAGATGAGGGACAGAGATCTACATGCAGTTTTTATAAGCTTCCCAGTGTTTGCTTGTACCCAGAATAATCACAACCTCTCAGCCAAGACCCTTTCCAGGAGGAGATAGCTTAGCTGGTCTCAGGGATAGTCAGGATTTCAACTGAAAGAGTGAAATAAACTTTGGATGGACAAACAGCTGGACAAAGGAGCTGATGGATAAAGCATGTGCTCTAGGAGCAGAATGAAGCAGAGAAAGGCTCGAAAGGGGGCCCAGTCCAGGAAACACCTGAACTGATGACCATCCCCTTCCCCCTGTCCCCCCCAGGACGTAGAGGTCTGGACTTGGTGCCATCTGGGGGCTGCTGATTCCCCACCTCCCTCCCTCCCCAGACCCCTCCAAGCCCCCTGGGAAAGCAAAACGTGAGACAGAGCTACAGGTGGAGTGTTCCTCTCTGAGGTTATATTGCAGCGTAAGGACAACACTTTCAGTGACTGTTTATCCACAGCTTAAGAAGCTGCCTGGGTCAGTGGCTAAGCAGCCACAGCTTATCTGGGAGGACTCAAGGGCCACAGGGCAGGCTGATCTGGAGCCCTCTATTAAATGGAACCTTTGCAGCTGGGGGGGGGAGGGGGGCACCACTGCCACACCTTCATTCATAAAGTAAACACTTAATTTGCTCCTGCTGTATACACAGGCCTGAGCCTGAGCACAATGCTTCGAGCAGAGATGAGCCAGCCCCCTACCACCCTCCACCATTCTTAAAGAGCTCACAAAGCAGATGGACGAGGAACACCACCATATAACACAGGAGATAAAGCAGTCAGTGCCTTCAGGATAGGGTTACAAACTCAGACGCCCAGACTGCCAAAAAGACCAGGAGAGTGTGCGAAGAGCTCAGACTTGAGGTTTTCCGCTCTGCCAATTTGTGAGGTCAAGCCAGAAATTGGGATTTTTTTAGGTAAAATCTCCTCTTGGCAATTTACCCAAGTTTTGACATGGGCTAAGCAGAACATGCCCATGGGGCAGACGTGGCCTGCCAGTTTGTGGCCTCTGTTTTCTTGAAAGGGACACAGAACATGCTGTGAAGCTCAGTGGAAGCCAACTTCCCGGCAGCTGAAATCTCTGGGGAAGGCTTCAGGGTGTGTGGGGTGGAAGTGGAGAGAAGGATTGGTGTGGGCTGCAGGATAGGGAGGGCAGGGCACTCCTGGGAGGGAATCCTGGGGAGGGGTAGGCTGTCCCCAGGTGGCAGGAGGAGGGGCCACCTGCCCAGCAAACCTCCAGATTAAATCAATTGGCGGTGGCACAGCACAGGTTCGATTTCATCCCTGGAGCTTGAGGAACAGGTCAGCTAATGCAACAGCTCCATCAGAGGAAGAGACAATGGAGGACAAAACGAGGTTAAGAATCGTGTCCTGCCTGGCCAGGCCTGGCTGGTTACATAAGCCTGCCTCAGGATAAAGCCACGTTCAAGGCACCAGGGAGGGCCTGGGTTAGAGAGTCCGGGAAATACAGAGAGGGTTCTCCCTCCCTCCCTATCTACCCCTACTCTCCCACTTTCCTTGCAGCTCCTGGAAAGAACAACAGAGCACAGAGCTACAGGTGGAGACTAAGACCCCATGATAAGGCACTTAACAGGATCTCCGAGCTGGAACTAATTAATAATAGCACACTTTTACCAAGTGATTACTTTGTATCAGGCACTGGGATAAATTCTTCACATGGATTATCTTCTTTATAAGAGTCAGACCATGAGAAAACTATTATTATTACTCCCATTTTACAGGCAGGGAAAGTGAAGCATAGACACAGCAACTTACCCAAGGTCACAAAGCTCCCAAGTGAAGGATTTAGAACCTGACACTGCCCTCTGAGACTGCACCCTGAACCGTAGTGCTCTGCTGCCCCTGGGCTACTTTCTCCTGGAATACTACAACCCCGCTGCCTCGTCAGCAACCTTCTCACTGCAGTACATGCACGCAGCCTCCTGCCCTCCTGTCAGCACTTGGGGGGACACTGAGTCCTCTGACAACCTGATGAAACCTACAGACTCTCTGTGCAGAAAAAGAATGCAGAGAAATGCCGACAATATGTTGTGCATGATCTCAGGGGCACACAGACTCCTGCATTGGTGAGAACAGATGAGTCAAGATCATAGGATACTCAGGATCGAGAGACAGGAGGTGGCAGAGGAAGAGGACTCCCCCCAAACCCTCTGAGATGCCTCATATCTGTAAACATCCTAAACTACAGCTGCTTAAGTGCATAGGCGTGGGTGCGAACCAGGGCTCGAGGCCGAGTCATCCCTTCAGGGCTGGGAGAATCAATCACAGAATCAATCACGACATACAATAGCCCTCGCCTCTGCACCCACTGGGTGTGACTCACAGCTCCCAGCTGCTGGGCAGACGGTGCACAGCTGGGCCATGGCATCTGGACGGGGGTGGCATCAGTAAGCATGCCATCCGGCCTCCTGCCCACCACGCAAGTCACCATCCGGTGAGCCCACCTCGCCGTAGACCAGCCCCGGCCTTGCTCTAACTCCACAGCTCTGAGTGTTTCCCAAGGAGACCCCTCCACAGCCCTTGTCCGCTTCCACGCCAGCCGGACCCAGGGGGTAGTAGGTCGAGACGACAGCCCCTTGCAAGACTCTAGAAGACCCAGGCCCCGGTGCCGAGACTTCTGCTGTCTCACCACGTGATCTCAAGTAGGCCCCCCCTGCCTCTCAGAGCCTCAGTTCCACCAATTGTAAAATGGGGAGACCACCCTATCAAGTCCTTCCCAGCCCAAAGCCCTGAGTATATAAACAGCGGCATCTGACAAGCTTCACTGAGCCCTGGGATCCTGTTCTCAGGAAGTTACATAAACATCCTTCAGAGAAACAAAAGTCAAACCTAAAGAATACTTTTTTTTTTTTTACTACTTTTTTTTTGTCGTTGTTTAAAGGATATCAAGAAGCCCTTTTTATAGTCCAGCTTCTCCCATCCTCCTTCCATTGTTCCAAATATCCTCTCAGGACTTAGAAAACACACTTGGTTTCCGTCTGGGGTTCAGGCTTCTTGGTGTTCTTCCCTTGGAGGCCGCCCCGCCTTCTCTTTGGCAGCTTTCTGCCCAAGACACACCCGCCACTGCCCCCAGTGTCGCTCTGGGCCACCTCAAGGGCTAGGGCTACCCAGACTGCCTAATGTACAGGGCGGGGGAGGTTGGTGACAGGGACAGTTCTCAGGAAACAAACCCTTCCTTGGTCAGAACCAAGAGAACTCCGGGTTCTGGTCCCAATCATGACACCGTGTGTGGCCCTGTGTGGGCAAGTCCCTACTCCTTGGTTTCCCTCTGAGAAATGAAGAGGTTCCCACGCTGTGTCAGGAAAGCCCTCTAGCTCCTGGACTCCTTGGGGACACCAAAGCAGAACAGAGCAGCAGGCTAGACAGTGGGCTCCTGATCTTGACCCCCATTCCCACCCTTCCTGCTAGAACCAGAGGAGACCCATTCTTCTCTCTCTGATTTTTATCCCTTGCCCTGGCTGTGGCATCCTAAACTCAGCACTGAGTGAGTCTCTATGTGCCTCCAACGGCCATCCAAGAGACAGGAAGAATGACAGTGTCTGCAGTGGAGGCCCCAGTGCAGAGGCTTCAGCCCTAATCATCCCAACACAATCCCATCACCCTTGCCAAAACCTAATTCATTTAATATTATATGTATTCTTGCATCTTGAAAAAAACAACCTAAGTTGTGCCTGATAAATGAAAACTCCAAGACAATCCCCCACTTTCCTTCTTTCAAAGAGATCATGCTTCTAAGTTCCCCTACAGAATTCTGTTTTTTTTCTTTTTTACCCCTATAGAATTCTATAGAATTTGGGCTGAGCCACCCGAGCTGCCCAGTATTTTCATCTAAAGAATGGGGACAATAATAGTGCCTGCTTTATAGGATTATTCCTAGTAAGCACTGATAAGTTCTCAAAAAATGTTGACTGGTAATTATATAATCATCATCATTAAAATTATTGAGATGCTTAGAACCACTGGACTGGTGATAGCTAAGGCGCCTTAGCCCTCCCAGACCATGAATGACCATTGTAATCGCACACACGTACATGCACCCTTGTCCCCAGCACACATGCTTCTCTGAAGCAGGACCACGCTCTCTGCCTGACTCCAGCCTCAGAACATAGCTGCCTTGTTCCTGGCATCTACCTTTGCCACCACAAAGCTCCCCACCCATCAAGTCCCCTGATCCTGCCTTCCTCAAGTGGCCCCAGCACTGTCTCCTAGAATTGGGTTGGAGTTCTACTGAACCTTATTACTGTGTCATAAGGTTGTTTTCTGGAGATGGGAGGCTGTTACAAGATGGTGGCTCCTGAAGACAGAGTAGAGAGAAATTGGGTTTTCTCTGGGTCTTTGACATTTGCTGAATGTCTGAGTACGCTGAGGGCCCAAGGAGAGAAGCTTCTTCTTTTGAAATTATCTAACCAAGTGTCTCTTGAACTTTAGCATGTACCTGAATCACTTGGAGGCTTCTTAAAACCAACTGGTGGGGGCAGCCCCAGTGGCTCAGTGATTTAGCGCTGCCTTCAGCCCAGGGCCTGATCCTGGAGACATGGGATCGAGTCCCACATCGGGTTCCCTGCATGGAGCCTGTTTCTCCCTCTGCCTGTGTCTGTGTCTTTGCCTCTCTCTCTCTCTCTCTCATAAATAAATAAAATCTTAAAAAACAAAACAAAACAAAAAAACCAGCTGGTGGATCCCTCCTCACCCTACCATCCCAGTTTCTGATTCAGTAGGTCTGGGGTGGGGCCAGATATTTTGCATTTCCAGCAAGTTCTCAGGTAATGCCGATGCTACTCCTCCAGATAACAACTTAGAGAACCATGGACTTAACGTGCTGGTGAACAGAGAAGAGCTCTCATGAGTATGAGATGCTAACAAACACTCCTGTAAAAGCATGAGCAGGAGCTGCCTTGATCTAAAGGGAGAAGGAAGAGAATCCGGGCAGAGAGTGAGGCATGAGTGAAGGCCCTGTGATAATGACATTCGTTTCTCCACCTGGCCTCTGCCTGGGCAGGTAGCGCAGACCAGGGGTGGCTGCCACTGCGCAATTACAGCAGACCTCCGCTGCCCGCCACCGCAGACCTGCCCAGACAGGTGGATCCATGGCCGGCCTGGGGGTGATGAGAATCCCCACCCCACCTCACACAGCCAGGCTTTAGGTGTGAATGAGGCCAGAGTCTCCGCCACGGCTCAATCACGTGAGCGCTGGGATTCTGCTCCACACCTCTAGACACGATCCCATCCATCTTGGCCAGCTCTGAATGTTTCCTCACTTCCAGGCCTCACAGAACAAGTCAGCTGCATCTTGCGAGAGCAGCCCCTCAGAAATCAACAGACCGCAATGGTCATCCCCCGAGCCGAGTCTGCACCTGCCCGGGCTGAGCCATCCACTCTGCCAAGCCCTGGTTGCCACCTCTGCTAACAGGGGGTGATACTAGCACCTATCTCCTACTGCTGTTGGGAGGATGAAATGAGCTCCGTGGCCAACAACATCGCCAACTGCAATAATAATCATAACTAACATGGACTGAGCTTGTAGTTAAGCATGTACCCTCCATTATCTTTCTAAATGCTGTCCAATGGGGACAATTATGATCCCCTCCGTACAGATGAAGATACTAAAGAGCTTGCCCGAGGTCCCACAAGTAGGAGATGGCCCAGCAAGGATCTGAACCCAGACCGTCTGGTTCCAGAGCCTAGCTCCCAGCTTCTGCTCTGTCTGTGTCCTAGTCACCTGCCTCCAGGCCTACACTAGGGTCACCTCTCCCTGCCATCAGCCTGTCCTCGTTCCCAGGGCACAGGGAGGCTAGGTGAGAGGCCTCTGAAGGCTCCAGCCCTGTGTGCACAATCTGGGGTATGGGTCCTTCATCTTGAGGACGGCCTCAGGACTGGCCAGCCAGGCTAAATTAATTGGCACAAGTTTTAGATACCATTCAACATGGCCACCAGGGAGGAAACTGAGCCTGCAAGACTTGAGCACCTTCACCCTGATGAAAGGAGAGAAGAAAAACAGGTGTAACCAAGAGAAGTTATCCTGTCAGGCTTCCTGGATAAGAATGCCAGCTCCCACACCCCATGCAAATTGCCCTGACTCCCTGGGCCTCAGTTTCCTCTTCTGAACAAGCCTTCTCAGGCTACTAGACAGCAAGTTCAGAAATTCAAACTCCAAGGATTCTTCCCTTCATCTCTGAAAGGACAGGCCACCCCCTAGGTATAAACAATAACAACCCTATCTATTATCTTTGAAGAGCTCCTACTTATGGACTGTTAGTCTGGACAAGGCATTGATCTGTTCAACTCTCCTAGGACTATTACTTCCCTCATTTTGCAGTTGAGAAAACCAATGCCCCAAAGGGAGTTAAGATTTAGGTAATTTCCTCTAGATCCCACAGCTAATGGTGGCATAGCTGGGATTCAAACCTATAACCTTTAACTCTACTCTGCAATGTTGTCTACCCGCACTGGTGTAGAAATGGCCCACGTGCAGCCCCTGCCTTCAAAGCATGGAGCCTACAAGAAATGAGACATGTCCTTTAAAAAATCAGAATTCAATGCCAGGTGTGTGAAGGGCCCAATGAGGGGGCCATATGACATGCTCTGCCTATGCCAAAGCAGGGAGCAGGCAATGCCAGCTCTGTGGCATTAGAGATGACTGTATAGAGGAGATAACACTGGAGTTGGGCCCTAGTGGGGGAGGACTCGGGGGGGGGGGGTGGTGAGGGGAGGTGACTGGAGTGTAGCATCCTCACCAGGAACAGAGATGCACACTGGGGAAGGGATGGGTACATGCAGGGAGGAAAAGGGGGCAGGTTCTGCTTGAGGGTTGAGGGGCCATGGGAGATAGGGCAGCAGCTAACATAACATGGGCTACCTCCCATCTCTGCCCTCAAATAAATAAATGCTCATTTGCAACGTATATTTTAAAGTTAGATGAATCCAATCTGTATCAAGAAATAGAACACGTAGAAATTAAAAGGGCTAGAAGGCAACTTAATATGAACTCTCCCCCATCTAAAAAGAGCTTTGGTTCCCTCTGGGACTCCTTTGGTGGCAGTCTGGCTCCGGCCCCAAGGCCACAGTCCTAGACAGTTATGTCCATACCTTCTACAAAGCTCCAAACCTCCAAGCTGAAGCTAATGGGCAGAACTTTGTAGGCGTACTGGAGAGGCAGGAGAAAGCACCTCTCCTGGTGACTGCCCCCTCTTCCTGCCACCAGACCAGGAGACCCTGCTTTAACCTTTACTGCAGGGAAGGAGGGGGATAGCCCTGCCCCCACCCCAGCCTTCCCACCCCTTGCTTTCAGACCCACTAGCCCTTCCCTCCAGCTCCTACTGATTCAGACTGATTCATGATTCAGCCTTTTTTCCACATATTTGAGGAAAGAGAGACTGAACCCATTTCACAGACTGGGAAAAGGAAGCAGAGGGTTTCCAGCCCTCTGTGAAACCACAGTCCCCAGCATCCCGGGCTCTGGCAGCTGATCCAGATGCCCTGAGGGGCCCCTGGAAGGTCAGCTGTGCTAAGTGGATTCCACGGGTAAGGACTCTCCCAGGGAGAGCACTGCAGGCCAGGCAAGTATGGGGAACTTCCCAAGAAGCACAGGAAGGGACCACTCTGAAGAGCTATGAGAAAAACAGGGGGTGGAAGTGGGCCGAGCACCACCCCAGCTGCTGAGATTCTTGAGAGAAAAAGGGAACTGAGAGAGGTCACCCAGGCCTGACCCTGCTGGTACACTCCTTCTTCACCCTCTCCCACCCTCCTGTCAAACTGAATACCTTTAGCAACGGAGCCCTTACGTCCTCCCCAGGCATCCTATTCCTCTGTTAGCCTCCTGTTACCCTTGGTGCTATCTCTGCCCTCGGAACGCACAGGACAAGACTATGCCCTCTGCTCCCAGAGAGCCCCACAGGGGTTCGAAAGTAGTGACATGGCCACTTAAGGGTCCTTCCCCAAACCTTAGGTCACCTATAATGACCCTGATCCCCAAGGCAGCTACAAAATCCTGCAGCCGCCCCCTCCTTTCCTCAATCCCATGGTCTGAGTCGGGCTTTGGTTAGCTCTCTGCTGGACCACAATTAGCACCATCTCTGAACTGGTCTCAAACTACCAGTCTTGCCATCATCTTTGGCCAAATGACCTCTGATTGGAACAGCACAGTAGGGCAGAAACAGTTCCAGCCTGCGTTCCAATACAGTTCTATAAGTGACTCAACCCCTCTGAGCCTCCATTTCCCCATCTGAAAATGGGACAGGGCTGGGGGTTCCTAGCGGCAGCAGCCACTTTGCAGGGGTACTGTGAGATTTCAATGGGCCGTCTGTAAGGAGCCTGGTACAAGACACAGTAACAGGCATCGACTCAGTGAGCTGCTTACAACCCTCTGCCCTGTCCACCGCTACAGAATAAAATCCAAACTTCTGAGCAGGATGCTGCAAACTCCCTACAACCCAATCTTGCCTCCCATTTGCTCCCCTTCCCATAGCGTGCATCCTCATAAACACTTCCTCCCCCAGGAAGCCCAGCCGACATCAACAACCAAAAGAGCTTTTCCCCTCTACTGACCTTCCAAAGCCCATCTATCACTGACCACGTCCTGCCTCTTTACCATCAGTGATCCTTGTCTTCCCTCCCCCACCAGACCAGCAGTCTCTCCACTGAGAAACAAGCGGCACCTCATCCCATTTCATTTCCCCATCACCCCACTCCGCAGACAGTTTCCATACATATTTAACAAATTACCCTAATGTTCCATTTCACGTAAAGCACGTCCAAGTCCTCCAAACAGTCCAGATATTTCAAGCCATACCCAAAACCAAATTCCAAGCCAGTACAAGTCTGCCCAGTCTCTAGGGACTTGTAGGCCTGGCTTTGGTCCCCAAGTATGGAAGACAGGTCAAGCAGGCCCAAAGCCCAGAGCAGAGAGAGCTCAGGGCTGCTGAGCCCAGAGACTATTTTCTGTATTTCTCTGATGCAGGGTCTCTCAGTTGGCCCCTGGGCCAACCCCCGGTGTATGACTCCATACTCGACCGCATCCTCAAGTTGTGATTTAAAATTGTTTCTTGCATGCCCCTTGTTGACGGGAGGCTCACTACCTATCTTTTCTTGCTTGCTGGCTCCCTCCCTTCACCTGTTGATTCTCCCAGAGGCCTCTCTTCCTGCTCAGATCATGATGATAAGGACCATCTGGCCACATGTCAAGGGTCATCCCCACCCCTCAGGACTCCTTTCGGTCGTCCAGTCCCTCCACTCATTGCCCCAGATTTCTGAGTCCCGCCAAAGTCCAGCTAGTAGTGGAATTTCCACTACTCTTGTTCCTACATGCTGACAGTGATCTGCCAGCGCAGGAGGGCCCCCTATTCGTGGAGTCTAGCAAAGGCCTACAGACCCTGCAAATCCCAGATGCAGTGCTGGCACAGCCCTCGGAGCAGCAGTAATGCACAAATTTGCATCTCCCAAGAACTTTTATCACCTACCCTACTCCATTGTTTTAAGATGTCATTTATTAACTAGCAAGCTGTTTTCCTTTAAAAAAGAAAATTACTCAGGGCCCCCAATCAGAGTCTGATCAGCAGTCATAAGATGGTACCCCCACTAAAAAATTGAGCCAGCACAAGGCACTAAAGCCAGTGGAAGTCTGGGTCACCCCACACATTCACTTACTGGCCTACAATGTGTCCTAGGCTCAGAAACCCCATATACACATGCAATTTCCAATAGGGTTCTATAATCCTGACACTGGCTCAAAGTCTGCCCCCATTACTGTCCTCAGGGACCTCTGGGGCTGGCGCACCTTGAGGAGCCCATACATTTAGCAATAAGGAGGACCCTGTTGATGATTCACACAAGAGGACACCTGGGATATAAATCCCTTGGCCTTAGGTCTCTCATTGCCCCAAGGGCTCCACTTTTTTGGCCCTACCTCTGCCCCCTGCTGATCTGAAAGTGACCTGGCCTGAACGGAGATGAAAGGCTCTGCCGTCCCCTGGGTGCTGGAGAGAGGCCTGTTGACAAAGCCTCCAGCTGTCCCTAGCTGGAGCCAGGGAGACCGGCTCCTCCCTGCACCACTCGCACTGGGAGAGCATTCTGGCCAGGACCCAGGCAGCAACAGAAGTTGGACCATCATAGAGTTCCAGGCCCAGGCTCCAGTGGACTTCCCCTCTGCTCCAGCTGCGCACAATAACAAGAGCCAGGGCACAAGAGCTCACCCTGCACCAGTACCAGGCAGGAGGAGCATCACCTGGGGGCAAGAGCAACAGGGAAAGGGGACAAGAGTCCTCATAATTTCAACTGCAAGTGACAGTGTCAGCTCAGTCACAGCAGGACCTTACAGAGCTCTGTAGCTGAGACCAAGGCTGGGGGAGACAGTCAAGTCCAAGCTCCTCTGCCACTTTCCATGCGTGTGACCTTTACCATCTCGTGCCTCCGTTTCTCCCTTTGTGAAATGTGTTCAATAGTAAAGTGGGAGAATTGATTTAAAAATGTATGCAAAACAATTAGCCCAGCGCCTGGCACATAGGAAACATGCGGTAAATACTTGTTGAATACCAGCATGCCGCCGTTGACTGAGGCACCACAGGTTCTCATTTCATCCTTATTCTAGAAGATACACTCTATTTGCCCCATTTTACAGGTGAGGAAACCGAGGTGAGGGGAAGGTGAGGAATCAGCCCAAGGTCACAGAGCTGGGAAGTGACAGACGCCCAGGTCAGTCCCCACCTCCGACGGGGGGGCCGTGCTGCCGAGGCCACTCGGAGTGGCTGGGGGTTGGCGGGGAGGAGTCCGGCGCCGGGCCCGGCGGGGGTGGGGTTCCGGATCCCCGGGCCGGCGTGGCTCCCGGCTGACCTGCGTGCTCGGGTCCAGGACGGCAGGGCCCGGAGGCCGGTGCCCAGATCCCCGGCCCGGCCCGGCCCGGGGCGGCGAGGAGCAGCGCTCGGACCCCGGCTCCCGGCGCCGGACGGAGGAAGGGAGCCAGAGACCAGGCCGCGCACGGCCCCGGGAAAACCGGTCGGGCTGCCTGGCGGTGCCCCGAGCGGGACCCGGCCTCCAGCCCCCTCCCTCGCCAGACAAAAGTTTCCCCTGTTCGGGAGCGGCGAGGGGGAGGGGGCATTCCTCGCGAGTGACATTATCCGTGACCTACAGCTGCCGCGCTGCCCTCGCCCGCACCGGCCTGCCCCGGCCCGGCCCGGCCCCCGCCCGGCCCCCGCCCGGCCCCGGCCCCGGCCCCGGCCCCCGCCCCCGCCCCCGCCCGGCCCGCGCCGCCCCCACCCTTTGTGCTCCCGCGGGGTGCGCGGCCCCGCAGCCTGGCCCGCCCGCCCGGCGCCCGCCCGCACCGAACTCGCGCCGCGGCCGCCGGGCCCCTCGCGGCCTGCACGCCCGGCTCGGCCCCGGCGGCCCCGCGGCGGGGGACGGGCGGCCCCGGGCCTCGCAGCCCCTCACCTGCCCAGGCCGGGGCGGCCCCGGGGGCGGAGGCGCTCCGTGCCGCGGCCGTGCGGGCGCCGCGGGCTCTGGCCCCCCGGGCTGGCCCCCCCCGCCGCCGCCGCCTCCCGCCGCTCGCTCCGCTCCGCTCCCCGCCGCCGCCGCCGCCGCCTCCCCCGCCCCGCCCCTCCCCTGCGCCCGCCGGCGCCCAGCCCCCGCCCCAGCCCCCGCCCCCGCCCCGGCCCCGGCCCCGCACCCGCCCCGGCCCCGCACCCGCCCCCGCAGGCCGCCCGCCCGCCCGCACCCCTGCGCCCCGCCGGCCGCGGCGCCTACCTCCCCGAAGCGCGGCCGCGGGAGCGGGGCTCGATCCCGTGATGGAGCGTGGGTGCCGGCCCGAGATCGGCTCCCGAGGCCGCGGCGGCCGGCGGGCGTGCGGCGAGCGCCCCGGGGCGGGGGCGGGGCGGGGCGGGGGCCGGGCCGGGCCGGGGCGGGGCGGGGCGGGCCGGGGCTGCCGCGGGGCCGGGTCGCTCGGCTTCCCCCGGGCTCTCCCGCGGCTCTCCCGGCCGATCCGGGGCTGCTCGGCGACCACGTGACGCGGCTGCCTGTGACCCCCGCCTCCGAGCGGGCGGGGGCGGGGGCGGGGGCGGGGGCCGGGCCGGGGGCCGGGGCCGGGCCGGGGTCGGGGCCGGGGCCGGGGCGGGGGCGTCAGATGCGGGACCCACGAGGGCCCGGGGCGGCTGCCGGGCGTCCGGGAGGCGCCGACCCCGGGGAAACAAAGCCCGGGGGAAGCCAACAAGTTATTCGAGGTCAAAGAGGGAGCAGCGCTGGGGGTGGGAGAGGCTTCGGAGAAAACCAGGGAGACAAAGACCCTCGCCCGCCGCGCCTCCGGGCCCCCCACCCCCGGGAGCGACCTGGCCCGCCCGAGGGGGGCCTCCCGGCTCTGCGGCCGCTGGGCGTAGGACCACCCGCCAGGGCCTCCCCGACGGCTCCCCACCACCAGGTCTCTGCCAGGGTGACCCCTCCTGAGCTCCTGGGCAGGCCCTTCCCCACCCCACCTTTGCCCTGACTCTCGAAAACCCCTTTAGTCCCTTTATCATGATTATCTGGTTCATTTACTGGGCTCATTGTTTACTAGGATGTCATCTCCCCCAACAAGTTGTTCCCAGCTGAATCCCCAGCGCCTGCCTGGCGCAGAACAGGCGGATGAAGGGGTGGATGACCTTGTAAGGATTTCTTCTCTCACTGAGCCTCAGTTTCCCATCCCCAGGGTCACTTCACCCATCTCAAGGACCCTGCAAGTTAGGCAAGACTATGGTTGTCATCTTCTTTAAACGGATGAGGCCCAGAGAGATGCGATGATTTCTGGGAGTCTCACAGAGAGCTGAGTGGGGACTGTGCTCAGATCTCACTGCTCTAGACGAGGGGCGGGGGGCGGCTTTTTGCCCTCTATGAACCATCCTGAATAATGAGAGATGGGGCAGGGGGAGGGGAGATTTAATAAGTGAGCCTTAAGGACCTTGCTGATGATGTGGATCAATAGGCCCCTCCCCTGGAGATCCTCACTCTGTGGACCTGGGGTGAGGCTGGGGCAAATTCGGAAAATACTAGATTGGTAGTTTCCTAAGGATCTTTTGAGGCTCAAGATTAACTGTAGGAACAAAGCTCAAAAAGCCTATGAGCAGCCAGAGCAGAGCCAAGAGAGGTAGAAAAGCCAAGCTGGAAATACGGGAGTATTTCCCCTGGGGGGAAGGGGTTTTCAGCCAGCGCACTCCTGTCTGAGAGGGAGAAAGATGCTGAGGCCCAAAGAGGTGCTGGGGGATAGGACTGGGTGCCTGACTCCTATACATGTGCCCAAGTGACAGCTTTGGGTGGATACCATCAGGCAGGAATGAGCCTAACAGTGGTGGTCATAGGCCCAAACTGCAGGCCATGTTCAAAGATGGGCTTGCGATTTCTCAGTGCATATTTCAGCCTTGCCACTAGTTTGGCCTGGGAAATCGGCATCCACCAGCAAATTATCTTTTGTGCTCTATGTTCCTGTGGTCAAGGATTTAAAAGTCCTTGAAGATGCTCTGAGTCCTAGGCAGGATAAACAAGCCTGCTAGAAACTTACTCATGCTAATCTCGGCTTTAGAAGACCATTTCCATCCACATGAAGTCCCATGAGCATCTTCTCTGTGCCAGGCCCTGAGCTCCTGGTAAGGGAGAAGCAGGGTTGAAAGAGACTGAGGTCTGCACTCAAGAATTATGCAGGCATGTTTGGAGATGATCGGCATGCCCCCCGCCCCCCGCCCTCACGTTCAGGGGCTGGCAAAGCTGAGTGCCTCCTGAGGAGGCCCAGGGCGAGTGCTACGGCCTACAGCAAGAGGAGGGCAGAATGGGGGAGCTTTGGGGAAAGGCAGCCTCAGAGCAGAATCAGAAGGAATGAGTGGGATTGGGGTGGGGAGAAGGACATGCTTTGCACAAGAACAGCCTGTGCAAAGGCCACATGGAAAATGCTCAGGAAAAGCTGAGTGTCACATGGGTGGGAGGCAGGGGGCAGGAGGAGAAGGATGGAGGTAGCAAGAAGGAAAGAATGGGCAAGAAAACTGGAGAGGTGGGTTAGGAGCAGATGATAGGTGACCTCTTGAGAGAAGCTCTGCAGATCGGCCATTATCTTGAGGGCCTGATGGAGCAAAAAGGCTCTCCGCAGGTGAAGGAGGTAGTCAGAGCCATGCTATGCAAGGGGAAGGGAGGCCAGTCAGGTCACAGAGCCATCCTCCTGCCCAAGCTGATTGAGATCTGACATCACATCAATGGAGTAGCAAATCCAAAGCATTTGTGTGTGTGTGTGTGGGGGGGGGGTGTAACAGTGAACTGGGGTAACCCCCTATCACTGATAGCTACCTCTTCCTACTCTTTCACATCTTCAGCATTGCTGTTCACCAAGCTGGCCTCAAGGCCTTCCAGTTCAGTGTCACCCAGAAAGCCTGTAAGGAGGCAAGCCCCAGGCCAACCAGGGAATTTGCCTCCGTGGGACTAGATGAAGCTGATCTGTATTTCTTTTTTTTTTTTTTTTTTTTTTTTTCAGTTCAACCTGGCTTTAATAGTAAAGCCAGGATTTTTTTTTTAATTTTTATTTATTTATGATAGTCACACACAGAGAGAGAGAGAGAGGCAGAGACATAGGCAGAGGGAGAAGCAGGCTCCATGCACCGGGAGCCCGACGTGGGATTCGATCCCGGGTCTCCAGGATCACACCCTGAGCCAAAGGCAGGCGCTAAACCGCTGCGCCACCCAGGGATCCCTGATCTGTATTTCTAACCACACCCCAGAAAGTTCTGAGGATGGCTGTCAAGATGTCCTGCTCCTCCATTCCTTTAGGAACCACCTACACTTGTCAGAGCTACAGGGACTTTCTTTGTGCTGACAACTCCCCCTGCCCAGACCCCCTCCTCAGCCCCAGGTAGCCTCTCCACTGCCCACTTGATATGTCCCTTGGCTGTCCCAAGGTCATCTTTATCCAATTCCACAAGTGAGAAGCTGAATACATTTCTTCCGTCCAGATCCGCTTCTCCCTCTCCTCCTGTGTCCCCAAATCACTTGTGCAGTCCAGACATCTGACACCAGCCTCTTGTCTCTGCATCTCATCCATGAGCCAGTCCCATTGGTTCTGCCTTCAGGTTTGTTTTTAATCTAATACAACCCCATTTCTTCTTCTTTACCACTGCCACCCTAGTCCAAGCTGCCATCTTATCCCTGCCATAGTCCATGTCCACACACAGTCTCTTAACTGCTTTCTCTCCTTCTCTCCCACTTTCCTGTCTCTGATGCAACCTTATCGTGCTCATTTCCTACTTAAAACTACCAATGGCTTCCCATTGATCTTAGGATAAATTCCGTACCTTGATGTCCAACCTCACCTCTTATCCTTAATGGTATGCCCCACCTTCCCTTTTACTTGACTAATTATTTGATAAGAGTGTGGACTCAGCCAGACTGCCTGGGTTTGAATGCTGGCCTTTCCACTATAAGCTGTGTGACCTTGGGCCTGTTTGTCAACGTTTCTGTGCTCAGCTTCCATATCTCTAAAACAGGGAGAATAATATCACACTTCACGGGGTTTTTGTGAGAATGAAATGAGTTAAATATGTAAAGCCCTCAGGGTGGTGTCTGTCACATGATGAACACTATATATAAGTGTTACACATTAATTGTGATCCAGGCAGGAAGGGTAAGTCCTGTCCTGAGGGCAAATTTGGTCTCAAGCCAAATTTCATTTCTTCCCGGGGCTTTCCCTACACCCCTAATCCAAATCAGGCTTCCTTGTCTCTGTGCCACATCCCCCTCTCCATCACCGTTGTAATTACTTATCCACTGCCCATCTCTCCCCCTGGAATGTGAGCTCCATATGGGGAGGCCCTCAATTGTCTCAGATGCCCCTGAGCCCTACCACCCCACTTAGCACCGGGCAGAGCGTAGGCAACTCACTCACATTTGCTAACGAAACAGGTGAAATGAAATTCAACAGATTCAGCACCAAATATATACAATCTACCTACAAAATGCTCATCAATTGTACTTTATTCATTTACTTATTTGACTTTCTTTTTTTTTAAAGAGAGGGAGCACCATGCCATGGTGGAGGGGCAAAAAGAGAGGGAGAGAATCTTAAGCAGACTCCCACTGAGCAGCAGAGCCCAAGGCAGGGCTCGATCTCACCACCCTGAGATCAAGACCTGAGCTGGGGGACTCTTGGGTGGCTCAGGGGTTGAGCACCTCTTTTTGGCCCAGGGAATGATCCTGGAGTCCCGGGATCGAGTCTCGCATCCAGCTCCCTGCATGGAGCCTGCTTCTCCCTCTGACTGTGTCTCGCCTCTCTCTGTGTCTCTCATGAATAAATAAATTAAAAATATTAAAAAAAAAAAAAAGCAAACGAACAAGACAAAACCTGAGCTGAAATCAAGAGTCAGATGCTTAACCGACTGAGCCACCCAGGCACTCCTATTTGACATTTTAGTACCTCTCCGATAGTCTGCCTCATGCCATCCTTAGGGGGGAGGACAAGTAGAGGGACACATAGATGAACAAGAAGAGGTGGCCCCTGTGCATAGGAATGCAGAGGAATGCATAGTCCACTTTAGAGAGGACAAGTCAATGCAATGGTAAGATGTTGTTACACGGGCCTGTAACAATTTTGTTTCCCCGGGAGGTCTTTGGAACAATGAAAGTGAAAAGTAACTGAAAACAGACACAGTTGCTGACTTCAGCCAGCATCCCCAGTTCCTAGAAGGGTTGTCTTTAGAGCAGGAAGGGTAAGTCCTGTCCTGAGGGCATTCAGGACACCTCATCACCTCCTCTTTCTCTGTCTGGAAACCTCCTATTCAGCCTTCAAGGTCCCACTTAAGCAGTACCTCCTTCAGGGAGTCTTCCTGCTCCTGCCCGGGCACTTTATGGGCCTCAGTCATGGATTTAGTGATTTTCCAGGACTGTAGTGGGATTTGTCAAGGACAATCCAAATTTCATGTCATTTGCTTCTTTAAAAAAATAAAAGGTGATTCAATGAATGTGTAACTACATGTGATTTCATGTTTGGACTCGAGAGAAGGCAGAAAATAGCCTCTGTCTGACCACGTGACCTCATCTGTGGTTTGGAGAATACAGTCACCGTAATTACAGCATTGACCACATGGTGTAAGTTTCCTCCCCTTCCCTCCTCTCTCTCTCCCTCCCAATCTCTCTCTCTCTCTCTCTCACACACACACACACACACACACACACACACACACACACACACAGTGAGTTCTTCCTGGCAGATCTTGATAATCTCTTAAACAAATAAAGGAGAAAATCTGTGAAATGGGTGGAATAACCATGCTTCGGATGAACAATGGCTATAAAACATTCTGAAAGCAAACGGAGACTGTCTGAAGTGGGGGACAAGGAGCAATTAACAGCCACTCATGACTTGCTCTGGCGCATGCCACCGGCTTTCTGTTTGTTACTCAGCAACCCAGACAGCATGAAGCTCAGAAAGGTGAAGTAACTTCGCCAAGATCAGCCAGACAGGAGTGGCAGAGGAGGTTTCCAATCCAGGTCCATCCAACGAGAAAACTGGGTTCTCATCAGCATTCACCTCACCTCCCAGGTGCCCAGGGGCCATGAGCCCCCAGGTCATCCAAGAGCACCTGGGTTCCCTGCTCCCTTCCCTCCCTTCCAGGCATTTCCTTCCCTGCTATAAACCCACTTTCATCGCTGCTGCTGTTGCTGATCCTTGGAGAGTACCTGCAGCTGGTTTCCAAAGCTGTCCCACATCTGGGGCCAGGTTTCCTGTTTCAGACAGAACCTAAAGATGCGTGTCATGCCTTCCCCAGACCATCCCTCACTCTCCGGAGCTACCACAGACCACTGGCTCATCTAGCACAGTCTCTTTCAAGTATCCTACTTTTCCTTTGTTTCCAAAAGCATTTTCTCATTCTGTTAACCGAGTCCTGAGGACCACACAGAGGTTGAGAAGTAGACACGGTAGAGATTTTTCACCCCCATTTTGCAGATGGGAAAATGGAGATTTGGCTAACCAGCAGGAGATCCCCCAGCTAGCAAAAATGCCAAGCTGCGGCTACACAGGATCTGCAGGCCACCTGCCCGCAGGTGGGTTTGTCTTGACCATGGAACAGATAGAACAGCAAAGGAGGTGAACATCTTCACAATGCTCACGCCAGGAGGTAATGGCTTCTGCAAACAAATGTAAATAGCTTAATGTCCCTCTTTAATGTGTTCATTGTCATGCACCATTTACGACCTGGTGAAAGAAAAACACACAAGGACATGTGGTCTCTAAATGATGTCACTGCAAGGGCTCAAAGTCCCCTGAGGGCAGGGCAGGGTCCAGGGCCGAGTTCAAGCCTGGCAAGCCGAGTGGAAGATTCAGCCGCCATCAGCATGGCAGGTGCCAAGGGCCTGGAGGGCCTGTTCTTTCCCAAAACTCTCTGCTGCGGTCAGGGGTGCTCTGCACCACCTTGCCCTTACCTCCAGGCCATTTCTCATCCACTCCTCCACTCCCTGGCTTCCTCATTCTTCAGTTCTCTTCAGTTGATTCCCTGGAGCTAAATACTTCTAACACCACTCAAATCAAAAGATTGCTCTTAGGGCACTGGGGGCCTCAGTGGCTGACCGTCTGTCTGCCTTTGGCTCAGGGCATGATCCCAGGGTCCTGGGATGGAGTCCTACATTAGGCTTCTTTCAGGGATCTGCTTCTCCCTCTACCTATGTCTCTGCCTCTCTCTGTGTGTCTCTCATGAATAAGTAAATAAAATCTTAAAAAAAAAAAAAAGATTGTATTCATCAATAGGGAGGAGCATTTCTCTCCAAGATCCCCATCAATTATCCTAGTTCATTCTTACCACTCCAGTGGGGTAGGGTTAAGCATTATGATGTCCATTCTTTAGTTGAAGAAACTGAGGCTCAGGATCCCAGTAGCCCCGCCCCCTGCCATTGCCTCAGTGAAGCTGGGAGAGATGATCTAGGTTACCTGGTCTGAAGGCTGCTGTCCCATTTTCCTTGGTCCCACTGCTCCATACATATACCCAGCCCACTTTGTTCAGCTCTCCTGTCTTCATCGCCCCTCCCCCCAGTTTTGGCATCATGGGCCCCCTTGGCTTCTTGATTTATGATTCCTGAGCCAGTCTGATCTGCTTCCTTACAGAAATGGAGAAACCAAGGCCCAGGGAGGAGCAGGGCCTGGCCTCAACACCAGTGACATAGGATGACTTGGGGAGGACCCTGCCTGGCAGCTTTCCCCCATTGTCCTACTGTGTGTGTAACAGAAATTGAAGAGGTAGCTCCAGCCAGGCAAGGACTCCCAGGATCAAGTGTAGATACCATTCCTGGGCCCCTGCAAATGTGCCAGCATGGGGCAGGGGGCAGAGCTGACCTGGTGGGACGTTGGCTCAGTGACTAGCATGGCAGTCAGACTTTTGTCTGGGCTGATCTACTCCAATAAGCCTAGAAGTTTTATGGTTCCAAGGCCTCTTTTTTTTTTTTAAAGATTTTATTTATTTATTCATGAGAAAGGCAGAGACACAGGCAGAGAGAGAAGTGGACTCCCTGCAGGGACCCCAATGTGGACTCAATTCTGGGACTCCAGGATCATGCCCTGGGCCAAGGGCAGGTGCTCAACTGCTGAGCCACCCAGGTGTCCCTCCAAGGCCCCTCTTCACACCCACCTGCTGGGCTGGGTCTGTTCTGAGATGAGTGGGGCTGAAGGAGACAAGAGTGAGGGAGATGCAGGGATGCTTCCCCCCATGCACACACTGCACATAGTCCCACTCACTCCCAGTCATAACCTGTGGTTATGGTATGATAGTCACCATCTACCCCCACCTACCTTCCTTCTCCCCCAACCACCCTCCATCCAGTGCTTAAGAGCTTGGGAGCCAGACTGTCCAGGGTTGGAATCCAAGGTCAGCCTTCTCTTCCTGTCATTGAACAAGCCTTCAATCATTTATTTGTAGAATGGGGATAGTTACTTTTACCTCATAGGGTAGATGAGGTATCAGGAAGCTACTTAGCACCAGGCCATATACAGCTATAGTTGTTACTCTTACTTTCCTTAACTCTGGAATCCCTTCTCTCTGTCGTACACATACATCCCCGGAAGCTAACCCACAGGCTGTCCTCAGCCAGCTGACCCACCCTCGTGGCCCTCCCACCTCTGACCCCTCTACTCCAGGCAGCCTGGGCCCCTCAAGGCCTGGGCACAAGCCATGTCTGCCCAGAATGCCCTTACCTCTACCTCTTCATAACTCCAACTCCCACCCCTTCCTTCAAAAGTCCCACCTCCTCCAGGAAGCCTTCCCTTTCTGACCTCTGATCTTCCTCCTGTGTGTTGCTGAGGCCCTGTGAGTCACTGCCACTTAGTCCTGCCTTGGAATTCCTGATTCTGTTGGAAAAAAAGCCTCTTCCTACTTCCGCTAAGAGTCTCTTTCAAGCAGATTCAGGGCACTCTAAATTAACCCCCTGATTCCTGTGCCACCCCATGCCCCAGTGCCTGTAGCCACCCATCCCCCATCTATCTGGAGCTGGAAATAGGGCAGGGTCGAGACCATGAGGTACAGGCTAGTTATCCAGATGGACAGACAGGACAATCTACAAATTGAGAGAGGCTGGAAGGACTCCCTCTCCTCTGTTATTGGGATCCCAGAAACAGTTCTGCTAAGGGATGGGGAAGGATAGAGGGTTATCTGGAGCTGAAGGTTCCTGCTTGGGGGTACTTAAAAGTCCACCTTTAGGAACAGTTGTCAAGGTAGGCCTTGCAGTCTATAAGACAGCAGCCTGGGAGGCAGAGGGACAGGACTCAGACTCCCCACTTTTCATGCGGACTTGTCTGGGAGGCCCTGAAAGGTACTCTGGGAACCAATCTCAAAGGTAGAAAAAGGGCAGGGGGTAGATCCCACCCAACATGAAGAGATAGCATTCAAGAAGTCCAGTAGCTTTGGCTCCAGGGAACTTTCTGGCAGGTGATCAAAAGTGGTAGGCAGAAGCTTGTCAGCACTGGTCAGGATGGGATAGAAGGATCCCTATATTGGGTGAAAGAAAGACCAAAATTCTCAGATTCTTCTAGGCTCTGAGAGTTACTGTCATCAATGTAAAGATCTGGAAATCTAGCTCTAAAATTTTATCACTTTAAGGTTCTGAAATGTTACAATTTCATGATTCTGAGATTTTTTTTAAGTTTTATTTATTAATTTAAGAGCATGTGGGAATGCGGGGGCTGGGGCAGAGGGAGATGGAGAGAATCTCAAACAGACTCCTCCTTGAGCATGGAGTCCCACCTGGGGCTGATCCCATGATGCTGAGATCATGACCTGAGCCAAAATCAAGAGTTGAATACTTAACCAACTGAGCCACCCAGGTCCCCCTGATTCTGAGATTTTAAAATATGATTCTATGTTTTAGAACAGCTCTGTTAGAAATATGATGCAAGCCACTCCTTGAATTTTAAATTTTCTAGTAGCCACATTTTTAAAAATACAAAGAAACAACTGAAATCAATTTCAGCAATATATCATATTTGATTCAATATACCCAAACTATTAGCATGTTGACATGCAATTAATATAAAGACACTATTAATGAGATGTTTTAAATTCTTTCTTTTGTACCAAATCTTCAAAATCCATTGATATTTTACATTTACAGCACATCTCGATTCAGACTAGTCATAGTTCAAGTACTCACTGGCCACATGTGACTAGTGACTACACTGTTGGACAATGGTTTAGAAACCTAAAATCTATGCCTCATTTTCTAAAACTCTAGGATGCTGTGCCTCCAAGATTCTAAAATTCTGCAGCATCCTATGGTTCTATAATGTTACAATAGTGATTCCACCAGATTTGAATGTTTTTCCAAGTCTGCCCCAAGTCTGCTTGTGGATAAGGCTTGCCCCCAACATGTCTTTTGTGTGGATAGATATCCAGGCCCCTGCAGAGTCCCTGGGGAGTGAGGGGCAGGGAGCCCTCGCCTCGGCTGCCCCCTCCATCTGGCCCAGCCAGTGGCAAAGGGGGTGGGCGTGCCGGTGGGCCCAGGGTGCTGGCCTGTCTGTGTGGAGCTGCCTCACCAGCCATCAATCCGCATCATCATCTCTCCATCCATGTGCAGGAGCCTGGAAGTGAAACTCTTGCCTTTGAATCTTCTTGGGGAGGAGCCATGCCCCTGCCTCCCTCCCTTCGTTTCTGTCCACTCTGGAGAGCATCTGGGGATGGGGGCTACTGCAGCAGATGGAGCGGGGGAGTGTGGTGAAAACCCCAGCTGGAGGCCGTGAGGGTGGAACTGGTCTCCATTTGCTGGAGGCTGCTGCCGGAGGAGCCCCGAGGAGAGCAGAAGTCAGAAACCTACTGTCTAGGGCTAGGAGACCCAGGAGGGCTCCCTGAGGTCATGAGTTGTGCAGATGGGGAAACTGAAACCAGAGAGCAGAAAGGGTTTCCCAATCTGGGCATAAAGCAAGTGTTGTGCTCTGCCAGGAGGATGCCTTCTGGTTAGCCACGGGGTTCCTCTTCCTACTCCCAAGCTCCCTCTCCTGTCTCCGCTTGCAGGGAAAGCCAAGGTGCAAACCTGGCGCGGCAGGATGTCAGGGCAGCTGCGGGGAGGCCCCACAGGTGTTTCCTCCAGGTGAATGACTACTTGGTTGGTGGATTGTCATGCCAGGCCCAGAGACCCCCTGGCTCTAGCCCGGCCCCCAGGCTCTCGGGTCCTTCAGAGGGCCTGGGGATTGGGGGCTTGGGTCTGGGCGGGAGTCTGGGTGAGGCAGAAGCTGGAGCTGGACTTTGAGGGGCTCAGCCGATGATGATCTGCCCGGCCCCATTACAGTAAAATCATTAGTTATGTTTTATGATCAAGGTTTTCACATAATTTTGCACGTCCTCTAGCTCTTCATCCCTTCGGAGTCCTCCTGCAGCCACAGACAGTCCCATTTCAGCCCCACGAGAGTGCAAGAGGAAAGTTGGACAAGACCCGCCACCAGCACCTAAACTCCCAGCCCAAATGCCATGCAGAGAGGGCCGGGTGCTAGAGCTCGGTTACAGTTCCATTTTCTCCAGGTGGGGAAACTGAGGCCCAAAGAGATGCTCTGACCTGTCTCAGGCAACAGAGCCCAAGAGAGGGACTGGATCTCTGCCACTGGCTGCCTGTGGGGGATCACCTATCTGCACCCATCTGGGCAGCCTCCCCCACCTTGCCCCGGCCCCTGGCACCCAAATACTCTGCAGCTGAGGAGACAAACATTAGGAGTCACCCGCAGCCACATTTTCCATGGGCTGCTTCCAGGCCGGGTTTCCCCTCTGAGGAAAGCCCCAAGGTTGCTCTGCATGGTCAGGAGAACCGGGGAGGAAATGACAAAGATCCTGCTGCAGAGGGCGGCAGAAAACAGCCCAACCTTTGGCCTCTAGGGGTGTGGCTGTGCCAAAGTGGGGGTAGGGGCCAGGTGTGGAGGGGAGGGGCAATTGGAAGGTACACCTGGAATCTAGATTTGGAAAAGCACAATTTTTTTTTTAAGATTTCGTTTATTTATTCATAAGAGACACACAGAGAGAGGCAGAGGGAGAAGCAGGCTCCCTGTGGGGAGGTTGATGCAGGATTCGATCCCAGGACCCCAGAATCATAACCTGGACCGAAGGCAGATGCTCAACCACTGAACCATCTGGGTGCCCCAGAAAAACGTAAACTTTAGAGTGAAATGAGCCTGGGGTGAGTCCGAGTGCTGCTACCGAGTAGCCATGTGATCTTGTGCCTGTGGCTTCACCTGGACGATCTCCGCTATTAATTGGCAAAGACCCATCTCCAGGCTCGTGGGAATCTGAGCGCACGGAAACTGTGCCCACGGTTCAAGCTGAATAAATGTTAGTTTTCACCCAAATGCCCTTCCTCCTGGACCAATCAGTCCTGGGGGCCCCCTATCTGCCACGCTTGGCTACTATAAATATGCTCCATAAATACTCGCTGAATAAACGAATGAATGATTGTTGCCAGCCAAAAATACAACAAATTTAGAGGAGGGCTTTGAAGTAGTCTATCAGCATATCTGACAGACTGTCACAACTCGCTGGGTGGCCTCATCTGTTAAAGAATATAATAGCAGCAAATGCTTGTTAAAGTATTCACTGTGTGTCAGGTATAGCCGAGGACCTGAGAACACTTAGTTCTCCCAGCAGCACTGAGAAGATGTAATGTGTTATAGATGGGGGAACTGAGGCACAGAAAGGCTAAATAGCCCCAAGGTCACCTTGCTGGGTGGTGGCTGCCCCTAGGCATGGACCCAGAGTTCCTGGTCTTTGCTCAGAGATGGCCAAGGGCCCTTTCGAACTCTCCCTTCCAGCGTCCCCTGACCAGGACTCCTCCGGGGCAGGGGTTCTCTTTCCTGGGCTGGTGCTAACTTTGGGCTCCCCATGAGTTTTGCAGGAACCTGCAAATCAGCTGCTGGGAGTGTATGGGGGAGATAAAGTGGCGATCGGCCCACTCCAACACTGTCACCCGGGGCCCTTTGTCAGAGGCAACTTCTCATAGCTTCTCGGCTGCTTGCTGCCTAGAGGGAGGCAGGCAGCAAGGCCATGGGGATTTGGGCTCCAGCTCCTTTGTTCTGCCTCAGCTCATCCTCCCCCTTCCCTGCTGCAGCTTCTGGACCTTCCTCTTCCTGGTGCAAATGCAGATCTTGAACTTGAGGTTCACTCTCAGGCAGACTTTCCGGCATGAGCATGATAACTCAGGGCTGGGAATCCAGGGACTGAGTTTTCTGCGCTGCCAAAAACCCAGGGGTGCTTTTCTCTCCAGGTGGGCAGATTTGTAGAAAATCTGCTCCCAAATGGTCAGGTATATGCCAACAACGCAACAATACACATCAGTTTACAGAGACGCTCCACAGAGATCACACTGTTCCGTCCTGACCACTCTGGTTAGAGATGGGTTAGATTGTTATCATTCCAATTTAAGAGAAGAGGAAACTGAGGCCCAGGAGAATCCTCCTGGTGCTTGTTCATGATTATGCAGGCATTCAGAGGCAGATGCAAATGTTTCCCCAAGGCTCCAGAGACTGTATGGCAATAATAACTACTATTGTCAACATTTACCAAGCTGACTAGGCCAAGAACTCTTCTCTTATAATCCCCTCAACAATTTTAAGTAGTGACCCCCATGCTACAGATGAAGAAACTGAGGCTTGGAGAAGCAAATCACCTGCTCAAAGTTCAGTTATTTGTAACCACCAGGCAGAGTGTCAAAGTCACATTTGAACTCAAATTCTATCTGGCTCCAAAGTCTCAAGTCTTAAGAGGCAAGACAGGGCTGCCTCCATCTGAAGTGGAGGAGTCACCCTGTTTCCCAAAGTGGGGCCTGGGATGAGCCTGGCCTCACTCCCTGATCATGGTGCTGCTTCAGGCCTGGTACACACAGCTCCTGGGAGCCCCTCTGGCGACAGGTACCACCAGACTTTGGGGACACATTGGGGTCACATCTGAGTGTGAGCCCCCTCACACGTAATAGCAGCCCCTGGTCTAGGCTAATGTGGTCCTGCGACAGCCTCACAGATGAGCTCACACATATGTGCACAGTGCTTCCTTTCCTCCCCACTTACTCCCTCTCTTCTTCCCCCTGCCCCTCCTTCTTTCCTTCCTTCAATCAAACACCAGCCAAGTAGCCCTCTTATTTCTACACACAGACATTCACTTCTTTTGCCAACCTCCCCCAGTGCAAAATGGAGATGTAGAACCCCTGTTCAAAAATAAGAATTTCAAGACAGTGACAGCAGAGCATTTGAACAGGTGTAGGGCCTAGTGTGAGTGCACCAGGGGGTGTGAGTGCACAGGGGGCACACCCATGCACTGGCCTTGGCCCAGCTCTGCTCACTTTCCCCTTCTAAATCTAGCTCCCTGCTCCTTACCCTCCTATCTCATCCTTGAACATTCCAAGCTCTTTCTCACCTCAGGACTTTTGTAAGGGCTGTTCTCCCTGCCAAAAATCCTTTTCCCAATCTTGTCTCATAACTGGATCTTCCTCAATGTTCAGGTCTCAGCCCAAATGCCACCTCCTTGGGGAGACCTCCCTGATCCCTCAGTCTAAAGTGGCCACCATCCCTTCCCTGTGCATGACGATCTGTGACCTCGAATGTACTTGTCAGTTTACTGTTCGTTGTTCCTCTTCTCCCCTTGGATGTTGGCTCCACAGGCAGGGCCCAAATCTGTCCTGTTCATCATTGAACTCCTGGGGCCCAATCCAGTGCCTGGCATCTAGTAAGTTTCAGGAACTACTTGTAAAACAGTGAATGAATGAGTTAATGGACACAGACACCCTAATACACACATACATACACACACCCCCACATCTACTCCCACTCTCCTTCTACCACCCAGACAAGCACTGGGGGCTCCCCAAATATCCTGGTGCCCCAGATGCCCCAACACAAAGATCCGGTAAGACCCAGAAGGGCAGGATCCTGAGGCCCCAAAACAAAGACACACAGAAGTGGCAAGGCCTGGATAAAAGAAAAAGAAAAATATAGAGAAGGAAGGAAAGAGGAAAGAAGAGAGACGTAGAGCCAGAGGAAGGAGAGAAGGTAGACAAAGAGGGGAGAACAAGTTAGGCTTGGTGATAATCCTGTTTCTTCTCTTTATTAGCGAAACTAATAATTACTATTAATACCTGGCCCCTCCCTGGCCCTTTCATCCAGGCTGGTGGGGAAGTTTTGAAGATGAAAGTCTGGGGGTGGGGGTGGGGTGCTCTCAGATGCAGTTTCCAGGGCTTCACAACCACTAATTAAACCTGGCAGCCCCCTCCAATTACCCCTCCCTATGCCCCCCATGCTGTGCCACCTGACTCAATGCCTTTCCAGGTGGGAAGCCAGCTGAGTAGCTGTGGTTGGGGACGAGGGACTGTCAGCAGAGCAGATCATGGGGAGGTGCCAGAAAGAGGAACCTCACACCAGGTGGCACTGAAATTCAGGAACCCTGCCCCCAGCTGAAATTACAGCCTGTCCCTGAGGCTGGCCTCCCCACCCCCACCTCAGGGTCTTGCCTCTGGGCCCTGCCAGATGGCAGTGGGGGGAGTGCCATGGAGAAGGAGGATCTAACCAGACAAAGAGAGGGTCAGCATGTCCAACTCCTCCACACAGTCTCAGGACCACCCGGTCCTGGTCTCTGGCACCCTCAGAGGCTGTTTCGTTCCACCTCCCTCAAAGAGGCCTCCCCTTCCCAGCAGCTGTGATTGACAGCAGGCTCCTCTGCACATCTGCTGCGATGGGGCCCTTGCTACCTTCCATTCGTAAGCCACCTGGACTGCGGGCTGGGTGACCTCCCCCAATCCCTCGACATTAGAACAATCTAGAGGCTCCTAAAGTTACATCAGCAGCCCAGACCTTCCAGTGAGCCTCAACTGTCTGCCCCATCTTTCTACTAGGAGGTCCTACAGGGAGCTGCAAAAGTAACAGGGCCTGAGCTTCCCACCCTCCACAGAAATCATGACCTCTCCAGGCTCCACCACCTTGGTAAATGGCCCCACTGTGCACTCACTGCTCAAAATCCTATAGATTCTACTTCCAATCCAGCTCTCGGATCTGGATTCAGTCCTCCCATCCTTACAGCTACTATCATGCTCCGAGCCACCATCTCTCACCTGCATGACTATCTTTACCTGATTCTCCTAATGAAGGCAGAGTGAAATTTGAAATACACAAATCAGAACAACCCATACCCTGCTTCAAGCTCGTGGCTGCCTTCCCATGGCACCCTCCCCACCAGGGCCCACCAAGCTCCTGGCTTCCTGGATGATCTTACCTCTTTCCCCCTCTTTGCCTGCCCCCTCCTTCAAGCTTTTCTCTGCGTTGGCAGCCCTCATGCTAGCTATGTCCTTTGGTTGTGCCTTCTCACCCTCCAGGTCTCTTCCTCGGAGTCCAGTCCCTACCCCCCTCCGAGAGAATGAGGCCAGCCCTGTGGTCATCTGGAGTCTGGGTTGGCCTCTTTCCCTCACAGCATTTCAGCTGGCTGTCTCTGCCACTAGATTCTGCTTTGGGTCTGTGCTATCCATTGCCTTATCATTTGCCAACACCTAGCACAGAGCCTAGCACGTAGTAGGCACTCCACAAGTGTGCTGAATGGGTAAATGCCCCAGAATCCATATCCTGGTACCCCCAACCCATTGCCTTGCTCTTCCCTCCAGGGTGACCCGGAGCAGGTGCTCTGAAAGCCGGCCCTGCAGCATGGTGAAGTGCAGAGCCTAGGTTCAGATCCGGGATGCCTGGCAGCCACCTCTAACCACTTAATCCACTCAGAACCAGCCCCGAGGACCAGACCTTGGGTATGTTCCTGACCTTCTCTAGCCTTGGCTACCTCTCTGGAAAATGAGGATAAAAATCTGAGCTCCTGGGGATAAGATGAGGCATAAATGGAGACTACATTGCCAAGGCCATCTCATGACCGTGTCCCAGGTGGATGTCCTGACTGAAGTACAGATTTACACACACAGATTCACACTCATACCCCCCAACCAACTTCTGGGCTCAGAAACAGAGGAGCGGGTCCCTCACACAAGAGCATCCCCCCACACCAGCCTCAGCCAAGGCCGGTCCTTCCCCGCAATGTGGGGATCATGCGCCATCTAGTGGGGAACCTAGGCGGGAGCAGGCATTCTCAGCCCCTCTGATCCGCTCAGGGCTGGGAGGGGCTGGGAGGGGCGGGACGGGGCGGGGGGGGGGGGGGGGGGGGGGGGCGTCCTGTTACAGCTCCCTGGGACCGCTGCCTTGGTCTCCCTCCCTGGGCAGAGCTGGGCCTAGCAGCACACACAGGGACTGCCCATCCAGGCACTTAGCCTCTCACCCCTCAATCTGGGAGCCCACTCCCCACCACCCCCTCCCCTCTAGCCACACAGAACTTCTCCACGAATGATCCTAAGTAGATCCACATTTTATATAGACTCAAGACCTTCCCACAAGCTGTTTTCTCAGCCTGGGAATCTTCTCCCACCCTCTTCTCCCTGTCCTGGCTGACCCCTAGCCCCTACTCACTCTCTGGGCCTCTATTTAAACAGCACCTGCCCAGAGGCCCCTGACCAAGCTAGACTAGCCTTCTGTTGCCCCCCACAGACATCCCTCCCGCCCTGTTGCAAAGCCTGCTGCACATATGCCGTGCTTCTTGCCCATCTTCCTCCTTTCACAGAGACCTTGACAGAGGCCCTGTGATGCTTCCCTCTGCAGGGTAAGTGCTCAGAGGGCCCGGGGCCTGCACATTCAACCACGAGTGAGTCCTGTGAGCATCAGCAGCAGGCAGGTCACAGCCCGTGGAGGACAGAAACTGGAGGTTTCCAAGAAGGACACAGGGAGCTGCTCTGGGCCCCGCCCCACCTCCAAGCCCTAGTGCCCACTGGGCTACAACGGGTCTCTGATTCCTGGCTGTGTGTCTATGGTGAACTAGCTCACCCTCTCTGGGCCACAGCTTCCTCTTCCCATGCTTCCCTTGCTCCCTGTCACAAAACTTGTCTCCAAGGGGAGCAGAGGATGGAACCCATGAGCAAATTATAGTATGAACTGTTAGGGTGCTTGGGTGGCTCAGCTAGTTAAGCGTCTGCCTTCAGCTCAGGTCATGATTCCAGGGTCCTGGGATGGAGCCCAGCATCAGGTTCCCTGCTCAGTGGGGAGTCTGCTTCTCCCTCTTCCCCTGCTTGTGCTCTCTCACTCTCTCTGTCAAATAAATAAAAACTTAAAAAAAAATATGAACTCTTGCTAGACAGGGGAAGTATGGAGCATTCCAGCCTGGGCTGGAGGACCCAGCAAAGGGCTGGGTTTGGATTTCTCAGGGAAATTCCCTATTCTTCATTTCCTCACTCAACAGATACTTAGAAAACACCCAGATTGGAGATTTAAAACATCGGGGCTCTGGAGCCAGATCACCTGGGCTCAGATCCCTGTGTCACTACTACTGATGGCTGTTGGCTGATTGTTTCCTCCATTGTAAGTGAGGGGAATTAAAAAAAATTCTGCCTCCAAGGGTGATTGAAAGGACTCAGTGAGATGCTACAGGCACCTGTCCCTTAGCCCCTGGATGCTCTCATGACCCCAGTCATCCAGCTGGGGCCTGGCGTGCTGTAAGTGTGCAATTAACATAGGGGCCATTGTTGCTACTATTGTTCACCGGGCAGCTGCAGCTTGTCACTAAGCTCTGCTGCCTTCGCCTGCCGCCCTGCACCCAGGGCCTCCCTTGTTGCTGCCACTCTGGTCCCTGTGTGGCCCTGGTAGCTCCTCTTTGGTCCCCCCACCCCCACTCCCGCCTTCGATTCTCCTTCGGTTCCTCAGAGCCTTCTGGAATTCTGCCCTCGGGAATTCCAGGCCATCAGCAGTGGGATTTCCTCTCTCTCAGTGTCTTCTCTGGACTTTCCCATCCTGTCCTAGAAACTCTGGCTCTCCCCCGAGGATGCTGCATCTCCCTGCAGGCCTCCCCGTGGCTTCCCCTTTCTTCTGCAGCCTGTGGCAGCAGGTAGGAACCACAGCATGTGGGCATGTTGTCCTCTTGCTTCTCGTTATTTCCAGGCCACCCCCCCCCACACACACAAAGGGCACCAGTTTTGAATCTTGTCACCGCATACGTGTAGCTAGCATGCGCTACTCCACTTCGGTGAAGACATCTACCAGCCCTTGGGTCCCATCCTGCCACCCTTAAGGACTGTCCCTGGACTCAGGATCACTCTCAGTCAGTCGCTTCCTGTTTTATCCTGTTTTAGTTCTTGGTCCTTTCAAGACCAAGAACGCAGAGGATGCTATCACCCTGGCCTCTGGGCCCTTGATCTGTTCTTCTCTATGAAGAGCCACTCCCTCCCATGGTTGTCACCAGTGCCTGCGACTCCTCTTTCAACCGACATCTCAATTCCGTGCCCCTCGGCCCCTGACCTGCACCCAAAGTATCAGCAGGTAATTGACTCCAGCTGTCTCAGCTGTCCCTTGCCCCATCAGAACCTCTGATTGTTTGGCCCCATGGTCTTTATGGTGTCCCTTAGCCCCTGGATGCTCTCATGACCCCAGTCATCCAGCTCCAATGGCATGCTTGGTCATGATCATTGCTCCTGTACACTCACCCTCATTCTCCTGCCACTCTCTCGAGTTCTCTTCTCTCGACAAAACCACAGCTCTGGTTAAATCCAATGCTCTGTTTATGCAGTGGCTGCATCTGTGCAGCTGAACAGGGCTGGAGAAAACAACAACCACCAACCTTAAGTGGGCCCGTAATGCTGCCTCCGAATTCTCCTCTAGTGCCCTAGATCTTAGTGGCCATCACAAGCCTTCTCCCACCTTCAACCTCCCATACTCCCCCCCCTCACCCATCTCCAGCCTTGTGCTACTTCCCTGATGAGAACACTTGAGCTCCCACCCCGACACACGCTTGCCCTGCAGCACCTCCCCTCTCCCCCGTTTGCACAGACACACTACCCACGCTCCTGTGGAAAGCCAATTCCTCCCTGTGGACACTAAAGCCCAGCAAATCTCACCTGCTCAAGGACACAGCGCCTTCATCAAATTTTCACTCTACTAGTAGACCATTCCCAACAGTGTACAAATATGTTATTGATACAACCTTTATTTTTTTAAGATTTTGTTTATTTTTTTTTTGAGGGAGATCGAAAGTGAGAGAGAGCATGAGCTGGGGAAGAGGCAGAGGGAGAGGGAGAAGCAGGCTTCCCACTGAGCAGAGAGCCCAATGATGTGGGACTCAATTCCAGGACCCTGGGATCATGACCAGAGCTGAAGGCAGATGCTTAATTGACTGAGCCACCAGGTGCCCCAAGACAACCTTTAAAAAGAGAAACCAAGGGGATCCCTGGATGGCTCAGCGGTTTAGTGCCTGCCTTCGGCCCAAGGCATGGTCCTGGGGTCCCGGGATCGAGTCCCACATCAGGCTCCCTGCATGGAGCCTGCTTCTCCCTCTGCCTGTGTCTCTGCCTCTCTCTCTCTCTCTCTCTCTCTCTCTCTCTCTCTCTCATGAAGAAATAAATAAAATCTTTAAAAAATAATAAAAAGAGAAACCGAAAGAACCTCTTGAGCTCATCTCTCATCCTGTCCTTTGTACACGTTACTTTCAATCCTTTCTTAAATCTACTCCATTCAAACGTTCCCTTGATACACACACACTGAAACTGCTCTTGTCCAGGTCCCCAGTGCCCTCCATGTTGCTGCATCCATGCACATTCTCAGCCCCACCTCACATCTACCCCTCCGTGCTGTGGCATAGCTACCTCCTCCCTTCTCCTTAGTTCCTCTTCTTCACTTGGCTTCCTGGACACCCCCTCCCCCATATTCAGTTTTCCTCCCATCTGGCCGTTTCCAACTTCTTTTTCCTTGGCTATCACCTCCTCTTATCCCAACGGTCTGATGCTCAGTCCCTGGACATCTTCTCTATCTGCACTCAGTCCCTCAGTGGTCATCAATAGTCTTATGATTTCCAGTAATGTTTAGATGCTGAAGACACCTCTCCTCAATTCCAGACTCATCTATCCCAAAAACCTCCTTGGCATCTCCACTTCGATGTGCAAAAAACGCCTTAAACTCGGACCTAAGATTGAGCATCCAGTCTTCCCCCCAAAACCGACTCCACTCTCGGACTTCTCCAACCTAGCTGATGGCAATGCCATCTTTCCAGTTGCTCCAGCCATAAACGCTGGAATTGTCTTTGACAATTCTCTTTCTCTTGTGCCTCATGTGTAATCTAGCAAGAAATCCTGTTGGATCTTTGGAATATAATCAAATTTTGATCGCTTTTTTCTGCCCCCACTGATGCCACCTGAGTCTCAGCTACTAATATCTCTCCCCTCTAAAGTGGAACCCCTCTTTATATTTTTAAAAAAGATTTTATTTATTTATTCATGAGAATACACAGAGAGGAGAGAGAGAGAGAGGCAGAGGGAGAAGCAGGCTCCATGCAGGGAGCCTGACGTGGGACTCGATCCCGGGTCTCCAGGATCACGCCCTGAGCTGTAGGCATCGCTAAACCGCTGAGCCACCAGGGCTCCCCAGAACCCCTCCTTCTATGTTAGCCCCTCACCTCCACCCCCATCGGGAGTCTAATCTCCACAGAGCATCTTCAATGATCTTACTAAGTCAGAAGTCAGATTCTGTCATTTTTTTGCTCAAAACCCTCTGATGGCTCCATTCAGAATTAAAATATATATATATATATACACACACACACACATACATACAGACACAACCTACTTCTCGGCCCTTCCCCATATCTCCATCTATACATTCTCTCTTCCATATGTTAGAGAGATATATGGAAGTGGCTATTTTAAACATAGGGGCTTTGCAGTCAGAATTCTAAATCAGCCACAAATGTGTGATCTCAGTGATCCCTTATCTGTAAAAAGAAAAATCAAAACCGTTATCTAGTTGATAATTTTGTGAGGATTAAATGAAGCTATGCATATAAATTGCTCAGCCCGAGCTAGTATACAATAAATACGGAATAACTTCTTATTCTGCCGAGTACACGTAGGAGACCCAATCTCTGATGATCGCGGTTGTTGTTGTTATTACCCTCCACGCCACGAGGAGCGCTGCTGCCCCCGGGCGCACGAGGCCCGGGGTCAGGATACAGGAAGTCCTTCTAGCCGCGGCCGCGACTGTCTTTGCACACTGGTCCGCGTCACTCAGTAGATGTCGCTGCTTCGCGCGGCCTCCGAGGCCGACCCGCTCGCAGCGACATCGCCTCCTTTGGTGCTCTCTTCAGTGAACCGCCTTTCCCGAGGGCGAGTCTTCAACTCCGTGGAAACGCTCAAAGCGGGCACCTTCCGGGAGCCGGCCTCGCGGCGTGACCTCGGGCGTACACTTCCGGGGATGCGGACGTGACCCGTCGCCCCGCCCACTCCCGCTCTCTCTTTCCGGTCGCGGAGTCTGAAGAAGACGCGCAGGTAGGAGGCCTGGGCGAGGACAATCGAGCGGCATCCTGTGGCAGGGGCCACCCGTCGGGGCTGGGGTCGTGGGCCCGGGGGGCTTCGGCGGCAGCCGAGTGAGGTGCGGGCGAGAGGGGCGCGGCCGGCCGCCCGCAGCCCGAGGGGCGCGCCTTGTCTCGGAAGGAGGCGGGCTTCCCTCCAGGAGGGGCCTGTGAAGTGGGAGTGAGGGGAGTGAAGTGAGTGCGGCTCCGGCTCCAGCCGGAGAGGCCCCGGCAGGGGCCGCGCGGCAGGCGGGTGGCGAGGGCGCGCGGACCCTCGTCGGGGATGGCCTGTCACTTGTGCTCCGCCGGCCGCCTGGGCGGCCCCAGGCCCGACCCCGGATAACCTAGTGCGTTTCCTGGTTGGGGATACGGGGTTGACCGCGGCCCCGGTCCCATAGGGGCGGAGTGAGGAGCTCGAGGAGGGAATCCGGAAGGACGGCCCGTGTGGGTGCCCTCCGGGGTGACTGCGGAGCCTCGCACGTTGCGAGCCCTGGGCGCTTAGGGCGCGCTGCCCCGAGCCGGAAGGGGGGGCGGGGAGCGTGCCTCGCTGGCCTGAGCGCTGTCTGTGGGACTCTGATGCGACCTCCGAGGACCGTTGTCAGCACCGCTCTGGGGCGCCTCGGGCTGGGGAGAATGGGCATTTGTGGAGGGGCCGCTGGAGGGATCGGTGTTCGTGCCCCCTCAGCTGAGATCCGCCGGCGTCTTCCCGGGCTCCTCCCGGCCGACCTTGAAGCTCCACTTCCCGTGAGCGCTTGGCGCCCTCCTCACAGTTCTTGCTCTGCTGGATCTAATTGGGCGCGGGAAGTTAACTTTGGGTACACCCGAGGCCTGCGCTGGTGGCGCTTGCTGCGACCCCTCACTAGGCCTGTGGGGAGGGCCCCGGGGCGTCCGGGAGAGCAGCGGAAGTGCCCTCTCCAGCTCTGGAATGCGCGCGGTTCACGGGGCCGGGGCGTCCTGACACCGGAAGGGAGTGCGGGCCTGGGCGTGGGACCGGTGTTCAGGGTCAGCCTGGCTTCACAGACTTGGGCAAGGCCGCGCCTGTCCTCCGGAGGGGTACAGCCCGAGTCGCCCGAGCCCTTCTGATGTCCCCCGTCTTCTGAAAACGTTAGGAAATGGCTCTGGATCTTGACTCTCTGGAGGGCCGGGCGGGCCGAGGCTTTGATGGCCAAGTGGTCCTCTCCTAGCGTCCCACCTTATTATCCTCACCTGCGTTCCTCCTGCTCTAGTGTCCGCCTCCCCCAGGGCCTGTGACCGTGTAATTGCACCTCCATTGCCGGCCACGTCAGATTAGAGTTATAACTTGGTTTCGCTGACAATGAGTTTCGGGGATGGAGCATTTCTCTTAGCCTTCCAAGAGGATGTTGGATATTGCCTTCAATGCTCCATTCTAGTAAAAGTTTAAGAATTTGGTTTTAGTCAGTTTGTGGACTGACTAAAGAGGATAGCGGGAGATGGGTTGTCAGAGGATGGGAGATAGCATTTAAACTGGCTTTTGGAGGCATCTGGTGGAGCACAGGATAGAATAGGGGATGGAGCTAGAGGGATATGTGGGTAAGGGACCCTTGGATTCTAAGCCAAGGGATTGGTGCAGAGTTTAGGCAGCAGGTGTCACCAGTTATGGGTAGGTTATTGGCCTTGGTCTCGCACTAGCCTTTTTGGATGTGCTCTTACAGTCTTTTTTGAGCCTAAACTGTAAGTAAATGGTATGGGGGGTGGAGGGGAGGGCAGGAAACCAGAAGCAGTCCTGGCTTTAGAAGTATTATGAGATGTAGACCAGGAATCCCTAAACTTGGTTCTCTGCTCTGCAGCTGACCTGCTATGTCACCAAGAACAAGTCATCAGCAATTCTTCAGCAGGTATACTGAGGGCAGTAAGGCCCAGGGATGATTGCTTGGCCTAGATTTGCAGAGTGGTCAGTTGAACTTAAAGGTCTCCAGAGACCGAAGCCAGTGTGATGTTCATGCTTTTGAGGCCCACTTCTTAAAAATTTGAGGGCTACTTACAATCTGCTGTTAGAACTCTAAGCTGCTTTCCTATAAATGCTATGAGCTGAGCTTTTGGTAAATTCAGGAGAAGGGTTATCTCAAAGTACTTTGCTTTTTCAGCCATCAATTGAAAGCCCCCTAAATGCAGGGAGAAATGAGTTTTAGGCAGAGATGAGATTACACAGATCAGGGTGGAGGGAAACACGACACAGAGGAGCAAAACTTGGAGATTTCCTTTGATAGCCGGGAAGAAGATTGTGGCAACATCTCGTCTATTACTAATGTTGGATTCTTTTCCTCCTTTCAGAAATGGCACCTCGTAAGGGGAAGGAAAAGAAGGAAGAACAGGTCATCAGCCTTGGACCTCAAGTTGCTGAAGGAGAAAATGTGTTTGGTGTCTGCCACATATTTGCATCCTTCAATGACACTTTTGTCCATGTCACTGATCTTTCTGGCAAGTGAGTACCTGGGTGAAGAGGCACAGACCACACTGGCAAGGGTCTGGGGGAAGAAATGCCCCTGGAACTGGGTGGCTAATGGGATTCTCTTAAAAGAATTAAATAGAATGTTCAGATAAGGAAATGTGTTTGGGTGTTTGGCCACAAATATTGTGATTTCCCAGGCACTTGGATTATGAGAGAAAGAGATATCTTCTGTGCCCTCATGATCTTTAAAGTGTAATTATTTTTTTTTTGTATTTTTTTTATTGGAGTTCGATTTGCCAACATACAGTATAACACCCAGTGCTCATCCTGTCAAGTGCCCTCCTCAGTGCCCGTCACCCAGTCACCCCAACCCCCCGCCCACCTCCTCTTCCACTACCCCTTGTTCATTTCCCAGAGTTAGGAGTCTCTCATGTTCTGTCTCCCTCTTCTGATCATTTCCCACTCATTTTCTCTAAAGTGTAATTCTTGAATCTTCAATCTGTTCATACTTTGTAGGAGGAGGGGTAGACAGGAAGTCTGCTCTACATACAGGTTCTGGCTGTTACTAGCAAGTTTTAGTGACATGTGAAGTCACTCAAATTTGGTTTTCTCATATAAGGTGAGGTTAATAGTGCCTGTCTCATCAAGCAAGTGGGAGGATTTTTTTTTCTAAGATTTTATTTATTTATTTATTTATTTATTCATGAGAGAGGCAGAGACACAGGCCGAGGGAGAAGCAGGCTCCATGCAGGGAGCCTGATGTGGGACTCGATCCTGGATCCTGGCATCACACCCTGAGCCAAAGGCAAGACCCTCAACCTCTGAGGCACTCTGGCTTCCTGTAATTGGTAGGATTAAATGCAAAGGTAAATTTATATTGTCAATACAACGTTCAGTTATTTAGAGCCTTTGAACCCCATCAGGGCAGGACCCACAACAGTCTTGTTAGAAAGGAGTGTGCAAGATCATATCATGATCCCAGGGTCCTGGGATTGAGTCCCATATTGGGCTCCCTGCTCAGTAGAGCGTCTGCTTCTCCCTCTACCCCTCCCCCCGCTTGTACTCAAAATCTTTAAAGAAGAAAAAGGATGATACATGTTCAAGTTGACCTTCATCCTCTGCCATACCTGAACTGTGGCACTCTTTACTTTGTAGGATGGGATAAGCACTCAGGATCCTTGATGGATGCGAGAAATGACTGTGAGCTTTTGTTCCCAGGGAAACCATCTGTCGCGTAACTGGTGGGATGAAGGTGAAGGCTGACCGAGATGAGTCTTCTCCCTACGCTGCCATGTTGGCTGCCCAGGATGTGGCCCAGAGGTGCAAGGAGCTGGGCATCACTGCTCTCCACATCAAACTCCGAGCCACAGGAGGAAATAGGTACATAAGGCAGGGGCTGGATGGTGAGATCCCTGGGCATGGGTGCCAGAGCACCTGGATTTGAGGTTTGGTTTTTCTTTTGTGACTTTGCACAAGACATTTTGTGTTTGTATTTTATAGTTGATTGCTGCACCACTGCTTCTACTCCCTCCCTCCCTCCCTCCCTCCCTCCCTCCCCAACTTACTGTGTTTATTGAGCACTGAACTGCATAGTTGATATATTCTAGGCACTAGAAAAGAATGATGGAAAAGGTCAGCTGTAGCCTTTACTCTTCCTGTGTAGAGATGCCTAGGCTGGTAGGAGAGTCTGACTTTAAACAGCCTGAGTAGGGGAGCATGTGCTTTCCATTTGTGGCAAGTGCTGGGAAGCAAGAAGTACAGTGTGAGGAATGGGAGTTAGTGATAAAGTGTAATTTCATCTAAGACCTAAATATTGTGCCAGGAATTAGTCCAGTGAAGGAAGGGCAGGGGGAGAGTATTATAGCCAGATAAACCTGCAGGGAAAAGGTCTGAGTGGGAATGAACTTGGTACATCTATGGGAAAGAGTTGCATGAAGTGTGATCAGAGAGATAGGGAGGAGCAAGTTCCTGCTAGATCTTGAAGCAGTAAGGATTTGGACTTTAGCCAAAGAGGGTGGGGGGAGCCTAAGAACTTTTTAATAGTAATGACTTGATGAGACTGGGTTTGGTTTGGTTTTGTTTTGTTTTTTTGTGAGAGAGCACACATGAGGCTGGAGGTGGGAGAGAGACAGGAGGAGAGAGAATCTTAAGCAGACTCCATCCTCAGCACAACCCTGGGATCATGACCTGAGCTGAAATCAGCTGAAATGCCTGGGTGGCTCAGTGGTTGAGCATCTGCCTTTGGCTCAGGGCGTGATCCTGGGATCAAGTTGCACATTGGGTTCCTTGCATGGAGCCTGCTTCTCACTCTGCCTTTGTCTCTGCCTCTCTCTGTGTGTCTCATGAATAAGTAAATAAAATCTTAAAAAAAAAAAGTCGGACACTTGACCACCCGAGATACCCAGGTGCTCAAGAGATTGGGGATTTTAAAGATGACTGCTGTATCGGGGGCCCTTGGCTTTCTCAGTAACAGAGCACATGACTCTTGACCTTGGGGTCATGAGTTCAGGCCTCACGTTGGGCATAGAGTTTAATGTTAAAAAAAAAAAAAAATTCTGTGTGGGCAGTAGACCCGATAAAATGGTCCTCTGGAGGGATGCTAGTGTCTTGGTTTGGGGGGAAAGGAGGAGCTAGAAATGGACAGATCACCAAAAAAAAATTTACAGCCTTTGGCAAGAAGGACAGTCCCTTAAATGGGCTGCAGGCAGAGCAGAGCACAAATTGATCCGTGGGCCAGAAAGTATGAAAAGAAAACATACATGGCCCAGTAAGTTTTGCGTGTTTATTGTTTGGCCCTTTACAAAAAGTTGCAGATTCCTGAACTAGAGGGTTGTGGGATCTTAGAAAGAACCGCTGACAAGTTGGACAAAGCTTTTCTTAATGTAGATCCTCATTTCCTAGAACCAAGACCCCTGGACCTGGGGCCCAGTCAGCCCTCAGAGCCCTTGCCCGCTCAGGAATGAAGATTGGGCGGATTGGTAAGTACCCCCCTCTAGCTAGCACTTGGATTTGCTTTGAATCATTGACCCCAGAATGCTTGTGTTGTACCATTGGGATGCAGTGCCTGGTCTGAGGACTATTTGCAGGTTGGATTGTCGATGGGGGTCTCAAGGGGCACCATGTGACAATTTCTCCCTAAGCACCCCTACCACCTTGATGTAAACGCTGACCTTCCTTTCTGTACTGGGACAGCACAGTTTGGTTTCTGAACTGTTCCCACACTGCCTGGTGTGCAGGGCTTGAGACAGTGGCTGGTAGAACCTGAAGGGAGATGAATTGTCTCCCCTTTTCAGTGTTTCTTAAAGGAGCTGGCATTTTGTATGGTCTGTCCCCGAATTATAAGACCATCAGCATCCTTGGTCCCTGCCTACTAAGTATTAGAGCATGCCAGTCATTGTGATGATGAAAAATGAATGCAGGGAACAGCAACACCCATGGTTGAGAATCCCAATGAGTTCCCTACGTCTGTAATGCCTGCCCCCTCATGCCTGTGAGCTCCTGGCCCCTTAGAGCTCCTAAGAAGGTGTTATCCCTCTTTCCGGGCACATGGTAGCACCCTTCCATCTAGTGTTCTGACCTTTTCCTTAAATCTTAAGGTTTTGTTTTTTCAGAATATTTTCAACTTTTTATCTATTGGAAAAGAGGGAGTCTTTAGTTGCCCCTGTTAGGAGAATCTTTCCACTAGAGAGTCAGTGGGCTGGGTGTCAGAAAGCTGATTTCCCACTTGCTTCTGGCATCATGTAAGTTGAGTGCCTTTTCTGACCCTCAGTTTTCCCTTCAGAAAACTGAGTTCAGACCACATTAGAAATTTTGAAGAAGCACCAGATGGGGCAATCCATGTCTGTTATATACTGAAAATTCATGTGGGGAGCAGCGGGACTGACTGTTGGTGTGTTAGACCACTGGTCTAGGGAGGCCTGGACTCTTTCCCATCCATCTCTAGGCAATGATGTTTTCTCTTCCTCCCCACAGAGGATGTCACCCCCATCCCCTCCGATAGCACCCGCAGGAAGGGAGGTCGCCGTGGTCGCCGTCTGTGAACAGGATTCTTCAAACTATTTTCTGTTAATAAATTGCCTTTGTGTAAGCTATTTTGACTCTAGTCTTCTCTCCTTTGGGGATATTTGATTCTTTCTCCTAACTCCATTTGACCAGGGCATGTGTGCGACTGACCTGCAGTCATGGGTACAGGACAAAGCAGGAGGCATTTAGTAGATAGGAAAGGATGTAGATAACTTGCCAAACAGGAACATGGGAGGGATTGGTTAGGCCCCTGACATTGGACAGGGTGAGCCTGTGTTCTGTGAAGTGACTTCCTGGGAGGACTAGCCTAAGGAGAGAGGTAAGGTACCGGTGCTGCATGCAATTGGTCTTTTCCACGCTGCTTGTTGTGGCATTGTTGCCTCCATCATCTAAGCCGACCGAGGCCTTAGAGACCTTGTTTTGAAAGCAGAGATGTTGGTTCCAAAAATGGACTAATTCTTAAAGAGCCGGAGCAGAGTGGAAACTGTTGAGCCAAGTGTAGTCTGAGCAGAAGAGGAGGCTTCCAGACTTGAGCCATATATAAACACATGTGGGTGTATACTCGCCCCCCACACCTTCTGTGCAAATTGGGAGCACACTCTACCGCATCTTGCTTTTTCTCACTTGGCAGATCTTAGAGATTGTTCCACATCAGTACATAAAGTACATAGAGATTCAGTCACCCCACAAATACACACTAAGCCCTATTTTCATCAGTGATTAAAAAAAGTTTTTGCTCTCCGGAAGCTTGCATCCACCTCCGAGGACCCAGTGGCAGCAGATGGTACGGAGTGTTCTGCAAAAGATTAGCATAGGGCCCTGTGATGGTGGCTGCTACACTGTTGGATGGTTAATAAAGTGAGCTAGAGAGAAGAAAATTATTAATGTTCTGAGGAAGAGAACATAACATTTACAGCACTATCAAAAAAATCCACATGTGAATACCCACACAGTTCAAGCCTATATGTCGTTTGGGGGTCAGCTATACTCCTTCAAGGAGATGAGAGCACTTCAGCTTTATGGTACTCTTTCTAAAAACCCATAACGCAATTAGAGGACGTTCTGCAAAATACAGGGTTTAAGTCATCAAAAGTGATGAAAAATGAGAGAAGACCAGAGATTACAGAGACAATTAAAGGCAGCATTGGATCCTGAACCAGAAAGAAGGTATTAGTGTGAAAATTGGTAAAAATCCGAGTAAGGCCTGAAGTTCAATTAGTAATGTACCAATGTTAGTTTATTAATTTTGATAAACGTTTTGTGGTAGTGTAAGATGTTAATATTAGGGAAAACTGGATGAGTGGTATACAGAAAAGCCATATGATATTTATAACTTTTGGGTAAGTTTAAAATTACAAAGCAAAAATGTGAGGGAAATGAATGAGGGTACTTACAGCCTGGTTTCTAAGGCAGGATATGGTGTATAGACCCTCAAATGGTAAACTTGAGATTGCGGCTTGAGGGGAATAACCACTCAGCCATTTAATGAAAATTCCCATGATAACAGGCTGCCTCATGGGTTATAAAAAATAAGATGAAAGTGTTGAGCACAGTGCCAGGCTCTGAAGAAGCTACTGGTATTATGCCTGTTGAGTTCTTATGCCAAGGAGCTTGAATGACAGCTGGCTGGAATCCTGGTGGAAAAATGCTGGCGGTTGTTAGAGCATTCTTTTTTATTTCCTGTGATGGGACTTTGCAACTTGTCCTGCTGTTTCCTGGTAACCAGGGATGCAGTCAGTCAGGTCTTTGAAAGCAGTTCCTTTCAGGGTTTTGTTTGCAAGGAGAGCCAATTTGCGCAGCTTGGGTTGGAACAGAGCAGTCTGTTGGCCACAGGCATGCAGGGCAGGATTGGATGAGCCATCGCCCACCTGTGACACGGATCATGAGAGCCCAGCCTTGGCAGGTGAGCCTGATGCCATGAGCTACAGCTGCAACCTCAACCAGGACCCTAGAAAGGGTCCCTACTGCCCACCTGCCTCCTTTCTCTGTCCTGAGCTCCTATGAGTCTCTCAAACAAGCCTCCCTGTCTCCCCTCTGGCCCCTACCTACCCCTACACCACATGTTTCGTTATCTGGTCCAGCCACACACAACCCTCTCTCTGCTCAAGTCATACCTACTTCCCTTCACTTTTCAATTCTCTGGCCCTTCAGTCGTCTGCTCATGTTCCAGCTTGGCTCCTTCAGCATCTCTTCCCCCACCCCACCTCACTGTCTTCTGCTAATCTGTTAGAGTCAGTTCTTCATCCCTCTCAAAGTCCCCCTTCTGGCTGCCCCTCTAGGTGCTTCACTGAATTCTCATGGCACCCCTATTTCCCATGTGCCACCACTGTTCCCCTGCATTCTAATAGCCTATTTTCCCCAATAACCTGTGAACTCTGAGAGGGCAAAGTAGGTCTCATTCAATGTCTCCGACCCCAGCCCTCAACGCAGTCTCCAAAGTATAGGCTCAGTAATGATTTGTTTAGTGAATCACTGAAAGAATAGGTGAACGGGCTTCCCACTTCTGTAAACTAAATAGATTCTATAAACTAGATAGTTTAAAGAGCCTTTCTGGATCCTCAATAACATAAGTATATGCATTCCTATGCCTCAAAGAAATAAAGGAGGGACTCCTGGGTAGTCAGTGGTTGAGCATCTGCCTTCAGCTCAGATTGTGATCCCACGGTCCAGGGATCCAGTCCCCTATCGGGCTTCCTGCGAGGAGCCTGCTTCTCCCTCTGCCTGTGCCTCTGCCTCTGTCTGTCTCTCGTGAATAAATAAGTAAAATCTTAAAAAAAAAAAAAGAGAGAGAAAGAAAGAAAGAAAAAGAAAGAAAGAAAGAAAGAAAGAAAGAAAGAAAGAAAGAAAGAAAGAAAAGAAAAATCTCCAAGGGCATTCAAGAAATGAGGGGGAAAGTCCATTAATAAGAAATGGCTGAGGGAACACAGAGCTCTTAGGCAAAGAAAGTTGGGGTAGCCCTCCTGGCAAATACCAAGTCCGTGCCAGGAAGTTAAGTTTAGGCTCTGCCCTTAACTCTGTCCTCAGCCTCCAGATGAGGGCGCTGAGCTTCACCTTCACAATAAGCCAGAAGTCCTGAGATTGGGCTAATTAGTCCTGAGTAGGACTGTTCCGTGCTCCAGTCAAAAAGTAAAAGTAAATCTGGAAAGAACCACAATTGAGGCCCTCTGGGTTCCCACAGATAAGGTTCAACCAAATAGGAGCCCTCCTCCCCCCAAGAAAGATACCAACACTTGAAAGTAGGTACCCAAACAAGAGTCAACAAACATTTATATACCCCAAAGACTCCACGTTAGAATGAACAAAATACAACTACATATGAAATATTTAAAGAACCAATGGAACCCAAAAGTAGGCAAAATAGAAGTAATCAGATGTCTGAAAAGGAACCAAATACATTAGTTATTGAAATTAGATATTCAGTGGATGGGTTCAATGGCAGATTAGAGCCAAGAGAAGAAAGAATTACTGAACTGCAAAATCTAAAGAAATTACAAAACAGGGATGCCTGGGTGGCTCAGTGGTTGGGCATCTGCCTTTCATCAGGGCATGAGCCCTGGTCGAGGATTGAGTCCCACATCGGGCTCCCTGTGGGGGGAACCTGCTTCTCCCTCTGCCTAGGTCTCTGCCTCTCTCTCTGTGTCTCTCATGAATAAGTAAATAAATAAAATCTTAAAAAAGAAATTACAAAAGTCCAATGGGATTAGAACTGAATACGTTCCTGCTTTGCTTCCTTCCTGTTGTGCCTGAGTGAGAGCACTAGCCTTCCAGTTAACTTTCATTGACCTGGGTGATGTGGCTCCCTCTCATCTAAGAGGTTACTATCAAGGTCATTTTCAATCTCTTAATGCGAGATCAGGAAAACCTTTCCCAAGACATGGCTTCAGGGGAGACATTGACCCTAGTGGTCCAAAGACACTTAATATTGGTCAATCTGTTTTGGGGAGGAGGGGCAATGAATCATGTGTAGTCCTAAAGTTGTAGGATTTGGCCTTTTGGAAGGAGGTTTTTTGTTTTTGTTTTTTTTTCTCTCACTTGAAAATTTTATTGGTCAGGGAGAAAGGAAGTCAGGCAGCCCCTCAGCTTCCCGCCCAGGGTTCCACAAGCTCCCGTTGCCATTGATGGGGCGGTTCACATGCTCAGGGGATGCCAGGAATGCCTCGAGCTTGAGTCTGGCACTGAGGTGGGCCACATAGGCCGAGAGCAACGGGAAGGAGTCCAGGCAGCTGGGGGCCAGGACCTGGTGAATCCACAGCAAGTCCAGCAAGTTGTAGTCCACAAAGGAGATCTGGTTGCCCACAATGAAGGCTTGGCCCCCCTCATTCTGGGACAGCAGCATTTCAAAAGGTTTTAGGTAAGCTGGTAGTGCCCTCACATACCTTTCCTGCCTCCTAGTTAGTGTAGATGAGGAGGACGTATTTGCAGTGGAGATCCTCCACACCATTGTTCGCGACAACCAGCAAGGCCACCTCCTGCTGGTCCTTCCCATAGAGCCCGAGGGAGCGGCCCAGGTGTCACAGGATGGCATTGGACTGGTATAGGGTGAGGTCTCCGTCCTGGAACTTGGGGAGCTGCCCATAAAGACAGGAGGCCTTGAGTGAGCCCTTCATCCAGGTCTCCATGGTCACCTCCTCCTCCTTCCAGCTCTGGCCCTGGTCAGCCAGCAGCATGTGCATGGCCTCGCAGTGCCCTCGAACAGGGAAGTAGATGATGGTGTAGGGTGGCATGGTTGCAGTGCGGGTGGCGGTGGTGGTGGCAGTCAGCAAGGAGTTGTAGAGAGGTAGACTTGAGTTATCAAGGAGTTTTCTAAAAGAGCTGTTCAAAGAGGGAATAAAACTGCTTTGTGAGATAGGAATCTCCCCATCATTGGAGGCATACAAGTATAAACCAGGCCCCTAAAGACTAGTTACATCAGAATCTCTCAGTGTGGCAGAGACCATTGTTTCCCAGTATGCTTTTTCTTTTTCATTTTCTCTTGTAAAAAGGAATCTCAATTTTTAGCTAGATGTACGGTTGATCAGACTTCAGTGGCACCTGGGTGGCTCAATCAGTTAAGCATCCGACTCTTGATCTTTTGAGTTCAAATCCTCTGTTGGGCTCCATGCTGGGCATGGAGTCTACTTAAAAAAATAAAAATAAAAAGACTCCTCAGGCAGTTAAGTGTAGTTCATATGACTAAATTGTGGCCAATGAGATGTAAGCAGAATCTGTGTGTGCAATTTGCAGGAAGTATCTTTTGGAAATATTAACCACAGTCACCTGTATTATATCCCCAGGACTTACTATAAATATAGGAAGTGTCTGGAAGAACAAAAGGCATACCCTTTAACCTTTTCTCTAAATAATTGCTTTCAGATCTCTGCTGGAACTTGTCACCTTATCAGACAGGCTCGGCCAGACCACCGATCAGTTAGCATTCCATACTTACCCCACCCCCCTCCAGCTATTATTCTCAAGATATTTAACCACTTATTTGCCATTTTCATAGCACTCAACTCCACCCGATACATACCTCTATGTGTCTAAGTCTGCTGGTTCTCAACCTTGAGCATGTGTCAGATTTAGTAGATCTGGGATGGGGGCCTGAAGATTTTCATTTCTAACAAACTTTTAGGTGCTGCTGCCTATCTGTGGTCTAAAGACCACACCCTGAAAACCACTGGACTTTTTAGGCTCGCTGCTATATCCCAGTACCAGGAACAGTGCATAAGTGGTGGTGCTTTGTAGATATTTACTGACTCAAATTACTGGTGTTGCCTCATGTAATCACTTTGAGGTAAGTATTGTTAATACCCACATTTTACATATGGGGAAACCAAGGATCAGAGATAAGTGACTTGTGCAGGGGCACATGGCGAGAAAGGGACAGAGCTGGGATTTAATCCTGCACACTTCATACCCCTGGCATGCTGGGGCCGGTCACAGGCAGACTGGCAAGGAGGTGGAGAACGAGGATCTTCCCGTCCTCGCTTCTGCAGAGAACAGGGACGTAGACGGCAGCCAAGTCTTGCTCCTTGTTAGAGCGCTCACTCATGGGTGACCACCAGGTGGCAGCATCATTCTAACAGGAAGCTGCCTGCTGGAATGGGGAAGTCTGGGTTCTGATCTGAGGTCCGCCCTAGGCGTTATCCCATGGGCCTGTGAGTAGGTCTCAGTTTCCCCATCTTTACAGAGGAGATTGGATCTCCTTAATCTCCAAAGAGCCCTTGCAGCTCAAATACCATCTATAAGAGACAGGTACAGCTGCTGAAATTCAAATACCCCAAAACCAGTTGTACTATTTTTTTTTCTCCTCTACTAGAAAGAAAAAACCCAACCATTACCACCATCACCCCCACAAAAACAACAAAAGCTCAGCTGTAATAATAAACTGTCCAAAAGAAATATAATGCAAACCACAAAACTGAGCCATATGTAATTTCAAATTTCCTAGTAAACCTGTTAATAAAGTAGAAAAAATAATAGTAATTATATTTTATTTAATGCAATATATCCGAAATATTTTCATTTCAACATAATAATATGAAAATTATTAAAATATTTTACATTCTTTTCTTATACTAAGTTTTTGAAATCCAGCACATCTCAATTTAGACTAGCTACAGTTCAGGCTTCAACTGCCACTTGTGGCTAGTGACTGCCCTATTAGACAACACAGCCCTAAGAATATTCATGGCAAATGTTGAGGTAGGAACTGTGCTGAGTGTTTTACACGCCATGCACTGTCTTCATGCTCATAGCACCTGATGAAGTAAGCAAGGTGGTTATCCTCATTTTTGCAGATGAAGAAGCTCAAGCTTGGGGACACTGAGTGCCTTGGCCAAGATCACACATTGCAAATAAGCAGACGAGTCTGAATTTGAACTTGGCTCTGTCTGTCTCCAGAATCTGGGCTCTTCATCATCACCTAATCTTGCCCTGATGGTAGATATGCAGTTATGGGCCCCCACTGACAAGATTCTAAATCCAGGGAGTGCAAAAGCCTGAGAGCCAACAAGAGGGCCTACGAGGGGAGGAGGCAAAGCCTTCAGCTATCACTCTCCCACCCTAGTTATGTATTTGGCAATGTTGAGCTTGCCTGGCAAACAACCAGGGACTCTGTCAAGGAGAAATAATCTCAGGAAAACCATGTTTGCATGATGAATAACTGGGCTTACCAAAAAAAAAAAAACAAAACCCTAAAAACAAAAACAAATCCAAACCCTGCGTCAGGAGAAAATGAAAATTGAGAACTGCAGAACCGCAGGTGAGTGCCGAAGAGGGTACTATTCCAAGGGCCCAATGGGTGGAGACTATAGTAAGGTAAGCTGTAGCTTTCCCTCAGGAAAAACAGTGATGATGATGTTAATAGCTGAAATGTATTACATGCTTACCAAGCAGCTTAAATGTAGCATCTTCTTAATCCTCATAATCACAATTGGAAGTGGGTACAACTATCATTGCCATTTGCAGATGAGGAAACTGAGGCACTGGACACTAGTAGGTAGCAGAGTTGAGATTCACCCACAGCAATGTGGGCTGGAATCCGTGTTTTGATTAGCAATAAACGCTCCGTGGATAAACCTCATTGGCTCCGATACTGCCACTGCGCAAAGCTTGGAGTCCGTGTTTTGGATAGCTATGCTATCATACTGCTTAGAATAGGCTGTTCGTGGAGGTAGTGAGCTCTCTGTCCCTGGAGGCATGTAAACATCAGGGATGTGAGGAAATGCTCGAAAGAGGTCATTCCTGGGTAGGACAGAAGCCTGGTGAACTGATACTGAGCTTGTCTGGAGAGTAATTGTAGAAATTGCCACCATGAAACAAAGATGGGGGAAGGATCCCATCTGCCTTTCAAATCTATCCCATGGGAATTAGGGGTACAGGAGGCATGGTCTTCACTATGACTGGCCGAAGTGAGTAAGAGGTCTGTGGAGGCTGCATGACATGGTAGTTAAGAGAATGGGATCTGCAGATAACTCAGACCTGCGTTCAAGTCCCTGCCACTTACCAGCACGCTTAGCGCCTACTTATAGATCTCATTATCTCCCTGAGGCTCATAGGGCTGTTGTGACAATAAAATGAGAAACCATGTGGGAGTCAGTTATACTCAAAGAGGTGAGACACCAAGAGGGAATGAAAGCCAGGACTGAAGGCCTTGGTGTACTTCAGGAAGTGCCACTTTTTCCTCAAATCCAGTGGATGGTGCTGTTGGTGGCAGCACTTGGGAAGTGAGCTGCCGTGCAGAAGCAGGACAGCTGAGTCCCGAGGAGCAGAAGAGACGTGTCAAGGAGCTCGTTTGGCTGCCACAGACAGGAGGCACTGGGAAGGAGGCTGGGTGACAGAGCGGCCTTGCTTGGAGGGGCAGCTTCTGCGGAAGCACCTCAGGACTTGCTGTGTAGGAGTCGGCAGGACCCCTCAGCACCATCAGCCCCTGCCCATTCCCTCCTGAGTCATTCCCATCCACAAACATACTCAAAAACCGTGACCTGAGTCCTCTTCAACTGCTGCCCCCCCACCTCCCTGCTCCCCCTGCATGCTGGCACCACTTCTCCGCCCAGTCACCCTCCAACCCAATTCACTGACCTCCTGTCTTCGTCTCCCATGGCCTCCACGTGACCAAGCCCAACGGGCCTCCTCCTCCACCTTGTCCTCGCAGCGGTATCACACAGTTAACACTCCTCCTCCGCTCCTTTATTGGCATCTGTGAGTGCACCCTCTCCTGGCTTTGCTTCTTCCTGATGGCTCCTCCACCACGGTCAGGGCTGCTCCTCCATCCAGTCTCTAAATGTTGAGGGTCCCCAGAGGTCAGCCCTAGTCCCACGGTTTTAAACCATCTGCGAGTTGATCATTTACAGACGTCTACGTTCACTCTTTTTAAGTGTCAGTCTGGTACTGTCAACCATCTACTGGATGTCTACATGTGGGTGTCACACAACATAGCCAGAACCAAACTCTGGAGGCTGTCTGACACAGAATGTGCTCTCCCATCTTCCCGATCTTGATGAATGCCACCATCTATTGTGCCCCAAACACAGGCACCATCAGTGATCTCATTCCCAAAGCTGGTGCTGACATCTCTCCCTTCAAAACAGCTATGGAATCCATCCACTTCTCCCCATCTCCACCACCACCGGAAATCACCATCTTTCACCTAAGCTACTTCATTCCTAACTGGTCTCCAAGCTTCCACTCCTGCTCCCCTTAAATCTATATGCCACACATCATTTTAAAACATAAACCAAAAGCAGCCCTTTCCTGCCTCTCACCCTCTGCTAGCTTCCCACTGTGTTGAAATAATACCCACTAACACCCAAGCCTGCATGATCTGGTCCCTGCCTATTCCATGAACATTTGAAACCACTCTCCCCCTTGCTCAAAATGCTCAGACGTATGCCGTTTCTTTCTATTCCTCAAATGTGCTAAGGACTTCCTATTTCCGTGAATGACATCATCTTCCCTGTCACCCACGTAGGAATGCTCAGCAACATCTTGGTCCCACCCCTTTCTCCATATCCAGACTGGCCCAAGTCCCGTGGACTTTCCTCCTGATGTTCTTACTCTTCGTCCCCTTTATTCCATGCTCCCAGCCGTAGGCTCCACCAGGCCTTGCCTTTCTAGTCTGACTTCACTACGGCCTTCTAACTGGTCTCCCTGCCTCTAGCTTCATGCTGTGACCTGACCCCAGCCACAGACTGACTCCTGACCCCTAAGCTTAACTCCAGCCACTGGTAGCCTAGTCTCTGAGCCTTCACCAGGTATTTTCAAATGCCGTTGTATCCTAGTGCCTGGCATAGAACCGGTGCTTAGCACATACTTGTTGGGTGAATGAATCACAGGGGAGGACTACTCAGTCAGTCCTGTTCAGAGGCACTAGCTGAGATCACAAGTCCAAAGGCTATTTACCTACCTGCCAGATGGCATCTGGGAGAAGAGTCTGGGAGTTCCAGATCCTAAATTGGTTGTAGAACATCTGACCTTGGGTGAGTCAAATCCTTTCCTTGCTCAATTGTGCCTTTGGTAAGGTGGGAAGAAACAGAATAGCTAGTCTCTTTTTCCCAGAAGCGCTGGACTATATTCAGGGCCTTTTGTTACAAAGTGCTTTCCATCCAGGCTCTCCTTAGACCTTCAGAGCAGTCCCACGAGTCAGTGGAGATTATCTGTCCCTATTGCGCAGATTCTCAGCATAGCAGCCCAAGCAGCCCTTTTATTTTTTTATTTTTATTTATTTTTTATGTTATTTTTTATTTTTATTTTTTCCAAGTAGCTCTTTTAAAACACAATTAGATAACAGCACTCCGGTGCTCAAAGACTTCCCGTGGCTCTTGATATTTCACTCAGAGTAAAAGCCAAAGTCATGAAAATAGCCGCAGTGTCTGGCTGCATACATCACTGACCTCATGTCCATTCACTATCCAGCTCCGTGGCTCCACTCCAGCCACACTAGCCTCATTGCTCTTCCTCAGCCATACCAAGCACATCCCCACCATGAGGTCTTTGCTCTGGCTTTTCCTTCTGTTGAGGACCCTCTTCCCCAGACATGGGCTTGGTAAACTACCTCACCTCCTTCAAGCTTATGCTCAAATCTGGCCTTGCCAGTGAAGCCCATCCCAGCACCTTATCAAGTGCTGAAACCTGCCCTCATCCACCTGCCCCAGCAATACCTTTTTCCAGCTTGCTCATCTCTCTCTAACAAACAATATAGTTTACTTGTTTATCTTCCTGTAGAATGTAAATTCTGTAAGGGCAGAGATAGTTCTCTGCTTTGTTCATTAATAAAGCCCAAATACCCAGGATAGTGTCTAGCACAAAGTAGATGTACAATAAATAATTATTGAACGAGTGAATGAAAGAAGTAAAGTAAGTAACTTGCCTGGAGCGGCTGTAGCAGATAGACTGGAGCCCAGATCTGCTCCTTCCCCACAAAGAGCCCCTTTCCTGGCTCTGTGTTCATGGCTCAAGGGTACTAGGATCCACTGAAGCCCCACACCAAAATATGGCTGGGCCGTGTGTGGTATGGACAGCGCTGGACATGCACTGCCTGCCTGCCACCTGGGGCAGCTCTTCTTTGTCAGGGATTTAGGGACGAAGGAAGAGAACAGCGTGGGCCTGATGTCCCGGGAGACTCCACCCCCAGGCTTACCCAAGTGAACTGGCAGGAGCTCATACCTCTGGAGCCTGGAGTACTGAGACCAGGGGAGGGCAGGCATTTCAACTAACCAGCTTGACGTGTACACTATGAGACTCCCAGGAAGGTCCCAGGTGGGAGGATAAACATGCTCAAACAAACATGCTTGCTACTCTCTTTTGCTGAGCAGCTCCAAGTTTCTGTACACAGACAGGGTCCCTGATTCAGATTTAGCAAGTTTTCAGGAAAAATCATAGAGCTACCGAAATTTTACTGCACACTTAGTCTCTGTGTCAGGCACATGTGTATTAACTCATTTAATTCTCCCAGAAATCCAATAAGATAGATTCTATTGTATGCCTATTTTACAGATGAGGAAATGGAGGCAAAAGGAAGCGATCTGCTTAAAATCACACATCTAGTAAGTAGTAGAGCTGGAATTTTTTCCTGTGAAAAAAGACCAAAAAACTTTTTGATAGTTACTGAGAAAGTCCAACAAAGATTACAGCACATATTATGTGCCTATGCTGCAAAAGAGCCCACTATCCCCACAAGTGTCAATATAACAGTGTTGAGAATGTGGTGTCTTCTTGGCACCCAACACAGTTCCTATATAGGATTTGTATACAGTTGCCTTTTTTTCCCAACCATTTACTATGAAAAATTTCAAACATATAGAAAAGTGATCATTCCTATACCCCACCATCTATAGTCAACTATTGTTAATATTATCTATTATCTATCTGTATCTTTTTTGTGAACTATTTGAAAGTAAGTTGCAAACATCATGTCATATCATCTCCAAGTATTTCATTCAGCCTTCAGCTCCCAAAAGATATTCACTTATAGTAAAGAATTTCATTATCACACCTAAGAAAAGCAATAAATCCCAAATATCCTCTTAATATTCTATCCAGATTCAAATTTCCTCAATTTCTCAAAAATGTCTTTTTATAGCTTTTTTTCAAACCAGAATCTTGTCAAGATTCACAAATTGCATCTGGTTATTACAGTTCTTTCATCTCTTTTTTTTTTGTTTTTTTTTTTTTGTTTTGTTTTTGTTTTTTTAGTTTTTGTGTAATCTCTACACTCAACATGGGGCTTGAACTCACAACCCTGAGATTGAGTGGTATGTTCCACTGACTGAGCTGGCCAGGTACTCCTACATTTCTTTGATCTTTTAAAATATAAAACCTTCTACACACACACACACACACACACACACACACATACACACTTTTTTCATGGCATTGACTCTTTAATGATAACAGTCACTGTCTTGCAGACTGTCTTTGAATTTGTTTCCTTGTAGTGTCATTTAACTTGTTCTTCTATCCCTCTAATTACTATAAACTGGAACTTAGGTTTAAGGGTAAATTCAGGTTAATGATTTTGTTAGCAAAGATATTTCTCACCTGATGCAGAATATTACACCCCATTAGGAAACATAATGTAGGGTTGTCCCACTGTTGTTAATGCTAAGTTTGATCACTTGGTGGTGACAGCAAGACTGCATCATTGTAAAGTGCCTTTCCCTCTTTGCAACCAGCAAGGACCTTCGGGATGATACTACAGTGTGTGGGTATCCTGTCCCCCTCCAACCTTTGAACTCATGGTTTTGGCATCCATGGGTGGCTCTTGCCTGAACCAGCTATTACACTGGGGTTATAAAAAGGTGATTTTCTAATTCTATCTTTTATTTTATGTTAGTTTTCTTGCATTCTTCTGTAAAGAAGAATTTTCTTTATCAACTGGGATTGAACTATAGTTTCTTCTAAAGAGGCAAGTTAAATTATTCTAATTGATTCTGAAATTGTCCCCTATTTGGCTAACAGGTGCCCATTCAAGTTGGATCCTGGATCTATCTTTTTTTTTTCTTTTAAGGAGTCTCCTTATAAAGATTTTATGTATGTATGTATGTATGTATGTATGTATGTATGTATTTATAGGGAGCATGAGAACTGGGGAGGGGCAGAGGGGAAAGAAGGGAGAGAATCAAGCAGACTCTGCACTGAGCACAGAGCTGATGTGGGGCTCTATCTCATGACCCTGAGATCATGACCTGAGCCAAAATCAAAAGTCGGACTCTCAGCCAACTGAGCCACCCAGTCGCCCCACATCCTGGATCCTGACATATCCCAGTAGTCTTTAAGCATTTCCTTGCTTTCTGGAAAAAAGATGTCTCCAACACACCTACTTGTATTTTCTTTTCCTCTGCCCCGTGATCCAGCTATTGGAACTTGGATGTGAATACAGGAAGTCTGCCCAGAGCTCTTTTGTTTAATTGCAGGACTAGTCTCAGCACTGTGCAAACTTGGGCCAGTTCTTTTCCCCTTTCTGAGCCAAGCTTTTTCCACCTGAACAATGGGGGAGCTGAATCCTGCTTTAACCTGTATCCCTCTAAGGGTGTATCAGATACCAAGCTTTCCTGCTTTCCATCACTTTATCTCACTTCCCCCATGCAAGGAGACAGGTGGCACAGGACTCCTTCCCTGGGCAGTGGGGCCTGTGACAACTGGGACCTCTTACCCTGTTAGAAAAATGGAGGGAGCCCTCTCCTGCCTACCCTGGGGAAACTCAGGTTTGGAGTCCATCCTCCTGGCTAGAATTAGCCTCCAGCCCTCTCTGGGCAAGGCCAGGTTGGTCTTTGGGGTCATCCTCAGCCTTAGCCTAAAGTTGCTTCATAAGGGAGAGGATTTGGACTGCCATTCTGTTTTCACAATCAGCTTAGAATCGATTGACTTTGATGCATTTTTTTCTTTATTTTTAAATTTAGTTTTACTTTGTATCAAAGGACAAATTTACATATTTAAAGAATCAAATACATCTATAAGGCTTGCGTGAAAAATAGCATTTCCTCACCTTCCTATTTCAAAATTTTTTAAAGTTACTTTTATTTTTTTTAAAGATTTCATTTATTTATTCATTGGAAACACAGGAGAGAGAGAAGCAGAGACAGAGGCATAGGGAGAAGCAGGCTCCATGCAGGGAGCCCAGTGTGGGACTCGGTCCCAGGATTCTGAGATCACGCCCTTAGCAGAAGGCAGATGCTCAACTGCTGAGCCACCCAGGCGTCCCTCAAATATTTTTTAGCTAATTCTTTGGATATTTATCTCTGTATCTCTGAATGACTTCCGGTATTACTTCCTGATTTTTCAATTTATACATTATCTGGTTGGTTTTTCACAGTGGAAGATGAAGATTTAGCCCTTTTTCATCCTCTGTTCCTCTATGTCACTCTTTCTGTCCTCTCATCATCCCTTATGCCTCTAGTCTATATTTGGTTATGTATAATTAGCATTCAAAGTTTACCATATTATGACAATGTATACAGCATTCAATTTGAGCTACAGTGTACTAGGATTACTATTCATTTCCTATATAACTTTCATTTTCCCAACACTTAATAATTATCTTGGTTTTTCATTTACTTAATTTTCTTTCTTTTTTTTATTTATTTTATTTTATATTTTTATTTTTATTTATTTTTTTTTATGATAGTCACAGAGAGAGAGAGAGAGAGAGAGAGAGGCAGAGACATAGGCAGAGGGAGAAGCAGGCTCCATGCACCGGGAGCCCGACGTGGGAATCGATCCCGGGTCTCCAGGATCGCGCCCTGGGCCAAAGGCAGGTGCTAAACCACTGTGCCACCCAGGGATCCCTCTTTCTTTTTTTTTAAAAAAAGATTTTATTTATTTATTTGAGAGAGAGTGAGAGAGCACAAGCAGTGGGAGGCAGCAGAGTGAGAGGGAGAAGCAGGCTCCCCACTGAGTAGGGAGCCTGATGCAGGGCTCAATCCTGGGACCCTAGGATCATGACCTGAGCCAAAAACAGACACTTAACCAACTGAGCCATCTAGGTGCCCTTTCTTTTTTTTTATTTGTTTTTTTTTCTTTTTTTTGTAATTCCAGTACAATTAACATACAATGTTATATTAGTATCAGTGGTATAATATAGTAATTCAACAATTCTGTACATTACTCAGGGCTCATCATGCTAAGTGTACTCTTTAATCCCCATTACCTCTTTCATCTATCCCCATCCCCAACCTCCCCTCTGGTCACCATCAGTTTGTTCTCTATAGTTAAGAATCTGTTTCTTGATTTGTCTCTTTTTTCTTTTCCTTTGCTCATTTTCTTTTGTTTCTTAAATTCCACATATGAGTGAAATCATATTTGTCTTTCTCTGACGTATTTGCTTAAGATTATACTTTCTAGATCCATCCATGTTGTTGCAAATGGCAAGATTTAAATTTTTTGTGGCTGAATAATATTCCATTGTTTTCTCTTCTATCTTCTTATCCACTTCTCTGTTGATGGACAGCTGGTCTGCTTCCATAGTTCAGTTATTATAAATAATGCTGCAATAAACATAGGGATGCATGTTATCTCTTTGAATTGCTGTTTTTGTATTTTTGGAGTAAATTCCTAGTAGTGTGATTGTTGGATCATAGAGTAGTTCTATTTTTAAATTTTGAGGAACTTCCATACAGTTTTCCAGAGTGGCTGCACCAGTTCATGTTCCCACCAAGAGTGCATAAGTGTTCCTTCATTTACTTAATTTTCTATGAAATTATCACAATTTAATCTCATACTCTTAAAAAAATATCTAAATTTTCTCTCTACATCTAGGCATATCAGATATCTATCAAGTTTGTCATGTTGAAGAGCTATCTTTCAGAGCCTTTGGGCCTGATCCGATGTAGGTGTTTTGTTTTATTCCTAGAATTTCTGTGTGCCACCCTTCTGGGAATCCCCATTCCCTCTCACAAGTTGAGTTTCATTTCCCATGTCCCAGATCTTCACTTATTTTTAGTGAACTCCTTCATTTTGGTAGAGTATAACCTCCTGAAGTTTTCTGAGAAAGGAAAATTTTTGACACATTGAATATCTGAGAATATTTTAATGACATCCTTAATGTGTTTGATAATTTGATTCAGTAAAGATTCTAGGTTGGGAATCATTTTCCCATAGACTTTTGAGGGCATTGCTCCATTATCTTCTGGTTTCCAGGGTTGCAGTTAAGAAGTCCAAAGTCATTGTGATTCCCATTTTGTTTTTTTGTTTATTTTTGTATAAAATTTGTTTTTTTCCTTTTTGGAAATTTAGAATTGTGGAATCTTTTCTTTGTCACTATTTTTCTGAAACCTCAATCATGATGTCCTTTCATTTGAAACTATTTTATGCCTTTTCCTTGGTACTCACTGGGCCCTTTCAATTTGGAAACTGAGTTCTGAAAATGATACTGAATTATTTCACTGATGATTTTTTCCCCTTGACTTCCTCCATTCTTTATTTCTCGAACTCTGATATTTGACTGTTGGGCTTCCCAGACTAGTCTTTAATTCTCTTATCTCTTCTTTCTGATTTTTCTTTTTATCCTTGTAGGAAATTTATCTAAGAGATAAATCTAAGAGATTTAAAAAAAACTTTATCTTCCATCTACCAGTTGTTTAATATCTGCCCTTGTACTTTTAATCCTCAATAGCTGTATTTTTCTTCTAAGAGTATTTATATCTTTATAGCATCCTATTCTTGTTTCATGGGTACAGTATCATATTTTATGTCCCTAGGGCTAGTCATAGCCATTTGTTTCCTCCATGGAGCTTTTTGGGGGTTTGGGTTATTTGTTTATTTCATTCTCTTTTATGTTGGAGGCTTTCTTCAGAGGTTCTATGATCCTTGATTGTCTAAAAGACCAAATGGATGCTGTAATGAATAGGGCTTATCCACTGAGGGCTTCCCTATAGCATTATCTGTTTATGGGGGAACCCCCAATGTCAGAATATTTAGGTCATTCTTACTGGTACGGTCATGTTCTCCAAAGAAGGATCTTTCCATGTATTACCTGGAAGGAGAGGCCTGCCTTTTAGCATTCTGAGAACTGAGGGGAGGGGGGGGAGAAGGCTGGGACTCTTAGCTTTAGTACCAGCCTATGCCCTTTACTATTCCTGGGGATAAACTTCCAGTCTTCTCTGAGAAGAAGGGGATATCCAACTGTTCCATGAACAGACTTCCAACCAATCCTCCTCTTCTTAGTCCCACCTTTACTCCCACCCAGTTACCTAAATTCCCAATTCCTGAGCCTATTCTTCCATGTAAATAGGTGGCTTCTCAGCTTTTCTAGCTGCAGGTTTAAAATTTAGTTTTTTGGGGTCTGCTATGGTAGTTACCTCTAGTCCATACATGCTCTCTAGCTTCCAAACTTCTGCTGCTGTTTTCTCTTCTGTCCTCTTTGTTCTTATAGTTTACAAAAAAAAAAAAAAAAAAAAAAGTCATTTGAGAGAGGAAGCAAAGCTATATGCATGTTCTAGCCATCCTTACCAAGAAATCTTTTTTTAAATTCAGCTATAATTCTCATAGCACTGTATTCAAGCTTTTAAAATTGTACAACTCAGTGGTTTTCCACATATCCACAAAGTTGTATAACCATTACCACTATCTAATTCCAGAATATTTTCATCACCCCAAAAGGAAACCCTGTACCCATTAGCAATCATTCTGTATCCTCCCTCCCCTACCCCCTACCCCTCCCCCAGCCCCTGGCAGCTACTAATCTACTTTCTTTCTCTGTGGATTTGCCTATTCTAGACATTTCACAGAAATAGAATCATACAATATATAGTCTTTTATGGCTGGCTTATTTCCTTTAGCATAATGTTTTCCGAATTCAAACATTCTGTGGCATGAATCAGTATTTCATTATTTTTTAAAAACAACAGTTCTGTTGAGATTTTAACTCCTCTTTATGGCTAAATAATATTCTATTATATGGGTATACCACGTTTTATTCACTCATCAGTTGGTAGCTATTTGGGTTGTTTTCACTTTTGGGCTATTGAGAATAATGGCACTATGAATATTTGTGTACAGATTTTTGTGTAGGGCTTTGTTTTCATTTCTCTTGCGTAGATACCTAGGAGCAGAATTACTGGGTCATATGGTAACTCTGTGTTTAATTTTTTGAGACACTATCAAATTGTTTTTCAAAGTAGCTGTGCCATTTTATTTTATTTCTTAAAGTAAAATCTTCCTGCATTGTGGTCCTCGAACTCATGACCCTGAGATCAAGAGTCATATGCTCTGGGGATCCCTGGGTGGCTCAGTGGTTTAGCTCCTGCCTTTGGCGCAGGGAGTGATCCTGGAGTCCCTGGATCCAGTCCCACATCGGGCTTCCTGCACGGAGCCTGCTTCTCCCTCTGCTTGTCTCTGCTTCTCCCTCTCTGTGTCTCTCATGAATAAATAAATAAAATCTTAAAAAAAAAAAAAAAAAAGAGTCACATGCTCTACTGACCTAGCCAGCCAGGCATCCCAGCTGCACCATTTTACATTCCCACCAGCAAGAGCCGACAGTTTAACTTTTTCCACATCCTTGTCAACACTTTTTATTGTTTTTTTTTTTTTAAAGATTTTATTTATTTATTCATGAGAGACACACACAGAGAGAGGCAGAGACACAGACAGAGGGAGAAGCAGGCTCCATGCACCGGGAGCCCGACGTGGGACTCGATCCCGGGTCTCCAGGATCGCGCCCTGGGCCAAAGGCAGGCGCCAAACCGCTGCGCCACCCAGGGATCCCTGTCTTTTTGATTATAGCCATCATAGTGGGTGTGAAGTGGCTCCTCATTGTGGTTTTGATTTGCATTTCCCTAATGACTAATGATGTTGGAGCATCTTTTCATGTGCTTATTGACCATTTGTACATCTTTGGAGAAAAATCTACTGAATTCCTTTGCCTCTTTGAAATTAGGTTATCTTGTAACTATTGAGTTCTAATACCTCTTTATATATTCTGGACATTAGACCCTTATCAGATATATAATTTGTAAAGATTTTCTCCTGTTGACAGAACATGAAAGACTCCTAACTCTGGGAAACGAACTAGGGGTGGTGGAAGGGGAGGTGGGCGGGGGGGTGGGGGTGAATGGGTGGCGGGCACTGAGGTGGGCACTTGATGGGATGAGCACTGGATGTTATTCTGTATGTTGACAAATTGAACACCAATAAAAATAAATTTATTAAAAAAAAAGATTTTCTCCTGTCTCATAGGCTGAATTTTTATGTTCTTTATAGAAACATTTAAAATACAGTATTTTTCTTTGTCACTTGTCTTTTAAGAAATATTTTTTAAAAGTCTTATTTTAAAAATAGTTTTATTGAGATATAATTGACACATATTAAATTTTCTGTATTTAAAGTGCATAATTTGGCAAGCTCTGACATATACATACATTATGAAAATAGCTCTACAATCAAGAGAATGCCTCCACAGTTTCTTTGTGCCCCTTTGTCATTTCTCCTTTTTATCCCTTCCTGCACCCCCCCCAAATCCTTAGGTAACTACTCATCTCTTTTCTATCACTGTAAATTAGTTTGTATTTCCTAGAATTTTATCTAAATGGAATCTTACAGCATATTCTCTTTTTTTCTGGCTTCTTTCATATAGCATAATTATTTTGAGATTCATCCAGGTTGTGTATCAATAGTTCATTCCTTTTTATTGCTGAGTAGTATTCCATTGTATGGATGAGCCACAATTTGTTTATCTAGTCACCTGTTGAAGGACATTTGGGTTGTTTCCACTTTTTGACTATTATGAACATTTGTGCTCAAGTTTTTTTTTTTTTAGATTTTATTTATTTATTCATGAGAGACACAGAGAGAAAAAGAGGCAGAGACACAGGCAGAGGGAGAAGCAGGCTCCATGCAGGGAGCTCGACATGGGACTCCATCCTGGGTCTCCAGGATCGCACCTCAGGCTGCAGGCGGCGCTAAGCCGCTGCGCCACCAGGCCGCCCTCAAGTTTTGTTTTTTGTTTTTTTTGTCTTTTTTTAAGATTTATTTACTTATTCATGAGAGACACACACAGAGAAAGGCAGAGACACAGGCAGAAGGAGAAGCAGGCTCCTCCCAGGAGCCGGATGTGGGACTCAATCCCAGATTCCAGGGTCACACATCTGAGCTGACGGCAGCCGCCCAACCGCTCAGCCACCCAGGTGTCCCTGTGCTCAAGTTTGCATGGATACATGATTTTATTTGTCTTGATGATGTAGAAGATATCTTACCTAGTAAATATTTGAATAACAGTTTCATTTCTTGAGCATCTCCTATGGTACCAGGCTTTGTGCTCATAAATGCTTATTTAATCTTACAACTCTGCAAGTTCAGTATTATTGTCCCTCTTTTCCAAAGGAGAAAACCGATTCAGAAGGGTCAAGGGACTGGCTCGGGTCATGTGGTTAGGGTCTTTCTGACTTGGGATTTGAACTCAGGTCTGGTGCATTGAAGACCACGTCTGCTCTTTTTCCCTCCCCTCAAAATACATATACTATCTCCCTTGATTCTTGAAATCTAAGATGCACTGAATCTACAAACCACAAAGTTTTTTGCTTTTTAAAGATTTTATTTATTCATGAGAGACACAGGCAGAGGGAGAAGGAGGATCCTCGCAGAGAACCTGATGGTGGGATTCTATCCCAGGATAGAATTTAATCATTTAATCTTTACAGCAACACTTTGTTGTTGTTGTTTTTAAACATTTTATTTGTTTATGAGACACAGAGAGAGAGAGGCAGAGACCCAGGCAGAGGGAGAAGCAGTCTCCATGCAAGGAGCCGATGCAAGACTCAATCCTAGGACTCCGGGATCACGACCTGAGCCAAAGGCAGACTCTTAACCACTGAGCCACCCAGGTAGCTTTTTTCTTTTCTTTTCTTTTTTTTTTTTTTTTTTTTTTTGAGAGAAAGAGAGTGAGAGGGAGAGCACAAGCTGAGGAGGAGGAGAGAAAGAAGCAGACTCCCCTCTGAGCAGGAAGCCTGATGCAGGGCTCGATTCCAGGACCCTGAGATCATAACCTGAGTTGAAGGCAGACTCTTAACTGACTGAGCCACCCAGGTGCCCCTAAACCACAAAGTTCTTAAATTAAAAATTGTTAAAAAAACTTATTGATGTAAATTTTGAAACACACAAAAGACATAAAGATTAATAAAAGAAATATGGTAGGTAAGCCACAGATAGTAAGAAATAAAACCTTGCCAACACAGTTAAATCTCCACCAGCCCCCCTTTTCAGGTCCTCCGCAGAGGCCTCCACTGTCCTGAATTTGAACCACATGGTTTGGACATCAGCATAACAGAAGAGCAGAGTGTAAACACAGACTCCCTACTTCTGGTATGCATGATCCTGGGCCAGCACGGAGCCTCTCAAAGCCTCAGTGTATCTCCCTAATAAATGGAGAAAATAAAACAGGCCTCAAAGTGTGGCTGTAGGGACGCCTGGGTGGCTCAGCGGTTGAGCATCTGCCTTTGGCTTGGGCTGTGATCCTGGGGTCCTGGGATTGAGTCTCGCATCGGGCTCCCTGCATGGAGCCTGCTTCTCTCCCTCTGCCTGTGTCTCTGCCTCTCTCTCTGTGTGTCTCATGAACAAATACAATCTTTAAAAACAACAACAACAAAGTGTTGTTGTAAAGATTAAATGAACAAAGTAGGGCAGCCCCGGTGACACAGCGGTTTGGCGCCGCCTGCAGCCTGGGGCGTGATCCTGGGGACCCGGGATCGAGTCCCACATCGGGCTCCCTGCATGGAGCCTGCTTCTCCCTCTGCCTGTGTCTCTGCCTCTTTCTCTCTGTGTCTATGAATAAATAAATAAAATCTTAAAAAAAAATGAACAAAGTATGTAAAATGATTAGCACCGTGTCTGGCACAAAGGAAGGCTTAGTAAGTGGCAGCAAATATTAGACGAGAACCTTAAAACCATGACTCAGGTTCATAAAATGCTCAAGTTAGAAGGGAGCATGGGGGACACTGGGCCCATCATTCCCGCCCCACCTTCTGCATCCACTCATCAGTGGGGAAGAAGGGGAGACAAAGGCATTTTCTGTTTCAAAGTGATTTTCCTTCTAAGGGGTGAATATTTGCCTGTTTCTCAAAATATCCAAAGTGCCTTATGAATCCAAAGGTCTGCCCAGAAACAAGTGATGCCGGTCCTGAGCAGCCAATGGAAGTATGCGGGCCTTTCTACCTGCCTGGGGAGCCCCCGCCTCCCCATCCTGTCCTGTTAGAGGCAGCTTTGCCCAAGGGGGGTATTTCCAGCTTTGGGGTTTTCACTTCCACTTTTACGAGGTGGGCGGAGTGGCCTTCTGTGGACAAATCAGATCCCTCCTCAGCTCCAACTTCAAGAGGTGAGCCAGGGGTTCAGGGTCCCAGACACCCAGGTGGTGGCAGCAGCGGCGGCAGCAGCAGCAGCAGCAGCAGCAGGAAGCGTGGGGAAGACCAGAGGCCAGAACTATGGAAGACCAGCGCGACCTCATCTCCAACCATGAGCAGCTGCCCATACTGGGCCAGCGCCCTGGTGCCCCAGAGAGGTATGTGGGAGCCGCAGGAGAGAGCACTGAAAATCCTGGGCCACACAGATGTGCCGCAGGAGGACTAGACGGGGAGCCACAGGAGGGACGGATTCCGGCCCTGACTCCGGGTGACCGTGAGCAAGTCTTTGGCCTGCTTTGGGCTTCTGTCCTCGCTCCTGTAAAATGAGGGGGCTTCTTTGAGGCCGGGGTTTTACATTTCTTTGCGTGATACACTTCTCTTCTCAAAATCACAAGAGAACCCTGGATTCTCTCCCTAGGGTCTCACACAATTTTGGGGACCTCACAGACCCCCTGATGCTGAACCACAAATCCTAGGTTAGAAACCTTGGACTAGGTTAGAAACCTTTGGAAAAGTGTTATGGATCCTAGATGGAGAGACAGAGTTCCTCAAAGAGGATGGTGGAAGCGGCGTTTCTCCCTAACCACCATGGCTGAGCATCTGAGTTTGTGCCAGGGAAGGTAGTTGCAGGTGTCTGTCGAGTAGATGGACACGTCTGCCATTACAGGAGGGATTGAGAGATGCCGGAAGGGGTCAGGAAAGGGAAGCGGGGCTCTGGCTAAGTTTTTAGAAGGGACTGAAGGTTGATGTGGGTCATGCCCGGTCCCTTGTGTCCCTCTCCCTTGCAGCAAGGGGCCAGCGCGGCCATCCAGAGGGCCCCGGGACCCCTCTCCCAGCCCCAGGATTGTCTTATCCAGGTGTTTCCCGGAAAAAAAAAAAAAAAAGCAGGGTTAGAATGCAGCTACCCCATGGCCCCACTCTCCCCAGTCTTCAAAAAAGTAATTTGCACATTGAAGGGGTTGGCTGGCTCCATCAGTAGAGCATGCGACTCTTAATCTCAGGGTTGGGGGTTTGAGTCCCATGTTGGGTGTGGAGATGACCTGAAAATCTCAAATTTAAAAAAAGTCATTTGCAAATTAGAGGGACTTACAGCCGTGACGTCAACTGTTGCCAGGCAGAAAGGGGGTTTGGGAGAAACACTCAGAGATGTCATGAAGAACAGCATTCTGGGGAACAGGTGACCAGATATATAGACCATTAGAGTATATCTGTGAAAATCCCAAGGAATCCCAGGGCTAGGAGGGCTGACTCTCCTGTGAGGGCTAGCTTCTGGTCCAGGTTCTGCTACTGCCACATGTGACTTGAACAAATCACTGCTTCTCTCTGGGTCTCAGGAATAATAAAAACAATGATGACAGTAGTCCTGATAATAGTTCCCTTTCACGGACTACCTGTCACTGGTCCTCAGCCACACTTAGTAATTTCTATGGTTAGTTATGTGCTAAAAACCCAACCCTAATTTTCACAGTAACTCTATGAGTCGGATACTTGTATTATCCCCATTTTTACACAAGAGAAAATTGAGGCTTTGTTAGTTAGCATCTTACCTAAGTTATCACAGCGAATGTTGGAGTCAGAATTTGAACCCAGGACTGGCCTGATTTCAAAGCATGAGTTTACCCTACCATCTGGCCCCCTTTTGGAGGCAGGATTTTCGGAGAGGACAGGGAGAGCCACCTGGTGAGCTGCAGACCTAGTGTGATCTCAGGGTACAGAGAGGGTACCCCCTCCTCAAATCCTTGCCTGGTTTTCCTGAGTTCGGTTACTGCTTCTAAAACTGGCCCTGGCCCTGTGTGCTCAGTCCATGCCAGCCCTGAGCCTGTTTCTCAGACCCCTTTGTGAACGCTTCTGCCTCACGACACTTGCATCATGATTCCTGCTAGTTCTGGTTGGCTCCTGACTTCAGCCAATTATTATTATTATTTATTCAAGAAGGAGGCAATGGAAAGGAGGAAATGAAGAGACAGGTGGCAAGAGTTGGCAGCCATCCAGAACCAGAAGGAAGGCCCACATTCAAGAGGCAAAAAGAGGAAGGATACCAGACGCTAAAGTTAACAAATAACTCCCCTGAGAGTAGTACTCAGTGCTGACTGTGTACCTAGGTATGGAGTGAAGAGCTTTACTCTCATGATCTTATTTTATATAACAACCCATTGGGTAGCTGTTCCTACCTCAAGTTACTCACTCAGAGGGGTTAAGTGACTTGCCCCTGGTCCCTGAACTAAGGGGGTAACAGAGCCAGGATTCCACTCTAGGTCCCATCTCCAGTGTGACTCTCCAGATTCTTAGACCTCATGAGAAACTGAGGTTCAGAGAAGGAATAGTGGAAAGTATACCCAGATTGAGTGTAGGGTTGCAGAAGGGGTGAGCATGTAGGTAATGAGCTGGAGAGCTTGAACCCAAGCAAGACCCAGGCTTGGGTGGACTTTCACAGAGGCCAGGCCACCCCTGTTCCTGCGGAAGGCCAAGAAGTGGTACTTGGGTTCCCCTCCTGCCTGGTCTCCTCCTTTTCTTCACGTGGCGTTTTTGCTTTTCTTCTCACAGAACAACAATCCTTTGGGCTGCACCTTGGCCCAACACACGCAGGGGACTGGCAAGTAGAGAGCCAATGAGAATGAGCTATGTGTGTGATGTCATGAGTTACTAGGCAGATGGATCTCCTAGAGTTTCCTGAACTGTCCTTGTTGGTTCCTGGAGTAAGGGGGTGCAGTGTCATCCTGACGTGTCTAGCGGAGTTCTAGTAGCCCCAGCCCTAGGGTGAGGTGGCAGAGAAGAGGCCAGGAACTCTCAGGGTCCTGGGGCAGGATCCTTACATTCCCGGAGCTGGGACTCACGTGCCCCCAAAACTGTATCCTCGGCCAATTGCTCCAAGGACTGAGTGTCTGAGGCCTGGCCATCCCTCCCTGTGCAGCCAACTCGTTTAGGAAATATGAGACACTCTCCGGTCACACAGGCTCAGGCACTGTACCCCTGCTGAAACCCCCTGGGTGGACAGTACCATTTGAAATACTTCTGTGGTCACAGTCAGATCTTGCTTCAAAGAAGAAAACCACCAAATCCTAGAATTGCTGAGGTGAGAGGCCCCCACATGACAGGCCCAGAGAATGGCAGAGACTTGCTCAAAGACATGGAGAGTGCGGAGTGGAGGATGTATCCCCAGAGGGTGTGGTACCTGACTCTGCTCCAGCTGACATCATCCACTGCCCCCTGCCTGCCCCTAAAATGTCAAGGCCACACTTCTCATTTTCAGGTGGGCCACCCACTCTGCTGTCCAGTCCCACTTAGTTCCCTTTTCTCTAATTTCCCTGTAGTCGTAGGGTAGGTAGGGGGCACCTCCTTCCCCTGAGGGCAGTGCTTGTCCTCAGGAGACCCCCTGGCAGACCCCGTGGTACACAGGTGGGACAGAGACGCAGAATGGACAAGGGCTCTCTTGTCACTGGCTCTTCCCCACTCCTCCTAGGTCCGGGGGCAGCTGTGCTTAGGAGGCCTGCAGGAGCAGCAGTGGTTGGATTTATGGGGCTGGGGGAGTGTCTTCAGGCTGCATGGCCACTGCACTTGTTGTTTGTGCTTATGTGTGTGTTAGGGGGAGCGGACGGAAATGGGGGGGCATTGCCCCACTCTCGGTCAGTCCTTGGGGCAGCCGCCTCTGCACTCTCCTCTGACCTCTCTCTTTTTCCCCAACAGCAAATGCAGCCGAGGAGCTCTGTACACAGGCTTTTCTGTCCTGGTGGCTCTGCTCCTGGCTGGCCAGGCCACCACGGCCTACTTCCTGTACCAGCAGCAGGGCCGGCTGGACAAGCTGACAGTCACCTCCCAGAACCTGCAGCTGGAGAGCCTGCGCATGAAGCTTCCCAAGCGTGCGTGCCTCCCCTCCAACCTCCCCTCCCCCACTCATCATCCTTCACTTCTGAGACCCCATCCTGCCCCCAGCCGGACCCACTGTCTCCTCCCTCTCGCCTAGAATTCCACACCCTCATCTGGTCCCTGATCTGAGTACTCCCCCCGCTAGCACTGGGCCACACTCATACTGTACCTCCTGTTCCCACAGCTCCCAAGCCTTTGAGCAAGATGAGGGTGGCCACTCCCATGATGATGCAGGCGCTGCCCATTCAAAGCCTGCCCCAGGGGGTAAGGACAACCCCAGGGTGGTGGAACAGGGAAGTGTTATCTAGTCTGGGTGCAGGGCAGGTGCCGAGGGACAGGGGAGAACAGCTGCGCCAGGAAAGGCCCAGCTGAGGGGTGGGGGCACGGATGGCTGGAGGAGGACAGAGCCCGCCTTAGGAAGAGGAGGGCTCCCGGGCTGGAGAGAACATCCCATCCCTGGGAGGTTTACAAAATGCTTCTGCAGAGCATCTCACAGCCCCCTCCCTTCCCAAAGTCCTTGATGTCCTATAGAGTCATGTTTGTCATAAACAATCTGCTGGGCAGGCACAAAGCCCTGGGCAGTAAAGCTTATGCAGATTTGCCCAGTAAGGACCTTGCCGCAGTAAGGTAAAGTGACTTGCTGGAGCTCTCATCCTTGTCCTCACACTTGGAGGTGGCAGAGATGGGCCTGATCCTGTTGAGCACCTGGGACCCCAGCTGCTGGCTCTGCTCCAGGACCCCTCCTCTGAGGGTCAGTACTGGTAACCCCCTCTTCTTTCCTTCCACAGCCCACACAGAATGCCACCGAGTACGGCAACATGACACAGGACCACGTGATGCACCTGCTTCTGGTGAGTGGGATCTGGCTGGTGGTCCTGCCTGCCCAACCCGGGGTGCCCATGACAGTACGCTCCATGGTCTGCACCATTCTGGGCTCACCAGATTAGTGAAAGAATACCAGTGGGGCCCTTAAAATGTCATATGGAGTCTAGCCCTGCCATCTACTTTGTTGAGTGTTTGGAGAATCTGAGGCCCACAGCCCGAAAGTGACTTGCTCAAGATGCCCATCTTTCCTGCCCAAATTTCTGCTGCGCATCTATTCTACACCAGGCCCTGTGCCAGGCTGTGGGCTTACACTGGGAAGCAATCAGACTGTGCTTCCAACCCCATGGGAGTCCCAGGCTAACACAGACATGCGGAGAGCTTAGTGAGGAAAGAGGCCAGGACCCAACTGAGTGGGGGGAGGGGAGGGAGTGTTGAGGAGGGGAGACCTGAAAGGTGAGTGGAGTCTGCAAGGAGTAGAAGACTGGGGCTTTATGGGTAGATCCGGGTCTGGAACCTGGGTCTCCAAACTCCCAGCCCTGGGATCACGTAGCAGAGCAGCTGGAGGGCCCTTGCTGCCTCCCCACTCTTTGGCTCCATTATGCAGAGGTCCAGGGGAACATGGGCTGCACATTTCACCTTGCCAGGGAGCTCTGTTTGGACCTTCCTTCCTGCCTTGCTACCCCACAGGAGGCGGACCCCCTGAAGGTGTACCCAAAGCTGAAGGGGAGCTTCCCAGAGAACCTGAAACACCTTAAGAACACCATGGAGACCCTGGATTGGAAGGTCAGCAGCTTTCCCTGCGCTGGCTCCCTCTCATTCCTGACACCTAGGATAGGGCTGGGGAAGGCGCCGTAGGAGGTGGTTCGGGAAGCCATCCTCGGGAAGCCAGAGGAGGTGCACCAGCACCAACAAAGCCACAGACATGAAGAGGGCCTGGGGTTGAGGAACTGCCTTGACCCAAGCCCATGAGTCTCTAGGAGGGAACCAGGCTGTAGCTGGACTCTGGGGTGTTGGGTCCCCTCTTGGATCCTCCAACTCTGTCCCCAGGGGCAAAGCCAGGCAGGGTTGGAGGGGGCTCTGGAGTCTGACCCCTTGCCTCTTTCCCATTAGGTCTTTGAGAACTGGATGTATCAGTGGCTCCTGTTTGAAATGAGCAAGAACTCCCTGGAGAAGAAGAGCACTGAGGTTCCACTAAAAGGTATGGGGAGCAGGAGCCCTGGGATGCCAGGGTTTCTGGAAGCTCCCTCAGGGCTCCCTTGGAGCTGTAGAGGTTAGGACCTAGAGCTTTCCCAGTTCCAAGCACCGGGACTCCTCGTGTCTCTCAACTCTTATTCCTGTCTCTCCTGCCTGTTCCTTCTGGGCTTGGCTGCTCCTCCTCAGTTCTCCCTTTTGAGGAAGACCTCCCTTGTTGAGGATGGCACTGCATAAGTGGGACTGGAGCAAAATGACCTGAGATATCCCAGGTGTCGTCACAACGACCTTCTCCACTCAGCACTGCGTGGGTTCTAGTGAGGGGGCTGAGCGGGCCTCATGACCCCACCACCCTCAGAGGGACCTCTCCAAGCTCACACAGCCAGCAAGTGCCAGACAAGAGAACGTGGGGTTTTTCCATCTTGTGGACAATGTATGTTAAGATTTTCAGCCCTAAAGTCTCAAGAGTGCCAGGTCTTCATCCTGGCACTAATATGCCATGCAACTTTAGGCAGGTGTCTTCCCTCTGGGCTTCAGTTTTGGAAGTGGAAGATCAATGGCCCACCCTAGCACAGGCCTCCAATTTTCTAATCATAGATTCATAGAAGGCACCTTTGAGGCCATCTTGACCAACTCCCAGCTGATGTATGAATCCTCTACAACATCCTCAAAGCCCCATTTGTACTTGGATAACTCTAGTAACAAAAGCTCAGACTTACCAAGATGCCTATTGTTTTTCCCTGAAAATAAGAGTCACAGGTGTAAATCCAAACTTCAATAGGCATTGAGGGCCACAAATCAGCGAGTTCTGGGATAAGTTAGCCACATGGCCAATCACTTCTTCTCTGATCTCAGACCGTTGGTCCCTGCCTTAGTTTCCCCATCTATGCAATGGGTAGAGTGAGTCCAGCCACTTGGGCAGAAGGCCGTAGGCCCACAGCAGTGGTATGTGGCTCTCTGGTTCTGCTGAGATTCTGGCCCGGGGCCCACTCACTCACTGTGTCTTCACCATGCCTGTCGCTTCAGCACTGACCAAGTGCCAGGAGGAGGTCAGCCGCATCCCCGATGTCCACCCTGGCATGTTCAGGCCCCAGTGCGACGAGAACGGCAACTATAAGCCGCTCCAGTGCTATGGGAGCACCGGCTACTGCTGGTGCGTCTTCCCCAACGGCACCGAGGTCCCCCACACCAGGAGCCACGGGCACCATAACTGCAGTGGTAAGCAGTGCCTACCTGGCCAGGGAGTGTCAGAGGAGCAGAAGGACCAAGAAGGCACACGTGGGGCCGGACACTCGAGCTCCGGTCGGGGGGGCAGCCACTCAGCTGCCGCTTTGTCCATCCACTTCATCACCTGCCTGTGCGCTCATCTGCTCATCCATCCTTCCTCTCCTTACATCCACTCATCTACCTCTCATCTGTCCTTCCGTCCCGTCCTTCATCGCGGACGCTCACGCAGCCGTGCACCACCCGCGGTGCACCCAGGAGCCCGCAGGCCCACCCATCTCACGTCATCACTCCCTCCGTTGGCCTTCCCCGACCACACCTGGTTGCTGCCATCCAACAAGAGTCCTGCCCTTTGGCGCCTGCTCCACCAGCATGAGGCTGGTGGCCAGGCTGGGAAGGATGACCCAGGCCCCTTGTCAATGGGTGTGGGAAGCTGGACTGCCAAGTGACAAATGCACTTGCTGCTCCCTTGCAGAGCCACTGGACATGGAAGACCTGTCATCTGGGCTGGGCATGGCCAAGTAGGACCTGGGCCAAGGTAAGGGCCCCTGCAGGGGTCATCTGGTCCCCAGCAGCTTAGCCCCCCAGGGACCGAATCCCTCATGGATGGAGGGCTGGCATGGCCTGACCCCGGGCTGTTCTCCAACCTCCCCCAGACATCCATTTCACACCTGAGGACCACTACTAGGGATGGGAGGGGTGGAGAGTCCTCAACTGCTTTGAGGTCCCAGGATACCGGGAAGGGGCAGGGACAACAGGTGACCCCAACCCTAACCTGCTGCTTCTCTTCTCCTTAGCTATCATTTGAGAACAGCAGATGCGGATGCCAGCACGTAGCCCACGCTGCGTGGCCACTGCTTCCTTGCTCCCTTCTATCCTCCGACCCGACCCTAGCCCCTCTTCTCCTTCCCTTACACACTGCTCCCCCAACTCACTGTCTCCCACCCCGCAGCTCCTTCCACAACACCCTGGCACCTGGCTCTCCATCATCCTGGGACACAGGTCATGTCAGAACAGCACAGATTTAACGATGCAGGAACGTTCTGTTGCCCAAGCCCCCATCTGTCAGGAGTGTGTGGCCCAAGGAGGTGGCCCAAGAGCTAGGCGGACTCCCATTTCATCCTCCAACCTGGAGCCCCAAGACCCAGGCCCATGGACGAGATGGAAGGTGCAGGGAGAGGGGACAGTGTTCCCCGACACCCAACATGTTAGCTGTTCCTGCCCCTTTCTAGCCTCTTCAGCTGGGGAGCCACCCCTTCCCTCTCTCCAGCAACACTCACCCAGGAAGAACCAGCCCCTCCACAGCGATGCCTCACTTTCTGCCAACCCCCAGTTCCCTCTCCGCAGCCAAGCTTGTCATTGGCCCTCAGGGCTGAGAATAAAAGTAGTGAGTAGAACACTTCTGGCTCCGACTGTTACTGGGATCTGGCTCATTTATCCCAAGGAGATAACCGAGACCTTGAAACCAGTGGTCTGGGTGGGAGGTCAGAGTGCAGGGAGCCCAACCCAAGATGCCCATGGGGCAGGCAGGGCAGCCTGGGTGGCTCAGGGGTTTAGCGCCACCTTCAGCCCAGGGTGTGACCCTAGAGACCTGGGATCGAGTCCCACGTCGGGCTCTCTGCATGGAGCCTGCTTCTCCCTCTGCCTGTGTCTCTGCCTCTCTGTGTATTCTCATGAATAAATAAAATCTTTAAAAAAAAAAAAAAAAAAGAAACCCACCCCCCTTTTCCATTTCTTGCCTCTGGATATCCGCCTGGCCTTCTCTAACAAACCGACCATGACGATACATGAGGTCCTCCAGAGTTGAGATGCCATTTCCTCCAGGTAGCCTTCCCCACACAGATTCGGCACCTGGGGCACTTTGCAGAGTCTCGCTCTCTGGCAACCTGTCTGTTCCACTCACCACAGCGTCCCAGAGCCCCGATGTGTAGTTGAGAACAAACCCGGAGCGACGGTTTGTTCACCTCCAAGGGCCAGCCAGACTCTCCCTTCCAAGAATAAGTGTAACACACTTGTCCCGGATGCGCTGGGAACTCACCTTTCCTTCAAGCCTTTTATTTTCCGAGTTGTTACAAAAAACCACAAACAAAATGTGAAAAACAGAGAGGACAAAGCCTCAGCATCAGCCAGAGACCAGAGACCAGGGACATGGGAGGAGCTGCAGGCCGGGCCTTGCTGGGTCTGCAGGTCAAAGGATGGAAGGTCCCGAGGCCTCTGGGAGTGTCAGTTTGAAGGGGGAGGGGCAGGTCTCTTAAAAAAATATATATATACTGTACACATCTCTATGAAGCATTCTGTGTCAGGACAGAAGTCAGACGCGGAGTCAGTGAGTGCCAGTCATTGGAGCTGGAAGCTTCTCCTCCTCCTCGGACCAGCCTCTGCAGGGCTCACTAGCTCGGCCAGCGTGGACACTGTGGCTGGCTGGCCTCTTCTGGGGACGGGGGAAGCTAAAGATTCAGTTCCAGCCCACGGTGGGCACAGGGCAGAGGCATGGGGCTGGTCACCACTTGGCTAAGAAATCCCTGGGTGAAGGAAACACATCCAGATGTAAGATTTCCTGACCCTTTTCTCCCAAGAGAAGAAAATCAAATCAAAATCTGGTGTCTCTGGTGCAGGGAGGACCATCAACAGCGGCGGGCACGTTAGTCTGGACCATGTCCCAGGAACCGGGCCGAGCGCTTCATGCTCCGGCCAGGCGGGCTCTGGGTCTCCCCCATTCCCAGGAGGCTGCGGGGGTCCAGTCAGCCCCTTCATCCACACCCAGAAAGCCCAGCTCCATCAGAATGGCTTACCCCAAGGAAACCACCTTCCTCCCCATGAGGAATGCCCTCCAGTTAGAGAGTCACAAGGAAGACAAAGTGGACGATGGTGGGGAGCCACTGAGCAGTGCTTGACCTCGAGACTCTCCTCCTCTACAAAGAGGAACCAGCCGAGTGCCCACACCCAGCGAGCACTGTGTAGGTCACTGCCATCGCCATTCTGGAGCCTTCGGACTCTGCAGCTCTGATTTCTGGCATCAGCTCACCAGCCCCACTGACCTTCAGGGATGGAACTACTTTTCTGAGCCCCTGCGCCTTCCCTGCCTGGCCCCGGGGACCCTGCCGGATGCTAGTTACCCTCCCACCTTCACTACGGATCTCCAGGCCAGGAAGCATACCTGTCGCCTTGTGCCCCTCAGACAGTTTGCTCTGCTGTCTTCTTCTGTGAGGAGAGAAGTACGAGAGGCTCTTGAATCTGAAGCATCTCCGCCTCCCCGCCATGCTGCCCACCCCTTCCTCCCAGGAGCAGTTGCAATGGTTTTCTCCTGAGGACGCATGGCTCCCCCCCAACAGATAGTGGGTATACAGGGACCTCCAAGGGCAGGGATGGGGCCCCACTTGCCCAGGAAGGAGCCCAGGACTCTGAAGCCAACAGATGCCCAGCTCTGAACACAGCTGAAGACCTGCTGGCACAGTGAGAACTGCACCCATGTAAGGTGTGGAGGCTCCCCTATTCTGGCGATCAGCCTTTAGAACCCATAAAGCAGAGGGGAGTGGGGGTGCCTGGGTGGCTCAATAGGTATAAGCCTCTGCCTTGGGCTCAGGTCATGATCCTGGGGTCCTGGATTCGAGCCCCACGTTGGGTTCCCCACTCAGCAGGGAGTCTACTTCTAGCTCTTCCTCTGCCCTACCCCTGGCTTGTGCTCTCTCTCTTGCATGCTCTCTCTCCCTCTCAAGGAAATAAAATCTTAAAAAAAAAAGAAAAAAGAAAAAAGAAAAAAAGAAAAAAAAAGCCGAGGATTACGTTTCTGCAGAGAGGATACCCGGCCAGCTGGGATACATACAACCCAGGGACTGTTTCCTCTCACCTCTGCTGACCCGGCTGGCCTCCCTGCCCCTGCCCCTCCTGTCTTCACCCAGCCCAAGAACATCCTTCTACCTCACAGACAGACGGGGTCACTTGCATGGCTTCTACACACACAGACCATGTCCCTCCTCAGAGTGGCACCTGCCTTCCACCCAGCTTCTCCACTGTGTCACGATTCACGGGCCCCCCAACCCCTGGCACCTGAGAATGGAAAGGGGCAGGGACTGGGTCTGGCCCGCCCCATGGGTACCCTGACACGCACAGGATGGAGCTGATCACATCCACCCTGGGGACCGGGTGTGGGTCTTTCTTCTGGCTGAAGACCCCTCAGGAACTCACGCTACCTTTTTCTTCTTTTTCTTCTGGAATAGTGAGTCAGGGTCTTTGGTTGAGGCCTTTTTTGCCTTCTTCTTCTTTTCCTTTTTTTCCTTGTCTTTTTTTTCTAAGAAAAAAAAATAACCCCCCTAAGTAAACAGATGCTTGTGGGTGTGTGTGGTCAATGTAATGTCAAGGGACACAAGGCTGGTCTCAAGGGATCCTCAAACCACTCCTCCCAATGCCAGGTCCCCTGCTCTCCCCCTCCCCCCCACACTCTGGGGACCCATCAAAATACAAGCCCACAGACCTCCGTGACTACCTGCCCTGGCCTGAGAGCCCCAAGGGGAACCTGCCATCTAGGTGCCTGGGTCACAGAAGCAGGAAGCTGAAGTGCACGTGCTGACTGGCCACCCACTGTGAGTGAGGACCTGGGAGCAGGCCACGCCCCGCACCCTGTGGCAGCCTGCATCTCCCTGGCAGCTCAGCCCACCTGCTGGGGACTCTGGGATCCAGCTCTGGCTCTGCCACTATCATCCCACCCCAGCAGTTCTCAGCCTGTCCCTTCCGTGCCTGCTGAACCTGCCCCTCCCCGCCCCCCCATCACATGCTGACCTCAGCAAGGGCCTGGAAGTCTGCTCCAGCCTGCAGCCCGCCACTTACTCTTATCTGATTTCTTTTTCTCCTTCTTGATCTTTGGGTTGCCTTGGTCTCCACCTTCAACCTTCAGTGTCCCCGGCTCCCCTTCCGGCTTCTCCTTGGCCTCTAGAGAGCCAGGAGACTCTTTCTCCTTCTTCTCCTTGATGTCACTGCTTGCTCCATCTCTCTTGGCTTTCCCCTTGGGAGTCCTGAGGGCCTTTTCTGGTGAGCCAGCAGCACCCTCCCCACCTCCCCCGGCCACGAGCTGCTTCTTTTTCTTGCTCTTGGGGACTCTGGCTGCTGTCTGGTCCCCCGACAGCTTCCGCTTGCGGCCCACCCGGCCCTTCCTGTTGCTCTCCTTGGCGGCATCGGCGGCCTTCTTCCGTTCCTGCTCCAGCAGCTCTGTCAAGACCTTCACCACCGAGGCCTGGACCTGGGCCTCATTCAGGGGCCAGGGCTCACTCAGGAGGCGTCGGCTGATGTCGCTCTGCAGGGCCAGCGTGGAGGCTTGGGGGCTCCCGGCCTCCTTCTTGGGCTTCCGGGGCTTCTGAGGCGTGGCATCAGCCTCTCTCCTGCCTGTGGAGAGAGGACGTGGGGTCACGGACCAGGGAGTCGGGAAACAGGCTCACTGACTAAGAACCAAGGGGGTCTAGGGACCCAGTCAACCTCCTCTGACCATGGTACAGACGGGGAAAGGGCGGGCCAGTGGTCACTCTGCCCTATCCGGGTCTCCTGGCCCACACCTTTCCAGCAGTTTCTAACTGAGCTTTTTTCTTTAACTTCACTCTTTTGTCTCCTTGCACTAAAAATTTAAGTCAGGTTGGACATGGAAAAGGACTCTAGAATGTTAAAGAAGGGGCATAAAATCTATCAACAAAATGAAAGGTCGGACAGGAGATGGTATTGTCCAGCCAGAAGTCCAGAGCTGGGAAGCAAGAGACTTCTAGGTTTGCCAACCACCACTTGCTGTGGGACCACGCTCCTCCCACAGCCTCAGTCTCCTTGTTTGTAAAATAAGGACTTAGATGAACGGTGAGGCCTCTAAGTCAGAGACTCATGACAGAAGCTGGTCAGGGGACAAGGCAGCCAAGGGGCGACGGGCATGGCGCAGACACACGTGGTGGCTGACTCAGCAGGATTGCTGCCTGCCAGAGTGACTTCTGGTGCAGCCTTTGTTTAGAATTTTCCACGCCTCTGCTCTCCTTTGATAATTGTGTGCTGACTACACGTGTGAAAAAAACCTTCCACAGCCCCCTCGAAAATGTCTCCCTGTCGCACCCGCCTCTCACAAAGAATGCTGGGGAGGAAAACGAGCTCTGCTGACCCAGCACCGGGAGCTGCAGCTAAAGTCAACGACGGTGGTGGTGGGTTGACATCGGCAGTGCCCCAATGCCGCCCCTAACTTCCCAGGTGACTCAGTAGGTCTCCACAGACACAAGAGTGCCTCCATGCTGGGCTCTGAAGGACGCCCAGCTGCTGCCCTGCTCCATGTCCCGGGCTCGGGGACTGTGCCTGCAGAGGGTGGGGCCCAGGTGGGATCTCCAGCAGCTCTGGCTCCAGGACTGTGGGGAGCTCGGGGAGGCACACATGGCAGGCTGAGTAGAGGGGGTCCCAGGACAGACGGAGGCCCAGTTCAGTCCTTTGGTGCTTCTTGGCCAAGGGCTGGGGGTGCTGATTGGAGAGGGAAGCTGAGGAGGGCACAGCCTGTGTGCTACAACCTCCTTCCCTGCAGCCCACTTCTGTTTCCTGTTGACAAACACCCTCGAACACCAAAGCTGGGGACTGCCCAGAGCTGTCCCAGGCATGCTGGTCGGAGATTCCTGTCCCTCAGCACTGGCAAAGTCAGGGCCGGCGGATGCCCCAGGCTGGGTGACCTCAGTACTCTGGTCTGCTCCCCAGACACCAGGTGACTGCTTTCTGTGTGTGCCACGCCTGGACACGGACTGGATGGATCTCCCCTGAACTGTGTGGTTAGGGCACAGAGGCCTAGAGTGGCCAGGGTCCTGAGGCTTTATGACAAGCCAGGCCATCACCTGGGGGTCTTTGCCATGTGCTAGAGACTTCTCCACAAATGGTTCCTGCCTTTTGTCCGAGTTCCTACAGCCCATACCAGCAGTCTGTCTGTTAGGAAGGAAAGTCAGCGGGGACATCTAGAGAGAGCCAAGGCCGCTTTAAGGCAGGGATCAGCCTATCAGGTGCACCAGTGTCCCACAGAACTGGATAACCCGACCTCCAGGCCATCCCAGGTTGTAAGAGCCAGACACCTGTGCAAGGGGCCCCGGGCAGTGCTTGGAGAGGCCCTTGCGACAGACAAGACCATACTGGTGGGAGGGAAAGAAGGGGCCCAGTGCCTTGTCCCTCGTGTCCCACTGTGTCTTTCCTATGGCCCTTAACTCACTTGTTTTAGGGGATACAGTGCCTGCTACGTGTTGGGGCTCCACTTCCTGCTTGCCATCTGGGGCATCTTTGCTGATGGAAGTAGAGGAAGCCGACGGGTTGAGGTCTGGCCTAGGAGTGGCCTTTGAAGCCTGGGAGTTGGCCAGAGTTGGCCCAGGGGTCACATAACCTGAGAGGAGAGACTGAAGAAAGCCAGTGTGAACGAGGTTGGAATCCTGCCCAGCCCCCCTTCCCCTCCAGTGCAGGGCCTGCCGTGAGGAAGCCATCCCCAGAGCCCCAGAGATCGGGCCAGGCGGCGAGCACTTGAGCCCTCTGTAGGTACCTCCTGCACCATTTTAATTAATACAGATTTTCGTTGGGCACAGTTAAGAAGACAATTTCTCACTACTAACACGAACGGAAAATCACCAGCGCTTGCCTTGTACAGAGGATAACCTTAAAGAAATCCCATCTGTTACAAAATATCCTTTTTTCTGGGACTCCTCTAAAGTCAAGGCAAGTCTTTGCTACAGACTCCAGGAGTCCACTGCTGGTGGCTTTATGCTAACACGCGGCCCTGGGGGTGGCCTTGAACCCCCACCCCAAGGCCCCGAGGTAGGTGCCAGTCCCCTCCCTCGCAGTTACCTGAGAGGGTGCCACGACCTCATCCTCGCTAGACTCTGCTGTGGTCTCCTCCACCAAGGTCTCCGTCGCAGAGGGGGCTGGACCTACTGGGGGAGCACAGGTCAGCTGTTGGGAGGCCCCGGGATGATGGCCTGAGCCTTCTGCTTATCCCTCACCCTCCTGCCCAAGGCTGTACCTGCTCTCATGACTCCCTCCAAGGTCAATGGCTGTTTGCAGCCCTCTAAGCAAGACACGTGAATGCTAAAACCTTTCCTCCTAATTCCTGAGGCCCTACTTAGGTGGCCCTGCTTTTCTGTGGGGTGGGGGGATGACCCTGGGAATGGGAGCCTGATATCAAAAAGTCAGCAGTGGCCACACTGCAGAGCTGGAAGGTATTTGGTATCATGTAGACCAACCTCCTCATGGAGGGGGAGGGAAACTGAGGCCCAGCACGGGATGATGAGGCAGACAAGGAAGATACACAGTGGAGATGCTGCAGAACAAGGAGATACACAGTGGAGGCCCAAGCTTAGGGCTCCGCCCGGCCGCCACTCCCCTGCTCCGGGCCCACCCAGCCTTCTCCTGCTGGGACCCTCACCCCGCCTGTGGGCCTTCTGGGGCCCGTCAGCATCCTCCTCACTCCCTGAAGAGCTGCCGCTGCTGTCCTCGCTGTCGTTGGAGGTCTCAGAGGCCTTGGCTTTGGGGTGTCCCACAGGAGTGGCTGTGGCTCGCTCGACTGCAGGGACCTCAGCCTTTTTGAGCTTGTTGGTCATCTTGGCCTGCACAGGGGTGATCTGAGGACTCATTACAGGGAGTGTGCCCAGAGCATGGTCAACCTAGTTTGGTTAAAAAAAAAAAAAAAAAAGGGTAGAAGAATAAATGAAGGGAACTAACTAAGACTTGGTGCAACTGAGCACCCTAGTCACCTCAGGACCAAATGCCGCTTAGCTCTTCGCACCCAGGCCTCACTTCGTAGCCTTCCCACAAATGCTCAGATGGGCAGCAGGGGGGAGATGGGGAAGAGACACGTGTGCATGCTACACTCACAGGGCAGGTCAGTGCTGGTGCTGGGACTTGAGCCCTGCCTGGGCCCTCCCTTCTATTTTCTGTCATCTTTGATCGCTGTCCCCCTCCAGGGTGGGGCCTGGCCTCACCACCACCCAGCTCCCCAGCTCACCCCACTTGAAGACGGGGTCCTGGCAGCAGGAGGCTGGGCCTCACTGGCTTTCTGAGCAAGGACCTTCAGGGCAGCCTGGGTCAGCGGGAGGTGAGCAGGGTTCCTCTTTGTCACCTGTGGACAGCCACAGGCAGCCCTGAGACTCTCAGGTTCTCAGGATGCCATCTGTGCCATGCCCTGGTCAGATCCTGGCTGGGGTAGGAGGGGCCTGTATGTATCTGCACAAGGAGCCATGGGGCTGAGAGTGGGGGACGGACGGACAGTCACAGGGATACTGCCACATGTGGGCAGAAAATGGGGCCAGGCTTCAGGTTCTAAGTGATCATGATGTTCTCAGAGGATCCAAAGACAGCTTCTAGCCTAGCGGAGGGAAGCAGCTTGGGTCCCACCCGAGGCCCCTCAACTCAATCTGAGCTTGCACTGGGGAAAAGTCTCTGGCCTGGTGGCTGCAAAAACTTCCTCAAAGGTCCCCCTGATGCCGCCTGGCTTCCCACATCTGCCACCAGTCAGGGAGTGAGAATGGGAAGAGCGGGGCGGGGCTCCCTGCAAACCCCCCAGGCCCTCCCAGCACTTCCCTAGAGGGTCCCAACACCTGTGCTCTCCTGCCTGGAGGACTCCCTTAGCCTTGATGTCACCTCCTTGGGGAGGCCATTCCTGCCCATCCTTCCTAAAACAGCTCACCCCATCATTCTCTAGTTTATACTCAGTTTCCTTCAAAGCACCCACCCAAAATACTCAGGTATTTTTTGGCTTCCTTGTTTCATGGCCCACAAGGGAAGGGACTTCCCTGTCTTCTTTCTGCATCGCCAGTGCCTGGTGCGGGCAGATGCTCAGCACCATCTGCTGGCTGAATGGCCGAATGGATGCAGGCTGCTGGGTGCAGGGACCACAGCACAGCTACCCATGGCACCCGTGCTCCCAGGCAGCTTCTCCTGGGCTGCACCTCATGATGAGCCCCTCTGGGACAGAGGTGCCCCATTCCATCCTGCCCTCTTTGGTGGTGGTGGGGAACGGGACACAATGGGACAGGAAAACTAACCCACGTGGCCCAGGAGCTGTGTACCAGGAGTGAGGAGACCTGGGTTCTGGCCCTGCTTGACCCTAGACGGGCCTCAACAGTCTTGTTGAGGAGCAGCACTCAGTTCCGCCATTCACACGGTGAGCCTCTAACCCTATCCTGCTCAGGCTGCAGACTTAGGCAAAGGCCTAGCAGAAAAGCATTGAAAACAGTGAAAGCCAGTATCCACACTGAGAAAGGGCAAGGTTTGTTCATGGCATTTCCGAACCAAGAGAGAAAAAGACCAAAAGCACAACCACACTGGAACGGCTGCCAAGGGACACGCGGAGCTGCCCTGGTTCTGCCTGGGGGCCATGCTCCCAGACTGCTCTTCTTCACACCTCAGAGGTACCCGGGAGCCGCTTCAGGCCTGCAACCAAGCCAGGGAAGGGCTGGCCACAAGGGGAGGCTACTTTTGGGGGGTGGCGCGGAGGGGGCAGGGAGGTACCTTGCCCCCAGGTGGCCTGCACAGCCCTCCCCTGCCTGCCAGGTACCTGAGTGATGGGTGCCTCCTGCTTCTTGCCTTCTGACACCCGACCGGATGCCTCACCGCCGCTGGCCCCAACAGTGCTGGCTCTGACAGCCGGCCTTGGGTGGGCCGTGAGTGGGGTCACGTTGGTTCTACCGGCTGAAATGGAGTGGGATGGGGTACAAGTCAGGGCACCCAAGTAGCAATCCCCACTTACCAGCCCTTATGGGGACGTGGCCCAATGCTCACGGTATTTGCAGCAAAAGCCTGCCTCCCCCCACCTCCCTGAGCCTCGCAGGCAGGAGCTGTCACTATCTCTGTGTCACCAGCTCAGGGGAGATCACAGGACTGCTATGGCAGTGACCCCAGAATTTCTCCTGGCCCCTCCCCACACTTCAGGCCTAGACAATGTTGCCTCTCAGCTGGCCAGGCCAGCGCTTTGAGCAATGATGGGGAGCACTGCTACCAAACGGGACCTTCTGTGCTCTCAGAAGTCTTCCTAAGAATATCACGATCATTTGCAAAGACTCAGTGACGGGTGTTCAATGTAGTGCTGTCAGTGATAACCCCCCAAACCATGAAGCCCTTAACTCCCTCCAGCAAAGCACCGCTGGCATAAACCACACTAAGCCCACCCTGAGGACTGCTCTGTAGCCAGCAAGAGTCACACAGTAAATATGTAGCGTCACAGTACATCAAGGAAAAATCAGGGGCATATGTGCCCAGTAGGACCTCGACAAAAACAGATATAGCTCCAGTTTTTGTAAAGTTGACAGTTCTAAAATGTCAGTCATTATTCCAGACAGTGGATTATACTGACATTTTCCTCTGGTGTTATTCTGTATTAAATGAGCCTACCAAAATCAGGTATTATTATCCTCACAGCATCAGGACAACATTAGCCATTTTCCTGATGGCACTGGGAATATCACAGATGCTCAGAGGTCAAAGAAATCCCAGATGTAGCTCTGTCTCCCACTGACAGATGGAATCCTTGCCTACAACGTCTGGTTAGACTACCCTGACTCACTTTACATGCCAACAGGACTGGGAGGCTCACCACCACCTCAGAGCACCCTTCCTCGTTCAGGCAGGCGGTTAGTTGTTACAAAGCTCTTCCTTAGATTACGTAGAAACCTACTATCTGCAGCTCCTAGCCACTGGTGTGGTTCCACCCCTTGGAGCTGGCAGAGAAAGTCCTGGCAAATACTCCTCCGGAAACAGAGGTCAGAGGTAGTTCCTCATCGGCATGAACCAATGTAGGCTGCAGAGACCTGGCCCCAAGCCCTTCCTGGCCAACAACGTGCCGGGTAACTCAGCCAGCAGCCTCAATGGGGCTTGAGCGTGCACATGTGTGTGTGCTGGCGAGCCCTCCCAGGGGAGCCTGGCAGTTGCGGCACAAGAGTCAGCCCAGCCTAGTGGGCCTGTGCTCACCAGGAACGGAGCACTGCGTAGCGGGGATCACATCCTCATCCTCACTCTCGGAGGAGGAGCTCCTGGCTGTGCTCTCCGAGGCCTGGGCCTTCCTCGGGGTGTCTGCAGCTGGAGCTTGTGTGGCGGTAGCAGCTGGGCCAGCTGGACTACGATTAGGGTCGACAAAAATCAGAGGGGGTTTAATCACCTTGAAAAACAAAAACAAAACATACCCCCCCAGTGATTAAAGGCTTGGCCAGGCAAAGGGGAAGCTGGGGAGGGACTTTATAAGGCAAGGGGTCCAGGGGACCCAGGGCAGGCAGAGGTCACTCGGGCTGCCCATGGCACCCTGTGCACCCCTAGTCCAGGCACCTCCTAAGACCCACACAATAGCTCACAGTGGCCCCTGAGGTCAGCAGTACTAGCTCCCCTGGATGGGTTGGGGGAGGAAATTAGACATCCAGAAGAGCTGCCCAGGGTCGCACAGTTTCACTGAAGTGAAGCCAGGGCCAGAAGAACCAGTGCAGCCTTCTTGCCTCTGGCTAACTTCAGGGACAGACGCTGGCCGAGCAGGGTGCTCTAAGCAGCACAGCCCTCAGCTGCCCAACCATTACACACGATTCAGCTGGGGACTGTGTGTAACTGAGCTGCTCCTGCCCAAGAGATGCTGATGTGGCCTCCTGAGCTGTGGCCTAAGGTGCAACCACTCAGCTATACTGACCCAGTGTCTTCAGCAAAACAAAGTGCACAGGAGAAAAACCAAGGTGAAGACTTAAGGAACCCAATGAGAGTGTGGCCCCGTGTGAACTCTTATCTAAACACACCAGATGTAAAGACCATCATTCACGAGACAATCTGGGAAATGGGGACACTGACTGTGCAGGCCAGTTTCTTAGGGGGTGATGCTGTGCGGTGGCTATCCTTTAAAAGAAAAGTACCCCAGGGTTGCTGGGGAACGAGGGGAGGGCTTGCACAAAGTAAGCCTGGTCACGAGTGCAGACCCGCTGAGGCTGGGGAAGCACGTGGGGGTTCTTCATGCTGTTCTATCTTTGGGCAGGCTTTACATCTTCCAGTGAGGCACGAAAAGAGAGAGAAAGCGGCCGCTCCCTGGGATCCTGCGGACCAGGCCGGGGTCACAGCTCAGGTGGATAGATGCCTGCTGCACGCAAGGGCGCCTTGCACACATGGAGCCAGGGAGCTGGATGAGGCTGCATCTCCTGTCCTCAAAGGTCAGACTTTGTTGGAGATCCCCCCTTCTCCGGCCTGGGGGCGGGGGGGATACACAGGGCAGTGGCAGGAAGCTGCCCTAGGCCAACCTCTGGGACCCGGTCTCGCCCATCACACCAGCCTGCCCACCTGCGGGGCCCAGGGGGCAGTGGGAGAGCTAGCATGAAAAGTAAAGCAGAGAGGTGCCCGCCTGAGGGGGGAAGCTCTGCTGGGCTGCGGCCCTTCCCACCCTTGCCAAACGGCCTCCCCCGCGGCTGCTCTGATCTGCCGCTTCCAGAGCCTGCCTTCCCACATGATGAAAGAGAGAAGGATGGAAAGTGGGAGAAGGCTTACAGTTGAGGGAGGGGGGGATCTATATATATGTGAGAAGACAGAGGAACAGATTGTCGGGGACGAGGAGAGGCACCGAACCCACCGCGGCAAACAATAACGTCTGGGATGTTAAAAGCAGCTCAGCAGCAAAAGCCTCCTCCCCCCGTTCCACCTGCCCACACGGCCTCCGGGCTGGGGGCGGCGCGGGAGGCCTGGCGTCCGGGGGCAGGGACACGACAGGGGTACAGGGGCAGGGCATCATGCAAAAGTGGGCCGTGCGACCCAGGGAGACGGGGAAACCCGCCTCTGATCCCACCTCTGCGGGCCAGCCCCTGGGCTTCCTCGGCCCCAGTTTCCCACCTGTTGAGGGGCCGTTAGTAATCTCAACCCGGGCTCGCTCACCGGAGGGGCTCTGCTGCGCTTTTTTTGAAAACTGCAAAGCACAGCACATGCAGGGGTGACCAAGGCTTACGGGGAGCTGCTGCAGCCTGAACGCTTGGCCGGACCTCCCGGCAGGCACCAGGCAGCCAGGGCCCACAGGGGGTGCAGGGGCTCCCCTCCTGCTGAACCACCAACCCCGGGGGGAGCGGGGAGCTTGTCACAGCTGGGCTCATCAACTCTGCCCTCATTCCAGTCTGGGGCTGGCTGGGAGTGAGGAGCTGACCAGCCCAGGTGGCTAACTCTGGGGGCAAGGGACAGAGCCAAGGAGGCATCCGAGGGCCCCTCACAGAACTGCCTCAGGGTCGCTTCATAGGTCCTGGGCCAGCCCCACCCTAAGGGGCCAGGAAACCCCACTGCCCAGGGGTGGGCCTGGAGCCTCGTGGTTCACTGGCCCCCAGGGAATGTCACTCCACAGGTTGAGAAGGCTGAGGCTCAAGAGAGGGCAAGTGGCCACACCCAGGGTGACCAGCAAACTGTGCCAGAGCTGGGCTGGAAGTCAGCTTTCCAGGCACCAGACAGGAGCTCCTACCAGAAACAACCATGCTAGGGCTTCAACTTAACACACTAATATGGTACCTACCCCAGCACAGACCCCGTTCTGGGGTTCATAATGCCAGCACAACAGGGCTGAGCCACAGAACACCACCCCCTGAAGTATATCTCAGAGAAAGAGGCTGGGGCCCATCCTTTGTAGCTGGGGAGACTGAGGCACAGTGAGGGAGCCTGGGAATGGAGCCACAATCGCCTCCACCTCCCAGCCCGAGACTCTGCCTACCACCCTGGCATCCATCCGTTTTCTCCACTGATAGGCTAATAATAACAGAGTGAAACTTGTCAATAGAGAAGTACTTGACAAATGCATAATAGTGATAATAATCATAATTAGTGAGCTGGGGATTAAGGAGCTAAACATCCCCCAGCAGTGAGGAGGGGCTGCAGTTTCCTTAGGCTGTGCCGTCTTCCCTGAATCCTCCTAGGGAAAGGCACAGAACGCCAACTTTTCTCCTGCTTCTTTTTTAATAGGGACTCCAGAATCTTCAGGACTAACGTACCAATTAAACGGTTCAGCTTAAGCATGATGTTCATTTTAATTGTGTTAGTCCGCCCCCGCAAAGCAGGGCGAGGCAGCCCCCTCCCTCCCAGCTGTCCCGATCCTGCTCAGAGGAGGCGGCGGCCTCCTAAGGGCGCCCGGCCAGCCAGAGGGCAGGGCCCAGCTGGCCTTCCTCTCTCCTAGGAGAGGGGACAGTGCAGATAGCAGGCCCAGCGCGGACGGCCTGCGTTCAAATGTCAGATCTGCCCGCTTGCTCCTGGACAGGTGATGCTGGGCAATTAGTTCACTCAACTTCTCCGAGCCTCCTCCTTAAGATGGGGATAAAAGAAGGACCTACCCTCAGAGAGATGTTGTGGGTACTTAATAGAATAAGGAGGTACGGGGTTTGGCACAGAGTGGCTGACAGCGTTAGATGGAGCTGTTCATTAGGATTTTTATAACCTGGTGTGAACACCCCAGCCTGTCACAGGGTGGCAAGCACCTGACCTCCCTGGTGGGCAGGTCAGCACGTGGTGTGGAATCTGAGGGAGATGGTTACGGAGACCCCACTTATGGGACTGGCAGTATGTCCAGGCACCTGGGGCTACAGGACAAAGGGCACTGCCATCTGCTGGACAGGTGGGCCTCACCCAGAGGCCTGACTTAGCAAGCTGGGGAGACAAGGTGGCCTTGGTCCCAACCTCAGGGGGAACAGTCCGGGGAGGACGGCAGGTGCAGCAGAGCATGTGAATATGCGCCACGGGCGCTGAGGCGAGGGCCCGGTCGTGCCCACTGGCTTCTGCCAAGCTCCGCAAAGAAGCCTCCCAGCCCCAGACAGGAAGGGGAGGCACAAGGAGCCAGGGGCCAGCGTCTACCTGGTTTGTTCTGAGTCATGACAATTTGGGGAATTGACTTCAACTCCCTGGGCTTTGATTTTTGATGCATCAAATGGGCCACAGCACGTGCCCTCTTGCAGTGACAGGTGCTCCTCGTCAGGCAGCACACGGTGCCCGGATGCGGGAGGGAGGACAGTTACCCTGCCTGCTTACAGTGCAAATATCCAGGCCTCAGAATGGTTGGGGTGTGCCCAGGGTCACAGAACTGGTGGCTGGGAGAGCCAGCACTGAGCCTACATGGTTTGGCTCTGAAGCCTGGATGCTCAATGATGCTCTGCTGCCTACCTCCTGGGGTTACTGCGAGGATGAATGAACCAACCAGGAAACCGTAAAGTGCTGTTAAAATGGCAAAGATCTGCCCTCGCCCTCCACCTCCCCAGCCCCCTCCCCAGGCCCTGCTGCCCTACTCTGAGCTGCAGTGTCCCAAAGAGAAGGAAGGGCATACCTGGGTGGCTGGCAGCTCGTCGTCGCTGCTCTCGGAGGACCCCTCTGCGTTCTTCTCCGGAGGTGCTGGGGCCTGGGCCTTGCTTTTCGCAGTTTTGGAGCTCCCCTCTTTCTGAGGGGACAAGCACATGGGTAGGGGAGAGGAGCCATTAGCTGAGGGGGAACACACCTGAGGGACTAGGGCGGGGAAACTGTGGCCAGTGAGCAAGGACCCTCACGTATATCGGCTGTCCACGGAAAGCAGCACAGCCCCTTACTACACGCACAGGAGGATAGTCGCAGGCATGTGCCACGGCCACTTGGAAACACAGGCTTCCATTTTGCTAATGCTCCCTCCAGAGTTGGCTCTGAACTTGAAAGGGACGTAGGAGTCAGCCACCAGCCGCCACTCAAACCTGAGGGCTGGAGTGCTGTTGGTCAGGCCTCTGAATGAGAGGAGACAGCAGCCTGGGACTAGGTTGCAGAGGGCAGGCAGTGGTGCCAGCACGCTCACATCGGCTGTGGCACCCCCAGGTAAAAGCCAGACCCACCTGGAAGTGTCCCAAGGCTGCCACCCCTCCTACCAGGCCAGGAATAAATGAGGGGGGCTGGCTGGGCAAGAGCTGAATCAGGGGGCCAGAAGAGGAGAGTATGGAGAGGTAGGCACTGGTAGTGACCAGCTCAGGGGAGCCCTGGGCGGGGGCAGAGTCCAGACACTACAGCGGCTGAGCCACGCAGGCTGCCCAAGTCTAATTTCTCAAGAGCTGCTAGATCTTGATTTATGTCATTTCCTACTTTTTAAACGGGTCAGCTACAACGCACACCGCAGCACACCGCAACAGCCGCGCCCCCATGTCTTCCTCGTTAACAGAACCCGGACTCTGATAAGCAGCACCCCCGCACCAGGCCCTGGGGGAGGTGGCCCTTTCTCCCAGCCAATCACAGAACCACAAGCCCCTTATCAGTGAGCGGCTTTTTTCTGTGTGTGTGTTGGGGGGGGGGGGGGGGAAAGCACATGCCTTAGATCTGAATGAGGAGGGGAAGGGGGAAGGGAGGTCAGCTGAGGGACTTCCTAGCTCTTGTGGAGGTGCTGCAGCCCTGCCAGGACAATGAGCAAAAGATGGAAGAAATCTGGGTCACCCATGATGTCGCACCCAAGGAACCACCTTTACCCCAAAGCTTTGTGCATTATGAGGTAACCAATGCCCTTTAAGCCTTGGGAATTAGGTTTTCTCCTGCAGATAAGTGGATTCTTGGATCAGGGCATCCTTAAGACATAAAAGAAACCCCAAAATACTGTCTGAACAAGGCTGGGACCCCTGTGTCTTAGTCTGATGTGTAGGCCTCTGTAAATGTGACCGGTAACAAGCAACTAGAAGTAACTGAGGCCCAAAGGATGGCTGGCCTTTGTGGAACCCACCTGACTTCACGTTCCCTCCCCTTGGTCATCCCCTGCCCCGGAGTGCCTAGCTCCACTTTTTTGTCTAGCGAACCCCTGCTCTTCAGGCTCCGCTCAAGCGCCTCTTCTGGCCTCTAAGAGACCTGTTCTCCCAGCTCCAGCAAAGAGCACGGCCAGAATATTCTCCAATAAGCCAGCTACTTCGTCTTGCCCATGAGGCCAGGGCCAGCATCTTTCATCCCTTTATCTCTACCAGAGAGACACAGCGCTTGTACTTGGTCTGGTCTGATGCATTGAAGGCAGAGGTCAGAGCTAGGAGCACTGTTTTACTCGTGAAGAAAACAAATCTAAGAGGGGATGGAGCTCAGCCTGGCACAGGAAAGGAAGATGTGGCCACACAGGGGGCACATCTGGGTGCTGGAGCTGACAGGGACCATCTTCCTAGATGGACCAGAGCTCTCCAGTTTGCTTTAGCAGCCACCACCCTCTTCAGCTTCTCCTGACACCCAGGCTAAATGTTGACTACCAGGCCTGTGTAAATCACTTCCAGCACACGCATGAGCCCTCTGAATCCTAGAGTTGGTCTCCCTGAATTCCTGCAGGACACAGCCGTTCCTGCTGCTTTCTGCACACGGACAGAGGGAAAATCATCCAGATAAAAGCCAGTTCCTCATTCCTTCCTTCTCACTCCTGAGGTTTCACACCAGTGGAGCTCCACCTGGGGAGACACACATGCCTACCTGCGGTCCCAGGCCCAGGTGAGGGAGGGGACTTCTTCTAGCCCCCCAGGACCCCCTGGAACCTGAGATTCCTAGTGACATCCTGGGATTTCTGGCCTCTTTTACCTTGGCAGGAGGTGCTGGTCTAGCCTTCTGTGGGGCTGAGTTGTCCACTCGTGTTGTGGAGGCCTCGGCAGATGCAGGAGTGCCTGAGACACCTTTCAGCAGGGAAGCCTTGGTTTGGGGAGGCTTTATACCAGGTTTTACCTAAGGAGACACGGAGGACAGCAGCTGATTAAGGACCCGGGAGCCACAGCTTTAAACTGGTCTTCTTTCCTCACCTGGCCCTGCACCAGTCCTGAGGGAGGAGTGGGTTGTATCAGCTCAGAGGCCTCGTATGGTAGCAGCTTCCTCATCAGGCCTCACCTGGGCCGGCGCCTCCTCCTCGCTGTCAGACTCCTCCTCACTGCTGCTCTCAGAGTCCTCCTCCGGCTTCCCAGCCTGGGTGGCCACGGCTCCTGTCTTCCTGGGAGGGGCTGCTGTGGCCCCTTTCCTGGACAGCCCCTTGCTGGGGGCTGAGGCAGTTCCGACCTGGGGGGTCTTCCCTGAGGGCTTCACCTAGAGCCAGAGAAATAGAATTAGGGGAGGGAGGGACAGCAAGAGCTGCTCTCCACTCTCCCCGGGCCTCACCGGAGTGGGGGCCTCCCCATCACTGTCGGACTCCTCCTCACTGCTCTCCGAGTCCTCCTCTGGGTTCTTGACTGGCCCTGGCTGGGCCTGGGCTGCTGTGGCCACTGCCTTCCCCACAGCTGGCACAGCGCCCTGGCCCCTCACTGAGACAGCATTGCTCTGGGAGGTTCTTGCTGGTGGCTTTACCTGAATAAGAGGTAGTGGCGTTAGGGAAGGAAGTAGGTAGCACAGCTCCATTTAGGTTAAGCCCTCCCATGGTGTGAGTGTGCAGAAGTCCCTCCCACCTGTGCGGGGGGCCTGTCTGGGCTTAGCCAACTGCTTGGTCCTTCTCTCCACCCCACCTCCAGCCTCTCCTGGGCTTCTGGTTCCACTTGCCTTGGCCGGGGACTCCTGCTTGATTTGAACAGCTGCACTGACAACTTTTCCTGGAGCTGATGCTGCCCCTTTGGCTGAAGTTGCTCTGGTGGGAGCTTGGTTGGCCTTGCTCTGAGGGGTTTTCACTGCGGTCTTCACCTAGAAGGAGAAATAGGAATTGCAGAAGGGAGAGGGTAAGATGCAGCAGAGTAGTTAGCCAAGGACACTGATTCTGGAGTCAAATGCCTGAGTTTGGATTCTTGCTCCTCCATTTAATAGCTGTGTGCATCTGGGCAAATCACTGATCTCCTTGGGCTTCAGTTTCCTCCTCTGTAAAATGGGGCTAACCACAAGGCCCACCCACAGGATTATCATAAGGATTAAATGGGAGAGTCACAGTGTTTAACACAGTTCCTGGTGCATAACAAGCACTCGCCTAAACTTGTTACTGTGAGCACTTTTCTTGTGTCGGCTAAGCATGAGTCTACCCACAGCAGAAGTGTTTTCCAGGCTCCCTTTCAGCTAGGTGGCTAGTTTAACTTCTGGCTAGCAAAATCGAAGTATACAATTTGACTTTTTTTTTTTTTTTAAGATTTATTTATTCATGGGGGGAGGGGGGGCAGAGGGAGAAGCAGGCTCCATGCAGGGAGCTTAATGCAGGACTCCATCCTAGGAGCCAGGATCACAACCTGAGCTGAAGGCAGATGTTCAACCACTGAGCCACCCAGGTGCCCCACCATTTGACTTTCTTATATGTGTAGAAAACATGGGTCTTCTTCCTCCTAGATAGAAGAAATGCTGAGGTAACAGCTGGAGCTCTAGCAGTCATTTTGGTCTATGAAGCAGGAGCCAGGTACTCAGGATGCCAGAATAGAGAAAATCATGGCTATTTGAGGTTTTCTTCAGTTTAACCTAATCTTAACTGATAGCCAAGGGATCCTCCGAAACCCCCCTCAGGGCATCTAAGCAAACACAGACCGAGAGACAGGAGAGCAACAAAGAATTAAAATCTTTGATGGGAGATCGCTGACAGGTGTGTGAAATCAAACTCTGCTAATGAAAAGCAAAATGAGGAATCTGGTGGTGTCTCTAGGCCCCTGACTCGTTCAGAGAGGTCATCTGATCACTGATTTGTCCCATAGCTCAGCTTTCCTCATCCACACAAGACCAAGTGAAACTAAGAATTGGGACTTTAAGAAAGCAAGCCCTCTAAAGCATAGACTGTGTCTGGCTAAGCCAATGTGCTCAGCACAGAAGAGCCATCCAGTGGGGAGCAATGTCTTTTACATTCACTTAAGAAAACACAAAAGGGATCCCTGGATGGCTCAGCGGTTAAGCATCTGCCTTTGGCCCAGGGCGTGGTCCTAGAGTCCCAGGATCAAGTCCCATATTGGGCTCCCTGTGTGGAGCCTGCTTCTCTGCCTATGTCTCTGCCTCTCTCTCTCTCCCTCATGAATAATAAAATCTTAAAAAAAAAGATTAAAAAGAAAACACAAAAGATACCAGCACTAAGCTGACCTCACAAGTCTCAATAAATTTAAAAGGACTGAAATCATACAAAATATGTTCTCTAGTGCAGAGGGATTAAACTGGAAATCAATCACAAGGGGGCACCTTGGTGGCTTAGCTAAGTAACTGCCTTCGGCTCAGGTCATGATCTCCTGGGCTCCTCGCTCACCCTCTGCAACACCCCCCTCAGCCCCCCGCTCATGTTCTCACTCTCAAATAAAGTCTTAAAGAAAAAAAAAAAATCAATCACAAAAAGAAATCTGCTGTCCCAGGTATTTGGAAACTAACCCACTTCTCAATAACTCATGTTCAAAGAATAAGAATAAAAACCCCAACATTTCAAAATTCACAAGATGAAGTTAATGCAGCCCTTACAGGGAAATTCATTGCTTTCAACTCTTAAATTAAAAAAAAAAAGAGCTACAATAAATAATTTAACATTCCATCTTAAGAAGCTAGAAAGAGAAGACCAATTCAAACCCAAAGAATAATAAAATTCAGAGTGGAAATTAATGAAATAAAACCCAGAAAATGACAGAGAAATATCAATGGAACTAAAAGTTATTTCTTTGAGAAGAACAACAGAATTGCTGTCTTCAGCTAGGCTGACCAAGAAATAGAAGACACAAATTACCAAAAGTTAGGAAGAAAGCAGGACATCACTATAGATCCTATGAAAATTAAAAAAGATTACAAGAGAATATTATGAATATATGCCAATAAACTAGACAACTGAGATGAAAACACAAGTGTCTAGAAAAAGCACAAAAGATTTACTTATTTTAGACAGAGCAAGAACATTACAAGCAGGAAGGGCGGAGAGGGAGAAGGAGAAAGAGAATCTCACTCAAGCAGACTCCATGTAGAGTGCAGAGCCCAACGTGGGGCTTGATCCCACAATCCTGAGATCATGACCTGAGCCAAAACCAAGAGTCAGACGCTCAACCGACTACACTACCCAGACACCCCAAAAGGCACAAATTATTAAGTGTGCACAAAATTACCAGAAGGTAAAACACATATAACTGACTCAAGAAGCAAAAAAACCTCGATTAGGCCAATAATAATTTTCAAAATTGACCTAGTCATTAAAAATCTTCCACATTCAAAAAATTCCAGGCCCAGATGGCTTTATTGGTGAATTCTATTAAGGAAGAAATAACACCAATCCAACATAAACCCTCAGAAAACAAAAGAGAATACTACCCAACCTATTTCATGAGGCCAGAATCATCCTGATACCAAAGCCAGATCAAGGCATCACATAAAAGCTACAGACTAATATTCCTGATATAAAGACACAAAAATCCTTAAATGATTAGCAAACCAAATCCAGCAAAGAAAAAGGCGTATACATCATGACCAAGTGGGATTTACTGTAAGAACAAAAGGTTGACTTAATACCTTAAAAAAAAAAAAAAAAATCAACTAAACGCAGTATATTGCATTAATAGAACAGGAAAAAAAACAGTAAGATCACTTCAATAGAAAAAAACATTTGACAAAAATTCAACTCCAATTCATAATAAAAACTCAACAAACTAAGAACAGGAAAGAACTTCCTTGGGGCACCTGGCTGGCCCTCTCAGTCAGTGGAGCATATGACTCTTGATCTTGGGGTTGTGAGTTCAAACGCCACCCTCCCCCACCACGTTGGGTGTAGAGCTTACTTAAAAATAAAATCTTAAAAAAACCAAACTTCCTCATTCTGATAAAGGGCATCTTTGAAAAACTTAGAGCTAAAACCATACTAAATAGTGAAAGAATGAATGTTATACCCTAAATTAGAAACAATGCAAAGGTGTCTACTTTCACCATTGCTATTCTACATTGTACTAGAGAGTATTGCCAGTGCAGCAAGGCAAGAAAAAGAAATGCCATCTAGATTGAAGAGGAAAAATAAAACCATACAAAACATGGTTTGAATATAGAAAATCTTAAGGAATCTACAAAAGTCGGGAAAACAGATAAGCAAATGTAACCAAGTTGTTAAGATCAACATAGAACACAAGGTCAGGCTCCAAAGGCGCCCTAGCGCTTATTCCGCCATTCACCACATGCTGACTGACCATCTGCCCCACCCTTCTGACACCAGGGCTCTCTTCCTATGGCATTTCAATCAGGAATCACCTCCTTCCTCAGACTCTGGCACATCTGGTTTTCCAGAAGCACTCCAGTCTTTGTTAATTTGTTTTGAACCTCAGCTCTCTCATGGAAGGTTTCCTTTGAGCTGGCTGGGGGATCTGAGCAGACCAGAGGCCATCTGACTCACTTGACCCCAGCAATACTGAACAGTGTAGGACCCACTGAGTGTGAACAGACAGCATTTTGAGAGCGAGGCCATACAAGTATTCTCATTTCATCCTCACGGGAAGTCCACAACAGAGACTTAATTATTCTTATCCTCCAGACAAGACTCCTATCAGACCTGCCTGGCTCAGTAGAGGCAATTCAGGCTTTCTGAAGCTAGGCAAGACACCATCTTCTGACAGGGCATCAGGCTATAAATCTGAGCCCTAGAGAGGGATTAGCTGCTTTATTGGAGGGAGGGAGAGGGAGGGAGAGAGAAGGAGGGGGAGAGAGAAGGAAGGGGAGAGAGAAGGAAGGGGAGAGAGAAGGAAGGGGAGAGAGAAGGAAGGGGAGAGAGAAGGAAGGGGAGAGAGAAGGAAGGGGAGAGAGAAGGAGGGAGAAGGGGGGAGGGAGAAGTGGGGAGAGAATGGCCCCAGAGCACAATCATGTCTGTGGTCGGAAAAGTCTGGGCCAAGATATAGTAGAAGGATATGTGAAAGTCAAAGGCTTTTGAGGCAGGCACACTGGGGCCCAGGCCCAGCTTGGACCCTCACTGGCTGGCTGGGCTGAAGCAGGTCAGCAAACAACTCTTCTAAACTCTAATCTCCTCCTCCAGAAATCAAAGCAAATGAACCCCCGTCTAATGGTACTGGTGGGAGGCTCAGATGGGAAGACAAATACTTAAGCAATGAGTACAATTAAACTTTTCAGGCACTGGTCTGGAATGTGTCTGTAGCTTGCAGATGTGATAGGAGCTGTTGGGCTGGGACACCAGCAAGGCTCACACAGGTCAAAACCTCATGAGGCACTTAGGAATTACAGGAACCTGGGTCCCACAAGGCAACAGTGAGAAGAGGACAAGAAAAAAAATTCAAAAAAAAAAAAAAAAAAAAAAAAAGAAAAAAAATCCATAGAAAATGTATGCTCTGGTATAGGGGGAAAAAATGACTAATCTCTTGAGTGGTTATGGCCGGGGGTTGGGGGGTGTGACAATTACAAATAAAATGGTGAGTGTTAGCCATTACACAGGGTGTTAGCCATCTTCACTCTTCCCAACTTAACTCTTCCAGGCTGGGAGGGGACTCCTGATTCTGTTCCCTATCAGCCCGGCCCACCCTCAGGGTGGCAGATGAGTGAACTTGCTGTGTGTGATAGGTGAGATCTCGTTAAATTCTCAATCCTGTGAAGGCTGATTCCCAATTTACAGAAGAGTAAACAAAGGTCTTGGATTTCATCACTGGATGGAGCAGAAATTTGAACCCAGGCATCCTGGCTCCAACCCCTGGCTATCTGCCCCTGCCACACCACCTGCCCCAGTGATCCTACCAAAATGCTCCGCTTGGGGCAGTTTACTCAGGCCAAGCATGCTCCCACCCTCTGGGACTTCACATAGGCTAGTTTCTTTGACTGGAACACTCCATTTCACCTGGCCAGCTCTTTCAGCCCACAGTTCCCAATGCCACCTCCTCTAGGAGGTCTTCCTCGCTGGAAATCCTTAGATGCTATCACCTACCATGCTGCTGGCCCAGGTGCAGGCTCTCTACTCTCAGCTTTGGCTCACCCTGCTGGAGGAACCTGTGCACACGCCCACGCCTCCACCTAGGCTGGGGCTCCCAGAGGGAGACTCAACAGCACCTGACAGATGGGGTGCCCAACAGAGCTTGTGGAAGGCATAAGGGATCTCAATGGAAGCTCAAAAGGCCAGGGGGAGACCCTCTGACAGGCAGAGGAAACAGAATGAAAAGTGGGCAAGGAGGCTGGGTGAAGGCCGCCAACAAAAGCCCCTCCTCCACCCTGCCCTGGGGCTCTGGTGTGGGTGGGATGGGCTGGCTCCTCCTCAGCCTCACCTGAGCAGGAGCCGCAGCCGCCTCCTCAGCCTCCTCACTGCCCGATTCCTCCTCGCTGCTCTCTGAGGAGTCTTCCTGCACCTCAGTTTTCACTGGGGCTGTTGCAGGCCCTGCCTTCCCAGGGGGTGCTAGGGCAGTGCCTTGGCCTGAGGGCCTCTTGGTGGGTGTGGAGGCAGCCTTCACGGTGACGCCTTTCCCCACAGGCTTTGCCTGGAATGACAGGGAAGAGATATGTGTCACAGGTGCCCAAGTGGCCACATGAGCTCTGGCCCTGAGTCAGCTGAATACACTTGGCCTCACCTGTCCTGCTGCTGGGGCGGGAGCAGTCTCCTCCTCACTCTCAGACTCCTCGCTGCTTGAAGAGGCCTCTGGCTTCTGGGCGCCCCTCGCCATAGCTGGAGACGAGGCACAGGCTGGAGAAGCTTCTGCTCTCGCCTTCCAAGGGGCTGGTGTGCCCACTCGCACTGGGGGAGCTTTGGCAGGTATAGGGGTAATGGGGGTGCCCTTCTTTGGGTAGGCCTTCGTCTGGGGTGTTTTCACAGTTGATTTTGCCTGAGAGGAAGCAGAAGTCAGAAACTAGAGAAGGAGCCTGAATGCAGAACACCCCCCTCCCCCTCTGTTTTCGGGTGGGACCCTGCTGCCGTCCTTCCCCTTTGCTCTCTGGGGAGCTGAGTGGTGGGGGTGGTTCAGGTAGGGCTGCACAGCGGCCCCTCCTGGGCCCCACCTGGACTGGAGCCATGGCTGCAGGCGCCTCCTCTTCACTCTCTGACTCCTCCTCACTACTCTCTGAGTCATCCTTGGACATCTCGGCCTTGGCCTGGGTGGCTGCAGGCCCTGCCTTCTGAGGGGGCCCCTTGGCAGGACCCGAGGCAGCTCTGACCTGGGGGATTTTCCCAGAAGACTTTGCCTGCAGCGAGACACACGGGATCAGGGGAGGAGCATGGCTGTGTGCAGAGACATAAGAAACCGAGAGGGCCAGCAGAGTGCAGGTGTGTATAGGTGTGCGCGTGGGAGAGTGCTACCAACACCGAGGAGGAGAAGAGCCTTCTAGACAGGAGCCTCACCTGGGCTGGCGCTGCCCCCTCGCTGTCTGATTCCTCCTCGCTGCTGCTCTCTGAGTCCTCCTCCTGTTTTCCTACTGGGGTGGCTGCAGGCCCTGCCTTCTGAGGGGGCCCCTTGACAGGACCCGAGGCAGTTCTGACCTGGGAGTTTTGCCCTGAGGGCTTTGCCTGGGAATAACAAAATACAGGATCAGGGCAGGGGCCCACAGGGGACTGTTTGGGAGGGGAGACAGGAGGTGAGGGAGGCAAATGCAGGGCATGGGGCCCAGGTGTGGAGGGGGAGGACAAGCCAACAGATGGGTCCTCTGAGCAGGGGCACCTGCAGCCTCACCTGAACAGGGCTCCTGGTTGGGGGTACAGCTGTTGGTGCCTCCTCCTCGCTGTCAGACTCCTCGGTGCTACTGTCCGGGTCTTCCTCCCCCGCCCCCTTCTTAGCCTGGCCGGCTGCAGGCCCTACCTTGCCGGGGGGCACTGGAGGGACCCCTTTCCTAGGGGACTCCTTGGCAGAAGCTGAGGCAGCTTTGACCTGGGGTGTCTTCCCTGAAGGCTTCACCTGGAAGGAGATAAATGGAATCAGGGAAGGGAGCCCAGAAGGTGGACATGAGGAGACACAAGAATCCAGACAGGGCAAAAGATGCCACACGTACCACGGGTGAGAAGGGGCAGAGCTTTGAGCATGTCCAGGGCTCGTGCAGGGGGGCAGAACAGGTCTCAGAAGGCCTTCTGGGGAGGGGCCCGGGCTGCATGCACTCTCCCTCCCCAGGCCTCACCTGAAGTGGCGTCTTGGCAGCTGGTGGCTCCTCCTCGCTGTCGGAGTCCTCCTCACTGCTATCTGAGTCCTCCTTTGGCTTCTCTGTCTTGGCCTGGGCAGCCGAAGGCCCTGCCTTCCCAGGGGGAGCTGGAGTGGCCCCTTTCCCAGGGGTCCCCTTGACAGGACCCGAGGCAGCTTTGGCCTGGACAATTTTCTCTGAGGCCTTCACCTAGTAAAGAGAAAGGGTGGTTTGTTCCTCTTCTCCTCACCCTCTCTGACTTGACTGGTGCTCAGGCCTGGCCTATCAGCTTCACCCTCTCACTCCAGGGGCCTTCGCAGCCCTGCCCATCTCACTTGGCTACCACTGCCTCTCCTCTGGGTCTGAGACAGACACCAGTTCATTTGGCAGTGCTCCCTGATGCCCCTGCGCTCCTCCCCAAGTCACCCATAGGCAGGGGTCAGAACCTCCCCGGGCTGGCCTTCCTCGTCAGCAGGATAGCTCTGTGAGCACAGGCACCTGGTCTAGCTTGGCTCACTGCTGTATCCTGTGTGACCACCCCCCCCCCCCCGGGCCACATCAGGGCCTTGGCACTTGCTGTGCTCCCTACCGGAATGACTTTCATCCAAATGTTCACGTAGCACATGCCCCCCCACCCCACCCCCTTTCAGGTCCTTGATGTCTCTGTAAGGCCTTCCCTGAGCACTTCATTTTAATCGCCCATTTCTACAGCCCACGCCGCTTAACCTTCCTCTTTAACACCCAGCAAAACAAACCATATTTATTGTACCTCCCCCTTGCCACCCGGCCTGGGCCAGGATGCAGCAGGCCTCCCCACCCCCCGCAGTCTCCCCTGGCCAGCTCAGGACTGTGGGGCCTTTCCCCACCGAGGTCTGATGCTTCCTCCTCCTGGCTCTCCCACCCCAACAGCCTCCCAACCCCCTGCTTTCCCTTCACATGTGCCCAGAGCCCTGGCCACTTGCCCAGGGGAGGGCATCCCAGCAGATGGAAATGAACAGGATTCCTGTTAGCTAACAAGGCATGAGTTGGCCTGAGAAGCCAGAGGACCAGGCAATTAAAACTGAAGTCCCTTCACTATAAGATCAGCTGGTCACATCCTATTCATAAGACAGGGAAACTGAGGTCCATGGGAGTTACTGACAGGGTAGGGTGCAGGATCACCCTGTGAGAAGCAGCCTGTCTAGGATAATTTACACGGCTGGCTGAGGCAAACCCAGCTGCCAGTGCTGTTTAACTCACGCCCCCAGCTCCCACTTCCCAAACCCCAAGGTGAGTCTGTATCTGGCAGAGGAGATGCTCACCATGTAGCCATTTGGCTGGCCCCCAGGGGGCAGGGGAGTCCCGGGGACACCAAGGGGTAGCCCGGCCCCAGGCCTCACCTGGTGGGGTGGTTCCGCGGGGGCCCCATCCTCACTCTCAGACTCCTCCTCACTGCTCTCTGAGTCGTCTTCTGGCTTCTTGGCCTTGCTGGCTGGGGTCAGGGCACCCCCTCTGCCTTGGGGTGTCACATCCCCTGCCTTCCCAGGGGTTGGGCCTGCCCCTCTCCCTACAGAGTCCTTGGCAGGGGCTGGTGAGGCTTTGACCTGGGGTGGTTTTACTGAAGGTTTCACCTGGAACCAGAAAATGCAATTAGGGAAAAATGATCTTTGACTCTGAGGGGCAGGAGAGGCTTCATGGTTTACAAAGTCCTTTCCTAGTGTCATCTGATTCTCAATCAACTCCCTGAGGCAGATGCTGTCTTTATACTCCTTTTCTAGAAAAGGACAAGAGGCTCAGGGAGGTTAAGCCACTCAAGACCAGCATTAAGGGAAAAGTCATGACTAGAACCCACATCTGTGTAGCCTTGGGGACACAACCCTCGAAAACTATGCTCCTCAGCCACCTAGTACACAGAGTCCAGTCTCTCTCAACTGGGAGCCTCACCCCATCTGCCCCTTCAACAACAGTATCTGATTGGGATGGTCATCCCAAGGACTGAAAGGCCAGGATTTGAATTCCAGTCTTTTTTTTTTTTTTTTTTTTTAATTTATTTATGATAGTCATAGTCACAGAGAGAGAGAGAGAGGCAGAGACACAGGCAGAGGGAGAAGCAGGCTCCATGCACCGGGAGCCCGACGTGGGATTCGATCCCGGGTCTCCAGGATCGCGCCCTGGGCCAAAGGCAAGCGCCAAACCGCTGCGCCACCCAGGGATCCCGAATTCCAGTCTTAACCAAGAGTCTTCTTGGCACATTCCTTTCCTTTATGGGCTCTTTCTTAGACTTCTAAAATTCTGACATTTCCAGGACCGGCAGTGCCCTACCCTTACCTTCATCAGATTTCACCTGACCCTGAGTTCCTGGGGCAGCCATCTCCCCAATCACAAACTCCCCACTGCTGTTAGGGCTCTGTGCTGGCCCCTGACCCACCAAGGCTGTGTGTTTGACTGCTGGCTTTCCGGAGTGGCCCCCTTTCCCGTGGCAGGGCGAGGAGGGATGGGCGCCCGGGGCGCCCTCATGGCTGTATCCTGATGGGGTGAAACATGGGGAGTGGCCTGGGGTAGACAGGAGTACGGTCTCCATCTTCACAGTTACTGGGTGAGACAGGAGGCAAGGGAGAAGTACTCTGGGCACCATATAAAGCCACCCCTGAATCCTCCTGGCCCTCCCTCCACACACCTTTCTATTTCTAGCAGGAGGCCTGACACCTGCCACCAGCTGCATCAATAGTCTTACTATACCTTCTTTCTGCCCTGTCGTCCAACCCTGGCCACAATCAGCCATCTTTCTCAAACACAGATCAGGCCCTCTTGCCTCCCTAAAACCTTGAAATGGCTTCTCACAGACGCTAGAATAAAACCCAGTGCCTCCTGGTGGTCCTTACGGTCCAACAGCAGAACATGGCCCCTGCCTGTGATCTCCTCTGCACTGCAGGCAAACTCCTGTGGGACCCCTCCACGTCCCCACGGCCATGGGAAACACGCACTCCCGCCTGCCACTACACTCCCAAGGCCTAGGCACACATTAAGGGAGGACTCCCTGGCCACAGTTCAGGGAAGAGAGGAGGCCCCAGCCCAACACCTGACCATCTCTGACCATATGCCTAGGCCTGGCATTGACCAACAGGCCCAGAACCCCTCACCCAACTCACCCTGACCAGACGGCAGGATGGCCACCCTCCTGCATCTGGGCCTTGGCTTGTGTAGCTCCTCCCACTTAAACACTCTTCCCTCAGACCCCTTCCTGGTGAGTCCTGTGTGCACCAAGGCCTCCCAGTGCTGCCTCTCCCAGAAAGCCTTCCCTTGTCTCACAGACACGATGGTGTCTCTCCCCGCCAACCTTAGACCTTTTTCATGCCCGAGGTGCCACGAGCAGCATCTGGCTCTGCTCTGCAGGCCTCAGCCTTTCCAGCTCCCAGTGCCCCTGAAACACTTGCTGAATTGATTTGGCCACGCTGGCGTGCAAAGCCCTGGCCAGGCGTCTGGGAGGGTTAAAGGTTTGCAGAGGGCAGCTCCTGAGGATGGTGGCAATTACCTCCACATCGGTCTCATCACTGGAGCTGGAGGTCTCGCTGGAGCTGTCGGCCTGGTTGGCTGATGCCATTCCTAAGGGAGGAAGAGGGAGAGGACTGAGCACTTATCCTTCAGACTCCCCTCGCCAGCACTCCGCCACGCCAGCAAATGAGAGGCAGGTGTTGTGTTCTCGCCTCTCCCACGCAGCGTTTCAGCTCCACCTTTCCTGAAGCCCCACAGCTGAGGCGCATGCCACTCGTATCCCTGTGTTCCCACACAAGTCTCTGTGGCCCTGGGAAGGGTTATAATAGGTCCTAGCACACACAAGCCAGCATCTGATGGCTCAGAGATCTTCCTCCATCATCACACTGAGGCAGGCAGGGCAAACGCCTGTTTGACATGAGAAACTGAGGCAAACCCAGGCCTCTCAGTTTCGTCTCAGCCGCCATAGTGGGCCTGTACCCACCTGCGCACCATAAACTAGAAGATGATCCATCATTATCCAGGCTGCTCCAATTTCCCTGGCAAAGCCTGACATGTCCCTGCAGCAGACCCTCCCTCATCAAGGCATGGGGCTCTTACTGCCATGGAGACAAACTTCTGAATTCCAGAATGTCCCAGAGCTGGATAAAGCAGTGCCCGAGGCTTGCCTCCGCAGCCCAAACTCAGGGGGCTTGGCGTCTAGAGGTCAGGGCTGCTCACCAGGCTTGGCTGTGGTTCCGAGTGCCGGGACACTGCCCTCTTCCTCAGTTTCCGAGACCAGGATGGTATTTGCCGAGGGCCCTGCAGACTTCCTGGGTGATCTCCCAGACAGAATGTGGGCCACTGCCTTGGCAGAGGCCGGATGTGGTGTGGAGTTGACCATCTTGCTGGCTTTGTTGGTCTTTGCCTACAAAGAGGAGTGACAGACACGCTGGGTACGGCCTGCTTAGCAATGAGCATACACCTCTTCCCAGCCGTGCAGAGTTCGGGCAAATTACCTCCCTCAGTCTGCTTCTTCATCTTTAAGATGGGGCTGACAGTGGTACCTGCCCTCACAGAGGCAGGGAGAAAGCCTAATTACAGTTCCTGGGACACAGCAGTCACTTGTTAAGCGGTAACCAGCAGTCTGTTGTGGTTCTTATCACTACTTCTCATGGTTGCTAGCGTGCCAGGCAGCTCAGGGACGCGTCCTTTTTGTGTCTGTTAACACTGCTTTATGGACTACCAGCAAATGGTATTCCACTCTCTAAGTGGTTTCAGTCTAGAAAATGATCTTTGAGCTTTCAGAACCACAGGTGTCTTAGTGCTGTGGTGCCCCCACTGCCTCCCAGAGTGCTTGGAAAATAACTGGATCAGTAACAAGTTGTTGGCTGAACAGGCCAATGCAGGGATGATGGGAGTGGGGGGATGGGAGGGAGCTATTACAGATGCATATTGTGCCCAGGGGTCCAGAGCAGTGGGCAGTGTCCCCATCTTATGGAAAAGGAAACTGAGGCCCAGAGAGGTAAAGAGACACTCTAGGATCACACAACTGGTGATAAAGGCTAACATCTGAATCCATGTTGGGCAATTACCCACAACACTATCCTTCTCTGATGCAGGGGACTGTCCCCCCATAGGGCAATTCACTCCCATAGGCCAGAGCTGGTCCTACTCACCACGCCTTTTTCTTTTGTGCTTGATGGCAAAACCGGTCCTGGAACTGAGGAGTTGGTAGATGCTAGTCTTGGGGCTGCAAGATAGGAACATCCAAGGGATGAGGCAGATGAGCTTTTTCTCATTTAAGAACAGCCAACAGGTCTCAGCTCACCGAACAGTGCAATTGGAATGGCTGCCTGGTCCTGGCATGAGGATGTGAGGCTGAGCCCAGACTCACGGAAAAGAGCTGGGGCGGGGGGAGTTGGGAGGTGGTAGTGGGAGTGATGTAGGCAGGAGCCACATCCAGAAGGAGCGAGAGAGCTGGGCAACACAACAGCCACAGGTCCACATCCCCCATGGAGTCCTGAGACGCGGAAGCCCCACGAGAAAAAAGGGCCGGCTCACAGTTGGGCTGCATACCACTCAATGGCATGGCACGACTTCAGGGCGGGCCACCACACCACAGCCCAAGGGCCACCTAGCAGGACAGGGACAGTGGCAGGCCAGCCAGCCCCGAGACCACAGAGAAAGCTGCTCAGGATGTCAACAGTTTCTAGTGGAAAGGCAGCTGAACCATGGAACTGGGAACTAGTTAGATGTTGAGACCTAGATTCCTGGTGCTCTTACATCAGGAGGTACTGTCTCCCCAGACCTCAGACCAGGCAATATTTCTAGGGTGTGCTGTGAACCAGAGAGGACACTGAGGAGATGAACTGCATGGTCTAACTCTCTTCCGGGCATTTAATTCCATCTCCTTCTCTCTTTAATTTTAGACACATTTGTAAGTAGAAGTACAGTGAACCATACAGCTCCAGCCATTACCAACTTGTGGCCAATGTGATGTCGAGCAGCCTCTCTGGCACCCTTCCTCAACAAGGAGGACTCTGAAGAAAACGCCAGCCATCGTATCACGCTGCCCACAAATATTTCCCCATGCTTCTCTCGACAGGGACTCTTTTAAAAAGGATAATTCTGATCCCATTAGCACAGGGAAAATTCATTAAATATCACTAAATAAAATTCATTAAATACAAATTCATTAGCGTCAAACGTCGGTCAGTATAAAATTGGCCAAGCTTTATACATAGTGCCTAGATAGGGGCTTGCGCACATATGCATGGCTGTCAGCAGAGATGCAAAGGGAGGTTTCAAAGCTACCTGCCAGGATATATTAAAGGGGCGGGGGAAAGGGAACCAGGATAGGATAGAAAACCTCTCATTTTTTTCCCACATGCTTTTGTATTGGTTCAAAGTGAACTTGTTTTGCATTTATAATTTTAAAAGATTAAGAAAGCATCAGAAAAGACCCCGAATAGCCAGGGGGATATTAAAAAGAAAACCAGAGCTGGGGGCATCACAATGCCAGATTTCAGGTTGTTCTATAAAGCTGTGGTCATCAAGACAGTGTGGTACTGGCACAAAAACAGACACATAGATCAATGGAACAGAATAGAGAACCCATAAATGGACCTTCAACTCTATGGTCAACTAATATTTGACAAAGCAGGGAAGACTATCCACTGGAAAAAAGACAGTATCTTCAATAAATGGTGCTGGGAAAATTGGACATCCACATGCAGAAGAATGAAACTAGACCATTCTCTTACACCATACACAAAGATAAACTCAAAATGGATGAGAGATCTGTTAGACAAGAATCCATCAGAATCCTAGAGAAGAACACAGGCAACACCCTTTTAGAACTTGGCCACAGCAACTTCTTGCAAGATACATCCATAAAGGCAAGAGAAACAAAAGCAAAAATAAATTATTGGGACTTAATCAGGATAAAAAGCTTCTGCACAGCAAAAGAAACAGTCAACAAAACTAAAAGACAACCTACAGAATGGGAGAAGATATTTGCAAATGACATATCAGATAAAGAGCTAGTATCTAAGATCTATAAAGAACTTATTAAACTCAACAGCAAAGAAACAAACAATCCTATCCTGAAATGGGCAAAAGACATGAACAGAAATTTCACAGAGGAAGACACAGACACAGCCAACAAGCACATGAGAAAATGCTCCGCATCCCTTACCATCAGGGAAATACAAATCAAAACCACAATGAGATATCACCTCACACCAGTGAGAATGGGGCAAATAAACAAGACAGGAAACAACAAATGTTGGAGAGGATGTGGAGAAACGGGAACCCTCTTGCACTGTTGGTGGGAATGTGAACTGGTACAGCTATTCTGGAAAACTGTGTGGAGGTTCCTCAAAGAGTTAAAAATAGAACTGCCCTATGACCCAGCAGTTGGACTGCTGGGGATTTACCCCAAAGATACAGATGCAGTGAAATGCTGGGACACCTGCACCCCGATGTTTACAGCAGCAATGTCCACAACAGCCAAACTGTGGAAGGAGCCTCAGTGTCCTTGAAAGATGAATGGATAAAGAAGATGTGGTTTATGTATACAATGGAATATTACTCAGCCATTAGAAACGACGAATACCCACCACTTGCTTTGACGTGGATGGAACTGGAGGGTATTATGCTGAATGAATAAGTCAATCGGAGAAGGACAAACATTATATGGTCTCATTCATTTGAGGAATATAAAAATTAGTAAAAGGGAATAAAGGGGAAAGGAGAGAAAATGAGTGAAAATATCAGTGAGGGTGACAAAACATGAGAGACACCTAACTCTGGGAAACAAACAAGGGGTAGTGGAAAGGAAGGTGGGCGGGGGATTGGGGTGACTGGGTGATGGGCACTGAGGGGGGCACTTGGCGGGATGAGCACTGGGTGTTATATATGTTGGCAAATTCAACTCCAATAAAAAAATAAAATTAAAAAATTAAAAAATAAATAAAAGATTAAGAAAGATAGAAGATATATGTTCAATATGATTTTGAATTTTTTTAAAAACATGTCCAGAAAAAAAAAAATGCCCAGGAAAAATAAATGGAAGAATAATTTGCCAAATCGTAGGTGGCAAGAATATGGGTAATTTTTTCCTGCCTTTTTAACCAGTAATTTTCATATACCCTCTAATGAATAGCCTATGATGAATCCTGTATTTCTTTCACAATCAGAAAATACGTTTAAAAACCAAGAAATTACCTTCTATGTAAGTAAAGCCCAGTAACCTTGCAGAGAAAAAGGACGATTCCACTGTGGAGTTACAACTATGTTGGTTGAAGCACAAACTGTCTCGAGGAATTGGGGAGAAGGGGCTGCAGAGGCCTCACGGGGTCACCCCTGCCAAAGCTCTGAAACCAGAGCCCCTGGGAACACCTTGCCTGTGTTAACTCCAAAACAAGAAGAGCAGCCCCTCTTTCAGCAGCCCAGAGGCCACACAGAAGAGGTGCCTGCTAGCTGTCCTCTGAGATCCTTCCAGCAGATCTTCTACAAATGTGGGCCTCTTTCCATCTTTATCAGAAGCATCCAGGGGCTTATAACAACATAGCTATTGTACCCCAAATTAGACTGTAAGGGCCCAGCTCTGTTCTTGTTCGCCACCAGAATTCCAGTACCTGGGACACAATGTTTGGCACAAGAAAGGGCTCAACTAAATACTGCAAAAGGTATGTGAGACGCTTCCAATCTCTCTCTGAAAGCTCCTGGTCTTCCCAGGGCTCACTGGAGGAGAAGCTGGAGGTGGACTCTCCCCCTGGAACAATCCAATATCTGAAAGCCTGCTCCCCAGAGCTACAGGGCCCTGGGCTGAGCACTGCCCCCCACACCAACAAAGCCTCCCCCAGCATGCAGGACTCTTACTGGTTTTGGTGGCTTCAGCTTCTGTCTCCTCCTCCTCCTCCTCTTCTGAGCTCTCTGAGCTGCTAATGGGGTCTGACACTCGGGTCTTCTTAGCCAGCAGCGCTGCATCCTCCTCTGCCTTCCGCTTCTGGCCAACCTCTGAGGTTCTGCAGGACGAGGGTGACTGGCTATACCAACCAGGTGGCAAGGGCACCTCCAGGAGATTTAAAAAGAAAGACACCCACCTCCTCCCTCAAAGGAAGTATGCATACAGAATTTGAAAACACGGTGTAATATACTTGTATTCTGCATCTTCACCCATTTCATAAACTATTTTTATAACTATTAGTCTTCAAAATAATCAAGAAGGGTTGATAATATTATATAATGACAGTGGCTAACAATCACTGAGTGGGAATGTGCCAGCACCTGTAGGCTGCTCATAAGAGCCACCCAGGCTCCCCCTTCTCCAGAACTTGCAGCACCTGCAGTGCCCTCTTTCTGGAAGACTCTCCTTAGGTCCTCTGGTGCTTCAGGCCTCAGCACCAATACAGCCACCTCAAAGGCCCTTCCCCTGCCCCCCAACATTCTCTGCCCTGCCATCCTGTTTCATTTTCTGCAGAGCACTTTTCTCTCTCTTGTTATTCTACTTACTTCCTGCCTGACTCCCCCACCGCGTGGTCAAACCTAGCAGAGGAGGGGAGCAGTGCTGGCAGGAACCTCTGCTGGCTTACTATGTATCTTCAGCCTGTAGCAGACATCTCAAGAAACTATCAACTAAGTGACTTGTGCTCAGGGTCAGAGTAAGTTTGGGGCATGGGCAGGAGAAGCACTCTCCTGGTTGAGCAAGTACCATCCCTTTGACCTCACCCTCCCACCCTGAGGTGGTGTCACTGTCTCTGCCCCATGTTCCCCAGCTGGGATAGATACACTCTGCCATAGTTTGGGATGTGGATCCCTCATTCCCAGGAAGGCTACTTTGTTGAGACTCCTCTGAAAACTAGGTTTCATTTATTACACATCAATTCATCCTGCCCCTCTCCTCCCAACAGAATGTAAGTTTCACAAGGGCAGGGATTTTTCTCTGGTTAGTTCCAGGTATATCAAGAACAATTCTGGCTCACAGTAGCTGCTGCTCAATAAATTTTGGGGGGCGGCACGGCGGTAGGGAGGATGCCTCCAATGGTCAGGTTTAGCACCTTATTTACTATCTTTATCTTACAGATGAAGACATAGATTCAAGGAAGCCAAGTTTGCGCAAAGTCATACAGCTAGCCCCTGGGTTTGAACTTTGCTGGGAACCATTAGGCCAGGCTGCCTCTAGTGGGTGTGTGAGGTCCTCATTCCATTCAGTCCCCCTCATCCACAGAAGGGACCAGTGACAAGGAAGGACTCACTGGAGTGGTTCTCTAGGGAAGGAAGTGCTGTAATATCCAGACACCTGGGCACGCTGAAGAGGGTGAGGGAGAGGGAGTGCAGGCATGTACTGTGCTCTTAGCAGCAGAGGACAGCAAGAACTGATTGCTGACAGGGCCCTCACAGACCTTAGCTCCCACCGGAAGCTGGATCTCTTGCGCACCATTCTTGCCTTTACTTACACAACTCTGAGGACAGGGAACCGTAGCCTACCTCCTTCTTGGATAGCTTCTATTTAGAAGCTGCAACCCGTCTCCCTAAAGCGGTACTTCTGGGTCCCACTTCAGTCTCTCAGAGCCCCGGAGAATACCCCACTCCCTTTGTCTTCAGAGATGCACAGACACATCACCTGTCCCTTTGCCTGTCTTCTTGTCAATCCTGGACAATTCAGGATTTTCTAATCACTCCTCATGGGACATGACAGCAAGTCCTTCACTCCACTCCCCTGGTTGACTATGGTCAGGCCAATTCACAGAGAGAATGGTTATCCCCTCCCTCCGTCTCAAACCAATCCTCTGTTGACAGGTCCTTGGATTATCCCCCCTTTCCTTGTTTCTGCATGTTTCACAGACATTTCACACTCAACATTCCTCCCTTTCCCTCCATCTTTCCCTCTAAATTGGGTTGGCTTCCTGCTCCATGCTCAGGCCCACATTCCATGCAGGTGCACAAGCCAGGCACCAGGAGTCAACAAGACTGCCCCTCCAGACCATCCACAGCTCCTGGTCTCGTCCCCTAATATTCCTGGAATCCACTGTCTGACTCTCTACCCCTCTGTTATTCCTGTCTCAAGCCCCATCAGCTCTTGCCTAGATGATGGTGTCCACAGCCCCAACCAGCCACGCCATCCTGCAGAGTGATCTCACCCATCTCTACTTCACCCTTTCATGGCTCCCACTGGTTTTGGGGCAAAGACACAACTTCTCACCATGGATGATGAGGCCTTGCCTGGGATGGGCCCTGCCAACCGTCCAACCTCCTCTATCCTGTGGCTGCAGCTACAGGTCTCTACATCGGCAATTTCCCCTGCCAGGTCTGCTCCACCTTCATCTCCAGACCTATTGCCTCGTTCACTCCCCCATTCTCTGCAGCCCTTAAATCAAAGGTCACCACAGGGAAACCTCCCCTAAGCCCCCAACCCCCCCAAACCTCCCCCTAAAGACGAAATGAGGCTTGGCTAACCTGTTTATGGGATTTGTCACTGGGTCCTTTTTCATAATCTTCACTACCATTTTAACTTTACATTTATTTGTTTCAATCTTTGATGCATGCCTACTTCCCTGACTCCAATGTCAGATCCAGGAGAGAAGGAACCATGTCTGTCTCACTCAGGACAGTATCTCCATACTTAAAATAGGACCTGGCACTTACTGGGTAGGTACTCAACAGATGTTTGGTGACTGAATGATTAACAAGCCACTGAAAAGCTGGGGTCCTTACTAGCACTGATCACACCTCTCTCACTATCAGACACCCATACCTGTGACCTGGCTCTCAGGAGCGATACTAGCGTCCACAGTCGGCTATGCAGCCAGATTGTAGACCAGATTAGCATCCTAGCTTATTTCAAGCTGATGGTTTGGGGTATCCCTATTCTACTCTTTCAGACCTGCCAGACTTACTGTTGCCAGTGAGTATAGATGTCCATAAGGGTCACAGGCTGAGTCAGGAAACTTTTCTGCGGAGAAGCAAAAAGAAAGCAGCAATTAAGCCCCTAGGACAATACAGGTCCTCCTTGGGCCCAACTCTCCATGACCTCATGGGAGGCTTTTTGCTCTGAGAAATAGGTCTGCTTGGCCATGTTAGTACCACTCAAACCTTCCAGAGACAAGGAGGGTAAGTACTTCCAGATAAAACCTTTTAAGATAACATGTTAGGGAGAGGGACCTCTGGGAGACTGGAGTTTGAATGTTCCAGGCTAGCATTTATCCAGCAGCCCCCAACTTCCCTGGTGCTCTCCACACTTAGAGGCCACAAGACAGGGCTCTTCTCACCCCTGACCTCTCAAGTCTTTTACAGGCCAGGTGGGGCGATCTTCCCAGGGTCGTACAAACCACAGCCCAGACATCCAAGGCACCCAGGAGGCACGACCGCAATCCATTCATCCACTGGGAAGAGACTAGAACCAAATGGTGCCAGTTTCTTGGTAGAAGCAGAGGGAACCAGGTGGAATCCAGTCCAGTGGAGCCGAGGCCAGATGACCCACTCTGTAAATGTCAAGAACCCAGGGTGTCGAGTGCCCCAGGGAGGTTGAGCGAGCAGTGTGAGGTGAGGGCAGCATCTGAGAATCTGAGATCTGGGCAGAATGGCCAAGAGGGTGCATATGGAGTCAGGCAGAGTTCCTCTGTTAACTGGCTGGGCTGATCTCTTCACCTCTTCAAACTTCAGGCTCCTTTATAATACGGGGATAAGAGGAGCACTCGCCTAGCAGGAAGCTATCAGGCCTGAATGAGATATTCTAGCCAGCGCGCCGCACATGAGCTGGTAATACAGATTCCAATCGCCAATTTCACTCTGCTCTGCCCCAGACACACCTGCCTCCTCACTGTCCTTCAAATGTGTCAGGCCACCCACCCCATCAGGGCTTGCTACTCTTTCTGTCTGGAATGCTCTCCTGCTAACTGCATGGCTCGCTCCCTCAATTCCTTCAGGTCTCTGCCTTCTCAGAGGTGAAAGTTCAGGTGAAATGTCAGGCCTTCAATGGGGCTTCCCCATCCTCCTATTTATAACTGAACACTGATATTCTTTATCTTCCTTGCCTGCTTTATTTTTATAGCTAACACCTAAGATCACCTGACACACTCTATCATTAACTTTCTTCTTCTTCTTTTTTAAAAAATATTTGTTCATTTACTCCTGCTACAGTACAAGTTCCATGAGGACAGGATACAGGATACTTTCGCCTAGACAAATGCCCCAAAGAAGATGGGTACTATCTCTTGCCCCACTTACCTGTTAAGTGATCTGAATGGAGTAAGAAAGCAAAAGCAATCAAGGTCGAGAGGGTGGAGAAAAGCTTGGATAATAACGTCTTAGGGCCCATCACCCTTTAGGGAGATTCTGGGAGCCACGCATCAGGACCAGACCCCACGCCACAGCCAAAGGGATGACTAATCAGGTCAATATCCACTTTGCCAGCTTAAAACCCTCCAGTGGCTTACCGCTACTCCTCAGATGAAGACCCAACTAACTACAGTAGGGCTCCAGCCAGCTCCCCACCTGCTCTGTCACCCTGTAACTCCACACTTCAGCCACAATAGACTTTCCAGAGGCCACTACAAATGCAACAAGTTGCCTCCGACCTCAGGGCATTTGCACTTCTGCCCGGAATATCCACTTCCCTTCTCTTAGGTCTCAAATCAGCATCCACATCCCCAGGAAAGCAATGCTGGGTATCCCTGATGTGGGCAATTTGCCATCCCTGTCTTATCACCCTATGCTTCTCGTTTTTGGCACCTAACGTGTTAAGTGTACAGTTACCTTTGTGATTCTTTGATCTGTGCCCACCTCCCCTACTAGATTCAAGACTGTAGACCCTGGGAGGGCTGGGGGACCTGCTCAGCCTTCTATCACCAGCACCCTGAGCGCCAGAGACAGCTGCGGGGAAAAAATGAAGTAGGCAATGACTCCACCACAAGCTCGCATCCCAGAGCTGTCTACCTCGGTACGGGAGGGATGAGGGCCTGAGCTTCAGCTCCATTAGGGGCCACTGGCCCCTCCTCTTGGCGCTCCCTTTCGCCGCCTCCCCCTTCCCTGGGGTGCGGCCGCAATCCACCCCTCCGACAATCGACGATCGGCGACCCGACCCTCCAGCCCACCCGCCGTCCCGGGCCGAGCTGAGCCACGTGGCCGGGACTTGGGAAACTTTAAACCGCCACTACCAGGAAGGGGGTGGAGGTAAGGGGCGCGGGAATTACAAAGCCCTGCGCGTCGGATCTCACACCCCGGCCCGCCCACGGCGGGGCTGGGGAAACTGAGGCCCAGGGCAGGGAGCCACAGGGCGGCAGAGGCTGCGGCTCCTTCGGGACCCCCGGCCGCCCCCCGGGGCGCCGCAGGGTCGGGCGCTGGGCGCCGCCAGGCCGCCGGGGGAGGGGGCGCAGGCAGCCGCTCTCCAGCCCTTCCTGCACGCGGCCCGAGCGCACGGCCCGCGCACGCTCACCTGGCCGCTCTGCTCCTTCACTTCCCGCGCCGCGCGCACGTAGCCCGCCTGCAGTAAGTGCTGGTAGATCAGGGGAAGGAGCTCCCGGCGCTTCCTGGCCTCGGCCATGCCGGCGAAACTCGGCCTGTCCGCTCACCTGCACGCCCCCCTCGGTCCCCGCCCGCCACTTCCCTCGTGCCCTTGGACCTCGCGCGCCCCACTTCCGGCTCCTCTTTCTCCCGCGCCGCGCGGCGCGCCGGGAAATGTAGTCTTAGCTCCTGGAGCGGCCGGCCCCGCCCCGGCGGACGAAAGGGGCGGAGGCTCGGCGAGTAACAAGGCTTCCCATTGGCGGGGGGGCGTGGTCCCGCCGGTCCCGCCTCCCGGCCTAGAGATGAATGACTCCCTCTTAAACCCTCCGGATTTGCTCACCGCAGGGATTTGCCCTCCTTGTTCGCTGTGACGGCCGCGATAGGGTTTTACTCATCTCTGAACATCTTAATCTGCATTTCTCTCGGGTCCCGAACTTCCAGTTACCCACTCATGCATTCACTTCCCATAGATTTTACGATCCATGACTATTTGTCATTGTTCATTTACTGCATAAATCGTTTTTGAGCACCGTACCTTAGGCTACTGCTCACCTAGGAAGGAGAGATAAAAAGATGGATAAGAAATGGTGGCTACCCTCAAAGCTCACAGGGAGATCTGGTAACCAAGCAACTGTGGTTCAATGCCTTGAGCGCATTGTCCAGGACTGGCACAGCCTCGGGAGCACAGAGGAGGGGCACCTAACCCCAAAGAGGCATCTCATCTGAGGCTTAAAGACGGAGTAGGAATTTCTAGGTGCAGAAGAGAGGACTGGAATTCCAGGCAGAGGGCACTGCCTGTATATAGACGGGAGAAATCGCCCTGGTATAGGCTGGGAAGCCCAAACATAGAACCCAGTCTGTGTTGGTGGGCTGCAGTTGTGGGTAAGAGGCGATGAGTAAGGACAAGGAGGATGGAGAAGTAAACAGGCCCTACAGCACCCTCTCCTGCTAAGCAGAGCTTGCACTTTGTTCCAAGGGTGATAGATAATCTCTGACTGGTTTTATGGAGGAGGGTGACCCGGGTTTGTGTTTTTAAGAGATTGCTATCATCAGAATGTGGAGGATGGATTTGTGGAGAACAAAACTAGATGTGAGGCTGTTGTACTTGTCAAGGGGAGGTTGGCAGGGAGAGGATGAGGTAGGCTGGGAAATATTTGAATCAGCTCTTTTTAACTTCATGGACCCATTGAGAAACTGAAGACAGCGTGAACCACCTAGACTTTGCTGTAGAAAATTTTGAATGTGACATAACATTTTCAAACCAGTTTTAGGACATGGATAAGCACATAATTGAATCACCTAGAGTTAAGAACTCCTTCTCCAGGAAGAAACAGGAATAGGACCAGGTGACCAAAGGCAGTGAGGAAGAAAGAGGGAGGAGACTAACCTGCGTTTAGCCATTGAGTAAAATATTTATTCAGTACTTACTATTGGGATGAAGTAGTCTCCACCCCAACAGAGAGTTTAGAGTTTGAAGGAAGAGACACATGCTAAACAGTGTAGGAAGTTACAAATTGTTACAAATAGTGCATACACGCAGAGAGGAAAAGCATTGAGTTTTCTTGTGGAACAGTAAATATTGTGCGGAGTCACACAGCTAGGGTTCAAATTCTGACTTTGCTTCTTGTTAACTAGGGAACTTTGGGTAAGTTACATAACTTCGCTGTGCCTCAGCTTCCTCATCTGTAAAATAGAGATCATTGTAATATCTACCTCACAGGGTTGTCATGAAGAGTAACTGAGTTCTAAGCAGAAGAGCGTCTAACAATAGTGCTGTGCCTATATATATGCTAGCCATTATTGTGAAAGCACTTAACAGGAAGGAGGTATCTATCCTTTCTTGGGGGTTGGGGAAGGATTCTCCGAGGAAGTGATATTTGCAAGGAAATCTGAACTATGTGTGGATGAGGAATGGCTGGGTGGAAGGTGTGGGAAGACCCCCGGGGTAGAGAGAAGAACCCATGCAAGAGAAAAGAGGTGAGAAAAGGCCTTGGTAGCAGGGTGTAGAGGAAAAGCAGGGGGATTGAGGAAGGTGGAAGGTGGACACAGGCAAATTCCATGTTAAGGATCTTTCTTTTCATCTTAAGCATGATACGAAGCCACTGACAGTGTAGGTCCACGAAGGACAGGATAGATTTTTCATTTTAATGTGACCTGTGTGAATGCCCAGTGGAGAGTGGAATAGGGTACATATGTGTATGTGCCGGAAGACAAGTTAGGGTTAGGAGTGCAGCCAGGCATCCAGGCAGAATTTAATAGGGCGATGCTGGTGGCAGCAGAGGTGGAGAGTGGTGGAAGATTCCAGAGTCATCAGGAAGTAAAGTTGTCATAGAGATGTGTTGGAATGGAGGGCAAGGCAGAGGGAGTGTCATCGGATGGACTGCAAAGTTTCTGTGCAGCCTGGCAGGCAGCCACTTTCCCTGAGAAAGAGGAGACTGGAGAGGACTGGGGTGGGGGCAGAGCAGGGAGAAGGTGACAAGGGGGAGCGGGCATGAAAAGCACAAGTTCCACTTTAGCCAGGTGGAGTTTGGAATGCCTTTGAGACATAGAGTACAGATGTCGGGTAGGCACTTGGGAGCCTGGGTTTAGACCCACAAGAAGGTGGGAAGTTGTCAGAGGAGAGATGATAACTGAGGCTGTGGCTGAGGGCCAGGTTGCCCAAGGAGCAGAACACGGACAGAGGAGAGAAGGTGGCCCAGGAGGGAGCCCTGAGGTGTACCCCCAGGGTAGGGCTGCACAGACAAGGATGTGCCTGCAAAGGCCAAGAAGGAGCAAACAGAGAGGTAGGAAAAAACCCAGGAGGGTGGGTGTAGGGAAGGAAGGCAAGGGAAAAGTTTCAGGAAAGTGGGGCAAGCCCCTGGGGAATGGTCTAAGAAGTCAGATGGGATGAGGATGGAACCGTGAGCTTTGTTTTAATGACAGTTGTGGCAATTGTTGATGGTTTTAGGGAGTGCTACCTCTTGGAGTGACAGAGAAGTTCAGGTGGCAGTGGTCTAATGAGTGAAGGAGGGGTAAGGGAGGCAGTGAGTCTTTTGAGAAGTTTCTGTGTGAAGGGGAGAAGAGAGACAATGTGACAGGGTCAGTGTGTGTGTCGGAGGAGGTGTGTTATAAGGTGCAAGAGAGCTGGGTTTGTTTAAAGGCAGATCAAGGGGAGAGAGATTAATTAGGGGTGTAGGAAATAGGGGAGATAATCAGCAAGTGATGTTCAGGAGCATGTGCAAGAGGGAATGGGATCAGGCATGTGGGTGGAGGGGTTGGTCTCGGAGAGGAGGAGGGATGACTTCTCTAGAACCAAAAGAAGGAACAAAGAGAGGATGGGTGCAGATGTAGATGTAGGTTTGTAGTGGGATGTTAAGGGAGATTTCATCTTGAGCTTCTATTTTTTCTTCAAAGTGGGAGGCAAGGTCCTCTGCTGAGAGCGAGGAAGAGGTGGTGAAGAGTCTGGAGGAAGGAGGAGAATGAGCATTCCGACTTGGGAAGCAAACTTGCCCACAAAATCCCCAGTTGCCTGACAATGTTGACAACCCATTTGAAGCTGGTGATCGTTAATTTACGTGTGTCCTATCCCATCTCACTGAGAGGTTTCCTCCTTCACAGCTCACCTACCCAGGTGCAGGCAGGGGGAAAGTACTTAGTAGGGTTTATCTAGAGGCCTTGGGTTTTGCCAGATGGGTGAGGAAAAGAGGCACAGGGGTCTAAATGTTGGCAAGAGAGATGCTCAGTCTCTGGGCTCCGGGACCTAGACTGGGCAGGGAGGAAAGTAGAGACAGATGGAGTCTCAATTTTCAGGGAAAAAGCAGAAGCCACCATGGATTGGGCCACCATGAGGTTGGTAACCAGCAGCCTGAGCTGGAAGACAGTTGACAACTCCAAATGATAGCAATGCCTGGGTTCCTGATTGGGTGGCCGGATGGGCCACTGACTGAGATAAGTCAACAGGCTGATGAGCATACAAATTTGTAAATAAAAGCTTCTTTTCACCCCTCCAAAAACTGATTTTCACCCCTTTGGGGCATTATCACCCTCATTGAGAATGAATGCTTTAGTAGGGAATAAATTCCCCTATGGCAGGTTTGAGGTTGTCTTGTTGGCTGTGTTATTCCTAACCCCAGTCAACAAATATTGGAAAATGCAAGGGTGGTTATAGTCTGTCTCCTGAGGAAGAAAGGAGGGCAGAGCAGGTAAGGCACATATTGTGAGTACAAGCCCAGAAGCAGAAATGTGGAAGCTTCTAGAAGTCAATGGAGAGGGTACTGGGTCATGAGTCTTTGGCTGACCTTGGAGAAAAATGAAGAACCGATATTAAATTAAAAAACAAAAACAAAACCAGGATGGTCTAATACCTTCTGTCTGGCAACAGGTTGTTTGTTTTTGTTTTGTTCCTAATAAAATTCATTTTAGGCACTTATGCTTTGTCCTTGGCTCCTGGGAGGCTGCCTCTTCTGTGGACAATTTTTTTATTTCCTTGATTTTCTAAATCATACCCTTCACTGAATTGCCTCAGGGCCCAAGCACAAAATTAAAACATTAAACTGATAAAATATAACATGGCAACAATTAAGACAGCAGCAAACAAAACAGTGGATTTAAAAAAAAATTAGCCTCCGAGCATTTTTTTTTCTTTTTTTTTTTACCAGTTAGAAAAAGATGTCTTTGTTAGTGGTAGAAGGCAGAAGCTTCCAGACCACTCGACTGTGAGTGCCTCTCGGGTAAGCAGCATGACTTAGTCATCTTGAATTCTCAAGCAGGGCACAGTGAGGGCACTCAGGAAATGAGTGAAGGAGGGACTATCAACAGAGGGAAAAGAAGCTAAGCTGGTGGGACGTTATAACCTTCTTTTCCCAGCAGGATGGCTGCTGCACAGAGTGGAAGGTAGCATGATACAGGGGAGAAGCTACTGAGCCAGGAGTCAGGACACTCCCTTTTTTGGCCAGGCTCTGCTGTGTGACCTTGGGCCAGTCTCTTGACCTCTCTGATCCTCAACATTTCTTCTGGTTGGAGAGGTTGGACAAAGGCCCTTCTGACATTGGAACTCTCAAGAGAGGGGCCTGTCTGGGAAGGCTGCCTTTGCCCCCAGGACCCAAAGACGGCCCTTTCATCTACTGTAACAATGGGTTCTCCCTGGGCCAAGTCACTTAGGCCAGTAGGTTTCTCACCGCCTCCTTCCCTCTCCCGGGATGACAATTTCTTGCTTTCTTTTTTCTTCAATCTCACTGGAGATTTTAAAGATTGACAAAAGGTTTAAAAGTGAATCCTGAAATCATTAGTCAAACGATTCAGGGCTGTATAAAGACAAAGCTGGTCCTTCATGTCATTCACTCCCAGCCCACTTCCCTACCCTCTAACACCCCATCCCTCCACCCCCACCCTCAGCAACCTCTGGGGTCCCGTGTCAGGTCCCTTCACATTCTCCCTCCGGGCTCAGACAGACACAGACACCCTGCCATAAGGCTTGAATCCTCCCTTCCCATTTCCCCGTTTTCATCTCTCTTTTCTGCTTTACAAAAGGGGATCATATTAAACACACAATTCTGCAACTCGCTTTTTTTTCACCGACTGACATATTAGAGCCATTTCTCCAGAGACTGGGATCTGCTGCAGCCTTTTGAGTAAGAGTGGCAGCTCACCTACCGTGAGCTGGCGCTGCGCTGCGAGGCATACCCACACTTACGGGTTTAGCCCTCAGAGCACCCTATGGAGCACCTTACTGGTTCCCTGCTCTGTTCCTAGAGAAGGAAGGTGAGGTAAGGCCCAGGCCAGGAGCTCTGAGTTAATGGGTGAGGGGCAAGGTTTGGATGGAGGCCAGCTGCCTGCAGGGAGGCGGGGAGGAGGGGGACTCCTGGTGACAGAGTGGGAGACAGCACAGGACAGGTTACTTCTCTTCTGGCTAATACAACAGTGCTGCTCTCAACACCCTGCTAAACACATCCTTACGGACCGGAACTTTAATTTCTGTAGAATGGAATGAAAGTGGGCCAGAGGGGATGCTCTGGTTTATTTTAATAGCTAAAGCAGAATTAACTGCCAAAGGGGTGTAGCGATTCACAACTTCATCAGCATAATTTCCTATTTACGTGGTTTTATTTCTCAGAGCTGGAAGTGTCCTTGGAGAGCATGACGCCTGGCTCTCTCTTCTCACTGATAAGGAAACAGGCCCCCGAGGCAGGAATCAGCTTGGTGAGGTCCCCGCGGGCTCGAGGCGGAGGTAGGCCCGTCCCACTTCACGCCTCTCTTCCCTCCAGCTGTGTCTGCCCCACTCTCTCCTCCCCTGTGTTCTCCGCACTGCACTTGGCATCGCTTCTCTCTCAGGCCTATCAAATCTCCCCCCTACCCGGGTCAATCACTGACCCTGAGGACGAATCACAGCTTCCTAATAGGCTCTCGAGCTTGGCCTTGTCTGGTCACCCTTCAGAGCCCAGTGCGAATACCACCTCTTCAGGGATGGCTTCCCTGACTGAAGGCCTCAGCTTCACACCTTCAGAGGAGGCCCTCTGTTCTGGATGTTCCTCCCAGGAGCCACACTGCAGAAGGGCCTACCAGGAGGGGGCAGTGCACCACCAGAGAAAGGTCTCCCTAAAGGTCAAGGTCACCAGGGTACCCTTGGCCCCATCACAAGCCCTTTGGTGCCCCCCCCAATCTCCAGCGTGGACATCTGTGGGGATAAGGGGTTCCATCCCCGTGGTATGGCCTGTGGCAGCCCCCCCTCGTCCCCCGTGCCTCAGTCTGCATCTCTGTAAGTGGAGAGGGTTGGACCAGCTCCGTGTTTCTGAAAGCGCAGTGACGCACAGAGTGGCTTCAGGAGATAAATAGATGGACATTTTAAAATGGAAATCTTTATGTATTTATTTTAATGTGTATTCGACAAAAAAATAACTAGCACATCAAACCTGTTATTTCACAGATATTATTGCTTAGAATGGGGCTAAAGTAGACATTCAAGAAAAAAAAGCAGTGAGTCAATGTAAAAGAAAGTAGCAATTAAATAATAGTACAGGTGGTAAGGCGGCCGTGAATGGCTTCCATCGAGAAAACATGGGTCTGCCTTTGACGGATGTTCTAGAACTCTGTGATTTGTGGTGATTCCCTGCCCTTGCTGAGGATGGGGGGCAGGGAGGGAGGCACCACTTCCAGTAGCTCAGCCACTGGGCCTTGGAACAGAGGGGTGGGAATTCAGCAGATGGGCCATGTCCCCCCACCAGACCCTCCTCCACCTGTGGGGGGGTGCAAGTGCCTGCCCCTCCTCCCCGCCTTCTTTCTCAGCTTCCCTGCGGTTACTAAGGAGTGGGAGGCTGAGAGGGGCCGCATTCTGGAAGCTCATCTGCTCCCTCATTCTCACCCAGCACCCTGCTTGGCATCAACTATTCAGGGTGATGATTAACAAAGATACAGGAAGGCACTGGGGGTGGGGAGAGAAGATAAGGCGGCGTGGACAGAGTTCTCTCACATATGTGAATGTCCAACCTGGAATGACTGTCTGATCCCCAAACTTGCCAGTGCATTGGCATCACCTGGCAATTCAAGAGAAATGCACTCCCAGGGTCCCACCTCAGGCAATTGCGATTATCGGGGCCCTGGCCTCAACACTTTCAAAAGCTCGCCAGTTGATTCTGATGCTTCTAGGTTTGGAACCACCACACTGGACCACACGTTTTAACTGGCATTCCTGTGGCGAGACCAAGGCTCAGAGAGGGTTGTCGCTTACCCAGAGTCACCCAGCATATCAACAGCAGATGTCCTGACGCCCAGCTCAGTTCTCCCCACTGAGCATCCCTTGTTGAGCCTCGTCCGTGGTTAGCAGGGAGAACTCCACTGACAAATGTGGTGGGATTTCTTTGAGCCTCCTTTGCGTCTGGGCTTCTCAAGGACTTTCCACAGAAAAGAACATGCTGTTTGAACAGCCATCTGCTTTAAAGACTGGAAGGGGTGGCGAGGGGTGGAGGGGGTGGCGCTGGAGGGGGTGGCTGGGAGATGCAGCCTCCTCTCTGCACTTGCCAGCCTACACAATCGCACGGGATCCTCAAGGAACAGAATTAGGAGCAATGGCTAAACTGCAGATGAGATTTTCTAACAGTGATCTGTGACCTGGGAGGCGACTGACCTGGGAGCCACAGTCTGGCTCCCTGCTTTTTGAAAAAATTAAACATTTGACATGTGAAAACTGTAGGTACGTATACATACAGCTCCCATGTTCCCGGAACCTAGGTTGTGAAAAAAGACATCACCAATAAGTCAGAATGTCTCAGCCTATTCCCCTCCCTCCTGCCCGGAGACAGTCACCACCCTGTTCCCTGAGGTTGGCATGACTCTTTCCTGTACATATTTTTATGTTTATGCTATATATGTATATATCCATAAAACATGCAAAGTACTGCTTTGCAGATTTTTTCAAGTTTTTGTGAGTGATATAATATTGTACATAGCCTTCTGCAATTTGCTTGTTTTCTTTCAACATTTTGTTTGAAATTTATCTGCGTTGTGTGATCCGAGTTGTGTGCAGAGCTCAGTACATACGTTGCCACTTTTTTAATCCGCTTCATTGTAAATATGTACTACAATCTATTAATCTATTCTCCTGTCCATAGGCATTTGAGCTGGTTGCAGTTTTTCATGATCCAAATCTCACTGCCATGAATGTCCTTGCACACGTCTCCGCATGCACCTGGGGAGGGGTCCCTGGGCACAGGAGCTTCTTCCCGTCCCCCACTGCCACCGCCTGACTGCATCTGAAGGGCTGGCCAGCTTCTGTCGCTCCACATCCAGACTCACGCTAGCAATTGTCAGACTTTGGAATTTATGCTGTTCTGATGGGGGCCAAATGCCTCTCATTGGTGTTTTTAATTTGTATGTCTCTGATCAGTGGGGCTGAAACGTTTTCATCATTTCTCTGGTCCCTTGCATTTCCTCTCCTGTGAATTGCCTTTGTATCTCTGGCCCATGTTTCCATTGGGCTGTCTGTGTGGTTCTTCCTGATTTGTGGGAGCTCGAATTCTGGGCCTGTTGCTACTACCTTCTGCCAGTCGGTGGCCTGTCTTCGCACTTTATTTATGGAGTCTTTTGATGCACAAGGATTTTTACATTTTAAGATAATTACAGTGTCAATCTCTCCCTCTGCTTCTGCAGTCTGTGGTAGGCAGAGGCCATTTTGCCGGCATAGCGCCCTCCGTAGGAGGCCTTGTGCTGAGGTGGGAAGAGAATGGGCTCCCGGGCTGGGCCAGCTTGGAATTCCTTCCTGAGAGATTTACGGGTGTGGTGAACTTGGGAGTAAGTTATTTTACCACTGGTTTCCAGTCACCTCTCTTGTAAAACAGGGATAAGGACAGTCTCGAGCTTCAGGGATGCTGTGAACCTGGAAGGAGGAAGGCCGTGGCAGGAGGGAGAGGGGAAGGACTCATTGACAAGAGTCTCCAGAGAGGCTGCCATCTGAAGCCCATCTAGCATGGACGTCCCAATGTTTTCTGGTCCAAAGGGATTGATCCATTCTTTTCAAATCTAACTACATCTCAGAACTTGGCTAGGTCTCAGGAGGAACCGGGTGTGTGGAATCCAGGCTCACCACTCCTCCCCTTGCACTCTGGCCCTGGGTCCTGAGCCCATGTCAGGTGACTCCTGAGGGAGGGGTGGGTATGGAGTTGCATTCCTGATCTTGTGGGAGAGGCGGGAGGATGCACACCACGGCAGCTGAAAGCCGATTATCCATGGTAGCAGGCTTGGGAGAGCATCTGAAGGGTCCAAGGAAAATATTTGGGGAAAGAAAAGAGCACATGTGCCCGGTCACTGTCACTCATACGTGACCACATGCCAGCCCACACAGACAGGTCTCTTGAGGCCACAGCAGGGGGGTACCCCCATTACCTCCAAGCAATTCATCCTGGGCCCAGCACCCTGCTGGGGCAGGGTCAAGCCTGGGGGGAGGTGGGCAGAACCCTCTGGGGTGAGCAGCCATTTGAACAAGACCACAGAGCCCGTGGAGAGTAAGGCCAAAAGATTCTTACTGTTCACTCTGCTCACCCTAAATCACTCCACCACCAATACCACCATCACAGAGAGGTTGGCCCGCTCAAGTGACCAGAGCACTGGGATGGCAGTCAGGAGTGTTGTTTACAACTGAAACTTATTTCTGGCATCGCCAATACACACACATGATGTAAAAACTAGAAAGGTACAAAAAGGATGTGGAGAAAAGTCTCCCAGCTTCCCACCCTTCTCCCCAGCCGCCCAGGAGGAAGCAATGTTATTGGAGGGTATATACATATATGCATTTATATAACATTGAGAGTAGCACATTATATACATTTTGGTAAACTTTGCTTATTTTTTTTTCCACCCTATCTTCTCTCTCCCAAATTTAGGACCTAGAATATAACGGGCAGGAGTGAATATTTGAAGAACGGATGGGTTAGTGGATGGGGTGGTGGAGAAATGAATGATGTTCATCCAGGTTTAGGCTTTTCGGACTCCTTGTTTTGAGACTCATCCCTGGGCTTGGGAGGTTCCCTCTTCCTTTGGCATGTCACTGCAGGTGGGTAAATTCAGGCCTTCTTGACCCTGGCACGGAGCCATAATGGGGGAACTAAGTGAACCAGGCAGCTGAACAGCTTAATTGTCATTTCCACCAGCAGATGGTTACCAGGGAAACTCAAAGAATGTTAGAACTGGGAGGGGTTTTCAGGCAATGTGAAGGCAGCCTTACAGAATCTCAGATTGGGGGGTGGTGTTCCCCACAAGTTCCTTTAGACTTTAATTTTTTTTGTGTGTTTGTTCCAGTGATAAGCTAAAACAATTAAGGATAATATTTTTGGATTGTCTGGATGTCTGCCTGATAATGTCGCATGGTCTTGTGACTATACCTGTGTTGGTGTTTGCATTTATGATCGCTTTGGCACTGGGATAATCAGTGATGCTACAGCCCCCTCCACAAACCAAGATTTCCACAAAGATCAAACTGAGAAGGTTCTTATATTTTTGTGTCTGTAAGATCCCTAAGGTCCCTGGAAATATTCTTAAGGTCAGTGAGAAATTTTTTAAGGCATATGTCCATTTCCCAAGTTTGAGAAACCCTGGTGAAGACAAGAGGATGGCAGACAGGGACTGGGAGCCGGGATTGAGGTCCTGTCTCTGTTGCTTATTGGCTGAGTCATCTGGATTCTTCTGACTCTTCTGCTTTCATTTCTCCACTGATAAATTAGGACCAAAGAGACTTCCTCATAGAATATCATGACGGCAAAATGAGGTAGCGAATGTGAAAGTTGTCTTTCTGAGCGGCTTCAACTCTCGTTTCATAAAGGAAGGAAACAGGCTTGAAGAGGCCAAATGAGTTTTCCAACATCAGTTACTGGTAGAGCTGTGGCGGGGGCTCAGGAACCTAACCCCACCTGGCACTTCCCCACTGCCCTGGGCACTGAAGTCATTAGCCGCAGTGGTGTGATTTTAATTCCAGAAGTGTCATAATAACACATCAGGTGGAGCCTGTCACTATTTGGGCAAACACATTATCTTTATTTTTATTTGTTAAATAGATTAAATTAAGGAAACCAAACAAATAAATGAGCACGTTGGACTTTCCATAGCTCTACCTCTCTTCCCGGAGCAAAAACAAATTCTTTCTCAGGCAAAAGGTCAGATAGGAGGCATGTGGGGACAGAACACCCAACTAAGTGATGCAGTGCCAGACAATTTGATTGACCACTTTGACCGGTTGAAGGGCCACTAAGCCAAGCACATGGGCTTCATTTCAGCACCCGCTCTTTGGGAGGATGTGGTTTCAGGGTTGGGTCACCCAGGACAGGCTGAGAGCTTCAGAAAGCAAGGATGATTTCTGGTCAGTGCTGTTTCTCCCAAGCTGAGCTCTGCACTTCATGTAGTAGGTGCTCAATCAACATCTAAAAAATAAAGGAATCCATAACTAGAGTCCAGTTCTTTGTGTGTGTTTTTTGTTTTGTTTTTTGTTTTGAAGATTTTATTTATTTATTCATGAGAGACACACAGAGAGAGGCAGAGACATAGGCAGAAGGAGAAGCAGGTTCCCTGCAGAGAGCCTGATGTGGGACTTGATCCCAGGACCTTGGGATCACCACCTGAGCCAAAGGCAGACGTTCAACCACTGAGCCATCCGGGTGCCCCAAGTCCAGTTCTTTGTGTTTAAATATTTGGAGGGGCCTCTCCCAGAGACATGACTAACAAGCCCAGGTTCAAAGTCAAGAGATCTGGAAGTGGAATTGGAGGGATACATGACCTTCTGGCCTGGATTTCAGGGACCAGACAGGAGCAAGGCCAGGTCAGAGGCTGAGGTCTGACACAACAGGCTGACTGACTAATTTGTGATATCAAGTCTCTGTTTGCTGAGCATCTTCCATATGCCAGGCTCTGTGCTAGATGCTGGGGATTCTGAGGAGAGCAGGTCCTACACCCCAGAAGCCCCTACTCTGTGGCAGTGAGCCCACAGTGGTGAAGAAGAATTTGGGCTTTGGAATCCAACAGACGTGACCTCAAACTCTAGCTTGACAGTGTGTGACCTTGGGCAAACCACTGTACTTCTTTATGTTTCGGCTTCCTTCCCTGTGAAATGGAATGAAGCATGGTAACTGCCGCCTCAGCTGGGAAGTAAGATACAACCCTAAGGAATGTAACACCTGGCACAGAAATGAGGGCTCCGTACCTGCTATCCAACATGACATCAGATGGGGCTTGGGCCTCACTGAAAGGCCCACCTGTCTCCTTCATCTGCCCAGAGCCTCTGAGCACTTCTCGGACCCAACAGAAGGATGAGGCTCAGATGGGCATCTTCCGTCCACGCACATCAAGTTATTTATAGTTGATTTGTTATTGTGGCTGTTGCAGTTGCTCTTGTGTCTACCAAGAACACTGATGCTATGAATAAACTTGTGCATTTCTCTTTGTGCATGTGAACAAGAGTTTCTCTGGGGTGTATATAATAATAACAAACAATCGGAAGGGTAAGGGCACCGAGTAATCAGAATGAATACCATGGAGCTGGAACCTAGTCCTAGAGGTATTATGAGAGGCTAGATGTTAACCTTACTGTTGCTGGATCATGGGAATGTTGGAAGGGTCCCCAGGAGAGGAGCTGGGGCAGCCAGAACATGGGGAGGGGCAGTAGGGTCACACGGTAAAGGGGATGGGTGGACAGAGACTTGGAGTAGCAGCTATTTACCAACTGGCCTGAATTTATTTCAAAATTTTAATAACCAGTGTGGTCCAAATGATAAGCATTCATGTATACATACCTTGGAATATACATGCCCGGGAGTGGAATTGCTATGCTGTAGGGAAAGTGAATGATCAACTTTATAAGATAATACCAGATGGTTTTCTGAATCACTTATCCCCACAGACACTCCTGTCAGCAGTACCCACATCCTTGCCAACACTTGGTATTGTCAGGCTCCTTATTTTTTTGCCAATCTCGTGGGTGTAAAATGGTAACTCACAATGGTCTTAATTTGTACTTCTCTGAATCCCCATGAGGTTGAACATCTTTTCATATGTTTTTGGAGCCTAGAGCTATTTGCTTAAAGGGTCCAGGCCTTGAAGAGCTTAGAGAGCATTCCGCTAGCTACTCATCTTGAACAACAGCCAGGTAAGTGTGCTAGATGGGAAGCCAGGAGATCCCGGCTCCAGCCTTGGCGTGGTTACGTCCTCATTCTGTGGCCTTGGGCAAGGCATTTGGCCTTTTCTGAGCCTCAAATGTATCATCAGCCAAGTTGGGGAGAGCCTTACTCTCTGCTCACAGGGAGGACAGCTAAGAGACCCAGTGAGGTCATAGAAGTAAATGTGCTTTGGGCACTGAAAAGTCCTGTAGGAAGCAGAGATTAGTGCTCACTCTTTGAAGACAATTTAAGAAGGCTTTGAAGCTTAGAGGAGCAAGCAAACAACCTCTTGGAAGCAAAGAGCTCCAGCTCCAAGGCTTGAATGAATGCCTCCTTCCTCCCTAACCCTCTATCAGCCCCTCTCTACCCTCATCAGGCAGAGAAGGAACAAAGTCCATTAACTCCTGGCAAAAACATGCCTTGGGCACTCTGGGGGGTTTGGGGACCCAAAACACATGCCTAGGCTGCTCTGATATGAAGACAGCCAGCTCCTTGGTGCCTGGTTTTTCCCTGGGAGGCCAGCCATTGCAATCTCTTGGGCCAGCAGGTGGCCACAGGCTCAGCTACCCTGGCCAGTAAGCAGAGATGCAGGCATGTGACAGTACCTAACCCTTAGATTCATGGCTTTTCTCTCTGTTCCTTCCACGCTTTGCCTGTTCAGTAGCAGGGGAGTTAGCCTAGACAGGCATTTCTCAAAGCATGTGCTGTGCAGCAACAACTATCATGGGTGGTAGTTAATGGGGAGGCAGGGATGGGTGAGAGATTCTGCTTCAAATCAAAATGTTGAAAGTTATTTTTGCAGCTCACATTTGCTGAATATGTCAGGCATTGGGCTAGACATTTTACAAGCATTATCTCATTGACTCCTTACCACAATGTTACGAGGCAGGCACGATGGCTGGCTCTGTTTCACAGGTGAGGAAACTAAGGTTTTGCAAGGCTAAGTGACTTACCCAAGGTCTCTCAACTGGTAAGTGGCAGGACCATGATTCAAACCGACATTTCCATAGCACCTGTTCTTAACCGGGTTGAATTAATAGGGTTGAGTGATTGATCAGACTGTGGAGGTCTGGGGAAGGAGAAAAAATTTATAAGCCCTCTGATTTAGTTCTATGTCATACAGTGTCCTTGTGGCTGTCAGAGAAATGCAATGAAAAAAAAAAAAAAGAGGCCTCACTTTACCCTCCTAGAACTTCAGCTGAGGGGGTAAATTCAGCAGAGCATGAAAGCACCCTGAGGTGGGTACCAGGAGACAAAGCTTCCTGGTCTCTTTTAGACCAAGATGTAAGGGACCACTGAACACGGGAAGACGGCAGGGAAAAAAGAGCCCCAGGCAGAGGAAATAGCATGTGCAAAGGCCAGGAGCTCAGCGAGAACACACAGTCACAGACACAGTGGATCGAAAGGCTGGGGGCACAGAAGATGAGTCCTGGATGTCAGCAGGGATGCAGTCACCCAAGGACTTGACTTGGGAGCTTCTAGATTGAGGCTGGGACAAAGGAGGGGGAGATTATCCAGGAGGCAGTATTTGAGGAGGAATGGGGCCCTTGGCTGATGCTGGGAACATGGGAGGAGGACTGAGGGAGGGGGCCGAGGGGATGGTAATAACGGGCTTAGTTTCGGCCTCCTCAATGTTGAGGGGGGTCACCACTAAGGTCTCTTCCTGCACTGACCTTTTCAACTTCCCTGGAAGGAAGGAACATCTCCCTGCGGCCCCTGCATCCCCAAATATTGCCGGCAGGAAGGAGCGGGATCTGTTTTGTCAACGCAGCTTGCAAATAAAGAGTCTCATTCAGGGAGGCAAACAGCTGCTTGACTATTAATAGGCAGGGGCCTCAGCCGCAGCCTGCTGGGAGGGCCTCGGCTTGTAGTTCTGGAAAGGTGAATCAGTTCCTTCTGCCTGTCTGGATTTTGCACCCTGCGGTGGGACGATTGGCCAGGTGCTCATTTCTCAGAAGGTCACTCACTCTGAGCCTTCCTGGGGCAGCTCGGAAGGTGGCATGGCCCTGCCGGGATGCTGACCCTCGCCCTTCATGCTGGACCCAGAGCTGCCCAGAGAGGCAGGCATCCATGTGGATGGGGGACTGTCTGGTCGGGGTCTCCATGGCAACTCTCCCGGAGGATCAGGGGGTCATGGACAGATCAGAATCGGTCAGTCCGGAAAACAGGAGGACTGACGGAAGGAAATGAGGGATACAGAGGGTGGAGGTTGAGTCTGGGGTCACGGAGAACCCCGGCATGGTCATGAGCCAGACCAGGGCTGAGGGGGCCGGAAGTCCGACCCTGAGAGGGTGAAGCCTGAGGAAGGCCACAGGCTCCCGGCTGCCGCCATCATGGCGCAGGAGCTGTCTGTGGCGGGCCAGACCACCCGTCCGTACAAGCCTGCGGACAGGGTGGCTGGGATGGAGCTAATGGAAACCCGACGGGCGCCCTGGGCCCCACCGAGGCTGAGTCTCACCGGGCCAGCAGCCCCGTGGCGCCTGGCCCAGCGGGTGCGGGGCTCGCAGGCTGGCTTTGTGCCCGCCCTCTCAGGTGGCCGCTTCAGGCGGTGGCCACTTCAGAGGAGCCCCATTTAAAGCAGGGCCTGGCCTCAAGTCTCCTAAGGGCCCTGTCCGGGCTAATGAGATCATTAAGAGGCTCCTTGTTAAGTGGGTTTAAATAGAATTTGCCTGGATGGGCTCTGGCTGAGCCCAGTGCCCGGGGTACAGTTTTCTTCTTTCTTTCTTTCTTTCTTTCTTTCTCTTTCTTTCTTTCTTTCTTTCTCTTTCTTTCTTTCTTTCTTTCTTTCTTTCTTTCTTTCTTTCTTTCTTTCTTTCTTTCTTTCTTTCTTTCTTTCTTTCTTTCTTTTCTTTCTTCTTTCTTTCTTTCTTTCTTTTCTTTCTTTCTTTCTTTCCTTTTTCTTTCTTTTTCTTTCTTTTTCTTTCTTTCTTTCTTTCTTTCTTTCTTTCTTTCTTTCTTTCTTTCTTTCTTTCTTTCTTTCTTTCTTCTTTCTTTTCTTTCTTTTCTTTCTTTTTAAATTTTAACATACGTGAATTGGTGTCTGTGGATGTACGTAACCATGTGCTTGGGAGTATAGGCTCTGGCCTCAGGCTGCCGCAATGGAATCCTGGCCCTGCCACTTTCTGGTTGTGTAACCTCAGGCCAGTGACCTACTGCTCTTCGGTGCCTCGGTTTCCCCATCCATAAACGGGGATGAGTGATTGTGCTGCTGAATTGTACCGTGGAACCCTCAACTGCCCTCAGAAGAGCCCCCCGCTCCTTAGAGAGGTCAACCCTCTGTGGTCTGCCCCTGGCCTCCTTCCTCACTATGCTAATTTCCCACACTTGTGGCTTCGACCTACAGACCAGTCTTCTTGATCCAGACTGCACGTGAGCTGTTTATCTATCTTGGAATGCTTGCCCTCCTGGCCTCCCTTCTCCTATGGGTCTCCGCTGAAGTCCTGCCTCGGGGGAAGAACTGCTGACGGCTGCCCCCCTGACAGTGCCCAACAAGCAGTGATGGAATGCCAGCACGTAGGCTTTCTTGGCTAGACTGTAAGCTCCATGAGGGCAGGGGCTCGGCCCTGATCCTCACTGTGTCCCCAAGGCCTAGCACTGCCCCTGATGGTTTTGTAAGAGGCCCTGTCACTTGCAGTTCATTTGAAGGTTGGGGCTGCTTCTGGGTCTCCTGTCATTGGCTATTCCTTGAAATGTCGCCCTGTTCCTTTTCTCTGGCCTTGACTTAGAACCCCACTGCAGCAAAGCCTACACCAGGAAGAAGGCACAGGGAGGCCCAGACCCAGGTGTCCAAGCTAAGCCCACCTGGAAGCAAGCTGCCTTTCCTTCCTCTGAGAACTCTAACCTCTGGATTAAACCTATCCCAGCCCAGCTAGGCCTTTCCTTGAGGATAGTATGAAGATTTGGAGAGCAGGCCAAGTGTGTGACTTTCCGTCTCAGGATGCCACGACATCATTGTTTGTTCAGTGTCTGGATTGATTGACTGGTATGGCCCCCTGGCCAGGGAGGTAGGGAGGCCCACAGAGTGGTGCCTGGCTCTGAGTAGGAGGTCTACGGGCTGTCTGGCTGGCAGAGTAAGAAGAGTAAAGTTGAGGTGTGACAATCAAGACAGAAGCAGTGCCAGCTTGGAGAAGTGAGCAGAGGCTGGTGGCCAGGACCAAGTGTGAGAATAGAGTGAATGAACTCATGTTGACGCATACCATCGGGGAGAGTGGGGTGGCTTACTGGGGCCACTCAGGCTACACACCCATCTTTCCACTAAAACCAGGAGCTCCTCAAGGAGAGAGGGACTGTATACTCTTCGCATCTGGGTCCCCTGGTTCACAGAATGAATTCCAAATCTTTCTATGCAGTCAGCATTTAACAGAAGCATTCTTTCCCCTGGATGCTTAAAATGGCTGATACTCCTCCCCCTCTTAATAAAAATAGATATCATTTGTTGAGTGCTTACCATGTACCAGGCCCTGTGCTGATGACTTCACATCCATTATCTCTAAGATTGTCGAACCCGGCCCTGTTTTGACTCACCCCTGCATCCCCGGGGCCTGCCCAAGCCTGACACAAAGTTGACGCTAAATACCTATTTGTTGAATGAACAAATAATCCTGCCTCTAACTCATATTTGATAGGTAAGGAGCTGAGTTTCAAGGAAGCTCAGTAATTGAGGTTAGTTAGCTAGTGGAATGGGGAAGTCAGGATTTGAACCTAGGTCTACCTGACTCCGAAGTTCATGGGCTTAGCCATGCTCTGCTGTCAGGGCCATTCCCTTGAAGCTTGCTATAAAAGCATGGCCTGAGAACTGGTGTCATCAGCATTACCTGGTAGGTTGCTGGAAATACAGATTGCCAGGTGTACCCCAGATCTATTGAATCAGAACCTGCGTGGTAATAAAAAGCTTAGGCAATTCAGATATACTGCAAAGTGGGAGAAGGCGGTTTTCAGCAGCCTGAACTTCCTCTCTCCTCCCCAGCCAGTCCGCCCCCACCCTCACTCAGGGGGTCCGAGCCCTCAGCTGCCAGGCAGCCTCAATCAAACTGCACTTGGCCATTGGGTCCTTTGTCCTAGGCCATGAGACTGCTGGGTGTAATTGTTAGTGTTGGCGGCTGTGGCTGTGACTTTCAAAATCATTACCACTTAAGGATCAAAAGCATATTTCACTTGAAAAATCTTACTTGTCCATCAGGTTTCTAGCACTCCAAGGAACATGTTCATGGCAAGGAGGCAGAGTTTTCCAGCTGGTGGTCTTACTTGTGAGCAGGATCATTTTGGGGGTCTCATCCCAATGGGGACCCTTCCTGATTCTCTGCCCTTCTCTACCCAATCACAGAGGTTGTGGACTCTCAGCTCAGTCTCTCTTTATTATGAACAATGTAATCCAATAATTATATTCATAGACAATTCCCCAATGATTTAAGAGGCTCTGCTTGTTTATGTTTTGAAGCTTATGAGTTCGGTCTTTTAGAACAGCTTAAAGAATTGCTTTGTCTAGTAGAAGGAACAGAGAGGATGGCTCATGGTTTATTTTATCTAAGCTTCCTCCCCACCCTCCCTTTGCTACCTCATCAGCAACCCCTGCCCCCGAGTCCCAGGGGCATGGACCCTGTGTGGCCCTAGTCTCTCCTAATAGCCTCCATGGTGGTTTTGTTCAAGAATTCAAGTTAGGCATTTGCTCCAGACCTGCCTGACATCTGTTGATGGGTTTCTCTAAATAAAGAATTCTTAATCTGAGGTCTGTGAGATGAATCAGGAGACCTGTGACCACTAGGTAATTGGACATAAAATCTGGTGCATGAGGACATCCTGCCAGTGGCAGTTAGTCCTTTTCTCAGATTCTCAGTGGGATGGGACCCCTTAAAGGTCACTGAGGTCTTGTCTGTCTCTGAACCTTTAGAACCCATGTCTGTTTTTTGCCTTGTAGTCAAGTTACTTGGATTCTATCTTATTTGCAAAACTGTAAGCTCCGAGAGTTAGGACCAGAGGGAGACAGGGCGACTCCTGGTAGAGGTTCTACCTTTCAAAGTTGGAGCCCCTTTTGTGAAGTGCATTAGCCATCCCGCTCCAACACACATGCAAGGAGATGAGTTATAATTTCATGTATTTAGTTTGCAGATAATGCTTAATGCATGGACAACTTCCCAGATCCTTAAGAAAATCTCCATTCCTTCCCTGCAGAGGGACCTGCAGCTTGATCACAGATAATAAGAAAGGAAAGAATCCTTAGATGATATCATCAAGTCCAACTTCTCAAGTTTAGAGATGAGGAGACAAGACTACTATGAAGAAACTTGTCTAAGGTCATACAAAAAGTGCCTCTCTGAGCTGGGGCTAGGAACCAGATCCTATCCATGCCTATCCCCCCAACCCTCTCTGCAGCCTCAGCAGCACAGATGTTCTCAAGAAATGTTTTTGAGATAAACGAATGAATATTGGGTGGGGTAAGGTTGCCTGTAGTTGTGATGTTTCCTCTAGTTAGTTAAAATAAGTTATTGGGTTCTTGTTCTCTCCCCTCACCCCCCCCCCCCCCCACACCTCTAGACTGGGCTGATGCAGGTGTTTGAGCCTGGAGGCAAACACAAAGGGGAGCGTTGGTCAGGGGCTTTCTCTCTTTAAAGCTTATGGTTAAGGAGTTCTAGCTTGATTGCATCTGACTCCAACCTCAGTTTTTACTAATAATACCTACCATACTGCTTTTCAGACATACGTGTATCCATTTGCTAATTATTTATTGAGCATCTTTGGTGTTGAGCACTGTGCTGGGCTGAGGATGTGAGGCTCAGTAAATGTAGGTGTAGCCCTGTCCTCTGGCTGCCTACACTCTCTGCGGTGATGGCTATTAACTTTCACAGGCCATACAGCCAGTTGTCCCCACTCTCCTGACTGCAAGCCTGACAGGTCATCAACAAGCCAAGGGAGTTCAAGTAGCCAGGATCATATCCTTCCTGTGGTGGGCACTACAGCATCTACCATTCTCAATGTTAGGTTTGGGAGGAACTTGGAGGACATGCTTAATGCTTTATTTCGTATGGGGAGACTAAGACCTGGCACAGCCATGGGACTTACCCAAAGCCAGAAGGAGAACCCGTGATCCAGCCAGGACCATCAGTGAGGTCTCCGAGGTTGGCCCTGAGGGGCTGATCAAATAAGGCAGAGAGAGGAGGGCATCCCGGTGGAGGGCAAGAGCTTGGACAGAGGCCAAAATGTGAGAATGCCCATAGGGTGAATGAAAGGAGCAGAGAGGAAGATGGCTCTGGCTTTGTATGAATTGCTCTGGAGTAGGTCAAACAGAGGCTACCTTGGATGTGGGGTCAAAGTGACTGTCATGGAGAAGTTTTCATGTGGCCAGCTCCAGAAACGGAATTCAGTCTAGGGACTGATGTTGCTCTTAGGCACCAGGAGACTGGCAGGAGGGAAATAGAATTTGTTATCAATTTTTTTTTAAACTGAGTTTTCCTTTTTTTTTTTTTTTAAAGATTTTATTTATTTATTCATGAGACAGAGAGAGGCAGAGACACAGGCAGAGGGAGAAGCAGGCTTCCTGCGGGGAGCCCTATGTGGGACTTGATTCCAGGACCCCGGGATCACACCCTGAGCTGAAGGCAGACGCTCAACTGCTGAACCACCCAGGTATATGCCCTGTTATCAAATTTTTGATGTGCTTCTGTGTACCCAAACATTTCAATGTATTGACCTTGTCAATGAGAAAATCACTGCCCACCCTACCCTTTCCTGACAAATCATGAGGCTCAAGTAATAATTATTACTCTTTTAATGATAATAGCAGCAGCCATTTACTTAAGTGTGAACACATGCTTAAGATAGAGTGTCACCCAAGAAGTAATTGGAACTGATAGTCAGACCAGTGTGTCCATCCCAATTTTACAGTGAGGAAGTGACTGCACAGGGGATAAAGGATTTGCTCAGGGTCCCACATGGGGCCAGCAGTGGCAAGGGGATTATGACTTGGGTCTTCTTGCCCACGGGTCAGTGCCCATCCTGATGCCACTCTAGCTGTGTAGCCAGCTCCAAAGAGGGTGAGCCCAGCCTTGAGCTTGCAGGGATGTGTAGGCCACACCAGAGTCTTCCCACAGCCTCCACCTTCCCTAACCCTGGAGGTACAGCACAGCCCGGGCTGCGCCTCCTCTTTCTGTCCTGGAGGCAAAGGCATCACCGTAGGCCCAACTGTTGCCAGATGGGCTTGGAGTCCTGATGTTGGCTCTGGAGCCACTGTCTCCAGGTGGGAGGCTTCGAAGTTTCCTCTAGCTTCTTTGAACCCTGACAGAGATGAGCAGAGGGAAGCCCCAAGGTGAATTCGAGAGCCTGGTTTTGTAATGATGCAAAGAGGACTTGGCTCAAAGCTCAGAAGAGAAGAAACTAACTGGACAAATTGTGGACAGTTGTTTCTGGACAATGTTTGTGTGGCCTGGAAGGCAAGAATTCTAGGTTCTGTTGCCTATGTGTAGTCGAGCGAGGTGATTTGCATGCTGAAGGGACACACTTCGCAATGAACGTAGGTGGTATCCAGGGCCAGCACCAAACACACAAACACTTAAGGAAAAGGAGATGAAAAGTTCAGTGATATTTTCAAGTCCTTCTCACTATACTGTTTTAATTTGATGCTAACACGTTTTTAATACCTCTCTGAGCTTGCTCGTGTGTGTGTGTGTGTGTGTGTGTGTGCGCCCATGCATGTGTGCTAAAAAAAAAATAGATTTTTTTTTTAAGAGCAGGCCTTGGGCTCTGAGCCTTTGGCAGGCAACAGTATCTAGTTAGAATTTAATAACATTGTTTTTATTGTATTTATTTTTACTTTTAGGTCCTATTTATGGCAGGTGAGACTGGTTTTCCATTTGCAGTAGTGATATAAAGTTTCCATTTTAAAGACATTTATTTAAGTTAAAAAAGAGTCTATTTAAGGAAAAATACTAAATGAATAATAATACAGGTGGTATGCAGACATAGCCTAGGCGGTAAAGGTGGTACCAATACGATAGAAACTTGGGAAACAGTGACATACACAATCATGCAACAAAAAAGTCATATATTCCCAGAACGAAAGACCATTGAATTTTAGAAGCCAAAGATTCTAGAATCCCAGAATGCAGAATCTTAGCATCATAAATCCTAAAACGAACAATAAAATGTATCAGATACCATAAAGCAAAATATTAACATGGGAGACAAAATGCCTTGAAGGTCCAATCCCTTCATTTTGATGCAAGGAAACTGAGCCCCCAGGGGATTCAGAATAGAATGAGGTAACATATGTGAAAGAGCCTTGTCAAATGTAATGGGTTCTTCAAATATTAGGGATATTTGAAGAAGCGCCCCCTCAAAGTCACACAGCTTTCTAGCAGAGAGATCAGCTTTCTTGACTCCTGTTCCTACATCTGTTGCTTTCCTGCCTGCAAGCACCTCACCCCCCAGCTCTGATGAGGTCCCTGAAACTCCTCTGGCCCAAGCCCAATCTCTGCTGGGAGCTGGGGGAGCGTGTGCATGGTCATGGCATGCCTAGCCCTCTCCAGAGATGGGAGCAGAGGAAGGGAAAGGGAGTCCTGGGCAGAGGGAATCATGCAGTGCTGTGGTGTGGCAGGGGTTGGGGTGAGGGGGAGTCAGAGGCATGTTTAATCTTCTCCTTTCTCTGAGCTGGAGAGGTCCCACCTGCAAAATCAGCCTGTTGCCAGAGGACCTCCAAGGGAAAAATCCATTTTATGATCTAATTCAGTTTTGTTTTGTTTTTTTCTGGGGCCTCAGGTTCTTCTTCCTTTCCTAGTCAGAAACCTAAACAATCCTTTTCCTGACCCCTGGGGCTTCAAGTATAATTCCTAGGGTCTAACCTGTGAAGAGAATAGGGCTCTATCCCATGGGTGTCTTGGAGGACCTTTTAAGGTCCTGTGTCAAGGTCTCAAGAGCTGTTGATGCAATGAAGGGAAAGCAATCCATCACTCTCTTGGGAAAGACCCTATCCCTCAGCTCCTATGACAGTGACTTTCATTTCTCCATGTACCTGGAATTTATAGGCTCTCTCAAGCCCTAGCCTTTTAAAATTGAAGCTCCAAGGTATGGTGACAGGCTGGGCCAGTGGGGTAGTCAGGTATGCTGCTCTGGCTTGGTGGCTTGGTACCTCTGGGTACCCGACTTATAGAATTGCCCACTAGCCGCAGGTACAAACTGTAGCCCTGTCTGCACAGCAAAGTGCAGGAGGAGGGGACCTCTGGTAGGAGTGCGGTGGGGTAGCAGTTTCCTCTTGTCACACAGCCTGTGTGCCCTTTCTCCCAGTGACCAGACCCAAGGGAACTCCTTCAGACTAGTCTCCGAGGCCACAGAGTCGCCCCCTTGTCGTGGATGGCACCTCATCTACCAGGCTCAGATTTTCACACCCACTTCTGAAGTGTGTTCTCTCCCTCTCCCCTGAGAGCTGTTTCATGTGGCTTGTGGGAGGGGAAATGCCACGGGCTTCTCTGTAGTTGCCTGGCTGGGTCCACAGCAGCCCCCCCTTCTTCAGGGAGCCGGGTGGGGGGCGGGGTGGGGACTGGGTGTTCAGTGATGTGGATCCTGCACCAGTTCCAGGCAAGCCTGCCGCAGACCCCACCAACACGGCTGACCCTTCCCGGCCCACCATCCTCCAGACAGGCGCCCGAGGAGGAGGGAAGAAAGGGCCACTTCTGCTCACAGGCGGCCCTCGAAGCGTCTAAGCCATTCTCTCCACATTAATCATGGAAAAGCCAGCGCGCCGAGCCTGGGAGGGAGAAAGCGCCTTTCTCATCTGTCTGGCTACAGGGCTCTCAACTCCAAAGTTCAGCCCTGGCTAAGCTCTTGCTCTTGACAGCTGTCCTGACCCATCTCCGCCTCTTCCGCCCACACCCGCAAAGGGTAACAGGATTAAGTCAATCTCACTTTTCTGAGAAAACGCTCCATAGCCTGTCCTATCCGCTGTGCCCTGGGGGCCAACTCATGGCTCCTTGGCACCCATCAGCGGGCTCCCCGCCCTCCCTGGCCGTCACCCTGGGCTAGGACTGTTAAGTATTTCCTCATTAAAGCCCTGGCAGCTCGGCTCAGGTCTGCAAGCCAACACCAATAGTTACAACCGCCCCGGAATGTTTGGACAGATTTCTGCAGTTACGAGTTTATGAAGTTGAAAGGTTTTATAGATGGGGACTATGTTAGTATTAAGGGAGACTATTTCTCCAGGGGGCCCGAGTTTGCTATCTTAAGATCCCAGTGGCTGGAAGAGGAGGGGACAGCGCCAGAAGGAGCCAGGGTGGCCAACCAGGGAGCAAGAGTAATGAACCCAGACTGCAAGGGGGCTGCGGAGTTAGGGACGGGAGCAAGAGGGAGCACCAAGGGGTACCTTCACCTCCAAATAAGGAAACTCAAAGGCCATGAAAGGGGAGTGTCAAATACTGAGCACCTTTTGGAACCAAAGGAACAGCCCCTTGATCTCACGGTTTTCTGTTCTCAAATCTGAAAACCTCAGAGCAAGATCAGGGAATCTGAGGTAAGTTTCAAAGAGGTTGGGGACACCCTCTCCGAACTTGACGTATAATGTTGTGTGTCTAGGGTGTCTGGGTGCCTCGGGTGGTTGAGGAGCTAACTCCAGATTTGGGCTCAGGTCATGATCTTAAGGTTCTGAGACTGAACCTTGCCTCAGGCTCCATGCTCAGTGGGGAGTCTGCTTGGGAATTCTCTCTTTCCCTGTGTCTACCCTCAATCAATCAATCAATCAATCAATCTTAAAAAAATGTTCTGTGTCTCTACTGTCTCTGGGAGGAAATCCCTAAATTGTGCTATATTTGAAAAGGCATCGGTGACCAGAGCTGAGTAACACCTATACTCCCATTGCATCGATAGGCAAATGGAGGTCTATGATGGTCATTCATCCACTTATTCATCAAATATTTATTGAATATCTAAGCATAAAGCCACAGTAGGGAACCAGATGGAAGGTGCCTGCTGGCATGATTGCTGATTGTCACAGAGAGGGAGGGAGGACACATACATCTGCAGATGAGACTGGCAAGACAGGTCATATAGGGTCATGGTAAGGAGCTCAGGGTTTATTCTGAGTGCTAAGAGGGGCAGATGGTACCCACCTAGTGAATCTCCAACGGAGAATTCCTGATGGCAGGCTCAGCATTCTGCACACTATACTGCCCCACCTCTCCCTTAGGCTGTCTTGCTTTACTCCCCACTATGGTCTTTGTGGAAAAGGAAGACACTCAGAAAGGATCTTTGTGGGTGGGTGGGTGGGGTTGCCTCCTTGACCACTGCCATAATTGATCTTTAGGCCACTCTGTATGAAAGGGCCCTACTATATACCATCAGGCCCAGAGAGGGTGAGGGGCTTACCTAAGGCCACACAGCACATGCATGACAGAGCAGGAAGTAGACCTAGTTTCTCTCCCAGGCTGTGGTCTTTCCATTGGTCCATGTGCTCTGGTTTATCACAGCCTACTCTGGTCCTGACAGGTAGCCACAAGTGACCTTGAAAGGGAAGCTCAGAGAATGGTCAGGAGACTCCATAATTCTTCCTGTTGTATAGGTAAAACCACGAAAGTGACAAGGCAAAGCACCCTCTTCTTTTCTATTTTAAAGAAATTTATACTTGTATTAAAAATTAGTTACATAGAAATGTGGAAAAAATTCACCTATCATCTTAGCTCCCCAAACATAGCCACCAAGGAACAATGTGGTTATACTGTCGGTCTTGGTTCTGTTTAACTTAACTCTTCCATCTGATGGAAAGCAGCGGAATATATAGAGCTAGACTCCGGGCCAGGTGGCAGGTCTCGGGTCCTGGGAGTATGACCCATGCAGTCACACTGGGCCCTGCACGTAGGAGGGCCCTGCGCTTGGATGAATGTTCTGCTGTCACCATTTTGAAGATGGCAATAATGTTTAAATTCACGGCCCCACGTTTTCCCTGTGCACGGGGTGAGAACTCAGCTCTACCTCTATTTGCTGTGTGACCTTGCCCATGACTTTGTTCCCTAGCGTGTCAGATGGCGATGACTGGGGTACTTTTCTTCCAGGGTTGTCATGAGAAGTACATGAGATCAGCTTGAGGGAGCCTGTGGGCAAGCAGGTGTCCCCCAGGGCCATTCTGCTTCTTCCTCTGTGGCTTTGCTCATTTCCTTCTCTCTCCCTGGAGCTCTGTCTTGGCCCCGGGGTGAGCAGTGGTCCCTGCCCTTCCTGGCCTGATCTAGAGCTCCTCCTCCAAGAAGCCTTTCTCCTTGGATCTGTGTCTGGAGAGATCTTCTCTGAACCTCTTTGGCACTTTGGTGGAGTCTTAGGAGGCCCCCCATTTCTACTTTGGATTATGATAACTTGGGGTCCAGCTAGTTCTTCTTCCCCAACTCTACTCTCAGACCTGGGATTTCATAGACCAGACACATTCCAAAAAATTTAAAAACTAAAGGCTGGGGGCCAAAAATAGGATTGGCAATGATTTTCTTTTGCTAAAGACACTTTTAAAAGGCTATCATTGAATATAGTCACGATTTCCCTAAAGAGAGTTCTTCCTGACATCACACAAACCAGGAAAGGCATAACCCGGGAGTGAAAGGCAATCCTTTAGACAGAGTGAATGGAGCTTTAGGAACAATTTGGTTGTTCCTCCTCTGGCTTTGCTACGATCTATGAAATCCCCCCCTCAGACCACACTTGGGGCTGTTCCTCATCAGTCTCTGCCTGGTTCTGCTTACGGAGGCCCTTGGCACTGCTCCCTGCCCTCACGGGCTTCTCCCCCACCAGAACCCGACAGCTGTGATATTCAAGGGGTTTTTTTTTTTTTTCACCTTGAAAAAGCAGCAGGGTCGGTGGATTCCAAAAACTGTTATTAATCCTTAAAAAAATTCCACGTTCCAACCAAAATGTGGACATGCTTTGAAATGTTTGCCGTGCCTCCCTTCCCTCTCAGCTTTCAAGAAGTGAGGACTTCAAAGGCCATCTCCTTGCTGAAATAAACACTGGGGCTGGAGGTAGGGGAGAGAAACATGGGCTTGTTGAGTGGAAAAGAAAATTGTATTTTTCTTCTAAGAGGCATCCAGACCCATCACTGTGAACAAGGCCTCTGGACTGTAAGACAAGGGCTGGGGGCGTACGTGGGCTGTGATGACCGGTCCTTTTGCCCTCGTGTGTTCCATGCTGGGGTAGCGATGAGTCTGGACGAGTCTGGCTGCGAGGGCCATGTTGGTGACTCGGAAATGCTATACCAGTGGAGCTTAAGAGCTTGACTCTGGAGCCGACTGACTTCCACCGCAGCCTAGTCGCTCAGTAGCTGTGGGGATGTTTGGTCTTCTGTAAAGTGAGGATCACAGTTTTTATGAGGATCAGGCCACTAACACATGTGGAATGCTGAGAACAGCGCCTGGCACCGGATGGTAAGTACTAGATAAAAGGTACCGGTTGTTGGGATCCCTGGGTGGCTCAGCGGTTTAGCGCCTGTCTTCGGCCCGGGGTGTGATCCTGGAGACCTGGGATCGAGTCCCACGTCGGGCTCCCTGCACGGAGCCTGCTTCTCCCTCTGCCTGTGTCTCTGCCTTTCTTTCTCTCTGTGTCTCTCATGAATAAATAAGTAAAATCATTAAAAAATAAAAAAAAATAAAAGGTACCGGTTGTAATTACCATTATTTATGGAATGTCAAGAAGGCAGGATGGTTATCTAATTCCCTTCTCCAAGGTTCTGCCCCACGTTGGAAAGATCCATGATTCTGACTGCCTCTCAACAGTATCCTGCTCCCTCACAAGGGAGCACAGCTGCATTTCCTGGAAAAGGAGCAGGCCTTTGGCTCACTCACTGGCCCCAAGAAGCCCTGACATGAGGGTGTGGAACAGTCGGGCCCTGCTCTTTGGCAAGGCATGGAGGGCTTCCGTGTCACAGCCCTGTCGCAGAGCCCCTGCTCAACCACCTACTAAGACAAGTGTCACAGGGAAGCACTTTGTGATTGTTGTCCTTGCTACTATTGTTGTTGTTGTTGTTGCTGTTAAATGGAGCCTGCCTGACAGCAACCTCCTTGGATGTTCTTCAACACTACCTGGGGTCAGTCAGGTCTTGACTCAGGGGAGAAAAGGGGGGTTACACCCCAGCTACGGGGGAAGGGGAGTCAGAGAGCCACTGCAGGGGAGGTAAGATGGGAGAGGAGGGAGGCCATCTGCAAGCTGCAGCAGGGCAGAGGTCAGGGAACACCTTGGCATGTGTCAAAGGGAGACAAAGAGGGAGAGCCCTGTGGAGAGGGCAGGCAGCTGAGCCCACGTCAAGGCAGGGACAGCTCAGAGAGCAAGGATCTGCTGTCTTGGGGTGCAGAGGAGAGAGGTCCTGGCTGGGTTGCAAGAGGGTGTCCCGCTGGGCAGCTAGGGAGCAAGGGGCCTCAGGAAAGCAGGCCAGACCCTAGCGGCGGGTGTGTGTGTGTGTGTGTGTGCGGTGGGGGGGTGTGTGTGTGTGTGCGGGGGTGTGGGTTGCCACAGGCTACACCAGGGAGCCAGTCTCTCCTCCTGATCCCAGGACTGACCACTCAGGTCTCACATCATTTCTTTGGAGAAGCCTTCCCTAACTCCTCCCCAACCCCCAGCCTGTGACCAGTTCCAGGGTCGCGCAGGGCCTTGCTCTCCTTCCCTGTACTGACCACAAGTCTAGTTTACCGTTTGGGTAAAATGTTAAATTGTCTCTTCCTCAGAGGATGTAAGACCCAGAGGAGATAGCCCCCATATCCCCTGGGCTCAGCTCCACGCCTGGGGCAGAGCCAGCTGGCAATAAATATTGGTTGAACAGATAAATACAAAAAGACATCGCTTAGCAACAGCAATGGTGAGAAAGAAAAGGCATTTTAGGTGATCTTGGCTCAATTCACAGATGTAGGTAATGTTTCATTTCTTCCTTCCTTCCTTCCTTCCTTCCTTCCTTCCTTCCTTCCTTCCTTCCTTCCTTCTCTCCTTCCCTCTCTTCCTTTCACAATATGTCAAGCACTTTACTATGTGGCCAGTCCTATGTTAACCACTGGGGTGCTATCATTAGAGGCTTTATATTCTAGTGGGGGAGCTTGGGAAAAAGTAAGCTCCAAATAACTCTGAGGTACAATATCAGGTAATAAATGTTTTAGGGAGAAGCAGTATTAGCGCTGTGTATATAGGTGTGGTTTTAGGTAGGCTAAAAAGGGAAGGCTTTGCAGAATGCGAAAGAGTGAAGTCCTGGCCTTCGTCTGAGCTCTGCCCACCGTGCCTTTGCTCAGCCCCTCCAGGTCTGGGGCCCAAACTGCCTTGAAGGGCCCCTGTGGGCTAGAATCACACAGCAAGCAAGTTGCTGAGGCCTGCCAGAGATCGCCCAGGCTAATACTCTCATTGAACAGGGGAGGAGACTAAGGATCCGAGACATAGGGGCCATTCTCAAGCCACACTGTGAGCAGAACTGGTGGGATCTCCCAATAAACCAGGCCCATCCTTTCTGAGGTCTGGCATGACGCTGAGAAGGGGCCGAATCCAAGGCTACAGGATGAAGGCACGAATGAAGGTCCCCCAGCTAAGGGGACATGCGGTGGTCGCAGTACATTGTGTATCTATGTGGTGGGGGCTGTTTCTTACAGTGATGATCAAATCAATATTAATGAATGTTTATTCAAGTTTACCATGCGTCAAGCACTGTGCTGACTTAACTGCTTTGCCTCTAAATTTAATCCTTGCAACAACCATATGTGGTAGCAACCTTCTCCCCACTTGAGAGGGGAGGAAACAGACTTTCAGAGCCAAGGAACTGAGCTAAGGAACAGGAGAAAGGATGAGTTCATGTGAAACCTGGGGATAGAGAGGGGGGGCGCTGAGGGCCTAGCCTCCTGCAGGCTTAATTAGCAGGGCTGGTGGACAAACTACCATTTCAGTAACGTTGCCCAGCTCAAGTGAGAGGATGAGAAGGTGAGAGGATGAGAGGGATGTCAAAGGCAGATGGCTAGTCTTCTCATCTGTGTATGGATTTCCAGGATGTAAAGCATCTTCTCAGCCCCTGCCTTATTTGGGTCTCATAAGAACCTGGTTGAGGGTAGGCCATGCTTTTCCTCACTTTACCATGAAGAATAACAAGGCCTAGAAGAGGGGAGTATCCGAGGTGACCCTGGAAGCTGCTGGCAGAGACCAGGTGTCCTGGTACCCAGATCAGAGCTCCCGTTCACCTTCTCCCTCCAGTTTCTATGCCCCCTTTCACCCACCAGGGAAAAACCAGAGGCCAAAGGGCCATGCCTTCTGATTCCTGCCATTGTGGGTTGAATTGTGTTCCCCCCAAAAGATATGTTGCAGTCCTAACACCAGCACCTGTAAATGTGACCTTAATTGGAGATAGAGTCATCCTGGATTGGGGGTAGGGTGCTAATCCAATATAACTTTGTCCTTATTAGAAGAGAAGAGCACCATGTGAGGATGTGGACATTCAAGGAGAGGACCATGCTACATGATAAAGGCAGAAATTGTGGAGTCACACGTCTACAAGACAGGGCATGTCAAGGATTGGTGGCTGCTACTAGAAGCTAGGAAGAGGCAAGGAAAGATTCTACCCAGCATCTCAGAAAGAGCATTGCCCTGCTGACTCCTGATTTTAGAATCTAACTTCCAGAACTATGAAAGAATAAATTTATGTTGCTTCAATCTACCCAGTTTGCAGTGCTTTGTTATGGGAGCCCTGGCAATCTAATATACTTGGTTTCCAACCTTTCCACCCAGGATGCAAAGTGTCCCTCAGAATCAGGGGAAAAGTGGCCCGATCTTTAATGCACAGTCCAGGAGCAGGGCCGAAGCAGGATTTCAGCAAGCAAGGATCACACTGATAGTTTAACGCTTATAAACATCTTACTATGTGCCAGACATTGTTCTATTGCTTTACAGATAGAAACACATTGAATCCTCCCTCCCAAGGGTTCTGTGAGTAGTGGAGTCCTATTGCTATCTCTACTTGAGTACTTTAATATTCCCATTAGTCCATTCTAGAGAAGCAAAGTGACTAACCTAGGATCACATAGCTAGTAATAAGCAAAGCCCAGATCCAAATCTAGGCAATATATCTCTACCATGATGTTGGTTTTGGCTAATATGGAGATATCATTCCTGCCGGAGAGAGATGCATAAGCAAAGCAAGTCAAGGGTACTTTGGGGAAACAGTTGGTTTTCCAAGGTAGTGAACCCAGGGGAAGAGACATGGCTTCTACAGGAACATGAAGGCTCGGACTTGGCCAGTGTCTGCACAGCACAATGGATGAGGCTGTGGACTCTAAAAAGGGGGCCGCATCTTCGGCATGATTCTGGATGGTATGCCATGTTAGTCAGAACACTTAGATGACGCTGCAGTAAATGAGCACCTGAAAGTCTTGATGGCTTATAACGACACGGCTTAGTTCCCACTCCTGTTACATATCCACTATGGCTCCTCCTCACTCTGGAGCCCTCACTCTGGAAAAGAGAGCATTGGAGGGCCTCCCCCCAGTAGTGAAATGCCCCACCTCATAATATGGTACAATCCGGAACCAGCACTTGTCACGTGGCCCCACCCCACCACAAAAGGATGGGGTGGCGTCATCCTTCCATGCCCGGGAGGCAGAAACCCAGAAACGCTTGCTGGACAGCACAGATGAGGACCACATAGCCAGACTGCACTGAATAACAGGGAAGCACACAGTGAAAAGCTAATCTCCTTTCAATCTCATTTTAGCTTTGAAATTCTTTCAACGAGGAACCCTCCTTTGGTACTGGCGTATCACTGGCCCCTTTCGACACATTCTGATCTCTCTCATCAATTGAGAGCACCTCTCAGGTCCAGGTCTTTGAACAGCAACAGTATTTTTAGATTTTAGTTAGAATTTACTAACGTTATTTGGTTTTTCTTGCATTTATTTTTCCCTTTCCCCGACATGGGTTTTTCATTAGTAGTAGTAGTAGTAACAAGTTTCCTTTGAGGACAAATTTAATTTAAGCAAATAAAACACAACAAAAAACATTAGAGTGAGCTGTAGAGTCAGAAGGCCTGGGTTCGAATCTGGATTCATCCTCTTAGAAGTTCCTCGACTTTGGGCATGTAAGTGAACCTCTCTAAGCCTCAGTTTCTCCCCTGGAACATGGCAGTAACATGGGTGGCCACATCACAGGATTGTTGTGAAATGTTGGTCAGGCTCTTACCACACTGCCTGATACATAACAAGTTCTCAATGGTAGCATATTATCCAGTTGGGTGGCCCCTTCTGGTCCCTGGGCCCAGTTTCCCTGCCTATGAAGTGGGCTCAGGAGATGATCTATGGTCTATGGCTGTCATCCCTGCTTAGAATAGTCAAGGAAGATGCAGGTCTTTGAGTGCCAGTGTGATTGAACTTGAGGAGGCAGGGAAGGACCCTGACCTGGACAGGGCAGGGGAGGGGGATGCCGGTGTTGTGCCGGGCCTCTGACTGACAGCTGTGTTTTCTCTGCTCTGCAAAGGTTTTCATCGTGAATAGCAGAAATCAGGCGACCTCCAGCCCCAGAATCCTCAACCCAGGGGCCTGGGTGAGAAAAGGCTCCTTGTGTCTAGGATAGAGGTGGACTCTGCATTCCTCAGGACCAACTACTGAGGCCGATTTGCTCCCGGAATGCAGCTGGAGGGCTCGGCCCCCTGCCAGAAATAGCCTCCAGGTGGCTTTGCTGTGGTCTCCCTGCTTGAGGAGGGGCTGACCTCCAAGGGTCCTGCTGGCGCTGGGAAGGCTGAGAATCACAGCGGCCTGGACAGAGCACAGACAGCCCCCGTGGGAAAGTGGCCAAGGTCTTGCCAGCTTAGTTCTGATTCAGGTACTGGGGGGTCTTGCCCTGCCTGGAACCCCAGCCTACAGAGGCATGGAATCGCCTCTAGGAAAAAAGAGACACATTTCACATGGCTTGAAAGGCCCTGACACTCCCTGTCCTCTCCAGCCACTCCCCTTCTCACTGCAGCGCCATGCACCTCCTTGCCCTGCTTCCCCAACAGACCTTCTGGCACTGGTCCTCACCTTTGCTCTTGCCCTGGCCTGGAGGCCCTCCTCCAGCCTCCTTACAAGGCTGGCTTCTTTTCACGGTTTTGCCCTCACGTCTCAGCATAAACATCACCCCTCAACCCCCAGCCCCAAGAGACCTCTTGGCCATGCCATCTGCGTGGGCTTCCCTAGACACCCTCAACCATATATCTGTAATTTCCTTTCTTATTATCTATATAACTGTATGGTCTCTCTTTTCCCCAGTAGACTGTAAGTTCCATGATGCAGAGACCGTGGTGGCCAATGTCTGTATTTTCTCAGCAAAGGCTTTAACCACGAACATCCTCTAGCAGGTGACCTCCCCTCTCCGGAAAGCCCTGTTCCAAGCTCTGTCCCCACTCAGAGGCACTCAATGAACACTGGCTAAGTGAATGAATGAGTGAATCAGCGAATGCATAAAAGGAGAATGCCAGAAAAGACTCTGGATAATATTGACTGCCTTAATAATATCTACCAATTCTTGGGGTGCCTGGGTGGCTCAGTGGTTGAGCATCTGCCTTTGGCTCAGGTCGTGATCCTGGGGTCCTGGAATCGAGTCCCATGTCAGGCTCCCCGCAGGGAGCCTTCTTCCTCTGCCTATGTCTCTGCCTCTCTCCGTGTCTCTCATGAATAAGTAAATAAAACCTTTTAAAAAATAGCTACCAATTCTTGAGTGTCGTCTCTGTGTCCTGTCCTGTGCTAAGTGCCCTCCATGCACTGTCTCACTTGGTCCTGCTGTGGGCCTGCGGGGTTAAGTAACTGGCCACAGTCACGTGTGAGCCGGAGGCTAAGTTGGGGCTTCAACCCTGACCCAAGCTTGTCTCATGGCAAAGCCTGTGCTCCTGACATCCTCCTCTGCACACAGAGGTGGGGAGTGACTTGCCCAAATCTGGGTAGAGAGGGTGTCAGAGAATCTTCTCATTGCCTCCCCACCACCTCTCCCAGCTGGGACAGTGGCCAGGGCCTTCCACCCCAGTCTCCTTCAGAGAGAGTGTGTGGGGTCAGAGCCAGGCTCCCAGGCAGCACAGAGGCCGCTGGGGTTTCTCTGAGTCATTCAAATCCCTGAGGCCCCGACAGGTCAGCTCCCAGGCTGTCGGCCGTGACCCGAGGCCACTCATCTGGCTGACTCTCTGGCCTCGCTGGAGAATGTGCCAGGCTCACCGAGGCACAAGGCAGGGCCTGCGGCCGCACTGCAGTGCTGTCAGCCCCCAGGAATGCTGCTGACTCACAGCGGGCTGACGGTGACTCAGGGTGGCGCAGGCACAGCCCTCAGGAGGAGAGGAGAGGGTCCCCAGGTGGGCTGGAGGCCAGACCCCAGCTCGTGGCCTGACATGCATGCGGGCTGTCTCCATGAAAGTGATCGTTCTCCTCTAGCGTGGTGATCCAGACAGCCTTTCCTCCTGTGGGCCTCAATTTCCCTGTCAGTGCATGAAGCAGATGCACGGCATGATCTATGATGGGCTGTCATCTGTCATTAAGACAATGAAAGGGAACAAGAACCAGGTGGTACAGGGCCTCAAGTGCTCATGGGGTGGAGGGACTCTGGGCTGGACTTTGTGGATGTTGATGCCGTGGATGAAGGGCTAGGGTCCTGGACTCAAATCTCACCCTTAACACCAACTCACACGTGACCTTGATAGAATTAAACCCTGCCTCTGGGCCTCGATCCCCTCCTCTATCGATGGCCAGCTTTGTGGGCAGAGGGGACTGACCTGACTTTTGTCTGAGTTGCCTCCTCTGCTGAGGTTGCCCTGGCTACCATCTGCCTCCTGATCCTTCAAGGGCCTGGTCAAATGCCATTTCATCAAGTAGCCTTGCAGAACCTTCTATTCAAAATTCATCTCTCACAGATGTTAAAAATGATGACATGAATCTACATTTGATTACATAAAAAAATGTACAAAATATATTAAGCGAAAAAAGCAGGAGACAGAATAAAGTGTATAAAATGCATTTTGATCCATATATATGTGTCTATAATTGGCAACGCAGAGAAAAAAGAGGCCTAGAAGGATATATATATAAAAATGTTAACCATGACAATCTCTGAGTCATGAAGATTATGGTGATATTTATTTTTCCTTAATATTTTTGAAGCCTTCCTAAATTGCATGCAACGAGCATGTTGCTTTTATAAACAGAAAGACATTAGAGCTTCTTTCCAATTAAAAATTTCATCTCCATTTCCCCTACGTTTGTGTGGCCTTTTGCCAATCATCCTCTCTGTGGCGTACACTGCTTTTCCTGGTGTGACTGGGTGCCTGGCCCTCTATAGCCTCTCAATACTATCAGTGAAAGGAATGAAAGGGGCTGCCCTGTCATTCTTGTGAGCATGTCTCCTCTCCCATGAAGCTGAGAACCCCCTGAGGAGAGACAGCACCCCACTGTGTGCGCCACCTTAGGGAAAGCACATCATCAGGATAGGGGTTAAAAAGCCTGAGTGTTGGTTCTGGCCAAGGTCCTAAACTGCTGTGTGTATTTATGTAAGTCCCCTCCTTCTCAGGTCTCATTTCTCTCACCTGCAAAATGAAGGGGTTGGACTCTATTACCTTTAGATTATTGCTGTCCCATAGAACTTTCTGCAGTGACGGAAAAGTTCTATATCTATGTTGTCCAATATTGTAGCCACTAGCTCTTGAAAGGTGCTTGTGTCACTTAGAAACTGAATTAATTTAAATCTAAATGGCCATACTTAACTAGTAGCCACCAAACAGATAGTGTAATTCCAGATTCTCTTTTAGCCCTGATGTTCCCTGTCATCAGAATGACATCAGAATGTTTTAGCCATTCTTTCATTTATTAAACTGAAGTTTCATTTTCCCAGAAGAGTGCCCTGTCTCCCACCTCTTCAGGAAATGTAACTTTGCCCAACTGCAACCATGTGACCCTAAGGAGAGCTGCCCTGTCTTTGTAGATCCCACCCCTGATCCTTGTTGGTTGGCTAGGTTGGGCACTTGACCCAAGATAAGCCAACGAGAGAGTTCTCTGAAGCTTTTAAATTTTATCATAGTGAAGTTAAGACAACCTAAAATTAACTTTCTAAAAGTGAGTCAGCAATTCAATTCCATGTTGTACAAGCACCACATCTGGTTCGAAACCTTTCAATCACCTCTAAGGAAACCTCATGCCAGTTAAATAGTTGCTCTACATTTCCTCTTTCCAATTCCTCTGGCAACCACCAATCTGCATCCTATGGGTTTTCCTATTCTAGCTGTTTCACACAGATGGACTCATATAATATGGGAACTTGGGTGTCTGACCTATTTCACTCAGCGTACTGGTTTTGAGGCTCGTCCACACTGTAGCATGCATCAGATCTCCATTCCTTTTTATGGCTGAGTAATATTCTACAATTTGGTTACCCATCCTTCCGCTGAAAGGCATTTGGGCTGTTTCCACCTTTTGGCGATTGTGAATAGTGCTGTATGAATGTTTGTGCGCAAGTATACGTTTAAGTCCTCATTTTCAATTCTTTGGGGGCATATGGTTAGGAGTGGAATTGCTGGGTCTTAAGGCAATTCTATGTTGACTTTTGTTTTTCGCTGTGGCTTGACCATTTTGAACATCCCCATCCCCATTTTGAACATCCCCATCAGAGCCCCATGTGTGAGCTCTCTGGGACTTTTTAACTTGGGCCAAGAAAGTGTCTCTGAGTTTCCTCCTGGTGAGCCCGGTAGAATAAAAGTGACATCCACAGAGGGACAAAGGTGAAAATGGAAGAACACAAGTCATCCCAGCAGTCCCACTCTTCCCCATCTCTTTCCACTTGGCTCCACCAGTCAAAAAACTCCCCCTTCTTGTCTTAAGCTGGCAAGTTGGGTTTCTGTCATTCCAAGGGTCCTGGTCAATCCCCTCTTCTCAGTGCTGAGTCCAGGATCTTGATGAGTCAAATTGTACCCGAAAGTGCTCTAGATAGAACCCTGTACCTTGTGAACCACTGAATCCCTGCCTGGACCCTGCAGCCCAACCACCCTGGAGTTCCCTCTGCTTCTCCCTACATCCTTAGCCAAGAGCCTCAGATTGACGTCTAAGAAAAACAACTGGAGCTGGTCGTCTGATAAGAGAGAGCAGGCTGGTGGTAAGCGTGGTGGGAAGTGGGTTGCAGGGGAAGAGAGGGCTGGGTTCCCCTGAGGACACTGTGGGGCAGGGAATATGGAAGAGAGGCTGGAGGCCGGGCCAGGGGAAGGAGGAGGAAAAGGTGGAAAGAAAAACCCAGCAGAATCGCCAATGTTTAGATGGCCTTTCCAGAGTAATTGAGAATGCTTGCCTGGGGCCAAACATGAAGGCACTGTTCCTTCAGGGTCTGAGAGGAAAGAACTCTGATTTGGTTTTCTGGGCTCAGGGAAGGAGTGAAAAGTGATGAGGAAGGGTGGTTTGGGGGGATGGGGTTCAGGCCACTCTACCCTTTAATTCTCTAGAATCTCAGATCTGGGATCTGGGCCCATTGGAGCAGAGCCCAGCTGGTTGCTTTCTAAATATGATGTGGGGAGCACACACAGGTAACAGGATGAGGCTCTGGGGGTGGAGGTAGGGAAGTCCTAGTTGCGGACAATGAGAGAAAGTTCCAGATGGTGGAACAGCGTAGGTCTTGGAGGATGGAGGGAAGCTACAGGTGCCATTTTAGGTATACTCGTGGAAAGATAATTAGCTCTTCCTTCTTGCATGGTTAACTGAATTTTTCCTTTTGATTTGTGATTGTTGGAATGCATGAAACATAGGACTTCACACTTGGATGTACTCACTGTGTGTGCTATTGCCCCAGGTTTGTGGTCTACAGACATAGGTCTTCTGGCAACTTCTATTTCCATGGGTATTTGTTTACTGGGACCACCATAACCAAGTACCATGCTGGGTGGCTTAACTACAGAAACGTACTGTCTCCCAGTTCTAGAGGCTAGAAGTCTGAAATCAAGGTATTGGTAGTATTGGTTTCTTCTGGGGGCTGTGAGAAAGAATCTGGTCCAGGCCCCTCTTGTAGCTTCTGGTGGTGTGCTGGCAGCCTTTGGTATTCTTTGCCTTGTAGAAGCATCACCGTGATTTCTGCCTTCATCACTATCTGGGATTTCCCTGTGTGCCTGTCTCTACATCCAAACTTTCTTCCTTTTATAAGAGCACCAGTTATACTGGATTAGGGCCCATTCTGAGGGCCTTGTTTTAATTTGACTACCTCTATAAAGACCCTATTTCCAAATAAGATCACATTCTGAGGTATTAGGAGTTAGGATAACAACATACCTTTTCAGAGGGACACAGTTCAGCCATAAACAACAAAAAAGAAAGGGAGGGTTGTGGTACATTTATCATTGTATCCATTGTCTTACTGAGAATATTCTCAACAGGGAATAACTTCCATTTTGTCTAAGTATTTCTGAGCACCAAGTCTGCTTACCATTGTAGAGGCCTGGTCATTGGAAGAACTATCTACTAGGCTGGAAGCCTCACTTCCAGCTTCCTGGATTTCAAACTGTCCCTCCTTTCCAGCACACACAGTTCTGCCACCAGGTCCTGGAGGTCACATTTCTGTCACCATGCAACTCTGAGCCTTCACCTCTGTGTCTTTATGCCAAGTAAGTGGGCTCAGTAGACAGCAAGGGGATCCTTCAAGACATTTCTATCCTGAAATAGCTGACTTAACTATTCATAAAACCTAGACAGCCACAAAATGCAAACTAAATGCAACTTCCCCTTAGCCAGATCCCAAAAAATGCCACGGCCATTCTAAAGCCATCTGACATAAGGAAAGTCTGACAGTAAGGAGGGCAGAGTGGAAAAAGTGAGTGATCTCAACTGATTACAGTTAAAATGACTTGTGCAATTTTTACAGAAGCACATGACCATGTGAACACATTGCTAGGGCCCCTCCCAGGGCTTAGAGTGGGGACTGTGCCAGGGAAGGGTCTTGAAGCTTAAACTGTATTAGTTTCACAGTCAGTTTGCCTCAGGATGGGCATCTTAAACTCTGCTATGAGTAAAAAAACCAACAAACAAAACTTCACAAACATCCATTTAAGAAAAACTTATTCATCCTATTATATGCCAGACCCTGTGCAGGATCCAGACGAGTCAGAGACAAACAAAGCAAGCTGAGAGCAAATCCAACTTCTAGACATCACAACCTCCCCCAGGGGCCCAGCCCTGGAGAGACTGGGCTCTCCCAGAGGTGAGTCATCAGATGGAGGAGAAAAACTTGCCTCAGCTTGGGCTGCAAAGTGGGCCTTTCCCTTTGAGAAGTATAGTGAAAGATCCCAGAAGAAGCAGCCTCCTCCTAAGATAATCTTGATGCTAGAGAGACTTTATTAATCAGAGTTGTAGCCCAAGAGGAGAGGCTATCCAATCAGCCAGGAGCATGGGAATCAACCAAATCAGATTTCAGAGCCACACTGTTCCCAGGAAAATGTCCCTTGTCCAGACTCCTGGACCCAGGGGACTGGAGTCTCAGCCTCTGTATCCAACCTCTTGCTTTTGGTCCAGAACATGGCATGAGTAAAAACTCATGAATTCCTAAACCAGTCCTTCGTACCAGTGACTGGCCAGTCCTAGCTGCCTCCCCCAGCTCCTACCCAGCCTCATCTGGGACCATGGCACCCTGAATCATTTGAAGGACACGTACTTTCGGGGTGTCCTCCTCTCTGAGCCTTGGTTTCTTCCTATGTCAAGAGGGATGATAATGGACCTCTGCTCCAAGAGGGTTGGGTGCTTTGTCTTAATCCATTCCTATAGTGTCAGCCCGGGGAAGTAGGTGGCACATAGTAAGTACTCCAGAAGTGTCTGTCATGTGATTGAATGGAATAGAGAGATCCTTGATCTCTGTGTGGACGACATAGTATATTTGCAATGGTTGGTATTCATTCAGCTGCAAATGGCAGATACCAACACAACCTGGCATGAGACAGAAGGACTGTATCCGTTCCCACTGCCAAAGTCCAGGGGTTGTTGTATCTTTGGGATTCCTCGGCTCAGCTGACAATATAATGAATCTGTCTTCACCTCTGCACTTGGCTTTCCTCTCTGTTCAAGTTAGCCCCTAGAGTTAGCCTAGAGTTAGGCTTACAGTCCAGCAGCAAAGAGACAATCTTGTTCTCAGAAATTCAAACAAAAATCTCAGAAGTGAGTCTCCTTGGACAGACTTGGGTCCCCTTGCCCATCCCTGAACTAATCACTGTGACTAGGGACATCTGACACTGATTATCCAAGCCTGCCTCAGAGTGGACCCACCAGTAGGAAGGAGTAGTTCTGCAAAGGGAAATCCAGGTTTCATGACCTGGAAAGGGGAGACGGAAAGGCCCCATAGCTGACAACAGGTACCCACCACAGCACTTGAATAAGGTCTGAACATTTAGGCAGAACATCCCCTCTCGGAGCCTCATCCTCTTCACATGCCCTTGGTGACACTAACAAAAGCCCTGCACTTCTCATCCTAGAGCTCTTGTGGGGTCCAAATGAGACCATGAGTTATAATAATGACTAACATTTTACTGAGGCATCACAAGCATCTGGCCCTGTGCTAAGTAAACTCTTTACACATTTATTTTAATATTTACAACAATCCGTTTTACTGATGAGAAGCAAGCTGAGAGCAGTTACAAGGCTTGTACGCTGTCACAGAGCTAGCAAGGGTGGAGCTGGGGTTTAAAGCAGTGCCCTCAAGCATGAAGCTATATATAAACTGTAAATAATTTTACAAGCATAGGGATTATTAGTAATGGTCTGTACTGTTAATAATAGTAATTTTTTAAAACCCTGAAAGGGAAATTCAAATAAATTCAAACAAATGTTTGTTTAGCACCTACTATGGGCTGATCAGTCACCAGGGGCTCAGAGGGAGACACATAAATAACTGTGAAACAGAAGACTGTGATCTAAGAGAGCCGTAAACATGCCCCAGGGGAGTGTGGGGAGCAAGAGATTGACTCCACCTGGGGAGGCGCAAGGGGAGGGAGAGACCCGGAAAGGTCTCTTAGAAGAGGTGGGATTTGAGCTGAGCTTTAAAGATAAAGGGACTTCGACAAAGGGAGGAAAGAGAAAATCAACTTTATAAGCGATCTGGAAGGATCTAAAGACCCAGTGCAGAGTTCCTGGGTAAGAGTTAAGTATGTCTATGCAAAATAACTCTCACACCAGCAGGAGCTTCAAAAAGTGATTGACTAAGTGGAGCGCAGCAGTTGCCATAGGAACAGAGGCAAGCCTCATCCCTGTCATTAGTGAGCATCCCCAGCTTGGAGCTGTCTAGCCAGGGCCAGGAGGCAGTGGGGGCTGGGCTGCACTGTCCCTTAGAAGAAAAACCCGGCAAGACTGCTGCCCTGGGAGACTGGCTAGTGCTCCACAGGGAGGCAGAGCTGACAGGTGACATCTGGTTCCTAGAAGACAGGCAGCCAGGGGAAGCCTCTGCCTCAGAGGACTTTGGGATGTCCCGAAGCCACTGGAGCAGGCACTGGGACCTCAGGGAGAGAATGAGGAGGGCAGGGAACGGGCCCAGAAGCCAGTAGTGGCCAAGCAGTGGAGCTCTACCCAGGATGTGAGGGTGCCTCCCAGGACCCCTGGGGACCGCCAGGGGCTGCCAAAGCACTGAGAGAGTTGGCATCTAACCACGAAGGGCACAGGGGGAACCGTAAGTGAAGCCTTGTGAGAGACTGAGGGTCTCTAACAGGAGAGTGAATCGTGGCATATTCAATATAACAGATGTTTGAACAGCCAGTTCAAATCCTGGCTCGGACATAGCTTTCTGGCTGTGTGAGCTTGGGCAAATTACTTACCCTTTCTTTGCTTCTCAGTTTCTCTGTCTGGAAGATGCAGATAATGGTAATAATTTTACCTGTGTCATAGGCTTGCACGAGAATTAAGTGAAATAATATGTTCACACACGGCACCTGGCACATAGTGGGTGTTCACTAAAGGCAAGCTATTATAGCACTATTACGACCTCCAAATTTCAATTTGGTATTGATTCAGCGTCTTTCTCCCCATGGGCAGGGTTTCCTTATATTGATGCTAAAAGCCAGGTTCTCCAAATATAGTAGATGAGGACAGTCACAAATGGCAGTGAGAGGACCCATTTACCCTTCACACTTTTAGTGACTGTTACCATGAAGGAGGGAATCAAGTTTTTGTCCCCTGAGAGCCAAGCCAAGGAGCTCTAGCCCTTTACTATAGGCAGTGAGTAGCCAGCCATTGAAAATTTTGGAAGAGGGTTGCCTAAGTGGTTAGGCGTCTGCCTTTGGCTCAGGGCGTGATCCTGGGGTCCCAGGATCAAGTCCCACATCGGGCTCCCTGTATGGAGTCTGTTTCTCCCTCTGTCTATGTCTCTGCCTCTGTGTGTGTCTCTCATGAATAAATAAATAAAATCTTTAAAAGATTTTGGAAGAGAACAAGGACTTGATCAAGGGAATGCTGATTTTTGTTCCCAGGGCTCTGCACTTGTAGGAATAGACTAAGTACAATGACAATAGAATCTAAATATAGTAACAATAATAACAACAGCTATTATTTCATGAGAGCTGATTAGACACCAGGCACCGTGCTAAGAGCATCACGTGCCTTGTCTGTTGTAATCCTTACAACAACCTGATGAGGTAGCTACTATAATTATTCCTGCTTTACAAATAAGAAAACCAGGGCACTAAGAGGTCGACTTAGGTAGCTAAGTCACACAGCTAGCAAATGGCAGGGCTAGGCTGGAGTACAGCCATCAGCTCCAGGGCTCTCACTCGGGGAACTGTTTCCTTCCCTGAACCCGGGAGGGGATGCTAGTGGGCAGCCTGGAACCCTCGCTTTTTGGAGCCCCTCTACTTCTCTGGATCTCTGGATCAGCCAAGTGACCCCAGATCTCAGTCTGCTTCTCTGGGGCTTCATCTCTTTCTCTGAAAGTCCCACCTGGTGTGTGTGTGTGTGTGTGTGTGTGTGTGAGAGAGAGAGAGAGAAAGAGAGGGAGAGTGAGAGAGAGAAACCCATTGACCAGTGAGGACAGAAATCTCCAGACATAGGGGGATCCCTGGGTGGCTCGGTGGTTTAGTGCCTGTCTTCGGCCCAGGGTGTGATCCTGGAGTCCTGGGATTGAGTCCCATGTCGGGCTCCCTGCATGGAGCCTGCTTCTCTCTCTGTCTCTCTGTATCTCTCTGTGTCTCTCATGAATAAATAAATAAAACATATATTCAAAAAAAGAAAAGAAATCTCCAGACATAAAAGTGGGCAGAGCCCCGGATGGATGGGCCGGAGGCAGGCCTGGGTCCCATCGGGCTAATTCCTCCCAAGGCTGGCAGAGGCCAAGGCGGGAACTTCTGAGAAGGTGGAGAACAAGTCCTTTCATACGGCCTCCCTTTGAGCTGGCCTCGAGGTGGGGCCGGGGTCGGGCGGCGGCGGGCGGGAGTGTGCGGAGAGGCGAGGCCGCAGTCGAGCTGGGCAAACAGATTGGGCAGCGGCTGTGAGCACAGAGCGCCCATTGTGGGCCTAGAGCTCTGCTTTCAATAATCTGCTCGGAAGAATGTTTCATTGAGCGCCAGAGAAAGGAGCCATTGAAATGCCCAGGACTGGGGCCCCGTGAAGGGTTAAAGGCAAGCGACTACGGTGCCCTGGCTCTTGCCACTCTCGGTTCTGATGTCTGATATGGAGATCCTGACGCTAAAACATGAGGACTCGGTGAGATGGCCGAGAAGTCTGGAAGCAAGGGTCAGGGGTGTGTTCCCCCACCCCACTCCAGAAATGCAAAAGGAGGTGCACCAGCTTCAAGGAGGAAAATGCTCTTCGTCCCAGAGCCATTTTGCCCAAATAATGACTAGCAACAACCACCAGGCCTCAGATGCCCCCTTGGCACCCACTGGGGAGCATAGCTCATCCAGGTGGGCAATACAGTCTCTGTGATGCGGCCAGCATGGCTTTCTTAGACACCTCTGACCTTACCTTTGATCATTGATTTATTGTAATTCATGATGCACTAGTCGAGTGTGTGACTTAAAGTGAGAACCAGTGGCCACTACACTAGACGACCAGGAAATCCTGTGGAGGCATTTTTCGAATCAGGAAATGGCTCATTAGGAGGATATGGCCTAACTCTTGGCAAGGGTGCAGAAGCAGACTCTCATGCTCCCACTTGGTGTGCTTCCTTCCTGGGTGCCACACGCTACATGCCCTTTCCAGCTCCAGGGGCTCGAGGAGCTTAAAGTGCAGGGAATGTAATGCTGTTATCCATGGGCTCTGAGGAGAGGCAGGAGGGGGAGGAGTCGGGCCTGCCTCTGGGGAGCCTGACCTCCATCCAGCACCATTGCAGGGCGCTGGCATCCTTCTCACCATGGAACGCAGAGCGGAATGCATTGCAGCCAGTACTGCTGCCCGAGCCTGCATCTTTGGGGAGGATGCTCTACAGGGGAAGCTGAGCTTACACCATGAACCTGTCAAAGTAACCATCTTGGATAGAAACCTTAAAACATTCCTGATGCCTTCTCTAGCCTTTTTGAAGAGAGGATCTTAAACAGAACTTAAACACTGAAGGATGATGCCTCATGCCCTTCTGTGGCTTGGCTGTGATTTGGTGGTGCCCCCAGATCTGTTCAGGTGGACACAGCTCTTGGCTTTTGCACCAAATGGCCCCAAAATCCCAGGCTTTGGGAATTTACCGGTCCAATTTTTCTGTGTATTCTTTTGTTTGACCCTGATGTTTTCACTGTGAAGCTGTATTACTATAAAACAGGCAAGTGCCTCAAGCCACCTTCTCATCCATTCCTTCTGAACTGCTTCCAATATTCCTAGGAAACAAAATTGTGAGCCTTATAAGAATTGCACACAAAGCAAGAGTCAGTAGGCCTGGAGTGAGGAAGGCCAGAGAAGCTCTCCTCTGAGTCCACGGATCGAACTCTGTGACGTTTGATTGTTCAGAGGCCTTCTATGTTACCTTTCGGATCCTTGATTTGGCCCCACCTACACAAACTGACCTCCAGAGGACAACAGCATGCATAACCTGTGCATAAATCTTTGCTAAGGTCGGGGCATCTGGGTGGCTCCGTTGGTTGGGTATCTGCCTTCAGCGCAGGTAGGTCATGATCTCTGGATTCTGGGATGAGTCCCACATTTGGGCTCCCTGTTTGGTGGGGAGTCTGCTTCTCCCTCTCCCTCTGCCCTTCCCCCTGCTTATGCTCCCTTTCTCTTTCTTTCTCTCTCTCTCTCAAATAAATAAATAAAATCTTAAAAAAAAAGATCTTTGTCAAGGTCAATTAAGTCAGAAGAAAATAATATCTGTACTAAGTTAATTTTAGCTCAAAGATGGCCAAACATACACACACACACCTACACCTACCCCACACATAGCAATGAAAGACAAAGTCACAAAACAGACTCACCCACTTTTTCACTTTTATATCTCTGCAACCTCACAAGTTTTCTGTGGATAAATAATCCGAATCATAACATTTTCAAGTTGGAAAGAACTTTCAAAGTCTTTCGATTTTGCTCCCCAATTTAATTTGGAATCTCTCTAACCTCCTAGATAAATGGCACTTTCTGCTCTTCTTGCATTGTGCTAGTAATGGGGAGCTCAGTGCTTTCTGAAATCTGATGGGAAGTTAACAACACTATACCCCTGCCGTATCTGATCTGTATTTCATGTGCAGATGTTACATTTCTAGCACTGTTTTAATGCAGTTGCTCTTTGTGAATGACAGAGGAGGCACACACCTGTGTGAATGAGGGGACAGATTTCCCCCATCTCTAGGGGACAGATATTCCTGCTGTCATTCCTTGGAAACAGGTGGGTCCTGAGACAGAAACTGCAAAAGCTAGCTGAGCTCAAGAGGGAACTTCTGCTTCTCTGAGACCTACCTATTGGGACTGAACTTGAGGCATTTTGGAGTTCTTGAGTCCATCTGGGTGGCAGTAGGGCCGACAGATGTTGTCTCAGGGAAGAAGGTGGGTAGGCATCCTGTAAAGGGAAGATGAGTGAGTCACATCTCAACAGCCATATGACCTGGATTCACGTTCTCATTGTTTATTTCCCCACTGGCATCCCTGAGCCTTTGGAAACATCAGGCTTAAATGTTCCAGCCTAGCCCTGCTGTGTGATGGCATTAAGAGTTGAGGGTTAGTAGTTATTTCCCTAGAATGTTAGAGGGGGTTGATGCCCCCTGAGGCCACCATGGGTTTGGGGGAGTACTGAGGGTGCCCTTAAACATGAATACTGGGGAACATGAGTTGGGCCCCAGAGTGCCACCTACTTCTTTCCACACGGTGATTCACCCATCACTGCCGTCCTCTGATTAAGAAAGCTGACAGATTTCCTACAAAAGTAACCCCTTAAATTGGCCTGAAATCTGCCTCCCAGTAATGGTCAACCCACAGGACTTGGTCTTTTCTCCCTGAACCACAGAAAACAATCATCATAATCATTCACATTCATTGAGTACTTACTCTGTGCTGGCACTTTACTGAACACTGTAGTGTGTCTCATGTATATTGTTATCCCATTTTACAGAAGAAAAAATTGAGGCTGAGGGAGGCCAAATAATCTGCCCAAGGCCTGGCCCCAGATAAGTGGCAGGATTTGAACACTAGCAGTTTGATGTCAGAGCCCATAGTCTCGAACTCTTAGAAATTCTGCTAGGATGCTCCCTAACCCCCTTCTTCAACCCCACCTCCCCCTGCCCCCGGGAGATCTGCAGGCTGTGAGCTTCCCCCTCAACCAAACCTTTTTTCTTCCAGGCTACATCCCCACCCCACCTCCCTTGCCATTTCTGCCTGTGCTGTTTCTCCACATCCTCCTGATGGAGGTCTGGGACAATGCAAAGAATGCAAAAATCCAAGTCCATCTGACCTCCTGTGACTTGTCCCACTTTGACCCCCAGGACAGCCTTCAGGCTGAAGCCTCTGGAAGCACCATTTTAGCAGCGTTTCCCTCAGGAGGCTGTATTTTTCCTGTCTGTCCTCAACATTTCCTTTGCCAGAACAACAGGCTCAGTTTTCCCTTCTGATAAATCTGGTCACCCTAAATATGGGGCTTTGAGCAAACAGGAGCGGCCGGCCCCACGCAGCCCTCATTTCAAAATGTGGATTCACTCGGGCTGCTATTTTGGAGGTCTGGTTTCTTTCCCCACACACAGTGGTTTTAAGGCAGAGGGAAGGGATCATGACAGAATGCTGGCAGGGGAAAGATGCTAGCAGAGAAGACCCACCTGGGCAGTCTTTGTTTCCCTAAGTACCCCAAACACTGGCCCTTCTAGAAGCCCTGTGAAAAGGAGGGCCCTGGTCAAATAAAATTGGAAAATACAGCTTTGCCAACTCTCCTCCTGGAGGTCAGCATATCCGACGTCTGAAGTCCTGGTAGTAAGGATACCTAACTGGTTTTGTTTAATTCAGTTTTCCCATTTAAAAATGTAGCCTAGTAAAACTTGGGAAAACAATGAAGTAGAGTGGAAGTTGCAAAAGGCGCCCGACGGCCTAACATATTACTCAGGTTTGAGTTGGCCCGTGCAGCGCTTACATTTGCTTTAAATTAGTTGCTAGCACTTAACAGTTGGAATATTTCTCATAATAATCTGGATTTGGGTGTTCTTGGAAAATCAGGAGATCTGGAAACATTGGTCTGCAGTCTTGCATGACAGTGGTCAGCTGGACCCAAGGCTGTGGTCTTTGGCTCACTGTAGCCCCTGCTTCCTCTGGCAATAGGGCCATCCCCCTGCTTTACTCCTTTATGATACCTGCCTGGCCCAGGAGTCCCTCCAGCATGCCTTCTCTGCCGCGGAGATTTCCTCGGGTGGGAGTTGGCCTGCACCCATGCTGGAGGCCCATTCATTCATTCATTCATTCGTGCAACATGTGCTGATTGAGCTTCTGGACTCTGTGGATACAAGATGCATTCAACAGCCCCTGACCCCTGGATTTGAGCACTGGCACTCTAGCCTCGGTCTTCAGAATGAAGAGGGGGAGGGGAGGACACCGGGAGAGAGGAGCTGGCAAAGGCCAGAATCTAGTTTCCAGATCTCCAGCCCCAGGTCCTTGCTCAAGTCGTTCCCGTTCTCCACTGCTGCCTCTACTGTCACTCTAGCAGCCACCGAGCCCCAGGGAAGAAGCTACTGACATGCCCTGTGACTTACACGAGTTCCCACCTATCCCAGAGCCTCAGTTTCTCCAACTGTAGAAAGACAGGATTGGAATAGGAAACTATGAGCGTCCCTTCCAGGGCTGGCACGCAGAGATGCTGAGAGTCTCAGATGGAGGACCGTCTGACCGGGCCGCGCCGGAGCCGTCCCACTGAATTCCAAGCAGCCCCTCTCCTTCCCTTTCCCGGCCCGGGCCAGGAGGGGGCCGGAGCCAGAGGGCCGACCGGGCCTGGGCTTCCCGCCCGGGGGCGGAGCCGCCGCTGCACGTCCCGCCCCTCCACCTGGGGTTCAGCCCCGGCAGATGTTACAACTTTCTCGCATTCTCTCCCCGGTGTCCCCCCCAGGCCCGCCCAACCCGAGCCTCCCTCCCCTTCCCCGTCGGGGTCCTGCCCGCCTCCCTGCGGGGAGCCCGACTGTTCTCGGGACTCCGGGCGGGGCGAGAGGCCGGGCTGGGGGCCCGGAGGGTCGGGAGGAGGAGGAAGGGAAAGCAGAGGCGAGAGAAATTAGGAGGCGGGAGCACTCGAGGGCTAGTGGGAAGGGGAGAGCCGGAGGATGGTGGAGAGCACTTTTTGGAAGCAGCCACGCCGCGTCTCAGGCTGGCCCGGCTGAGCTGGGGGAGCGGGAGCGCGGGCGGCGGGAGGCAGCTCGGCGCGGGCCTGACCCCCCCGGAGCGCCCCGCTGCGGCCGCGCAGGGCCGCCCGCCGGTGCCGGACCCAGCCCCGAGCCGCCCCCCGGGCCGCGGCACCGTCCAGCGCCGTGCGGGCCGTGCGCCCTGGGCGCGCGAGGCGGACGCGCGGGCCGGCATGGCGATGCACGCCCTCACTGGCCTCTCGCTGGTCAGCCTGCTCAGCTTCGGCTACCTGTCCTGGGACTGGGCCAAGCCGAGCCTGGTGGCCGACGGGCCCGGGGAGCCCGGCTTGGAGCAGCCCTCGGCCCCTCCACCCCAGCCTCCCCATATCATCTTCATCCTCACCGACGACCAGGGCTACCACGACGTGGGCTACCACGGCTCAGATATCGAGACCCCTACACTGGACCGGCTGGCAGCCGAGGGTGTCAAGTTGGAGAATTATTATATCCAGCCCATCTGCACGCCTTCGCGGAGCCAACTTCTCACTGGCAGGTAGGCATGACCCAGGCTGCTGGGGCTGGCGGAGGGAGCCCCTAATAAATCCGGGCTGTAGATTTCCTCTGAGTCCACCGTCTGTGACCTGGGAAACCAGGACCCGGCCAATTCTGTCCCCAGTGGCCCCTGTGATCATGAGTTAAGTCTTTGCCCTCTCTGGGCCTCAGTTTCTCCAACTGTGCACTGAATGGATTGGATCATCTTTGAGGTCTCCTCCCTCCCATGTTCTAGGACACACACTACACACCATGTGAAGGAGACATCTGGTCATCCCTTTGTTAGAGAAATAGAGAAACATGGCAATCTCTGACACTTAAGTTTTAAGGCTGCTTCTATTTACAGACCCTGAGGCCATGAGCAACTCATTTAACTTCTCTATAAATGGGGTGGAGAGCAGTGTTTAATCCTGAAAAAGAGTGGTGAGGATGGGATGAGTTGTGTGTAGCTTGCTTGGCTGTCCATAAGTGGCAGCATGAGGGATGTCACCAGAGGGATTAGGGTCCCCAAATTGATGGATGCATGGAGAGGAAACCAAGGAATGTATAGGTGGTGCAGAAAGACACACACACAGGATGCCGTGACCTATGGAGCCTTGGCTAGTTACTTCATTTCTCCAAGCCTCTGTTTTTTCATCTGCGGAATCCTCCCGAGTTGGCTGGGAGCCGCAAAGAGACGTGCTGCTTTCTCTGTAAGGAGTTGTCCACAGGCAAGGCGACGGGATTACAGGATTAAAAGAGCAGGGAAACAGGAGGTGGGGGTGTGGAAGGCAAACTCTGGCCACTTAGGAGAAAATCCTTTGGCAAGGCTGAAGCTAATCCTCCTTGGATGGGATCCAAGGCATGCCTTCTTCTAAGTTCCACCCAAAAGCCATTAGTATGATCTCAGGAACAAGAGCCTGGCTCTCCCTGTTTCCTAGGTGGGAGAAACTGAGGCATGGAGTCAGGGAGGGCCCTACTCATGCCTCTCCCCAACTTTAGGGTCTGTAGGAGAAGGGGCTGAGAGGCCAGGTGGTTGGCAGAGGTCCCAGAGCTAGGAATCAAATAGGTACCTTTTTTTCCTTCACTAGGGCACAGAGCATTCAGCTCCAGGACAGAGAGAGAACTGGAGAAGTGCAAGAGGGGCTGGTGTACGTGCTGTGGGTGGGGGCGTTGGTGGTGGCGGTGAAGACCAAGTGTTGACTAACCCCCAGAGGAGGGAAGATGAATCTGCATTCCCAAGAATTGTGCACAAGTTAGCGTCTCTCTCCCGAGAGGTGACTTTTAGTTCGAGCAGGGGAATGAGCAGCCAGCAGGGCAGCCTTCCAACCCCCTGATCTGTGAAGTTAGCCGAGCGTGGCTGGGCAGCGTCTGCCCTCCGCCCCCTGCAGCTGGCTCCATCTGACTGATGCTGACTACTCTCATTAGTGTTTGTTAATGCATCCAGTCGTGTTTGGTGAAGCTGGAGAGACCGGTGTTTCTCATGTTACTCACTTGCAGACGGGCTTCGGTGACTCTTAGCTGGCCCACCCACTTTACAAACCAGTGCTCCGTGGTACCGAACCCTAAGAAGAGGCTCCGCCGCTACCTGGCCATAGGGTGCTTCCTGTATTAAATCTAAATCATTCATTAGCTTGATTGAGGTCTGTGGAGCCAGCACCACCGAGAGGTTTTGGGCATGAGTTGTGTAGACCTGGGTTCAAAGCTTGGAGCCGCTGCTTGATTGTCGTCTGCAGTAGGGCCCATTGCTATACTTTGGAGAGCCTCACTTTCATCATCTGTAGGATGGGGATAATCATAATCTTCCTGTAGATTTTTGATGAGGATTAAATGAAATAATATATGTGGCAAATAAAAAACGACAATAGTAGTTAATGATACCTAACAATGGTAACAGCTTTAATTAAGATAAGGAAACCAAAAACAGGAGAGCTCACTCTCATGCTTGGGTTAAAGGTGTCAGGTATTCTGGTTCTGGCTTAACTTGGATTCCCCTGGGGTGAGAAAAAGGTGTGGGATTCTAAGACCCTTGTGAAGTTCCAGGCTTCTTATTTACTCTGGGCTTTCAAGACTTGAGTAAAAGCTGGACACCATAAGCAGATCACATGGGGGCCTTGACCACAGAAGGGATTTGAATGAATAGATGAGGAATGCAGAATTCAGCTAACCATTCACTCCTGCCTCAAAGTATTAGCCTGGGTGAGTGACCCAGATCCAGGGGCCACATGAATTTGTAGGTAGGCACATGAAAACTGGTCTAATAAAATTTGGGAACTGGAAGGTTTTCAGAGTTCTACTCAATTCACCCCATTACATGAGCAAACCGAGGCCACTATGGGGCAAAAGATATGTGGCAGCCTCATGTGCTGGAAAAGAGTCTGTGTTCAGACTCTGCTTGGACTTGTGTTCAGGTCCTGGTTTTGCCCCTGATCACTGAGTGACTTTGAGCAAGACCCTTCCCCTCCTCTGGATATGTGTTTTTCTTTTTTTAAAAAAAGATTTTACTTATTTGTTTGGAGAGAGAATGAGAGAAAGAGAGAGCATGAGCAGGGGGAGGGGCAGGGGAAGAAGGAGAGGGACAAGCAGACTCCCCACTGAGTGTGAACCCTGGTGTGGGGCTTGACTCCCGGTTCGGGCTCCATCCCAGTATCCTGCCGAGATCATAACCTGAGCCAAAGTCAGACACTTGACTAACTGAGCCACCCAGGCACCCCTGGACCTGTATTTTTAAGACAAGGTAAATAGAATTTGACTTGAGTCCCTTCTGCCTTTAAAATCCTCTGAGTGCCATTCTTCATTTGTTTCATTCATTCATTCATTCCATTCATTCATTCCATAAGTCATTGAATATCCTTTAGATATCCACTGAATGCCAAGAATACAAAGTTGAGTAAAGGACAGCCCCATTACATATCACTGGGCCCAAGAGCATGTACAACTGAGGAGAACTCCATGGCCGAGTAGGACAGTGATCATGTGTACTAAATGTTAACCCAGAAGCAAGAGTGACTCATTTTTGAGAGAGTTATGAGAGACTTTACAGAGGGGGGGAACATTTGGGCTGGGCTTTGAAGAGTGAGTAGGAGTTTGTCTGGGAGAGCAGGACTTGCTCTAGGCCCCAGAGCAAGTTAGAAGCTTAGAACTTAGGGATTCTGAAGTCTCTGAAGACCACCTGGGATATAGATCCCAGCTCCAGTTACTTATTGTTTGAATCACTGGGCAAGTAACTTAATTTATTGAGTCTCAGTTTCCTTATTTGGAAAATGGGATTAATAATGATATGCATGTACTTCCTAGGTCAGTGAGAATTTGGTGAGTTAATTCATATAAGGGAGCGTAGCACGATGCTGAGCCCCAGAGAGTGCTTGGTATTAGCTATTACTATTTTGTTGTCATGATTAACCTGGGTTCGACTCTTAATTCCCCATCTTCCTAGCTGTGTGATCCTGGGTGAGTGGTTTAAACCATCCCAAGCTTCAATCTCCTTGTCTGTAAAATGACGGTAAATACCTGCTTCAATTGATTTCGAGGATTCTATGAGATAATGCATTTGAAGTGCTTATCACGTGATGAGACCTGCTGGCTACTACTGTAGGTTTGCTGGAAGTGCTGGGGCCAGAGCCCACCTCAGGGAGAGAAGTGGGACTTGGTTGGCCAGAGCAGTGGATTGTGGCTCACCTGTGCCCTCTCCCCACCCAGGTACCAGATCCACACAGGACTTCAGCACTCCATCATCCGCCCTCGGCAGCCCAACTGCCTGCCTCTGGACCAGGTGACGCTGCCGCAGAAGCTGCAGGAGGCAGGTTACTCTACCCACATGGTGGGCAAGTGGCACCTGGGCTTCTACCGGAAGGAGTGCCTGCCAACCCGCCGGGGCTTCGACACCTTCCTGGGCTCGCTCACGGGCAATGTGGACTACTACACCTATGACAACTGTGACGGTCCCGGGGTGTGCGGCTTTGACCTGCACGAGGGCGAGAACGTGGCCTGGGGGCTCAGCGGCCAGTATTCCACTATGCTCTATGCCCAGCGTGTCAGCCACATCCTAGCTAGCCACAGCCCCCGGCGGCCCCTCTTCCTCTATGTGGCCTTCCAGGCGGTGCACACGCCCCTGCAGTCCCCGCGTGAGTACCTGTACCGCTACCGCACCATGGGCAACGTGGCCCGGCGGAAGTACGCAGCCATGGTGACCTGCATGGACGAAGCCGTGCGCAACATCACCTCGGCCCTCAAGCGCTACGGTTTCTACAACAACAGCGTCATCATCTTCTCCAGTGACAATGGTGGCCAGACCTTCTCGGGGGGCAGCAACTGGCCTCTGCGAGGACGCAAGGGCACTTACTGGGAAGGTGGCGTGCGCGGCCTTGGCTTCGTCCATAGCCCCCTGCTCAAGCGAAAGCGCCGGACCAGCCGGGCGCTGGTGCACATCACTGACTGGTACCCAACCCTGGTGGGTCTGGCAGGTGGCACCGCCTCGGCGGCTGACGGGCTAGACGGCTACGACGTGTGGCCGGCCATCAGTGAGGGCCGGGCCTCGCCGCGCACAGAGATCCTGCACAACATTGACCCGCTCTACAACCACGCCCGCCACGGCTCCCTGGAGGCTGGCTTTGGCATCTGGAACACTGCCGTGCAGGCCGCCATCCGCGTGGGCGAGTGGAAGCTGCTGACGGGGGACCCCGGCTACGGAGATTGGATCCCGCCGCAGACGCTGGCCGCCTTTCCGGGCAGCTGGTGGAACCTCGAGCGTATGGCCAGCGCCCGCCAGGCGGTGTGGCTCTTCAACATCAGCGCCGACCCCTACGAACGGGAGGACCTGGCTGGCCAGCGACCCGACGTGGTCCGGGCCCTGCTGGCCCGTCTGGTGGACTATAACCGCACAGCCATCCCTGTGCGCTACCCCGCCGAGAATCCTCGGGCCCATCCCGACTTCAATGGGGGTGCGTGGGGGCCCTGGGCCAGTGATGAGGAAGAGGAGGAAGAGGAGGAAGAGGCGGGCAGGGCTCGAAGCTTCTCCCGAGGGCGCCGCAAGAAAAAATGCAAGATTTGCAAGCTTCGATCCTTTTTTCGAAAACTCAACACCAGGCTAATGTCCCAGAGGATCTGATGGGAGGGAGGCGAGGATCTCTCCCCCTAGATGAACTTCTCCATTCAAGCCTGGCCCTGCCCCTCCCCACGGAGGGGTCTGAGGTCAAGTCCCCATCTGCAGGGAAATGGAGGGCATATAGTGCCCCTCAGTTGAAGGGTGGGGAGTTGACTTGGGGAAGAATAAACTAGATTGGGGTACCTGGATTCCAGTCCTGGCTCTCCACTGACTTGCTCTGTGACCTCAAGTGGCCCGTGTGAGCTCTCCAGGCCTCAGTTTCCTCATCTGTAAATGAGCTCTAATGACTTGGTGGCTCCGTTTGTGTGAACCTGGTACCTGAGGCCATGATGGAGTTCCCATTGACCTTGCCACCTCCCAGCTCATTTAAGGCCTCACCCTTGAACCCTGCATCTCTGTGGTACTGCTTGGGTGTTTGGGTGAGGGGCTATGTGGAGGCAGCTCTCTAGGCCTGGCCCCTAGCAGAGACATGGCAATCTGGCCACTCTTAAGGGATCCTCTGAGTGCTGAGGGTGGAGGTCCAGGGAGGCAGGCTGCCCTTCCTGGTCTTCCCATGGCTTGGGCCGGTCCCAAGGCCAGACTCGTACTGGGGGATGTTGGGGAAAGCTGTCCTTCTGGCCCCCAGCACCCAGAGAATTGACCTGGCTGTTAGCTGCTGCAGGATCAAGGGTGGTGGGAACAGCCGTGTAAAGAGGCCCTGGCCAACAGGCCACTGAGTGCTGCTTTGACCTTGGACCCAATCCTTCCCCTTTGGGCCTCAATTTCTCCATCTGCAAATGGGAATGTTAGCCCCTGCTCTGCCTACCTCACAGGGCTGTAGAGAACTAGCTAAGGTAAGGGTTGTGGAGGAGCCCGTTAACTTGATTAAAATGCAGTCACACGGAAGCCAGGGCTGGAGTGCGGTCTGTGTACACGCTCATGTGTGCATCCTGAGGGCAAGGATGAGCTCACCATTGACTCAGCAAATGGGAGAGGAGGTGAGCAGTCTGGCCGGGAAGCAGAACATATGGGTTCCGATCCAGTCCTGCCACAGGCCCACCGTGTGACCTCTGGCAAATCCCAGGCCCTCTCTGGGCCTCAGCGTCCCCCTGTATACAATGGATGATTTAAGAGCCCTTCCTTCTTGGTCATTCTGGGGACCCCTGCGTGTGTGTGTTGGGGGCCATGGGCTGAGGGGTGGGAGGAGGGGCGTGGGGGGGGGTGCTGTTCAGGGCCTGCTCGCTGCACAGCGCGCCTCCATGCACACGCTGCACCCTGCACATCTACCTTCAGGTTCCAGTCGGTGCAGCGTGTGTAGGCGAAAGCCCTGCTGTGAATTTTGAAAATAGTTATTTTTGTCACTGGCAAAGGAGGCCTGTTAGGACTCGTCAGCTTGTGGATGAGCAGGATGGGTGGGGTGGGGTAGGTGCGGTGCAGTGGAGGGGGTTTGGGTACGGGTTCCAGAGCTGCATGCCCTCTGCAGTGGTAGCTGAGCCCAGCAGCGAGAGTCTGGCCTGGGGTGGCAGGACGGAGGTGACTGTCCGTGTCCCGGGCCCTATCCTCTGCACCACCCCCAACCCCGACCACCCCTGGAGGATGTTGAGGCCTGGGCTGTGGGGGGCAGGGGCCAGGACTGGCTGAGGTCTCTGGATTCCAGCCACCCCCCGGCATTTCTGCCTGCTTAGGAGGGAAGTCCTGAAGAGGTCGTCCATGGGGATGGTGTCCCAGGCCCAGCATATTCCACAGATGGGTTGTTCATAGTCTGCCCATTACCCAGGATACTCCAGCTCTACTGAGTGCTTCTCCCGGCTGTATGGGCTGTGCCCTTCCAGAATGGCATGGTGCCAGGGCTCCCCTGCAATTCCGGGCTTGCAACAGTTGAGTGGAAGCCTCTCATGAGACTGGTGTGTTGGGCCTGCCTTATGTGGCCTGACTTCAAGCTCTAACCCTGCTTCTCTTCCTGGGCCCCTGCCCTTTAGGGCCATACGAGCAGGACCATAAAAGGCCCTTTCTGATGTTCCCTAGATGCCAAGGCCTACCCCCTATGGCTAACCTGGCTTCAAACATAGAGAGTCCAGCTCTAGGGCTAGGGGCTGTGCCTGGGAGGACGTGCGGTCTAATCTTAAAGCCAGCCTAGAGCTTGCCTGGCTCAGAGTCCTACCTAACCCAGGACCCAGCAGACAGCCCAGGAGCCCCACTGAAGCTTCAGCCTGCAACCTGGTCCATAGTCCAGCCATCCCCAAGCCTGCCTACCCAGGGTGCGGGCAGCTGGCCCAGGGCTGAAATTGGTGGAAGGTATTGGGGTAAGGAGCCACCAGGACTAGGGTGTTATGATGAGAGGCCCAGTGTGCTTGCTGTGGTTTCTGTTCTGTCCAGCAGACTGCGTGGGTCCTGTCCACCTCCTCCTGCCTCCTGTGGTCCGAGTTCCCCCCAGTCAGGGTACCTGGGTCTGGACTCTGTATAAGACCCCTGGCTGGCATTGCTGGGCAGATGCCTGTACCACTTGCGGTGGGGTGGGGTGGGGTGGGAGAGAGGTAGTCTAGAGGCAGCTCTGGCCCCTTGGGTCACAGATCAGATGGAGTGGAACCTAAAGATGCCAGACTGACCCTCAGTTTCCCACTTGGCTGGATCAGACGGCAGCAGATTGGTCAGGCAGTCAGGTTAGAGCCAGGGATGTCCCTATCCAAGCTGGGGAGGGATGATGAGTCCCCAGGGAACCAGGAGGGAGCCCCAGACCTGACTGGAGGGGCAGGGCTCTGAGCCCCATCCTGGGCCTCACAGTGTTACTTCCTCTCACTTGGTACCTCCTGGCTACCTTGGAACTTAGGCCTGCGGTGCCAGAAAGAGGGTGGGCAGAGCAAGGGAAGGGAAGGAGCACTGTTCTTGGAGTCCAGAATTCTGGATTATATCCTGACTCTGCCCCTAACTTCTGGTACCAAGGGAGGGCAGCTTCCTCTCTCTGGGCCTTGGTCTCCATCTGTCAGGGCCCTTCCAGCCCTTATGCAGGCCAAAGAACATAGGTCGGAGGTGCAGAAGTCACACAGACTGTACATGGCTAAGTCCCGTCACACCTCTGCAAAATAGGCAGCGGCTGAACCTATTGCACAGATATGTATTGTGAGGTATAAATTGTGCAGTATGCTGAGCACAGGGCCTGTCTCTAAGGCAGAAATAACTATTTTTCATATTTTTGGAGTCAGTGAAGGAACATCTTGTCCCCATATTTCTCAGGAGGAAGTGGAGGCCCCGGGGGGAAAAGACCTGCCATGAATACCCGTAGCCAACGGCTGGATTTGAACTTGGGTCCTCTGATGCAGGCTCTGCTGTGCTGTGACATTGGTCCAGCAGCCATGGCCCTCGGTCCCTTGACTCCCTGCTTGCCTCTGCTCTGCAAGCAGTGCCTCCTACGTGGTGCTGCTCCCTGACCCCTGACTTCCCTCCCAAGTATAAGCCTGGCGTTACTTACTGCCATTAATTAACCAAATCACCCTCCACCTAGACCCTCTGCAGGAGCCCTTCTCTCTTGGCCCACTTTTTCACCGATTCTGTCCCCCACACTCACTGCCCTTAGTGGGACAGGCCTCGTGGGGACCCTTCAGATGGCACGTTTTCTGCGGCACTTGCCCAGGCCCTGCAGGACCCTGAGGCACCTGAGCATGCGCGTGTGGGTATGTGTGTGGGCTCTGGAAGGTTGGTTGTGAGTGGGCTGTCCCAATGCTACCAGGGCTCTGCTTCCCCCCAGTACCCCCACTGCCGCCATGGCCCAGGAACTTGGCCCAGGTCCCAGTCTTTTCCTTCCCACCCCATATACATGGGGTATAGCTTGTGTTCACGTGCCCTATCTTAGCATGTCAGGACTGTGCTCAGCGACCTCCAGCGCTCCCACCCCTGGCCACTAGCCTGGGGCTTTGCAGGCCAGCTCCTGAGTACCTCACGCCTGTTGCAGATGGGAGCACACGTGCTGGCTCGCATGCCTGCCATGGCCCTGGGGAGTGGGGCGTTTGGCAGGAACAGCCCCCATGCAATCATCGGCTCATTCTCTCCGCGTCCCAGGGGCAGGCCTGGCTCCTCACTGCCCGCCACCACCAGGCACAGCTGCCAGCCTTGTGGGCACAGGGGAGGCAGTCAATTAGCTGGTGTGCAGGGCTGCAGCCACATTCAGGATGGGGGTGCCTGTCCGAGGCAGTGCCCACACCCCTGAGTTAAGCTCTCCAAGGTTCCAAGGGGGTGAGAGTTGCCAAGGAGACCTTTTGGTCTTATCCTTCCTCCTCTCCAGTCATCTCTGCCACTAGGTCCTGCCTGTCCTGTCCCACAGCCCCCCAGTCCCCCTTCCTGTGCACAGGGTCTAGGCCAGGGAAGGAGAGAAGAGGCAGGAGGGAGGGAGGTAGAAATAAGAAAGGAGGTGAAAAGGAACAGGAAGGATAGGGAGGCTTGAGAAGAAAATGCTCAAGGGAAGGAGGAAAGTGGGAGAGTAGAAGGAGAGGAGAAAGGGGAGCTGAAAGAAGAGATAGAGGAAGGGTGACAGACAGAGGGACGGGGTGGGGAGGGATGGGGGGCAGGACAGAGCGGTCTGGAGCCTGGTTGGCCTTACCCCCGGAAGCCTCATAAACCACCTCCATGGTCCCTGTCAGAGACAGGGAGAGAGTTGGCCATTAACCTCGGTCCCTCTCATCCGCCCCACCCTCTTCCTGTGACCTAAGGGCACGACCTCCTAACCTTCCACCAGGTGCTCTGCTGGCTTCTGAGAGTGCTTCCTTTCACAAGTGGGGGTTGGGAATGGGGCCAGCTGGGAATGGGGTGGTCAGGCCAGCTCCCTGCTGAGCAGGACTATCACCTCCTCCGTTCAGAACTTCAGGTTCCCATTAATACAGCCTCAGGGTACATCTGCCATTTGTTTTATGTGTTAATTTCTAAAGCATCGTTAAGTGAACTAGAGATCTTGTGAGCCTGTCTTTCTAGCCCCAGTCTTCTGTCCCATAGGCATTGCTGTGGACCAGGCTGGGGTCAGGTGATGCTCAAACCAGGAACTCCACTCCAGTGGGGACTTAGAGAATGGTACCACAAGTGCTAGGAACAAGGATGGTGGTGTGTGCCTCCAGGATTCAGAGGAGGCAGGGCTTAATCTCTTAATAGTAATAATTTCTTATCTCTGAGCATTTACAGTGTGTCAGCTGCTGTGATCATCTTCTCATCTCATTTCATCCTGCCCGGCCCTGGGGATAGGGAATATTATCAAGTCTATTTTGCAGATGAAGAAACTGAGGCACAGAGAAATTAGGCTACTCATCCAAAGTCCCACAGCCTATAGATGGTAGAGTCCTGCTCCAGTCTCCCGGACAATGACTGAGGTGGCCTCAGTGGTCTCAAAGGGCTGTTGCAACACCTTCACAAGTGGAAACCATCTCCGGAGAAGGGCTAGAGGGTCTAGGGGGGAGGTGGCCGAGCAGTCCTTCTTCCCCCCACTTCCCACATCTGCCTCTCACCTCTGGCAGGAAGGATTTCTGTGCCCTGCCCGCTCCCACCAGCTGTGCAGCCCCCGAGCAAAGGCCTCTCTTCTCTGCCTCTGAATTGCAACGTTGGCGGCAGGAGCGGGAAGCATATTGTGCGCAGAAACAAAACTGAGTGGTTTTTCCTTTTTCTGAAGGTGGTAATGGTGCAATTAGTGGCTAAGCCATTACCCCTCCTCCTTAGCTCGCCTCTCCTCCTTCCCCTCGGCCTCCCTCCTGTTTCTCTCCAGGGAAGAAGTGGCTGCATCTTGCCTCAGGAGAGGCATTCTATCATTCTCTCTTACCCTTGATGCCCAGGAAGAGGGGCAAAATTGTGGGAGAGAGTGCCCAGAGGCTTCTGGGGGCCCCTGGACCTAACATAGTGAGCCAGGTACCTGCTAGGGTTGGGGACTACCAACACGCAGACAACATGTCCAGGAAGGGAGGTGACCACGAAGGCAATCTGGAGGTTCAGAGGGGGTGCGTTAGCAACTCAGAGGGTTGGGATCCTGAATCCTTTTATCCCACCTGGGCTCACTGGCTGGCATCAGACCTCAGCCTGGTGAGCTGTTAAATTCTCAGTCCAAGCTAGAGTGATGGGGGTGGTCATGGTCCTACTTTAGACCTTCCATTTCCTCTTCCAGAAACTAAAAAGAGGCCTCATGTTTACATACTTCCCAAAGGCTTCCACAGCCCTTAGCCCACTCCTTCTTCACAGCCTTCCTCTGCAGTGGCAGCTTTGTTCTGTTTTTGCAGAAAGGGTGCTGGAGGCTCAGAGAGGGGCAGTGACTTTCCCAGGGTCACACAGCTCATAAACATCAGAGCTGGAGTTGAACTCAGATCCTTAAACTCCAGCCATTTTCTTTCCGAACCCCCGAGGGCTTGGGTGGGATCTTGGGGCCATGGATCTGGCTGCTGTCCTGAAGAGTGGAAGTTGGCAGGGAGAATGGGAATGAGGATTTCAGGACAGGCCCATGGCCACTCCCCTCCATGCCAGGCCATGCTTCCCTCCCCACTGCCGCCTCCGCCTCTTTCACCTTGACTTGAAGCACAAGCAGAAACTGGGACATGAGCCCCAGGAGGCCAGATCTCCATGGTCCCTCTGGGGGCACGGGATGGAGGAGAGAGGTGGGGGTGAGCGGGCAGGCAGGGCACTTCCCTCCAGAATCCTGATGTCCCCTCTGCACTTGTCGCTCAAGCTAGAGTGCCAGCATGATGGACAAGGTGGCAGAGAATGAGAGCGACATAAGGAAGACAGAGGCAGAGGCAAGAACAAAATATAGAGGGGAGCAGAGACAGTTACAGACTACAGTGATCCATTGGGAGAGAGATCCCAATGAATTAGTTATCGCTTCCTGTAAACCTTAGAACCCGGCTGTTGCCAGGGCAACGGGGCAATACCTGTCTCTCCAGAGGAGATGAAGTTGCCAGGGTAACTGCATCCTGTCTTTCCTGGGGACCATCCCAGAATGTGGCACCCACTGGCCGTTACCATGGTAACTGCCTTTTTGCCCCACTTAATCCCATCCTGTCTGCTACAAGGGACCCACAGTTGGAGGTGGGGGAGGTGGGAAGAGAGAAGATCACTTGTAGATTAAGTTTCTTCTTCTCCCCCTCCTCGAGCCCCTCCTGCAGTCCATCACCTCGGGGGTGCCGGGTCGCCCCGCCCTGGGCCCACATGGGCCTGCAGTATTGTGTGTGGTTAGGGCCAGGGCGTCCGGGAGCAGGTTTCGCAGTGGAAGGCAGGCAGGTGTTGGGGAGGCAGTTACCCGGGCAACGGGAACAGGGCGTTTCGGAGGTGGTTGCCATGGGGACCTGGATGCTGACGAAGGCTCGCGAGGCTGTGAGCAGCCACAGTGCCCTGCTCAGAAGCCCCGGGCTCGTCAGTCAAGCTGGTTCTCGGTTCGCACTCAGCAGCACAGGCAGGCGAGTGGCCCCCGGTTCCGGGAGCAGAGCAGCAGAGCCCCAGTCCTGGTCCTCCGGCCACACTCCTCGCCTGCCCGCCCAGCGCCAGGATGGCCACCATCACCTGCACCCGCTTCACAGAAGAGTATCAGCTCTTCGAGGAACTGGGAAAGTGAGTTGCACCTCAGAGAGTTCTGGAGGGTGCAGGGGGTCAGCGTCACGGGCAGGGGGTGTGCACCTGCGTGCTTCCTGTGCATACACAGGGAGAAGGCTGCATGCATTTGGGGACACTGTGCAGAGTGCCCAGAGCTGGGTGTCGGCATGTTTGCGGGTGCACAGATGTGCCAAGGCCGGCTGGGTGATTGTGCATGTAGGGGTGAAAGGTTGATGGTACCTGCCAGTGTGCACGCATGTATACAAACACATACACACACTCACATCCCTGAGAGCACATGTCTGGGCACACACAGATTTTCAGAAACTCAGGGTTAGAGAAGGATCTTCCCAGTCAGCTGAGTCCAGGGCCAGAACCCCCTGCTGACTTTCTCTTGAGATGTCCATCTGGCCTTAACTTGGACACCTCTGGTGGGAGAGAGTTCACATCTCCCAGGTAGTTCCTCTTGACTTTAGGCACCCATGGTGTGGGTGCAGAGCAGCCAACTTCTCCTGAAAGCCCATCCCCTCCCTTCTTCCCTCCATCCCTCCGTCCCTCCCTCCCTCCCTCCCTCCATCCCCCCTTCCCTTCTTCCCTCCCCCCAGCTTCTCTTGGAGAGGGCATCAGTACAGCAGCAGGGGTGAATAAGCGAGGGACTGATGGGGCTTCCTAGGTGTTGAGAGGCAAAGAGGGGCAATCAGGCAAGCTGGGGGGAGCACTGCTATTGCAGGGGCTCATGGTACCTGGCAAAGTTGTCCAACCCCAGAGCTCATGTTATGCCCCTGATGACTGGTGTGGAGAGAAAGGTGGGAGGATGGGGGGACAGAAGAGCCCCTTTGCATAGCCCAGTAGGTTGTGGAGCATCAGGAGAACACTCTGGATGCCCCCAGCTAGGTTTGTGGAGGCTCCAGAGATGGATCAGGGTAGGGGTACAGTTGTGAGGCAGATTTTGCCCCTTGGGCAAAGCGTTTCCAGTGCCCAGGGTGGTCCTTGCTCTAGCAGCAGGGGTGCAGGGGAGAGGGGCCCTGTTAGTAGCTGCCTGTGTGAGGTACGGATATGCACATGCAGGTGTGCATTTTGATGTGTGCTGTGTAGGGACTGACTCTAGGGTACACTTGCGTGCTATGAAAGAGTATGCAAGTTCACGTGTGTGCACCAGGAGGAGGTGCCGGTGTGTGCATCATGTTTAAAGCCTGCAAGTGTGAATATGTGCAAGTGACCCAAGGGGTACCATTGGCCGGATGGCATGGGAGTGAAGGTGTGAATATGCGTCACTCTGTGTACACATGTATGGCAGTTCAGAGCTGTGTGCATGTCAGCAGAAAAATGTGTGTGAGGTCTGGGTATGTGCAAATATGTCTGCGCAAGGATGCCGGAGTGGGACTTGGGCACGATGGTGTTCCTCTAGGGTCTGGCTATGTACATTTGTATGAGGAATGGGGGGGTGCACGCACACAGGAAGGTTTATGTGCATGCGTGTTAAGGCCTGGGCCAAAGGCTCTGGTAGGAGTGTGGGTGTTGAAGGCATGTGTGAGCTCATGCTGGTGTCTGCATATGTGTGGGAGGTGGGCCTGCGGCTGTGTACAGTAGACTGCCTGCACACACACACACACACACACAATCGCATAGCAGGCTACCCTGACACTCACAGGTACACACCAGGTCCCTTGTACAGACACACACTCATGTGCAGACGTGTGGTCACTCTTGTCTTCAGACTTTCTGTGTCTCTGAGTGTGTTTTTGTGCTGGGGGCCAGGGTGGGCGGTAGCTGTCTGCTGGAGCGTGCAGGGCCCCTGCTCAGTGGGGTTCCAGTGCCCACTGGAATGCAAGGATTCCCTGGTTAGCTGGGAGCTGCCTTTCAGGGGATGACCAAGGCTCGGTGCTGGGAGGGCTGCGTCACAGAGTGCAGTGAAATGGAGTTGAGATGTGACTCAGGCACTTCAAGTGAAAATAAAAGTGATGTTTTGCCCCAAGAGGAGATGGATATCATGAAGACTGGGTCCTGTGGGGGCGACTTGGTGCAGAGAGCCTTCGCGAACCTTCTCAACCCCACTGCCTGCCAGGACCAGGGCAGGGAAAGAATTCCAGGGGACAGGGGGCCCTGGTGTGACCACGACAGGAAACCGAGGGTGGCAGGCTTGGCCGGTCCATGTCTGATCGATGTCAGACCTCTTCTTTCTAGAACCGTATGGGCTCCTAACCTTTTTTAGGTCGTGTACTCCTCCAGGAATCTGATGAAAGTCGAAGTCTACATCCTCCAGAGAAACTCACAAGCCTACGAAAATGTTGCGGGCAACGTCAGGAGCTTGCAGGACGTTAGGAAGGCAATGGATGGGCCTAGGGTTAAGGATGCTTGTTCTGGAAAGAAGGAGACCTCATGCTTCTGATGCTGTTAAAAAACACTGACTGGTTAAAAAGGCCAGGGTACTTCGCTGAGCAGCGGGGCTGCTGCTCTGCATGGCAGCTTTAGGCCAGGCGCCCAGTGGAGCAAGTAGGGGCAGCACCCAGCACATGGCCCAGGCTCTGGAGCTCGCCACCCATATCTCTGTGACGCTGGCCAGATGATGGCATCCTTACCCCTGTGGTCTGGAGATAAAATGTGGGGATGAAATAACCTGGCACGCGTGAAGATATGGTGACAAGCCCGGCACACAGTGGGCCTTCAGCAGGAACTGCCGCTGGGATCATAGCTGTCAGAGGGCTAGGCAGGCTGAAGCCTGCAGCTGGGGCCTGCCACATGTTTACCTTTTGTCTGGAGTTGGCCTGGCTTGGGGGAGGAGCCCGACCCGTCTCCTCTTCTGCAGGGAGAAGCCAGGAAGATGCTAGCAGGGCCCAGCCTTCAACTGTGAACCCATAGTCCCTGCCGGCTGGGACACTGCAGTCACCACCCAGAAGCTGAGCCCCCATTCCAAGAGCCTACCTCCAGGGCCGGGCAGTCGGTCCTGCCAAGTTGACAGCGGAGCCTTCGGCCCTCCTTCTGCAGGGCCCTGGGCTGCTCAGCTGGAGAGCAGGGCGTGTGCCTGTCAAGGGCTTCCTGGCATCCTACTCAGTGAGGCCTGGCTTGTGACTGCAGGCCTCCTAGGAACCCAGGGTAGGGCTGGTTATGGATGTAAGAGCAGATGCACTTCTCTCACCTGCTGGGCAGCCAGCTTGGTGGGGTGCGGTCCAGAGTTCGGGCCCTGGACAGGGGCTTCTGGGGGCCCTTGATGCTAAGGGACAAAGGTCCCACTGCAGCATGTGATTCAGGTAAGCCAGGGTCTTGATTCCAGGTCTCCTAGAAGGTTGAAGTGGAACTCAGAGACTAGCTCACTCATTCCTTCCTGACCCCCACCTTCCCTTCTCCCAGGAGATGAGAGAAATAAAGAGCCAGACCTTAGGAGCACAGGAGCGTGTTCGGAGGCAGGCTGCAGTAATGGCAGCTTCGTGGTCAGAGTGGGTCTGGGCAGCTGCGCCAGAGCTCCTGGCACAACCCACCTTCTCCGAAGGCCAGGATGGGAGGGGGGAAGGGGTCAGGTTCCAGGAGGCAGAGAAGGAGGAGGCCTCCTCCAGCCTTTGACATTCTCTGGGCTTTACATCCCACTTCCAGGAGAAGTTAGGGAGGCAGAGAATTGCCCTGCAGCCTGTGTAATCACCGAGTTGTACAGAAAAAGCCTTGGAAGATTTTACTTGAGAGGGGGAGGGAGGGAGGGCGACGGGAGAGAGTGCAGCCCACTCTTTCTCTAGAAACTGGGATCTGAAATGGACTCAAGGGCAGTGTTGAGCTGGGGATGGGGGTTCCAGGGGCCAGCCCAGGGGGCCGAGGGATGGACAAGAGCTGGCTCCGGGGCCTCCTGCCCGCTCTTACCCCCAAGGTGTATATCAAGATCTGGGCCTGGGCTGGGGGACCTGGGGCCCAGAGGCTGCTCCCCACACTGAGGTCCCAGGGTCCCAGGTGCTTTGGTTTTCTCATGGGATACAAGCTCTAACATCTGTCAAATGTGTTCAGCAATCCCATCCTTCTCTGGCTGAGCTGTCAGGAGACTCAGTGGGGTAATGTTGGGGAGCAAGAACACCTGGGCACCCATGTACCACCCAACGACGAGGGTGTGCTTTCATTTTGCTTCTAGTAGACTCTCACATTCACAGAGCTTTGTGGCCATTGGGGCACCTCTCCATTCATTAGCTCTGAAGGGGGCAGAGAGCTTACTTGCCATCTGATAGAGGAGCAGGCTGAGGCTTGAGAAGGTGGAAGGGTCTGGGTGCAGGTGTCCAGCACCCTGTATATGCGGGAGATAGCTCCTGAGAGGGACCCCTCTTGCTGCTGTGTCTGAGGAACGCTACTAGGGAAGAGGGGTCCATGGCCTTGTGGATAAGAGGATGCTGAGCTGAGGCTTATTTTCTAATCATGACTCTGCCTCTAATTGACTGGGCCACCCTGTGAGGATCCCAACTTTACCACCTGTGAAATGGGGATGAGAATAACTCTGCAGATGCCAAAATGCCCCACTAGAGGTGCTACCCTTTAGACTCCCAGAACATCAGAACTGGAAGGACCAATACACTGTCTATTTATAACCTGGATGGTGAAACCAACACCCAGAGAAAAATAGCCCCAGGCCAGAGGGAGAGGTTGTTAAAGTCGAGGTAGGGGACCAGATCACATGCAGGGGCCAAAGGCCAAGGATGGGAAGTCGGGGCATTGGGGGGGGGGTAGGTCTTCAAGGTGGGGTGGGGGTGGGGTGGCAGGAACAGGGAAGGGGACAGACTCTCCTTCCTCCCCCTCCAAGCCATCCAAGCGAGCGGCAGGCACGCACATGTTCTGGTGCATGCCGCAGCCCTCCACCCCCGCACAGCCACCCCCACACAGGCTGAGACACACTGACACTCTGCCGAGCATCCCTCCTGCCCGCCTGCCTCCCTGCACAAGCACACAGTGACACTGCTGCCAGCAGCCCTGCAGTCCGAGGACCTGGCCTTCTCAGGAGGCAAGGGCAGAGCCTTGGGATGCAATGCCCGCATCCTGTTACACACACACACACACACACACACACACACACACTGGCTCCCACACACAGGGCATCCAGCACAAGTCTACCCCCCAGTACAGGGAAAGCAAAATGATGCTGACTGGGCTTCTGCATGTTCCTCAGAGTGGGAACAGCACAGGACATGCTCCCCAACCCTGCCTTTCCCTCTTTCTGTGCGGGTCCCTGTGGCACAGTCCACCCTCTCCTGCATGCATGCTGCCCTTCTGAGCTCCTCTGACACCCCAGGCCAGGCTGGCACAGCCCCCAGAGCAAGCCCCCCACCCTGCTGAGGCCCAGCCCAGGCCCTCCAGGTCCTCGCAGGGTGTGACTGCCCCCAAGGCATCTGTGCCAGAAATGGTTGAAGGCCTCTGGGTCACGTAAAAGGAGAAACATGTCTGTGACTCTGGCATCTATGCAACAAGTATTTCCTGAGCCCACTCTCTGCTTCCAGCCCTGGGCCATGCCCAGGAGGTGCCACAGGCAAGATTTATGTAGTCTCTGCCCCTTGGGGCTCATAGCCTAGTGGGAAGCGGACATTAATTAAATCACTTCAGGCGTGGAGCCCATCATGGGGCTTGAACTCACAACCCTGAGATCAAGACCTGAGCTAAGGGGCATCTGGCTGGCTCAGTGGTTGAGCATCTGCCTTTGGTTCAGGTCGTGATCCCAGGATCCTGGGATCAGGTCCAGCATCAGGCTCCCCACGAGGAGTCTGCTTCTCTCTCTGCCTATGTCTCTGCCTCTCTCTGTGTGTCTCTCCTGAATAAATAAATAAAATATTAAAAAAAAAAAAGACCTGAGCTGAGATCAGGAGCTGGACGCTTGGCCCACTGAGCCACCCAGGTGCCCCCAGAAGTATGTATGTATGTATTTATTTATTTATATTTTTAAAGATTTTATTTATTTATTCATGAGAGACAAACACAGAGAGAGGCAGACACAGGCAGAGGGAGAAGCAGGTCCCATGCAGGGAGCCCGACATGGGACTCAATCCTTGGTCTCCAGGAACAGGCCCTGGGCTGAAGGCAGGTGCTAAACCACTGAGCCACCCAGGCTGCCGGAAGTTATTATTTAAATGCTAGATAAGGACTATGAGCACAATCACGGAGCTATGAGATGCAGAGACCACAACTAGGTATCAGGGAAGGCTCTCCTGAGGAGGTGACACCGGGGAGCTGGAGGTTGAATCAGAATGAACGAGAAGGGAGAGGGTGGAAGAGTGTTCCTCGGAATGGGAACAGCAAAGGCAAAGGCTCTGAGGTGTGTAGTTTGATGGAGCACATCTGCCCTGGGGAAGCTGGGGGTCCTACTCTTTTTAGGCTTCTTCAGCCTGCCCCCAACTTTTGGATGCTTAGGGCCTAGAAGGAATTCTAAAAACTGTTTCTAGATCAACTCTAAGAGGGGGCCAGGCAGGGTGGTAAAGTTCTGGGAGCCAAGTCAAGTAAAGAAAACTGAGGAGCTGAGGACTCGAGTGGGAAGAAGGGACCCCGCGGAGTGGGGTGGAGGGTGTCCTCTTCCCTCCTCTCTGCAGGCATGTCCTGAGCAGAGCCAAAAGTGTATAGAGGACCACGGAGGCGGAGTTCAGCTCTGCACAGGCAGGACTTCCGAATTATCAGAAGGGCTCCCCTTCCACCGCCGCCCCCCTTCCCAGCTGGACAGGCCTCGGGAGGTAGGAAGCGCTCTGACAGCAGGCGTGCGCCCGCTCAAGTCCTCCCTCACCCCATCTTCCTCCTGCCCTCGCCGGTGCGATGCCGTAAGCGTGAAGTGGGAGATGGTTTAGGGGCCAGAATATCCTGTCTCACGGAGAACATTGGAGTGAAGGGTGCTCTTCTGTCTTACGGATGGAGAACTCAGGCCCAAGAGGGCCAGGGCCTGCCCGAAGTCACACAAGCCAATGACACGCAAGAATAGGGCACTCTAGCCCCTTTCCAGTCTGGTGCTTGGCCCTCTTATGCCCTTGGAGCTTCTCTCTCTGGGCCTCTGAAAGCCCTCAGGGCGTGCAGGTGCATGGAGCCCGGGAAGAAAGCAGACCCTCCGTGTCCCCCCTGCTCTGTCTCCTCCGGTCCTTCTCCAAGGTCTTTGAAGGTTTTCCAATTTCCCTTTTTGTAACCCATTCAAGAAAACCTGTGCGCAGCCAAAACAAGAAATATGTTGGGACTTCTGTTGGTTCAATGTTCCCTGCAGCAAACAGAATCTTCCGGTTCCCAGGCCTTCTGTGTCCCCCACGAGACTTCTGCTGGGTTGGCATAGGGCAGGCCTGTGGGGTGGAGGACAGCTCAAAGACACTGAGTCCCCGCAGCATCTTCTCGAGCCTGGCAGTGGGTGGCTGCAGCCGGGGATGGGAGGAGGGAGATGTATGGTTACAGTAATAAGGCCCTAGAATTTTCTGGCTGTAAAACGTTGTAGTTTGTGGAGTTCTGGGCAGTAGTGCTGTGGTGAACTGGGAAGAAAAGAGAAAAAAACAAACCAATGGGGTCTCTAGCTCCCACAGTCTCTATGTCCTCTGATTTACTTGCCATTTGGGGATCTGCATAGCTATGTTTTGTTTGTTATTTTAAAAGGGCATTGCGGGCAGCCCGGGTGGCTCAGCGGTTTAGCGCCTGCCTTCGGCCCAGGTTGTGATCCTGGAGGCTCAGGATCGAGTCCCGTGTCAGGCTTCCTGCATGGGGCCTGCTTCTCTCTCTGCTTGTGTCTCTGCCTCTCTCTCTCTGTGTCTCTCATGAATAAATAAATAAAATTAAAAAAAAAATAAAAGGGCATTGCGGCTTGAAAAGAAATACATAAGAAGAAAGAGCGGGTTTAAAAATGAGCCACAGTTGATTTCGCAGATGGGCAAACTTAGGCCAACCAGGTGAAGGGATTTGCTCAAAGCCCTGGAAGGTGGATGCTGTGGAAACAGGATATCCCTTTTGTTTCTCAGCAAATCTGACTCCAGCTTTTTAACTATTCTGGAAATCTAGGAGCCCTCAGAGAATCTCATAGGACCCACAGGCACTTTCCCCCCGAAAAACGCATACTCAACGACAACCTACATAATGTGTATCTTATTTCCCACAGACCCCTCTGGCCCTAAAGCCCATCTGTGGATCCCAGGTGAGGGCCCCCTCTGATCTGAGAGTATGGGTACTGGAGAGAGCAATGGACAATGAGTTGGGAGTCCTGGGTTCAGGGTCTTGGCCTATTTCTTCATCTGTGAAATGGGGAAAGGGTGGACCTCAATGGGAAGATCTTACTGGGCATAGGAGCTCCTCATGCAGCCACACGTAGCCCACACCCTGGCCCCTCGGTGGAGCTGCTCTGGGGGCCAGCCCAGAGCATTCTGACTCCTTCTGCTCTGGCTTCCTTACCCCTAGGCCTTGCTCTCTGCTGAGTAATCAGATCAGCTAACCTGGGCTGTGACTTTCTGACCATCAAGAGGTTCAGGATGCTAATCCTCTCACAGATAACAGGTCTGCCTGCATTCACCAGGAACTTTCTGGAATCACCCCAGCTCATCTCAGAGAGGTAGAATGCTTAGGTATCTTAATCGAGAGTGGGGAGACTTTCCTGAGGAGACTGGACTTTGATTATGAGCTGCCTGCCATGTAGCATCCAGGCAAGATGGTGAGTGGCTAGAAACTCAAGACTGGGAAAAAAATTGAAAAAGAAACTTAGGACTGGAATTCTGGAGAGAGAAAGGGCTGTAGAGAAGCAGATTTCAATCTTACGTGATGGTCCGTGGCTTTTACCATTTGCAGGGGCAGTGGGATCACAGAAACCTTTGTGAAGCTGATGGAAAATATGCATCCTCTGCCCAAAATAATGCACAGACATAGAATCATTTCATTTAAATTTTAGGTGTGTTCGTGACCACCCAGAGCCTCCCCGGGGATTCCCAGCTGACGCCCAGGTGGTGGGGATGGAGGGAAGTGGTAAGAGGGCAGTGGAGAGAGAACGGGGAGCAGTGATTGGCGGGAGAGGAGGTAGGGAAAGCAAGGCAGGGTGCCAGGGAGAGTGCAGCCACCTAGAAATGAAAGGGAGGACAGGCTTCAAAGTCTGAGGTCCGTGGGGCCGGTTGCTGCCTGGTGTGGGGCTGGCAAAGTGGATCAGGCCCGTTGGGGCTGCAGGGGCTGGGGGGGGGCATGGGGTGGGCAGGCCTGGCACAGCTTCTTCCAGGGAGCCCGGGGGTGGGCACCAGATTGTGGTGGGTTCATGGAGCGTGGGAGGTGGAAAGAGGAGGCAGCAGATATCGGACACTTCTTCTGGAAGTTTGGCAGCAAAGAGGGAGGAGGGAAGTGGACCAAGCTGCTGGGTTGAGAGAAAGGTTCTTGGTTTTTAATTTTAAAAACTGGGGGGAGCAGGATGTTTTTTTTGTTTGTTCAGAATAAGGGAGACCTGTGTGTGTGTGAGGAAGCGGCCAGTGAAGAGAAGACCCTAATAATCGTCAGAACCCCGGACAATCAGATCCTTAAGGAGTCCAGAGTGGAGGGGGGTGGGCTTGGTGACTGTGCTGTCTCCAGAAGGCCCCCATAAACAGTCTTCCATCTGCTGAGACCCAGGGGTCTGCCCTGGGCTCTGGGCAGCTCAGAGTAAAGGTGAGGAGGTTTACTTTAGAGGAAATTGGCCAGAGGCAGTCTTGGGTAGCAGGAAACTCTTCCCATCCCTGTGCAGGAGACACTTCTCCCAAATGGCCCAGGAGGAAGTGTGGCTGCGGGTCCTCATCCCCATCTTTCAAATGAGGGGCCAGAGAATAAGCAAGCTGGTGGCCAAGCTGGGTGAGGACCCAGGTCTTCCAACTCCCCCATCGGATGCTCCGGTGCTCACCTGGCTTCCATGTCAGCATCTTGGGCTGTTTGGGCCAGAGAGAGTGGTGAGCCCCCTTGCGGGCTGACAGCCAGCAACTCCCAGGACACCGGGACTGCCAGGCAGCCAGAAAGCAATTTCCCAGTGTGAATCTGCTTTTCACGGCCCATTAGCACGTTCCCACATCCTCAGCCGTGCTGGACCCACCCTCCCCATGCCCTCTCCATCTGTCTGCTGGAGGGCAGGGTGGGGCCTCCGTGCCTGCAAGTGCCCACACATAGGGGAGCGGCCCCTTCCCCTCCTCACCGCGGCCCCCCCACCTCCTCCCCTGGCTTTCCTCTTCCCCGAGCTTGGCAAACAAGGTCCATTTTGTTTCTGATGATGCCAGCTGTTCTCATCACTTCGTAGATAATGATGCCTATAAAAGGCGTTGTTTCTTGAGCATTTACTAGACTCCGGGGACTGTGCTAAACCCATTGCATACCTTATTATATCTCATTGAATCCCTGAAACAACTGCACAGGGTGGGTACTATGCTGATTTACATTTTACAGGCTTATGAAGGTTAAGTAGCTTGCCAGTAAGTGGCTGCACCACGATCTGAACTCTGGGGGGGCCCTGTTCTTATCCTCACAGAGCTTCACTACCCAGTATGGTGGTTACCGGCCACATACGGCTGCTCAAATGAAATAAAGTCAAAAATTCAGTTCTTCAGTCCTACTAGCCATATTTCAATTGCTCCATAACTATATGAAGCTAGTGGCTGCCACACTGAGCAACACAGATTATTTCCACCATCACAGAATGTCCTGGTATAGAATATTACAGATGGAAAAGGGGTCTGTACTATTTAGCCTCATTCCCACCCGCACCCCCATGTTGTGGAGAAAGAAAGCAAGGCCCATGCGACATCCCAGCAAGGGCTGGGGGCTGAGATTTTGGTCCTCCAGTGTCTGTCTGTCTCACACACACACCCTTCCCTACCCACACTCCGTGACCTGCTTGCTGACGTGGATAGATATTTCATACCCAGGGTGATGCACCTGTGCCTTGCCACACCCAGAGCCTCATGGAATCACACACGCAGGGCACTGACTGGGCCGCTCAAGCACAGCCATGGGCAGACATGCCTTCCTGACCCCTTGGAACCCAGGAACACCTTTGTAGACCCTCCCAGAACCCATCCAGGGACACTCACACTGGGTTCCCACATGCAGACCTCATCCCTTTCTCTCAGGACCACTCCTTCTCCGCACCCCGTCAGTCCCTTCCACCCTGAGCTCCCTACGTTGCTCTCCTCTCCTCTCTGCCCTGTGCTGTCTCCAAACTCCTGCCTGGTCACCTGCAGGCCACCTGGTCATCTCAGGGCTGTGGGAAGGTTAGGCTGGATTTTTTTGTTGTTGGCCAAGGCTGCTAGGCTGTGGCCACTTGCTCATGCAGGATGGTAATACAGAAATAGGCCTTTTTAAAGCAAAAGCTACAAGAGAGAGGAGGTTAGTCTCATTTCTGCTGCAGATTCTCCTCTGCCCCTGGCCCCATCCCCCTGACCCCCAGCACTATGGCAGGCAGAGATGAACCTCCCCACTTGTGGATGGAGACCTGAGGCTGCGTAGGTAGAAAGAGGGGCTCCCCGACCTGGGTCTTTTGCTCACCCCATGTTCTATGTACCTGGCACTGTGGGCAGTGTTTCGCTTGTGTTACTTCCCTTGATCTCCCCAGCAAACCCAGGAGGAAGATGCTATTATCGCCCCCATTTTGCAGAAGGAAACAGAGGTGAAGTGTCAAGTTCAGTATCACAGTTGAGGATGTCACAATCAGACTACAGAGCTTTGTGAGCCCAGAAACCCCTGATCTTGAGGGTCACACTTTCCTGCCTTTGGTGAAGTCAGAAGAACAAGTGCAGGGGACCTGGATCCTCTTCACAGACCCACTAGGAGTATTCCTGTTTGCTTGAAGCCTCAGTTTCCCCATCTGTTAAATGGGGATCCTAGTTCCAGCTCTGCAGTGCTGCAGTGGTCGAGAAGGAGCTTCTCCTTCTCCTTAATGGTGCACATTTAAAAGGAGGATACATTCTGGGTACCTGAGAGGCTGGTGCCCTCTGGATCAGTAGCTCTGAACTGGTTTTGATAAACTCCTCCCTCTGAGCAGCTGCTAAAAGCTATGCATCCTTGCCCCAGAAAAAAATGCACATACCTACTCTCAGAGGCACAGGATGTCCTTCAGTGGGTACATGGCCCCTGGAGCTTCCCTCCCCATGATAGAACCTAGTTAGAACCTCTAGTTAGGGGTGCCTGGGGGGCTCAGTCAGTGAAGCATCTTCCTTCAGCTCAGGTCATTATCTCAGGGTCCTGGGATCGAGTTCTGCATCAGGCTCCCCGTGGGAGCCTCTGGCTATGTCTCTGCCTCTCTGTCTCTCATGAATAAATAAATAAAATCTTTTTAAAAAGGGACTCCTAGTTAGAAGCTAAGATTTATACAAAAGCTTGGCATTGTGTTCCGAGAAGGAAGTTTAGCAAATGCGCCTTCTCTTGTTTTATAGATGTGGCTCTTAGGTCCTCAGCTCCTTGGGCAGAGCCCAGGTTCATGGGGTTGTCAGGCGTCCCTGCATAGAGTGTCGTGTGACAGCACCGTCAGTGCTGATGTCAGGGCATCTAGCAGGTCTTCCCCAGAGGGCGGGCGGGAAGGAAACAATCATCTGGACCGTGTGTTAAACAAAAATACAGATCACTTGTGCCCCTGCCCAGAGGTTCTGGTTTGGTTAAGTCTGGGTAGGGCCCTGGCATGTGTGTGTGTGTGTGTGTGTGTGTGTTTTTTTAATATCCCCACAGGGATTCCAAAGCAGCTGGTTTGATAACCATTGGTCTAAGATCTTTGCTTGGAATGGAATTATTTTACTTCATTATTTACTTTTTACTTAGAATTTGTTTCTTTAGTGGAAAAATTATATCCATTCCTCCTTCGCTGCCTTCCTCCCACCACCCCTACATCCCTCCATCCCACGTTAATTGAACTCCAGCTCTGGACCAAACATGGGCTAGCTGCTGGGGAGTGAGGCAAGACCCAGCCTCTGCTCTCAGGAGCTTACAGCGCCTCTCCTTCCAGGCTCCTGCTCTCACAGGAGCTCTCCAACCTTTCCCAGAAGGGGCCACTTCAAATGCTCTCTCCCCTGGGCCCTTTGGGAATCATGGCCTCCAGCTGGGCAGGGACCTGAAGGCCTTCGGGTCCATCCCCCTGTCTGGGTGCGGTGGGCACCTTTGAGAGATGGGTTGTAGGGCAGCCTGGGTGGCTCAGTGGTTTAGTGCCGCCTTCAGCCCAGGGCCTGATCCTAGAGACTCAGGATCGAATCCCACATTGGGCTCTCTGCATGGAGCCTGCCTCTCCCTCTGCCTGTGTCTCTGCCCATCTCTCTCTCTGTGTGTGTATCTCATGAATGAGTAGGTGAAATATTTAAAAAAAAAAAAAAGAGAGAGAGAGAGAGACCGGTTATGCCCTACCTTCTTCAGATTCCTGTTCCTATTCCCAACACCCTGTTGTAAAATCCACTCCCCGGTGTCATTATGTTTCTCACTGTGAACTCAATCTGCTTCTTGCTTCTACAAGTAACATTCATGGAGGCCCAATTGGTTGGTAGCAGACATTGGGCACCGGGGCACAGGGCTGTGGAGAAGAAAGTCAAAGTCCTGGCCCTGCAGGAACTTACCGTCAGGTGGAGGGACAAACAGGACGAGAGATCCCAAAGGATCTTGGGCTAGGTGGGGAAGGGTGGAGATGGGGAAGGGTGGAGTGCTCTGGGAGCACTGGTGAGGGAGTCCTTAACAGGGAGGCTCCTCTGGGAGGGAGACTCAGGTCTTCCTGCTTTCCTGGGGCAGGTGGGGTGGGGGAAGGACAGCAAGGGTGCACACCCCAGGGAATGTCCATTGCTGTGTGAGGCTATCCACTTGCCCAGGAATTCTAGTGCCAGTGGATAGTCTAATGCTTTCTAGTGCTTTCTGACATTTCCTGGTCTCATGCACCCACCTGGCTCTTTCTTCCTCATCCCTCTCCAGTTTTCCATCTGCTCCATTCATGCTGCTCAGACACGAAATGAGGGACACCATGCCAGGGTGTGTGCAGAGAGGGCATCTGTGCCAGCCTTCAGGCTTCCTGGGCTTGCACCCACCCTCGTGCTCAGGATAGGGGATCAAAGTTTGGAGGATGTGATGAGGCATGGCCGTGTCAGGAACCCAGATGTGGCAGGCTCCCCTGGTGGGGGAGTGCAAATACTGAGTTCGGCCTGGCCCTGCCCATGGCTAGCTATGTAAGCCGTCTACACTAAGCTACAGTGGAGCTCAGAGTCTTGAGCTCCACTCCTGACTTAAGGAATCAGAATCAGTGTTTTAATAAGACACCCTGGTGACTCATATACACATTAAAATTGAGGAAACCTGCCCACACACTTGCTTCTTGCCGTTAGTCTGCGGTTAGGGTGCTAATGGCAGTGACTACAGTCAGTGTCCAACTCTGTAGGGGCCTCCTCTGTGATATGAAGTAGTTGCACCAGATGACCTTTGAGGTAGGAGGTATGGCATAGTTCTGAGATGTGAGATCTCACCCTCACACTTGGTTTTCTGACGAGACACTATGGTCAAATTGTTTTGTTTTGTTTTTTTTTTTAGAATAAGATGCCAGTATTTAAAAATTGGGAAATTTCACATAAGTAGCCAGACTTCAGGCTTTATTGAAAAATTGAACAATCTGGGAAGCCTGGGTGGCTCAACTGGTTAAGTGGCTGCCTCTGGTTCAGATCGTGGTCTTCGGGTCCTGGGATCCAGCCCAACATTGAGCCCCACCTCAGGCCCCCTGCTCAGCAGGGAGTCTGCTTCTCCCTTTGCCTCTCACTCCACTCACTCATGCTCTCTCTCTCAAATAAATAAAATCTTTTTTTTTTAATTTTTATTTATTTATGATAGTCACACAGAGACAGAGAGAGAGAGGCAGAGACACAGGCAGAGGGAGAAGCAGGCTCCATGCACCGGGAGCCCGATGTGGGATTCGATCCCAGGTCTCTAGGATCGCGCCCTGGGCCAAAGGCAGGCGCTAAACCGCTGCGCCACCCAGGGATCCCAATAAAATCTTTTAAAAAAAGAAAAATTGAATAATCTGGGAAGTGGGCCACATTCCACATGGCAATAATCAATGTACCCATGTAAGCACTGAAACTCACAGTCCTCGCCCCAAATTTTTTTCCAACCACCAATACTTTGAATCCCAGGAGCCTCTTAAAACATGTGAAAAGATGCTCGGCCTCAGTAGGAGAATTACGATCAAGCATACACTGAGTCACCATTTCCCACCTGTGTCTCTAGCAAAGATAAGAAAGTTTGATAACACACCTTGGACAGGGGAGAGGTGGTCCCTTCACATATTAGGGAAAGTCAGTTGGTACAATCTCTAAGATGGATAATCTCCCAACATCTATCAAAATTACCAATAACACCTACCCTTTGACCTAATAATACAGTTCTTGAAGTTTATCCACAGACACATGCACGCATGGGCAACGTAATTCTAATGCACACATGTAAGATCAGTCATTGCAGTACTTTTTGTAATATGGACTGAACTAACCTAATTGCTCATCGATAGGGCACTGGTGAGGTAAATTATAGGACATCAAATAATGAGGAGCTTTTCATATTACAGTATGGAAGGAGTACCGGCAAAATATTTCCTGAAAAAAGGAGGGTGCAGAACAGCATGCAAAGTGCCATACCTGTTGTGTGGGGGAGAGTATTTGTGGAAAGATGCTCATGGACCTGATAATGCCGTCTGTCCCTGGGGACGGGACCTTGGAGACTAGGGTACAGGGGTGAGAGGGAGACCTCTTACTATCTACATTTTTGTATCTTTTGAACTCTGAACCATGTTGATGTGTTACCTACTCAAAGAATGGAAAACTAAAATCTTTCAGAGACCTGGATTCTGTGATTCTGACACTACGTAATTCTGATGTTTTATTTTTATTTTTTTTAATATTTATGTTTTATTTTATTTTTTAAAAAAGAATAGGCACCTTTTGTTCACTAGAAAGTTTGTGAGAAGTGCCCAGTGCCCTCATTGCCCTCTGTTCAGGAATAAACAGAGGGATAACACACACTCTTTTCTAGATTTCACCACATTTTGTGCAAGGCATGGCATAACTGACTTTGAAGAGTTTTTTTTTTTCTCATAAAATGCGTTCTTTTGGCAATAAGAAACTTAAATGTAAGAATAAAGACTAACTGGTCAAAGCAGAACACTGTGTACAGTGGAATATAAGTGAAAATGGGTAGAAGATTCTGATGTTTTAGAACTTGGTGAGCCCAACTTATTACAACCCTGGGAGGCTCATCTCATGAGGCCAAGGCCCTCGTAATCTGCTAGCAGGGGTTTTCCTGGGTCTCCAGCCCTGCCCTGTCCCAGAGTCAGGCCACAGCAGCCCTTGGGAGCTTAAGCAGCCCTGCAGGAGGGTTCCCTAGCTAGCATGGTACAGATGCATGAACTTTGGCATGTCCTAGCAATGCTTCCCTTGGACGCTTCCTTACTTCCTTTGCCTTCTCTGTCCTCCTAGGGGAGCCTTCTCAGTGGTACGCAGGTGTGTGAAGGTGCTGGCTGGCCAGGAGTATGCTGCTAAGATCATCAACACCAAAAAGCTCTCAGCCAGAGGTAGGTGGCAGATCCATGCCGTGCCCACCCTCTGGGGCACTTCTTCCCTCTACGCCTTGGTTTAGAACGAACCGGGACCTGGGTTTGTCCCCAGGTGATGCTGCAGTGGAGAGATCATTCTTCCTGTGGGTATTATGAGAACAGATCCCTCCATTTTCCTTCCTTGGGGGATCTAGGCAGGAGGTCACAGCCTCTCAGGCCAGGCTCGCTCTCTCTCCCACTCAGGTGAAGGGTAAGGTGCCAGGTGGGACTCCTTTCCCTGCTCTTCTGCCACTTGCTTCCTTTCTCATCTCCATACCTGTGCACCCACCATTCCCTTACCTGGCTCTTTACAAGGCTGGCCCTTTCTCAACCTCCGGGTCTCAGCTCAATGTCACATTCTTTGAGAGATTTCCTTGATCCCTAAATCTGAGGGTGTCTCCCTCATTGTATATCTGTCATTACTGTTTACCTTATCTGTGGCTTTACCCCAACCTGGACTTATCCCACTTACTGGCTTGGTCCCGTATTTAACATGCATCTTGAAGATAAGCTCCAAGATGGTGAGGATAGGTCTCATTCCCTGTTATACCCAGTACCTAGGACAGCACCTAACACATCTCAGCACTCTATCACTGTCCAGTAACTCCAGGTACGTTCTGTTTCAGCCACCCCAGTCTGCTGTCTCATCCCTAAATATTCCCTAGAACAGTGGCTCCCAAACCCATCCGCACCCTGGAACCCCTGGAGAGCTTCAAGAACTCCTGATGCCTGGGCCCCACCCCTGGAAGTGGTGACTTAGTCAGTGTGGGGTGTGACCTGGGTTTGGGAAAAATCTCCAGGTAATTCCAGTTTGGAAGTTGTAATAAGACCAGCAGTGTCAGCATCATCAGGGGATTGTTATAAATGCAAATTCTTGTTGGCAGACTTAAGGAATCAGGATCTGCATTTTAATAAGATACCCTGGTGATCTGGGCGGTTATTGGAACTTGGAAAGCCTGCCCAGGAGCCTTGCTTCTTGCCCTTGGCATGTGGTTAGAGCAGTAATGATAGTAACCACGGTCAGTGAGTTGGGGAAGGTTATCTTCAAAAATCCAATCCCGGCTCTGAAGAGTGTCTAAGCTGCCTCGGGGACCCCCTGGGGTGGAGGAAATCCTGCCGGTTTAGGGTCAGCATGGGAGACGTCACATGCAGGGATGGCATAGTGTCCAGGTGTTTACCTGGCACAGGAGGCAGCTGTGTCTGAGCTGGGGCGCAGCAGGTATGGGGTTCACAGAGGCTGGTACAGGATGTTCACACGGTCCCCCGCAGGCCTCCCAGCAGGCCCCGTGTTGGACAGCGTTGCTGCCTTTCATCTCGCTGGCTCAGTGTTTCTGGGAGCCCAGCGCTTCCTCGTAGCTACTGAACTCCCCCATAAGCAGCCAGTGTCCTACAGGGAGAAGAGGCTAGGTGTGTGGAGGGTGGTTCTCTGGGGGCCTGGGGCCGCGATGGCACCCGTTCAGCATGAAAGCTGGTGCAGAAGGACGACACCTGTGGAAAAGTCTGGAGCCTGAGCCAGAAGCAGGCAGGGAGCCAGGGTGGGTAGGGAGGCCGCAGGAGCTCTGCCTTAGGTCCAGATGCTGGGATTTGCCCTGCTTACTGTGTGACGAGTGGCAGTCTGGAGCCTTCTCTGCTTTATGTCTCTAGCGATCAAAGGAGATGTCCCAACCGCTGTGATACAGATGGGGCAAAATGAGAGCCACAACTTGGGGTGACTGGTTGAGGTTGCTTCAAAATGAGGGAGGGTCAGGAGCCAAGGTCCTCCCTGGATGCTGGAGCTCTTGGGCCAGTTCTCTGAACTCTCAGAGCAAACCCACCCCCCACCTGCCTCATATTCTCTCTGTCTCTCTCTGTCTCTGTCTCTGTCTCTGTCTCTGTCTCTCTCTCTCTCTCTCTCTCTCACACACACACACACACACACACACACTGATAGAAAGAGAGATGTATAAGGGGGACAATGGAAGGGGCATTGCCTCTTTTCTGGAAGGTGATTAAGCTTTCCTCGGGCAGTATAGACTGGGCCGTGCCAGGAGGAAATCACCAAGTCCTCTGTCTTCGGCAATTTGTAGAGGCTTTGACATCCTTCAAGAGAGGTGGCTCAGGCCTAGGTGAGTGTCAAGGGTGGGAGTGGGGAGGTTCTCAGGGGAACCTTCTCAAAGAAGTCTGCCAACTGCCAACGCTTTTCCCCTCAGCGGGAGAGGAGGAGCAGAGCTGCTTTTAGCAGGTTTCTTTGTTTGCCACTCATGGTGCCTGGGGTGGGGAGCACTTTGATGCTGAATATTTGGCAACATACCCTAAGCCTCTCCTGCTGGCACTCCCGGTGACTCTGGCGGCTCCCAGTGGGGGCCTGGCCCACCCAGGGTGTCAGTCCTCCCCTCACACCAGGGAGCTGTGGCTCCCCTCCCCAACCCGGGTCAGCCTCTTCTTTGGCTGAGTGGCTCCCCAACCCAAGAGATTTTTTGGCATGTATTTTAAAACTACTCTTTTTAAATAAAAGGCTCATAGTACACACAATTCCAAGAAGTCAAAGGCATGGGATGGAAAGTAAAAATTTTGCCTGTCTCAAGCCCTGCCAAATCCCCTCAAGGAGCCTTAAAAAAAAATGCAGCTGCCTTACTTCCACCCTGGAGGGTTGGAGTCAATAGGTGAGGCCAAGCTCCTGCATTTAAAAAATCCCATCAGCGGTTATGATAGCTAGTCCAAGCTCAGGGATAACTCCCTGCCAGGGGCTCTGTAGGCTTCCTAGCCAGATCCTCACCCAGCACACAAAGATCATTAACATTTTAGGGATGGCTGGGCACGTGGATGTGAATGGTGCAGCCAGGAGCGAGTCACAGGGGGTACAGAGGCCTCCATGGTACCCACCGTCCACCCGAGTGCTGAGGGGTCACTTCCTCAGCTCCCAGGCAACCAGTCCCAGGACGTGGGCTGAGAAGCGTCGCATGAGCTCCTTCAGGCTGCCCCTGAGCTTCAGGTCCATGCTGTGAAGGGGGCAGGGAGACAGATCCTTCCCATCTTCCTCATCTTACTCCCTACCCCTGCCTGGCACTCTTGGCCCTTGGGATTATTTCTCCAACCTCCCAGGATCAGGAGCCCTGTTGAGGCCTTCTAGAGGGTGGGGACATTTCCTCTTCCAAGACTTGAAGGTTTGTTTCTTCCCCTGGTTACTCTGCCTCTGGCCAGAGCCCCACTGCCCATCTGCCCGCTGGAGGGCTCCCCATGCAACCTCCCCCTGCCCCTGCCCTGCAGGCAGAGCCTTCCAGGCTGTCCAATGGCACTTCCCTCATGCTCTACTCTGTCTTGCCCTGCCCTGTTGGCACTCTCTGGCCCTAGGAGCCTCACTCCGAACCTTACTTTCACTCGCCTTTGACTGCCAAGCTCTTGGGCCCGCCCCCAAGGAGGAGGGACAAGGTTCACAAGGTACCATAGTGGACATCAGGGCAATCCTCCCAGGTACCTGGGCAGGAGGCATCCGTCAGGCCTTTCACCGTTGTGGGACTATATTGAGCTGAATTGATTGCTTCATCAATTAATTATGAGAATAGAAGGCAATATAGGATAGCATTTATGAACATGGGTTGAAATCCCAGCTCTGCCATTGCTTAGTGATGGAACTTTGGACAAGCTGCTTAGAGGCTCTGGGCCCTGGGGTATGGCAGTGACTGACAGACAAGGTCCTGCTCTCATTGCACCTGTTCTGTAGGGAGGAAGACTGTAAAGAACATTAAACGTATACATAAGCTGGGTAACTTTAGGTAGCAATGAGGTACCACACAGGGTAGTGGGGAAGTGATGGGGCCAGAGAGACACTTAGATAAGACAGCCAGGGGAGCTCTCTGAGGAGGTGATGTTGTGTTGGATCTGCCTGAGGAGAAGGAGGCAGCCATGAGAAGACCCAGGAGAAGAGCATTCTAGACAAAAGGCCCAGCAAGTGCAAAGGGCCTGAGGTGGAAAGGGACTTGGTGTGCCTATGGCCAGAAAGATGGCCACTGTGGCTGAATCTCCAAGGCCAAGATGAGGCAGGTCCAGCTGGTTCTGGCTGGCTGTGGTGAGGAGTTTGGATTTCAAGTACATTGGGGAGTTTGATGCTGAGGAGTGACAGCATCTAATTCACATTTTAATAAGATGTCTTTGGCTGCAGAAGACTATTGGCTGGAGTCAGGGGAGCATCTAGGAGTAGTTCCTCAGAGCTCTGAGTTTTTATTTTTTAGAGATTTATTTATTATTTGAGAGAGACAGCTGGAGGGGAGAGAGAGAGAGAGAGAGAACCTCAAGCAGGCTCCGTGCTGAGTGCAGAGCAATGCGGGGCTTGATCTCACCATCAGCCAAAACAAAGAGTTGGACTCTTAATGGACTGCACCACCCAGACGCCCCAGGGATCTGGGTTCTAATGTACCCTATTGAGTGACTTTGATAATGGGGCTGTTCCTTATCACTGGGCCTCAGTTTCCTTACCTACATAACAGAGCAAGGCCTCAGAGGTCAAGAGAAACACAGTCCTTACTTTCTTTGAGGCATGTCAGAAAACAAAAACATTTCAGAGTTACAAAAACTGTTGGATAACATATATGTTTACATAAATTCAACAAATTAATGCTTTTAGCACTGGAAGTTGCAACGCAGTGTGATTGGACGATGCACAAGATGATTGCCAGGTTTATAAAAACAGCTCCTGGCGTTTCCAGCAGCGAGGGCTGGCCATCAGGCCCAAGTCTGAGGCTCTGTGATCAGCGTGTCCTTTCAATGCTGTCAGCTTAACTGGGCTCCTGGGTGACTTCACACGGCAGCGAAAACATCAGAATTCTGCATTTGGATCCCTCATCCCCTGCATGTACAACCTGGGCCAGAAGGCCCCCAACCCCCTCTGATAGGCCCCACTTGACCGGCCTGGTTTCTGGTTCTTCTGGGGATGGTGGGGTGAGGGACAGGGTGTCGGGCCAGCGGGGAATCCAGCCATCCTCAGTCCACTGAGAGCCCTCGGCAGCCCTCCTGTGTGGGAACTGGCAACCTGCTATCCTGGAGGATGTGGAAGGAGGCTGGGAGGGAGGGGGGCCAGGGGCATGTCCCCCATATCCTCCCCTTCCCCAGCCTGTAGCCCACCTTCAGCTGGGGAGTTGAGCTTCTACTCTATGGAAAGAGGATTGAACTTAATTGCTCTGCTGACAAAAAAGCCACATTTCAAGATTGCTCTTGGCTTCTGCAGCCTGTGGAGAATGGCCAGTGATTGCTCTAATAGAGGGGCGGGGAAAGGAAAACTGGCTGCCTGGGGACGAGGCCTGGGGCTCTCTACGTCCTTATTGCCCTCCTTGGTGGCTGCCCACTCTGAAGGGGCTCTTTAGAGACGGGAGTTCTTGTCCTGGTTCTGCTTCTGAATGTCTATGTGAGTTCCCTCCTAGGGGCCCCGATTTTCCCATTCAGAAATTGGGGGCAGGTGGAGGTGGTGGCGATGAGTCAGGGCATGGAGGCACAGGAAAGCTCACCCCTGGAGTCTGACTGCCTGGGTACAAAGTGTGGCTCCTCTGATCACTGCAGGTGTGACTCAGAGCCAGGTACTTAGCTTCTCTGAACCTCTCTTTCCTCCTCTGTGAAGCCAGAATGTGATAGCACCTCCCTCAAAAGGGTCGTTGTGAGACCTTGAGATGGATATATGGGTGCTCTGCACTGTGTCTGGCACATGGTAAATTTTCTACGGGCTCCCTTTGTATTGTTTTTGTTTTTGTAAATTAGGGCATTAACTATGAAACTGTGAGAAAAGCACCAGAAGGGAAATTGAGAAGTGCATAAAATGGGGGCAGTGGTGCTCACAGCATAGGGTCGTTGGGAGGACCGAAGAGGGTCACGAGTAGGATTGCTCCCAGCAGCCTCAGAGTCGGAGACCATGGGGTCAGATCCTGAACAAGGCCTCTCTCTCCGGGGGCTTGGACAAAAGTCCTGGAAAGCAGGTGTGGGAGCTCTGGGTAAGCCCCGATGCGGCCACATACAGATTGTACCCTGCAGATTCTTTGGGGCTCTCAGTGTCCCTGGTCTGGAGTACTCTGTAAGGGACGTGGCCTCTGTGAGTTAATACAATTCCTCTCCTGTAGAGAAAATATGCACTCCGCTAGAAAGGTTCATCATTCAATGATTTGTTCTTTAATTCAATTATTTCTTGAGTACCTACTATGTGTCAGGCATTTGGGAAGATGCCAGGGGTATAGAAGAGACCAAATTCTTGCCCCTAAGGGTAAAGATACCCATGAGACAAAGTAGCATGTGTTGTCCAGGGGCCCTGAGAGCACAGAGGAGGGGCCCTTACCACCCTGGCAGTTCGGACAGGCTGCCAGGAGAGGGTATATTAGAATAGGTAGGAGTGAGTGAGTGATGGCCAGTGAAGGACAGGTGGGAGGTTGAGAGGGAAAGTTCTAAGCCGAGAGAACCACATGGGTGAAGGCCCCCAAGCCCAAGCGAGAGGGCTGAGGGGGTGGGTCTGGAGAAGTGCCATTTAGCAGTTCAGTCTGGCTGGAGTGCCCTGTGAGGGAAAGGGCTGGAGGCGGGGGCCACAGGAATCTGCCCTGAGGGGGTGTTCCAGGCTCTGTGGATGGGGCTCAGGGAGGCACCTCACTTGAGAGCCCTGGAAACCAAGGCCTGGAGAGGGGAAGGGACTTCTGAGGCACTGCAACCCTGCTCCCCATCATTCGGGGCCTCTGCTGCATCCTATTGCCTTCCTGGAGAACCCAGGGGCCTGGCCAGAAAGGCGAGCTTACCCAGATGGGGTCCGGGGCTGCCCTGGGGTGTACAGATCATAAGGGACCATGAAGAGGCAGGGTCAGAGTGGGTAAAGTTTCCTCCCTCACCTGGGAGGAAACTTTACCCACTGGGCATCTTACTTCACCTGGGCATCTGTATTTCAGACCATCAGAAGCTGGAGCGCGAAGCTCGCATCTGCCGCCTGCTGAAACACCCCAACATAGGTGAGCTGTGGGGGACGAGTGGGGGGTGTGGGTAGAGCCTGGCCCTGTGCCCTGCCTGAGCTGGTGGGCGTTTGGGGCTAGGAGGGCAGCTGCTCTCTTCTCTGGGGATGGTGGCAGGAGTGATGGGAAAGGGGGTGCCTTTAATGGTCTCCACATTTCTCAGAGACCAGCTTGGTGGGGGGGGTGGTGAAGAAGGGGCCCTTCCTCCTAGCCCACGCTGCCAGCAGCCTCCTTCAGAAAAGCTGTTTCAGGAAAACTCTTGAAGCTCCGAGAGAGACGAAAATAGGCCAGGCTTGGCCTTGACCATAGTGGCCTACTCCCCAAACCTACCCCAAGCCGAGTCAGCCTGGCACTGTGGCCTGCCCACCTACCTAGACCAGCGGCCTGCTTGCCCCCTGCCCCCAGTGGCAGGCTCCAAGGTGGCCCCTGCCCCAGGGGTAGAGTGAGCACAGCCCACAGGGGAGAGGCCGGGCCTTGACCATGCATCACTGCCTGCCTCCCTGCCTCTCCCATGCATGACTGGGGGGTCTGCATCCCTGCCCATCAAGGTTCTGCATTGAGGCAGAGTGGCTGGAGGGGGTGGGGTGGGGACGGGAGGAAGAATAGAGTCTAGATATAGCTCTGTCGGGGAATGGCTGTGTGACCTTGGGTAGGAGCCCTGCCCTCTCTGAGCCACTTTCCCCCATCTTCACGAGGAGATGCCTTCTGCATAATCTGGGGGATCTTGTTAAAAGGTAGATCTGGTTCAGTGGGTTTGGGTGGGGCCCAAGATTTCACACGTCTGACACGCTTCAAGGTGATGCTAGCGCTGCTAGTTCACAGACCATGTTTTGAGGAGCAAGGCCTAGGTGTTCTCTAAGGAATATTCCAACTCTGACAGCCACCACGCCTTTGCCCTTGGGAAGGAGGCATCTCTGTGCCCAGAGCCCCAAGGGTTAACTCTCCTGCTGGAGAGAAGCATCTCCATCTGCTATTTATACCCAAAAGGCACCTCCCCTTCCCTGTGCCCAGGGAGGGGAACAGAACTGTGCAAACAGCAGCCAGAGGCTCCAGGGCCAGAATCAGAGGAGGGGCAGCAAGGCGGCTGCTGGGGAGCAGCCCTGGCTGGACCCCGATCCCTGACCGGCTTTGCAGACTCACTGTTTGGCCCTGGGCAGCTCCTGTCCTGCTCGGGGCCTCCACCTGCCCAGCTGTGTGATGGAAGGCGTTGTGAGGGATCTCGACTACCAAGTTCCATGGTTCTTAGAAAGGCTGTCAGCCCCAGAGGAAGGAGGCGGGGAGGGTGTGTGTGTAAGTGTGTGTGTTGCTGCACATTGCAGCTGACTCAGGTCAATGCTGCCTCCTTCTCCCTCTCACCGCCCCACCCCCGCTATACATGGGGAGCGGTCCCTTATGGGCTCTGGGGGTGACACACTGCGGCTCAAATCCTAGGTTTGTGGCCTAATTGCTGTGTGACCCCGGACATGTTGCTGAGTCACTCTGAAGCTCAGTTTTCTCATCTGGAGAATGGCAATGGTACTCGCCTCATAGGGTTGTGATTAGTTAGAGCACAGCACTGTGACAGTCCCGAGGTAAATGCTCTATCGTCATGAAGCTGTTCCTCTTTTTCCTTAGTCTACACCTTTCCACAAAACAACCTTACCTGAAAATGTAATCTTCATACGATTCTCATTCTTCTGAGTCACCAGTTTGGGGTGTGGTATTTAACATGGTGGTTGAGGGAATGGGTTTGCACCTGGGGCCCATGCCAGCTCTGCTGTTCACCAGGTGTTTGAGCGTGCACAGGCTCATGAGGGTAATCATGGTAGGCAGCCACCCTCTACAGCTGTTGGGCAGGTTAAATGAGAAATTGCAAGGAAAGCACTTAGCACAAGCCTGGCCCGTGGTAAAGTCTCAGGAATGGCAGCTACCCGCCTTACCGACGTCACCATCATTGAGGCCTTCACTCCTTCCTTCACCTATGGCAAGGGCATCTGGGGCCCCACCACATGCCGAGGTCTCTGCTGGGGGCTGAGGATGAGCAGGGGCGGGGTGGGGGTGGCTGTGGGGTGGCTGATGCACAGAGAAGTATAGAGCAGAGCTGAGCCCCAGACCAGGAAGATCTGGGGATGAACCCCAAAGCTATCACAGGGCTGAAAGGGCCCAGGAGGGTGCTGCTTCCCAAGGCTCTAAGCATCCCACTTCTAAGTAGATTATAATCTGCCCGAAGAAGGGCAAAGAGGTACAGCTGTGGACACAGAATCCAAGAGGCAAGTCTGTGCCAGGAGGAGCCAGACTGAGTCCTAGTCAGCCTGCTTGGTGACCCTAGCCAGGCTTCCTGGCCGCTGCCCAGCCCCAAGTGGACCAGGTCAGGGAGGCCCTGGCTCAGCACAGGAGGGTCCACCTGTACTGTGCACATGGGACAGGGGCAGTGTCCCACACTCCATACCATCACCACCTGCTGATAGGACCGATTCTGAAGACCACCCCGGGGAACAGGGGATAACCTGAGAGTTTAGCAGGTGATGTGGGGTGGGCACGTGAAGTGAGGCTGGTCGGTGATGAAGATGACAGTGTCGCCATTTGTCAAGTTCTTCCTGGTGCCAGGCACTGTGTTGAGGGCTTTACGAGCATCATCCATTAACCCTCCCCCCACCCCCACCCCCCACACACGAAGCAGGCCAGTGGTGTTACCACCCTAGGTAGGAAAGGAGGCTCAGAGAGGCTATCTAATTTGCCCAAAGTTACACAGCTTATAAGAGGCAGAGCTGGAGGTGAGTCCTGCAGGAGTGACTCCAGAGCCCAGGTTCCCAGCCACTCCATTTAGCTTCCCAAGTGGACATCAGGAATGTGCTGTCAGGAGGCAGTGGATACAATAACAAGCATTACCCTTCAATTTCCAAGAAAAAACTCATCACTGTTGGAAATATGAAAGGAATGTCAGAAATTCGTGAGCCCAGCTATACACATGAAAACTAGGTTACAGATTTGTTGGATCTATGGCAATATTTTTAAAAAGTCAAAAACGGGCAGCATAGCTCAATGACCACAGGCATGTCAATCTCTGCGAGGTGGTGAGACCCTTTCATACCCTGTGGTGGCTCTTGAATCTTTCTTTTCCTCTTCGGCTTTGGACTGAGTTCTTTCTCAGGGTAGCCTTCACTGATGGGAGGGGAGGTTTTATGTGTCTTGTCTCTTGGGTTCTGGGCTGTGATGGTGTCACCTCTCAGCGACTAAAGCTCACCCCAGTGCCCTTATGCAGGTGGGGCTGGAATCCAGCCTGTGTTCCCCTTGCTTGGATGCTTAGAGGGGCAGCCTTTTTTTTTTTTTTTAAGATTTATGTATTTATTTGAGGGGAGGAAGGGCAGAGGGAGAGAGAGGAAATCCTGAAGCAGACTCCCCATTGTGTGTGGAGCCTGACACTGGGCTTGATCTCAGGACCCAGAGATCATGACCTGAGCTAAAATCAAGAGTCAGATGCTTAATTGACTGAGCCACCAGGCAGAGGGGCAGCCTTTTGAATCAGCATAAAAATACCATCTGAGTGAGAGCACCAAAGGACCCTCTCCCCAGTTTTGTCCATTTCCACGAACCCTGAGAACCTTCTCTAAAGGAGCTGAGGCTTCTGGCCAGAGGGTGGATCAAGGACCCTAGTCTTGTTGGAGCTCTTCTCAAATGGCTCTTGACCCGGTTCTAAAAGCCCATTCTGAGATGATTCTGGTCACAGCTTGGCTTCTTGGAGCTTCTCACACTCAGGAAAGAGATGTTAAAAACATACATGCCTGCCTACAACAGAGTAGACAGTAAGGAGTCCACTCCCCAAGGAAAGGGTCTTTTTTATTTTTTTATTTTTTTGAAGTTTGGGCAGTAGCCACAGAACTTTTTTTTTTTTTTAAGATTTTATGTATTTATTCATGAGAGACATAGAGAGGGAGGTAGAGACATAGGCAGAGGGAGAAGCAGGCTCCCTGCGGGGAACCTGACGTGGGACTTGATCTCAGGACCCCGGGATCACAACCTGAGCCTAAGGCAGACAGTCAAGTACCGAGCTGCCCAGGTACCTCAAGGAAAGGGTCTTTTTAAAAACTTCATCTTGATAGACTAATAATGCAAGTTTATTGTAGATAAGTGAGAAGACAATTTTTTTTTGAGAAGACAATTTTTAAAGTATCTTCTATAACCTTGCCGCTTAGAGCTAATATTGTATGATACATATTTCCATAGGATATATGATATCTGTGCTTTCTCAAGTGTTTCTATACATGTTGTCTCAGGTCAGGTTTTTTAGAAGCAGAGCCTAAGGCAGGGATTCAGGTGCTTTTGATCTAGTGAGGCTGTGCTTCCAGGGGAGACCTGCAAGGGATGGAGTAAAGCAGGATAGAAAAAGGGAAGGAATTGACCAAGGATGTGGCCTGAGGTCAAGTCTAACTTTGACCTGATTTCAGGTGTGTATACAGGGTGCAGTGGGGAAGCCTCTGGAACATATCCGGTTAAGGGGTTGTCCCTCCTTAAGGCAAGGAGATTGGCCCTTTGCACTGACCCTGCCTCCCCATGTCAGTCAGTCATTGGCCGAAGGCTGCAGATAACCTTGTACACTAGGTGGCTCCAGCCACAAGGGGCAATTCTCCAGCGAAGGGGGGTAATTGTGAGCGGTTAGCAGCCAGCTCTCCCAGCAGCTGCAGGATGGCTGTACCCTCTTACAGGAGGGAACCTGGCCAGGGTACCAATACAGGGTTGCCAGATTCGGCACACAGAATATACAGGATGCTCATTTCAAAACACACACATATACAGGTCAAAAACCAAGCCTACTTTTGCTCTGAAATGCATTAAAAAATTGAAATAGATTAATAGATAGAGGAAATGGTTACAAATGTAGTAAAACAAGTATAAGAGAAGATTAATGATAGAAGCTAAGTGGTGGGTACATGGGTGTTCACTTGAGTGGAAGCTTGAAATTTTTTATATTAAAGTGTTGATTAAAAAATTAAAGAAGATTATATATTATGTTCTCTTATGGAACCTGCTTTTTAGTTTTGCTTTACAATATATTTCAGAAAAACAAACAAACAAACAAACAAATAAACCCATACATATAATATATTTCAAATAGGGGCACCTGGCTGGCTCAGTTGGTAGAGCACGTGACTCTTGATCTCGGGGTCATAAGTTCCAGCCCCACATTGAGTGTAGAGCTTACTTAAGAATAAAATAAAATATATTTAAAACATCTTTTGGGGGCAGCCCTTAAATATATAAATCTTAAAGAAAATTGTGGGGCACCTGAGCATCTGCCTTTGGCCCAGGGCGTGATCCCAGGGCCCTGGAATCGAGTCCTGCATCAGGTTCCCCGCAGGGAGCCTGCTTCTCCCTCTGCCTATGTCTCTGCTTCTCTCTCTGGGTCTCATGAATAAATAAATAAAATCTTTAAAATGTAAAAAATTTAAAAATTTGTCTTGCCATCCTTCTCCATCTCTGGCCACATTCTCTCCTCTCCCGTAGTAGATATCTACTCTGGCGTGTTTGATACCTGCTTCTCCAAACTTTATGTGCAGATAGGAGAGCCATGAACCATTGAGGGGACTCAATACTGAGTCAGAAATGCATGCACATGGCAAGATTTCAGATGGCACCAGGGCTCACAGTGAAAACATAGTCTCACCAACCCCCCACCTCTACTCTCCCGATTCCCCTCCCCAAGGTACCTCAATGCCCACTTTTTTGTATCCTTCCAGAGAAGCTTATGACATAAACAAGCTTAAACACAACTTTTTTTTTTAAAGTACTACGCATGCTGTTTTGTACTTTGTTTTTTTTTTTTTTTTACCAAATAACATAATTCAGAGATGATTTTGAACCGGGAGATACGTAACTGCTGTGTTGTTTTAACAGCTGCGTAATCTTCTGCTGTGCAACGTATCCTAATTCTCTGAGCACGCACCCCGCTCTGTGGACATTTTTAGGCTGTGGCTCAGGAAAGGATGTGAAGCAGTCCCAGGAGAAAATGCAGTTGGCTGGCAGGGTCCAGCCCCCCAGAATCAGCCCCCCGGCCTTGGGCCCTTCCTTCCAGAATCTCAGGGGGTAATTTGGGGAGCTCTGTTCTTGGTAAATGAGGTATGAAGAGGTGACAGCTTCTCAGCACGCCTAACTCAGGGACCGCTGTCCCCTCACCTCCACGGGCTAGCTTATCTCACACCTGGATGCACAGCAGGGTTCTTCCCTCAGGCCGGCACTGGGTGGACACCGACTGTGTGCCTCATGGAATTCTCACAATGAGTCTGCAGGTCCGGGAGTTTCATTCTCATTGTCCAGGGAAGAAATGAGAGGCTCAGAAAGGTACAGCAACTTGCCTGAAGTCACCCAGCTAGCAAGTGGCAGAGACCCCAGCCACAGGTTATTGCCATGATGCCAGCCTGCCCAGCAAGGAGGCTGAGGGTTGGAGGAAGGAAGAGGCCAGACTTTGACCAAAGCAGGGAGGGGTCTTTCATCTTAAAACCTGGGCCTCCTCTGATGATGCCCAAGGTCAGTGAGCCATCGTTCACCTGGCGTTTGTCAAAGTGCCTGTCCTCTAGCCTGTGCTCAGTGACTGGGAAATTGGAATGTTGGCCGTTGGAGGGGTGAGGTGAGAGGGCAGGAGCGGGCGGGAAGCCAGCTTCTGGAGGTTAACTGGCTGCCTGGGCCCCTCCCACAGTCCGGCTTCACGACAGCATCTCTGAGGAGGGACATCATTACCTGATCTTCGACCTGTGAGTTTGGGCCCACCCTGGGATGTACGAGGGCACTAGGGGCAGCCTGAGCAGGGATGACCTAGCTGGGTCCCTTGGCCTGATTCCCAAATGCCCCCCCAGCTGGGCTGAATTCCCTCCTCTGAGACAGAAGGTTCCCGAATGTGGTAGGCCTGCCACCCAAACAGTGCAGGTGGGTCTCCCTGAAACGCCAACACACACTTGTTACTTCCTTGTCACATCATTTTGTTTCTATTTGTGGCCAGTGGTACTGGCTTTCCATGTCTAGTGGCAAGATACAGTTTCCTTTTGGAGTAAATTTAAAGTTTTGAAAGCCAGTCAACTGAATGAAAAACAATGAAATGATAGGTTCTTGGGTTGGCAGAGAAACTCAGTGAAGACACTGGTCCCATCTGCAAAAAAAAAAAAAAAAAAAAAAAACAGTTAATAGTGGGGAAGGCTCTGCATGTGTGGGTATATGGGAAATCTCCATGCCTTCTGCTCAGTTTTGCTGTGTGCCTAAAGATACTCTAAAAAATAAATTTTATTAAACACAGCAACAAAAATCCCAGTGCCTGGGCTTCCAGGAGCCTAAGGAACCTAAGCGTCCCAGCCCCTGTCCTAACCCCAGCCTGGACCCAGTGGGAGAGCAGAGCAAGTGGTGGGAGGGAAGTCAGTGGAAGGGTCAGCTTGGAGTCAGGAAGAGGTTTGTAGCAGGAGGCCCCTGCCAGGGTCCCTGGGGTTCCTCCCTTTGGTCTGAGGTTCCGAGGTCCCTGGGTACCCCCACCCCTTAGCGTCCTGGAGACTCTTCCAGAAGAGGCAATACGTGGAGCCTCTGTGGGAGGGTGACTCTGTGCCTATCTCCCCAGGGTTACTGGCGGGGAGCTGTTTGAGGACATCGTGGCCCGGGAGTATTACAGTGAGGCTGATGCCAGGTGAGTGCCAGGTGCGGCCTGGCAATGGTGGCAGGGGGGCGGGGTGTCTCCCTTACTGGCTTCCCAGGTTCCCGGGATATGCCTGCCTTCACGCGGGGACCCTTCCCTCTCTGTCCCCAGCCACTGTATCCAGCAGATCCTGGAGGCCGTGTTGCACTGCCATCAGATGGGTGTGGTGCACCGGGACCTGAAGGTGAGTGACCCATCCTGGGGTGCGGCTCACCCAGGAGCCTGCCCCTCTGCCTCCTGCCCTGCCCTCCACCTGTGAAGCCAGGGGTCTTTAAGTCCCCTGAGTCGGGTGGGCAGGAAATATCTACCCCACTGTTTAGATGAGGGTGCAGGGAGGAGTATCTAGGCATGGGATCCAGTCTCCTGACTCCCAGGCCCATGTGCTTTGGCCAGACCAGGGAAGATGTAGTTCGGCTGCCAAGGCCAGCTACGGCAGGGTCCAGGGCCCAGCTAGGCCACTCTCTGGTGGCAGGGCCTCAGCATCCTTACAGTGGGGTTGCCATAGCAACGTCTGCTTGGGGTTGCCAGGATGTCAAAGGAGACAGCACAGCCTGGTGCACAGAGGCACTGTGATTCTTGTTTCTGGGTCTCTGGCAGGTGGGGGGAGAAGAAAAACAGGCCTTGGGGCCCTCAGGGTTCTTCCTCTTCCCACCCAAAGGAGAAGAAGGACAGGCCTAAGCAGATGTGTGACCGAGGATTGGCCTTGCCTGGAGTCAGCACGGACTCCTAGCTCTTCTTGGCTGAGCCTCAAGGCATTGAGGCTGGTAGCTCACAAATTACCCCCAATTTTCAGAGCAGGAAACAGAGGCCTAAAGAGCCTAAGGGACTTGCCCAAGAATATGCAGTTCAATTGTGCCTAAGCTAGGAATGGAGCCCCGGCCTTCTGAGCCCAGATCCTGTTCCTTGGGTGGCCACACAAATCAAGCCTCCAGCCCAGAGCAGCCCCAGAGCCACTTGGGCAGCTTTGTTGGACCTCCTAAGTCTTCTGCAGGCTGTACCTCCATCCCCACCCTGGATGGGACCTCCAGGCCCTCCTCAGCCTGGACACCCTCTCTGGACACTCCCCCTGGGCATCCTTCAGAAGGTCCAGGTCTATCTCTGGGAAGCAGTGCTCTGCCCAGAACCCCTACCCACCTCTGACTGTCACAGGGGAGCTCCCTAGGGCTCAGTCTAGACCTGGAGGCAAGTGTACCCTCCAAGAGGGTCCCGGCCAGATGGCAGGGCAGTTCTCCCAGAGGGCCTGTTCCCATTATAGCTACAGCCCCTGCATGGGAGGAGGAAGGAGGAGAGGCAGCACAAATTTAGGCCACTCTGGATAGATTAATTAGTGGCATATTCATCAAATCAGGACAGGGCGGCTACCAAGACCCAGCACACTTTGGGAACGCAGTCCCCAGAGGATAAAAGAGGCCTTCATGACAGGCAGATGGAGCTATATTTGTTTGGGTCCTGCCTAGCTTTGGGCAGTGAGAGGTCAGATGTGGGGCCCCCCTCAGAAGTCCCAGTGGGAAGGGGGGGTCAGAGGAAATCAGCTGTCTCCAGGGACTCAGAACCCATGCTCCCACCCCACCCCAAGCCGTGCTAATGCTCATGGAGCATGTGGTGTGGGCCACTGCCAAGTGCCCTACGTGGATTATCATGACTAATCCATGTGCCACCCCATGAGGTGGGCTTTATGCACTTTTCTGAGAGGAATCTAAAGCTCGGAGAAGTGAAATGGTTTTCCCAAGTTCCATAGCATGGAAGTGGCGGAGCCAGGTCATAGGCTAGGACTACCCAGCTGCAGAATTCACCTCGACTCCCCTCTGGCCTGTGCAGGGGGATTTCCTGTTCTCCACACCCAGCAGAAGACAGCTGTCTTCCAGTCCCCAGAGGCCAGGTGGCACATATGGGGCCCCCATCTCTCAGCCCGGAATGGTTAAGAACATGGCTCCAGAGCCAGACTTGGCCTTGATTCTGGCTCCGTGCCTTATCAGCTGTGTGATCTTGGTCAAGTCACTTAACTTTTGGGGGCCTTAGTTTCCTCATTTTTTTTTAAGATTTTATTTATTTATTCATGAGAGACACAGAGAGAGGGAGGCAGAGACATAGGCAAGAGGGAGAAGCAGGCTCCATGCAGGGAGCCCGACGTGGGACTCGATCCCGGGTCTCCAGGATCACACCCTGGGCTGAAGGCGGCGCTAAACCGCTGAGCCACCCAGGCTGCCCTAGTTTCCTCATCTTTAAACGTATGACAAATACTTATTAAGTGCCTGCTATGAGCTGCCCCCCGCCTTAGGTGCTGGTGATAGTGGCTGACAGACAGATAAGGAGCTCACTGTCTATAGAGGTGACAGTCAATAAACAAGCACATAGACACATGGGGAAAAACTTACAAATTGTGATATCTGTGACCATAACCACCAGTCACTAAGACAGAGGATACCTGGGGGCTCCTCCTTTAGTCATGGAAGGATTCTTTGAGGGGGTGACATGAAGGTAGGAGCAGATGAAGAGAATGGGCCAGCTTTGTGAAACTCAGAGAAGGAGCAGATCAAACAGGAGAAACAGGAAGTACAAAGGCCCTGAGATGGGAGCAAGCATGACAGTTTCAGGGAATGCAGGAGGCCACTGTGGAAAACGGGAATAATAATGCCTATCCCAGATGTTGTTGAGGTGATAAGTGAGGTGATATATGCAAACTACTCAACCTCGTGGCTGGCACACAGTAGCGGCACAATAAATGTCACTCCTTTTTCCTTATTGCGGTGTGGCTCCCCCCACCCCAGTTCCCTGCCGTTGCATCAGCCTCAGCCCCAAACCCTGAGTAGAGGCGAAGGAGGGGATGGGTGGTAGAGAAAGGGTTGTCCTGTTGCAGGTTGTCCTGCATGCCCTAGGGTGTTCCCCTCTCTGGGGGCCGAAGCTCAGGGTCCTGTGGCTGGGACAGGAGGTGGGGTCAGGGCCCACTGCTCCTCCTCCTGTAGGCTCAGGGCCCCAGAGGTGAGGCTCTGAATCTGCTCACTGTCCTCTGGCTCTTTCTTCCCTGATTTCCCTCTTTTCTCTGGTCCTGGGAAGCCGGAGAATCTGTTGTTGGCCTCCAAACTCAAGGGCGCAGCGGTGAAGCTGGCGGACTTTGGCCTGGCCATAGAGGTAGAAGGGGAGCAGCAGGCATGGTTCGGTGAGTGGGGGCAGGGGACGGCAGGGGTGTCAGGGACCAGCCTTGTGTTGACGCTTTGAGCTCTAGGAGCCCCCCTGCCCCAGCAGGGACAGGCAGGAGATGACTGTTGCATGAGCCAGGGCTCAGGGAGCAGAGGTCTCACCGCACTTAGCCTCTGGTCGGTGGGTGTTGCCCATCCTATCTCCATGGGGGTCAGGGGCAGGGATGCGGTTACCATCAAAACAGTACACGGCTTCTCCGCATGCGCACACGCCACCAGTGTTGGCTGGGGGCTTCCATGGGTTCCCCTAACGGCCTGGGTGCCGTGCCAGAGCCAATGGTCTTGACTTTGCAAACAAGGAACACGAGGCTAAGAAACTTGGAAGAGTTCATGGGAAGTTAAAAGCGGCAGAGCCAGCCTTTAAGCTCAGAAGAGCCAGCGTACTCTGAGATTTTGACATAATTGAGTTCTTTTCAAAAAGGAAAACTTTTTGGGGGGTGCTACTGATCAGTGGTTTAGAGCCAGAGCTCTGGGTTCAAGTTCTGACTCTGCCACTCAGGAGGTGTGTGACTTGGGGGCGAGTCATTTCACCTTGCTGAGGCTTCGTGGCTCATCTGTAAAATGGGGGTGATAACCGTGGGTCCTCAGGGCTGTGTGAGGAGTAAATGAGACCAGGTGTGGAATGCTCAGTCCGATGCTGAGCACACACACAATAAAGAGTGCCTGTTCTTATGATTACTTGTTAAAGTACTTTGGGTGCCCGTTTATTTCAAGTGATCCTCGAAACACTGCTGGGAGGTAGTAAAAGGAGGAATCCTTAATCTCTCATTTGACAGATGAGGGAACTGAAGCCTTGAGGGAAAAGAGGCCTCCCCAGGGGACATAGGGCAAAACCAGAGTTAGGGGCAGGCCTCCTGCTAGCCCAGGCCCAGCTCCTAGAAGGGTAGGGCGCGGGCAAGGGTTCTGCTCAGTCTTTCCGGGCATGGCAAGGACATTTTGTCTAGAGTGGCACCAGCACTCGGTAGTGGCTGCGGGAGAGCTGCTAGAAGTGTATGATGCTGAGTCAGGACACCACGGGAAGGATTCTGGGATTAATCCATGACTTCTGCCATAGGCTCTGGAGTGGGGGTGGTGACAGGTGCACTGTGTATTTGTCCACCCTGGTCTAGAGGCTTTGCTGCCTCGCCAGGCCAGAGCTTCCTGCCTCTGACCCACTCTGGGGGGCGGGGAGTGTTTTCCCCATCTCCAGGGCAACCCCATCCCTCTTCCAGCAGGATCTTGCTCTAGGTTGCTTACATGCCAACCTCTGTGTGTGTGTCTGCCTGTCTGTGTGTCTGGGGAGCAGGGTTCGCAGGGACGCCGGGATACCTCTCCCCAGAAGTGCTGCGGAAGGACCCATATGGGAAACCCGTGGATCTGTGGGCCTGTGGTGAGTCCATCCCAAAGCCCTCTCACCACCCTGGGTGCTTGCCCCTCGGGTGCCCTCTCCTTTCCCATTCTTCCTCTCTTCGTCGCTCCTCCTCACAGAAGGGTGAGGCTTCTCCTGGTCCTTTCCCCAGGGGTCATCCTCTACATTCTGCTGGTTGGGTATCCCCCATTCTGGGATGAAGACCAGCACCGCCTGTACCAGCAGATCAAAGCTGGCGCCTATGATGTGAGTGTCCCTCCTCTCTCTGGCCTCCCTGTGGTCCCTTGTGTCCCTTCTGGTGAAAGCCAATACCAGGGAGGTCAGAGACCTAAGCTGTCTCCCTCCTGCCCTCCCAACCCACTTAGGCCCCCTGCCACCCTTTAGTTGTAGGGTGGGTGGAGTTTGAGGGGTGACGGCACACGACCCCACCTCATGGTTGGGCCTTGGTGTGATGGCATTTAGCCTGGGGCCCCAAAGGGCAGAAGCATCACCAAAGTGGGGTGAGCGGTAGAAGGTAGGCCCCAGAAGCCAGACCCCCTCCCTCCCTCTCTCCCTCCCTCTCTCTCTCACACACACAAATAATAATGCACATACAAATAATAATAGCTAACACAGCACTCTTCTAAATGCTTTCTACATTATCAGCGCTAATCCTCATACCCAGCTATGACATAAATAAGATTATTATCCCCCATTTTACAGAAAGGGAAGCCGAGGCACAGACAGGTTAAATAACTGCCTGCACCGCATAGCTAAGAAATGGTAGAGCTGGGATTTGAACCCAGGCAGTTCGGCTCTAGTGTCTGTGTTTCTAATGACTGAGCTATGCTGATTTTCAATAAGGCTGATTCTATCAAGCCATGTGCTATGTGTTTTATATCATATTGAACCCTCATATCTTTAGGGACAGCTTGAGGGTCACATGTCTTGTCCAAAATCACACAGCCCAGGAGGCAGAGCCAGGACTTGGGCCAAGCCTTATTTTTTGTTTTTAAGATTTTATTTATTTATTCATGAGACACACACACACACACACACACACAGAGAGAGAGAGAGAGAGAGAGAGAGAGAGGCAGAGACCCAGGCAGAGGGAGAAGCAGACTCCATGCAGGGAGCCGACGTGGGACTCGATCCCAGGTCTCTAGGATCATGCCCTGGGTCGAAGGCAACGCTAAACCACTGAGCCACCAGGCTGCTCATGGGACAAGCTTTCTGACTCTGAAGTCTGGCCTATAACCACTGGCCTACTGCTCCCCAGATAAGGCACAGCCTCAGGAAAACAGAGGAAGGCCTCCTTCCCCTCTGGCCGCTGCTCTGATTTGTCCTGGGGGCAAAGGACCCTGACCCTCCTCTGGTTCCAGAGGGGCCCCTGCATTAAGGATCCCAACTCCTCCTGGTTTTGGATGCCCAGTGGATGGACAGTAGGACCCCTGCCTGCTCCCCTGCCAGTCAGGGGCTGGGGGATCGCAGGGGTGGCCTGGGGTAGGCTGGGCAAACCTGGCCCCTCTGCCCCTTCCAGTTCCCATCACCAGAATGGGACACCGTCACCCCGGAAGCCAAGGATCTGATCAATAAGATGCTGACCATCAACCCATCCAAACGCATCACGGCCGCTGAGGCCCTCAAGCACCCCTGGATCTCGGTGAGCCTTCCTCGGCAGGGCCCTACCAGGAGCGCCTCCAGATTCCAGGGTCCAGACCTCCATGGAATCCTGGCCTTGCCCCTGGCCCCTCAGGCCCAGCATAGGGTCAAGGTGGCTTAATCCAGAGATGCTACCTTGCTCTGGTTCTCAAGGGGAAGTGGGAGGACATTGGAGGCCTTCTGTGTTGGCATCCTGACTGGGGGTGCTCCTGGCATGGAATGTCTGGTGCCAGGGATGCCAAGCACCTGCCGTATTTACAATGTCCCCTAGAACAAAGATTTGTCCCCCCTAAGATGCCAACCACAGCTCCGTAAGACGCCCTGCCGAAGGGCCTTTGGGAGGGCCTGCCTCCCACTCACGCACCTCTCCCCACTTCCTCCAGCACCGGTCCACCGTAGCCTCCTGCATGCACAGACAGGAGACCGTGGACTGCCTGAAGAAGTTCAACGCCAGGAGAAAACTGAAGGTAACAGGTGCTCGCCCTCCGTGGCCCCCGGACATGGCGTAGCTTGGTTGGGTCTCCACAGAGGCCGAGAGACTCACTCACAAGTTCTCTCCTTCCCTGAGTCAACGAGCACTTACTGAGCACCGACTCTCTGGGCTGGGGAGTGAGCAGGTGGAAAGGACAGACAAGGAACCAGGACATTAAGGGGCAGTGGTGAGTGCTGTGATGGGGCACGCCCTGAGGCTGGAGGTGACCACAGCAGGGCCGCGAGCCGGGTCTGGAAGGACCAGGGCAAGCATCCCAGGAAGCCTTGCTGGGCAAGGTGCACTTAGGCGGACGCCCAGAAGGATAAGCAGGCATTAGCCACGTAGAGTCAGAGTGGGCAGATGTTCCACAGAGAGAAAAGCTCATGCAGAAGTCTGGGAGCATGAGCTTGACCCCATAGGGGGCCTCTAAGTGTTTCAGTGTGGCTGGCGAGAGGTTCTAGGGGGTGAGATGGGACTGGGCAGGAGACTGGGAGGTGGGGGGTGGGTAAGAGGTCCTGCTGCCAAGCACTAGAGAGGACAAGCCAAGAGACAGGGACAGGGGTCACCACCCAGAGGAAGCCACAAGGGGACCCAGGTGGGCCAGGAGCTGCCTCTCAAGCAGACTGTATGTGCTCCCAGGGCTGTGGTACCCCCTGGCCTAGACCTCGCCAGGGACCCCATGAGCAGGTAGGAAGAGCAACTGAGGGGGTTCCAGCCTGCTGGAACAGAGAAGCTGTCAGAATGCTGAGTGACAGATCCTGAGGCCCCAGCTCATTGGGAACCTTCTCACCAACTGCTCCCAGGCCTGACATGGTGGCTCCGGAAGCGACATGGGCCAAGGGGGTGGTGGGCAGCATGATGCCAGGAGAACTAAGTCCCACTCCACCTCCCCACGGGGAATGGTCACAGAGCATATTTCAAAATGTCCTAAAATCATGGGCTGTCAGACTCAGAGACTGTCTAAATCAGACAGCACCAGGACCAGGAAGGCCATCCTTGGGCCCCTTGTTGAGACAAGAGGCTTTCTCATGTCAACCGTCCATGGCTGTGAGCCCAGGAGCCCTGGGGAAGATGAACTAGTGGTGAAGTAAGGTACTGAGTGCCTGGGTGGAGGGGGAGGAGGGTGGCCCCAGGAGGGCAGGGTCTATCGTCCTTGGCCTTTAGAAGTCCCCACCAACAGGTGTCTCCGAGCCCTTCTACTACCTCTGGCCAGGTCACTGGAACCTATTAATATCTGCTGCTAGGATGGCCCTGTCCCAGGAGCTGTGCCAGCTCAGGCCTGGCTCACCCCGATTTCCCCAGGGAGGCAGGGATGGTCTCTGGGCCATGGGTTGAGGGCAACTGGATGAGCAGGGCAGAGGGCTTTGGCTTTGTGTCTCAATGCAGCACCTGCCTCCTTCCCCCCTCCCCATTTCTGTCTCTCCTCTTCCCTCCAACTTCCTGTCCCCCACCTTCCCTCCTTATCTTTGCAGGGAGCCATCCTCACCACTATGCTGGCTACCAGGAACTTCTCTGGTAGGTGGTGGGACCTCAGAGTCCCATATATATCCTGCACAGGTCTGTTGGGAGCATCGCCCTGTCGGATATCTATGGGGCCTCAGGCCAGGAGCCTGGGAAGAGTGAGGGATACAGAGGACTTTAAGACTGGGGGCTTGGGTCACCTGCACCCAGAGGCGGCGGGAGCTGAAAGGTCAGCAAGCCAAAGGCCCACGAGGAAGGGTTAGAGGTTGAGTCTGGCTCCCCAGCCTCCCACCAGTGCTGGGATTCTCAGGTTGGGCCAGCCCGAAGAGAAACCTCCCGAATATTGGGGTATAGGTCCAGGGAGGACTGAACCAGGGCCAGGGAGTAGCAATATTCCTGTTTGCTGCTGGTACTGAGCCCTGTACTCAGCAGTCTCCATGCTTTCACCCAGGTGGCCTTTGTGACAGGGCAGTGGGGGCCTGAGAGAGAGGCAGAGCCTGCTTTCAGTACAGCTTTGCACCACCCCAGAGCAAGTGCTCTTAACCAAGATGGGTCATCAGAGAGCCCGGGGTAGCAGCCTTTGGCCTTGGCCAGAGCCGACTGGTTAAGACAGGGAGTACCCAACGACCTGCAGCGTGTAGCCCCAAAGAGAAAAAGGAAGGGATTAGTGTCATGGCTTAGCAAGAAGCTCCCCTTGGCACATTGGAGAGCACCCAGGCCAGCCCCTGCCAGAGGCTTCTCTCTGGGGAGACCGGACAGCTGACAGGGCAGCTGAGCAGATATAGCAAAGCTCACCCGAGGGGCCCTCTGACTGGGGCTGCTGGGCCAGCCAGCTAGGGCTGCTGTGGACATGTGGCCGGTTCCACAGCAAGGGGTCGGTCTGGGAAGCTATGGCTCTGACTTTGCAGGGAGTCTACCTGCCAGATTAACCAGCTGGAAGAATGAGACCCAGAGGCATGAGAACTCTGCAGCTTCAGATTTGGGCTCGCCCCACCGCATTCTCCCCAGACAAGGATCCTACAGTTCCTTCAACTGAAACATGAGCCACCCAGACAGTCAGAATCTTTTTTTAACATCTGAAGTGCCCCTGGAAACTCAGAGCTCCCAAAATGGTGCCCGTGGGTCAGTTTCCATCTCTTGATGGGCTCATGGGGACCAGGGGTGTTTTTAAAACAGCGGCGCTTTTGACAAGAGTCCCCAGCAATTACAAATGAGGAGATTTCACAGAAAAACCCAGTTTTCTGTCTTTTCTTGAAATTCAGAACACGTGACCTCACAGAACCTGCAGTCCTGCAGTCGTGGGCTGGAGCTGAGAGGGCCCCCTTGAAGCTGAGGGGCGACCACTCCCCCTGTTCCACTGCACGCCCCAGCCCGGCCCACGAAGCTCACAGAGGATGGACAGCCATCCCTCTCGGCTTCGGGATCCAGAGGCACCCACCCCCGCATTTACTCTGCAAGAGGGAAACTTGCCTGGAAGGGTCACAGGTGGACTCGTGAGGGGGACTGGGAGGCTGGGCCAGCATGAGCCTGTCCCTCAGAGCCTCTGGGGCATCCAGGTCCCGTGCCTCCCCTCTTCCCAGGCTCACCATCCCCAGGCCACCGGGAGGAGGACTTACAGTGGCTACACATTTACTGAGCGTCTACTGCATACACGTCAAGTGCTGTGCTAAGCGCTTTAGAGATACCCTGTCTCCTTTAACGTAAGGCAATTGTTTGTGGTCTGAAGCAGCCAGAGGCCAGACGCGAGGCAGGGCTGGGCATCCATGCCAATTCCTGGCCGTGGGCGGCCCTCTCCAAGGGCTCTGGCCAGGAGGTAAGGAGGGAGAGAGGAATGACAGAGGCGGGGCCTCCCCAGGGCTGCTCTGCCTTTCCCAGCCACCACGGAGCTGCCAGCCCAGCCGTGGGGCTCTGAAGTCTGAGGGGAGGGAGGCCTCTGGAGGGGATGGGTGCTCTGGCAGGGTGGGCCCCTGAGCGGGGCATCTGCTTCTCCTCACCGGCAAAACAAGGCCCGCAGCTGTCCAGAGTGAGTAGGCAGGGCTGACACATGACCTCGGCAGCAGCGTGGGGCTAAAATTAGAGCGGGGCTGGGGCGGGGAGGGAGAAGCCAGCCCCGGGCCAGGCAGCCAGGCCTCCGGGTTGGCCGCCACCAGCCCGGGCGGTGACCGGGATCCAGAGGGAATCCCCAGGCTGAGACACTGACCCCACGGGGCTGGGACGCACCGGTCACCTCCCGCAACCCATGGGGCCCGAGGGGCACGCTGGGGCTTGCTGAGGAGCGGGGAGCCCAGGCCCACCTAGCGGGCACCCCCAGGCCTCGGCGCCAGGGAGGAAGGAGGAGCAGGAGCAGGAGCAGGAGCAGGAGGAGGAGGAGGAGGAGGCGGCCCGCGGCTCGCTGAGGCGCCCATGCTGCTGCTCCTCACCCTGTGGGCCTCGGTGCCCTGCCTGCTGTTGGTAACCCTCTACTTTTTCTCCTTCGCAGGAGGGAAGAGTGGAGGAAACAAAAAGAATGATGGTGTGAAGGTAAGCCCCCCGGGGGGCCTGGCAGGGCCGGCATCGGCATCGGCATCGGCATCGGCATCGCGTCGGGCGGCAGCGTTTCCGCCCACAGGGCCTGGCTTGCGGGGCTGGGGCGAGGCCCAGGCCTTGCCCACGGTGTTCCGGGCAGATGGGGCAGATGTCGTCCCTCGTGCGGCCCGGGCCATCCCCAGGATTGGCGGGGGCAGGAGGGGGAGGGGGGCGTTAAAGCAGATGGGCGAGGCAGGTGGCCTGGGGATAGGGCGGGCGCCCAGGCAAGGGGCAGGTCTGAAGGAGATCTCTGGTTCTCCGGGATGGGAGGACCGGAAAGTGAGGGTACAATGAAGAGACAGAGCTGATCGTGACCCCTGACCCCGTGCGCACCCCAGTCCAACCCACAAAGCCCACGGAGGAAGGATAGCCACTCCTCTTGGCTTTGGGATTCAGAGACACCCACCCTCCCCTGTCGAGGCCTGCCGGTTCAGTGCCAAGAGTCCCCTCCTCCCCTGACCCAGGCCTGTCCTCCATCCCCACCCCTGATGCCCGAGCTACTTCTTTCCACACCCTGCTGACCCCTCCTTCCCACCTCTCTCTTCTCCTCCCTCTGCTCTCTGGGGCCTGCCCCCCCTCTCTGCACCTCCCTTCTCCCCTGCCACTGGCTTGCCTTGTGGGTTCTCCTCTCTTGAGACCCTGCCTTTTTCTGGGCTCAGAGCCCTGACTGGCCAGGGACTCAGGGCTGGGCTGTGCCCAGGATGCTGGAAGGTGTGGGATGCTGTCCAAACACAGCCACCCAGGTGGGCTGGTGGCTTCATGGCTTCATTGTAGTGCTATTTATGGTCTCAGGCCACTGGCTTTGGTTTAGGGGTTGCATGGAAGGGGGTCTGGGCTGGATGACTGGCTGAGGGCAGGATTTGGGCCTCCCCACTGCTTTGAGCCTTCCAGGGTCTTGAGTTTCCTCATAGGTACAATGGATGCGGTGGGAGGGGGGTAGACTTCATGATTTCTAAGATTTAAGCTTTAAAAACAGAAAAGAAAGAAAAGAAAAGAAAAGAAAAGAAAAGAAAAGAAAAGAAAAGAAAAGAAAAGAAAAGAAAAAGAAAAAGGCAATAAAACTCTCTCTAATCCCTTTTCCTTCTCATCGTGGGTACTTGAAGAATACATAATTATTTGTTTATCAGCCAAAGTCAGTGGTTTTCAAACTGAACTTCTTGGAGTCTGAACGTTTTGGGGAGGCACCCTTGGCAGTGGATGGGGTAGAGTAGGATAGTAAGGAGGCCGAGCAGAGAAGGTTCTGGGCTTCGCTCGCCCACTACAGCCAGAGCAGCTCCGTGTTACAGACCTCGCAGTGGTTAAGGGAGCCAGGGCGGACTTAGCGGAGCTGGAAACCTCAGCCGGTTATTTGAATCCCTTGAGCCTGTGTTTCCTCATTCCATCGAATGGGGGTAAAAGGGATTCCCACCTCCCAGGGCTATTTGTGAGGATGAAGGAAGATAATAGGCTTTGAGGAGCTAGCAGGGGTACTGGCGTGGGATACATGCTCATGAGATGCTAGTCAGCATTGTCTTTTCTGTTTTCTAGATTGCACTTTCAAGTAAGATTCCTCTTGAAAACAAAGTTTGATCAAGGAAGTATTTGGCAACACAGATCTAAAGCCAACCCAGTTTATAAAGTTAACCCACGCTTATCCCAAATCCTATGATGGAGTCCAGAACTGAGCTCTGGTTTACTTGCTGTTTTGGATTACCCATGAGTCAAATTCTCTCCCCTGTCTAATTGGAAAGGGTATTGGGGGAATGTGCAATTTGAGGTTGGCCCAGTTTGGAGCAACTGGGGCCCCCTTGGCCATAGTGTATAGACACTGGGGGTGCTGGGTTCCCCAGGAAAAAAAAAATATTGGGAGTATAGGACAGAGGCCACAGGTGCCAGTGGGCTGTGGCCCAGGTCAGTGGAGGAGGAGGGGGCAGAGGGTGGGCTACGCCATCTGCTTGGCTCTTAGGTGTGGCCCTGGCAAGGGCTGACATGCAGCCATTGGGTGTGAGGTCAGGGCCTCCCTCAGGCTGGGTCTTGGGGTGAAGCTCTCTTCTGGCTCCTCTCCAGGCAAGGCCAGGAGGCAGAGACGGCCTGAAGGCAAGGGCATCACCGAGCATGGTGGAACTCTGGCCAGTCATTGCAGGGCTTACCAGTGGGCACAACAGAAGAGAAAGCCACTCTTTCCTGCAGCAGCAGGACAGACCCCAAGTGACTTCTCAGGGTGGCGCAGGTGTGGATGAAGAATAGTCTCCCCAAAGGCTATTCCTGGCCAGACCGTCTCTTTGCCCTTTATGGGGGTGGAGAAGGAGGGAAGTCCAGCTGGAAGACGACAGTAACCAGGATTTGGGGAGCCCGGCCTGTAATATGTCCCTTTGGGCAGGGGGTTCCGTCGTGTATTTCACTATGAATGACGCTGGACCTCAAGCCAAGAAGCCGTGGGTTTGCAGGGTCCCATCTTCCCCTCCTTTGGAGACCTGGGTCATCGATTTTGTGCACCTGGGTCATCTGTACAAGGGGAGAATGGCAGGTGTTCGCTGGGGCCAGTAAGAGGCTCGCACCGGAGTGGGCCTTGGGGAGTCCCACCAGGCCCTCCGTTAGCCTATCCGTGTTCAGCCCCCATGGGGAAGTGCGTATTCTTACAGCTTGGTCCCTAGAGACACCACCAACCTCGTCGGAGGCTTAGCTGGAGGCCCAGTGATTGCTGGAGGGAAGATGGGCTGGTTGGAGAGCAGAGCTGCAGAGTACTGTACTTTATACTGTACTTTATGGGCTTTTCGAGGCTAATTTTGCCTCTATTTCTACCGGCTTCGCTGACCCTAGAACCATGCTTCTCCACATGGTTCTGAGAGATGTGACTCTACTTTTGGTGAAAGACCCCGGTCAGTATGGGGTTATGATTAGTATCGTCATCATCCGTGATCCAGGGAAATGGAGTCTTTCTGTTACTGAGGAGTGACGGCCCCCTCCCAGCCACCACTAAGCCCCTACTTCTCTGAGGAGCGGCCGACTGCTCCCACCCCTCAACCCCACTCACTGCCCCCTGTTGGTGTCCCATCCGTGCCATCGTGACCCCTCTCCCCCATGTCCCATCCTGTCACTGTATGTTCGAATCTGATGCAGTCTCTGCTCTGTGTTCCCTCCTCGTGTCCCGCCTGGAACCCTGGCCCCTGTGTTCCTCAGGTTTTTGCTGACGGCGAGCTGGGAGGGCCTATCCCCTCCCACATACGCTGTGCCCGGCCGGAAGTGAGGCCGACCTAGGGCTGCTGCAGGCTGCTGGCGGTGGGACTCACACGGTCTATCCAGATGTAGGGACCCGGAGCCTTGACTCCAGGCAACGCCCAGTGAGCCCCTTCTGCTATGTTTGTGGGAGGCTCCTGGCCCTCAGAGGCTCTGGATCTTAGAGTCAGAAGGCCCAGAATTAGACCTAAGGATCCTCGGAGAATAGCCAGGGCCTCCCCCGGGGCAAAGGCCCACCCTGAGGGCATCTCAGGTCCTTTCCCTGCTCCTCCCCCCACAGCACAGCAAAGAGAACAGCCTCCAGGCCTCTCAGAGGTGAGCGCGTCCGGGAAGGACGAGCCTGTGCAGAGCACTCAGGCCTGGAGCCTGGAGGCCTGGATGGAGGAGAAAGCCTACCCTCGGGGGTTCCAGCCTCTGCTCCGCTACCGGCTAGCTGGGAGACCTCGGGCGGTCACTGCCTGGCTCTGGGCCCCAGCCTCCCATGCGTGCAAAGCAAGGGCCAGTCCTAGACCCGCAGCCTTCCCTGAGGGCTGGTCTTTACGACTCCCAGCTTAGAGAGAGAACGAGAAGACAGTCTGCATGTGTCCTCTCTCTTTCTCTCCTTCCCTTGGTTCCACAGCCAATAATACAAACGAAGCTGCAAATCCTCCAAAAGCTGGACTAGGAGGGATGGCAGGGCCCAGCTGTGCATCTGGCCATACCTCAGTTTCTCGATCAGTGTAAAGGAGCTGAACGGGCCTGTCGCCGGGAAGCTGGGGCCGCAGGCAGGGTTTCGAAGGCCACTTAGAGGACTGGTTTCCACACCCAGGCCTGCTTTGAAGTTACCTGGGGATACTGTTTAAAATGCAGATGCCCAGGCCCCACCCCAGACCTAGCTATGGAACCCCTTGAGGGGGCCTTGTTATGTTTCTTTTCGACAAGTTTCCCAAGTGATTATGACAGTCAACCAAACCAGGAGAGGGGCTCTTTCAGTAGAGACACATGGGGAGGCTAGGAGGAGGCACTGGGCCTCATCTCAAGACCTGAGCAGCCTTTTGTCCTGTCAGAGCTTTGGCTTCCAGAGGCCTTAGGCAACTGGCATCCAAATCCTAGGATCTGTTTCCGCCATCAGGGCTTGGTGTAGAGGAGCCCTGGTCCAAGGGAGGCTCGGCCTGGAGCTGCTGGTCAGATGGTGAGCCCCAGGTGGCTGTGCATGAGGCCCCCCCACAAGAGCTTTGGGCTGAGAGAGGACCAGCCCTGCGAGGGCAGCTCTTGCTCACGGCCCTGACTTCTTGCCCCAGTGCCACGCTGGCAAGGGAGGGACTGTCGAGGATGACCCTGAGGCCCATCATCCTTCCAAACCTCCCCCTGTCGTCCGTTTCTCTGCTCCCTGCCGTTTCTCTGCTCCCTGCCGTTTTCACTCTGTGTCTTTTCCTGTCCCATCTCTTCTCCTTGTTTTTCCAGAAAAGAAAGTCCAGTTCCAGCGTTCAGTTAATGGTGAGTGTCCGCCGTCTTCCAAACGCCGGTAAAATGCTGGGCCTCGAACCCTCGCTCCTGCCTCCCTCCTGCAGGCTGCATTGGGAACCCGGGGCGGGGGAGAGGGTGCTCAGGGCATGCTTGGTACGTGTGCCTTGTGTGACAACATGTGTGTTGCGTGTGCGTGTTGTTTGCGTGTTTCTGTTGACACCTCCCACTCCATGGCCCAGACCAGCAGCCTGGCAGGTAGACCAGAGAACGCCCTCAGGTACGCAGGTTGATTCGAAGCCCATCCCACGTCCAGCCCTTGGCTTCTTGCTTCTCCCCGCCCTCTGCTCTGGAACTCATCTCAGGGCTTGATTTGTGCCAGTTGCGGCGAGTGGGGAGGGGGGGCTTGGTTTGGCCAAAGGAGTGGGCGCCAGAGAGGCCCATCTTGAGCTTCTCGACGCTACCCAGGGCCCGCCGGTGGCAGAGGAGGCACCAGCCCCTGCCTCTGTCTAGGGGTTCCGGCGGTGGCATGGTGGCCCACATCCCTCTTCTTCTGATCCCATGGCTGTCTCCCCCAGGTGTGTGGTTTTTCTCCCACTGAAAGGCCCAGCCTCTCTCACACTGGGTCTCCCCACCTCTCTCTCTTCCTCTCTGCCAGTGTGTGTATTCCTTCCCTGTCCTGTGGCCACCATATGCCTCTCTGCTCTTCCACACCCCCTCTTTGCTCCCTCAAGCAGACAGGGCCGGGGAGCCCTCCCAGCCCTTCCAGAAAGGCCAGGGTTCTCCTTGCATCCATCCCTTCATCCACGCCCCCTGCCACCAGCCACCTGCTTAGCTGGGCCCTTCCCCTCCTTAGGCTCGGAAGTCTGGCAGGGTTTTCAGTGCAGCATCTGGATGGCAGAGCCGGTGAGGCTTACAGAAACCGGGCCGCAGCATCAGGCAACTGGGGCAGGGGCAGCCCCCCCAACTGGCCGTGCCTCGTCCCGCTTGCCAGCTGGGCCTCACCGGCTCCTGTGTTCTCTTTGGCAGGAATCTTCAGAGAGTACCAACACCACCATTGAGGATGAAGACACCAAAGGTAGGGGGGGCCTTGCCTTCAGCGTCTGGGCCCCCCGGGCCTCCCGGCAGGCCCCCTTCACTGACAGCTCCAGCTTGAAAGGGCCCCAGTGCCAACCGTGTGTCCTGCTCCTCCGCAGAGACCCAGCTGTAGCCCCTTGCAGACTGGGCACACTGCAGGGCACTGGTTCCCCGCGTGAGGTACTCAGTCCACCAGTGGTGTGCACATGGACTTTTCTTATTGTGGGGTGATGTAGGTAGTTTAGTACACTTTTTTGGGGGAAAATGAACATATTCAAGTCACAGATGTGTCATAGGGGTATGTACATTTTCTTTTTGAATTTTCCAAAAAACGAGTTGATTTTAGGGGCACCTGGCTGTCTCAGTTGGTGGAGCATGAGACTCTTGATCTTGGGACCGTGAGTTCAAGCCCCAGGTTGGGCATAGAGCTTACTTTAAAAATTAATTAATTAATTAATTAATTAATTAATTAATTAATTAAAAAAATGAGTTGATTCTAGAAACATGAAGTGATGATAGGAAAGGAAGAGAAAGCAAAAATTCAGAAAATCCAGTTGACTGGGGTACAAGGAGCATTGCCCAAGACCAACCCAGACATGCAGGGGTTACTGTGGCCAGTGGCTGACAGTCCCCAAAGGGTTTCTGATGGATGAGGGAGCAAAACCCCAGATAACTATGACCAGCTAAGAGCAGAACGAATGAGGACGGTGACAGGGAGAGTGCTGCCTTTTGCGGGACACCTGGTGTACGCTTTACATTTACCTGAGCTGGGAGGTAGGTTCTGTGATCAAGCCTGTTTTACAGCCTGGGAAACAGAGGTTGTATAAATAGGCCCAAGGTCCCCTACCTCACAGGGTGGAATCAGGATTTGAATCCTGGAGCAGTGTGGCTCCGGGGCCCACCTGGTAATGGTGGCTCAAAGGCTTCAGTGAGTGGCAAGCATGCTTGGAGTTGGAGGAGGAAGGGTGAGTGTCACCGTCTGCTCAGGGGACACCAAATCCTTGGGTGAGTTAGTGATGTCCTGCGGTTCTGCCCACACCCGCCGTCCTTGTCCCACGGGATAGGGACACTAGCCTGGGCGAGGCTGGGTGGGGGGTGTCTCACACTCAGCACATGTGGGAGACACCTGGGGAGTCTCTCCAACCTAGAAAGCCACCACTGACCTGGAGGGATTGCAGCTGTACCAGGGTAGACATTTCTCTGTTTAGATGTTGGCCCCTAAAAGAGTACAATGGAGGGGCAAAGAGCAATTTATTATTACGTAACAGCTATTTTTGCACACAGTTGCAGTTCCACCTTTAAAGGCAGTTTGACACACTGAATACCGTGACTACCTCCTGATCTGCCCAGATGCCTTGGAAGTTCGGCCTCACCCTGTGTGTCCCTCTGTGGTCATTCTGAGCAGGGCGCGGGGGCGGTCACTCTAACACCACAGCCTGGTGTTAGATCAAATCGGTCTTGGACGATGGCACCAGAGACGACCTTTATTAATTTTTTAAAAAGATTTTATTTATTTATTCATGAGAGATGCAGAGAGAGAGGCAGAGACATAGGCTGAGGAAGAAGCAGGGTCCCTGCAGGGACCCTGATGCAGGACTTGATCCTGGACCCCAGGATCACACCCTGAGTAGAAGGGAGATGCTCAACCACTGAGCCACCCAAGTGTCCCTAGGGACAACCTTTAAAAACTGATTATCTTGAAGAAAAACTCCCTGTTGGGGTCAAGTGTGCATTCTAAGTCCCTCAGGTACAGTTTTCCAACCACATTCCCAGCCCTGGGCCTGTGGACTCTGATTCCATAGATTTGTGGTGGCTCAAGACACGGCATATCCAAGACTTTCCCCATATTTGACGCTCTCTGTCCTTGTGACAAGAGGCACTGGGAATTTGAAAAGACTCGTTGTGGCCTCATAATGCTGGTCTCAGAGCAGACAGGGATCATAGAGGTGATCTGGCTCTGTGCTTCTTCACTGCGGTCCCTTTGCTGGGTGACCTTAGACAACTTACTCTACCTCTCTGAGCCACAGTTTTCCTTTAGTAAAGAGATGACAACAGTATCAGTCTCAGAGGATTGCTGTGTGGATGAAATGAGAGGCTGCGTATAAAGTGGTCTCACAGTATTTGGCGCTGGTAATGGTTTAACACATTTTAATTTCTTTTTTTCAAACTGGAGCTTATAGCTGAATGACAGGAAGCCACATGAGATTTTTATGGAGCATCCATGTTACTCAAAGGTTATTTTGAGACAGATGGTTATATGTTAGAGAAATATTTGGAAAGGTGTGCAAAATTTGTCTGTGTTGTAAATGTAAATGTGACCCATCGAAGACACTTTCCACCTGGAGTATTGACTCTGGGTGGCATCCCTGAGGCCCCACATTTGCTGTCACCATCCTCTGCTCTAGAGAGATCAGGATGGGGAAATTTGTGAAGTCCCTTTCCAGAAAGGGGAAATCAGGCCCAGGCACATCCAGGTTAGTAATGGCAGAACCAGGATCCCCATTCCCTGCCTCAGTCTCCCACATGTAAAAGGCCATGTCTGATGGAAGGGGCTCCGCCAGGAGCTCATCCCTGTGTTTGGCAGGAGAGAGGAGCTCTGTGCCTCAGCTTCTTAGCTTCTTCAGGCCTCAAAGTAAGTTTCAAAAAAACCATTTTCTGGTGTTAATTTGTTAAGTCTGCTCACTAAGTGAGAATAGCAGCTGGTGGGGTGGATTCTGACCTAACATTCAAGTTAATTAGAAATGTCACCCTCTAGGGAACATTTGCCCCTGAGCACAGAGAGAGACATTAATATTTCAGAGCACCTCAGGCTTACTGCACAGGACTCTGGCCCTCTGAGCTGCGCAGGGCTCTGCTAGGCTTCCTTCCCACTTCCTGCCTCCTACTGGTCAGCTCCATAAAAAATTAATTTCCTCCCCAACCCAAAGAGCTGCCTCAGAATCTAGGCAGAGACATTCTGGGAAAATACCGGTCAGGAATGTCGATCCCATCTTAACCCTAGCATCATGCTGTGTGACCTTCAGACAGTACCTTAACCTCTCTGGGGCCTCCGCTTTCCCATCTGTCTGGGAGCACTCCTGGACTGAAAGGGTGAACACCTGGCAGATGAGAAATGCCAGAAGTGGCTACCGAGAAGTTGTTGAATGAATCTCTCACACAGCAACAGGACTGCTGAGGGCAAGGGAGGGACCCAAAACCAGAGTGATTTTCTCCAGATCTAAGGAGCACCAGATTCCCAGATCTTCTGTCCCAGAGATGAAGCTAATAGGGAGATTTCTGCCCATTAGATTTCCACTGCTGGCAGACTTGATGTCCTGAGTGGCTAGGCACAGCCAAGTGAGGCCTTGTTTCTGGATGCATTGATAGAGGCATAGTGTCCAGAATTGGGGAGGGAATAGAGTGCTCCTCCAGACCTGATATTCTGCAGTATTCAAGCCACATTGAGACATTTAAATAGCTTGAGGACCCTCAAAGAGTGGATGGCCAGCTTAAGTCAGATCCTGCAAACCCAATCCTGGAGGCTTTCAGCCCTAGAAAGAGAAACCTAGTAGAGGGGGAGGGCATAGGGTCTGGGGAAGCAGGTGCACACCTTGGGGCCCCAGAAGGCAGAACGGGGAAGAGAATTATAACAATGGGCTTTCAGAGGGGAGAGTCTGACTTAGAGGAAGAAGGAGGTGGGCAAAAAGGGAGAGAGATGCCAGACAGCATGTCAGGCTGCATATCAGGCTGCTGGGAAGCATCTCTGCCCTGGCTAGAGACCAGAGGCTGTCCTCAGAGAGAACTTCTAATTCAGAGATTTCCAGATGATAATGATCATGGCTCTTATTCACGGAGTGCCAGGCACAGCCCTAAATGCTTTATACGATGCATCATTATTGACATAAATGAGTTGATAGAAAGGGCTTGGAACAATAGACATTTCTTATGAGAACCATGTATGTGTTCGTTTTTTCTACTGATGCATCCTTAACAGTCCTCAGAACCACCCTGCGAAGTAAGTACTGTTAGAAGCTCCGTTATGCATAGAGGAAAACTGAGGCATGAGCAAGTACCTTGCCCAAGGTCACAGTTTTTTGGTAGCAGAGTCAGGATCCAAACTCAAGGAGTCCGGCTCCAGAATCCATGCTGCTTTCCTAGTCTCTGAGGCGGCAGCGAGCTGCAGCCCGTAAGAGTTAGGGCATTAATTAAGCACAGGTGCATGGGATGTCAGGCTGGAAGGAATCTTGAAGTCTGTGCTGGGAAAGCAAGGAGGTGGCGCAGGTCCCATGACCTGCCAGGAGCATGTGGACCCGCTCTGGATCATCGCCTCGAGTCTGCGTGGGCGTGGAATGAGGCGTCTCCTGTCGGCCAACAGGCCAGGCTCTTGGGCTCCTAGGGACAGAGACCACCTGGCAACTGGGTAGATTCCAGCACACAGTGTGAAGACAGCAGCCCCAGGCCCTGGTTCAGTCCACCCAGTGATTCAGTCATTCCTGCCTCCTCTGCCCCCGCCCCAGGCAAGGCCCGGGAGTTAGCCAGCCGAGCTCGTAGTCCAAGACAGGCTCATTCCCAGCCCCGGCAAATCTTAGCAAAGCCAGGAGATAAAGACTCAGCCCCTCACTGTGCTACAGACATTGAAGATGGTGACCTGTGTGTCTAAGGAGCGCCCACGTGTGCCAAGAGTCATGCTGGGCACAGGGCCCCTGCCCTGAGGAGTGTGTGATGGGCTTTGGAGCCACAAACACTGGCTGGGGGGGTCAGCTCACAACAGCAGACCAGTCAACCGCTCTCCCCTCCAGTTTGCTCATCTCTGACATGGAAGTGACAGCCACATGAAGTTGTGCCGTGAGGCTTCAAGATTCTGCAGGCCGAGCGCATGGCACAATGCCTGGTGTACTTGCTGGTTCAGTGATGAACACCTGTGGGGGCCAGGCCTGGTCCAGGTATCCAGTGGGACGAGGGCAGCCATGGCCCAGCTTCCATGGAGCATGTATCTGAGTTGGGAAACAGACAAGTGTATGGGCTTAACCTGTCAGGGAGCATGCGGGGTGTGGGGGGTCCTGTGGAAGGGCCCTGGGGTGGGAGCCAGACTCTGCACCAAGACGGTCTATGTCCTTGGGCAAGTCAACCCCTTGCTAGGCCTCCATTACCCCCATAGTTTGAAAAGGAGGCTAAGTCCCTGGTCCCCAAAGGTTCCTTCAGCCTGGATGGCACAGGATTTTGTGTGCATCTGGGCCTGTGGTGAGCTCCCTGGCATCAGGCAGGGTGGGGTGGTCCTGGGAGTGGTGAGGAAAGGGTCAAGCACAGGGCCTCAGCCAGGCGTGCTCCCTCCCTCCCTCCCAGACTGAGACATGGCAGCGTGCCCGTGGACCTCACCAGAGCTGCTCCGGAGGCCAGCCAGCTGCCTGGGTTTGAAGTGAAGCTTGGGGCTATGGTGGGGAGAGCCTGTTCCAGGGAACCACATGAGGCTTCTGGTGGGACAGTTCTGCTGGGAGCCAGGACACCCGGCTCCATCTCCTAGTGCATCAGATTGGAGGGGCACTGGCCCCGCGAACCTCCTGGGGTGTCTGTGAGGAGCAGGTGTAGCAACTTGTATAGGAGGAGGCAGGAAATGGCAGCACTTAAAATGTGTACCTACTAGGTGCCAGGCGCTGTGTGCACATTGCCTCATCCCACATTACCCCATTAGTGGGAGGGGGGGTGCCGTTGTCACCACCTGATGGTCCGGGAAACAGCCCTGAGGCCTTGTTGCACAGCTTGAGGGGACCTGTGCGGGGATAGACGTGAAGTCCGGTGCTCAAGTCTGGGTGTGGCACTGAAGGGATGAGAGGTGGTGCTGTTTCCACTTCACAGATGGGAAAACTGGGGTCAGAGCAACACACATTGAATACAAAAGCTGACGCCTAAACCTCTACCAGAAAGACCAGCTATTCGTCGTGTTTCAGGGGTGGATGGGGGAGGCCAGGTCTCAGCAACTGGGATTCGTTATGCCTAGAAAGTGCTGAACCGCTCAGTCAGTGCCCAAGTCCTACAGGCACCCAAATGGAGCAAAAAGCTTGCCCAGACCTAAGGGATGAGTCAGCCCTAAGACCTTCCTTAGGGGCCCCAGTGTGGGCCCAGAGGGAGCCCCTGCTTTGTGGCTGCTAGTGACAACCACCACTGTTGACCTGGTTTTGATTCGGGTGGCAAAGCAAAGGGACAGAGAAGCGTATTTTGGAGTCAGCCTGGCTTCAAATCAGGCCTAATGTCAGAACGTCGGCCATGCCTGCTTCACTGAGGCGAAAGCTGCCAACGGGGACGCTGGCTCTGCCCTTTGCAGCTGAGGGGGATTTCCCTGTCTTTTCCCACCTATGCTGGGCCTCAGTTTCTGCTTCTGTGAAATGGGAGCAATGCTACCTACCTCCCAAGGATGACGTGAGGCTGACTGAGACCGTCCCTACGAGGCCCTCAGGTCCCAGCTCAGGGTCCAGCACATGACAGGGACTCAGAAAATGGTAGCTGGTGCTTCGTTACTATTACTATCATTTCTCTGTGTCTCCTCCTGCCTTTCAGTGCGGAAACAGGAGATTATAAAAGTGACAGAGCAGCTGATTGAAGCCATAAGCAATGGAGATTTTGAGTCCTACACGTGAGTCGGCTGGGTCCATTCTGCATGTCCTGCCTGGATTGTTGTGCAGGGGGCACTGACGGCTAACTTTGGGGGTCCTCATCTCTGACCCTCATTCACTCCCTCTGCATGTGCAGTGAATCAGACTGAACTCATTATTTCTGTGTTGCATTCAGACTGTATGCTTTAATGAAGCTTTCTGTTCACAATACTTCTCTGTATCTCGGTCCTCCCTCTCCTCGTCCTCCTCCTCATGTCTTGTTCCCCAGGAGGAACTCCAACAAAACTCCTTTGCTTCCCTACCGCAGCATGGGCCTCCGCAGGAGATGAGCGGGGAAGGAGGGGAGGGAGGCGGGCCTCTCCTCAGACCTGCTGCATGGGCCTGCTCCTCACCTTGGACCTCCTCGGGCCTCTGACCTCAGGTGGGCAGGAGCAGGCAGGAATCCGTAGGGTGTGTCCTCCAGTGAGCAGGGGTGAGCCAAAGAACCTCAAAACAGAACCTTAAATCCTCTGGGGGAATAAGGGCGGGTGTCCAAAAATAACATGAAATGAAACATGGTATGAGATGTCCCCTGCCCACCGGGACCAGCCTTTCAAGGGGCGGCTGTGTGCAAAGGCTGGGCCGGAGCGCCCTCTAGTGACCACCCACACACTGCCTGGTCTGGCGCAGAAGCAGGTCCCAGAGAGCCGAGGATTCCGGAAGCCTTTGGTCTCCCAAAGGCTTTGCAGGCCAGGTGCATTTTAATTGTGGGAGGGTTTCAGCAGCAGCAGGTGGCAAAGCCCTAGCAATCCACTGCTTCTGTCAGAGGAACAAGGACTCTGGAAGGTACAGGTGTGAGACTGAGACCGCATGTACGCGTGTGTGCATGCACTTGTCCACACATGCACGTCTGTGACTGTGTGCATAAGAGGTGTGCACAGGTGTGTGTGCACGTGTGCACCTGGGTAAAGCAGAAGAGCACAGAAGCATGCCGTGAAACGGGTCTTGCAGCCAGCCCTCAAAAGAGCTAAATCAGTCGCGGAAAGAGCCAGAGAGTATCTCTGGAAGGATACAGCCGGGAGGGAGGGAAAGAGAGGTGGCCTCTGTGGACCCCCAAACCTCCCACCCCTCGCCGTGCCATTTCTGGGGCCCCCCCTCCCACCTCTGTGATGTCCCTTTCTCCGGCATGTGCAGCCTACCCTAGGTTCTGACCCCGTGCCATGACCTCTGGAGCCAAAGGTACCCTGAGTCTGGCCCTGTAAAACTTCACTCACGGGGCCTCAGTATCCCTAGAAGTTTAATGGATTTGGAGCAGGGGACCTCTGAGTCCCTTCAGAGTCAGGGGGCCCAGAGACCTCCTGGGGAGGGGCTTCTCCAGGGAAGGGCACCCAGTCTCCCGGACACCTGGAGCTCAGACCCCCAACCTTGAAGGATTCTGGAACTGAAGGGTCCTGAGCATCTCATATGGTCTGAGCAGAGCTCCCAGCCCCCAGCTAATCCATTCAGAGAGTCTGAGGTGCTGAGTTGTCTGGGGTCACGTGGACAGGACAGTCAGAGAAGAGCAGGGGTAGAGCGCCCTGCATTCACCACAATGTCCAGCTCAGACAACGCGGGGCCCCGATGCCTGTCCTCCCTCCTCCCCCCAGGGTGGGATCTTTGCTTGTCCCGAGGTCCTTCCTGTCCTCGACCTCATTGTCATTTTACCAGGGTCTGTGTTTTGCCATAGATCCCAGAGGCCTGGGGATGATGGAGGCAGATTTTCCTCCCTCGGCCTGGCTGCCAAGGTTTCCTAAGAGGCTGACACCTGGGAGGGAGCTCTGTGCTGGAAATATACGGCTTCCTCCCAAGCATGACTTCCTGGAAGGCTATTTTCCTCATGTGACAGAACAGGAAACTGAGGCTCCCATAGAAGGGGAAGCTTTAAAGAAGCAAAACGCACCCGTCCAGGGACGTGCCTGCTCTGAGAGCAGAAGTCACTTTCATGTGAAGGAAAGGTCCTCTCTACCCCCACTTGTCCCCCACCCCACCCCAGGAAAGCAAACTGGGAAAAGCCCCTCTGGCCCTTCTGTCCTGGGCCAGGAGATGCGGTTTGGAGCGGAGCATAGGGGCCGAGTTAGCCCAGCCAGTGCCTGAGGGCTACGCACGCACAAAGCTTCAGGACCCTCGTGGCACTCTTGCTGGGTGATGTGAAGCCACCTGCTGGGGGCCTCGTAGCCAGTGAGTGGCAGGACCAGGACTGGGAGCCAGGCTTCCTAGTTCTAAATGGGCACCCACAAGTGGGCGGTGGGTGCCTCAAGGTACAGTCTGGAAGCCCTTCTCCAACCCAGTGGCTCCACTGATTCTGTGAGGTGGGCACAATGCCTCCGATGTGGCAGGCCCACCCTCCTCCAGTCTAGGCCCCTGGAGTTAGAGGGTGGCCCCAAGAGGCCACCCCGACCCCTCTTTCTTCTGACTTCCTCCCCCAGGAAGATGTGTGACCCCGGGATGACAGCCTTCGAACCTGAGGCCCTGGGGAACCTGGTCGAGGGCCTGGACTTCCATCGATTCTATTTTGAAAACTGTGAGCAATCCCTTCTCTCTGGGGTGCCTGTTGTCTGCTCGCGTTCCATGTCCTGCCGGATGGCACAGCAGGGTGACGGGCAGGGCCCCCGGGGCAGCTCAGGAGCCAGCGAAGAGGAAGATCCCGTGTGGACAGGGGTTGGTACCATCTCGGTTCCCTCTCATAACCCGGGCCCGTCCGACTGCCAGCTGTCCCTCCTGGGGCTGAGGATGGGGACCTGGGACAAGCGTGACAAGCCCTCCCAGCCCTCTCCTGCCCCTGCCCCTGCCCCTGCCCCTGGGAGGGCGAGGGGAGGGCCTTTATTCCCCGTTTACAGATGAGAGAGCCTTCCTGCTGGGCATGCACCCCATCACAGCCATCTAGATGCCTGGGGCCACCCTGACTGTCCAACTGGTCACAAGCTGGCTGGTGGGCTGTTAGGCCTGTGGGTGGTCAGTCCTGGGAAGAGGAGGAGAGCCGAGCTCACACTGCTGTGCCCCTGCCTGTTTGTCTAGGTCTCTGTCCGCATGTCTGTCCTTCCTAGGCCTCTCCTCTGTGGGAGAGACCCCGGCAGCTTTGCAAGCAGGGGCTGTCAGGGGGCTGAGGCTGGGCCTGACCCAGAGCGCTTTCTGCCTGTGTCCACGTCTCACCTTGGCCAGGGGTCAGACAGGGACGAAGCAGAGCACGTGCAGGTTAGACTTATCAGCTCAGGACCGAGAGGAAGGCCCTGAGAGGTGGCATTCCCAGGGGTACCCCGAAGGGAAGGCATGTGCCGCTGAGCCGACACAAAGATGATCTCTGGCACATGTGGAAACGGCACTGGTTCGCACAGTGAGAAAGTTGGTCCCTTTCTAAATTCTCTTTCAATACGTCTGGCTTCGTCAGGAGCAGAGGCTCAGCTGGGCGTTCGTTAAACACCTCTTCCCACACTTCCTAATTTCTGTCTTCATCAAAGAGAGAGCAGTCTCAGGCTCAGATCCCTTGCAGGCAAGAGCATGGAGCTAGAATTACATAACTTTATTTCATTTATGCTGGACTCGTGATTAAATTTGTGTTCTGTGATACTGGCTGTTCATTCTTGATTGCACTAGACAGTTTTCTTTTAAAATCAATTTACATAAATTAATGAGGTGTATTGATTTAGGGAAATATCCTTTTAAACATTTTATTTATTTATTCATGAGAGACAGAGAGAGAGAGAGAGAGAGAGAGAGAGAGGCAGAGATACAGGCAGAGGGAGATGCAGGCTCCATGCAGGGAGCTTGACATGGGACTTGATCCCGGGTCTCCAGGATCAGGCCCTGGGCTGAAGGCGGCGCTAAACCACTGAGCCACCCGGGCTGCCCCAATTTAGGGAAATATTTTAATGAAGGAAGTGCAGGTAGATGGCAAAACCAAAAGTGGCATTTAAGTGACTGAAAAAGGATCTAGTTCAACTCTACCTCACCCAGAAGGGGAAACTGAGGCCCAGAGAGAGAAAGTGACTCATCCAAAGGAACCTGGAAAGTCAGTGGCAGAACCCAGTCCTGACTCACCCCTCCCCATCCCTGCCCTGGGCTGCCTCTTCTCACCTGCATGTTAGCAGCCGCCAGCTGGACACTTCTCTCCTACCTGCACCCAATCTGACTGTACCTTATAGACAACCAGAGCCCAAGAGCACCCCAAAAAAGCTCCGAAGAAGGAAGTTGCCTTTCCCCTTGATTAATCAAACTCTGATGCTCCAAGGCTAGCAATGGAGGTTAAATTCTCATGTAAAGAGAGGTGGCTGGACCCCAAGGGTTCTCGTGACCCTGGAGCTCCTTGACTGATCACCATGGCTGCCTCTATATGGGTCTGTCCCCTGCAGGTGCTGATTTCGCAGAGTGAGCTCCCCAGTCCCCACTGAGCTGGCTCTAAAGGCTCAGAGATGGCAACAGGAAAATAAACACAAAGAGAAGGCTGAACTAGCTCTTGGCCTGCGTCCAGGCAATGGTCCCCATCACAACACTGGCCCCCTGAACTCGAGGTTTGAATGCCAAAGGACCCACGAGTGTAAGACCCAGAGCAACTGCCTGCCCCGGGCCAAGTCCCACCACCCTGCCTGTTTTTCCCTGCTGGAGGACTTGGCCCTGCCTCCCACGTTCCCCACAAGGGTGGCTGTTAGAAGGCTACAGTCTATTCAGAGACACACATTAGGATGGTCATTTCTTTATAAATGTCCCCCAGAACCCCAGCCCTTGCCAAGAACAGCAAGGCCCAGTGCCCTCAACAATGCTGAGCTTGTTTGTCTCTTCTGAGATTGTTCTAGATTGTCCTAATTTAGTCCCATCTGGACACTGACTTCTTTTAGGTTCTACTGCATTTCTTTCAGAAAAGTAGCCCAGCCTGGGACAAGTCAGATTGCTTCTCCGGACCTCAGTTTCCAGATGTGTTTAGTGGATGCATTGAACTGGATGGTCTTGAGTGCCTCCAGCCCTGGGTGCAGTCGAGGATGCTTACAGGGACCTCCTTGCATTTTGTAGGAGGGCCACTGGGTGACCTCTGAGGTCACTCCCAAGCCTATAATGCAAAAGCTCTACATTCTCTTCGAGAGAGCCCCAAATTGTAAGTCTGTTAGTCTACATTTGTAAGATTCAGTGATTTGGTGTTTGTAGCCAAAGCCTAGGTCAGGCGTGATTATAATATGAGGGATGCTTTCAGCAGTCCTGGGGAAAACAAAAAGACATTTTACATTTTCTAGGAAACCCATGTCTCACAAACCTGGCTGGGCATCAGCATTGGAGGGTGGGACAGGAGAAAGAGGCTTTTTAATAGTATAGATTTTTGAATTGTCACCTTTAAGAGCGGAGGTGGGAAGTGTATATTTTAAGTCAGTTCTCTGGGGGATGTGGATCTACATTTGAGCTACACTAGAAGAAGCCTTGAGGGTTCCTCTGAATCCCAGGACCCTGGTGACCCCTGTCCAGCCACTCCCTGGGTCATTGTCTTTCTGTGCTTTTGTTTTCCATCTTGCTAAAAAAATCGAGGGTTCCTAGAACCAAAATAATTAATAATAATTAATAATAATAATAATAATAGTGGTTCATATTTTTCATAGAGAAAGCTAGTTTCAGGTATTTTTCTCAGTTCTGTCATGATTACAAGAGCTATGCATTTCCACCTGACTCTGGCAAACTCCATGACCTCCGATTCCATCCTTAAAATTCCAAGATCCTAAGATTCTACAATTTTAATATCAGTCAGATTTCCATAATTCCATATGTCAGGAGTAGGGGCGATGCATCGGGGTCCCCAGGCCATATCTGGACTGCACCTATGGTTCATGCGGCCTGCATGTTGTTTTAAATTTGAATTAGACGCCAATAATAAAAATGAGGTATTATCACATAAGAATCCAGACTTCTAGACTCTCCTGAAATATCAGGTGTGGCAATGTGCGTTCCCCTTACAGCTGACCCTTGAACAAAATAGGTTTGAACTGTGTGGGCCCACTTATACACACATTTCCCCCAATAAATACAGCGCAGTACTATAAATGTACTTTCTCTTCCTTATGATTTTTTTTTTTTAAAGATTTTATTATTCTTGAGAGAGAGAGAGAGGCAGAGACACAAGCAGAGGGAGAAGCAGGCTCTATGCAGGGAGCCTGACATGGGCCTCCATCCCAGGTCTCCAGGATCAAGCCCTGGATCCCGGGTCTCCAGGATCAAGCCCTGGACTGGCGCTAAACAGCTGAGCCACCTGGGCTGCCCTTTTTTTTTTTTTTTTTAAGATTTTACCTTGTGATTTTCTTAATACCATTTTCTCACCTCCAGCTTACTCTATTGTAAGAATATAGCACGTAATACAAATAACATCCAAAATTGTGAATTAATCAACTGTTGCTCTTATTGGGAAGGCTTCCAGTCAACAGAAGGTTACAAGCAGTTAAATCTTGGGGGGAGTCAAAGGCTCTACGTGGATTTTCAAGTGTGTGTGTGTGGTGGGGGGGTGGCCACTAACTCCTCCCCCTCGTTGTTCAAGGGTCAGCTACTCACAGAGCAACCAGCAGGGAGGTGTGTGCAGGGAGCCCTCTGTAGGTGGGCTAGAGTGTGCTACTCACCACGGGGGGGGGGGGGGGGGGGCCCTCACCCCCCCCCATCACTCCCTGACCCACAGGCAAACGGTCTGCCACGATTGAGCATCTTAGCCCTCACTCACCTGCCTCGTTTATGTACTTGCCTGGCCTCCGTGGGGAATCTGGGTTTGAGACTCTGGTCTAAGTTCATCTGATTCTGCAATCATAGGCCTATACTTCTGTGTGTCTGAGATACCGTGATTCTAAACTCCCATTCCCCTGTATTTTAAAGAATTGGCATGTTGGAGATCCCTGGTCTCTAAGCTGAGATCTTCTCTAGCCATCTAGAAGTTCTGCCTTGACTCCTAGCTGGGCCCTGTCACAGAGACCTCTTCTGTGGAAATGAGGAAGGCGGGGGTGCCTCTGCTGAGAGGGTCGCTGGGAGATGGGGAAGTGAAGGAAGGGACGCAGGAGGCCCCCAGTTGCATCTCCTTTGCCCCCTCCCATCCCCACCTCCAGTGTGGTCTCGGAACAGCAAGCCTGTGCACACCACCATCCTGAACCCCCATATCCATCTGATGGGCGACGAGTCGGCCTGCATCGCCTACATCCGCATCACGCAGTACCTGGATGCGGGTGGCATCCCCCGCACGGCCCAGTCAGAGGAGACCCGCGTCTGGCACCGCCGGGACGGCAAATGGCAGATTGTCCACTTCCACAGATCTGGGGCGCCCTCCGTCCTGCCCCAGTAAGAGCCCCTCCTTCCCGCCATCTGGCATCTAGGACAGTCTGAAGGAATGGGGTGGTGTCGGTCTGCAGGGGGACATGACGGGGAAGTTGGCTGCTGGAAGGCCACGGGGTGGGGGCCGGAGGGCCACAGGGAGGAGACCAGACCTGCAGGTTGGGGAGGGGGTGGAGAGTGGGGGTGGGGGGTGGGATCCACCGGAAGCAGCTTCAACCCCATCTAAGGACTGGAGGGGGGTGGTTGCACAGGGAAAACCTGCCGCCCTCAGAACCACCCCCAACACCTTCCCCACCACACCTACCCTTTCTTACAGTTGAAGGACAAGCCTGGGGACCCTGTACCACAGAGATTTACTCTTCGTTCATGGAATGTGGCTGCTGGTTCTCCCACTTGGATTTTGCTGGAATTCCCCCAATCACGTCACCCCACCACCACCACCACCATCGTCACCATCACCGCCACACCTGCGTCAAGAAAACCGGCCTGCTCCCAAAAGCTGTCACGACTTCCGAGCAAATGGCCACATCTCCCTGCCACCAACCATCTGCCTCTCTAGCTCTCTGTCCCCTGCCAGGGCGGGGCTTCCTCAGGCCTGGGTGCCCTGGGTGCTGGCTCCGAGGACTGCCCCCCTTACTACTGGCTGTTGTCGGCCTGGTCCGGCCTTGGCTGTAGGCCAGAATGCCCAACTGTGTGTCCCCCATGGGCGAAGGAGAAAGAGAGTCGGAATCAGGAGGAATGTGGCATCTGCCCCCCATCTCCCTGTCTCTCCCTTCCAGGGCCCCCCACACCCCTGAGCCAGCCTCCCCGGTGGGAGAAGGTGAGAGAGGAGCAGACACCAGGAGCCCCCACCTGCACAGCCTCCTGGCTCTTCTCCTTCTCCCACCCTGGCCTGTCCTCTCGTCCCCGCGGACCCCTCCCCCTCAGTGTGTGGAGCACGATCCTCTCAGGGTGCCCCCACCCTCTCCTTCTGCCTTCGGCTGACGTTTACCTCCAGAAGTAATGCCCATTCCACCCTTCTATCAGTCCTGGAGAATTCCAGCTCCATCCCATCCGAGGGAGAGAATCCAATTGTTTTTTTGGGGGGGGTCAAAGAAGGCAACGTTTAGGTACCACTTCTACTTGGACCGCATGCCTTTTTATAGCCAAACCTCTGTGTGTTTCGTAAATCGATTTTGCGTTAATGGATATTTATGTAATAACTAAGCCTCTCAAATTATGGTGAGGAGGGTCGGGATGGGTTGGCAAAGGAGGCGGGAAGAGGGGTGAGGGGCAGTTTCTTTCTGTTCTAGGTCTTTTTTTTTTTTTAACGTCATCTCGGAGATGCCCTCTGTCACCTGTGGTTATTATCTGGGGCCGAGGTGGACTCAGTCCTGGGGGGAAGGGCATCGCTGACATTTTGGTCTCAAGGTTCCTCCCAGGACTGTAGAAACACCAGATGTTAGTGCTAAGAAACAGCAAATCAGGGCAGAGAGAGTGGGGGAGGTTGTCAGGACGGAAATATCTTTTTTTTTTTTTTTTTTTTGCTTGCCTCCCAAACTGAGGTTCCTACTAGGATGCTTCCCAGCTTCCCAGGATTTCATCCCACCGCATCTGTGTGCCCCCCCAAGCCCTCCCCCCAGCTTTCGGGGGTTTCACGAGCATGTGTCTTCATTTCCTCTCCCCTCTGCATCTGCTGGTCCAAGCAGAGCACTAGAATTTCTCCTCTTCACGCCTCGTCCTGCAGCCGTGGGTTCAAATCTCTCTTTCTTTTCCTTTCTCTTTCCCTCTTCCTCGGGATTGACTCTGACGTGGAATGCGTTGGCACATCCACTAGGATCTACTGTCTGCACTGTTTTCTTTGCATGACTTTATATGCAGTAAGTATGTTCAAAAAAAAAGAAAAGAAGAAAAAATACTCAGCAAAACCAATCTACATGTTTTGGACAAAAAAAAAAAAAAAAATAGAGGTTGTATTCTCAGTGTCCGACTCGGAATTATGTTGCCGCCTCTCTGTGCTTTTGGCCTCTGTGTGGCCGTGTTTTGCCAGCATGAGATACTGTCCCCTCTGGAGGATTTTAGGGGAGGAAGAGCCACATCCCCAGGGATTTGGAGGAGGCGCTGGATCCCCCGAACCTCTGGGGAGTCCTGGGTGTTGGCTGGAGGACTGGTGGGGATGTTCGATCCGGGGCTGAGTTTTCCCTGGTCCTGAGATGTCTGCTGCTGCCCTGGGGACAGGTGAGGCAGGCTGTGCTGGGGCTGCAGGCCAGGAAAGAGGCTGCCTGGGCTTCCAGCTCTCCAGACTGGTTGATCACCGGCCTCTATCCTTGGCACACACCCTGCTGCCGAGGCCCAGGGGCAGGAACTTGGCCCTGGCCCCGGTCCAGAGGGCTTCCCAGCGAAGCCCAGCGATCCCAGCGTCCCAGCAGCAAAACTGCCCTCCTCCCTTGCGAGCTGCCAGGGGCCCCCACAGCAGTCCCCAAGCCAAAGGTGAGGGTGCGGCCTTCACAGGGGATGCTGCAATTCCAGACCAAGTCTGGTCCCATTCTCAGCCTCCTTTTCCCCATCAGTTAAAGGGTTAAATATTCCTGCCCAATCTATGTTGCAGGGCTGATGGGGGATCAAGCGGGAAAGTCAAGTGAAGCCCAATATACCTGTGAGAACTGACAGGGTTAGTCACCGGCTGGATTCCTGCTTCGTTCTGGGCCTGGCCAGCCCGCCTCCACTCTGCCACCTGCCCCTCATTCCCCTCTTTGGTGCCTGTCAACTGCTTGTTAGCAGTGGACCGTGGGGAAAGAGCCATGCTTTGGGGTTTAGTAGGATTCCATTCCCAGTTCTGATCAGACCTGCTGTGTGACCTTGGGCCCATCCTTTTCCTGTCTGGCCCTGGGTTTTTCCACCAGGGGGAACTGAGTGGAGGACCCCAATGTCCTGATTTTTAATTGCTGACATGCCTCCTATCCACTGTGTCCCACTCCAAGTGCCAGAGAAATGGAGGCAGGTTCCTACCCCAGGAGGAAACAGCCCCATGAAGAAGGACACTCCTGTGGGTGGGTGGGTAGTCAGCCAGTGTGGACCACAGGGCACCAGCATGATCCTGAGGCAGCACGCAGGGGAGGCTGGCAGACAAAGTGGTCCAGGGCCCACCCCCACCAGTCAGTGAAACTCTGCTCCTCTAAAAACATCCTGTAGATGCAAAAAATCCAGACCTAAGACCAGACCCAGGCTCCAGCATGCGAACACCTCTATAGGAACATGTTCTCCCAGGATTGTGCACACTGTAGCGCTAATCCTGACCCACGGCCTCCTGTCTCCCAAGGGGAGACCCTTTGGGGGATGTGTTTGCCAGACTCCCCGTGCTGGTTTCTTTGTTACTATTTGTTTGGGGATTTGTTTCAGTTCTTTTCTTTTCTTTTCTTTTTTAAATATGTGGCTGTGAACTTGAATGACCACTGCTCAAAACTTCTGCTACTGGGAGGGAGGGGGGAAGAAGGGGTGTCTGTTTTACTGGTGTTTTCAGTGCAATAAATAGCTACCAACTTCTGTGCACTTGCTGTCTCTCTGTCTTGGTCAAGCACCAGCACTGGGTGGGTTTTATTTATTTGTTTGTTTCCTGTTCCAGATCTTGCATTTGCAAAACAAAAGCCAAGGTATCCTTTCTGATTGGGCCAACTTGGTCTCGTGCTCAAGGCTGAGCCGATTCCAGTGGGATTTTGCTTGGACCCTGGGTCCCAGCCTTAGAAGTGGGATGAGGCTGGCTTCCTCCCAGGCATGGAGCAAGGAGGGCAGGGGCGGTGGACGCGGGTGGCCACTAACAACCAGCAGCAAACTCTCCCTCAGGGGCCTGGGGCAGGTTTCTTCTCCTGTAGGCCTCCGTTCCTTGTAAAATGAGAAGTTGTTTCAAAAGAAGTCCCTCCAAACCTATTCTCCACCCTCATCCCAACCTCACACACCAGCCCCCAGGCCTCAGAAGTCCTGGAGACTGGTTCACAGAATGGGGAAAGATGGGAAATCCCTCAACACTCACACACTATCTGTGGACTGAGTGCCTGGGACTGGGGCCTTGGGGCCAGAGAAAGCGATGGTATGAGAAGCTCCATCGGCCAAGGAGAGGCCCCCACCCCATTAGAGGCCAGTTCGGTTCTCTGAGTCCAGACTGTCCAAGGGGAGCCAACATGGTGATGCAGAGGCTTTGGTCCTCCAGGCCACCACAGGGTGACCACCTGTCCTGGTTTGCTGCAGGATTTTCAGTGCTAAACCTGGGACCGTCCCAGGCCAACCAGGTGATTTGGTCCCTCAGCCACACTGCCACCTAAGATACCTGGATTCCACACCTTGGCGGGGGGTGGGGGTGGGGGGGGTGGAGTTGCCTTCTGGAGCTCACAGGCACCCCTAGACCATGCTTGAAGTGTCTGGGACTCCAGAAGTCCTGCACCAGCCACTTCCAGGGTCTATCTGCACTGCTGGTGTGCAGAGTGGCTGCGAGGAGGCGTGTGCTCCTTGCACACACGAGGACCTTCACAGTGAGAGCAGAGGCCAAGGCTGTGAAGGGCCAAGGTGTGGGTTGCAAAGGGATGAAGGGCCTTCCATTTGCACTCTTGCACTGGAGTCTGCTCGGGCTAGCGCGGGGACTCCTCCCAGCCCCGCCTTCCTGCACCCTTGGGGATCTGCGGCCACAGCGGCCCCGCCGGCTGGCGGGAGGAAGGGCCTGCGGTCGGGCGGGAGGGCTCCTGCTGTCATTGCAGATACTCGCCAGCAGGTGGCAGCGCGGGAGCAGGTAAGAGGCCGCCGGGCCCCGGGCTTCCAGCTCCCAGTTGGCTTCAACAGGTATAGCCTTTAACGCTCAGAAAGTGCAGACTCCACCGAAAACATTGCTGTTGTCTGACGGGAGCACGGCCCTTTAGGGTTCACAGAGCGCCTTCACAATACCTCTTGTGTCCGTTAGAACAGCCCTGTCCTGAAGAGGAAGAGACTCAGGCAGAGGCTTCCTGCGGGATGTAACCAGCGGTCGCTCCAGGGCCTCCAGGGCCCGGTCCATGTTTTCCTGTCTCTGAACTCCCGGCAAACTGTGACTCGTGTTCTTAGGAATCTCCTCTCTTTGACCCTCTGTCCCTTCCAGCTTCCAACCACAGGCTCCTTCTCCCCCCTGCCCACTTACTATGACACCCACGGACTCCCTCCTCTCGCTCAGAACACAGCAATGCCCCCTCACCCTTCCAGACACGGCTCCAGCTCTGAGTAGGGCCCAGGGACGAGCTGGACCTGTCTCCTGTCCCCAGGGAGCGAGAGCCACGTGGAGAAGCAAAGTGCAGGGTGGGCCGGGGTAGAGGCTGGACCTGGAGGTGCAAAGTGCATGGGAACCAGAAGGAGGAGCAGAAACATGGGGGTGACCGGGGATCTGGGAGGCTCTGTGCACCTGCTCAGCAGGGTGAAATAGGGGGAGGGGGGAGGGGAGGCAAGGCAAAGGCTGAGAGCCCAGAACGGTGGATCAGGTAGGGGTAGGGAGAGGTGAGGCTAGGGAGGAGGCTGTGGGAGGCCACAGTGTCAGAGGCCAAGTGTGTCCCAAATCTCCTTTGTTGTGGACCAGTTTTCCAGCGCACAGGTAGGTCCTCAGGAATGGAAATGGCCTTCCTCAGACTGGGCTATAGTAAACTTTCTAGGAAACATTCCCCAGCAGGTGCCGGGAGTGTTTGCACAGGGCAGGGTGGGGCAGGTCCAGTCCTGTGGGAATGGCCCCTGCTCCTTGTCCTTCCTCCTGGGACAAGCCCCACCCTCCCTTCTCTACCTGGACCTCCCAGGGTCTCAGAAGCCACTTCCCTCTGGGCATCCTGGCCCCACCATCCTTTCCTGGGCTTTGGGCCACAACTGGGGGATGGATGGAGTGATCTAGAAGCATACTTCCTTTCACCCAAGAAAAAGGGGAGAGTTATCATCATTCTCTCCCAGTGTGACCCTAACTGAGTTACTCTCCCTCTCTGGACCTCAGATTTCTCATTTAACAATGAGGGGGTTGAACCTATGGTTCCCAAATATGGGAACTGTGCTGGCTGCTGCAGGATCACCCAGGGAATAGGCTAAAAATACAGATGTTTAAACCCTACCCTCAGAGGACAGGATGCATTAAGCCTGGGCAGTCCTCCAGGCAGCTGGAGTTACAGTAAGTGCTCAGTTTGGGAATTCTGCACCAAGCACCCCATTTCTCCGGTTCCCACAGCTACATTGGGAGCTGGAAGACCAATTACCAGTAAGCCCCACCCCAGCCTTCCTGCTTCCCCATCCACTCCCTTGATTCGGCTAGATCAATATTGACTATTGGTCCCTCTCCTGCCCCTGTCTCCCACCACCCCAATTCCTATAACTCTGTAGGACCCTGACCCTGGGTCAGCAGAGTCAAGGTCAAAGCTAGTCTCTGGGCTTGGAGGATTTTAGTGCTGCCCCTGATCCTACACCGCATCCCCACCTCCTGCTGGTTTGGACCTCACAGCCCATTCTTGAAACCATCAGAATTCTTAATCATCAACTCCATCCAGCAAAAGGGGCCAGTCCCAGAACCCAGCTCTGAAGAATGGGCACTGTTCCCCTCTGTGGTTCTCCAACCCATTCATTTGAAAGATGGGGACACCGAGGCCCAGCCTCCAAGGCATCTTGCCATGGAACTGGAAGATGCCAACTCGTCTGTGGGCTTCCATCATTGCCTGACCCTGGCTCCAAGCACACAGATCCCCACCTTCCTTCTCCCTTTGCTGGTTGGAGGCAGGAGCTGGGCCTCAGTTTCTTTATCTGTACTAGAGACAGCAGGCTCCTAAGAACCATTCCACCTGCAGGGCTTCAACCAGCCACAGCTGCCACTAAGCACTGATTGTTTTTTTTTAAACAATGCACCGAGCACCTATATTACCTCATTTAATTCCCTGCAGGTGGAAAGCCACTGTCTCCATCTTACATGAGGACACTGGGGCTCAGAGATCAAGCAGCAGACCCAGCCCGGCTGCCCAGTCAGTGGACAGGAGAGCCAAGACTGGGCTCTTATTGGCAGAGTCCAAGCCTGCCTTGCCTCCTGTTGGCTATGGTTCTCAAAGGGATGCTGCTCACAGATGCTGTGGACATCAGGGGAAGAGGCTTTCCTTCCCTCAAATAGAAAGCGATTCTGGATGGGGCGCTGGGAGGAGGCCTCAGCTGGCCAAGGGGGGGCGGGCTGCTACCCTGTCCTGCGGGAGAGGGTCAGGCAGCAGGAAGTCAGGCGGAGACAGAGGTGGGGGCGGTGGGAGGGAGGGGGTGGAGTGCTGGCCAAGGATCCAGGGGCGGGCGGGCAGCCCTGGACGCCCTTCCAGGGCAGGACCAGCGTCAGCAAGGCCTCAGGCCCCAGAGGGAGTGGCCTGGAGCTCAAGGAGCCAAACTTTCCATGAGCCACCAGCAAAAAATGAGTCTGGAGCAGAGTGTCCACCACAAAACCGTAGGCTCAGCAGCCCAGGGTCACGTGAAACTTAGGGGCTGGGGCTGTTTTAACTCTTTGCTCACCGTCCCAAGGGCTGGCAACACACCACTTTCAGTTGTTGCTGCTGGTGCAAAATTGTGAGCTGGCACTGTGCATTCCCAAGGCCACACAGCCAGGGAGGGGCAGAGCTGGGAATGAACCCAGGTCTGTGTGGCTGAGCAGCACAAGCCCCCCATCACAATGCCCTGCTGTGGGCTCAGCTGCTCTGGGGTCCAGGGAGAGTGCTAGAAGTGTCTTAACTGCACAGAAATAAAATAAGTTGTCTCTGGAGGCCATGAGCATCCTATGCAGGCTGAGCTGAGCTGTCTCAGGTCACCAGGTGTAGGACTGAGCCAAGATCCCTGAAGACTCCAGGAGCCCACAGCTGGTGGGGAAGGGAGGGTATATGGAGGACAGACCTAAAAGGATGGATTGGAGTCCCATGGGTGAATGGGGAAGACACTGGAGCAGAAGCCTGGGCCTGCTCAGGGCACCATACAAGGTGAACTTAGCTGGGGTGGTGGAGGGGAACACAGAGGGTGGGGCCTACTGAGAGCCAAACACAAGGTAACTGGTGGAACTGTCTGTTCACCCTCACTTAACTTTGGGACTATGGCTGACTCTAGTGGTATGGAGTCCTCCCCCCTGTCTTTCCCCCTCAGCCTCCCAGATATTTGCTCCCACGGATCATAGGCTGGAAGTGACTGCAGGTGATCAGTGCCCCACTCAGTGCTTCCCAATGCCCCCCAAGAGAACACCATCTCTGATGAGTCCTAGAATGTTCCTGGAACAGGAATGAAGAGCCCCAGGGCGCCCTGTCCACACCTGAGCCAGGCACATATGCTGCATCCTCAGGCCAGGAGTCCATGGACATAGAGATCAGCTATGAGAAGGGGAGCAGAGCACTGAGTGAGGCCAGGCCCAGGCCCACTCTGGGCCTGGCCTCAGCTTCCAGGACCTTCTCATCGTGGGACACAGCCCTGCTAACCCCCTGCCTCTTGCAGAGCAGTGGGCCTCCGAGTCACCCTAAGGGAGCCATGCTATTTCACTTCTTTTCAATCAGTTGCTCATCATTTTAAAAATGGGAAATTTGGGCATCGCAGGTGGCTCAGCAGTTTAGTGCCTGCCTTCAGCCCAGATTGTGATCCTGGAGACCCAGGATCGAGTCCCACGTTGTGCTCCTTGCATGGAGCCTGCTTCTCCCTCTGCTAGTGTCCCTGCCTCTCTCTCTGCATCTCTCTGTGTCTCTCATGGATAAGTAAATAAAATATATTTTTAAAAAATAAAGATAAATAAAATGGGAAATCTCTTACAAAAGTCCAAACTTCCAACTTCTCTTAAAAAGCTGCAGTATCTGGCAGCCTGGGCCCCTGAAGAGAGTCATGTTGTCCCCACTCCTGACTCGTCTCTGCCACATTCACTAAGGGTCAGTTACTGCTTACTCTGCTGTTCATACCTACAGCTTCGCTCGCCTGGTTGCTCTGCAGGCACTGGGTTTGTCACCTGCTATGGCATGCTGGGGTTCCACTCCAAACAGGGTCTTCCTTGAGCGGCCCACTATACTGCCATGGATTCCTGCAGCGGGTGGGGGGGGGGTCCCTGGTCTCCAGTAAGTTTCCACTGCCATGGGGCCTGGTTGGGGTCTGTTCTGAGCCAGGGAGACCTGGAGTCAATAAAGGGATGGGGATGGGGGCCGTGGGGAGATGGCGCTGGTGGCAGAGGCAGGGGTGGGAGGGGAGGTGATGGGACAGGACAGGCCATCTGGGAGAAGCAGAAAGGGGAGAAGCAGGACACTGGAAGACTGGGGCCAGGGAGGACAGACCAGGAACCTCAGGCCCAAGCGTTGGGGCGGTGAACTAGTGGAGGAGCGGCAAGAGGAAGCAAGGCAGGGGAAGTGAGGCAGGGGGAGGTGAAGCTGGTGGGCTCCATAGACTCCTAGAATTCTCCAACTACAGACTGGGAACCCAGGAGAAGAGAGGCCCAGGCTTCCGGGATCGCCCATTCCAACCCCTAGGACCCCAGGCTGCAGCCAAGAGGCTGAGTGCGGGATCCTCACAGGACCATGGCCTGGGGTCTGTCCCAGAGAGAGCCAGGAGGGCCTGAAGAGTGCTTCCTCCTGGGATGGGGCCCCTGAGCCAGCAGCCCGGTAGCCCTAGCCTGGTTGGAGCCTGTCCCCAGGGTGTGGGAAGAGGCATCTTGAATTGGGAAGTCCATTCTTGCATCCTCAGCACATTAGCAAACCCATGCTTCCCTCCATCTAGAGCCCCAAAGCCCCAAACAAAGAGGGGCAGGAGGGGGCCCGGCCCTTTGTTAGGGGAAATTTATTAATATCCAAAATATGCAGCAGCCCTTCCTCTTCACCCCCAATCAAAGCCTTTCTTGAAACACCTGGGCCTTGCATTTGAAAGGCCCTGGGGCTCTTTTATGTGGCAAGGTCCTGCCAGGAGGGGGTGGGGAGCACCAGGAAATTCTTCCAGCCTGGGAGGTTCGGGGCTCCTCCCTACCCTGGTCTCCCAGCCCCGGCTACACCTGGGGTAAGGCTGGGAGCAGCTGCAGCTGGGAAGGGGAATGTCAGCTGCCCGGGCTTGCCTTCCGCTCTGCCTGCCTCGCTGGGTACCTGTGAGCAAGGCCTCCCTGCCTTGGAGGGCCTCAGTTTGTCTGTATGTATAATGGGGGGCTAAGTTGTCTTGGAGGGCTTCCTCATCTTCGCCCCCCTTTCCCCAACCCCACTCCCCTGACGGACCGTGGCCACAGAGAAATGGGACAGCAAGTGTCAGAAGCCAGGAGAGCCAGGAAAGCGAACAGCAGAGCCTCAGTTCCCTCATCCGTCCCACAGAAGCTGGAAACCCCAGTGCTGCCCACATCACGGTTCTCGGCAGTCAGGAGAAGGGGTAGGAAGGATGACCTCATTGGTGTTTATTAACAGTAAACCAACAGAACACGGACAGGCTGGGGAGACGGCTGGAGGGAGGGGGTGCGCAGGCGGCCCATGAGGGTGCCCTGCCCCGCCCGGGCACATTGGCAAGCTCCACATCTCAGGGAAGGGGGGACCCCAGGACGGCCCCTCCTGTGCCCGGGGCTGAAGATGCCAAGGCCTCTGGCCACAGGCTTGAGGTGCTGGCTGCCCTTGGCTCTTGGCCTCCACCCTCATGCCTGGGCCCAGGGACCCCCGCCCCCGAGCAGAGTGTGCAGCATCAGGACAGATGTCGTGTGTGCAGACCACCTCCAAGCCTTCTGGTCGCCCTGGCTGACCCCGGCCAAGGCCAATTTCCCAGCAGTGCCTGGAGCCAGAGGAGACGGCGAGGTCCACCGGAACAGGGAGAATGGAGTGGAGGGGCTTTGGGGCCTGACTAGGACCCCTCACGCCCACCTCTCCACTTGGTCCTCTGTCCTGATCACGCCCGCGCTCCCTACACCCGAGGGCATGGGGTCCAGTGAGGGAAGCCGAGGGCCCTTCTTAGAAGTGTGGGGTCAAAATAAAATAACTGTTTCTCTGGAGGGGAAAAAAGTGTGGGGACCTCCTCCTTTCCCTACCCCCACCCCCTCAGGCCACCAGCCCCTCTCTCCCGCCCCCCCACGGGCCTCCCACCGCCACCCTGTCCCCTCTAATCCACCCTGCACACTGACCCTGAAAGATATTCTATCTAAAGCGCGACAAGATCATGCAAACCCCTGCCCCCCCTTGTCCCCTGCTCCCCTCCCCCTCATTCGACATTGCCCCCTGGACCCTGCTGTAACCTAGTAATACCCAGGTCTCTGCCCTGGGCTCCAAGTGGTGGTGGCGAGCCCAGGGGCTACACTGGGGCCTCCACACCCTGCCCTCCTCCCAACTTCCCATCGTCCAGGGCCCTCAGACCTCACCACCTTCAGGAAGCCTGGCCCTGGCATGGGAGCCCATAGGCTCTTTCTCTCACTTCACTGCGAACCCTCGGTGCCTGGGGGGCCTCGTGGGCCTCGCCACACCCCGAGTATCCCTGTCCAGCTCGGGATTCTGGCTGTTTGAAGTGTGTGGGGCAGGCTCCCCTAGAAAAGAGAGGAGTCTGGGCCCTGAACAGAGAGGCGAGAACGATGCCAGCTTCCAGGTAAGAAAGGGAGCTGGTTGGCCAGGAGGCCTGGGGTCCAGTCCCCTCTGCCATGCGACCTTGGGCAAGTCCCTCCTCCCTGGCCACAGTTCATCCACCTGCAGAATGAGGACTGAGCTTCAAGTGGGTTTGTGTGCGTGTGTGGAGAAGGTAGACACAGGAGAGGCAGAGGCCACAAGGAAGGACTTGCACTGGGGACCCACCGTGGCAACCTCTGCCGCGGGCCTCTCAGCACCCCGCAGGGCACGGCCACCCTTTGCAGCCGGCGGGGCCTCCTGTCCGCCTGCCTCCCGGCTCACATCATAGACTCCTCCTCCTCGGCGATCTCGCGGTCCACCTCGATGGCAGTGTTCTCAAAGCTGGTGATGCCTCCGTACTTGCGCATGTGCACCATCAGTGGCTTGGGCGACTGGCTCCCCGCCAGCGTGGCCACGTACATGCCAGTCCGGTTCTCCTCCAGCGACGGGCCCCAGTCCATGGCCGGCCGGCTGGCCTGCTGGAGCCGCTGCGGCAGAGCAATGACAGCGGTGAGAAGGGCCGGCGCTCACGGAGTGCTTCCGGGGGGCCAGGCACCCGCAGAGACCTAACCACATCACCTGGTCAGCCCTTGCCACGATCCCGGGGGGGCGAGGGCAGTGGCACCTCCCCAGGCGAATGAGTCACCTGCCCAGATGAGAGTCCTGCTCTGTCACTTGCAAGCTGGGTGGCCTCTGGCCATGGGATTTAAGCTTTCCGTGCTCTACTTCCTCCTCTGTAACTTGGGGATCATGATGCCCTCACAGGGTTGTCAGGAGGCACCGAGACGGAGCAGTTAGCAGGGCGCTGGGAACAGGCTAGGGCCCGGTAAGTGGTGCTGCTATGATTGCATGCCAGCCAATCCAGGAGCCCGCTCTGGGTCCCTTCCCCTAAATGCTGAGTCCTAAGCAGCTGGGAGCTTAGGGGAAGAGCCAGGAGCTGGGAGCCTGAGGCAGGGATTGTCGCTGACCCTCCAAGCGTCTCACATTTGGCCTCGCTCTGACTCTGATGGCTGATCTTTCCCCCTCGAGCCCCAGTTTCCATGGAAGGAGCGACGTGACTAAGATAATGACTAAGTCTGAACGTTCTAGGGTTCCTCCCTTCCCAGACCATTCCCAAAGCCCTCTGCCTGCCCTGAGGGGAGAAGAGCCCCAGACCCTTCAAGGAGGACAGATGACCAACATTAAGTGGAGCCTACTGTGTGCAGATTCAAGGAGGAATATGTGTGCGGTGTCCTTAGCCCAGGGTCTATCATGGCTCCATACTCCAAGCATAGTGACACTTACTGAACTGCTACTGTTGTAGAGCACGTGACCCCCCTGCTCAGAAACCTGCCACTGGCTTGTCATTTCACTTGGACTAAGGCCCAAAGTGCCTACCACAGCCTCCATGTCCTGGCCTCTGTCTACCTCCCTGATCTCATCGCCTGCCACTCTTCCACCGGCACCCACTGATCCAGTCTTGTCAACCTCCTTGCCACCTTCAAACATGCCAGCCTCTCCTGCCTCAGGGCCTTTGCACTGATTGTCCTTCTGCCTAAAATGCTCTCCCCTTAGACATCCACATAGATCATCTTGTTGGTTTCGCCAAGTGTCTGTCACCCCCTCACAGAAGTCTCCCCAGCCACCCTGGCCAAAATACCTTCCCCCATTCTCTATTCCTAAACTTTGCTTTTGTTTCAGTTTTTTATTTATTATCATTAAAGTATAGCACTTACCACTATCTTTATGTACTTGTTTATTGTCTGTCTCCCACACTAAAACACAAGCTCCCTGAGATCAAGGACTTAGATTTGTTTCCAATTGAATGCTAGAGCCTAGACCAACACTTCTCGACCTGAGTGCTCTGGATATTTTGGGCCGGAGAGTCCCTGTGTAAGAGCTCTCTGCGCACTGGGGGATGTTTAATGGCATCCCTGCTCTCTTGCCCCTGGGGGCCAGTAGCATCCCCTGTGCACATTATCCTCTTACGACAAGCAAAATGCCTCCAGACATTACCAAATGGCTTCTGAGAGCAAAATCACACCCGTGAGAATCCCTGGTGGGGAACAACACATTCACCGTGTCCCAGCCCTGTGCTAAGTGTGGGCTGCTTCATCCTTACAGTGTCCCTGGGACAGGGGCATTATGACCTTCACGCTCCACCCCCACAGATCGCATCCGCAAGTACAGTTCAGCGAGGTCAGTGAACTTGGCTAAGGTCACACGGCTGAGAAGTGGTGATGCTGGGGTTTGAACCTGGGCGGTCTGACTCCATCCTAAACTTTTAAAATGCTCTGCTTTCCTGCCCCTCCCATTCCTCACTACATTGATGAGCTTCTTTTCTTCTCACAGCAACCCTTACTTTAAGGACAGAGAAAAGCAAGTTTCAGAGAGGTGCATTAACTTGCTTAAGGCCACGCGGCTGGCAAACGGCAGATCCAGGATTCCTCCTAATGTGTCAGTGCTGGAAGCCCTGGTCTCTGGAGCTGGTACTTGGAGCCGGCCAAGGACTCCTCTGCAGTGCTCACCACCCAACAGCATGGCCCTCCACCTGGCTGTTGGTGGCTGCGGCAGCAGGGCAGGAGGGAAGCTTAGCGAGGCTGGGGCACTGTGAGTCCAGGGGGTTGGGGCCCTCCACCCTGGGCAACACCCCTCTCCTCCTTCCCTTTGCAGACACCTTGGTTCTCTGGCAAGGAGACAAGTTTCCCTTAGTAGCACAGGTGGGGCTCCCAAGGTTGGGAAAAAGCAAGGGGTTAGCTCCCAGTCACACAGCAGCTCTGTGTCCACAGAGCAGGGCTGGACCCCAGGACTGCCCTGTGGTCTGGGTGGTGCCGCCACAGCCCACTTCTGCCCTGAGCCTCTTTCCAGGCGGAGATATGAAGGTGGGGTGAGGGCCAGCGGAGGTGCAGTGCAGCAGCCTGGGGAGTGGGCGCACTAGGGTGCTGGCAGGCAGGCTGGGGGCAGTGGGTGGAGGGGCGCAGGAGGCTTGCCTTGTAGCCAATTCCAGTGGTGTAAATATCCCCGCCAAGGTCATTTCCAAGTAACCAATGGTTTAACAACTGGCTCACAACATCCCTGAATAATTAGCTCTTAGCTCTCATGAACCAGTACCAGCTGGCTCCAGCATACCCCTGATGGGATATATGGGGTGTGTGTGGGGGGTCCCTAGGCTCTCTCTGGACCCTAGGAGGCTCACTCAGCTCTGCTCACAGTGACAGCCTCTCCCCAGCGGAGGGACGCCACACCCATGGCCTCAGAAGTACAGAGCGTGGTGAGGCTCAGAGAGGTGCAGGGCATTGCAGTGGTCACACAGCATCATGGCACATCGACTGGCCCACTCTCCTGTGATGAGACCTGCAGATCCCCATGCCCAGACAACTTGCATCCTCTGCTTTCTGGATTTCTTCACAAAGCCTGGTGTGGGCAGGGCTCCCACCACCAGCCCATTCCCAGGTCACCCATGCACTGAAGCAGAGAGAAGGGTGACAACTCACCTTCTGGGGTCCCCATGTTGCCTTCTGACCCTGAGTTCCATAGGGTAGCTTTGGGCTGGTGACTAGAGTTCAAGACCTGACTGCTGCCCCACTCACAGTGGCACCCTGGGTCATTCCCTTGTCCTCTCCCCAAGACATGCAGGCATTGGCTGACATCTGTGGTCTTTGGATTGGGCTCCCCCCACCTCAGATGCCCCATGGGTGCCAGGGGAAGGACCCTAAGCCCCCTGAGCCTACCTCTTTCTAAGCAGGTCTGAGAAGATTCATAGCTCAGGCTACTGGTTGGAAAAGCCCGTGAGGCTTGGGTAAGGTGCTGGGGCAGATGTTTTCTGTTCTAGCAGGTGGGCCCAGGGCAGGAGGGCCGGGCAGACAAGGGCGGGGCAGACTTACCTCCCAGAGCGAGCCCTCCTCCCGAAGCACAGCCACCAGCATGCCGGCCGGGATCATGAGGCAGGACAACAGGCCCATCAGGATTCCCAGCAGCTCCGCCCAGGCTGGGAAGCGGTAGCTGCCATACTCTGAGGGCTGGTACTTGACGATGCTATACACCAGCAGGGCCTGTGGGTGGGGGCCCCAACATCACGGTGGGCTTCTGAAAGGCCCCGGAGCTTAGGATAACCCAGGTCTAAGCTACCTGAAGGCTGGAGAGAGCTCAGCCCAGAGCCACCCAGTGTCAGAGACAAGCCTGTCCTAAGCTGTATAGAACCTGAGACCATCTATCCTTGGAGCCTTTGTGAGGCCTGAGACGGCCCAGCTCTGAAACACCCTGTTCCTGAGAGAGCCTGTGCCTGAACTCCCATTCCAAGGCTGAGAAGCACAGATAGGCACCAACACACCAGCCTAAAGCCCCAGCCCTAAGGCCCTGCGGCCTGAGAAAGCCCCACTCGTTTTGCTAACGGAACGTGGGGCTAGGCCCAGCCCAAAAGCTGGGAGCATCAAGGGGGAGGGCAGTAGACCAAGATCCCCATGCCCACCCACCCCTCAGCCCCGACAGAGGTCCACTCTGGGCCAGGGCAGTCCTACCAGCCTGAATACCCAGGAGGGGACCCTACTCTCAGCCCTGGGTCCCAGCCGGCAGCCCTCCTTCCCACCCGTTACCAGGAGTGTGGCCGGGGACAGGAACAGCCAGCAGGCCCTGAAGTAGAGGCCCGGCTTGAAGCCCAGCATCATGTGGATGTCTCGGCAGAACCTCTGGATGCCTGCACAGGGGAGGACAGGAGCATGGCCCCACTGGCACCCCCCACGAGCACCAGCAGCCCCTCCTCCACCCCACTGCACCCACTGGAGACGCTGGCCCTTGGGAGCAGGGACCCAGTGCAGGGGGGCGCTCCACAGTAGACTCCCATCCTCCCACTGTGGGGAGCCTCAACTCCCTAGCCCATGGCCCCTCTCACCATACACCCGGGTGACGGCGAGGCACGTGGTGATCACTACCACCATTAGCCCGAAGCTGGCACTGTAGTCATCCAGAAGCACCAGCCAGTACATGCCTCCCTAGAACACAAGTCACAGCTCTGGGGTTCCCTCACCCCAGTCTTGCTCCGTCATGCAACCCCTTCTCCAGGCAGGGAGTGGGCAGGAAGCAGCCAGGTGATGGCAAGATGATGACAGCATGACCACTGTCCACCCACTGAGCCTTTATACACATCATCTTATCGGAGCCTCACAATGATCCTAGATGTAGGCTCCCACTTTATTGGTGGGAAAACAGGCTGAGGAAGGTGAAGCCACTTGTCCTGAGGTCCTTCAGTAAGTGTAGGAGCCAGGCTTGAAGCCAGGTCTTTTATTTCAAAGCCAGGACTCTGGGCCACAGGGCCAAGCTGCCTCGGGGGGAGAGAGCCTGGGGTGGGCTAGCCTCCTCCCAAAGAGGAAGAAGCAGGTGGCCCCGCGAGTAGTCACAGACATTGCTGCAGGCACCTGGCCTTGCCTCCCCCACCAGCTGCCCACTCTCCCTGCACTCACATCGGTGGTGAGGACCAGCCCCATCAGGTACATGGCCACGCAGATGAGCCCCGAGAACACAGCCTTCTTGGGCCGCAGGTAGTATGGGAACTCGTCCGTCACAGCTGTCACGATGGTCTCCAGGAAGGCAAACTGGGGAGGAGAGAAGGAGGTGTCAGAATTCTTGCCCCACCACACACACATACACACGTGCACAGACACACAAACTCACACAGACACACACACACTCAGATATACACACATCACACAGACACACACATACACATAACACATCACGTGTGGACACACAGACACACATCACACAGGGACACACCCAGATGCACATCACCCCGCAAGGTGCACGCCGGCACAGACAAGGCTCACCTGGCTATCCAAGCCAAGAGTCAGGAGCATAAAGAAGAAAAGGAAGGACCAGAAGGGCGACAGAGGCAGCATGGTCATGGCCTGTGGGTAGACGACAAAGGCCAGGCCGGGGCCTGGGCCAAGGGCAGAAAGGGTCAGCAGCCCGGGGCATGCACGAGGTAGGCCCCCGTAGGCACACTCAAACATACAGGGTCGCTTACACCCGCTTGGGTACACTAGGGTCACAAACCCAGAGATGCACACTGACTGCACACTTGAAACGCTTAACTCCTAGGACACAGGCCAGTACACTGCCGGTGTGCAATGAACACAGAGTGATAAAATAAATGAATTAATAATGAGCACAAACACAAGACTCACTAGGAAACCTCATTTGAATACACTTATGTACACCATCATTTACACAAACAATCCCACTCCACACATACTTAGACACATCCACTGGCACAGGACACTGATTCACATCCTCACTTGAACCCTCCATTCACTGGCACAAGACATCTTGACACAGGAAATGACTCATTTGGACAAGCAAGGCGAGTTGCTGAGATGTAACAAAACAGAAGACAATCTCGCACAGAAATTCATTTCTCTGCAGACACAGGTTGCCCACCCACACCCTTTTGCACTTGCACACCCAGAGACCAGGTAAGACACGTTCCTTTGCATGTGCGCACATCCACACACACACTGGCCACAGCCATCCACAACCTTGCAGGTCCACACGTGTGCCCCCTGCCCAGCCCCAGCTGTGCCCAACACACACCCTCACCCACCAGGGCTGGGCAGCCGGCCCACCTGCTTTGGCCACTTGGTCCACAGGCACACCCAGCTCCTGAGACATGTAGCCCAGCACAGAGAAGATGGCGAAGCCAGCCAGGATGCTGGTGACGGCATTGCCCAGAGTGACGATGAAGGTGTCTCTGCCAGGGGAAGTCCAGGCACACAAGCCCAGGCCGGAGTGAGCGGGCCCTGCCTTCACCCCGCAAGGCCTGCCCTGGCCAGCCTCTCTCCTCCCTGCTCCGGCCCCAGGGTCTGTCAGGCTGCACTAACCTGTAGATGTTCTGGTGAAATGTGTTATAGGAGGCAAAGGTGAGCAGACCCCCGAAGCCCACACCCAGGGAGTAGAAGATCTGAAGAGCAGCTTCGATCCACACCTGTGGCAGGGAAGAATGCAGAGGGAGAGCAAAGCGAAGGGGCTGGCACACCACAGCCACGTCCAGGGGGCCAAGGAAAGAGGAGGGAGGAGGTGGGGCGGGAGCTAGCCAACAGGTCCAGGGAACGGCGTGGTGAAGAGCCTGGCCCAGAGTAGGTCAGGAGGAAAAAAAAAAAAAAACCTCTCCTGGCCTCAGTTTCCCCATCCAGAATCTAGATGATCGCTAAGGTGGGTCCAATTCTGAAGGAAGTCGTGTCTTATGTAAATTCTCAGTAGATCCATGTTGACAACGAGCCCATGGAACCCCTTTACTTCCTCCTTGCATTTGGAGGGCCCTCAATGTGATTCCCTCCTTTGTGGCTGTATGGTCTCTCCTCTCTGAGCCTCGGGACCTCCCTCTGTAATGCAGGGATAGGAAGAGGAGTTCCCTTATAGGGTGGCAGTAAGGATTCATGACTACCTACGTGCCAAGTGCTAGGGCAGGGTCAGGCACTCATCCCTTAACAAATAAGAAATGTTAGCCGTCAGCAGTACTGTTTCTGTCATTACTAATGCCCTCCTTGGGGTTTGGAGTCAGACACATCTGGGTTGGAACTCCAGCTCTGCCACTCCCTAGCCATGGGACCTTAAGCTTATCACTCTTTTGGGCCTCAGTTTCTTTGCCTGTAAAATGGGAGAATAACGTCTACGTTTTTGTTTTTTATGTCTACTTTTTTTTAAGGTTTATTTTTTTAGTAATCTTTACATCCAATGTGGGGTTCAAACTCATGACCCTGAGATCAAGAGTCACTTGTTCCTCTGACTGGGCCGGTCAGGCGCCCCAGAATAAGGTCTACTTTTTTTTTTTTTTTTTTGTAATAATGTCTACTTCTGAAGTAGAAGAATAAGAAATGAAAGAGACACAGTGTTGAGCACAGAGTGTGGTACCAAGGGCCCACCACACGGAGGACTCCTACCCGCTGCCCTCTTTTTCTCCAGGGGGCCCTCCTCCTTTTGCCCCCTGGCTTAAGGCCTGATCCCTCCCTCTGCGCCCCAGCCCCGAGAGCCTCACCTTGGAAGACAACAGATGGTGGAACTGGGGGGTGAGATAGAACTGGATGCCCTTCCAGGCCCCTGGGAGCGTGACTCCTCGGACCAGCAGCATGAGCAGGATGAGGTAGGGGAACGTGGCCGTGAAATACACCACCTGAGATGTGATAAGTGGCGATGGCAGGCAGGGAGGACCCTGCTTCTACCCTGTTCCTCTTCCAGAAATCCCCGTCTTACCTAACTCGCCTCCTCAACCTTTGGGTAGGCCAAGCTGAGAACAGCCATTATCTATGATGCTTCTCTTTCCCTCCCCGCCTCCCACCCTCCACACACAGATCCTTCATTAAAACCCTGTCACTGCTTCCTGAGGTGTCCCCAACCTATCCTGTTTCCAGCTCTGCTGCGCCCCACTCCAGGCCACCCTCAGCCCTTGCCTAGAGGCCTTGTCTAGGGTTTATGAGACTCTCCTCCTGCCATATGCTCATTCCCTCGCCCCCCAGCCCATGCAACCCATCCTGTGTGGTCATCTGCCACTGCACATTCCCAAAGTTCCCCCTACCCTGTCTCCATCTGTTCCCAAACCTCCAGGTACTTCCTCGGTAAACACCACCAGGTCTCAAGCTCCCCACTGCCCGGATTTGCACCTTGATCACTTCTCTCTTTCTCATTGGTTTCTACCCTACCTTTCTAAGTCTTTCTTTTGGTGCCACTCCTCGTGGGTGACACTTCTCAGCACTTTGCACAGGGACAAGTTCTAATTTATAAATGATTGAGTAAACCATTCAGAAGGCTTCCAAGTCTTTCTAAGCCAGCTTCATGGTCCTTTCCACCCTTCATAACATCAGGTGGGCATCTGTGGTTTTGTCTTCCTAGCATCCAGCTGGTCTCCTTCAGATACCAATCCTCTGACTTTCCCTAGCTGGGGCTGACTCCATTCCCAGCTCCGGGGATGGGCATATGACGAGGCCCAGGCAAGTACAGCACCCCACCCTCCTGAACACAGTGACTGGTTCAGGGATGGGTACATGACCCTGCTTACACAGTGAGACTCAGTTCTAGGGGTTTTGAAAACTGGGGCAAGAGAGAGAACTCTTGGGTAGGCAGGTAAGATGGAAGCCTGAAGCTGCTAAGGGGACCCTCATGGAGAATGAAGCCTGAGAAGGAAGCCAACTGGAGGAAGGCACTCCTGAGAGACCCAGAAAACCATATTCCTGATGACACCCATTGAATCCTTAGACCAGCTGTACCTGAAGCACACCCTTTGGACTTTCCAACAGACCAAATGGGCTCTAGTCACTTGTACCGACACCTAGACCCACCTTCCAAGCATCCAATAAGCCAACTTGCAGAGCCTCTTCAAAGTGCCAAGCACTGGGTTAGGATACAAACTTGAGTAACAGAGAGGGCCATCCTTGACAAGTTTCCAGTCTAGTGAACCAGTGAACCAGCCTAGCCACCATCCATCCTTACCTCCAAATCTTTCTTCCAGCAGTGCTTCCCACCCCCCACACCCGCACCCCCACTCCCAACCTCTTCCCAATTCATCCTCTCAGGCTCAGTCCATGCCCTGCTGCCTCCTCCAGGAAGCCCTCACCCCTCCCAGCCCCGCAGGCCTCTAGGACCCCCCAGGGCTCACCTTGCCCGAGGACTTCACACCCTTGAGGATACAGAGGAACACGATGACCCAGGCAAGCAGCAGGCAGAGGCAGAGGTTCCAGCGGATCTCCCCGGGACTGCCAATGCCCTGGCTGCCTTGGATGTGGAGAACGTAGCGGCTGTGGGGGATGAAGATTTGAGTGTCCTCTGGTCACCCTGCCACACTCCACGGGCATGGGGTAAAGCTGTGGCCAGCAAGGTTACTATTACTGGTGTCATCAGCATCATGATTATCAGCCAGTGTTTACTGAGCATGATTATCCAATAGGCTGGTGGCACAATTTATACTTCCTTCCTTTAAGCCTCACAACGACCCTCAGAAATACTATTATCATACCCACTTCAAAGATAAAGTATCAGAAGCCAAATACTTTGCGCAAGGTCACACGGCTGGTCGGCGAAGAGCTGGGATTAGAAGCCAGAGTCCACCTAACACCAGTACCGGGATTCGGCCTTCCAGGTACAAGCTGAGCCCCCCGGGGATGCCGGCCCATTCCTGCCCCTGTCATCACCCCCCACCCCAGCAGCTTGGGGCCCTCCCAGACAGCTGCTGGGCCGGCAGTGGCCTGACCTCCAGTACTCCTCGCTGGGGCTGACAGTGCTGGTGAGGTTGAGGGGCAGGGCCCCATTGCCACCCTTGGAGCCTCTATGCTCAAGACAGAGGTCCGTGTTCCACCAGTTGCCACAGTGCTCCCAGGGCAGGTTGCTGGTGAGGGAGGCGAAGAGGTAGAAGAGGACGTAGGCGATGATCATGTTGTAGTAGATGGCCACCAGGCCTACGATGAGCAGCATGGCCGCGCCGGCACCTGGGCGTGCGGGAGAGGGGGCTGCCCTCAGGTCAGGCCTTCCTGTGGGCCAGGCTGTGGGGCCTCAGAAGCCATCCTCCCTCTGTGGACTTCGCTTCCCTCTCTGCCTAGAGAGGCTGAGGCATGGGGGGCAACCTCCCTGCCTCCCCCAGGCCAGGACCCCTGCCATGACTTATGAGGCCTCACCTTTGAAGAGGGGACTGATTTTCCAGACGGCCAGGGGTCCCAGGCTGGAGAACTGGCCCAGAGAGAGCTCAAGGAAGAAGAGAGGAATGCCACAGATGGCCAGCATAAGGAAGTAGGGCACGAGGAAGGCGCCTGGAGGAGGAAGAGGAGGAGGAGGAGGAGGAGGAGGAGGAGGAGGGTGGTCGGCAAGGTCTCAGGTGGGTCAGCTCCTCTGAGGCCCAGCCCCGCCCCCGTCCTGATGGCAGACACCTGCGACCCCACGGAGTCCTTCTCCTGTGGACTGGGACTGATATATATCAGATCACTGAGGGCTAAGGGGGCTGGCGGGGCTTTACTCACCTCTGCAGCCCCAGTGCCCAGGGCAGGGCTGGGCTCAGAGCAAACACTGAGTGAGTGAAGGAACACTTGAGGGAATGCCCTGCCGGAGAAAGTGCAAACTCCTCAGTAGGAAACGAACGCCCTCGGGATCTGGCCCCAATCTACCTTCCTGTGTCCTCTCTGCCATGCCACCTTAGGTGCTAGCGGCTGCCACCAGTTGTCCCCTGTGTCCCACACCCCTCCCCATTGGCTTCTCCAATTGGCAGCCAGCTCCTTTAGAAAACTGCCCACCAGGCTCTGGGAGGGCTGTCGGTCATGCTAGCCCCTTACTAGCCACCCCTTCTGGGAGCCAGGCCAGTTAAGACACCTTCCCTGAGATCCTATATGGACGCGCTCAGAGAGAACAGCTCTGAGGATGAAGTCATTGTAGAGTTGTCTGTGGCCACCCCCTCCCCCACCTGCAAGGAGGGAGCTGGCCCCAGGAAAAAATGAGGTCAGCACTGAGAGAGAAACAGAATTGGGAGCCAGGGAAAGGGAGAGCAGACAGGACTGTGGCCATTATGGAGTTCCTAGAGCATCAGAGGCCAGCTCCAGTCTCACACTTTCCGGTCACAGCAATTCATCTTTTCCTTGCCTCATCTCCTATTTGGACTATTTCTGTCGCTCTGCCAATAGGTGCTTCTTCCAGGAGTTTGGCAGAGACGGAAGGAGGCTTCGAGGGTGGGTGGTGGGAGCACACTGGCTCTGGACAAAGTAGTCCTGGAGGTGGAATGTTGGGTAGGCCACCGTGTGACCTTGGACAAGGGACCTGGCTTCTCCAAGCCCTGGCTGTCACATCAAGGCAACCGTACCCGCCCAGGAGGGTTGTCATCAGGGTTAAGTGAGAGCACCAAGCCTGGGGCTGGCAGATGGTGAGTGCTCAACCCCAGCTATTGTTAACAAGACTCAGATCAGTCACTTGATGGCAAAGCAGGGACAACAGAGGATTGGTTTAAGGTGGGACGGACTTGGTGTTTGCAGTCGGAGTGGAAGGAACCAGAAGAGGAGGACAGATCGAAGATTCACAAGTGGGAATGACGGATGGAGTGAGGTCCTGAAGGGGGTAGGGGAGGAGGAGGGATGGGAGAACTTTGAGAGCACAGTGATCACTGCCAGGCAGGTAGGTACAGCCTGCTGTCATGAAGCAGAGGCAGCTTCTCTGCCCATCACTCAGGGCCCAGGCTTTGTGGGGGGAGGTGAGTAGGAATCCACTCTGGGCATGGGAGAGAGAGCGGAGGGGTTGGGGTGATGAAAAAAGACAAGGCAGAGAGAGCTCGGTTCTCCCAGCCCCATTTCACTGCTTTCAGTGAATTCCGCTCAAGGCCATCTAGGAGGTGGTGGCTAATGCCACTGAAAAACTCACTCCACCCCAAGCCTTGGCCTACTAGCCTAGATGCCCCACAAGCAGCCCTTTGGGCCCCTACCTCCTCCGTTGGTGTAGGCTCGGTAGGGGAACCGCCAGACGTTCCCCAGGCCCACACAGTAGCCAATGCAGGACAGCAGGAAGTCCAGCTTGCCCGTCCAGTTGCCCCGGTCTGCGGCAAAGTCCACATCCAGATCTACATCGCCCTGGTCACTGGGGGTCATCAGCAGGTCTGGGGTAATGGGCTGCCAGTAAAAGAGACCAAAGGGGTGAGGGAGAAAGAAGAGGCCAGGTTGTGACACATCCCGCCCCACACCCAAAATAAGAATATGAAATCAAACAGAGCTGAATATGGAGATACTCTCCTGGGTGAGGAAATCAAGTGCTCTGACCTGGGCTTTCACGTTATACATAGGAGCTCCTGGGGGTTGCAGGTCACTACAGACTTATGAGGCCAGCAGGGTGGCTCAGGCACAAAGAAAGCCAGCTTGATCTTAGTTCAGTTGACACAGAGGTCAAATCAAGGGAGGTCCTATGTTGATGACGATGACGATGATCTTAATAATGGTTACCACGTACTGAGCTCTTATTATATGCTGATTTCATTCTCAGAACAACACTGAGCTAAGTACTTGTTTAAGCGCTGTTTTATTTTTTAAAGATTTTATTTATTTATTTATTTATTTATTTATTTATTTATTTATTTAAAAGATTTTACCTATTTATTCCTGAGAGACACACAGAAAGAGGCAGAGACATAGGCAGAGGGAGAAGCAGGCTCCCCACAAGGAGCCCAATGTGGGACTCGATCCCAGACCACGGGATCATGCCCAGAGCCAAAGGCAGGTGCTCAACCACTGAGCCACCCAGGCATTCCTTCATTTGTTTATTTGAAAGAGAGAGAGAGAGAGCATGAGAGAGAGAGAGAGAATGAGCAGGAAGGACGGGTAGAGGGAGGAGGAGCAGTAGAGGGAGAAGGAGAAGCAGACTCCCTGCTGAGCAGAAAGCCCAATGTAGGGGCACCATCCCAGGACCCTGTGATCATGACCTGAGCCTAAAGCAGATGCTTAACCAGCTGAGCCACCCAGGCACCTCTTGGTCCTGGTTTGCTTGTTTTTTAAGATTTTATTTATGTATTCATGAGAAACACAGAGAGAAGAGAGAGGCAGAGACACAGGCAGAGGGAGAAGCAGGCTCCATGCAGGGACCCTGATGTGGGACTCGATCCCGGGTCTCCAGGATCAGGCCTTGGGCTGAAGGCAGCGCTAAACCTGTGAGCCAACCAGGCTGTTGGGTCCTATTTTAATCATGAGGACCACTGGGGCTCCAAGAGGTGTCAGGACATACCCGAGATTTTACAAGGCTGGCTGGTGGAGAGCTAGTTCTCAAGCCCAGAGCTTCTCAGCGGTGAAGCTCGAGTGTCCAACCTCCAGGGCTGCCTTTTGCTATTCCATTCCAGGCATGGTATTTTAAGAAAGACACAGATAGCTCGGAGCATGTCTACAGGGCAAGTGGCCAGACAGGAGGGTGCTCAGAAGAAGCAGTCACAGGAGGACAGGGGAAGAAGTAGGGGCCCTTAGCACAGATAGAAGAGGACTTGGAGGGAACACAAGCTACCCCAAGGGAGGAATTCGATTTATGCTCTGGTGGCTCAAGGAGATCTATGGAGGACTGTGAATTTTAGTTCACCATCAGGAAGAGGCTACTGAGTTCCAATCTATCTCACAAAAGTCCTAATCTTCTTGTCACTGCAGGAGAGATGCATGCACAGAGGGGACAGGAAGCCAGCTGTCCCTAACATCCCTGCCTGCGATTCAAGGAGGGTGGAGAAGTCCACTGGGCATTCTCCCTCCAGACTGGGGCTGGGAAATGGAGGCTCTCCTCCAGCTGCTCAGAATGCTGGCCCGGCAGATGAGTTAGGACGTCTGTGAGCCGCTCAAGCTGAGGGCCAGCAAGGAAGCCCAAGGACACCAGGCCAACTACCTAAAATTCAGAGAGCAGTTCCCCAAAGTGTCTCCTGGAATGGGTCAGAAGAAAGGGTCAGCCATGCCCTTCCCACTTGCCTCTGAAATTCAAACCCATGGCAGAGAAGGACGGAACTGCAAAGAAAGCCAACTGTCAGGAACCTGGGAGGCTCAGTGGTTGAATGTCTGCCTTGGGCTCAGGGAGTGATCCTGGGGTTCTGGGATGGAATCCTACATGGGGCTCCCTGCAGGGAGTCTGCTTCTCCCTCTGCTGTGTCTCTGCCTTTCTCTGTGTCTCTCATGAATAAATAAATAAAATCTTAAAAAAAGAAGAAAGAAAGAAAGAAAGAAAGAAAGAAAGAAAGAAAGAAAGAAAGAAAGAAAGAAAGAAAGCCCATTGTCTAATTACATCACGGTTCTGAGAAAGGAGAAAGGACCCTCCTGCTTCTACTGAGAAATAGTGGTGAGAAAACAGTGATACCTCTGGACTGGGAGTCAGGAGACTACAATTCTAGTCCCAAGTCTGTGCCACTTCATGGTGTGACTTGAGGGAAGAGTTTTCTGGGCCTCAGTTTCCCCATCTCGAAACTGAGGGAATTTAATAGATCAGTGTTTCCAAAAACTCATCCCTTGGGATGTTCATAGACGCTCAAGACTTCTTCTTGAGTCAAAGAAATTGGGGGAACACTGGATTAACACAAAGCAAAACAGTTTTCTTTGTTGCAGGACTTGTCAGATCCTTTAATGCATCAATACCCACTGGGACTATCTAAATGGGGATTAGAATAGACAGTGTTCTGCAATTCTATTGAAGGAAAGGGTTTTAAGAAGCTTGCATGCTGAGATTTACTCTGAGAAATGTAGGTCCATCTATTAGTCTTCTGGCTCTAATGGCCTGTGAGGCAAGCTTCACCAGACCCTCAGCTAGAGACACTCACAGCCGTTGAAGACCAGATTGGCTCCTAGCACAGGGATTCGGGAATCAGCTACTGACCAGGTATTTTTTTCCCCTAAAATTGCTCTTCCTGGCACCAGCCAAGTGGGTGTCCACACACAAATTGGGTGGTGACAGAGGGGGTTTTGCCGGGCATTTGTCCTGTGAGCATTGCCGGGATAAAGAGGTGGAAGGAGAGTGCAGGTGTCATAGGACTGGAGGCATCCAGCTGCGGTGACAGGGTCAGGCGATGGGTTTGGGGGTAACAGTCTTGGTTGGCTCTCGGTGACAGTGGCGACCATGGTAACAATCCTGCCTGAGGCTGGCTATTGGCCAGAAGGGCAGTAATAACAGGGACAGCCTGGCATAACTATGTGTCTTGGAGATGATGATAACGAACGTGAACAAGCTGCTTTTCCAGTAATTGGGCTTGTGGTGATCTCAGACATGCTGGGCTGAGGGTAGCAGCAACCCCCAGACCTATCTGAAACCTGCCCCAGCCCTCTTAGCACTGTGCTTCCACAGTTTTCCTCCCCGGCTGGGTGAGTACGGGCCCCCTGGAATCACTCCCTGCCAGGTGAGCTCCGGGAGGGATGGAGGAGCAGCCAGTTGACACCGGCCCCTGAGACGGGGTAGTGTGGCAGGCCGGTCACCCTGTGAGCCCCCCAGCCCCGTCAGGCCAGCTGGCAGGAGGGCCCAGTAATGAGGTTCCTCTGATCCCTCCTGAGAAGCTGCTGCCCTTTCTCTGCTCACAGAGCAGTCCCGGCTCTCTGTTTCCATGGTGACAAGAGTTCCAAGAGCAGGATGCTGCCAGCTTTTCTGTCCCCCTCCTCCCCCAATCAGAGGGAAGCCTGCTCCTGCTCCAGGGACAGGGGACTGGGTCCTCCAAAGATAAGCCAATCCCAAGACCACCTGGAACCCCCAAGCCCACCATAGGCCGAATCCCAGGAGGCTGGCACATGGAGAGGATGGGACTGCCTGGGAGACAAGTAACCAAATCGATGGGGCAGCGTTGGAAGCTCGGTGAGTCGCTTCACACTTCCGCCTGGGCGTGAAGATCCCACCTCCGACTCCCCACTGCCTATCCCGAGTCACGCAGGAACGTAATCCTGAGTTTGTCAGGCCTGCACCCCCTCTGTTTAGGGACCAACAGATGTAGGTCACCAGCAGTGGCAGGCTCTGGGAGAGGTTAGCCTGCCCCAAGCCAAGGCTCTCAGACCTTCTGCAGGATGAGAGAGACAATAGAAATTTGGAGTCCAACTTCATCATTGTGCAGATGAGGAAACTGAGTCTCAGGGAGGGGAAGGGATGAGTCCAAGGTCAAATAGCAAGATAAGGGCAGAGCAAAACCAGATTCCACACCCCTGACTTTGAGCCCAGGGCTCATCTCTGAACAATGCTATTCCCTGGCTGATACCTGGCATTTCCTCCCTCCCTGCCCCCTTCACCTTGAGACCAAGGGAGAGGACACTGAAGCCAGGTGGCCCCACCCTGCCCTGATGGTCCTAGGTTGCTCAGCCCCTCTTTGGGAAAGCAGCAAGCTGCATCCCCCATGTCTGTTTTCTCCTTGTCTATAAAGTGGGGATAACAAGACACAGCTCCCAGGTAAGGCTTCACAGAACGTGGCTATACACACGGTGTGGCCCTGTGGCAGTAAGGAACAGCAGCTCTTGTGGGGAGAGAAAGGGGAGAGAGTAGGAGAATGGAAAAGAGTGGGGAGCAGGACCCAAGAAGACCCAAGAGACCACAAACAGCCCCAAGAAGTCACTCATGTCAACGAATAAAAAAGACCCACTTATCACAGTGGTTCTCCGCCCAGCTGCAGGGTGGGGCGGGGTGGGGGAGAAGGCTCCAATGAGGGGCAGGAGGGAGGGGGATGGGGGTGGAAGTGGTCAATATAACACCAGCCCCTCAGAGTCCTTTCTCCCATCTGCCTCTACCAGCCCCTGCGGGGTCACCACATCCCCCAGGCCCCACTCAGGAACAGCGGGGCCTGCTTTGGTGCCTTGATACTGGAGCTGGATCATCAAATGATAGTCCAGGTTAGAGAATGGACTTGCCCAAAGTCTCAGGGTAAGTGGTATCTGCAGAAATAGTGCCCAGGAGTTCTGACTCCTTGGCTAGGACTGGTACTTTTAAGCCAAAAGCGAGAAAACTTGACCCAATACTCTTCCTCCCTGCCCACGCCCCGCCCCCACAGGCGACTTGGCTGGGGGGTCTAGCCCCACAGGAGAGGTGGGGAGGGGCTGTGGGCTCCACCAGGGCTCCAGAAGCACAGAGCTGGCCCTTCTCTCATGCCAGCTTCCACCCCACCCCCAGATCCCTTGGGTCTCCCTCTCTTCCCACCCTGCCCTTGCCTCCGGCCAGCCCCGCTGATGGGCAGCCTGGGGTCTTAGCGGGGGAGCTAAAGCGGATGGGCAGGAAGCAGGTGGCGGCCCCCCCGCAGGGCAAAAGCCTGGGCAGGAAAGACAGCGACCCCCTGCTGGCTCTGCGAGGCTGCTTCAGGGTAGAGCGCACGCAGGAGCACCAGGGCGGCTCCCCGCCCCCCGCCCCCCACCCCCGAAATTAGTCCAGCTAGAGGCTGGCGCTCAGCTCTGCTCACAGCCCGGACCCCAATCAGCCCCTGGGGGGAACGGCTGGGGTACTGGAGAGGGTGGGTGCTCGGCCCCAGACACCCCTACCCCGTGCCTCCTGGGGGTGCAGACACCTGTTCAAGGGCCTGGCCCACTGAGCCCCAGCCCCATCACACCACACCCCGACCCCCAGATGGGGACGGCCGCGTCGCCACCCCCACCCCCACCCCCCGGCAGGCCGTGACCCCGCCCCTCCTTGCGACTTAGCTCAGCCCGGCCTCCCCCAGCCCCGAGCCGGGACCGGCCGGCGCCCTCTCAGACCCTCCCGGGGCCTGGATGGGGGCGGGCCTCTGCTCCCCTCCCTCAGGTGCGCCCCCGTCCTCGTGCCCTACCTTGCGTTGGGGAGCTCCCTGGAGCTTCTTCATCTTGGAGGGCGGGCTGCCGGGGCTCCCCGGCTTGGCTTCCCCCGGGAGCCGAGAGCGAGCGAGCGAGCCGGAGACCGCGCCGCCGGCCGGCCGCCCACTTTGCCCCGGCGGCTCCCGCGCACCGGCTGGGGGGGCGCGGGCGCAGGCGCTGCCGTCTGGCGGCTGCGGGCGCGGGGCGCGGGGCGCGGGGCGCGGGGCGCGGGCCGGGCGCTGCGGACGCCCTGCCTCTCCCTGCGCAGCGCCCGAGCCTGGGGAGGGGTGCACGGCTGCGCCCGCGTAGACACCCAGACAGACGGGCTGACGGACCGACAGCCGGGGGATGCGCGCGCCCCCGCACGCAGAGCTGCGGATTGGAGGGGCCCGAGCGCAGGAGGAGGGGGGTCCGCGACGGGAACCCTCGGAGGTCTGGAGGCCTCGGCCACCGTCTCCTGCGTGACCTTGGGCAAGTAACCTGCCCTCTCTGGGCCCCCCTTTCTCCCATTGGGCAATGAGAAGGGCAGGCCACGTGCATGGACACTGACAGCCCGCTCCTGGTTCCGCCAAGCCAGTGCCTCCTCCTCTTTGCTGTGTGACCTTGCCCACGTTAAATAAGATCGCCCCCCCCCCGCCTTTTCATCTGGAAAATGGGGATAAGAATCTTACCACCCTTTCAATAAGGTGAGGAATCCAGGGAGATTGTGCCTAGAAAACATGTAGTGCAGGGCAAGGCACATAGTAGGGGCTCAGTTGACATTCACTGACTATGAGTTGCCCACTCTTGCCAACAAAAGGAACAGCAGCCATGAATCAGGTATTTATTCAATCGTCCTAATCTACCAATATTGATTGTACCAGATCCTGGGCCAGTTCATATTGTCTCAACACAGTGACCTGGAGGGACAGATGGTATCATCCTTATTTTACAGATGGGCAAACTGAAGCAAAGAGGTTAAGTTACTCACTCAAGGTCACAGAGCTAGTGAGTGACACCAGTGACAGAGTCAGGCCTCATGGACCTTCTGGGTGGTCTGGAACATTTCTCCTTTCCCTGGGATGAAAGAGATACAGGGAGGTTTGGGCAAGAACAGATAGGGCAAGTGTCACCGTGTTGCGATGGCTTGTGACTTACATGATCACCCGGGTTCTTAGCCACCAGCAGTATGACCCCAGGAATGTTATAATTTCACATCTCTAAAATGAGCCATCAGGGACGCTGTGCCTGACTGACCTATCAGGGCCTTGTGAGGGTCTGTGTGAGCCTGTGACTAGGATGGGAAATTATTAGCTAGAGCGTTCATGCCCATTGGTCTCATACATGCTAGTGGATCTGGCATATGCATTACAAATCATGCCCCTTTCACTCCAGTGTCCCGGTTCAGGCACTAAGCCATAGTGCCTGAACATAGTGGGTTGCCCTACCATCCGCCACAACCCATTGGGGAGAGTGAGTATAAGGGCCTGTTGTCTCTCGTACCCCTGGAGCCTAGAAGGAAGCAAGAGGGGTTTATATGGGAGTACAGGCTTGGGTAAAGGGCCTGGCTGGGTCCTGGGCCCACCTTTCCTCCCCAGGTCCCACCCAGCTGCTCCTTCCTTTAAGCATGTCCTTAGAACACCTGGGTGGCTCAGTAGTTGAGCATCTGCTTTTGGCTCACGGCATGATCCCAGGGTCCAGGATCAAGTCCCACATCGGGCTCCCCATAGGGAGCCTGCTTTTCCCTCTGCCTATGTCTCTGCCTCTCTCTGTGTGTCTCTCAATAAATAAATAAAATCTTAAAAAAAAAAAAAACAACCTGGCCTCAAAGGGCTGGCCAGGGGGTCTCCAGATGCAGGAGGAAAGAGCCCTTTAGGCATGAATGTGAATGGAAGAAGCCTTCTTGGAACCCTACTGTGTTCATTGGATGAAGGATTATATCCAATATCTAACTTATGATTCTTTCCAACAGCTTGGGAAGACTGGTTTGTGCATCCCTGTTTTGCACCTGAGGAAACTGTCTCAGAGGAGTGAAGTCATATACCCAAGGTCACACAGAGCACGGAATCTCTGGGCTTTGGAGAGGGGAGAAGCCCATGGCTCCTGAATCCAAGAAGACCCAGGCACGACTCACCCCTGCCCCTCCCTTAGGGCCTGTCAGTTCTCTTACAGCACAGGCTGTAGCTGTGCTCAACAACCCCATCATTAGACCCTATGGAAGGTCCAGAGAACTACAGGAAGAGGGACTAGAGGTGAGGCATTGGCTCAAGAGCCCTGGAAGACTGGCCTCTTTATGGCCCCTTCCCCATTGTGCCTGCTTCCCCCGGATTCAGCCCTGGGGGGAGCCGCCAGCCTTGCAGAAGTGGGAGGGAAGAGGACTGGATCTTTAGCCTTCCTCAAGCAAACGTGTCATGGGGTGACCACTGAACATCCCTGGCAGTCCCTGGGGCTGTGAGTGCAAATGGATCCAGGCTCACACTTTTCAGATGGGTACACTGAGGCCCAGAATAGGCAGGCAGGACCCGCACAACTACTGTGTAAAGCAGAGGCGGGGTTACTCCTGGCATCTAGGAGTCTGACCCTGCACAGGCTCTGCCCTCTAGATCCTCTGCCCTATCACTACAACCCTTGGTGGGAAAGTCTGGTCTTCATCAAACAAACAAAACCCCAATATTTTCTAGAAGATATTGTCCATGTAAGCCAACCTGCCCATGTAGGCCCCAGTCTTATCATACAACTGGCTATGAGATCAGCCACCAAGCACATTTGACAGTTGCTACAACCACCGACTCTGCTCCCTGATCCCAGAGGAAGCTTGTGTAGTTTTGGGCAGAATGACCACTTAGGAATCCTAACCAGTAAATAATCTATCTCCCTTCCCCCTCTTCCCACCTCTCCCTCGTTCTCTCTCTGTTTCTCCTGGTCTCACATCAAACCAGAATGGAGATGTGTGCTGATTTAAGGAAAGTGTTAGATGAAAATGTACTTCCTTTTATTATATAGGGAGATATTTTTAAGTGCATATAAATAAACATTTTTAATTTGCTAAAACGTTCAGACTTTATCACTGCAGAGCATGTGTTTTGTTACACCAGCGAGTGGCGACTGTGAAAAATGAGGAATCAGACTGCTAGTCCATCTGGTATGATTCAGAGAAAGTGGCTCCGGAACAGCCACGCTGGGAGAGGATTGCCCTCCAAAGCGGCCCTGTCCTAGGCCTGCTGTCCTCCCAGGTTCTGCGTCCCATTGGTGGGCACCTCATCCACCTGGAGCCGGGCTGGTTTCCTTGGAGCTCCGCAGTCCTCCTGCCCCCCATCATAACCCGTTACACACACATGCACACACATGTACCCTGGGCGGCAGAAGACCTCCTCTGTTCCTCATGCTGGCTGAGTCCTCCCCTAGAGTAGAGCTGTGGCCGTCTCTGCTCTGCCCACACCCATCTCTCGGCAATCGATGGGATTGGCTCCCCCACACACTGAGGCTCTGGGCATGGCATTAGGGAGCTACAGGGGAAATTGCATGAAAAACAGTGCTGATGTGCATACTTCCGATTTGCTAGAGGCCATGACCAGACCATGGGCCTTTGAGGACCAGGTCAAGCCATATCTGACGTTTGTCTGGACCCCCAGTCTCCAGCACCAGGTCAGGGCCTGCCACCTGGGGGAGGACGGCATAAAATCACTACACACACAACAGAAGCGGCAGCAGCTATTCCTGACGGGAAGGCTGGAACACCTTTTAGCCCTGGGTTGGCTGCAGAGTCTGATAGGACATGAGGGGTCCCTTTCCTGAGCCACAATGCCCCAGGCCCTGGTGGAAATCTCTGAGTGATAGAGAGCTCACTACTCAGCCCAAGGCATTGCTTAGAAGTTGTTGGAGTTAAAAGTTTCCTTTTTACTGAAATTCAGAGACCAATTGACAGGTGATCACCAACCTAACTTGTGGGGCCCCCCAACCCCCCCCCACCTCACAAGTGGGCAGCAGCTACAGCCTATCCAGCCTGCCAGGCCTGGCCACTGACTTCCAGCCAGACAGAGGTTTTCCTATGGCCGGGGACAGGCTTGTCCTGCCTCAGATGGGCCACGCTCTACCCTCAGCATTGGGGAGGCCAGGGTGGGGAGTGGAGGAAAATAGAACATTAGGGAAGCCTGCCAACATCTCACACTAGGGATGCAACAGCCCCATGAGCAGGTGGCTAAAACACAGCACCTACCCTGTGCTAAACATAATTCTGAGATAGGTTCAAGGATCTTATTTCCATTTGACAAATGAGGAGGCTAAAGCTCAGAGAAGCTAAGTAACTTGCCTGAAGTCTCAGAGCCAAGAGGCAGTAAACTGGAGGCCAAGCCATCTGACGCTGAAACTTAACTGCCCAAAGTTGAGTCACGGCTGAAGTAGGGCCCCCCAGCCCACGGCATCCCCACACTCCCGAGTTGTGAGTTGTTCACTGGGGTGCTGGCCGGTAGGGGGGTCCTGGGTAGCAAAGCATGGAGAATGCTGGATTAAAGAAAATTTAAGGTTTTTTTTTTTTTTTTTTTTTTTTTACTGTGGGACTTGTCAGAGCCTTTGATGTGTTAATGCACCACTGTGAGTCTCCCAGAAGGGTTGAGTCTGCAGGACTTCCCAAACTCTCTGGAGCTGAGTCATATTTCTTTTTGGTAAACAAACTCCTCAGTGTTACAGATGAGGAAATGAGCCCCAGAGAGGGGAAGAAGTTAACCCAGGGTCACACAGCAAATATTTTTGAAGTTCAGAAAACTATATCCATTCACTGCCAACCACTCTCCCACCAACTCTCTTCCTCTGCTCTTGGAACCATAGTCCTTTCCCTGGCACCACCTTGCTCCCATGCCTTAGATGCCCACCATCTTCAGGGAAGCTTCAAGGTCTCCCAGGCCACCAGCAGGAGGAGAGAGAGAAGGTGCCTGCTGCCCTTCAAGAGCTCGTGAGGGGACTTGATCCACCTATGTGTTGCTGTCATGTGTCCCAGGAGCAAAGGGCAGGCAGGCAGGCAGCCTACGCACTTTTTTATGGCTGGGCCACATCCCAGAACAGTAAACAGAGGGGCAGGCAGCTGGCACCAGAGGCTTCTAGGGAGCAAAGGCCCCAGGTGGCAGATTCCTGCCCACCTCTGGGAGGGAGTTGAGAACAGTAGCTTTTCTTAGGAGTTTTTAAAAATTATACTCTAAGTTCATATTGTTCATATTCTTTACCGTTCCTGACAGGACCTTTAGGCCTCAATCCAAACATCACGTCCTCCGGGAAGCCTTCCAGACCTTCTGGCATAAGCTGGGAGCCCACTCTGGGCTCACCAGATGCTCTGTTCCTTTGATGCCCAGAGCATCACTCCGACCGAGAACTCTTGTGGGGCAAGGACTGTGCATTCCCTTGGCTTGGCCATGCCTAGCACATGGGGGTGTCCAATGAATATCAGCTGTTGAGTGAAAACTGTGAGCTGAAAGTGCTTGGAAATTTTTTAAAAACCTGATATATTGGGTCTGATGATTCTGCTTACAAAATGGATTTTCAATTTTGCATAGTCTCATAGACTTTCTCTAACCATGTCCTGTTTTGATCTTCCAAACAGATTTTAAAGGTGACCTTGCTGGAGACCTACAGAGACTAGAGGGGACTATGCAATTATTAGAGCAGGGTGAGGACGGTTTATACCTCTTTAGCATCTTCCTTTAATGCTGTGTATAATGAATTTTATACTTGTTTTTTCAAGAGAAAAAAAATTTATTCTTGAAGCTGATCCAAGAGATTCCACTCTATGTACATACAACATGTGCCCAGCTGTGAGCTCTGCTTGGTCCAGAGAAAGTCCCCCGGGGACTCCCTGAGGCCTGGGCCCTAAGTGACAGCCTTGTGGGGCAGCAGAAACTAGGCAGGCGGCCCCCGCCCTCTGGCCCCCTCTGCCTCTCCGCATCTGGAAGCCCCACTGAGAATGCCAGCAGGGGGATATGGCTCCGCAAGCCAGAGCGGATGGTCACCAGAGCTGCTTGCTCTGGCCCAGTCTTGTGGGCTTTGTGCTTTGCATCCAGCCTGGAGAGGGGTCAGGCCAATTTGTGATGGGGCGGGCGGGCGGGGGGTGGGCAGCTGGAGGTGAGGCCCAGGAAGAGGCAGGTGGGAGCTGACCATGTCCCTTCCCCTCGGGTCATGGACTGCAAGCATTCCGTCTTCTCTCAGCTCTGGCTCCTTTCTCCTGAATCAGTCCAGGCCCTCCAGCAGCCTCCCACCCTTGAACCCATGGAGAACGCGGTGGGGCATGGGGACTTAGGGCCCCTCACCTAGCCCTCTAGGGACTGAGACCTCCCACCCTGGGCTTCCTTATCCCCTAGGAGCTGGAGAGGTCCTTATCCCGCAGGCTCAAGACACAGATGGGCCACAGGGATGCAGGGACTGGGTAGGGCAGCTGGTCCAAGGTCATTCCGAAAGTCAGTGGCAGGGCTGGGACTCAGACCAGGCCTCCTAGGCCTTAACAGGATCCACATGGCCAGCATCTGAGTCCCCAGGCCCCCCAGCCCACGAGGCTGGGCAGGAGGCTATGGCAGATACTCCTCCTTGACCGGCATTGGGGAGGAGGCCCCCAGGAGGCTAGCAGAGCTGGGGCACAGGCCCCCCAGGGGTGGCCCAGCTGTGGCGGCGGTGACTTCATGGGCTGGAGGGGGGGGCGGCGGGTGCTGCTGCTGCTGCTTCTTCTTGTTCACTTTGCGCTCCTTTGCCCGCCGATTTTGGAACCAGATCTTCACCTATGGTGGGGAGAGCAGAGATGGGCCAGCTGGTGGGGGACCAAACGGCAGAGCAAGAGGAAGAGAGGAAGGGCAGCTGGGCTCTTCTCTCTCCAGGTGGGGTCTATGGGCTCCCTGCTGCGCCACCACCCAGACTCTTCATGGCCGCTGAACCTTCAGGTCCTCCCTTCTAGAACCTGTCCCCGACCCTAGAGACAACTCTCGCCGTAACCTTCTCTGTCCCCGTTTGTAAGTCCATGCTCTAACACCCCTCCACCAGGAAGACTGCAACCTCCTCCCTCCTTGGGATTTAAACAGTAGTCATCATCACTGCTGCAGCCCATAGCTAATCAGATCCCCTGTCCCCCTCCTGGGGGTCAGGGATATTGGGTTTCATTGCAAGTGGTGAGGATTGGGCAGCAGCTCAGTTTCTGCTGTGCTGTGTGACATGGTCGGCAGATCCAACCTCTCTGTGCTCCTCCCTTGACTGAGTCTCTAATCTGCAAACACCCTGAAGGCCAGACTTCTGGTACTGCTTCTGTGGTTAAGGTGGGGGGACCCACGCACCTGCCGTTCAGTGAGCCCCAGATTGGCAGCAAGCTCTGACTTCCGCCGGATGGTGATATAACGGCTATAGTGGAACTCCTTTTCCAGCTCCAGGCGCTGGTGGTCAGTGTAGACCACGCGGTACTTGTCCTTGGTCCGGGTCTTACCTGAGAAGCAGAGGGGCCAGGAGGAGAGGGGAGTGGGTGAGGGTGGGGGCCTGCAAAACTCAAACAGGGCTCCAGGGAGGAAGCAATCCAGGCCCCCGAAGGAGGACCCTGAGGTGGGGAGGGATGCACATCCAGCCCTGGGGTAACAATCACTCCCCAGGGTCAGGCTTGGAGGCCATCAACCTGACAGGCAAGCACTGCTCTCATGCCCACTTGGGGAGGCACAAGGCTCAGGGATGAGAAGCAATTTGCCCGGAGTTCCACAGCAAGCTGCTGGAAGAGGCAGGGATTAACTCCAGCTCCCCTGACCCACCGCTCTACTCTGATGGCCAGTTCCACCAGCTTTCTCCCAGCAGCTTCCAACACAACAGACACTTGGGAAGCTCATGAAAAACACAGCGTCTAGGGCATTCCCTGATTCTGTGAATTAGAAAGCCTGGGGGGTAGAATTGGTATTTTATTTTCTTTTTGAGATTTTTTACATTAATTAATTAATTAATTAATTAATTAATATTTTTTTAAAGATTTTTATTTTATTTATTCATGAGAGACACAGCAAGAGAGAGAGGCAGAGACATAGGCTGAGGGAGAAGCAGACTCCCTGCAAGGAGCCTGATGTGGGGCTTGATCCTGGATTGCGCGCGGGATCACGCCTTGGGCCAAGGGCAGATGCTCAACTGCTGAGCCACCCAGGCTTCCCTATTTATTTATTTTTTAAACAACCTTTACACCCAAGGTTAGGGCTAGAATTCACAACCCGGAGATCAACAGTTGCATGCTCAACCGACTGGGCCAGCCAGGCCCCTAGAATTTGCATTTTTTAAAAAAGATTTTCTTTATTAGAGAGAGAGAGAGAGAGAGAGAACGTAGGGACAGAGGGAGAAGGGAAAGCAGGCTCACCACTGAACACGGAGCCTGATGTGGGGCTCAGTCAATCCCAGGAACCTGAGAACATGACCAACTGAGCCACCCAGGTGCCCCTAGCATCTGCATTTTTCACAAGTTCCCAAGGTGGTTCTGATTCAGGATCCTGAGACCACCAGTACTAACACCAGAGATATAGGGGGACACCTGACGGACCTGGGCAGATTGAGACTAATGACAAGCCAGCAGCTCCTCCCTCCAGTGCAGAGGAGAGTGGGGAAGAGCCACCACAGACAGAGGTGGAAGTTTACTGCACCATCCTGGGGTGGGTGCTCTTTACTTCCCGTCAAATGCCTGGCAGCTGCTGGCCCCAAAACCAAACAGAAAGAACGGAGACTTCTTTTGGCCTCAAGGAGCTGGCAGGTACCTCAAAAGGCCCCAGCCCTGGACACCAAGCCCCAAACTGGAGTTGCAGCCGTCTGCCCAGAGCCATCCACATCACTGCCTCTCTGAGAGTACAGAGCAGTGAGTCAGGATCAGGCTTCAAATATTTACTGAGCTCCTGCTGCGGGCCAATGACTGGGGTGTACTGGAGTACACCAGTGAGCAAAACTAAAAAAAAAAAAGAAAAAGAAAAAAAAAATCCCTACTCGCAGTGAAATTACCTTCTAGGGGAGGAGATAGATCAAAATAATTTGATATGTTAATGCTAAGTATTTGATGTTAATTGATAAGTATTCCTGAGAAGAAGTAGCCAAGAAGAGAGGACTAGGAATTTGGGGAGGAGACAGCATATGAATTTAAATAGAATAGTCTGAGAAGGTCTCACTGAGAAGGAGAATTTAAGCAAAGATCTAAAGGAGGTGAGAGAAGGAGTCATGCAGGTATCTGGGGAAGAGGGCTCTGGGTGCAGGGAACAGTAAGTTCAAAGGCCCTGTGGTTGGGAGCATGCCTGACATCTGACATGTGTGGGGGACAGTAGGGGGCTGGTGTAGCAAGGTGTAGCTCACAGTGCAGTGAGCAAGGACAGAGGGGCAGGTCATCCAGGGCCTTGTCAGCCACTGAAAGGACTCTGGGTTTTACTCTGTCTGGGAGGGGAGCTATTGCAGGCTTCTGAGCCCAGGAGACAGCAGATCTGATGTAGGTTTTAATATGACTCTGGCTGTTGCATGGAGGATAGACTGGCAAGAAGGAGGAAGCACAGATAGGCCTGCAATAACCCAGGAGAGTGAAGGCGGTGGCTTGGCTTCTCTACAGGGCTCAGCCTGAGGCCAGGAGCGGGATTTGAGGACCAGCTGGGGTGAATGTCAGGGCTCTCTGTGGGGCTGCGATCAGAGGTCTGCCTGGAGAGAATATTAAAGTCATGCTTGGCCCGGGCTGGTGCGGGGGCCTGACTAAACACCAGTTTCCTTCGTAAGAAGCTGAGCGCTTGGCTATAAATAGGAAGTACACGCAAGCACTTGCAGACCTACACATGTCCCACCAGGGCATGGTGGGTCTCGAAGTAACCATGGACCTGTTCCACCTCAGCCACTTGCCCCCACACAGCCTGGCCTTGACCTCCCAGGGCCACAGCTCTGGCTTTGCTCGTCCCTCAGCACCCCTGTGCTAACCACCCACCCCTCTTCCAGCTCCCGCCCTATTACCAAGCCCACGCAGCTTGGCAGGACAGTCACTGGGCTCCCCAAGAGCCAAATGGTTTTGCAGAAAATGGGAGACAACAGATGTTTCTGGGCTTTTTTCCTTGGGTTTCCTGCCAGAGCAGCAGAACTGCAGTGGACGCTTCGATATCCACTGACCTCAGCCCACCACCCGATGTAGCACGGGACAACCTCGGCCCTCGGCCAGGCCTGGCCCAGGAAAGGGACAAGGGAGTGGCTGCTGAGGCCTTGGCTCCAGATGGGCTCTTCCTTGGCCTAGAAAATTCAACGCCGACTCAAAAACAGTTCTGCCTAATGCGCCACCCCCAGAGCCCAGCAGAGCTCTGAATCTTCACTGGGCTAAAGCGGGAAGGGCTCAGTTTAGTCTCCTCCTATGTCATAGATGAAGAGACCAAGGTTCAGGCAGGTAATACAGCTGCTGGAGGTCCAGGTTAGGACTTGTAAGTCCTTTCAATCTGCCCTCCTTGTGTAACCAGGGTCACTGAAGCCCTGGGCAAACATGGACTTGCCCGAGGCCATGCCACCTGGTCTAGAGTTCCTACTCTCCACTCTTGGCACAACTCTTTATTGACCCTGTCAGGCTTAGGGTCCAGAGAACTCCCTCAAGAAGCCCCGTAAGCCTTTGCAACAGAAGCTCAAACAGTAAGCAACCTGTCTTCTTGTACTTCTTGGAAGTGAGGGACCAGATCATGGTGAGGGCAGACCCGCACCCACCCCCTGCCATGCCCCCCGAGAGCTCCAGGCTGGGGCTAGATGGTCCACAGGCAGGGTGGACCCTTGAAAATGTCCAGAATATTACAGCCTGAAGTGGGGGGGGGGGGTTGAGGCTCCCTCCCCACCCAAACAGCCTGAGAGGTCACAAGTAGCACTTACAAGATACCTTTTTCCTCCGGCATGCAGTGCTCACTCCCATCCCTTCTGATGAGTAAGTGGGGATCCATCACACCTGTCTCCACAGATGGGGAATCTGGGGCTCAGAAAGGGGCCATCCTGGGGTATCTGGGTGGCTCAGTGGTTGAGCGTCTGCCTTCAGCTCAGGGAGTGATCCAAGGGTTCGGGGATTGAGTCCCACATCAGGCTCCCCACAGGGAGCCTGCTTCTCCCTTTGCCTGTGTCTGTCTCTGCCTCTCTCTCTGTGTCTCTCATGAATAGATCAATAAAATCTTGAAGAAAGAAAGAAGAAAGAATGAAAAAAAAGGAAAAAGAAAGAAAGAAAGAAAGAAAGAAAGAAAGAAAGAAAGAAAGAAAGAAAGAAAAAAAAAAAAAAAGGCATCCTTGCTGAGGGCCATCCTGCCTGGTAGTGTCATAAACCCTGGGCTCAGGTGACCCAAACTATAGCCTGACTCCTCCCGGATTTGAGGAGCGAGGGACTAGACAGGAGATAGGGCTCTAGCTGCAGTTATTTCTCTGTTCTAGTGAAGCTGCCAGGGAAGACCCAGCCCTCAGGCCCTGTCACCTCCTCTCTGGGCCCAGGAGATGGGCTGGTGGGCTCCGGTGCAGCTCTCAAATCACACCATTTTATTGCAGAGAAAACGGCTCTGCCAAAGAACAAAACATTTGGTATCACGCTGTGGCCCAGGAACCAAGGAATCCCACATGCTGTCCAGGGAGGAATAATTGCCAACATCCTCCTTGGAGCCCAGCTTGGTAACATCTAGCCTCATTTAATATGCACATACCGGGCAGCCCCGGTGGCTCAGCAGTTTAGCTCCTGCCTTCAGCCCCGGGGTGTGATCCTGGAGTCCCAGGATCGAGTCCCAGGATCGAGTCCCACATCGGGCTCCCTGCATGGAGCCTGCTTCTCCCTCTGCCTGTGTCTCTGCCTCTTTCTCTTTCTGTGTCTCTCATGAATAAATAAAATCTTTAAAAAAAATAATATGCACGTACCCTTTGACCCAATAACCCCACTTCGAGGAATTGATCTCATGGAAAAATGTCCAAAGCCATAGGAGTTTCAAAAGGCACAAGACTAAAAGCAATGTACATGTCTACAAGTAGGATACTTGTTAAATAAGAGATGGGACATCCATGGAGAGCAACATTATGTAGCCACTAAATATGGAGCAATTTCTAGATACATTGAGTTAAAGAAAAAAAAAAGGAAGACCTAGAATGCTGTGAATTGTATGTTACTGTTTTTGTATAACAGTGGGGGATACACACACACACACACACACACACACACAAGCTCATACGTCTGTGTACCTGTAGAGTTCTTTCTGAAAGAATATACAAACCAATAAGCCTCTGGGGAGGATGGAGGCCATAGGTAAGTGAGAGTCTTTGGGATGGTCCGTCCTTCCTTCCTTCCTTCCTTCCTTCCTTCCTTCCTTCCTTCCTTCCTTCCTTCTTTCCTTCCTTCCTCTTTCTCTCTCTCTTTTTTCTTACCATGTATGATATGAATTTGCATTTTTTATAATTACTTCTTTTAAAAGAGAGAGTGAGAGAGCAGGCTCCATGCTCAGCACAGAACCCCAAGGGGGGCTCGATCTCACAACCCTGGTCCTGAGCCCAAATCAAGAGTTGGATGCTTATCCGACTGAGCCACAAATAACAAATTTCTATTTGTAATGACAGTCAGGAGCCCTGGGCTCCAGTGCCGGCTTTGAGCCAGAGTCCCAACTGCCCCAAGCCGCCCTCCCTTCCCCCTCCTGTGAGCACCTGTGCCACCCCAGGAGCCTAGGAGGGAAAGGTCAGAGAGGTGCGTGAGAGCAGCAGGTAAGGGAGAGGGCCCCAGGATGAATGATTTACAGGCGCCTGGGACGCTGGGGCAGACGGGGAAGTCTGGGCTCCTACAACAGGTGTCTGATGGGGGCCAGCCGCTCCCAGCCACCTAATGAATAACCCTCTGGGCCAGATGCCAGTACAAGTGGGGAGGAGAGTGGGTGGGGGGCCCCCTCCAGCTCTTCGGTGGTGAGGGCAGTAGGGAAGACCCTTGGGTAACTCACCCAAATGAGAGGCTTTCTCTTCACTCTGGCTTTGGGATACGAGGAATGGCCCATCCGTATGCATTAGGCTGCTGTGAAGGTAGCACATTCCCAATCTCCTAAAGCATACACAGTGGAGGTCCTGGGAAGCTTTTTAAAAACACAAATTCTAGACCAGAAATTCAGATTCGGTGGGGCTAAAATGAGACTCAGGGATTTGCTACTTGAATAGCTCTCAGGTGACCCTGACATGTGGTTGTTTGGGCAAACCGACCTCGGGGATTGTGCAGTACGGCTTCTCACTGGCTGGCTCATCAGGACTAGTCACCTCACCTTTCTAAGCTTCAGTCTCTGTATCTATAAAATGGGGATAACTATTATTCTAATAATGGCCAACATGTCCATGTGGCAGGCACTTGTATACATCTCTCAATACCTACGAAGCTGTGCAACTGTAATCCCCATTTACAGATAAACAGGCTGATGCTCAGACAGGTCCACACACCTTGTAGCTGGGATTTAAACTCAGGTCTGCCCAGCCTCAGGAACAACACTAGAACCTATCACACAGTGTGAGGTCTCCCATAATTACCTCCAACCACCAGGTGGATCATTTTAGAAAAATAGATGACACCTAGCACAGCACCTGGCACTTAGTAGGTGTGCAAGGATGGGGAGTCTCATTCATCTCCAACAGTGGTGGGGCAGCCATGTGGTAGAAAGGCTGGGAAATGGATCTGCGCAATGGGTGATGTGTTGGATGAGACTGTTTATTTATAAGGTCTCTTCCAATTTGGAAACACGAAGCTCCCAATGTTTGTTGATTCTCTGGTTGTGTTTGTTATTCTTGCTGAAAGAATTCTGAGACTGATTTCCCTGTCTGAAAGCCTAGATACCGGGCCTGCCCAGCTGGAGGATAGGGAGCAGGAGCCGTGCAATGGCCTGCGGTAGGGCCTCCCCAGACAGCCTGGGCCAGGCGAGGACAGGGTTCAGCCTCTGCCCCCAGGGCGGGGTGGGTGGCTCCAGGAAAATCACATGGCCTCTGGGTCAGCACTTCCTTTGCCCTCTTCCTACTGCTGGGTTTGTGGCCCTGGGGGATGACACTGCCAGTTCTGGCCCTCAGGGCCTGGAACACCAATCCCCACCACCACCACCACAACCCACCATGCCCCCTCTCTGTGTGGTCCAGCCCCACCCTGGCTGTGCATCACGATCCTCCCCAACACACAAACACACACACAGTATGCACACATGAGTGTGTGTTAAGTTTAACAAGTAAAGCTTGTTAAGGTAAAAATACTCCACCTCCGATCCACCGCACCTGGCTCTCCTGCCATCTTTCTTTCTTTTCTTTTTTTTTTTTTTTAAGATTTTATTTACTTATTCATGAGAGAGACACAGAGAGAGAGAGAGAGAGAGAGAGAGAGAGAGAGAGAGAGAGGCAGAGACACAGGCAGAGAGAGAAGCAGGTTCCATGCAAGGAGCCCGATGCGGGACTCGATCCTGGGTCTCCAGGATCACACCCCAGGCTGCAGGCGGCGCCAAACCGCTGTGCCACCGGGGCTGCCCTCCTGCCTTCTTTCATAGCACGTGGGGGGGGGGGGGGGTGAGGGGGGTGGGGAGGAATCCTGAACCACTAGCTTGGTCTTGGTTCCAGTTCTGTGCCATCTGTGTGGTCCTGAATAAGCCCCTTCTCCTCTCTGGGCCTCAGTTTTTCCTGTGCATCAGAAGAGGGTCAGCTCCGAGGGCCTGCAGATCCTAAAATTCTGTGTAGCTCCAAGCCCTCCTCTTAGGGGCTGGGCCCAGGCCTGACCATCCTTAGCTAAAGGACTTGCCAGGAGACTGAACTTCTTCAGGCTCTGGACGTGAAAGCAGTTCGTAAAGGGCAAAGAGCTAAGGGGATGTCAAGGAGAGCTGAGCTATTTGCAGCAGGGGATGTTGGAGGAGTCCCTGGGGAGAGGGAGGAATGCCGCCCGATAGGGAGCGCAGGGCAAGGAACACACTGGCCTGGGAGCGGCCACTGGCTGGACTTGAGATGTTCAGTTTGGGCCTGATTCCTCATCGCACTGGCAGGGGTGGGACCTCTGCTGCAGCAGGCCTGACCCGCCTGTCAGATGATGAATGGATTTCCCTTCCTGGGCCATGAGGCTGTCTGCTGGGCCCTGATGGGGTCCTAGTTCCTGCTGAGCTACCGGTCGCAGGCTGCTCCATCCCGGTTCCTCAATCAAGCCCTGGAGCAGGGGGGAGAGGCTGGCTTTGGTGCAGAGGTCCTGCAGCTTTAGGCAGGCTTCTCCTTCCACTGCAGCCCTCCTTTCCAGTCACAGCACCAGCAGGCACTGCCCCTCTCCTCCCAGGCCACCTTGGCCTTGTCCCCTGCCATGGCTTCTCCATGGAGGCCCATGGTCTGGGTCTGGCTTGGCTGGGGGAGGCAGCAAAGAGGACAGAAACTTCAAGATTGGGTAGACCTGTCTGTTCTCCCCCAGTCTGGCCACATGCCAGTGGTGTGAACCCAGGCAAGTCACTGCCCCTCTCTGGATCCCAGTGTATTAATCTGCAAACTGAGAACAGGAACTCCTCCTCAATACACTGTAATCGCAGAGATGAGGGGTGAGAACCTACTGAACAAGGTAATTATGAATAAAAACTAGTCAATGATGGAGATGGAGATGACCATAGAGACAGAAGAGGCCAGAGAGGCTCCTTGGTGGAAAATAAGGAACCCAAAGGGAACAGATTACCTACCATTCTAGGAACTCTCCAGAGGGATTGTCCTGCACCATCCCATGTGACAGCTACTTGCCACACGTGGCTGCTTAAACTTAAATTAACTAAACAGAATTAAGAATTCAGCTCTTCAGTAACATGAACCATCTTTCAAATGTTAGAGAGACCCATGCCACTAGTGGTTAGCATACTGAACAGAACAGATAGTGAGCATTTCCACCATCACAGAAAGTTCTACTGGACAACCCTTCTAGACCAAACTCCTACCCCGGGCCAGATGCCCACAGCTGCACAGCAAGCATCCTAACCCACCTGGGCTTGTACCCTCTGTAAAGGGCCTTGCATCTACTACCCACTTGGATTTTGTCATAGGAGCACCAAAAAAATAAGGCTCTTGGCCCAGAACAGCCCCTCTAAGACTAGCAAACAGCAACTGCATTCCTTTAAGTGTCCCCCACTCCCCTGGCCTGAACAGCTTGAGGCCCCTCTGAGCTTTTCGTAGGGGGCAGGTTCTAGCCTTTCCCTACCTAGGTCATCCCCCTGCAGGCTGGAAGTCAAGTCCCTGCCCAATCGTCTTCAGGCCGCGCTCCCGAGGTCTCATGTTCTGGGTGTGGTGCAGGGAGGGTCTCTGGACCCCAGCCCTCTCCTAGTTCACTGGGTGACCTTTGCAAATCCCCTTCCCTCAGTGCCTTGCTCCTGGTCAGCTCTGTGAGGGTAGGTCCTGGTAGGGACCATGCCATCTTGCTCACCCCATCCCACAACAGTGCCTGACACACAGCGAGTGCTCGACAAATCCTTTGGAACATCTAACACAAGCTTACTGCTTCCTGGTGGGGCTTTACTTAAGTAAATGGCCACCACCCTCCCAATGCTTGGGCCAAAAGCCCAGATGGCATTTCCCGCTCCCACAGCCAATTCATCAGCTGGTCAGCTCAACCTCCAGAGGGCCATCCTCCCAGAGCCTTAGTCAAAGCCACAAATCTAATGTAGAGATGTACAATTCTGGGGGGCAGAAATACCTGCATTTGAGAAAATGCTGAACAGGAGCTGAGTATTCAGTAGATCTGGTTCGTGCTCATAATTTATTTGTTAAATAGTTCATTCCCCTCTCTCCTGGAGAGGGTCAGATTAAAAACAAACTAACAAAATAATTACAAGCTGGGATTAGTATGAAGGAAAGTAAACCTAGAGTTGAGAGCTATATTAAATGGCAGGGGTGGAGGATGGGGAGGGATCTACTCCAATTAGCTTGATAGAGGTCTCCTGCAGGAGGCAACATTTAAGTCGAGACCTGAAGGTCCAGGAGGTTTCTGCGCCAACAATGAGAGGGATGTTCCAGGAAAAGAGAACAGCATGTGTAAAGGCCCTGTGGCAGAGAGTAGCAGAGTAAGGGGCAGCTCCCTGAGAGGACCCTGCCTTGTTCTGGCCAGAATCCTCTGCCCGCCTGAATGAATGAATGAATGAATGAGAGAGGCATGCGGTGAGCCCAGAGAGACCAGCAGAGCTCTGAGCTCTGGGGTCAAGGGTTTGCATTTGATTTCAAGAGCAATGGGAAGTCACTGGAAGATGTTGAGCTTGGAGCATCAATCTTGCTCTCTGTGTTGATGCAGAGGGACCTATGCACCCCTACAAGCTTGGGTCTACTTGCTCTCTGTGTTGATGCAGAGGGACCTATGCACCCCTACAAGCTTGAGGGTCGAGTGTGGCATGGGGAGGGTTCAGCAGGTTAGCCCATGTGGACTCCAGATGCAAACATTATTTCCAAATCTCAGGAGCTCCAGGACAGACACTGGAGGGCCAGCCCAGTAAGATAACGTCCTACTGACAAGTCAGACCCTGCTACTAACAAAGCTGTTTTGAACCTTCACAATGATTCCCTAAGCTCTCAGCAGCAGTATCTGCCAAAGCTGGGGGAAAAAAAAAAACACCCAACCAAAAAAAGCCTTCTGCCACCTTCTAACTGGGTCATTCCCCTTCCCAGCTACATCTGAGAGACGAGGTGTCAAACACAGCTTCGCCTGGAGAACCAGTTTTGAACAGCCTGGCCCCTGCTGTGCCCACCATCCCCCATCAGCTTCTCCCAGCTTTCCAACCGGCCTCCTTTCCCCACCTGGGCTGGGACGCACAGAGGGAGGGGTCTGGGGCTGCTTCGTGTGTTACTTTATTTGATAGATTCCACTTAGGCTGTAGAGTCTGGGTTTGAACCCTGTGGGGCCCATCCTAGCTGTGTGAGCTTGGGCAGTCACCTTACCCTCTCTAAGCCTCATTAACTTTATCTGTAAAATGAGACTAATAATAGATCCTCACACCTCTTAGCGTTGTTCTGAAGCTTGAGTGAGAAAACCCATGCAAAGTTCTTGGCACACCGCCTGGTACGCGGTAAGGACTCAAACCAATGCCACGGTCACCAGCTTTATCACTTGGCGCAAGGCCTGGTGAGAAGGATGGGGCTGACCACTAGTCCTTGAGGTAGATGGAAGTGATAAACAAGAGTGGTGAAGGTTGTCAAAATAAGGGACGCCTGGGTGGCTCAGCGGTTGGGCGTCTGCCTTCGGCTAGGGGTGTGGTCCTAGAGACCCAGGATTGAGTCCCACATCGGGCTCCCTGCATGGAGCCTGCTTCTCCCTCTGCCTCTCTGTGTCTCTCATGAATTAAAAACAAACAAACAAAAAAAAGAGTTGCTAAAATAAGTTGCTTGGAGGGGAGGGAATCCAGGAGGGTTTTCTAGAGGTGGTGGCCTTGGCGCAGTATTTGAACTGGTGAATAGGGCAGGAAGGGTAGTTTAGGTTGGGGGACCCAGACTGGAGAGGCAGGGAGTGTGAGGTGTATGTTTCTGTGCACCTGCTAAGGACGGGCAGAGACGATCATGGGCACTTGATGCACTGCATACCTACTGTGTACCAAGCACAGGGGCTGGGCTTGATGGGCACCATCGCTTCAAGGTGCAATCCTATTGTTATCCTAACATTATAGTGGAAGAAACTGAGGCTCAGAGAAATGATCCAAGTTAACTTGCCTGAGGCTGTGCAGTTTCTCACAGATATGCAGCCCCAGGCCCGAGGCTCCCAGGCAGTGGCCCTTAGCCTCCCCAGTAAGTACTTCTGTATCTAGAACTAGATACTGGCTTCAATAGTGGGTTGGAGCCAGTTCTCAAGAGGGCTCTGAATGCCAAAGAAATGTGGCTGGATTTGATGGCAGTGAAATGGCATATAACAAAACGGGGATTCCACAGCCTTGGGGAGCCATGGAATGCTCTCGAGCAGGAGATGTGCCTTGAAAATCTGGTAATGGTTGTGAAGACAGTTGGGACATCAGAGAGAGGCTGAAGGTGAGAGGCCAAGCTGATGGCTATGGCAAGGGGCCAAGGGAGAGGGTCTGGAATGTGAGGGTGGGGAAGGAGGAGGGTTCCTCCTCCCTGGGCCTCAGTTTCTCCATCTGAAAGTTGAAGGGGCAGGGGGCACCTGGGTGGCTCAGTGGTTGTACGTCTGCCTTTGGCTTAGGTTGTGATCCCAGGGTCCTGGAATGGAATCCCGCATCAGGCTCCCTGTGGAGAGCCTGCTTCTCCCTCTACCTATGTCTCTGCCTCTCTCTCTCTCTCTCTCTCTCTGTGTGTCTCTCATGAATAAATAAATAAAATCTTAAAAAAAAAAAAAAAGAAAGAAAGCTGAAGGGGCTGGACTTACTGAAAACACTGCTATTTATAGGTGCAAACAGGTACGACCACAAAATAGAACCCCTTAAAGTCCTCTCCTATCCAGGCCTGAGCCGGGTGGCAGTAATCAATCACTCGGGTGGTGAGTATTTTGATGATGGAGTGAAGCCCAACAGCCTCTCCCTCATCTTTCTGGTTCTCACTGTCCCTCCTTAGGATAAAACCGGGGTCATAGTCCCCATCCCAGCCTCAGCTATGCCAGCTCCTCAGCTGAGTATTGAGCGTACCATCCCAGGAGGGACAGGCTTCCAACCTTGGCATGAGCTTGCTCAGCTCAGCAGTCGTGGGTCCTATCCCTAGGGCTGGGACCTCAGAAACATGTCAAAGCCAAGATCTCATCTCTCCCTCTTCTCCCAGTTGTCTTACTGTTCCTCACATTGTCCTGTTCATTTATTCAGCAAAATGTAGAAGCCCCTACTAAATGTCATGTACTATGATGGTGCCTGGAATGTAGTGATGGGTCAAATGGATGTGGCTCTGGACCTCATGGGTGTTACTTTGGTGGACTTTGGTAGATGGGTGGGTGGGGAAATAGCAAACACACAGATAAGTGAGTAAATTGAAATCAGTGTTGGTGCTCTGAAGGAAACATGGTGAGGATTATCGATGTGTATAGGGGGAGCCTTCCTTGGGAAATCATGGAGGACCTCTCAGAGGAGATGACCATTAAGCTAAGACCTGAAGGGTGAGAAGAAGATAGGCCTGCAAAGAGTTAGGACACAGGAGTTTCCAGGAAGAGGGAACAGGGTATGCTATGCACAAGACCTGCAGCAGGATGTGGCACATCTGAGAAACTAAAAGAAGGCTGGAGTGTCTAGAGCTTGGTGACCAAGGAGAGATTAGGGAGACTGGGGCGAGGCTGGGGAGGCAGGCAGGGGCCAGGTGCTGATGCTCTACTGTCTTGCAGACTTCAGGGAGGATAGATCTCACCCTAAATATAATGGGAAACCATTGGAAAAATTTTAACTGACTCATCCAATATTTATCCCAGCTCAGCCTCCACTTGTGTGAAATTAGAACACTTCTTACAGTCCCTGGGCTTTAGTTCTCAATGGTACGTTTGGTCTCTAAATGTCCAGTTCAAGTATTCTAGAGTGCTAGAGGCTCAGATGCAGGAGAGAAGGGGCTGGCAAGAAAACCTGGTACCACAAGACCAGGTGGCCAGCAACATTTGCTGTGGGGGAAGGGGGTGCGGGGGTGGGTGTTGGCATGTACCCACCTTCCCTTTGCCATCCCAGACAACAGCATTACACAGGCAATATCCTAGACACCCTGGATCTTCACTGCCCAGGAGAAACTGAGGCCAAGGTGTGTGTGTTGGTGGGGGCGGGGGGGGGGGGCAGGCGGCACGGCCTGGCCGACTCTCTCAGGGAGGGTCTGTAACTCCATCCTGATTCTGCCAATTATGCTTCATCTCAGGAACACTGGTTGGAGTCAGATGTCCCCGGGCAGACAGGCAGCAGCTTCCAGTTTCTAGAAAGCTGACAATCCTGAGTCCTCAGCAGAATGGGTCTCTGGGGCAGCCACTTTGCTTAGGAGTCTGCAAACTTCCCTTGGCTCTCCCTCTTTTTACTTTCTGGGGGTAAAGGAGGAAAAATTTTTTGCCTTTGGGCAGACTTATTGCTAGGCCCCTACCTGCCCAGGAACAACAGTTTCCAAATGACTTTTGAGACCAGAGGCTGAGCGGAATTCAACACAACTCCTGTCCCCAACATCACACAGCCTGAAAGCTCCCCCGAGGCCTCCCACCAGTCCTCTGATCCCCACTGGCACACCGTCTCCACGTCCTTGCTCCTGAGGAACTCCTCCTCCATCTGGAACCCACCCTGCCATCTCCAAAGTTGCCTGATGAGCAGGAACCAGCAAGTGGAATAGAGGAGTAGGAAAAGCAGGCTTCCTTCTCCAGGGAACAGACACAAAACCCAGGGGAATCTGTGGCCCCAGACACCTCCTCTCATTTAATCTAATGCAGGGTTCTCAACCGGGGTTAATGGAGAAGTCCTTAGGGAGCTTCTAGAACCCCTAAAATTGTCTGCTGAATTAGGCAACACTTTTTTTCTAGAGAGATTTGTATTTTCCACCAGATTTTCCAAAGGGGTCCTTTTATAACTTAAAGAAAAGTACAAGACCCTTCCTTATCATGTCACAGGTGGTAAAACTGAGATGCAGAAAAGATGACTAATTTAAGAGAAGCTGCTGTTGAGAGGATGAGAACACAGGCTTGGTGGTCAATCTGCCAGGGTTCAAGTCCCAGCCTCCACCTCCACCTCCATTCCATTTACTCGTCATATGGCCTCGTGCAAGGATTTAAGCTCTCTAGGCCACAGATTTTTCAAGTTAAAAATGAGGATGATAATAGTACCTACAATAATGTTGTGAGAATTAATGCAAGATCTTAGGTCAGTGCCTGGTCCATTCATTAGTAAGTGGTCCTTAAAGATTAGCTGTTACTGTTTAGCCAAGGTCACACAAATGAGAGGCCTCCAGAGGCAGATAGGAGCTTCTGTGTCCCTGGGACTTCCAAGAAGGTGCTCAGATTATAGCCAGATCTCCCCAGCATCTGTCCCAGGAGTGAGGAGTGTGTGCAGGGGACATGGGGGTGAAGAGAGAGAGAGGAGGTGGGGGAAGTCCCAGGCTCCCTCCCAGCTGGGGGAAGGGGGGAGGGGACAGACATCAAAGGGTGGGCAGGCCGACTTCCCGCCCCTAAGGCCAGGTGGCCTTTGTCAGGACAGGCCGGACACAGTCGGGACAATGGGGTATCGTGTTCACTTTCCGGCCAACAGGAGTCACTACCGAGCTAAGGCGCAGCCTGTTACATGACAAAGGGGGGACCTATAAAGGAGGTCAGTCCGCCCCTCATTAAAGCTGGCCCTTTGTCCTGCCCCCTCCTCTGCCTTTGAAGAGGGTGGATCAGAGAGGCCTGCCTGGGGGCAGGAGGTTCACAGTCTCAGGAGCCAAACAGTAGCCACCTTCCCAACTGCTCCTGCTTTCCCCTCCCCCAGGGTCAAGAGTTCAGGGAGGGCCCTGGGATGGCAAGGTATGGACCCCCCACCCCAATCTAACCACAGAGGGCTCTTTTCTGGTCCAAAGGATAGGAGCCACCAGTCGATTCACTGTACCCATGGGGATACTGAGCCTTGGAAAGGCAGGGGGCCCGCCTGTGCACGCCATCAGGGCATCGCCCGTCCTGGGGAGGGTTCGCAGCTTACTCCGGGGTTGGGATGGGCTGGGAGCAACGGATGACGACCGGGGCCAGTGTTGCTAACGAGCCCTGGGGTAAGTCTGGGGACCTGCGTCCTAGTTCAGGCCGTGCCAGGCCACCACGGGCACGTTTCTTCACGTCTCCGGGCCTCCGATCCCTCTCTGTAGGGGACGGGCTGTGCTTTACCAAGGCTGGCAGCCTGGGATTCCGAAGGGGGGAGCTGGGCGAGCAGCACTCCAGGGCCACGGTGGTCAGGGAGGCCCAGCGGGCGCCCTCGCGGGCCGGGGCAGGGGTCAGCCAGGGGCGGCTGGGCCTCGCCCTGGCACCTGCCGGTGCCGGGGAAGCGTCCGGAGGCGCAGGGCGAGGGAGGAGGGGTCCTTACCGCTGCCACCGCCGCCTCCGGCCGCCACGCTGCGCCGCATCCACTCGTAGGGCGTCCGCCTTTGCGCTCCGGGCGAGGACGGGGCGCCCGGGCCGCCGAGGGGCTGCGCCAGGAGGCTGGGGCCGGGCCCAGGGGGCGCGGGCACCGGGCTGAAGTCCGGAGGGGGCCCGAATGCCAGCGGGGCCGGGCTGGCGGCGGGGGCCGCGGGGCCTGGGCCGTAGGCGGCGGCCCAGTCGTCCTTGGGCGCGGAGAAGGGCGCGCTCCAGGCCGCGGAGGGTGCGGGGGCCGGCTCCGCGTGGGAGTAGCCGGCGAAGTCGGGGTACTGCGGGGGTCCCGGGGGCGCAGGCGGGGGGCCGTAGGCCTGCGGGCCCAGGCCGAGGCCCGCGGGCCTGGCGGGCCCGGGGTAGGCCGGGGAGTCCTTGTCCAGCACATAGCCCACGTACATGGTGGCCGCGGGGGCCCGCGCGCATGCTGCGCCCCCAGCCGCCGCCCGGCCGCCCCGACGAGCAGACTGCTCACCTGGCCTCGCGGGCCCGGCCGCCGCGCCCGCCCCACCCAGGCCTTTTATAGCTCCGGGCGCCCGCGGCCCCAGCCCGGGCGGGTTTGCATTTCAAAGCGGGGGGAGCCTCAGGGCCGCGAATCAAAGGGGGAAACCCGTCGGGGGCGGGGGGTTCAAAAGGAGACAAATTGCCGCCCCAAGCGGGAGGTGGACGGGCCGGGGCCTGGAGGGGTGGGGGCGCGGGGTGGGGGCGCGGGGCGCGGGGCGCGGGGGCGCGTCCTGGGCGAGCGTCCGAGGCGGCGCCAGGTGTGGGATCGTCCTCGCCGGCCGCCGCGTGGACCGCCCGTGACCCCATCTCTCAGGGGGAGAAAAGGGATCCGAGGGGCGGCGGGGGTGGGGAGGGTGGGGGGCCCCGGGCCAGTGTCGCACAGCCACATCGGGCCGGCGGCGCCCTCCGCAGTGACCAGCTTGAGGTGAGGGGGCAACCTGACTTCAAACAGTTCCCTCCTAAGGTAGAATCTTGGGGGTGGGGGGGGTGGGGCGGGAGGGGTCACGACCCCTCTGAGCCTCCTATGAAAGCTCTGGATGTTTTTCCCGGGAAAATGCACATATATGCACATACACGAGTCTGCATACAACTGGGGAGTTTCCCTGAGTTGACCCTCCAGAGAAAGTTCTTAAAGAGGTAGGGAAGTGGCGTCTTTGCAAGACATTCTAGGCAGTTTCTCACAATTCTCTTGACAAACCCTTTCAACCTCCCCCAACCCGCCTTTTATTTTAATGAGAAGTTTCAAGCATACACAAAAATGGAACTTGCAGTGAACCACTATATGCTCATCACCCAGCTCCAACCATTATCAAGATTTTGTAAGTTATTTCATCCACTCCCCTCCTTTTTTTGCTAGAGTATTTTAGAACAAATCTCCAACATTGTGTCATTTTACCCCTACATACTTCAGCATGCATCCCTAAAACACGCGGACGCTTTCTTACATAATATGCCATTAACACATCTAACAGAATTAACACAAATTCTTGAGTATTATCTAACACTCAGTTCGTATGCAAAATACTCCAGTTGATTCAAACGTGTCTTTTTAACAGTTGGTTTGTGTGAATCAGGATCTAAAAGCCCTGATTCATTTATTATAGCTGGGGCCCAGTGGTATTTTTAAATGCATCTTGCACCCCCTTCCTCTGTTAAAGACTGGTACTTATTTCATAGCTACCCCAGAGGGCGTGCACAAAACAGGTGAGGAGCTGGGAGCGAGCGAGTAGCAAGGTTGGAAGATGTGAGGAAGGATTCGTGAAGGACAAGGCTCTGGGTCAGGAAGTCTTGGGACAATGGGTTCCCTTTCCACAGTGGGGGTTCAGTGCCAACAAGCTGCACAGAAGCCCCCCCCCCGCCCCCGATGATGACTGATCCTCCAACATTTCCTGGGGATACCCTTAATGTGCAGAGTCATGTGGCCCCCAAAAGGTGAACAGAATCTATTATCTATTCAACCTGTCCCTCGCTTGGATCACGACATCAGCCAGGGCAGGTCAGCATCATTTCAAGGCTGGACAGATGTGTCGGGATCTGGATACAATTTATAGGGTCCAGTGCAAAATGACAGGGTGAGAAGATCTCTTGTTCAAAAATTATTAAGAACTTCAAGATGGTGGCAGGAGAAAATTCAACTATGAAAGGGGCCCTTCTAATGCTGGGCCCTGTGTGACTGTACTGGGGGCCCACCCAAAGGAATTGGCCCTAGTCAGAATCTTGCATTCTGGGGTTCTGAAGGGTACTATAACAGAATGGGGGCAATTAAGACAGGGATCCCCTTAAAAATTGGCAAGTATACAGGGAAGAGAGAAGAGGCTCAGGAGGACTGGGTTTTTTCTCTGAATTGATGAAACTGGGATTGCTTGGACAAGGAAGAGAAAATCCGAAGTGGGGCTTGAAAATCTGGACTGAGTTTAGGGAGGGGTGCAGGGCAGACCCGACACCTGAGAGAGAAAGCTGTAGGCACAGAAATAGGTTCAAACCCCTCCATCATGAAGTGCTCTCTATAGGGCCATCCATTTATGAAGTGAGCTGCCAGGAAATAGAAAGTGAGCTCATTATCACAGGAGGTATGCAAGTGACTGCTGGAGGGCTCTGGTCAGGGATGCTGCAGAAAGCATGCCAATCCCTGGGAGGTGGGAAGGTTGGGGCTTTCTAGGTACCCTCCAAGAGTATGGAGGTTGGGAATAGGTATAGGAGTTCATTTGTTCGTGTTTTCATTCATTTGACGTGTGTACTAATACTCCTCCTTTGTGTTGACATCATATTTGGTAGTGGATAAGGCCCTGCCCTTGGGATTTTCATAGTGTGGTGGGGGGAAGAAGCATGCATGAATCAAATAATCACAAATAAAGATGAAATGACATCTTGGTAAGGACCAGGAATTGGGATATTCAACCCAAAGGGAGGAGACATGGAAGTCTTGCAAGAGGAAGTGACATAGGCGTCAAGATGCAGAGGGACAGCATAAACACGGGTATTGAGGCCCAAGGGGACACATGGTCCTGTAGAACGGGAGGACCAATCTGGAGCTCAGTGATGGGGGACAGGAGATAAGTCTGATGAGGGCAGAGCAAGGGCAGGTGGGACAGGCCTCTTGGGAGCTTTGACTGATGGGGATGACAGTGGGAAGATGGCTATGGCTGGTGTGTGGCAAATGAGCTAGAGGATAGGCGGGGAGCTTGAGAGTGACAGGGAAGCTGGGCAGGGGTCCAGAAATGATAGAAGACGGTGCCCAGGATTGGGTGGTAGCTGGGAGGTGGGGGGCCTTTCAGGCAAAGTAGGGACTATTTCTCTGATCAGGGAGAGAGCAGAACCAGGGAGCCCTGAGGCCCAGGGGAGCCATGCCAGTTGCTCCATGGTCCCCTCAGTGCTGTCCTCTCCCAGGGCAGAGGGTGGGCTGGGGTAGGCCCCCTACTCCACAGACACACGCTGGGGTAAACCTCTATTCCCACCCTGCCCCGGGCCTGCTTTTCCTTGAGCCCTGATATTGGGAAGGGTGGGGCAAACTGGCCCCATTTGCTGGATGAGGAAAGCACAAACAGGTCCAGGTATCCAGGCAAAGTCACACAAAGCACAGGGCTGGGCACAGGAGCTGGGTCTCTGACCCCACTGGCCTTTCTCGCTGCCTAACTGGGATACCCAAGGGGTCCATAACCCAGACCTGCCAATCCTCCAAACCTAACCCTTGTTCACCTAGGAAAACGGAGAGACACTAGACTTCATAGCATCCTGGTCATGAAAGACCTTGGAGAGCCAACCTACTCATTTTACAGGTGGGGTAATTGAGCCTAGAAGTGTAAAGAGGGAAGGGATTTTTGCCAAGTTCCTGCAGCAGGACTGTGCTGCCCTGGAAACAGACCCAGGTCTCTGATTGCCAGCCCAGAGAATGGGCTAAGAATGCAGGGTTTGGCCCTCGGCATCGTTCCAGAGCAATAATGATGACAATAGTACCACTATCTCGTGAGCACTCACTCAGTGCCAAGTCATTTGCACGTATTATTTCATGTAGGATGAGGTAGGGTCTTGTTATCCCCACCTTGCAGATGAAGCAGCTGGAGCTCAGAGAAGTGAAGTCACCCACCTGAGGGCCACATAGAACATAAGCAGCCTACCTGGAAGTTTCTCGTTGCTCTGCAAGCCAAGCCAGCCTGGGAAGATAGTTCGCCTGTGTGTCTCTCTCCTAAACCCGGGGTTTTGCTTATACAAATATCTGCTTCCTCTTCCTCCTCTAGCCCATGCAAAAGAGCCTCAGCCCACCCCTTATCCTCACCTGTAGGTCGACCTCCCCCCAACCAGAGCCCCGAGACAGCCCTGATATGACACCCCAGCTTCTCCCTCTCAAGGACACTGTAACTTTGTTCAAAAGTCCCAGGCTGGGCATCTGCAATGGCAGGTCTCACCCCACCTTACCCTTTGACTCGCCATGTGACCTTGGACACCTGCCTCCCTGGGTTTCAGTGTCCCCATATGCCCGCTGGGGACTGGGTGCCTCAGACGGTGGTCCAGCTTGGTACCGAGTGTGTGGAGAAGCCCCTGTCCACGTCACAACCTCTTCCTCTGACAACCCCTTATCTCTGGGAGTGGCTGTTTATTGGACCCCTCCTTCCCTCTGGCTTCCCTGGTGGCCCCTCTTCCCTCTGGGCTGCTCTTGCATACTGGGGACCACAGCCTCTGGGGTGGGGCACAGAGACTTGGCCTCATAAAGATCTTGGTGATAACCTGGCTTTTTTTTTTTTTAATTCATTTATTCATGACACACACACACACACAGAGAGAGAGAGAGAGAGAGAGAGGCAGAGAGACACAGGCAGAAGGAGAGGCAGGCTCCATGCAAGGAGCCAGACATGGGACTCGATCCCGGGACTCCAGGACCACACCCTGGGCCAAAGGCAGGCGCCAAACCGCTGAGCCACCCAGGGATCCTGATAACTTGTTTTTAAAACAGGTTTATGGCCCTGGACGAAGAAAGGTTCTGCGCTGAGCTTTCCATTGGAAATGGTTTGCTTAAGCGAAGCCGGTGGGCTCACTCTCGGCCCACCCAAGGTTGCCGCCCAAGGGCTTCAACTCACTCACTCAGTGACCTCAGGCCACCAACTCTCCCTGGCTGAGTGGCTTCCGAGGTGGAAGCGAGGATGGTAATTCCTGCTCTGCGTACCTCCAGGGGGCAGAGGTGAGGCTCAAAGAGGGGGGTGTCTGTTGGAACTCCTGTGAGGTGTCTTTTTCTTTCTGCACCCCTTTCCCCTCCTCCCCTCCAGCACCCCTCATCTCCTCCTCTAGAGGCTGGGGCGTCACCTGCTGGCACTGGGGGGTACTACTGGAAGGCTCATTGGCGCCTGGTGTCCATCGTGGATCATGACCCCCGGAAAGACTCTCTGGTTCTCCTCCCCCTCCCTGTGGGGGATGGAGGCAGTCCCCCAGCATTCAGCCACTTAGGGAATAGAAGGGATGCTAGAACCAAAGCCCTGGGGGCAGAGTGGCCTCCTCATGTGAAGCAGCACAGCATCTGACCCATTGTTTAGAAGAGGTACAGCAGAGCCAGGGGAGGAAAAACAGGTCACTCTGGGATTCAGTGGTCCAGCATGGACTGGGGCCCATTAGCCCCAACTCCGTGTCAGGTGCATTCCTGCAGCTCTCCCAGAAGGACATAGTGCTGGAGGGAGGGTGGCAGTCAGCCTACGGTTGACTACAGTAGTCTCCATAGTAGCCCCCTGCCTTACCTGTTAACCCATCCTCCCCCAAGCACCTGATCTTACCAGTCACTGGCCCTCCTGACCTTCAGGATAAAACCAGGCTTCTCCTGGGCCCACAAGGCCCTGAGGCCTGGCCCCCCACCCATTATGTCCCCTCCCTGCACCTCAACCATTCTTTTCTTTCTGCTTGAACACACCAAGTTCTTTTTGGCCTTCAAGTTTTTGCCTATGCTGTTCCCTCTGCCTAGAACACTGTTCCCACCTTCATGTTGTGTGTGGCCTCAACCTCAGGTCTCAGTTGAAATATTTCTTCCCCAGAGAAGCCTTAATCTGCCCTGTCATTATTCTTCGTCTCTTCACACTAATCACAATTCGATATTATTCCTTTGTGGTTTCCTTGGTGTTTGTGTGTGAGCTCTATAAGGGTGGGGCACAGAGTGGGTGCTCAACGAATTTCCACTGCATGGATAAATGGTATGGGAGACAGCATGGCCTGCGAGCCCGAGTCAGAGGCCCCATTCCAGACTTGCTGTGCACCCTCATGCAGGTTTGGGCCTTCTCTGGGGCCCACTATGTCCAGTGAGGGGAAGATATGTAGCCTCTGAGGGCCCTGCTCTTCTGATGATCCTTGAGCCATCAATGTGCACCAGGGAACACCCTTGATTTCTGGGACACTGAGACTGAGGTCTGCTGGAGGCTGGGAAAGGCCAAGGCAGTCAGGGTCTAGAAGCCCCATCTCCTGGGACTCTGTCAGGCTTTGGTGGCTATAGTCTGGCCCAGTAAGAGCAGTCCCAGGAATGCAGAGCGAGAATGTAGCCCAGAGTCCCCCCCAACACCTTGGTTCTTCTGCCCAACCTGACAGCCACTATGCTGAGCATCCAGGGATGGAAGGGGCAGTTCCTGCTGTGCCGATTCTGGTTCCCTAGCTGCGGGTACAAGGGTCTGCCTGCTTAGGGTACTCAGGGTAGAAGGACACTGCACAAGAGGTCAGGAGCCTCGCATTTCAGGACCTTTCTCTCTCTGCTAACTTTGGGCAAGTCTTCTCCACTCTCTGGGCCTCAGTTTCCATGCCTGTCTTAGGGACGCACTCTTAGGACTCTTCGGGCCCTGACATCCAAGATGACTGTGCTGATGCCGGGGACATGTGTGCTGCTTCCTTGCCCCAGGCCTGGGGAGCCTGCGAGGGGGGCAGCGCTGGGAGCGTGGGAGAGCCAGATGTGGTGGCTGCTGGCCCCGCCTGCGCGAGTGCTGAGCTGGCCTACTGGGATTCTCCCACTCAGGCGCCCTTTCCGGGCCCCCATCCCCCTGCCCCACTGAGAGCTGCGGCTTCCGGCTCTGACAAGCGTGGGTGGGGGGGTCTGGGGGGGTTCAGTTTAGCCTGGTTCCCTCCTTCAGGGAAGAGCTTGGGCCTGATTCTAGACAAAAGTCTCTATTCCCGTCCTGGCCTTACATGTTACAGAGCCTTGTTCAGTCCTTTCCAGCACCAGCCTCAGTCATCTGGGCTGTAAAATGAGCATTTGGATGGGCTTCCCTGCAGCCCTGATGGTGGACCTCTGTGACAGCAGCTCCCGGAGGTGCCTGAGGATCCTTAGCTTTACTGGGGCTTTCTCGATCTGCTCTTGTCCTTGCATAAAATGCCCGGTGCATCGCTCATGTGGGCCTCGCAACAACTCTGTGAGGTAGGCACATGCGTCCCCATTTTACAGCTGAAAACACTGCGGCTCCAAGAGCTCAGGTAATATAATTTGCCCAGGGTCACACAGCTAGAAAGTGGTGAAGCTGGGCTGGAACTTCCAATATAAGACCGACCTCAGCCTCTTTATCCTTGAGTGTGCCCCCATGCAGTGGGAGAAATGTGCTGAACCCTACAGCCCAGAGCTCCCTTCTCCCTCTATACCCCACTCACTCCACCTGAGGCAGGATGCTCTGTTGCCCACTGTCAGCCCAGCTTTTCCAAGTCAGCGTTGTCCCAGGCTGGACTGGGCCAGCAGCTCCCAGCATCTGGGCAGCTGGGAGACTATTCATGGTCCGCCCTGTTCGTGGTGGGACTGGGGACTGTGTGGGCACCCCCCCACACACAGTCCTCGATGGTCCTGCTCATAGGTACTGCCCACTGTGCACGGGGGAAACAGGCCCAGAGAAGGAATAGTTCAGCTCAGGGGCACACAGTGATGGGCTGCACCAGAATGAGGGAAAAGCTGTATTTCAACACTGCTTCCAGACATTACTGAGTCCTTCAAGTACATTACAAATTGCACTCATCTTTCAAATCATTCCTCAAATTAGCTCCATTTGCCAGAGGAAGAAACTAAGGCTCAGGAGTTTCAGTGACTTATCCAAGATCATGCAGCCTGGAATCACAGAAGCCGAGATTGGAACCCGGTTCTGACTCTGGCTCTGGAATCTACCCTGTCAGTCATGGCTCTCCTGCCTCATCTGTCCAGCTCTTGGTGAGTGCCCTGTGGTGTCCCATGTGGCTCTGCGTCCCCCAGCCCCATCTCAGCTGAGAGGAGGCACAGCAGCCCTGGTGCCTGCCAAGGGTTAATGGTGGTAGGGGCTAAGTGATTCCAGATGGGCCAGCCGGACGGCTGGGCTGGCCGGAAACCGGCCGCCGCCAGCTTCCCGGGGGAGCCACCACCAGCCACCCCCTCCCCTCCATGCTGCATCTCTGGCCCCCATCTGTCCCCTTGCTCTGGGGCCCACCAGCCTCTTCTCCCTACCCAGAGCCCAACTCTAAGACACTTGTAAAGAGAGCATCCCAAGGTCCTTCCAGCACAGTGAGTTCAACCCTATTATGTACAGATGGGAGACTGAGGCTCAGGAAGAGAAGGTATCTATCCAAGGCCACACAGCCAGTCCACAGCTGGGTCTTCTCGCTTCCAGACTTGGGTTTCTTTTGGGGGGGAGTGGGAAATTAGGACTTGAAATGCCTCCTTGCTCCCCACCACCGCTCCCAGCTGTTCTGGTCCTAGCAGTTGGGCCAAGGCTTTGGAGGTGAATGGCCAAGGCAAATGCTAGGAATTGCAAAGACTCATAGAGTCTTCAGGCATAAGAAATCCCAATGTAGGCCTGCCCCTGTGGTTTTTGGAGGTCCCCTGTAGTCCCCTCTGTAATGACTCCACTGCCCCCAAGCTGGGCTGGGCCCCCTCTCTTCCCAGTCTCTCATGGCCTGCACACCATAGCTTAGGGCCAGTCTGATGGCCTGGCCCAGATGCTCTGCTGAGCAATCCCCACTCAGATAAGACCAAGAAATGACCTCAAGCTATGAGATTGTGGTTGGCGTAAAATCCCAGCTCAGGCAACCCTCCTGCTCTGTGAACAGGGGCTTAAGGTGAGGCCCAGGAGAAGAAGGGGGTGGACAGAGGTACAGAGGGTAGGACAGAAGGGGCTCTGGGCAGAGTCAGGCTCTACCTGTGTGACCTGGGACACCTTTTTTGCCCCTTCTCTAGGACTCAGCTCTCCCATGTATACAGTGTCAGGACAGAGGGTGACTTACCTCAACTCTCTAAACCCTTTTAAAATGATGCCCTTGTGGGTCATGTGGGTGGCTCAGTGTTTGAGCATCTGCCTTTGGCTCTGGACGTGATCCCTGGGTCCTGGGATCGAGTCCTGCATCGGGCTTCCTGCAGGGAGCCTGCTTCTGCCTCTGCTTCTCTCTCTCTGTGTCTCTCATGAATGAATAAACAAAATCTTAAAATAAATAAAATGATGTCCTTGAAATAAATAAAATAAATAAAATAAAATAAAATAAAATAAAATAAAATAAAATAAAATGGTGCCCTGGGCATCTAAGGGCCAGAAGTGATTAGAGACATCTCCCGGTCTGAGGAAATAAGGGCAGAAGAAGAGGTGGGGACACGAGGTCCAGCCAGGTTTTGGAGAAGCCTTGACAGACCCTAGCAGGGAAGGGAGGGCAAGAGGCTGGAAAGGGGACATTAGCAGGTACTCGAAAATATGTGTTGGGTGACTGAATGAGATGCAGAGAAAAGGATAACCCTGGAAGAAGGCGGGGCAGGAGGCCCAGTCTGCTCTGCAATGGGAGTCTTGCCCCGGGGTCAGGTCACCTGTGTCTGTTCTGTCATGGAACTCGGGAGACCTGATTCCACTCCAGTTCTGCCATTGCTTGTGGGAGCTTGGGAAGCTCATTCCTCTTCTCTGGGCTTCTGTTTCATTGTCTATAAAATGGGGAAATAACCCTTTCCTGGTACTCGAGGGACAGCGAGATGACAGGAAGGAATGTGTTTGGAAATCCCAAGTACACCGGGTGACATCGCCAGGTCTCTTTCCCTCTCTGTGCCAATTCACACCTGAGCCTTGGGTTTCTTCTTGTGACAGCGACTGATAATCCCAAAGCCTCAGTTAGTTGCCCCTCTAAATGCACTCTCAGCCCCCCTGCTATTCCTCAGGGTACCTCCCTGTGCCTCCTGTGTCTCCACTAGCCAGGGCAGCCCTGGAGTCAGGGACTGTGTGTTGCTCACTACCACCTCCAGCACCCCGCATGGTGTCTAGCACATGCTTGTTCAATAAACGGATGTTGCCTGAATCAATCATATAGGTGCTCAGAGCTGCCCTTATGGATGTGGAAACTGAGGCACAGACAAGGGAGTCGGCCCCAGGTGCTGCGCGGCAGGGCATCAGAGAGGTGGGGCCGGACCACTTTTTAATAAAAGTGACTCAGCGGTTGGCGTGGGCTGCGGAATTTCTAAACATCCCCTCACATCCTGAGAGAGCAGGCGACGGAGAGAGCAAGCAGAGGGAAAAAAGGAAGAAAAACAAGAAACTTGGGGGAAAAGAAAGAGGGGGAAGAAACTGAAATTGAAAACAGACACACGCGTCCACCTTCCCCGCCCCCTCGCCCCCCTGCTCCCGGCTGAGCCAATCAGAGGCGGCCCTGCAGCCTTTCCCCCAAAGCAGGGGGAGGGCAGGGAAGCCCACAGTGGTGTGAGCTCCCGGGCTGCCAGCGCCCGCAGTCCCTGCCCATCCCGTCTGGGATCCAGGATCCCTCTGCGAACAAGTTGGAGGCAGAGGGCAGGAGGACGGCACGGAGAGGACCCGGCCCCCCTGACCAGCAGCTGGGGGCAGCAGCCTGTGCCCTGCAGCGCAGAGGGCCAGACCCAGGGCGGCCCCTCCTGGCAGCCCTGCTCCTCCAGAAGGATGCTTTGGCAGTGAGGCCACTCCTCACTCACCCCTGCAGCCCCCCACTCTCTCCATCCTCCTGAGGCTCCCAGGGCCCGGAGATTAGGCTGTCTTCCCTGCTCTGCGACCCAGCCGTGGCCCCGTTGGGGAGTCCAGCAAAGTCTTTCTGTTAATGAGAGGTCAGCGAGGAGGACTTCCTGGAGGGGGTGACAGCCCAGAGCTCAGGACTGTGCCCACCCCCGAAGGCATCAGCAGCAAGGTAAGTGCTGGGAGAAGGGGGATCCCCAGCCCCTTGTCCTGTCCCCTTGCTCCAGTCTGTGCCTTCTTGGGTAGGTCAAAAAATGGAAAATATTTTTAACAAAACCAGATGGGAAGAAGCTGGGAGGCTGTGGGCGACGTCAGGGCTGGAGGAGCCAGTTTTCTCTTCTCCTGCTCAGGCTGCTTCTGGGGTGGGTGGCCCAGCCGGTCTCCATAGCCCTGCTGTCCCCTGCTTTTGCCAAATGAACCCCAGAGGTTTCTGGGTGCAGACTGAGGGCCTCCAAAACATAGAACCGCCTGAGAGGGCCGGGGAAAGCTGGCAGGAGCTCGAGAGGGGAATTGGGAGGCAGCAAGGAGGGTGCACGGAATGGAGATCTAGCAGGGGATAGGGGACTTCAGAGCCATGGCCCCTGTCTCTGGGCCCAAGCCTTGTCCTTAAGAATCTGTCTGGCTCTAGGCCAGTCGGCCGCCAGGCAACCTCTGGGGATTTAAATGGATTTGCAAATTTTCCAGATTCCTAAGATGTCCTTCCAAACCCCCAGTGGCTGGGAAAGTGCGAAGGCAAGGGGGCTGTGGCAGGCCTAGCCTAGCAGTCACAGTCTCACAGTCGGGGCTGTGGGGCTGGGGGCCTGGGATCCGCCGTCAGATGTAGGGGCCCCTCTGGAAAGAAGGGGGAGTCGGTTGCTGGGCCCTTCCCTCTGGACCCAGGCAGCTGCTCAAGCCGCCTCGCTGTCTCCCTCCTTCCGACGCTGCTTTCACTCCATCCTAAAACATGAATCTGATCACGATTCCTTCTTTGAGTCTCCCCTATAGAAAGCCCCAACTCCTAATAGTAGCTGCCACTGATTGACACTTACTGCATGCCAGGACTGTGCGGAGAGCTTTATGAGCATGATCTCACGTAACTCACCAGCGGCTCCAGAGGCAGGGATGGATTTTATGTTGGTTTTACGCGTGAGGTTCACAGCAGCTACAAAACTGTATCACGGTGCTAGTAACTGGCAGAGCTTGGGGAGATAATAAGCTCCCTGCCGCATTTCTCCAAACTTGGTCCTTGTGTTCCCGCCAGTCAGATCCCAGGGTCCCCAGGAGGAGTATGCACAATCTTGCCTGTGAGAATGCCCCTCCTCATTTTCCGTGAAGGAAAATGGAGGGAATGCCCTACCTCCCCCTCCTCCAGGCAGCCTTCCGGGGTCCTTCCAGTCTTCCAAGTGCTTGCCATGCCCTTTGCCTTGTTGCTTGGCCTTCTCTTCCTGTTTGTGCTCTGTGTGCACATCAGAGATCATTTGGGCCCCAAGTGACCCCATCTTGTTTTCCGTCCCCAACATATGCAGACAGGCAGGCAGTGAAACAGAAAATGTGCTGGCAAAAGGTAGGAGGGGCTCACTGAAGACTTGCTGTTCCCAAATGTGAGACCAGAACCAAGCCCCACCCTTCCCTCAGGTGCCCTTCCAGAACAGCACGCTGTTCCTCCAGACTGCATTTTTCTATGTCAAACAGGGAGGAGTGTCCCTGCCTGTCTGCCATCCCAGAATGCAGGAGGCCTCTAGGGAGATATCTGAGGTCATGCGGTCCTCCCCTGCCTCCTTGCAGCAGGCCCCGGATCCGTAGCCCCGGATCCGTAGCTCCGGATCCATAGTGCTGCTGTGTGGGTCACCGCCATGGAGTGCTTTCACTGTGCCAGGCACAGAGCCGAGACCCCACACACCTTGTCACCCCCACAGCAGCTCTTGGGAATCTGTATTGTCGTTACCCCTGTGTTGCAGACCAGGAAGCCAAGGCTCAGAGAGGCTATGTGATTTTCCCAGTGTCACATAGTTAGTAGAGTTGGTACTTAGGCCAAAGTCTACTTGAAACTGAAGACTTACCCCCTGGCTACCCAGGGAGCCCCAGGGCAGAAGGCAGGGAGTCTCCATTCTCCCACTGAGGCCGTTCCTGGCTCCAGCACCTTCGGCGGCAGGCTCCGCCTGCACTGGGTCTACCCGAAGTCTGGCCAGGTCCTAAGTGAGGAAGGAGGACCATCTGGCCAGCACCTTCCCTTTAGTGGTGATGGGACAGCCCTCCCTCCTCTGTGGGAAGAGGAGCTGAGATTTGTAATTGCCCCCAGATGTGGGACAGCGGAAAGCCCCGCAGATTCAGAGTCAGGAGACCTGGCGTTTGCCCTGGCTCAACTCAAGTCCGCTATGTTGCCAACTCGGGTCCCCGGATCCTTTTTTTCTGGGCTGTATCCACATCTGGAAGGTGTTGGGCACTGGGGTAAAGAACATCAGGTCTGGGCATCAGAGGACTGTGTATTATTCCCTAGTTGGCTCCTGCCTGGCTGTGTGACCCTGGGCCAGTGCTCTGTCTCTCTTGGCATCGGCCCCCTCCTCTGTAGGCAGCAGGGAGGCATGTAGTCTCCGTGAGGATAATATTGATAAAGGTGCGTAGTAGATCTTGCACTTCTCAGGGCTGGACCCAAAGGCCATTGGCTGAGAGAGGCCCACTGGCCTCCCTCCGTCCTGAACAGGACTCGGCAGTGAAGTTAGTCTATGCCTCACCAAGAGCTATGCCCCTGGAAGGGACCAGTCTAAAGGCCTACCTCCACCTTCCAGGCATGGTCTGGCTCTGAGACCTTCTGGACTGGAGGAGGGCACTTGGGGTTTTTGCTCAGGATGGGCTGCTGAGTGTGGTGGGGAGGGAGGAAGGAATGAGAGGGTCCCTAGACTGCCCTGAAGTGCCTGCCATGCCCATCTTACTTCCCTGCACATGTTTCAGAACCCTGTGGGCAGTGGGCCCTCGGCATGGGGGGACATCTTCCTCCACTGTCTTCCACAGGCCTCCCTGGGGGCCTCCCAGCGGCAGATTTCACAGCCGCTCAGCCTGGGAGCAGTGTGGGCAGGGTGAGATGACAGGGACCCGCAATCCCTGAGCACTTTCGTTGTACTTCCCATCCATTACTGTGAAGTTCACTGCTGTCATTCCTTGGGGCTTCGAACAGGCCTGGCATTCAGAAAGTGCTCAATAAATATTTGCCAAACTAATAGAATCATCACAGCAACCTCCAGGAGTAGATATAAACTCTCTCTGCTTTACAGATGAGGAAATGCCCAGAGAGGTTAAGTCAGTTGCCCAAGGTCCCACAGCTAGGAAGTAGTAGAGCTGGGTTTTGCATCCGGGTGTTTGTGACTTCAGAGCCCAGGACGAGAGGCTGGGTGGGGCACGGACCACCCCTGAGGATACAGCATCAACTCTGAGAATGTGCCTCAGCCCCTCAGAGTTCCAGAGGTGGTCATCAGACCCCGGGACCCATCCTGTGTGACCGTGGGTGAGTCAGTCCTTCTCTGGGCTTCAGTTTTCCCATCAGTAAGACCAGGAGGTTGAACAAGATGATCTCTGAGCTCCTTCCAGGCCTAAAACAATTCCAGGATTCCAAGCCACGCCAGCCCAGATTGGCAGCCACACAAGCCCTGTTGTGTACTCAGGCATCATGCATATTTAACTTCACAATGAAAGGGTTTTTTCTTACCCTTTCTCTACCCTTTACAGAAAGAGGTCAGGATCGATGACCACTAATGGGAAACTGTAACCTGCAATAAAGAGGAGGAACTTTCTACAGTTAGGACAACCCATTCGTTATGCACTCAGTTTCTTGGGGAGCTCCAAGGGCATGTACCTGCAGAGCCCATGGGCCCATTTTTCTGGGATACAGAGGAGGGAGGGCCGGGAGATGTGCCTGCTGGAATGTGTATGTGTGGATGCTGTGAGCCTGCCTGTAGGCCCCTTCCAATGCTGATTTTTCAAATCTTGTATGCTCCGGTTTCAAGAGGAAGAAGGGCTTTGGCTGTGTGGTGGACGGATGAATGATGGGGTCCAGAGGTGAGAGAATCGATGTGGGGTACAGGTGGGAGCGGGTGTGTAATTTACACACTTGTTGCTTCCAGTGTAGGAGCCACCTTAAGACCCTCCCAAGACTTCAGATCCAGAGCCTGCAGGTAAAGGGCCTCTTGAACCCCCGGACTCCTTGCCCCAAGGAACCATCCTTCCCAGGTGTTTTCTGGGGTACCGTGCCCCCAGCCTAGTGCAGGAGGCTGAAAATCAAAGTGTATTGCTTTAACTGCATTAATATCCTCTCTTCTCCTTGCTTCAGATCAGGGCTATTTGATGTCTCAGGTGCCTGAAACCTTTCATCTGCCAGAGGTACCAGCTTCTCCGCCCTGTGATAGGAATGATTATCCCTTGGGAAGTGGGGGTAGCGGGCCAGGGAGTCAGTCCTTGAAGGCCAGATATGAAAAGGATTCTGGGGGTCACCTGGTTCAACTTCCTTCATGTATGGTTGGAAAACAGGTCCAGAGAATGGGAGGGGTGCGCCTCCAGTTGTACGGATGGTCGGTGGTAGTGTGGAGCTGGGGACCCAGCTGAGCACATGCTGTGTCTTCACCGTCCATTTCTGCCGTCCGAGGTTCACTCAGCCCCAGTTCTCCCTGGGCTGAGGTCTCAGGGCAACGTTTGGGCTGAAGAGGAAATGCCATTTCCATGAGGGGTGGGAACCCTCCGGGGTGGGTTTGTGGACTTGGAGCTCTCACCACATCACTTCTCCATTTTGGCCATGATTTCCTTTTATACAAGTGTTGGGGGAGGCCAAGGGGGCAGCTCAGTGACCCCAAATGTTCCATCTCGCTTTGCCCTTAGTCCTGCCAGGTTTCTGTGGCTGTTTCCAATCCTCATTGCTGCCCTAGTGGCGTTCCCTCCTGGGAAGTAGAACCAGCTGGAGGTCAGAGTCTCCGTGCCTGAAGCTGAGCCTCAGTTGGGCATGGGGGGATTCCAGGGCTAGTCCATAGGGCAGGGCTCAAAGCTGTCAAAGCTGTCACAGCCATAGCTGTGAAGGGAAAGTGGACTATGGACTATTCTGCTCTTACCTCAGTTCCTGGGCTGCAGTCAGTCTGCTGAATGGGTAGTGAATAGTGATAAATAAGTGCATGGAGAGATGGATAAACAGACCGGTGGCTGGCAGGCTGGCTGGACGCTTGGCCTCCCTGTTAGTCCAGAGAGCAGAAATGATGTTCCACGCCTGAAATTCTTTTTTTTTTTTTTTTTGTAAAGATTTATTTATTTATTTGTTCAGAGAGAGTGAGAGAGAGAGGCAGAGACACAGGCAGAGGGAGAAGCAGGCTCCATGCAGGGAGCCCGACTTGGGACTCCATCCCGGGTCTCCAGGATCACACCCTGGACTGCAGGCGGCGCTAAACCGCTGCGCCACCGGGGCTGCCCACACGCCTGAAATTCTTAACAATTTTGTAACCAGGAACCCTGCGTGTCCACTTTGCAGTTGGCCCCACAGATTACATGGCTGGTTCCGCTAGGGAGTTTTAGGCAGGGTTTGAGAAGGTTTTGTATCCAAAACTGGCCTCGCTGCCTCCACTGTCCCCATTCGAACCCACACCCTCCCATAGATGCTAACCTGCCTTGTTACTCCCGTTTGAGGACAGGAGCTCCTCCCCACCCCCGTAGTGCTTGGAGTTGGACTCTTACCACTGCCCAGCCAGCAGCCAATTCCAACCCCCCGACCACATCCCGCTATCAATGCCCTGAAAGTTGGCTACCTAGCGCCTCCGGGACAAAGCCTAAATCTTCACCCAGGACCCTAAGCCTTTCCCAAAGTGACCTCCACAATATCTTCCTCATGTCAGATGTGAGCCTTTCCCTACCCCTTTGCTAAAGAGCTCTGATTTCTTTAAAAAAAAATTTTTTTTTTAAGATCTTACTTATTTATTCATGAGAGACAGAGAGAGAGAGGCAGAGACACAGGCAGAGAGAGAGAAGTAGGCTCCATGCAGGGAGCCCGATGTGGGACTTGATCCGGGGACTCCAGGATCATGCCCTGGGCCAAAGGCAGGCGCTAAACTGCTGGGCCACCCAGGGATCCCCAAGAGCCCTGATTTCTGATGTAAAAGTTCTCCCCCTGCTGTTTTCCCAGATGCCCTGAGTTCTCTCTCCCACTTACTACACAGAGCCATGTGGGATAGCCAGGAGTGACCCTTGCCTGGCATCATCTACCGAAGAACCCCACTAAACCCTGGAGGCCCAGCTGGAGGCCACCCTCTCCTCACTGGAATAATCACGTATTCATGACCCCTGCCCTTTACTGAGCACCTATTATGTGACAGGTGCTTTTCATCATCACCACTAACCCTCCCAGCAATGGAAAAGGAAGTCCCTTCTGTCATTTTTCTGGAAACTGGGACTCAGGGAAGTTAAAGTCAAACAGGTCACGCAGCTACAAGGTAGGAGGGCTGGCACTTAACTTGGACCTGGATTAAGTGGGTGCACAGCGTGACTGCAGCCCCTGGCCTGGCTGAGCTCCCATGTGCTTTTGGTGCCCTGGGTGGCATCGTGCACAACTTGCTGCCATCAAGGGCCCCCTTTTGCCCTCTAACCTAGCCTGTCCCATCACCACCCTAGAAAGAAAGAGTCACCATCACCTGCCTGTGCCAGCTCCCCAGCCTAGTGAACCCTGAGGTATCAGGGGACAGCTGAGGGCCCGGGCCTGAAGACCAGAAGGGCTGACCCTATAAGGCCATTTGATCTTTTAGGCTGTGGAAGCATCTATTAAGCATCCACTGTATACCTAATTCCATATGAGGAATTTGGAGGCATCTGAAAAAATTGTTAGGTGCGTTTCCTCACTCAGGAATCGAGCGAAGGGACTAAGACAAAGGTACAGGAAGGACGTGGTTGCCAGAACCCACTGAACTTGGGTTCGGGTCCTGGGTGGGCCTTTACAACCCTGACTGTGCAGGGAGACACCCCCCTCTGGCTGAGCCGGCTGCAGCTCCCCGTTCCAGAGGAGCCCCTCTGCAGGGGGCTTTCCCAGCATCTCATCTATCATGGGCCTCCCCCCCAAGCCTGGCCGGGGTGGGGGCCGGGCTGCGCACTCCCTGGCCGGCCAGAGTGCCGCTCTCCCGTGAGTGAAGGAAGAAGAACGAGGCCACTGACTTGGCACAGGGCTGTGTGCCAGGCCCTGTTCTAAGCGTCTTACTTGTATGAACTCATTCAGTGGCCTCCACTGCTCGGGACGAGCCCCGACTTCCAGATGGGCATGCCGAGGCCCAGAGGAGCCGAGTGACAGTCTGTGGGAGAATCGGGGTGCAGGGCCAGAGAGAGGGGTGAGAGGCGGGCGCGGAGAGAGGGAGAGGGAAGTGAAACGTGGGACTTTCTCGCCCCGAGGGCTCTGAGGGGAATCTCAATGCTCCCGTTGGCTCCTGTTGGTGGCAGGGCCTCTGTCAGCCAGCTCCAGCTCCCTCTCTGCCCGCCGGCGGCCTGGGCTCGGGGCTGGTGGGGGCAGGCCACGTGCTGGTGGGTCAGGACCAACGGCCTGAGGCCTGCCTGCCCCCTGCCCACTTGGCTCTGAGAACCCATTCTATTTGCGGCCCCCACCCCGGCCCAGGGCTGATCCCGGCCTGGCAGCAGCCCCGGGAACAGAAGGTTTGCTTGTCTGCGCCCGCCGCACCCCCCTCCCCAGCCTCGGCCTGGGACCCCTCTCGGGGGCTCCTCTGGCTGCCAGGACCTGGGCTCTCCGTTGCCATGGCACCGGCCGGAGATGAGGCTCTGGGGGGCAGGGGAGGCGGTGCGGGGAGGGCAGCGAGGGATGGTGGAGGCCCGGAACTCTGCAGCTGCCGAGGTGCTGGGGCCCCACCAGGGGCGGGCCTGGAACCCGGGCACAGCCGGCCACACACCTAGCCCGCCTGCCTGGATGCTGCATCTCCGAGGCGCTCGGGGACGGGCCACTGTGTGGGCATGGCCCCTGCCAGCCTCAGGCTGTCCTCAGCAGGGACTCCTCTCCTCAACCGTGTGCTCACCCTCTGGCTCTGCAGTGAAGTTGCAGGAAAGTTCTGAGCTCCATCCCTAGCTTGGCTTTCCCTTACTGGGTGAGCTGGGGCAGGCCCCTTGCTCACTCTGCACCTCAGCAAGGGAAGGATAGGACCCTGACCTCAGGATCCTCCGGTCCTTGAGAGCCTGGATTCTGTATGGACCCCATTAGGGTAAACTTATTTGGTACCGTTTCCTTGTGGACAGACCTGTTTCTGGGCTGGAGACATACAGTCTATCGTGACGGTTAAGAATACACGTTTGGAGGGACTCCTGGGTAGCTCAGCGGTTGACTGTCTGCCTTCGGCTCAGGTTGTGATCCCAGGGTCCTGGGATTGAGTCCCAGATGGGGATCCCTGCAGGGAGCCTGCTTCTCTCTCTGCCCATGTCTCTGCCTCTCTCTCTGTCTCCAATGAATAAAAAAAAAAAAAAAAAAAAAAAGAATGCAGGTTTGGAGTCAGATGAACCTGAGTTTGCATCCCAGCTTCATGGCTTACCGGCTGTGTCGCCTTGGACAAGCTACCAGACATCTCTGAGACTCAGTTTCCTCCTCATGAAAGGGAAATCAAGATTGTAACCCCCTCACAGGATTGTTGTGAGGACAAAACAAAATCCCTGGTGTAATGAAAATTTTTAATAGCCTGAGCCCTGAGGATCCTGAGCCGTCCAAGAATGGAGTGGGTTCCGGATGAGGTGGTGAGACCCTGGCCACGGGAGGTGTGCTGCTGTGGACCGACAGCTCCTTGGTTGGCAGAGTGGGAGGGGCAGACGTGAGCAGGGAGTAGCTGTGACCCCTCCCGGCCCCACGGTCGCACTCCTGGCCCCACGGTCACAGGGCTCTATGAAAGACGATGTGACGCCCATCCTGTTCTTCAGCTTCAGTCTCAGCCCAGTACAAGGAAAGCAGGATGGATGGGACAGGTCAGGACGCCGAGGGGAAGGAGTGGGGCGGGTGGCTCACAGGCTCAGCCTGTGCTATGTGCCAGGCAGGGAGGCCGTCAGGTGGCGTGGAGCCAGTGTGCTCTGGGGTCGGTCTGCTGGGGACTGGGCACTGGCTTCACCCCTGACAAAGCTCCGTTGACCTCAGGCAAAGGATCCAAGCACTCTGTGCCTTGCTCTCCTCATCTGTGAAATGGGACAGCAACACAGAGGGGTCACAGACTGTCCCAAAGTCATTCACATAAATGGCTTAGCCCAGGTATCGGGTGGCACCAACTAAATCAAAGATAGCTATTGAAATTCCTGCTGTTTGCAAGGCCTGCTAGCGCCTTGTTCCATTCTGCCGGGGCTCTAGGAGGTCCAGATGGGATCCAGAGGACTCTCGTCCTAGGATCCACGGGGCCTGTGCAGAACCAGGCCTTCGGCCCTGGGGTGGAGGTGCCCTGGGGGTGGAGGTGGGCAGCCACGGGATGGGCAGAACAGGGAGGCCAGCGAGGCGCCAGAGAAGGCAGGAAGTGTTTGCTCGGCAGGAGCACTCGGCAGGCCTCCCTCCCTCCCTGACCTCCTTCTCAGGACGGTTCCCAGCCTGTGTGGGGACCCAGGCCCCCTCCCCTGGGCCCCCAGTGGCCGTGAGGCACACACTGAGCGCTTTCCCACGAGCTGTTCCAAGTAACTGGGCCCGCATTGTCCCCCACCCCCAAGCACACACTCTGGCGGGTGAGGGGGTGTGTGGCAAGAGGAGGGGGGGCTCCGGCGGTGGGGGGAATCAGTCCGTTCTTTATCAGCCTGGCTCTGATCCAGACAGATGTTTCGTTTTATTTTGAACTTCCAGAAAATAGGTCATTTCTTTCCATTGTGTCCCTGGGGAGGCCTCCTGGGGAGAAAAGCACAGAGTGAGTGACGAGTGTGGGGGCCTTGCTTGGGCCCTGGGGAGCTGGGAAGGCAGCAACCTCCTGTCCCCAGTCACGATGAGCTGTCGCCAGGGCCAGGGCACCAAGTTTCTTAAAGGCTGAGCTAAGAAGCCAGCCACTTCCTGGGGGTGACAGAGAGAGAGCCACGGAGGGGCCAGGGAAGGACATGATCAGAGAGGTATTTCAGAAAGGTTCCTCGGGCTGCCGTGTGAGAAGAGGCAGGAGGGGACACATCAGAGGTGAGGAGACAGAAGGAGGGCGGTGCAGTAGGACAGCCAGAGGCCACCAAGCTGGTGCCGGGGGCGGGGGGGACAGGGGTAGGGGGATCAGAATGCCAGCCCATGGAACTGGCACTGTTATTCTCCCCACCTGGACTTCCAGAACAGCTAGAGCCCATGCCAGGCCCCAACTTAGTGGATTTCTTCTGCTTGGTTTGGGGGAGTTCATAGGTACCTGGACACATGAAGGCCCTGAGGCTCTAGAGGAGCATGGCAGATGGTAAGGCCGGGAGCACCAAGCTGCGTCGCTGTGTGATTGGGCCAGGTTGCTCTCTCTCTGGCCTTGATGTGATCCTCAGGCTTGCGGGGAGATTCACTGTGCTGGAGGGGGAGTGCTGAGCCTTCACCAACAGATAGAAGTGGGGCTTCGGATTGAGGGTGGCAGGCGGGAGCCCCACAGCCTTGGCCCCTTCCCAGGCTTCCACCCCCTCTACCCAATGGACCCTGCGGTCCTCCCTGGCTCCCAGGATGAAGTCCCCCCTCGCCCCCCATGCTGCAAGAGCGCACCTACATCTCAGCCCACTTGGAGTAAGGCCACATGGGCCACATGGGCCACACGGGCCACACTCTGCCAGGTCCAGTCAGAGTGGCCCTCACTCACGTGCTCTCCCAGCTGCTGGAGGGAGGACTCAGTCCCTGGCTCCAGATGCCTCTTGCCCCCACACACTCCCAGGCCTAAAGCTGGCTGCCTTCTCTGAGCTGAGTCATGACATCCAGGCCAGGGGCCCCTCCCTGGCCCCCACCCCCACCCCAGCATTCCAACTCTGCATAGCCGTCTTCCTTCCAGAGCAGGGTCCTGAGAGCCACAGCAAGGCGGCCCTGGAAGTGCATCCAGGACAGCCCCACGCACCCCGTGTACAGATGGGAAGACCAAGGCTCAGAAAGGGACACAACTGCACTGTAGATGGGTGATAGAGCTGGGGCTGGAACCCACACCCCCTAATTCCCAGCTAGGGATCTGCTCCAGTTTGTCCCAGGGGACGCCAAGGGTCGGGGGGAGAGAAAGGTGTGCAGAAGAGAGGAAGAGGCCACCGGCAGGACACTTGAGTCCGTGTCCCACTTCTGCCTGCAAGAGGAGCCACTTCCTCTTGGTCTCAGTCCCGGTTCCCTGTCTGGGAGGGGCAGGACAGGGAAAGTGACTTTGATATGGAGGTTTAAGTATGGCAGGGCAGGGGGCGTTCTGTGGGAACAGAGTAGGCAGTGGATGTGGTCCGAACGCTGGGTCTTGAGCCACCAGTCCCACATCGGAGCTGGGACTGGAGCCAGGGCTGCCCGGTCAGGTGAGCATCAGTGTCCCGCTGGCCACCTCAGCCTGAGGTCAGAACATTGGCACCTGTCCCAGGTTTTCTCTTGGCCTCAGTTTTCCTGCCTGTACAATGGGCACAGGAAGAAGGTTGGATTGGATAGATGATCCCTAAGGGCTGTGGAGCGCTGCTATTCCAGGACTCTAACCCCGTGACTCCACAGCTAAGCCTCCTCCTCCCTCTGGCATCTCGTTTATTCAGGGCATCCCTGGCCAGAGAGCCCCACTCCTCCTCCTTGAAGCAGGGCTTCCTCCCAGCCCCCCTCAAGGCTACTTCTGCCCAGCCTGTTCCCTGCCTCCGGATGGAGGGTCCCTCTGTCCATTCAGGTACCCACAGCCCCTCCAAACCCTAAAGTAGCTCAGTGGCAGCTCTCAATCCTGCCCCTTCCCTTATCCTTATCTCAGAAAATGACATGGTGTCCCAACACACACACACACACACACACACACACGCTCCTGCCCCCCTCCCCCTGGTATTCCACATCAGAAACAGAGGAGTGGGGGCTCACGTAAACTACCTCTCACTCCGGCCCCCCAGCATCCATCACCAAGTCCCATCTCCTCTCAGCTAAACACAACTCAGTGCCATCTGTCTGTGTCAGCCCCTACCACCCTCTCCCCAGCCCAGATTGAGAAGGTGGTGGCACAGGCTGGCATAGAGTACTCTGTGCCCATTCGGTCTCTGCTCTGCATTCCTAGGCAAGTTCCCTAAGTGCTGGCTGCCTCAGCTTCCCCATCTAAAACAGGACTGATCCTTGTATCTAGCTCACAGAGTTGGCTGAGGAGCAAGTAAGTCGCTCCACGTCAAGTGCTCAGAGCAGAGCACTGACATGCGCTGGCCTGTTAGGTGTTGTGGATGTGTGTTCAGGTGTGTTGGGGCCCATGTGCACGCAGTCTTTGCGTACTGCATGTGCACAGCTTTGCTTGGGTGGGGTGCGCATGTGATTTGCGGCGCGTGTGCACCCCTCCCATGGGCGTGTGGGAGAGCAAGCAGTCAGCAGTCTATGCTGTGTGCACGTGTGCTGCCATGTGTGCTGGGCACAGTGGGGGGGAGCTGTGTGCACGTGGGTTTTGTGTGGGCATGCACATGTGCAGTGCCTGCGTGAGGGCTCAGCACACACATGGCCTATTGCACACGGATGTGTTTCCGAGCAGCGTGTGAGTGAGCGCGTAGGCAGGGGGTCTGTGGTGTGTGTGCACATGCTCACCGTGTGCAAGCCTCCCGCACTGGCAGCCGTGGAGGCCCGCCTTCTTGGCCTCCCTGTGTCGTGGGAGTCTCGGGACCCCGAGGGAGGGAAGCTGCTGCTGGCGGATGTGGCCAAGAGGGACTGGATTTATTTAGATTAAGGTGGTGGGAAAGCAGTGGAGGCTCATATGAGCTGGAAAGACAGAAGGCTGGGCTCCAAATGATTCCCCAAGCATGCCTGCTCCCCTGGACTTGGGGTGCACGTTCTACTCCCCCAAGGGGGTCCTTCTGATTCACTGTGAGCAGTGGGTCCCTCTTTGGACCTCTGTCCCTGCAACCTGGCCAAAGTAAGAGGAATCATGCGGTCTTCCTGGCACTCAGCACTCTCCCTGAGAGTCCTCTCCCTCCCTCTGCTTCAGGGACCTCCCCAGGCAGGAGAGTATGGTACGTAGGAGGGTGCCTGCTTCCTGACTGTGCCATCCACCTTGTCCCAGGTGACTCCTCCCTGGAGTGTAGCCCTCCTCCTGAAAGGGGGAAGTTGTCAGAGGCAAACCCCCAGCCTCTGAATTAGTGGCTTGGGCCTTTCCGGGGTTGGCCGGCACCGCAGCAGCCTCTGAGAAGCATGGAGGTCCATAAAGCATTGGGTAGATAACTGAGGGTATCAAGGAGTCATCTAAGATAGCCCGGGAGGTTGGGTGCCCCCAAACTCTACTCTCATTCTTCCTAGTCCTCCTGTTGTCTATGCCACCCTTCCTCTTGCCACTTCCTTGGGTTTCCATATCACTGGTTTATTTGTCTCAAAGTCTCCTGAAAGATTGCCTAACTCCTAATTGTAGAGGTGGGAAATAGGAGGCCCAGAGAGGGAAACAATTCGTCAAAGTCCACACAGCATGTCTGTGACCAAATTGTGGGGGAAATTCAATTGGTGGAATGAGATGGGCTATGGATTCTCACATGACCCCAAGCCTCAGTGATGTAGCCCCCTCCTTCTTTTTTCTTTCTTTTTTTAAGATTTTATTTATTTGTTCATGAGAGACAGAGAGAGAGGCAGAGACACAGGCAGAGGGAGAAGCAGTTTCCATGCAAGGAGCCGGATGTGGGACTAGATCCTGGGACCCCGGGATCACACCCTGAGCTGAAGGCAGACGCTCAACCGCTGGGCCACCCAGGCGTCCCTGGCCCCCTCCTTCTCATTGGCCCTCACTTCCCATAAACCACCCCAGCAGGAATAACAGTGACCAGAACCTTCCCTCTGGCCAAAGAAGTTTTAGAACAGGTGTGGCTCTTTGAGTTGCCCCATCCAAACCTCTCCCTGTATTCATGGGGGGAATCTGAGTCCCAGAGAAGGCGGGAGGCTTGCTGAATCTCACGGTGAGTCTGAGGCCCTGTTGACCAGAGCCCAAATGCTCATTTCCTAGAGAGAGAAGTCAGCCCAACGTCCCTGGGTCATCCACACTCGCCCTGAGCCCTTCTGCCCAGCCTATCCTCCCTAGCCTGATTATGCCTCTTCTCTGTGCGGCTAGGCCATGATTCTGTCCCTCTCTGGTCTGCTGCCTATTCAAGAAGGCCCCTCCTTGCTCAGTCTGAGACTCTGAGCTCCCCCCCGGCCCCAGGCCCAGCGGGAAAGGAGCCAGGGTCAGGGGGAGCTGGGGGCCCAGCCCGCAAGGCCCAGCCTTCCAGAGCCAGGCCAGCCCTGGTTGCAGTGACCTCCCATCTCCAGGCCAGCCGACCAAATTCCTCCTTTAGAATAATAAACAGTGTGGCCAGCCAGGGAGGCTGGGAGGGGAGGGGCAGGGAGGCTGAAATGACCCCCTCCCCCAGCCTGGGCTGCTAATGATTTTCTTTGGCTGAGATCTCAGGCAGGAAGAGGGGAGCCAGAGGGGCACCCACCGAGGGGCAGATGGGCCTCTGTGGAGGCCGCTGGCTCTGCAGCAGTGGCCCTGCTCCCTCCTACTGGCGGAACACTGGCATCCAGCTGGAGGGGCTGGGGCGGAGGGATGGGAGTAGGGATGCTGGGGAGGGACTGGGTTTCGTGTCTGGAACAGTTGAGAGAGAGGAGAGGGGAGGAATGAGGAGACCCTCAGGCAGGCCGGTCCAAAGGGACTGGGAGAAGGAGGAAGGGCAGAGCAGAGTGGCTCAGAGAGCTTCTGGGGTTGCTGGGCAGAGCTGAGCGTGGGGCCCCGCCGCATGTGAAAATGCGGCCCTGTACTGGGACACTCTCCATCATCCCATTTTGAGAACCGGAGACTGAGGACGCACACGGAGCCAGGGCACAGGAGGCAGCGCCGCTGGGGCTCAGGCCCCGGAGCCCAGCCACTGAGCCCAGCCCCGGAGCCCAGCCCCGGATTGGAAAGTAAAGGGCCCGGAGGGGGCGTGGCGTGGGCGACCTGGGCGGGGCCCGAGGGGCGGGGCCTGAAGTGCAAAGACCGCGCACCTGGAGGCTCCGGGTGCCCGGTCACGTGGCCGCTCCCCAGGGTTCTTGCTCGGCGACCCCGGCCCACTCCTGGCCTCTTTCCTGTCCGGCTGCGGCCAGCCCCTTGCAGGCCTGGCTCTTGGTGGGTGGGGTCCTCGGCGGGGCTGCCAAGCGCAGGGATGGAGCAGAGAGCCTCCCGATTCAGCCTGTCTCTCTGGTCCCCGCTCCCTGCTCCTGCTGCCTCCTTCACTGTGCGCTTTCTCCTTCTCCGGCTCTGTGGCTCTCTCTCGGCCTCTATCATTCCAGGTCTCGGTCTCCGGCTTCGACAAGCTCTGCTGTGTCAACCTGCGCAGACTTCTTTCCCCTCCAGAGCCTTGGTTTCCCTGTCTGGATAGTGAAGGTGGGGGGCTTGGATTCAGTAGTCCCCAAGGACCCTTGAAGCCTTGCCCAGCGGTGGGGCCTCCCCTGGGCCCGACCCCTGGCCCTTCTCCGCTAGGCCTCCTTGTGCGGCTTGGGGCCCCGTAAAGGGGGCCCAGGCATGGGGCTGCCCCCCCCCCCCCCACATTCCGCAGTCCTGACTCCCCCGCTTCCCTTCCCACAGCCGCCTCCACTTCCTGTTGTGCTTTTAGAGCCTGTGGGAGTTCTCTGGGTTCTGGCTTACCCCCCTCCTGCTCCCCCAGGCCTTTCATCACGCTTTCCCAAATATTTGTCCTGGCAGATAAGAGCCTGGTATTGGAACTGTCACTCGGAGGACTGGCTGTTGGAGCTGGCGGGCCCCTGGACACTATCCAGCCCAAGTCCCCCACTCCCACTGTACATACACAGAAACTAAGGCCCAGAGTGGCCTGGGTTCACCCAAGGCTACTGGAGAGGTAGAGGCAGAGCCAAAGTAGGGTCTAGACACCCTGAAGCCGAGCCCAGTGCAGGGGGAGGGGACTCTTGGGCATGAGTGCCCTGTTGACCATGAGACATGAGTGGCTTTTGACTTTAGTGTCACGGACATGGAGGTTGGGTAGTCTGGGCTGAGGTTCATTCTGCAGGACTCAGGTGCTAAGTCAGATTTCACAATGACTCTGCCCACCCTGAGCCCTGACCCCTGTTTAACTCTGCAGGACACCATGCAGGTTCCAGGCACCATGCCAGCTCCTGTCCTCAAAGGTAGGTACATTGTGGCTTCCAAGTGTCATGCCAGTTTCTGTTGTCAAAGGGGTGGGGGTGGGGAGGTCCCTCTGGAGCTGGCAGGGGCAGTACATGTTAGCACCCCGGGAGCGTGGGGGGCTGGGAGCCCAGGGGCGCTGCTATGCTCTTGAGCTTCCATTTCCTGCCTTTCCAGTGGCGCTCAGTGAAGGCCTTCTTCAACTGTTCACTCAGCTCAGAAATCTGGCTGGACTCCTGCTTGTCCAGAGCTATTAGTTCAAATCCTTTGCTCAACCCTCCATACCCTATACCTCTTCACCAGCTGTCCCCATCCCACTTGCTAACAGTCACCCCGGTGTCCGGTGTCCCACCTTCTCAGCGCTCTTTGGTATCAGCCTAGCTGGTCTGCTTCTGGTCTGAGACTCCCCTCCTGGCCTGGATCTCTCACTGGTTGTGAGCTCCCAAGTCCTGCCTGGGCTTCTGCAAGCACACCCTTCCCTCACTACTGCCTGTTACATGCTGTCAGTGCTCCAGGGCCTGGGTGGCTGACCAGGCAGTCATTGGTCACTGGCAATTAGTGATCAGCCGACGGCCAACTGGCTGATTACCTGCGGGTCTAGGGAACATGGCTTACAGAATCCTTCCCAGAGGACATCAGCAGGGGAAGTGAGACCAGTCACTTGACACCCCCACCCCACCCCAGTTCCCAGTGGCTGCTGAGTTTCTCCTGCCCCGTCTGCCTTACTCTGAGCTACCCTGCCCCACCTTCCCCAGTCATGGCCGTCTCTGGGCTTGGGTGGAACTTAGGAGCTGGAGCAGCTGCAGGGAAGGGGCTCAGAAAGTGACCTGGGAAGTAATGCAGGAACTGGAGGCCTGGGAATTGCTTCCCGAGGATTTCCTGATGCCTTCGGGAGAATGTGCCCAAGCCTGAACATAGCATAGCTGGAGGATTCTGAGACCTGGCATCTAGAGGCACGATCAGGAGGCCAGGAGGCTGGAAGGAGTCTTGGGGCCTGGGCACTGGGCAAGCAGGCTTCAGAGCCATGGGTTCCAGTCTATGTCAGATTAGGGAGGTGTGTTCTTCAAAGACTGTGCAGGTATGGCCTCCCCCAGGCTCAGCTGTGAGGAGTGGTGCTGATGCTTCTGTGCCCTGACATCTGATGCCTTTCCTCCCAAAGGCCAGGCACTGTGGCTGCCGCTGCTGTTGATGCTGAGCCCACAGGCCTCCAGCGGCCTGGTCATCACACCCCCGGGGCCGGAGCTTGTCCTTAATATCTCTAGCACCTTCGTTCTGACCTGCTCGGGTCCAGCTCCGGTGGTATGGGAACGGTTGTCCCAAGAGCCCCTGCAGAAAATGGCCAGGACCCAGGATGGCACCTTCTCCAGCACACTGACACTGACCAATGTCACTGGGCTAGACACGGGAGAGTACTTTTGCACCTACAAAGGCTCCCATGGGCTGGAGCCTGATGGGCGAAAACGGCTCTATATCTTTGTGCCAGGTAAGCACCCCCACCTGTGTGCTCCCTCCCTGACTTCTCTTCTCAACTGCAGGTATCTGGGGGAAGCTGGGAGTGCTTAGTGACATGGTGAGACACAGCCAGCTTAGAAATGCAGACAAATCATGGAGCCCAGCCTGGCTTAGTCCAGGAGGATGTTCACTCCCATCCCTGGGTCTGGAGATCTGACTTTCCCTGACAGCCCACCCCATTCCTGGCTCCCAAGAACTCTGCCTTCTCAGAGGGTCCCAGTGTGCTCTTTTTTGGTCTCTACCTCCCATCTTTCCCATTCTCCAATCTCCGGGTACCGGCTGCCCTTGGACTTGTGGCTTATCTTCTTTCTTACCCTGGTGCTGACCATATCAAATGTTAAAGCTGGAAGGGACCTCTGAGAGCATCCTTATTCTGTAAAGGGAAGACTGAGGGCCAGAGAGGGAAGACACCTGCTCAAGTTCACACAGAAATTCAGAGGAAAGCCAGCAAACCAACTCCCCTGACCTTAATTCTTGGTCCCACACATGGCAGATCCCACTATGGGCTTTCTCCCGGTTGACCCTGAGGAACTCTTCATCTTTCTCACGGAAATAACGGAGATCACAATTCCATGCCGAGTGACGGATCCAAGACTGGTGGTGACACTACACGAGAAGAAAGTGGATATCCCACTGCCCATCCCCTATGACCACCAACGTGGCTTCTCTGGTACCTTCGAGGACAAGACTTATGTCTGCAAGACCACCATCGGGGACAAGGAAGTGGATTCTGAAGCCTACTATGTCTACAGCCTCCAGGGTGAGCCCCCTTTCTGGCCTGATGCTCAGCAGAGGCAAGTATGACCCTCCGTAGAGGTATAGCCCTTTCCAGTTTACAAAGTGTGCAATTCCATTTTTCACTGGATTCTCACTGTAGTCTTGGAAGGCAGGTACTGTTTGCCCACTTTACAGATGGAAACCCGAAACACGGAGGATGGAGTATTCCTGAGGTCATGAGGAGTGTTAGTGGCAAGGCTGGGCTGTACATCGTGGCAGGCAAAGGCACAGGCCTTGGAGCCAGTTGGGTTTGAATCCCAGCTGTGCACTTCCCATCTGAGTGCCTTTGCACAAGGCACATAATCTCTCTGAGCCTGCCTCTTCCTCTGCAAAATGAGGAAAACAATGGCTGCCCACCTGGTGGGATTATTGTGAGGATTAAAGGTAGAGGCTCCCCGTTACATGGTTGTGCTCCATACATTTCTCCTTTACCTAGATGCCCAGAGAATGCATTGATTCAAGACTGTTATCCTTCTAGGACGTCAGCTCCACGAGGGCAGGAAGTTTGTCGTGTTTATTGCTAAAGTCCCAGTGTCTAGCATAGGACTTAGCATATAGGAAGCTTTTAATAAATATTTGTTGAATGAATGAATGAATGAATGAATGAATGAATCTTCCGCACCAGTCATTCCTTCCCTCTCTGAACCCCCACCCCGTCCCCCAGCGGAAGGGCTGGTGGCTGGTCATAACTTCCTCAGCCCTAAGCTACTCTCTCTCCACTAGTGTCATCCATCAACGTCTCCGTGAATGCAGTGCAGACTGTGGTCCGCCAGGGTGAGAACATCACCATCATGTGCATCGTGACCGGAAATGAGGTGGTTAACTTTGAATGGACATACCCACGCATGGAGGTATTGCTGGGCCAGGGTTTGGAGAAAGGGCCAGGGAGGGTTGGGTATCTTGACTTGCAGCCTAACTTCTTTGACCCTGCCTGATTTGGGGTGCTTGCCCCACCTGTCCCTACAGAGTGGGCGGCTGGTGGAGCCAGTGACTGACTTCCTCTTCAATGTGCCCTCCCACATACGCTCCATTCTGCACATCCCTAGTGCTGAGCTTGGCGATTCAGGGACCTACATCTGCAATGTATCAGAAAGTGTGAATGACCATCGAGATGAAAAGTCCATCAACGTCACCGTGGTTGGTGCGTGCCTTGGGCTTAGCCCCAACCCTCCTTCTGAGCTGGACCTAGACCTTCTCAAAGCCCTGGGGGGTACTGTCAGCTGCATTCCAGTACAGTCCTAGCTTCAGTACCAACCAAAGCGCATTTCCAGGAGAAACCCAAAACCCAAACCCAAACCCAAATGCAGCGTCCGCCCCAAATCCAACTCTGATCCCAGTGTAGACTTTCTGCCAGCCCTAACCCGATTTCTAAACCCAACCGCCATCCCAGGCCCGGGCAGCTCCATCCTCAAGTTCAACCATGCTGCAACGCACCTCAACCGCAATCCCGAGCCAGAACACGCTCAGTGAGAACGATTCCAGTCCCAATCCCAAGCCCGGCCCCCAAATCCATATCAGCCCCAATTCAGCCCCTAGTCTCAGCTCCAACTCTGGGAGCTCCATCCCTGGAGTGAGGACCATCAGGTCCTGAAGCCTGAAGCCCCGCCCCCGAGGGCTGGGCTCCGCGGGCAGCCAGTGGATGCCCCGCCCCGGGAGCCCCGCCCCCAGGAGGCGCTGCCCTATTGGTAGCCGGGCCTAGCCCCGCCCCCGGGGCCCGCCCCTGACGGCCGCCCCTTGCAGAGAGCGGCTACGTGCGGCTGCTGGGGGAGCTGGACGCCGTACAGTTCGCGGAGCTGCACCGCAGCCGGGCTCTGCAGGTCGTGTTCGAGGCCTACCCGCCGCCTACTGTCGTGTGGTTCAAGGACAACCGCACGCTAGGCGACTCCAGCGCAGGCGAGATCGCCTTGTCCACACGCAACGTGTCTGAGACCCGGTGAGCAGCAGCCCACCCCCTCCATTCTTGAGCAGCCTTCAGCCACTGGACACACCTAGACCCACCTTCCCTGAGAGCCCACTATGTGCGAGGCGCCGTGCCAGGCACTGGGGAGGCTGCAGACACCCGAATAGACTGCCCCAGCCCTCCTAGAGTTTCCTGGCCGGACATGGGTCAGATGATCCCCCAAGTGGTTGGGTGTCCTTGTGATGGGTGGAGCCAGCAGGGAGCAGCTGAGGAGAGAAAGGCCAGATGATCAGGGAGGAGGGTACTTCTCAGGCCACCACCACCTGTGCATGGGTGGTGGCCCGGAGGCTGGAGATGAGCAGGCCTTTCTGCAGGGGTGAGAAGAGGTGCTTCCCTTACCCTCTTCATCCCCCCTCACCCCCTTCTTGGCTCAGTAGAACCAGCTGCCTATGGGTGGGGATTCAAGAGACTGGTGTGAGTCCCAGCTCTGCTACTGACACCTGTGTGACCTCGGGAAGCCCCTCCCTGGGTCTTGTGTCTCTTGTCTGGACAAGGAGGTGGAGGGGAGGAGCTGTGGGAGTTCTTATAGCTCTGGCAGCTGGGCCTGTCGCACTCCATAGGTACGTGTCAGAACTGACGTTGGTGCGGGTCAAGGTGGCCGAGGCTGGCTACTACACCATGCGGGCCTTCCATGAGGATGCGGAGGCCCAGCTCTCCTTCCAGCTGCAGGTCAACGGTGAGGAGCCCTGCCCCCTGCCACCCCAACCCCACCCACTTCCTTTTCCCTTCCTACACTGTCCACTGGCCCGTAGGAGGAGAAGGAGTAGGACGGGGAGCTGAGGCCTCAGGATGCTGACTTCTAGGCTGAACTCCAGCCCTTTCACTCCCGTGTGAACTCGGCATATCCCCTCTTTGGGTCTCAAGGAGGCTGCTGGGTGCCATTGGTGTTCCTGAAGCCTCAGACATTCATGTACCAATGCTATGATTTCTCCTTCCCACATTTTCTTATACTATACTACTAATGATATAGATATTTATTGAACAACAACACACCAGTCTGTTGGTGCCCCTTGCATCCTACTGGGGGAAGACAGATACTCATTCACCAGTAGGGCAAAGAACCAGCAAATGACACAGAAGGTTGGAAGGTCACAAGTGCTGTCAAAGGGGGAAAAAAGGTTGGGTAGGGAGGATCGAGGGTTCAGGGGGCAGGGGGCGATGAGGGTTGCAATTTTAAATAGCCTGATCACGTTGGCCTCATGGAGGCGACTTTTGCGTGAAGACTTCAAGAAGGTGAGGGCATTTGCCAAGTGGTTCTCTGGGGGCAAGGGCCCACCAAGCAGTACAAAGGCAGGGCCAAAAGCCTGTGTGGCTGGAGCTGAGAAGGGGGAGAGTGGTGGGAGATGAGGTCAGAGCTGAGACCTGGTAGTGGGGGCCGGGAGGAGGGCAGGTTATGTAGGTCCCCTCGGGCCCTTGTATGGACTTTGGCTTTTACTGTGACTGAAATGACAGAGCCACTGCAGGGCTTTGAGCAGGGGAATGACACACTAATGACTTACTGTTTTGTCAATTGACTTTCTAAAAATAAATTTATTTTGAAAGAGAATATAACCTTTCAATTGTAGATGGAAAATCAGCATCACATGTCATAAATATAAAGCCACCACTAAAATAAACTCTGGGAAAACAAAGTGATGCTATTAAATTCTAGCTCCATGCTCTTGCTTTCCCAGGGCTTTCTCTGACCCTCAGACCTGCTCTTTGTTAAAAGGGAAGATTAGCAAGTCTCAGAGAGGTGTTAGAGTCAGACTAGCACCCTACTGAGGCTTTCCCTTTGAAGTACCCAGAAGGGGAACCTGTCAGTTTTCACACGGTGATTCCTGGTATTTGATGTTCACCTGTAACCTGAAGCTCCCCTCCCCCTCAGGGGGGGACCCTGGGCCAAGTCCTCCCGAGGGCCTTTCTCATTGACTGTCCTTCCTGACCTCCCCATCTCCTGGCCTCCTGCCCTCTCCACACAGTGCCTGTCCGCGTGCTGGAGCTGAGTGAAAGCCACCCTGCCAGCGGGGAGCAGACAGTCCGATGTCGCGGCCGGGGCATGCCCCAGCCACACCTCACCTGGTCTACCTGCAGCGACCTCAAAAGGTGAGCAGATCTGGGGCCTCCTTCTCCGAGGGTAACCACAGCTGCCTGGAAGGACCCAGTGGAGGTCATCTAGTCCAGCCCCTTCCTCTGGGCACACTGTTCCAGGCTAGAGCCCCGTCCCAGAAGATGTGTCTTCTCGGAGATGCTCTGCATGACCTAAACTGTCCCGTTTCCTTACCTTGACTCAGAGGATCCAATGGAGGGAGTGAATTTTGCAATGCAGGGCTTTCAGTTCTGGGGTAGCAGCGCCCCCTGCCGGTCAGTCGAGGGCCCACAGGAGGAATGAGCTCAGGACCAGGCGATGGGAAGCAGCAGGGACTGGAAGCTGACCCGACTGGCTCTCCTGGCAGATGTCCTCGCGAGCTGCCACCCACGCCGCTAGGGAACAGTTCAGAGGAGGAGAGCCAGCTGGAGACTAACGTGACATACTGGCCTGAGGATCAGGAGTTCGAGGTGGTGAGCACGCTGCGCCTGCGCCGTGTGGATCAGCCGCTGTCGGTGCGCTGCACTCTGCACAACCTGCTGGGACACGACATGCAGGAGGTCACCGTGGTGCCACATTGTGAGTCCTCCAGCCTTGGTGGCCCCTGAAGACCCTCCACCCCCATCTCAACCATACTTGGAACTGTGCCTCTGGGCACTCAGGAGCATCGAGAAGCCCACCAGAGTATGCCCCTATGCACTTACACAACAACACAGTATTGGCACACATGTGTACGCCCATGAGTACATGAGTGTGTATGCTATATGTATGTCATAAGCCATGTACATGAGCAGGACTGATCCTCGGACACAGGTGCAAAGCCTCCCAGTGTAGACTTGTAAACAACATTATGTAGAATGCCCGAGCCCCACATTTCGCATCTAAGGCTGGAGTGTATGTCTGTCAGCATATACACAGGCATGCATGATTCCTGCCTTGGTGTGTAAACCCACCTAGTGTATGTTTATAAACCATGTATATGAACACACCTCATCTCCAGATATGTTTATATAGATCCACGAGGGTATGTTTATGTGCATGTATGTACAGATGAACAATCCCCACACAAGAGTGCAAATGGTGCATGTTCAATTCCTGTACACGTGTGCCAACTGGCATAGCGCATGTCTGTAAGCATGGAGTTGCAGCACACCTTTCCGTGAAAGCCCGCAAACACAGTCTCTGCACACAGATGCCTGCTGTACGATGCAGATCTACGAGCAGGTACACATGCATATATTCATATGTGTCCACCAGCGCCTGGATGCTTTTGCTGCCTGCCAGTCCCTATGCATGCATACACCCCTGTGCTTGTACTTCGTTGACTCTCTCCTTCCTCTTTCTCACTGGAGAAGGCCAAGCCCTGCCTGCCCTTCTAGTGCCCACAGTCCAGAGCAACAGCAGACAAGCAATTAGGCAATCCCACTGCAGGGGGCAGTACTTTGGGGGGGAAAACCTACAGGGAGGAGGGGCTCCATGCCCAGCCGTGGGATTCAGGCAAGTGGGCACCTGCAGACCAGCCCCGAGCAAGACAGAAGTAAAGCTTTTCTGTGTCACAGGAGGAGGCGGGCATGTACCAGCCCACAGGGAAACTACCGTGGCTGCACGAAGTCTCTTCCTTTTATTCAGATGGCTCCTTAGAATTTCAGACTTCCTTCCCAGGACTGGGATGTGTGACCGAGTGGGGAGAGAGGAGAGGAGTTGTTCTGGGGCCCTGAGGAGGAGGGACAGGGCCTCTAGGGATGCTTAGAGGGGCAAGTGAGGGACAGAGGAAGAGGGAACGAAGTCCTCAGGGACCCCATGGGTGACCAGTGGGGCAGGGTAGGGGGGATGAGGATCTGGCTGGGGTAGATGCAGGGGCAGGGAAGGGGAGATGAGGGTGTGGCTGGGATGGATGTAGAGGCAGGGGAAGAGAAAGGGAACTTGTGCAGCAAAGAGGTTGAGGCCTTAGGGAAGAGACTTGGGGCATGGGGCCCAGAGTCAGCCCCACTTGGCTACCCCTGTTCCCTGGGGGATGCACCTTATAACTCCAACACCCCTGGGTGCTTGGGATGAAGCCAGGAGGAAACGATCTGTATCCATCAGGCTGTGGGAGCTCAGTCACAGGCTGTGACAGCCCTGGGCAAGGGCCTGGATTCAGAGGCGAGGCGAGTCCAGTCGTCAGGAGCTGGCATCCAATCTGGAGCCATGGCAGACTGGCCAGACTGACCCCTGCAAAGGCTGAAGGCATATGGGGGCCCAGAGAATCTGAGCTGCAGTTGTTACTGAGGGGTGTGGGTTCTGATGGCAGAGGCTGAAGGTATGGCCCAGACGGAGGGGCTGACATCACAGGCCGTGGCTGGTGGAGGGAGGCTTCCATCCCGGGCAGGACAGGCAGAGAGGATCTGCGGTACCAACGGTGGGGGGTGAGGGGCACGGGGCAGCTGCCAAGCTCCTTGTCTCCTTACGGTCAGCTCTTGTCTCTGCCTCCAGCTCTGCCCTTCAAGGTGGTGGTGATCTCGGCCATCCTGGCCTTGGTGGTTCTCACAATCATCTCCCTCATCATCCTCATCATGCTGTGGCAAAAGGTAACCTCCTATCCCCACTAATGGGTGCAGGTTGACACTCTAGGTTTTCTGCATGGAGCCCCCTACTGTCCTTGAGTGTCACAGGACCCGGCCACCTCCCTGCCCCGCACAGAAGGCAGGTGTAAAATGACGTGCAGTGCCAGTGGGTGTCCAAGCTGCCTCCACCCCCAGCAGGAGAGGCTGTCTTGGGCCTGGTCTGGGCCCTCCAAGGTCCCTTGCCTCTGCTCTGCCCTCCCAGGTTTTGCTTGGACATCAGCCCTGTCCCCAACCCTGCCACGACACAGGGCAAGGCACTTTCTGGGTGGACTACATGGGCTCCAGGGTTCTTCCAGCTCTCACCCCGAGACTCCCAGGCTTCTGCTGAAATGCATTCTAATCCTATTAACCTGTAATTTCAGTGCTCTGTTCAGAGAGGCTTCACCATTCTGTGATCCCAACATTTTAAGATTCCTGAGTTAGGATTGCAGCACCCATGATTCTATCATTCTGAGATTCCAATCCTGTGATTCCAACATCCTGTGATTTCAACATCCTAAGCTTATATCTTTTTGAGATATCCACTGCGAGTGACCCAGCATGGGAGGGCTGTCCAGACCTAGCTGAGTGCCCGTAGCTTGTGTCACTTCTCAGGGCTGCCCACCCCTCTACTTCCATCTGGGAAGCAGTTGGGGCTCTGGGAGAAGCTGATGAGGAAGCTTTTTTTTTTTTTTTTAAAGATTTTATTTATTTATATATGAGAGACACACAGAGAGAGAAAGAGGCAGAGGGAGAAGCAGGCTCCATGCAGGGAGCCTGACGTGGGACTCGATCCTGAGTCTCCAGGATCAGGCCCTGGGCTGAAGGCGGCGCTAAACTGCTGAGCTACCTGGGCTGCCCCAAGATGAGGAAGTTCTGATGAACCGGGCCCTTGGCTGTTAGCTGCTCCTCAGCCATGGCCATGCTGGGGCCTCTTGCCACCTGTTCTCACTGAGCCCATGAGGCTGGCTTTATCAGTAACTTGCTCTGTGACTTCAAATATGCCTCTGCCTCTCTTTGGGCCTCAGAGTCTCGTGCTGCATCTGTTATATAAGGGGCTATGGGCTTGTGGGCCTCAAAGCCCAGACCTCCTGTGGTGATCCATCCCTGGTGCTGGTCCCGCAGAAGCCACGTTATGAGATCCGATGGAAGGTGATTGAATCCGTGAGCTCCGATGGCCATGAGTACATCTACGTGGACCCTATGCAGCTGCCCTACGACTCCACCTGGGAGCTGCCGAGGGACCAGCTCGTGCTTGGTCAGTCCAGGGCGTCCCTGTGTGGCAGTCTGGGAACTTGAGGCGGGTGGGAAGACTGAGGTGTGGCCCAGCTTTGCCATGACTAGCTTTGAGACCTAGGGCTCCTGTCCTGCCTTCCCTCCATACAATGGGGCGAGATGATCCCCCAGGGACCATTCAGCATTGAGGTCCTATGGTCCTGTGACTGTGACATAGGAGCCCTTTGTGGCAAGAGATGTATTAATCGAGGACAGGCTGCATGTCAAGCCTGTGCTTGGTCTAGCTGGGAAGGCTGAGACACGCTGAGGAGCTGAGTTCCCTTCCGGGGTGGGAGGAAGGCTTCCAGGGACTGCAGATGGGCCAGAAAGCAGGCAGGACTTAGCTAAGACTAAGTCAGCTGAGACTTTGCAGGGAAGGGCTGCAAAACACTGTGGACTTAGGAGACTCCTTGAGGGGAACACTTTAAGTCCAGGTTGGCTTCGAGGATTGATCTCAGAGAGAGTGAGGGATGCAGACTCCTGGTGGGCCAGGTGCTGACGGATCATCTCCACCATAGGACGTACGCTCGGCTCTGGGGCCTTTGGGCAGGTGGTGGAGGCGACGGCTCACGGCCTAAGCCATTCGCAGGCCACGATGAAAGTGGCAGTCAAGATGCTGAAATGTGAGTCCTGGCAGCCTGCCGCTTCCTCACATCTGGGCCCCCACCTCCTCCCTGCCCCCTGCTCACACATTCAGGCCCTCCCTGATTCTGATTTGCTGGCCACAGCAATGCAGCCACCTGGAGGCCAGCCCCACTCCAGATTCTGCTCTGGCTAAGAGGCTGCCTGCCCACCTTCCTGGTACCTCCTTCCCTCCCTGACCTTCCTTCTGTCTCCTTCTCCTCCCCCTACTCGTGGGCCCTTGCCACCTTAGGCCATGGGAGTCCTACAGCACAGGGTGGGGCCAAAGGGCCTTTTTGGGGCCCTGGCAACAGGGCAGCCTGAGGCCTCATCTCTGCCCCCTCAGCCACAGCCCGCAGCAGCGAGAAGCAGGCCCTCATGTCAGAGCTGAAGATCATGAGTCACCTCGGGCCCCATCTAAATGTGGTCAACTTGCTGGGGGCCTGCACCAAAGGAGGTACTAAAACCACTCCCCCAGAGCATTCTGGAAAATGCCAGTAGCCTAAGCCGGCCCCTCCCCTGGCCCTCTGTCCACAGATGACAGGACACTCCAGCTGGAGGGTCTGCACGCAGCCTGTCCAGTGCCCTCATTTCACAGACCCAGGTGGAGGGGTGGGCTTTACAAACTCATGGAATCACAGCACCTTCAAGGCCCGAGGACTCCTTAGACTGGCCATTTCCAAACTCAGGGGTCCTCTGATGTGTTTAAATTTTCACAAGACATTTGACAAGCTCACAAACCCCAGCCCCCTGGGAGGTGAGTTATATCCCCACATCTGGAGACCAGCGCCAGCATGCTGGCTTATTCCGCTTCTGTTCAGGTCATAGAATAACGTCCCTCCAGCCGGTGTGTTTGTTTGAGGCTCTGATGGCAAGTTAGGCCATAACAAAAAAAAAAAAAAAAAAAAAAAAGAAGTATTATCATTGTTTGCAGCTGCTTATTGTGAGATTTGGGATTTTCCTCAGTATTGTGCAACCAAAAGAAAATACAGAAGTGCGTTGCACACTCAGGCCAATTTATGTCCGCAAGATTACCCGTTTCAAAATCTTTTGTTTTCATCAATATCATCAAGTTCCCACTGATTGACTTGAACTAAGTGCACTGTATTTGGACCGAAACAGCAGCTTGATATGAAATAGTTGCCTTTATTTACTTTATGTTCTGGGCTCCAGAATAAGCTTTAGTTTGAAAAACCTCTGGGTGTCCTTGCTACGTGCCCGGCCCTGAGCCGAGCTGATAAAGGCATCATCTTAGGAGGTGGCTCATGGAGGTGGCTATGATTAGCCTCATTTATCAGATGGGGAAAGTGGAGCTCAGGGGCACAGAGGCAGGGAATGGACCCGGGTTTGCTGGCTGCCCAAGCCTCTTGACCACCTTACCCACCTGTCCTCCAACGTGCCGTCCGTTATTAGCCTCGGGGCCCCGATGGCAAGTGTGTGGCCTGATCCACACCCTAACCCACACCCCCCAGGACCCATCTACATCATCACCGAGTACTGCCGCTACGGGGACCTGGTGGACTACCTTCACCGCAACAAGCACACCTTCCTGCAGCTCTGCTCTGACAAGCGCCGCCCGCCCAGCGCCGAGCTCTACAGCAACGCCCTGCCTGCGGGGCTCCCTCTGCCCAGGTACCAAGGACCCTCCGGGGGCCTGAATCTCCAGGGAGCCCCGAGGGGCACCTGCTCGCTCCCTCCCTGCGTGGGACAGAAGCTTGAGGCCAGGGCGGACTGAGAGGGTTTGGGGCCAGGGCTGTTTCACACAGTCCGTGACCTGGGGCTCGGCCACCCCAGACCTGTCATAACGCTGTGGTGACCCTAATGGTGCGATCGGCTGCCACCCACAGACTGTCCGCAGGGGCCCAGGCCCTGTGCTGAGCACGTGGCCAATGTGACCCCCTCCCGGCCCCTCCCACTGCTCCTGTGTCCTGACCCCTTTTCCTTCCACAGCGAGCACCTGGAGCTCTCCTGTCCCCAGCCCGACTCCCTTTGAAGCGCACCTTGCGGTGCCCCCTCAGTCCCCCCGGCACCCACGGGCAGTGCAGCGTCTTTCTTCTTCTTTTCCAAAAGTAATTTATCTCAGTTCTTTTGTTGATAACAAAAGCAAGATGTGTTCATCTTGAGAGACAAGGATAACTTCAGAAAATCACCAAAAGATCTTAAAACTCACCCCTCTCCTCCCCAACATATGATGGATTTCCTTCCGTTCTTTGGTCTACCTCTGGGGACACATGCACATGTGGTCCCAAAGCTCTCCAGGGAGCTGGTGCTGCAGGCAGAGGCCTTGGGGCAACTCCTAGCCCTCCCTGGGCTGTGGCTGGGCCCTCGCAGGGCATCACGGCTGGATGGTGCTGTGGAGGCCCCAGAAAGGCACCTTACTACCTGCCCTGCTCCTGACCCTCGCACTGGGGTGCTGTGATCATGCCTATGTGGGAGCTCCCTGAGGACACACAATGGGTCTTGTGTCAGCCGAGCACCCCAGTGCCCGGCTCGGGGCTCCACAGGCTGGTTGAAAGGGCTCACTGTGTGGCTGTTCGAGTGGCGACGGGCTGACGGAAGATGAGTGGTGGTTGGGGAGAGGAAACCCATGAGCCACAGGGCGAGCAAGGAAGGAGGAAAGCCTGGGGCCTCTCCTCCTGTGATGTTCCTCTCTCCTCCAGCCACGTGTCTCTGCCTGGGGAGAGTGACGGGGGCTACATGGACATGAGCAAGGACGAGTCAGTGGATTACGTGCCCATGCTGGACATGAAAGGAGGCGTCAAATATGCAGACATTGAGTCCTCCAGCTACATGGCCCCTTATGACAACTACGTCCCCACTGGTGGGTGTGCAGTGTCCTCACCTATGCACGGCCCCACACCTAGGCAATCGTGCATTCTTACAGAAGCCTTTCATGTGCCCAGGCTGGCAACAGCCCTGGGAGGAAGGTGGCCTTGTCCCCATTTCATAGATGCAGAAACTGAGGTTAGCCACCAGCACAAAGCTGCCTTGTGGTGGAGCCCCAGTGTGAACCTCTCTTTCTGGGTCCAGAGTGGGGAGGAGTTGGGGTTGGGGAATGGCACAGAGGAAGCCCGAGGCTGACCCAGTGTCCCTGAGAAGCAGGCAAGTCAGACTGAGCAAAGGTGGCCCAGGGCTAATGCCAAAGGCCTTTGTGGCCTTTGGCCAATGAGAGCACTGATAAGGTAGGAGAGGTTTACATTAGATATTTCAAAGTTGTTATCCTTTTGTGGAGGACTTAACAGGATCAATAGCTACCTGTATTGGACATTGAGCCCCATGAGTGAAAGGGCAGGGGTCCTACGGGCCCCGTGGAGACATAAGATAGTAGGTGAACATCCCTTCTCCCCTAGCTCCCGAGAGGACCTGTCGGGCAACTCTGATCAATGAGTCCCCAGTGCTTAGCTACACGGATCTCGTGGGCTTCAGCTACCAGGTGGCCAATGGCATGGAGTTCCTGGCCTCCAAGAACGTAAGTGCAGTCATGGTGGGTGGAGTAGGGTCATGAGGAAGTGGGCCACCCAGCCAGCCAGGGTCCTCCAAGTACTCAGCTCCATATGGCAGCTATGTCCTGCAGGGGGGACCTACAGGAAGGTCCTTCCCCACAAGGACCCCTAAGGCCTCAGCTCCCATCTCCCCCAACCCAGTGTGTCCACCGAGATCTGGCAGCCAGAAACGTGCTCATCTGTGAGGGCAAGCTGGTCAAGATATGTGACTTTGGCCTGGCTCGTGACATCATGAGAGACTCGAACTATATCTCCAAAGGCAGCGTGAGTACCTTGCCCAACCCTGTGTGCCTCCAACCCTGGGAAGAGGTTCTCTCCCGGTGAGACTGTGACACATGACTGTGACACATGGGAGATCAGGGCAGAGCTCCTCATGGCCTGCCCTATCCAGTGGTGACAGGCTTTGCCTGCCCAGCCATGTGTGCAGGTGCAAGAAGAGAAGTCACCTGCTATGCATGGGCTTAGCAGGTGTGGGTGGAGCTTAGCAGAGGTGGAGATGCTAAGGTTGTGAGGGTGAGCCGGAGGCTCAAATTCACTGGTCATGACGGGCGAGGACCAGCTATAATGGGTCCTGGGAGGGGGGGAAATCAAATGTGTATTTGGTTAAAATGTGACCATCCTGCCTGTCACTCGTGTTCCCACTCTCCGTAAGGGGACAGTGAATCCCGGAGCTGGAGGGGACTCTAGACCCCAGAGGTCTAAGGTGGCCAGGTCAGAGCTGAGAGGTACCAGAGCGTGTCTCTGGCTCCCCTGCTCTCTACCAACCCAGCCGGGGGCCTCTACTGGGGTCAGGAAGTGGGGCCATCCTGTGAGAGGCCTCAGACCCTGGGGCTCTTCCTCAGAGATGGGGGCTTTCATGTCACCAGCTGTGGGCAAAGAAACTGGGCCTTCTGATCACCTGGCTGGCACTGGGGCAGGTGTGGGATCTGTAAACTTGCAGAGATGGGCTCTCAGGGCCTGGGGAGTCAGGTGCTAGCGCAGGACCTGCCAGGCCTCCTTGCCACGCCAGGTACAGAGTGGAGCTCGGCCCTCCTCACACTTAATGCCATCCTGCCCTCTCACAGACCTTCCTGCCTCTGAAGTGGATGGCTCCCGAGAGCATCTTCAACAGCCTCTATACCACCCTGAGCGACGTGTGGTCCTTCGGGATCCTGCTCTGGGAGATCTTCACCCTGGGTATGCTTCCTTTTTCCTTCTCTCTCAGGGGCACAGCACAGCCTCCCCCCTGACCACTCACACCTCTGGCCTGCTGGGGCTGTGGAACAGGCTCTAGAACAGGGCACAGGGCTCTGGTCCAAGTCACAGCTCTCTGCTGCTTTCTCGCTGCTGTGTGACCTTGGCAAGTCCCTTGTCTTCTCTGGGTCTCTTTATCTCCCCATCTGATTATGGAGGAATTTGGAAGTGACATCAAAAAGCCTACTTGATTCTGGTGTTCTCTGGTTCTCTGATTTTGGGGAGGGTTGCAGTTTCTGTCCAGAGCCTCCAAAGGAGCTCATATTTCCCAATGGCATTACACTCCAAGGGCATTACACCCTTGCCCATTCTAGGGCTGGTGGGTCTCTCTCTGTCCCATAGATAATTTGCCACTTTTCCAACACCTCTGAGTCTGTGTATCTCTTGTCTCTGCTCCCTGACAGGTGGCACACCTTACCCAGAGCTGCCCATGAACGAACAGTTCTATAATGCCATCAAGCGGGGCTACCGCATGGCTCAGCCTGCCCACGCCTCTGACGAGATGTGAGTAGATCCTTTGGGAGGATTTGTGTGTGTGTGTGTGTGTGTGTGTGCAAACAATAGATATCCAACTTTCTAAAAAATGACTTTATTTATTTATTCATGAGAAACACAGAGAGAGAGGTAGAGACACAGGCAAGAGGGAGAAGCAGGCTCCATGCAGGGAGCCCGACATGAGACTCGATCCTGGGATTGCAGGATCACACCCTGAGCCAAAAGCAGATGCTCAACTGCTGAGCCACCCAGGTGTCCCAATAGGTATCCAACTTAACCGACTTAAGGCAAAAATAGATCAGTTCAGAGATCTAGAAAAACCTTGGTATAGCTGCAAGTAGGTGTTCAGATGCTGTCATCAGGAATCTCTTGTTCTACCCGGGTCTGCTTTCTTCTGTGCTGGCCTCGTTTTTCAGGCCAAATGGCTACCTGCCCGCTGCTTTCACCATAGTCTGGGCAAAAGGCCCCAAGCTGACTGTCAGGGCACAGCAGGGGTCACATGCACACCCAGAGCCAGCCATTGAGCAGGGAGCATGAAAAGTCCTACCGGCCAGACCTGGGGGCCATGTGCTCACCCAGGTGTGGTAGATCCTGTGGGACCACTGGTGGAGGGAGGGCCTGCTAAGGGAATGAGGGAAAAATCCCTCTCCACCTGTCCTCCCCAACTCCCTTTATTGCTCACCTGGTTCTGGAAGGCAGCAGACCCCCAGCCAGAGACCCTGACCCCGTCTGTGTCTCTCCCCAGTTATGAGATCATGCAGAAGTGCTGGGAAGAGAAGTTTGAGATCCGGCCTCCCTTCTCCCAGCTGGTGCTGCTTCTCGAGAGGCTGCTGGGTGAGGGGTACAAAAAGGTATGTTGAGGCAACGAAATGGAGAGTTCTGGTTCAGAAGTCAGACACTCGGTGCAAGGCTCTGTGTGTCATGCTGGTTTTTAAGGGACCACCCTATACCTTCTTGGGCCTCAGTTTCCCTGCCGGTACTAGTAAGGGGTGGGCTGGAGCTGTGAGTTGAGTTTATTTTAGCAGCACAGAATTTGTTGAAATGAAATCCTGTGTGGAAGCCGATGCCCACAGCCGCCTTCACCCTGCATCCCTCACCATGCCTTTGCACCCACGCCACGGCCTGGGGCTCCTTCAGAAGTCTGAACAACCCCAGGCTACATGTCTGCTAAGGGCCTGGCCACTTGAGCCTGTTGCTGGCTCATTCTAGGCAAATGGAGCAAGTAGGGCCTTAAAACCCAGCCTGTCCACCAGAGGGAGTTACAGGGAGGGGTGACACTCGTCCTCTTTCCCCTGACCCATTCCTAACCACACTCCCACCCACCTTCCATCACAGCTCAGTGCCCAGGGAGATAGATTGGGTTGTCACCATTCAGCAGTTAGGGAAACAGAAGCCCCACTGAAGGACGTTGAGGCAAGGTGAAAGCCCACGCCAGTCTCCTCTGATGTAGGGAAAGTGTTAGGGTCACGGGCACCAGTCTGCTGACTGTCCCCTCTCTGGGAGGCCCTGAGCTCACCTGTTCTTACGAGGTGCCAGGTAGGAGAGCCACTCAGTTGTGTGGCTTTGGGTCATTCTCCTTCCTCTCTGAGCCTTATTCACACAAGGCAGGGGGGGCCAGGTCAGAGTCTAATGTTAGGTGACCCCCACGGGCGTTTCTGGTCTGACTATCCCTGCTTCTCCTGCCCTGTGGAGCAGAAGTACCAGCAGGTGGATGAGGAGTTTCTGAGGAGCGACCACCCAGCAGTCCTTCGGTCCCAAGCTCGCTTGCCTGGCTTCCCTGGCCTCCGATCCCCTCTGGACACCAGCTCTGTCCTGTACACTGCTGTGCAGCCCAACGAGGGTGACAACGACTACATCATCCCCCTGCCGGACCCCAAGCCTGAGGTTGCTGATGACGGCCCACTGGAGAGTTCTCCCAGCCTTGCCAGGTAGCCACTCTGGCCCGAGGCCCAAGACAAGTGTGCATCGTGTCTGTGTGTGTGTCTGTGTATGTGTGTCTGTGTGTCTGTGTGTCTTCCTACCTCCAGGCTTGCCCTAAAAGTAAGTTACTTGGGGTGAGTATTTGTTCCTGCCAGTGAGCAGAAGAGAGAATTGAACTCATTTGACCTTTAATGACCCCAGGGGGAAAGAGCAGGCTGGTAAGAGACAGAATGGCTGGGACTTACTTGCAAGGTAGCTGTTTCCTGGAAAGTGGCCCCCATAGGCCATCTATCCAGGCCCTAAGGAGAAGTAGGAAATCTAACGAGCATCCCCAGCACCCCGTGTATTACTCTGGGGTCACCACCAGCCCTGGCCTGTGCTCTGTTCTCCAGCACCAGGACCCCCGGGAACCTGGCGAGGTTGTAGGAGGCATGGTGCCCACAGGAATTCAGGCCAGAATTCAGACTGGGAAGGAGATTCGTGCTTTTCTTTTGCCTTTGGGATGTGATGAAGTTACAGTGGGTGGAAGAAAGTGGGAAGAGGGCCCAGCCGTCGCCAGGACTTCATGTTCAGACAGGATCTTCCCTGAGCGGAAGAGGAGAGTCCCCCACGAAGCCAGACACCCCCCACACCCTGCTTCCTAAACCAGATCCACTCTATGGTGAAGCGGCAGCGGCCACAGGCAGGGCTCCAGCTCCAGCTGTGCCGCCAGCTGCCTTGAGGCCTGGCCAGGCCCCTTCTCTGCGGGCTTCCATCTCTCCACGAGGCCTTGGACTAGACGGCCCTCTCCACCTAAGCTCCCTAAGGAGCTAATGCTGCAAGGCTCCAGGTAGCCAGCGTGGGGAGGAGCTCAGCTCAGGGCTCGGACAGCTTGAGGTGTGGTCGCTGGCCTGTTCTGTGCCCTCATGCAAGCTGCCTCCGTGCCCTGAGCCTGCGGTTCATCCTCTCTGAAATGCAAACCGTGGCGCCCCCAGTGTGCGGGCTGTTGGAGGATTCGGTGTGATGGCAGACACGTTCGGGAGTGCCGGGCGTGGAGATGCTGATGGGTGAGGAACAGCTTCGGAGCTGAGTGGGGGTGCTGCCCTGAAGTCTCCCTGTGACGCAGGCCACTGACATCACCTCCCCGAGGGGCCCTCCCCTCATGGCGCCTGCCTGGTGTCGTCCTTACAGGGATTAAATGCACTAAAGGGTGTAAGGTGTTCAAGGTTGAACACACAGAAAGCTCTCGATGACTGCTATTGTTTCACTGTGGTTCCCTCCCAGCCCCTCACTCACTCGTGTGCCTTCTCCTCCTAGCTCCACCCTGAATGAAGTCAACACCTCCTCTACCATCTCCTGTGACAGCCCCCTGGAACCCCAAGAGGAGCCAGAACCAGAGCCAGAGCCCCAGCCCGAGCCCCAGGTGGTGCCGGAGCCACCGCTGGATTCAAGCTGCCCTGGGCCTCGGGCTGAGGCAGAGGACAGCTTCCTGTAGGGGGCTGGCCCCACCCTGCCCTGCCTGAAGCTCCCCTCTACCTCCCAGCACCCAGCGCCTCCTGGCCTGGCCTGGTCTCCCATCAGCTGTCACTTTCTAGAAAGCTTTTGTCCCTGCCATGTGACACCCCAGCCACTGGGGCTGGCCTAGGAGGCAAGAGGACTACAGAGGCCGTGACCACCCTCTGCCTCTGGGGAGGCCATGTGACTGGGAGCCCGGGTTCTCCCAGGGCACTTAGTTTCTCCATCTATAGGATGGGAGCGCAGGGCCCGGTGACACAGAATCTGGGCTTCCTTCCCCGGCTCCCAGGCGGGGAGGTTGGAACCCCTAGAGAGATTTTTGAGGCTCAGGAGGCATGAATTCATGCTCTTCGGTTCAGCCAGCTACTCCTCAAGGAGCTGTAGCTTTCTCCTCGCACTTTCATCCCCCCAGGAGCTGGGGAAGGGACCCTGGCATCTCTGGCTCCTGGCTGCGTGGGGCCCTGGCCTCAGCAGTGGTGTCTGTCCGGAAGCCCCTTCCCCCGGATGCCAGTCTCCACTTTCCCAGGCCCGAGCTGGTCTGGGGCCATCCATGCTTCTTGCTGGGGGCTGAGCCAAGTACAGGACACTCTGGCCCACAGCCCCCGTCCCAGGCGCTTGGGGCACACCTCACCACACAAGTGCCTGTGTCCATGTCTTCCTGGCCCCATAAGTGCCGGGGTCTTTTTCCTTATCACTGCCAGTCTTACTCCACCCACCAGAGTCTCCAGGGCCAGGCGGGCCCCACATCTGTGACGGGAGTGTGGATGTGCCCACGGGAAATGTCCACATGTGTGGATCAAGTTGCGCACTGGACCTGATACGGGACCTTGGAGGAATCCCTCACCCTCTCCAGGCCTGTTTGCCCTGTTGAAAAATGAGCAAGGTGGACTCGTTGACTTCTGGTGCCCTGCCAGTACTAACATTCTAGAATATTCCAGAGGGTAGCACACTTGCCCAGATGAAGCAAAGCCAAACACTCTAAACCTCTGAGCTAGGGGTCAGTTGGGGTCTGGGGAGATTCCAGACCATGCATCACACACTCTGGGCATTCAGGAACCGTGCCCCTTCCCCAGAACCCCAGCAAGTTCCAGAAGGCCAGCTGCCCAGGTCTTGACTTGGAGTGACAGCCAGTGTCTTGGAAAGCCCCCAGCAGCTGCCCCGTGGGAAGACTATGGGACCCCTTTCAGACCCAGCGATGACCTCTGGAGCCACCCTGAGCAGACGAGGCAGAGAGGGCAAATCAGACTCCCTCGTACAGTTTGCTCTCCAGCACCTGCTGTCCACATCTGTGCCACAGGCATTGTGGACTTTTGATGGCTCCTGGGGGCCCCCAGAAAGGACAAGAAGCCTTTCTAGGGAACCTGAGAGGGATGCAAGAGGCAGGTACTTTGAGGGGGCGCCCTCTCACCCACCAGCTGCCTGGTGCCCGCGGGGTACGGCTTGGTCACTTGCTCAGGCCTGCTCGCTGCACTCTCTCTGCCAACTGCACCCCAGCTCAGTGGGCATTGGAGGTGCCAGGGGAGTGAGGGTCATGGCCAAGACTGCTGGCAGGGGGAGAGCTGGGATGGGCACCAGCCCCCTGTGCTGGTCCAGGAGAGGGAGGGGGTTCTCACTACGGTACCAAAGATGTAATCACCTAGGTTTACAAGTATTTTTAGGACTCACATTAACTCACATTTATACAGCCGAAGTGCTATTTTATATGCCATCAAATTTGCCTGTGTACTTTTTTTTAAGGGAAAGATGTTAATATTAAACCTGGTGCTTCTCCCTCATGGACTTCGTGGTCTCTGGTGGGATTAGGGTCCTGTGCCTGGGAGGTGCCAGAGGTGGAGTGGGGCAGGTGGGGGCTGAGCTCCGGCCACAGTGCCCCCACACAGGGTCCTTGAGCTCCGAGTCTCGGTTCCATCTGTAAAATGGGGTTTGCGCCCTCCCTCCGCCCCCTGCTTAGCAGCTGGATGGCCTGTACCTTGGGCTTCGGGCTTTCCAAGGTGTGGAATGGAAAGGCCCTTGCGACTCTGCAGTGCTGGGCCCTGGGACAGGCCGGACTGTTCGCAGGCTCCTGCTGAGGAGCCCGAGCCCCTCCTGCGGCCCCCACCCTGCCCCACCACGTGCTTTGGCTTTGGCTGGTAAGCTGGGACACCCCCTGCCCTCCCCTGCGTGCTGCCCGCGGGCCAGATGGAGGCTAACGTGGCTTGTGACAGGCTGCCGCTCCAGCCCAGATCCCAGGCCCCGGTGAGTAGCGGCTGGGGTGCAAGCAGCAGCAGGGCAGACAGAGCACCCACGGGGGCCAGAGAGCGGCAAGAAGCAAGGAGAGAGGGCAAGTGAGAGAGGAGAAGGGGAAGAGAGAGAGGAAGGTGGGCGGGGAGGGGGTGGGTGCGGCCAGGGTGAGGCCCTGGGGTGAGGCCAGGGCAGGAACGGGGGCCCAGCTGTGTCTCTGAGGACAGGGTGGCTAGGCTGCTCAGGGGGGTGCAGACCCAGCAGGCCCCAGGCCCCTCACAGCCGCAGCTGCTCGGTGGTTCGGGGCTGGCCTGAGCCGAGCATCTGGGCGCCTGCTAGCCAACTCCATCCTGACTATAGGCTCCGTGACTATAGACTACAGACATCCACCCACCCCGGGCCCGACAGACACTAGCAGCGTGGGGCCAGGGCCATAGAGCCAAACAGGGCAAGCGCCGGAGTGCAAGGGTCTTAGACCCAGGCTGTGGCTTCCTGACCTCCTCACTTGGGCCTTTTGGCAGGGGTCACCCAAGATCTGTCACACTTCACTGTGTGATCTCGGCCATCCTTTGCTCTCTCTGATGTGGGGGAGGGGGCATCTCCGTTTGTTTCTGGGGGGCAGGCACCTCTTTTTGGAAGCACACGCCTCCCTGGACTGCCGCCAGGGGTCTGGGGCTGTGGCTGTCCATGGGGAGACGTGGGGCAGCTCTGACTCACAGGCCCGGCCGCCAACGCAAGGGCAGCTGAGCTATGCCAGGGGAAATCCCGCCCGCTGCATGGCCTGGCTGCACAAAGCCCACCCTCCTGGGGGTCCTGGCTTCAGAGAACACCCAGAGCCTATGACCTTCTCTTTCCTGGTAGTAGAGATGAATAAGCCAGTACTCGGATCTGCCCTGTGAAGAGAATAAACAACCCACATTCCAGACGGGGATTATCCTTGCTCATGGGAAAAGCCTCCGTCTGGAGGTCAGGAGACTTGGGCTCCCTCCATCGCAGGCCTACTCCTTTTGGGACCTTGACTAGATTACACCACATCAGGCCTCAATTTCCCCAGCAGTAAATGGAGCTACTGATGTCACAAAGGGAGGAAGGATGATGAAACCCTGGTGAGCACTTACTGAACAGTTACTCTGGGCCATGGTGGTCCTGTCCCGTTTTCTCATTTCACCCTCACACCAACCCTAGGATCCAGGTACCACTACTGTCCCCATATTACATTTGAAACCAGTTCAGGAAGGTTTTGAGGCGACCTCCCAAGGCCCTCCGGTCAGAGCGGCAGGGACAGGATAGGAGCATGGGCCCAGCAGACTCCCAAGTCAGTGCTCAGGGAGGGAAAGCACTCAGCCAAGGTTGCAGAGCTGGAGACAGGGGAAGCCTGAGTCCCAACCCCTGTCTCCAGACTCTGGACCTGTCTGGTGCCCAGACCAAGGAGGGACTAAGTGAACCTGAGGGCTAGCAGAGGGCTTGGACCCCACACTCCCCACCCCCAACAGAGGGCGTGCAGGAGTCGGGGGAGGGGAGGACCATAGGTCACCTCTGCAGCTGGCTCCTGCCTCTCCTCTCAGGCGGGCCCAAGGGAACTGGTGAGCTAGAATTTTCCTCCCAGACGGATGAGCCACCTGGGCTGTACAATTCTTCCACCACCCCATTCACAGCAAGGAGCCTTGTTCCTGGAAAAAGAGGGAAAGACTAGAAGGAGCTATTGCTTGAGGGGCTCTGCGTCTCAGCTGACACACGGCTCGCAACCCCCTCTGCACCAGGGCACACAGTCTAACAGCCTCTTTGATTTCTTTGTTCGATGTCATAAGGATTAAAAATTGCTTTTATAAAAGTATTTATGTACCATACACGTGTATTAAAAACAATCCGTCATCAAAATAAATAATCTAGAAGGTCTTTCCTTTGTGTATTTTGCATCTTAGACTCCAGTAACATTGTAAATGCGTCTTTTCTTCACTCAGCAGCTCTGAGTATAGGAATTTATCTTATGGAAATCCTGCTTCTCACTGTTAACAGTTTAGTTATATCCTTCCAGGGCTTCCCTCCCCCGGCCCCGTTACATCTATGTATTTTCTGTACCTATCTGTGTAAATATATAATTACAATTTTAAATAAAATGACTGCTACCATTTTGCAACATTTTTGTTTTTCACTTAAGAACATGTCATGGCCACACGTGTTTCCAGGTCAGTGGTACATGTAGATAGCAATGCGTTCATTTTGAGAGTCATGCATAATTTAAAGCATGCCTGTGCCATTCATTATTTGACCAGTCCCCTATTGATGATGGGCATTTAGTGGTTCCAAGTTCTAAATTATGCTGGAATGACCATTGTTCATCAAGTTTGTTTGTTTGTTTATTATTTTTAAAGTAGGCCCCACAGCCAGGGTGGAGCCCAATGCGGGGCTTGAACTCATGACCCTGAGATCAAGACCTGAGCCCCATGAGATCAAGAGTCAGACATGTAACCCAGGTGCCCCCATAAAGTATATGTATATTTGCACACTTTGGTAAGTATCTATTTCCATAGGTTAAATTCCTAGACAGAGTTGCTTAGTAAACAAAATAAGCATTTAAAAGGTTACTGGAGTCTAAAAGTTGCCTTTAAAATATGCAAAATCATTAAGCTTCCGAGAAGCTAAGAAGATCAAGCATGCAAGTGATGAAAACAACATTATTTAATTCTAGCTAGGTGCTCTGACCTCCTGAGAGAAGTCTGGAGCCTCTTCCATTTGTTGGAAAAAGCCACAAACAAGTGGTGGAACAGAGTTCAAGACAGAGTGCAGTGAGTGGAGATCTTCCCCCTGGAGTGACCCGCCAAGGCAGGAACTTGCCTGCGACTCTATTCAGTGCTCCCATAGGTTGGCCGTCAGCCCACATCCAGAGGAACCCCACTTGTTGGGAAACCCAGCTTGCCCTGGCCACCCGGGCCCTGCCCAGGGCCCCTTGCTGTTTAGAGAGTGTGTCCCTGACAGTGGCCACATGTGAAGCTCATAGTCAGCCTGTGAGACAAGCTAAGGGCTCAGTCCCAGATGACGAAGCTGAGGCTTAGAGCCATCCAATGCCGGCCCAAGGTCACACACAGCAAGGCTCTTTCCTGCCAGTCTGGTGTCTTTCTACTGCCTTCTTCAAGGAGTTTCTAAGGCCACTTCCTGGACTCACAGGGAGCAGCAGACTGAGCCCTGGCATCAGGGTGCTGGCTGCCGCTCAGTGGGGCTCCTGGAATCCTTGGGTGGTTTCTTCTTGGAGTGGGATCCAGGAGCTTCTCTGAGCTACGACAGACTCCCACAGCTCAGAATAAAATCTGCCACGGCTGCCACAACGGCCTGATGAGAGGATCGCAGCCTGGGCAGGGGGCTGGCTCTTCTCAGGATCCAGCAGTGACATAGGGATACCACAGAAACCAGACTGTCTCCCTGTGACTTCCTCTCACTGGCTTAGCCCCTGGCCCTTCTCTCTGGGCCCTGGGTGGTACCATGCTTGCCCTCTCCAATAGCTCCTTACACCCCCTTAGGGTTCTTCTCTTCATAGGCGTGGGGGCAGTTCCATAGTCTCTTTCTGGTTTGGGGTTTCATGGTAATCACTGCAAGGAACTAGAAAAGTCATAAACAGGGGAAGTAACAGCTTCTGGAAAATCACTGAATTCTCAAGGGTGCTTGTTCCCCTTCTGAAGGCACAAGGTGGAAGCTTCCATGCCTGAGAGTTTCTCTTCTTTGTTATTGATGATCCTGAAGCATACCATGATCTTGACTCTCTTTCACTCAGACATCTTCAATGGCTCCCCATGGCCCAACAAACAAAATCTAGGCACCCTAGAGTGGTCTTCAAGGCCATCCTCGACCTGGTTCCAACGTCTCCCCCCGTCATTGACCCTCCAAGGACTGTCTACCCCCCTATGGACCACAAGCTTTCCAACCCTCCAACTGTGCATAACAGCCTTCTTTTCTCCTCAGGCTTGCCCACACTTGCTACCTCTTGTCTTTGGAATACTAGCCATCCTGACAGGTGTGAGGTGACATCTCATGTGATTTTCATTTGCATTTCCCGGATGATGAGTGACGTTGAGCATCTTTTCATGTACCTGTTGGCCATTTAAATGTGTTCTTTAGAAAATGTCTAGGCACCCTTTTTTTTTTTTTTTTAAAGATTTCACTTTTAAGTAATCTCTATACTCAGTGTGGGGCCCGAGCTCCCAACTCTGAGATCAAGAGCCAGTTCTGATCCCAACTCTGATCCCAACTTCCAACTCTGAGTTCCACTGACTGAACCAGCTGGGTGCTCCACTTCCACCCATTTTTAACTCAGATTCTTTGGTTTATTGTTGTTTTTGTTTTTTGCTGTTGAGTTATATGAGTTCCTTAATATATTTTGGTTGTCAACCTCTTATCAGGTAGATGGTTTGCAGATCTTTTTTTCTCATTTAGTAGGTTGATTTTTCATTTTGTTGACTGTTTCTTCTGCTGTTGCAGAAGTGTGACCTGTGTACTTTTATCGGTGTAGTCCTTGCCACTGAGGGTGCCCAGCCCACTATGGCTAAGGGCAAATGGGCCCAGATCAAAGCAATCTCCTCCAAGAAGCCTTCCTGATCACTCAGTGGGAAGTGGTTTTTCTTCCCAGCCCTTTGACAGCCTCAGTCTCTGAATGTCTTTATCTCTTGGTCTGTTCCATGCTATCTCTCTTTTCTGGGATATTCCCTACTCTCCCCTGCACCTCCCTCCAACTCCTGGTCAGCTTAGGCAGACTCCTTTTTACTCCCCTCTTCAGTGTTCCCAGGAATTCCTACCACCCCCTGAGTTCCTGGTTCCTCTCCTGGCTCTGCCACCAGGCTGTGAGCTCCAGAGCAGGGACAGGGGATGATGACAGCCATGTTCACCACTGTGTTCCCAGGGCCAGGACAGAATAAATGCTAGGTAAATATTTGGGGCGTACACTAGCCTGTGTTATTGTCTCACCGGATCTAAGTCAATGATCCCTCCCGCACTTCACCAGTGAAGAAACTGAGGCCTAGGGAGGCCAGGGACCTGGCTGGGGTCACACAGCTAGGAGTGGAGCATTCCTGGTCTCTCTGGCTCTAAGGCTCAGGTCATTCCCCTCTAGCCTTGCCTTTCTGAGAGCCCCTGCCATTGCTGAAGGCAGATGGTTAAGCAGATGGGTTCTGGAGCCAAGTTCTTGGATTCAAATGCAGTTCTGCTACTTACTAGCTATATGGCCCTGGGCAGGTCGCTTGCCACCTCTGAGCCTGTCTTTCCGCATCTGTGAAGTGGGATAATTATAGCTGTCTCCAGATGTGGTGGTGAGGATAAGATGAGCTGGTCTGTGCAGAGACTGACACAAGGGGAGTGCCCAACAAGCAGGGTGATGGAGAATGATCCCTCCTCATGCCCCTGTGTTGGTGAAATTATGCATAGCAACCCTCTTGGTCTCAAAGGCCCCCATTTGGATGATGGATATGGCAGCACAGATCCTGCGGCTGCTTAGTGCTCATGTTACCTCCCACTGAGACGGGCAGGGCCCTGCAGGCAGAAAGAGCCCTGAGCCTTCTCCTTCCCAGGCAAAGAGCAGAGCCAGATGCATGAAGTACCCAGTGTAGTGGCTTCTGAGAGCCCAGAATTCCCTCCACTGTCTTCTGCCAGACGTGGGCCCAGCGCTGGGTGAACAGGAAATGATGAGGAGACACGTGGGCCCCACCAAGGAGCTTGCTTTGGGGGTGGAGTCAGTCAGCAACCCCCTTGGAACAGCACTTGTGCTGGGTGCTGTGAACTCAGGGGCCAGGGAGAGGGTGAGACAGGCCGAGCTCAGACCAGACAGAGGCAGGGCACATCCACAGCAAGAAGGAGCCAAGTGAGATCAGCAGCTGAAAACCCAGCATGCAGTGCAGGGAGAGGGCGGACTGAGAGAGGAGAGACCAGCAGGGAGGAGATCACAGGGCTCCCAGAGGCCCTGCTTGAGTAGGGATGTGAGCTGCACTACTGGGCTGAAATAGGGTCCCATGGTATCCTACACCAGCTGCTAGTGCCTACCTGATCCTCCAGCCTGGAGGGAGGGCCAGTGGGACCTCTCTGGCCTGGGGTCAAAGCAGGACCAGTAGCCAGCTCTCCTGGTCCCTGGCTCCTGGCTCAGGCTCCTCCGCTCTGAGATGGGGGAACTTACCAGATTCGAAGGCATGGGTTGGGGCTGGGGTTGAGAAATCTGCACGGTGGGGGCCAAGTTGTCCTTGCCATGAGGTCTGGAGGTGCCAAGAGCCAGGAGCCAGGCAGGGAGATGAATTTCAGGCCCTTAGTATGTGCAGAAGCATGACAAGGCTCACACAGTTACTCTGGGATTTCCTAATCCTCGGGCTGACATGCAAACCCTTTCTAAAGTTCCTCTGCTGCAGGAAGGAGTGATGTCAATCCAGAATTCCTGCTCATCAGCCTCCCGGCTGCATCATTGAGGCTTCTGCTGGGCATCACCCCACTGGACCGCAGGCCACCTCCATCCCATGGCCGCTGGTGGTCAGCAGGCTTGCTGCTGGGGAGGACTCAGCAGCACTCTGTGCAGTGAGTGTGGTGGTCACTGGCACAGGCTCTGCAGCCAGGCTGCCTCGTTCCAACCCCAGCTGTGTCACCTGCTGGCTCTGGGACCTCGGGCAAGTGACCTAACCTCCCTGAGCCTAAGTTTCCTCATCTGCAAAATGGGAATAATTACTAGAACCAGGCTCATGGCTGAGCGGATGAAATGAGATAAATATGCAAAGAGCCTGATGTGGTGCCTGCCACATAAATGACAATCAGAGCATGTTAGGCCTCCAGAGACCATGTTCACAGGAGGGGAGAGTACTTTCCTGCTTGGAGTTTCAGAACACAGCCTTTATCCAGGGACTCATTCATTCTTCAAATATCTAAAGTCAGTGGATCAGAATGGTCACGGACACCATAGGCTCAGGAGGCAGAAATACCTTCACTAGCTGTGTGATCTTGGGAAAGTGACTTAACTTCCCTGAGCTTTGGAATAATAACAATACCTGCCTCTAGGGTTGAGGATTCAATGAGAAAACTTCAAAGAGCACGTGGTGTGCTGCTGATGCATAGTAAGCACCTGATAAACCTTTGCTAAACCTCATCTGCTAAGTGAGGAAAGTACCGGAATGGCCTGGGATGCATAAGGACACTTACCAGTCTGTCAGGGCTAGGAAGGCCTCCTGGAGGTAGGGGGTGGGAGGAGCGATAGGGGTTTGCTGGGTGGACAGAAATGACAGAGGGAGCAGCTTCTTCTGATCTGGGGACAGAGACAGGTTCTGCTGAGGTGGCCTAAGCCACCCCTCAGGGCCACCCACCGTGGCCTCCGACCCCCAGGCCAGCCGCGCCCCTTCTCTACCTCAACAACTTCCACCTGGGAGTGGTCTCTGCCAGACTGGGTCAGGGACTTTGTGAGAATGGCATGGAAGCTGGGCATCCGATCCTGGGCTCAGATGCAAACTTTACTGATATGTTAGGGGTTCTCAGGTTTCCTTGAGGCTATCTGTGGGCTCTTGAGAGCAGCGGCCACCACCATGAGTGAGCATCGGAGTCCCGTAGGGAGCGTGTTTCCTGTGCACCCCTAATTCAGCAGGCCTGGGATGGCCTTAGATTTTGCATTTTAACAGGTACTTCTATGAGTCTGAGGCTGGAGTCCCCAGACTACCTTGGAGGCTCCCATTAAAAGTCCATGGCCTACAGGGTAAAGTCGGAGCTCCAGGCCGGGTTGTCAGGGACTCTTTGCTTCCTACCTCCACCTCTGCTCCCTCCCTCTGGCTGGCCTGGATTTCTCACCCTCTCTGCCCCTACATTAGTCCTTCTACTAAATAACCTCTCTGCCTGGAGTACCCCTCCACGGCCCACTCTAAAGGCCTCCCAGATGATCGGTCCTCTTTCCCCTTATGACATCTGCACCCCTTTGGACCTCTGTCACCACATGAAGGAGCTCCCTCTAAATGTGTTGGACTTGAAAAAGTTAATGTCACATTGATGACCTCACGTATGTTAAAGATCTGATGAAAGTGAAGATGACCAGATGCTTTTGGAGACCAGGTCGGAGGAGGACTATTAAGGGATCAGAGTGCCCAACCCAGAGATGTGGTGTCTTCAGGGAACACAGGGCTGCCTCCACATCACGGGAGGCTTATCGAGAGGCAAGGAACACAGTTGTTTGGGGGTCCAGAAGGCAGAAGCAGAAGCGACAAGAGGTGCCCCAGAGAGGCAGTCTGTTCCTTGGTAGGGAAGCATGGGCTACAGCTTTCCAACATCAGGAGGCACGCGGGTGACCTGCCAGGGGACAGGGAGGGGAATGGTATTGGCCCAATGCCTCCAGAAGCAGGGAGTGGTGACCTTGGCTTAAGCTGAGAATCCCAAACTGGCTCTGAGTTTTCCCCAAAGTAGCCCTGACCTGAGATAAGTCACTTACCCTCTTTGACCTTCCTGTTTTCTTATCTTTACGGTGGAGATAGTGTGCACTTCGCTTCGTGCCTGTGGCTCAGGCCTGTATGAGAACGTGGAAATGAAAGTGCCTGGTAAACAATAAATGGCTCGCCCTGCCTTCGACCGACATGAAACCCAGAAGCCAGAAATGAAAAGCCCAACAGATTTGACTACATATAGAGTAAAAACTTCTGTGTACCTAAAGACATCAACAAAGAGAGTTAAAACGGTAGACTAGTGGAAAATACCTCAACATATGTGATGGTAGGGTTGATAGACATAATGCAGAATACAAATAGTCCCAACAAATCAGCAAAAGACAAAAGCAAATAGAAACATGGACAAAGGAGATCTAGAAGAAATACACTTTAAAAAACGTGTAGATAGCCAATGATCCGTCCAATGTCCTTCCCCACCCTGCAACCTTGCAGTGCCACGTCCATCATTTATCAAATGCCTGCATGTAGAGATCTGTTTCTAGGATCTTTATTCTGTACCATTTGTCTGCCTGTGGGTCAAGAGCAAACTCAACCACACTTTATCACAGTATTTCTTCATATCTAGTAGAACAAGACCTTCCATTTCTTTCATCTTCTTTAGAACTGTCTTGGCTATTCCTAGCCCTATGCTTTTAGTTCTCGTTTTCTTTGTTAAGAGTTAAATAATACAGAGGAAAACTCGCCCTATTAATCTACAGTTCTTTATAGTAGTCTATAGTGCTGCTTCTGTTTTGTTTTGTGTAATCTCTGCACCCAGCTTAGGTCTCGGACTCAACACCTGGAGCTCAAGAGGTGCATGCTCTTTGGCCTGAGGACACCCCTATGGTGCTACTTTTGACAAAGGTATATAGTCATGTTATCACTACCACAAGTAAGATATAGTTCCATCACCCCTCATCGGATGGATCATTTGCGAAGATCTTCTCCCATGCAGTAGGTTGCCTTTTCGTTTTGTTGATGGTTTACTTTGTTGCACAAAAGCTTTTTATTTTGGTGTGGTCCAAATAGTTGAGTTTTGCTTTTGTTTCCCTTGCCTGAGGAGCTATATCTAGAAAAGCGTTTCTACGGCCAATGTCAAAGAAATTACTGCCTGTGTTTTCTTCTAGGATTTTTATGGTTTCAGGCCTTACGTTTAGGTCTTTAATCCATTTGGAGTTTATTTTTGGGTATGGGGTGAGACAGGGGTCCAGTTTCATTCCTCTGCATGTAGCTGTCCAGTTCTGCCAACACCATTTGTTGAAGAGACTGTCTTTTCCCCGTTGCATATTCTTGTCTCCTTTGTCATCGGTTTACTGACCATACAAGTATGGGCTTATTTCTTGGCTCTCTATTCTGTTCGTTGTTCTATGTGTCTGTTTTTGTGCCAGTACCATACTGTTTTGATAATTACAGCTTTCTAGTATTCCTGAAATCTGAGTACTCCAGAAACCTCAAGCTTTGTTCTTCTTTCTCAAGATTGCCTTGGCTATTCAGGGTCCATACACATTCCATACACATTTTAGTGTTGTTTATCCTAGTTCTACAAAAAAATGTTGTTGGTATTCTGATAGAGATTGTGTTAAATCTGTGGATTGCTTTGGGCAGTATGGAAATTTTAATAATATTGGTTCTTCCAATCAATGAGCATAAAATGCCTTTTCATTTGTGTCATCCTCAATTTATTTCATCAGTGTTTTATAGTTTTTGGAGTACAGGTCTTTCACCTCCTTGTTTGATTTTATTCCTAGGTATTGTATCATTTTTTGGTGCAATTATAAGTGGGATTGTTTTGCTTCTGCTACTTCATTGTTAGTGTATAGAAATGCAACAAATTTCTGTACATTAATTTTGTATCCTGTGACTTTGCTTAATTCATTTATCAGTCCTAGTAATTTTTTGGTAGAGTCTTCAGGGTTTTCTATATATTATATCATGCTATCTGCAAATAGTGAAGGTTTTACTTCTTCCTTGCCAATCTGGATGTATCTTATTTCTTTTTCTTATCTAACTGCTGTGGCTAGGACTTCCAGTACTATGTTGAATAAAAGTAATGAGAGTGGATATCCTTGTCTTGTTCCTGATCTTAGGAGAAAAGCTCTCCCTATTGAGTATGATGTTAGCTGTGGTTTTTCATATATGGCCTTTATTACGTTGAAGTATGTTCCTTCTAAACCTACTTTGTTGAGAGTTTTTATCATGAATGGATGTTATATTTTGTCAAATGCCTTTCTGCATTCTGTTGAGATGATCATATGGCTTTTATATTTTCTCCCGTTAATGAGATGTAGGACCTTGATTGATTTGCAAACACTTTAACCATCCTGCATCCCTGGAATAAATTCCACTTGATCATGGTGAGTGATTTTTAAAAATGTATTGTTGGACTTGGTTTGCTAATATTTCTGAGGATTTTTTGCCTCTGTGTTCATCAGTGATATTGGCCTGTAGTTTTATTTCCTTGTGTCTTTGTAGAGTTGTGCTATCAGGGCAGTGCTGGCATAACACAATGGTTGGAAAGTGTTCTCTCTGCTACATTGTGGAAAAATTTGTGTAAAGTTGGTATTATCTCTTCCTTGTTTTGTAGAGTTTGCCAGCAAAAATATCTGGGCCTGGAATTTTGTTTTGTTTTGTTTTCTAGGGGTCTGTTGTTATTGTTAGAAGGTTTTATATAAATATAGGACCATTCACGTGAGATTGGCACATTGTGCCTTTCAAAGGAGTAGTCCATTTTCTCTAATCTAAGGAATTTATGGGACTAGGGTTGTTTGTAGTATTTTCTTACCAGCCTTTTAGTGTCCATAGGGCTGGTAGTATTATCCACACTTTCATTCTTGATATCAGTAATTTGTGTCTTTCTTGTTTGTTTGTTTTTTCTTGGATATTTTATTTATTTTTTTCAAGAGTTTTACTGGTTTTTCTCCAACATTTTTGTTCTGGATATCATTGATTTCTGGTAGTATCTTTAGCTTCTTCCTTATAGTTGCTTTGGGTTTAATTTGTTCTTTTTCTAGTTGCTTAAGATAGAAGTTCAGATCATTGATTATTTTTTTCTTTCAGTTTAAAATATTTTCTGATTTCCTTTGTGATTTCCTCATTGGCTCATGAGTTGTTTATAAGTGTGTTATTCAATTTTCAAATATTTGTGATTTCCCAGAGATCTTTCTGTTAATGAATTCAAGTTCAATTCTGTTGTGGGGCTGAAATAATTTGTAAAATTTAGTTATCGGTGTTTTTTATTTTTATTTTTTGTGAGCCAGAATATAGTAATTTTGGTGATTTCCCATGTGCCCTAAAAAAGAATGTGTATTCTGCTACCATTAAGTGGATTATTCTATAAATATCAATTAGGTCGAGTTGGTTTATAGTTTTGTTCAGGTCTATATCCTTACTGTTTTCTCTCTACCTGTACTATTTATTATTGAGAGAGAAGTGTTGCCAGAGATTTGTCTATTTGTTTAGTTCTATTGGTCTTGTCTGCTATAGTTTGAAGCTCTGCTCTAATTGAGGTGCATAAATATTTAGAATTGTTACGTCATCTTGGATAATTGACTCCTTTGTCATTCTGTAATGTCCTTCATTATCCTTAGATGTATTCCTTGTTCAGAAGTCTACTTTGTTTGATATCAATGCAGCATGCCAGCACTCTCTCTTTCTGTGTCTCTTTAAAAATAAATAAATAAAGTGGGGTTCTTGTAGAAAGCAAATAGCTGGAGTTTGCTGTTTTTTTTTTTAATTAAAGGTTTTATTTATTTATTCATGAGAGACACAGAAAGAGAGGCAGAGACATAGGCAGAGGGAGAAGCAGGCTCCCTGCAGGGAACCCCATGCGGGACTTCATGCCCGGACTCTGGGGTCACGCCCTGAGTCAAAGGCAGATGCTCAACCGCTGAGCCACCCAGGCGTCCGAATGTCTAGTTCATTCTTATCACCCCAAAAGGGAACATTGTCCCCATGGAGCAGTCACTCCTCATCCCCCACCCCCCCAACCTCCTCCTGGCAACCACCAGTCAGCTTTCTGTCTCTGTGGACTTATGTATGTATTCTGGATGTTTCATACAAATGTAGTCATACAATATGTGAGTTTTGCACCTGACTACCTTCACTTGGCATAATGTTTTTGAAGTACATTCATGTTGTGACATTTATCAGCACTTTATTCTTTCTTTTTTTTTGTATTATTTATTTTGTTTTTTAGTAATCTCTACACCCAACATGTGACTCAAACTCACGACCCTGGTATCAAGAGTTGCATGCTCTTCTGACAGAACCAACCAGGTGTCCCTAATTCTCTTTATGACTGAATAACATTCCATTGTATGGAGATGAAATGTTTTTGTCTATCCATTCATCAGTTGTTTCCACCTTTCACTTATTGTAAATGGTGCTGCATTAAACATTTGTGCTAAGGTATTTGCTTGAGTCTCTGTTTTTAATTCTTTTGGATATACCTAGGAGTGGAATTGCTGGGTCATATAGTAATTCTGTTTAACTTTTCTTTCTTTCTTCTTCTTCTTCTTCTTCTTCTTCTTCTTCTTCTTCTTCTTCTTCTTCTTCTTTTTTATTAAGAGTTACTTATTTGAGAGAGAAAGAGAGCATGCATGAGCTGGGGAAGCGCCAGAGGGAGAGAGAGAGAGATAATCCTTAAGCAGACTCCCAGTGAGCACAAGGCTTGATCCCAGAACCCTGAAATCATGACCTGAGCCAAAATCAAGAGTGGGCCACTCAACTGACTGAGCCACCCAGGCGCTCCTGTGTTTAACTTTTTGAGGAACTATCAAACTGATTACCACAGCAGCTACATCATTTTATGTTCTCACCAGCAATGCACAAGGGTTCAATTTTCTCCCCATCATGCACTTGTTATTTTCTGATTTTAAAGTTATGGACAACCTAGTTGGTATGAGGCAGTATCTCATTGTGGTTTTGATTTGCATTTCCCTGATGACTAATAATGTTGAGCATCTTTTCGTGCTTTTTGGTCATTTATACATCTTTTTTTTTTTTTAAGATTTTATTTACTTATTCATGAGAGACACAGAAGGAGAGAGGGGCAGAGACACAGGCAGAGGGAGAAGCAGGCTCCATGCAGGAAGCCTAATGTGGGACTCGATCTCGGGTCTCCAGGATCACGCCCTGGGCTGAAGGTGGCGCTAAACCGCTGAGCCACCCAGGGATCCCCTATGCATCTTTTCTGGAGAAATATCTACTCAACTTTTTTGCTCACTTTTAATTGAATTGTTGACCTTTTGATTCATGAGTTAGAAGAGATACATATATTATGGAGACTAATCCTTATCATATATGTGATTTGCAAATATTTTCTCCCGTTCTGTATATTGTCTTTTTATTCCCTTGATATTGTCCTTTGATGCACTAAAATGTTTCATTTTGATGGAGTTCAACTTATTGACTCTTTTGTTGCTTGCACTTCAGGTAACATATCTAAGAGATTTCCACACCCAGATCATGAATATTTACCCTTATGTTTTCTTCTAAGAGTTTTTCAGTTTTAGCTTTTGTATTTAAGTCTTTGATCCTTTATAATTTTTATATATGGTGTGAAGGGTCTAACTTCTTTCTTTTGTACGTGGACATCCAGTTGTTTTAACATCATTTGTTGCAGAGTTTTCTTTCCACATTAATGGTCTGGGCACCTTTGTTGAAAATCAGTTAACTATAGATATAAAGTTTTCTTTTGGGACTTTCAATTTTCTTCTGTTGATCTAATATGCCTTTCCTTATGCCAATACCACACTGTTTTTATATCTGTAGCTTTATACTAAGTTCTAAAGCTAGGAAGTGTGACTTTTCCAACTTTGTTCTTTTTAAAGATTGTATTGTCTACGTGGAGTCTCTTCAAATTCCATGTGGATTTGAGAATCAGCTTTTCCATTTCTGAGAAAATGGCCAGTGGACTTTTAATAAGGGACTGCATTGAATCTGCAGATCACCTTGGGGAGTTACTGCTATCTCTATGATATTAAATATTACAGTCTATGAACATGAGATGTCTTTCCATTTACTTGGTCTTCTTAACTTCTTTCAGCAGTGTTTTGTGGTTTTCAGGGTATATGTCTTGCAACTTTTTTGGTTAAAGTTATTCCCAATTATTTTTATTCATTTTGGTGTTATTGCAAATAAAATAATTTTTTAAACCTCCTTTTTTGGATTGCTCATGGTAATTGTATAGAAATAAAATTGGATTTTGTGTGTTGATCTTGTACCTTTCAACCTGGTTGAATTTATTAGCTCTAATAGGTTTTTTGTTTTTGTTTTTGTTTTTGTTTTTTTTACCATACATTCTTTAGGATTTTTCTATACATAGGATTATGTCATCTGTGAAGAGAGATCATTTTACTTCTTCCTTTTGAATTTGGGTACTTATTTTTCTTTGTGATTGCTCTGCCTAGAACTACCAGTACAGTGTTGAACAGAAGCAGTGAAAGTGATGTCCTTGTTTGTTCCTGATTTAAGGGGAGAAACTTTCAATCTTTCACCTTGGGTTAACTGTGAGTTTTTTATCTACGGTTTTAATCATGTTAAAGATGTTGCCTTATATTCCTAGTTTGTTGGTTTCTTTTTTTAAATCATAAATTTTGGCAAAGGTTTTCTCTGCATCACTTGGGATGATCATGTGGGGTTTTTTTTCACTCTAGCAATGTAATATGTTAGATTGGCTTTCATATGTTGAACCATCTTCTCATTTCTAGGATAAATCCCACTTGGTCATGGTGTACAATCACTGTAATGTGCTGTTTCTTTCCACATTAATGGTCTGGGCACCTTTGTTGAAAATCAGTTAACTATAGATATAAACTTTTAGATATAAACAGCTTTTAAGGTGTTTTTTGCTAGTATTTTGCTGAATATGTTTGCATCTATGTTCATCAAGGACATTTGTCTGTAGTTTTATTTTCTTGTGATGTCTTTGTCTAGCTTTAGTATCAAGATAATGCTGCTTTCATAGAATGAGTTAAGAAGGGTTCCTTTCTCTTCTATTTTTTGAATGAGTTTGAGAAGAATTGGTGTGAATTATTTGAGTATTTTGTAGAATTGATCAGTGAAGCCATCTGGTTGTGGGTTTTTCTTTGTTGGGACATTTTTGTTTACTGATTTAACCTCTGTACTAGTTATAAATCTATTCAGATTTTCTATTTCTTCTTGAGTCAGTTTTGGTTGGTATTCATGGTTACTCGATGTTAAAAACTCTTTTTTTTTAAAGATTTTATTCATTTATCTGACAGAAAGAGAGCGAGCACAAGCAGGGGGAGAAGCAGAGGGAGAGGGAGAAGTAGAATCCCTGCTGAGCAGGGAGCCCAATGTGGGACTCGACTCGATTCCAGGACTCTGGGATCATGACCTAAACTGAAGGCAGGCACTCAACTGACCACCCAAGTGCTCCTCAAAACACCTTTCTGAAAAAAAGGTATATATAAAATATATTGCATATACTTAAGTACATGGAAAGACTAATCATTGGAATTTTTTTTATGTTGGAATTTTTTTAGTTTCAAGAAGTAACTTCATAACCATGTTATTTAGAAATAAGAAGGAAAATACTAAGGGAATCCATTGAAAGGGATAAAAGCAATTGACTTCAGGAAAGGAAGTGGCAGAGGAATGCTATTTTTCTGAAGAAATATAGCTGCACAATTAGACTCTTTGTAAAAATAACAAACAAATAATAGGTGATGTAACAAGAGTTCTACAATCAGGCTGTCTAGATCTAAATCCCACCTTGCCATTCAGTAGCCGTGTAATTATGGGCAAGTTCAAGGTGTCTGATCTCTCAGAGCCTCAGGTTTTCCATTTGCAAAATGGTAATGGCAATGGTACCCAACATATAAAGGATCTATGGGAACTGGAGGAAACAGTGAATGTGAAGGGCTTAGCTGGGGAGTGTCCTGGAAATAGAAGCTTCTTCTACATCAGGCTGTCTCAGACCAAACTAACTTTCCTTTTGACTAAACCAGAACTGTCTGGTCACTCTAAAGACCCCCTACTTGTGTTACTGACTGACTACTTGACCTTCAGTGTGTCTCTTCTCCTAGGATCCTTTGGAGGCAACTTCAGAAGGGCCCTAAACTTAGCTAGCTCCCCCAAGCACAGGCTGGCCCTGTCCCAGACTCCAACTCCTCCCCCTGGGGGTCATGGCTTTGTTTTCTTCTGAAGACCCAAGATTTCCAAACTCTGTGGTTGCCTTGCCTTGCTAAAAGGGGAAGAAGAGGATCAGCCCAAGGAGGAGGAAGAGGAAAACAAGAGAAACAGCCAGTACAGCAGAGAGGAGTGTGTGTCCAGCAGCCCTGGTCCCTGCGGAGCTAGCAGCTGAGACCCCAGTGCCTTGTCTATCCCTCAGCCCCGCATCAACCTGCCGCCTCCCCACTGAGGCCATGGGCCTAGGGGCTCCACTGGTTCTGCTGGTGGCCACAGCTTGGCATGGTAAGAGCAAAATCGGGAACTCTTTGGGTTGGGGGGCGGAGATGAGTGACAGAGAAAGCCCCTGTGTAAGGACCTCGTAAACTCCTGCCTCTCCCTGAGTGTCCCCACTATATGCCTCCATCTCCTTAGCCTGGACTGCAGGTTTGTGGGTATCTGCTTTCGAGAGGCAATGGAGGGAAAAAGAAAGTGTGAGTGGGGTGGGACCAGCCCAGCCAGGGTTGCAAATCTGTCCCAGCTCAGATGTTGACTCACTGTGTGTCCTGAACAAGCCCCTGACGCCCCAGGGCTTCTGTGTGCCCATCTATTCAATGGCAGGTTGTTGGGGGGCAGTGGTGAGCTAGGCGAAAGAATGCTTTTCAAACTCAGCTCTGCACAGATTACCTGGGGATGTTGTTACACTTTCTCACTCAGTAGGTCAGTAGGTCCCAGGTACGAGATTCTGCATTTCTTACAAGCTCCTAGGAAATGCCAATGCTGCTGATCCAGACCTACAGCTCATTGGGAGGCCCTAGAGAGCTCCGAATGGCCCTCCAGCTCTGCCAGCCTGTGAGCCACAAAGTAGGCAGGACCTGACTTGGAAAGGGCCGAAGAGGCAGGGGTTACTCTGGGGAGGCTTGGATAAGGGGCTGGGAAGTTCGGAAATAAGAGGTTAGCCTCTCTGGTCCAGGGCTCAGGTGAGGCAAATTTGGGAGGCTACTAGAGGAGGACTCGAGTAGGGCCTGTGGAGAGGACAGTGCAGGTGGCCCTGGCCAGCACGTTCCCAGACACAGGCTGCCTGGCCTCAGGACAGGTAGCTCTGTGACAGACCCTGTCCCACCTCCTACCTTCTGGTAGCAGCAGCATTGATGCAGAAACTCTCATCCCAGGTGGGTGCCCAACTGGAGGTGAGGGGCTGGCGGCTTGGCTTGTAGCTACAGTTCTGTTTTATCACATGCTTGTTTGGAGGGACCTTGGGACAGGATGGTGATGGTGTGGGGTTGGGAAGGCAGACTCAGCTCTGGCCTCCCCATAGCAGGACCTGAGGAGTAGGTGCAGCTGGTCCCCATGAGGAGATAGCCCACCGAGGGTCTTTTGGTGGCCCAGGCTCTCTGGGCCTGAGCGTCTGTTCTTTGTTACTGAGATGTAGTTTACATACAAGAGAATGCAGATTCTTAAGTATACAGCCTGATGGGGTTTGACAAATGCATATGCTTGTGGACACGGCATCCCAATTAAGATGGAAACGATTCCCCTCTCTCCAGAAAGCCCCTTGGGTTTTATTTCACTTCCTTGTCCTATCTTCCTGTCCAGATTCTCACTACTGGGGGGTGGAAGGGTTGTTCAGTATCTAGACCCAGAAAAAGAAAAAATGGAAGGCAGCAGGCCAGGAGTCTCAGCTTTCAGCCCAGGAGGCTTATGAGTGAGAGGTGAGTGAGTGGGGGTGCAGGGGTTGCTGTGAGGGAGTCAAGGGCCGGGCTCTGAACACCCTAGTGATGAGGAGAGGCTCACTAAGATCCTGCGCTGAGGAGACCGCGATGTCCTAGGCCTTGGTGTGCAGTGTGGGGGAGGTGTTGAGGGAGAGGTGTGGAGGTCGAGGCACATCCTGGAAGCCGAGATGGGAAACAAGACAGAAGAGGACCTTGATCAGTGTCCACCAAGGCCCCAGCCCCCACCCCAAGGAGGATGAGCCTGAGCAGGCTTTCCTTTCCCGCCAGCCAAACCAGCAGGGGGAAGTGAAGGGCAGAAGTTGAGGGTGTCAGCCTGGCCCTGCATGAATATCCGGGACAACAGGACAGGACAAAACAGGACACATTTCTCTGACCACATTTCCAGGAGACCGAGACAGGGGCTAGAGGGACAGGGCAGGGGAGGGGAAGGAGAAGGCGCCACTGAGACCAGGCGGGTGCAGAAGAGGAACACAACGAGAATTACAGAATTCAAGACAGCGGATGGTACAGTCACAGGCTGTGACCTTTAAAAGTTAAAAATTGGGACTCCTGGGTAGCTCAGCGGTTAAGCGCCTCCCTTTGGCCCAGGGCATGATCCTGGAGACCCGGGATCGAGTCCCGCGTCAGGCTCCCTGCATGGAGCCTGCTTCTCCCTCTGCCTGTGTCTCTGCCTCTCTCTCTCTCTATGTCTCTCATGAACAAATAAATACAATTAAAAATAAATAAATAAATAAAAGTTAAAAATTTTAGGGACACCTGGGCAAAGTCCGTTAAGTGTCCAACTCTTGATCTCTGCTCAGGGCTTGAACTCACAACCCCCTAGATTAAGGGGTTGTGATCTCGGGGTTGTGAGTTCAAGCCCCATGTTGGACTTCATGGCTGGCATGGAATCTACTTTAAAAAAATTTTTTTAAAACAAGTTAAAAACTTTAGGCGTTAAAGTGTCAGGATCAGAACGGGGGGTTAGAAATGTCATAACTGAAACTGTAGCCCAGGACAAGAGCAGTTGAACGAGCCTGGGACTGCTATAGTTTCATTGAATTCTCCCAAGACCTCAGAGGTGGAAACACACTGTTCCCATTGGATGGAAGAATAGCCTAAAAGTCAGAGAGGTTAAGCAAGCTACCCAGCACAAGGAAGAACCAAGTTTCAGCCCATGGGGGTGTGACCCTACCATCCAAGCTCTTCCCTGCAGTAAAACCCCAGCTGGGGCCCTGCATAGCTGCAGCTATAATGGGGGAGCACAGGCTCCCAGAAATGGCGCTTGCTCCTCTGCCTGGTGGTCATGTGGCCCAGGAGGGATACAACCCCCGTGTTGGCTGTGGCAGTATTCACCAGTTCACTCCATTTTTTTATGCTGCTCAGAAGCTCAGGCAGTGAGGCAACTCACCTCTAGATGGATATAAAGTCAAAACATTTAATGAAGCCATCCTGAAATACTTCGACAGAGGAGATCTTCCCAATTCTGGAGTCCACGGTGGGGATGGGGTGGAAATACCCACCCAGAGAACTTTTGTGCAGGAGAGCGGAGAACCCTGAATTCAGCCGATACTCGGGGGGCAGCAGTGTCCATGGCCCTGTCACCGGAGTAGAGGGGTTGGATTCATTAGAGACACCCAGGTGGTCAGTGGCAGAGCCAGGCCCTACAGCCCAGCATGTTCCAATGTGCAGCAGGTGGCACTCCATCTCCTGGGGGTCTCTCCACTGGAGAGGGGACAGTAGCCAGGAGGGCCAGGAAACAGAAGTGAGAACATCCCTGGGACAAGGGCTGCAGGCTGAGCGGAAACTGGGGGCCAGGCTGGATGCCAGCAATGTGCTTCCGCCCACACAGGCTCAAGGGTGCCTGGCCGCCCCTCCAAGGCCTTGAATCAGCTCTCACTTCCCTCCTTTACCCCTATTTTAGGCCTGGAAAAATGCTGACACTGCAGAGGCAACGGGCCTTCTTCCCGGAGGGCCTGATATGGGTTTCAAGTTCTCTTTTCTCCTTCAAGAAAATTTTCCTTAAAAGAGATTGGCTTCCTAGTAAACACAGCAGTGCTGGTATACTTGGCTAGAGTGATGACCAACTCTTACTATTTATTTGGAGATAGGTGAGGTTCCAAAGGCTTTCTCCATGCACTTAAACCTCCTGGCATCCCAAGAAATGCATATAATTATTGCTCCCATTTTATAGGTGGGGCAAGTGAGACACAGAGCCTCTGAACCGTCCCATGGTGCTGCAGAGCAGATGTCCAATGGTGGGGGTGGGCATGACACAAGTCTCCTGGAACCCTTCTAAATCTGCTGTGCCAAGATCCTATGGCCTTTCTCTTCTTCCCCATACAAATTATGTTGGAGGACTTTGCTATGAACATTCCACTTATTTGTTTTTTCTGTTGCTTGTTTGCGCCCCCTGCTCTGAGCCAGGTCCTGGGTCTCGCACGAGGGATACAGCACATTTTATACATGAGGCTAAAGGGGTCCGCCCCTAGGGAGAAAGTTGCATCACAGCTGGGAAGGCTGAGGCTGGGGGAGACTCCGTGGGACAGCAGCTGACTGGGAGCTGAGAAAGCTCCCAGGTCTCTGTTTCTCAGAGGAGGGGCCTGCTGGACATCAGTCCCTCACCTGAGTAGATTTGAGGTGTGGGGAAGGGAGGGTGGCGGGGAGGAGGGCCCAAGCAAATGACAAAGGGGACAGGACTGCTCAAGGTGACCCCAAGTCACAGCTGAACCCCAGCCCCATACTTCCCCTGCCAGGGCACCACCCATCTCAGAGGCTAGGGTCAGCAGATCAGGGAGTGCCTCCTCAGGGCTCACCTCTATCCCCTCTTTGCCCCACCAGTTCGAGGAGTCCCAGTGATAGAACCCAGAGGCCCAGAGCTGGTCGTGGAGCCAGGCACAGCAGTGACCCTGCGATGTGTGGGCAACGGCAGCGTGGAATGGGAAGGCCCCATCTCCCCACACTGGAACCTGGACCCTGATTCCCCCAGCAGCATCCTGAGCACGAATAATGCCACCTTCCTGAACACCGGGACCTATCGCTGCACTGAGCCTGGAAGCCCCCTGGGGGGCAGTGCCACCATCCACATCTATGTCAAAGGTGAGGACTCTGAGCCCACTCCCAAGAGGCCTGGCCCAACAGGCCCCGCCAGGAACGGGCAGGAGGGCTGAGCCCTAATATTAATAACCATAACAAGCCAGCTCTACATTTATTGAGCGCCTGCCATTGACAAAGACCAGTGGCAGTGCTTCCAATTTCATGTAGTCCTCATAATAACCCTGGAGGTAGGTTCCATGACTATGCTCATTTCCCAGAGGCTCAGATGGGTTGAGTCATTTGCCCAAGGTCACACAGCACCAAGGAGTAGGGCTGAACCTGGTTCCAGCGCCCCCACTCTGAAGCATCGGCTGAGCTTCTCAGGTGTTGTGTGACCTCTGGCAAACGATCAGCTTCTCTGAGCCTCCCTGTCACCAGTGTTCAGAGACCACTTGGCCTGGTAGAGGAAGACAGTTGTAACCCCATATCCGCTCTACCCCAGACCCTGTTCGGCCTTGGAAGGTGCTGACCCAGGAAGTGACGGTGTTGGAGGGGCAGGATGCGCTGCTGCCCTGCCTGCTTACCGACCCAGCGTTGGAGGCAGGCGTCTCGCTGATGCGGGTGCGTGGCCGGCCTGTCTTGCGCCAAACCAACTATTCCTTCTCGCCCTGGTATGGCTTCACCATCCACAAGGCCCAGTTCACCGAGACCCAGGGCTACCAATGCAGCGCTCGAGTAGGCGGCAGGACGGTAACGTCGATGGGCATCTGGCTTAAAGTGCAGAAAGGTGTGTGGGGCTGGGAGGGACAGGCCACCGTGGAGGGCAGGGACAGAGAGCCGGTGACTTGCGAGCCGTGGCAGGGCTTGGGCCTGATGGGGAGTAATGGGGTGTCCCTCTTCTTTCACTTCTTCCTTCTAATTGCATCATGGTCATCTATAAGGGGCCCTTTGGGGCAAGACAAGCAAAGTGTTGGGCCCAGAGGCAGCCCAAAGATAATCTCAGCTCATGAGACACACTATGCAAATCATTCCACAAGGGGATAGGAGAGAGTGGGGAGGGGAGGCGCTCTGAGAGAGTGACATTTTATTGGAGCTGAACTGTGAATGATGGGAAGCAGGTGGCCGTGCAAAGCTCTGCTTCAGCAGAGGAAACAGCAGGTACAAAGGCATGAGGTGGGAACAGGTTCTGACTGTTCCAGGAACGGGAGGAGAGCCTGAAGCTGTCCCACATCCTCAGATCTGGGTTTCCCACTCAATTCATTGAACTTGAATTCAGTGTCTACTCTGTCTCAGGCACCGCGCTAGCCACCGGGGATACTGCTGTCCACCAGGGGTAGGGGAGACAGACTAGAGAGAGCAAATAACATGCTGACGGTGATCAACAAGAAACCAAGCTGGAGAAAGCTAGGTGTGTGTGGGATGGGGAGGCTCATTCAGCTGACTGGTCACAGAAGGCTTCTCAGAATGAAAGATCTAGAGGATGAGAGCAACCACCCACTCACAATGTGGAAGGAAAAAGCACTCCAGGAGGGTGGGCAAGTGTGCAGTCTGTGTGGCCAGGAGGCCGGTGTGGCTGCAGAGCGGTGAGCGAGAGGTAGCAGGCACTTGGATGGTCAGTAACGGGCCTGGGCTAGCATCCCATGAGTGATGGGAAGCCACCAGATCCCAGCCCAGGAGTTGCATGTGATCCAGTCCACATTCTTAAGAGCTCCTTGGGCTGCTGCAAGCAATCTGTGTTGTGCAGGGGTCAGAAGAGAAGTGGGGGCCTTCCAGGTGGCTGTTGCAGGCACCCAGAGCAGAGACCAGGGTGAGACTGGGGAGAGGTTGGCGATGCAGGGGAGTAGGCTTCTCAGAGTCCGTTTAAAAAACAGGACCTACTGTCTGAGGCCTCCAAGGCTGCCTCCTGGGTTTTGTGATAGGAGTGGGGTGGGGGCCTCAGCAAGTTTCTCCCTGTGGCAGGGAGCAGAGTGACAGCTCAGGCCTGGGTGTTTATGGGTCGCTTTCCCTGGCCTCAGTCATCCCAGGGCCCCCGACCTTGACGCTGAAGCCTGCAGAGCTGGTACGGATTCAGGGAGAGGCCGCCAACATCGAGTGCTCGGCCAGCAATGTTGATGTTAACTTTGACGTCTTCCTGCAACACGAAGACACCAAGGTCAGTCCCTGGGGTGACAGTGGGATTAGGTGTGCCCATCGTCCCAGCACACCAGGCCCTGCAGGACGGAGCCCCAGTCCTCCTACGAGCTGGCTCTCTGGACTGAGGGCACGGCCCAGGCCCTAAGATCTCACTGCCCGTCAATGGCTGATTCAGAACCAGGACTCAGGCTCACGCCACTGAATCTTGTGGGGGGAAGGAGGTGATACTCTACCACCTTGACCCATGACCTTTGTTTGCCCCAGTCTGTAGACAAGAGCCAGAGGTCAGTTCACTTCTGACTTAGTGAGGGGTTCCTAGGCCACCTCAAAGCCCAGGAATATAAAGGCCATTTCAAAAAGATTGGAGAGAGGGAAGCAGAGAGCATCTCCAAAGGAGAACGGCACTGGGCTGCTTCGAAGAGCCCCTTGCTGTCCCACTGTGCCTACTGTGTGCCAGGCACAATCCTACCCACATTTACAAGCAATAGCTCATTGTTCTTCCCTACAACCCTAGGAGTATGGGCTAGTATTAGTCCCATTTTGCAGATGAAGACACCAAGGCTCAGAGTTCAGTCTTTTGCCCAAGGAAAGGCAGATGGTAATCTTTAAGGGTTGATGATTTGAACGCAGGGTTTTCTAATCCCTAAACAATATTGGTATCCCATTTTCATTCTTTCTGGCTACAGCTCACAATCCCTCAACAATCTGACTTCCAAGGTAACCAGTACCAAAAAGTCCTGACCCTCGAGCTCGATCACGTAGGCTTCCAAGATGCTGGCAACTACACCTGCGTGGCCACCAATGTTCGAGGCATCAGCTCCACCTCCATGATCTTCCGGGTGGTAGGTAAGCATCAGGGTGATGGGGGAAGGCTGACAGAGATCCCAGCTGGGCGGGGGGGTGCAGAGAGAGTGTGTGAAGGGATTGAGAAGGAGGGAGTTGATGGCACAGAATGAAGAGACACTGTTGAGAACACCTGCACTAGACTCCCCTTATCCTGGGCCTGGCTAGGGAGCCACACCACTGGGATCCTTCCCAGGTCCTTCCCAGGTCCTTCCCCAGAATCCCTCACTCCCTTCCTAGGGCTCCTATTGTGCTTTTTTGTTTTGTGACTGATGTCCAGTAACTCCCTGTTGGATTGCCGTTCACTCCATCATTCATCCCTTCATGCCTGGAACACCCACATCACGTGGACATTGGAGCAGACGATGCTCACCCAGTGTGATCCATGCAGGAAGTATGGAGTGTCCTGAGGACACCAAGGGGACCCCCCAACCCTGACTTGAACAAAGTGGCCTACGTTAGGCTCAGAAAAATCGAGGCAGGTTAGCAAGGCAGAAGGGTAACAGCACAGCATGTGGAAGGCCTAAAGGGAAAGAGATCAGAGAGCATTTGAGACGTGGAGAGAAGTTGCCCATGGCTAGGATGTGAGTGGTGTGACAAGTGGCCCAAGAGAAGCAGAGACGGAGGCACCATCCAGATAGTAAAACGGGTGGGAGGTTTGCATCATATCCTGTTGGGAAGTCATTGAGAGTCTAAGAGGGGAGTGATGGGATGAGACTGTGTGGAGGGGTACGTGGTGGTGGCCTGCAGCCCATACTCCCAAGGCAGCATCCCAACCTGGCTCCGCCAATGACAGCACATTGCTTCTCTAAAAAACAGGGATACTAACAGTACTAGGAGTCACTGTCTCATAGGTCTGTTGTGGGAATTGAGTGAATCTATTTATCATTATCATCTATCTATCTATCTATCTATCTATCTATCTAATCACTCTGGCACAGACTAAATGCTGCCTCGTGTGCATAGGAGCTGTGATCTCAGAAGGCCAGTCAGATGTCCTGTGCATTAGATGGGAGATGGGAGTCTGGGCAGGCTAAGTGGGAGTTTCTCAAGGTCAGGACAGGCTGAATGACTTTGGTCTGGCCACACCTCATGTGTTCAATGTTATGGGAGATAGAGGGGTATTGGGGAGACCAAGCATGACCATCACCACCCTTATAGCACCTGCACTCCCCTAGGCCCCATTGCTGGGAGCTGTGTGGGGTGAAAGAGGGGAGGAGCTCATAGCATTGTTCCCCAGTTACGGGTTCTGAGCCTGTGTGTTTCCTAGTGTACGGGTACCACAGTCACTCAATGTTCGTGTTCGTGCACACTTCTGGGCAGACACTGCTCTCGATGCTGAGGGTGCGGCTGCAAAGGAAACATACATGGAGGCCCCTGCCCACATGAAGTTTGTGCTCGAGCTGGGAAAAGACAAGTGATGAGAAACACAAATTCTGAAAACTGAATCAGTTCTAGAGTTTGCCATTTAAAGTAGAGTGTGTCCTCAAGGAAGGTCTCACTGGCCAGCTCACATTTGAGCAATGACTTGAAGTTGGTGAGGGGGTAAGCCATGCAGATGTACTGCCGAACAGAGCTCCAGGCAGAGGGCAAGCGATGTCCTTGGCAGGACTGTGCTGGCCACGTGCAAGGAATAAGTCAGCCAGTGTGGCTGGGGTGGAGCTCGGGAGGAAGAATGGTACAAAGTGAGCCAAGACGTATAGTATCCAATTCCACAGGGCCCTGTAAGCTGATATAAGGACTTGGTTCTTTTCCCCTTGAGAGAGATGGGATGCCATTGGAGGATCTGAGTAAAGCGGTGTGACACAATCCGACTTGCATGTAATAAGATTTAACATGGTGCTTTGTGGAGAGTAGAAGAAGGGAGACGAGGTAGGAGGCTACTGTGATTGTCCAAGCTAGAGGTGGTGGTGGCTTGATTAGGCTTGATTAGGGTGGTGGAGGTGGAGGTGGTGGGAGGATGGATGGAGGATGGAGAGACTCATCCTCCTCAGATAGATGGCTGAGGGGAGAGAGAGAAGAAGACAGAAGCCTTGCCCTAAAAGCTCCCAGATTAGTTAGAGAGGATGGCTATCTGAAGGGAGAAGATGTATGAAGTAGAATAGATGTGGTGCCTAATGGATGTGTAGTCTAGAAGGGCAGCAGGAGTCCTGAGGAGGAAGAGCCCCCTGTGGCCTGAAGTGGTGGATGGGGACCCCCTGATAGGGATGAGCCTGGAAGGATGAGAAGGATTGAAATAGAAAAGAGGAAGTGGAGGGGGCTCCTGGTGGAGAAACTGGCTTGATAGAAACCTCCACGGTAGGAATGACTGTGGTGTATTCAGGGCCTATGAGAACGCCCAGATGGGTGGAGCAATATGTGTGTGTGTGTGTGTGTGTGTGTGTGTGTGTGTGTGTGTGTAGGAAGAGGGGCGACAGCTAGACGGGCATAAAGAGAGACCTGATTGAGGAGAGCCTTGACTGCCAATCTGTATGGCTCCAAGGGGAGCCAAAGGGACTTAGGAGCAGGCAGGTAAAAGAGTGAGTTTTAGATTTCATAGACGAGTAAGGAGAAGAACCTTTAGAGATCATCTAGTTCCAGGCTTTTTGTAAAGTCTTGGGGGATTTGAAAAAGTATTTCAGGAGCTTCCGTGAGAGGCATGGAGAGGGTAAGTGGGGATTCTTGCCATAGCTCCTCTGCCTGAGATTCAACCAAAGCAACTTGATTTTAATTCATGCAAGATTTAATTAGAAGAAACAAGTCAGGACTTTTTCAGGCATAGGTAACAGAAATCAACTTGAGCTAGCCTGATCACAAGAGGATTTTATTGGCCTTATAGCTAAAAAGCCCATGGATCTGAGCTTCAGGTGAACTGGATCTTGGTGTTCAGTTGATATGGACAAGAACCTGTTGCTTCTTGCCTCTCAGCTCAACATTTTTCTTGTGGACTCCTTCAAGTATCAGGCTTGACAACCCCCTGGAGTTAGGGCTTCTCCTTTCCCAGAGCTCCAACAAAAATCATGGAAGTAAGTGTCAAAGGACCCAAGGGCTCATGTGCCTACTCTAAACCACTCACTGGTCCAAAGGGGACACACTACTTTGACTGGCTGGCCTAAGTCACATGCCCTCCTTAGAGCTAGATGTGGAAGCTTCACTGCCTGAACTATAACCAGAAGAAGGGGAAATGAGTGAGGGTGTCTTTGCATTTTGCCACTTTGATTTTTTTGCCACTGAAAAACTTTCAAAGGTTATACCAACACAAAATATTCAATCTCTTGGTTATATAAATAAGGAGGCAGAGGTAGCAAAGAGGATAAGAATTTGTCCGAGTTCTCCCAGGGGCTCAGCGAAGTGTTTGGGTTTCTGTGGGGCTGTGGTGGGAAGGGAGATGCCAGAGCATGAGTCTTGGTTAGGGGTGGGGGCTGCACACCTGGTGCACACAGGAAGGGTCCAGCTAAATGGCTGAGTCAATGGGTGGATCACCAAATGAGCAAATAAACTGAGACATCTTCCCAGCAATGCCAGATCTTTACGTGTTCTGCTTTCCAGAGAGTGCCTACTTGAACTTGACCTCTGAGCAGAGCCTCCTCCAGGAAGTGACTGTGGGTGAGAAGGTCGATCTCCAAGTCAAGGTGGAGGCCTACCCAAGCCTGGAAGGTTATAACTGGACCTATCTGGGACCTTTCTCCGACCAGCAGGCCAAACTCAAGTTTGTCATCACGAAGGACACATACAGGTACCACCTGTCAGCTCAAATCTGGATGGCCCCACAGCCAGAAGGGGAACACTTCAGCCAGGAAGCAGGACACTGACTGGGTCATATCTCAGCCTTGCTAGTGACCTGGATCAAATAAATCCCTTCCCTTTTCCGGGTCTCACTTTTCCTGACTATAGAACCTCAATATCAGTCATCTGTGTTTGAGACTTTGATAAAATTGGCTTGCCCCTCTGTCCCACATCCTTGGAAAATCCAATGCCCTCCTCAAGAGTTCTACTATTTCTTGGGGTGTGTATTCTCAGGCTCACTGAAGATTCTTTTTTTTTTTTTTCACTGAATAATTCTTAATCCCATTAATTCTCTTCTTTTGTGGCCAATCCAAATATAGAAGACAGTGCTTCATGATTTCTTTTCTTTTTCTTTTTTTTTTTTTTTTAAGATTTTATTTATTTATTCATGAGAGACACAGAGAGAGACACAGAGACACAGGCAGAGGGAGAAGTAGGCTCCATGCAGGGACCCCGACGATGTGGGACTTGATCCCGGGTCTCCAGGATCACGCCCTGGGTTGAAGGCAGCGCTAAACTGCTGAGCCCCCCGGGCTGCCCCATGCTTCATGATTTCTACTCCTAGACACCCTCCTAATAATGACTACACAGGCAATCTACCGCATACATGGGTTTAGGGGGTAGACAGAACTAGCATCACACAATCACATATACATCAAAAGTTCTTTAAAGGGCTCATTCTTCTCTACAGGCTCAAAATGCTTCTCATAAAGTGTCATCTGACTCCTTTTCCCCCTTCTTTCCACTTCTAGAATCTGGCTTATCTCCCAAACACAACATGTTAGAAGTCTATTTTCTGTCTCCTTACGACCTCAGGGTGTCACTTTCCCATCCAAAGTGGTGTAACCAGGTTGTCTACTACATAAGAGTCTCGTCTATAGGAGGAACACCAGTAGCAGGTGTTAAAACAATAGCTTCTTTACCCACTTGTGTCTGAACAAGAGTACGGCACTCAAGAACAGCAAGCATGCGCTGTGCATGCAACCCATTCCTATCCCACGCTCTTGACAGACTTCTCTATTCTACTGTCGAGCTCTTTCCCTCAGGGTCCCCATGCAGCCTGGGAGTCCTTGACACCATCTCCAGCCAGTATTTTCATCATTAATTGACTTAGGAGAGGAGACATATTTGCCATTATTTAGGGATTTGCTAGATGTTTGCTAGATACTCCCTTAGCCAACTTCTAACTCCAGAACTCTCCGGAGTTCTTTTTCTAGCTTCTGAAGCCCAGACTTCATGAATGCCTGGCTTCCAGCTTGCCAAATTTCAGAATCAAAACAGAACAAAATGTTCAGCAGGACAAAAATGTTTCCTTGTCCTCCTCATTTTTCTCCTCCCAGTTCCTTTCTCATCTATTCTGGTCAGGATTTCTAGCTTCTCCTTGTCTAAAGCAGAAGTTCTGAATCTAGAGTCTATAGACCCCTGGGAGGGGGTGGTCCATGGACAGGTTTCAGGGATCCATAGACAACAGGGACATTGCAAAAAAGAAACTCTGGAGATCCCCCAAACACGGTAGTGTGGGGTCATCCAGCACAGGGCAGAAAAACCTGGTCACCAAACAGCCACCAAACTGAGCTCATGTGATGGATGTGTTCATTCATGATGGTGACTTTGAGTCACACAAAAAAGTTAAATTCTTCCAGCTTAAGAGGCAGGTGTGTAGAGGGGTTCTGTATGCCTAAGGTCTAGCTGAATGAGATTGCCCTTTGAATACCATGGGTATTAGCCCAGTGTAATTTATAATGATATGCTGTAGTTTATTTTTAAAAAACATATCTGTTACCTAAACAGTGCATGTCCATAATGGACAAATGCTAAAATAGAGCTTAAGAAAAGAAAAAAAAAAGGAAAAATTATCTGGAATCAGCTGAGGATAACTTGTTATTTGCATTTGCTTCTGGGTCTTTTCTGTAACAAAAGGCACCATTAAATTGGTATATAACCGCAATCTACATTGAGTTGGGCTCTGAGTCAAGTACCCCGAATATATGCCCCTTTCGTCCCCAGGCCAAGCCTGTGAATTAATAACCATCAGTGTAACCCTCACAGAAAGGGAAGCAAAGGATCAGACGTTGAGTACCTTGTCTAAGATCACACAGCTAAGAAACAACAGCACAAGAACTTGAACCCTGGTTTCTGCAGCCCTGGGGCTACATCCTGCCTCTCATCCCTCTCACAGTCCCTCTTGGCAGGGTTGGTGCTTTCGGGGCTGCAGCTAACCTGGGTGCTGGTGTTTTGAGCAGGGACTGCTTAACCCAGTGATGGTGGTGTAAGTAGATACATTCGGGGGCTGGGGGGAGGGCTTTGATGTGCTTTCCAGGGTCGGCACTTCACAGACATCATTTCTATGAAATCTCAGGACAAAAAAAAAAAAAAAAAAGAAGAAATCTCAGGACAAAACTACTTTGCAAATGAGAGAAGCAATTAAGGAATTGGGTTGCTGATTAGGTTTGCTGATTTTCCCATGTCTCAATGGCACTCAGCCTGTGCCTGGCTCAGCCAAGGCCTTTGTGTCCTGGACAGTTTACCAAAAATAAAAAAGCCCTTTAGGAAGGTTGTCCAAGTACCAGGACTGGGGTTCACTCCAGACAGCTTGCCCCTCTTTGCAGGTATACCTCCACCCTCTCCCTGCCTCGCTTGAAGCCTTCAGAGGCCGGTCGCTATTCCTTCCTGGCCAGAAACACTAGAGGCGGGGATTCTCTGACCTTTGAGCTCACCCTACGATGTGAGTGATGGGGCAGGTGCGTGGGGGTGGGAGCGGGAGTTCAGTTAGGGGGCTGGGGAGTAAGGTCCCTGGGCTGCCTGTAGGTCCCTGGGGCTTGCAGATGGACGATGGAGGGAAAGCAGCTCAGTGCAGGGGACTCGGGGCGTCTGGGGCTGATCCTTCCCTCTTCCACTCCTCTTTTTCTCCTCAGACCCCCCAGAGGTCAGGATCACATGGACCACTGTCAACGGCTCTGACGCACTGCTCTGTGAAGCCTCTGGGTATCCCCAGCCCAATGTGACATGGCTGCAGTGCAGAGGCCACACAGATAGGTAAGAGGCTCTGCTCACCTTCTTCACCCCAGGCCGAGGGGCTGAGGGGCCGAGGGGCCGAGGGACTGGGCATCCTGAAACTCTAAGCCACACTCTGCTCTTCTCAGATGTGATGAGGCCCAAGCGCTGGTCCTAGAGGACTCCTACTCGGAGGTCCTGAGCCAGGAGCCCTTCCACAAGGTGATCGTCCACAGCCTGCTGGCCATGGGGACCATGGAACACAACATGACTTATGAGTGCAGGGCCCTCAACAGCGTGGGGAACAGCTCCCAGGCCTTCAGGCCCATCCCCATAGGTGAGCCCTCACCCCTCCCAGGCCAGCGTGGGAGCTGGGCCCAAGAAACTGCCCCAGCCCCAGGGAGCCAGGGAGCCAGGGAGCTGGAGCCGGAGGGCCAAAGTGGAGCAGATCCCAGCCCTACCGAGTTCCACCTGTCTGGGTCCGACTCCAGCCACCTCCTGAACAAAGGTCTCCTGAAGAGGCAGGTGGAGGAGTCCAGAACCCATAGGACTAGAAGCACAGGGGGCGGGGAGGAAGAGCGGAGGGCAGGAAGCCATGAGGTCCGGAGAGAAAGCAGCCTGAAGCGTGGCTTCGCAAGTATGTATTTAGCATGAGCTGTGTGCCAGGCACTCAGGGATGCACAGGGGGACGGGGCATCCGTGCAGCTCCGAGCACGGGGACAGAGACAGGCAACAGGTGGACACAGCCCAACCACACCTCAGGGCCAGCCCCCTCAGCCTCCTCCTTCCCTCTCAGACACTCTTCCCTCCAGATACAGTCTCCTTCACTCCGGGCCACTGTCCAGGGGTGCTGATGGCTAGCCGGGCACTGACGCAGGCCGCGTCTGCTTAGAGGAAGGGGTGCCTTTCCCTGTCACACAAGGGCTCCGGCTGAGTGTGAGTGAGAGGCCTGCAGCCGCAGACACCCGCCGCACCTTCAGACTTCGGCCAAGCAGGACTCAGCACCACTGTGTGCCTGGCCCTGGCGGGGCTCTCTGGGCGGACAGCGCAGGGCGAGCCTGTGCCCAGCTCAGCGGGGGCCCTGCGGGGGCCTCGGAGCAGCTGCGACTAGGCCCAGACTCCACACGCAGCTGCCTGCGGCTGCTCTGCCTCACTGCTGGGGGGCGTATGTGGACAAATCTAAACGGATGGTGCGCTGAGTGCTTACGCTGTGCCAGGCGTCGTGCTGAGCACCTTACGGTCATTGTCTCAGCTCACACAAGCCTGGGAGGTGAGCACTATTTTCCTTCCCACCTGGGAGACGATGAACCAGAGGCTTAGGGAGAAGTCACAGACTCGACGTCACATGCCTCTTGAGAGGCAGAGGGGAGATTTGGCCTCAGACCCCCACACTATTGATCTGGGCAAGATGATGGACACTGTGTCCTTCAAACGTATTGAAAGAAGTAAGGTTATTGATCTGGGAAGAGGAGGCCCAGGGGCCATAAGCCAAGCTTTCAGACCCTCAGAAAGGCTGTGGTTCCAAGGGATGTTCGAGAAAGCAGTGGGGGAAATGCTGGGACGGCAGATTAGTCCAAGCGCTAGGTCTTTCTGTGTGAGCTGTCCGGAGGTGTGGGTGGTGAACGCCCATCCCTGGGGGTGGGGGTGGGTGGGAGTGTGTATGGTGTGCATGAGTGTGTGCATGCGTGCATGCGTACACACAGAAGCCACAGCTGGGCACTAGGCCAGCCTGCTGCAGAGGCTCCTTGTACTGGCAGGAGGGGGTACTGCAGCGACCTGAGGGGCTCCCCAGCCACAGAGGCTGTGACTGAGCAGGATTTGGGGCTGGGCGTGAGCAAAACTGGAGGGGCTGTCCTCCCTGCTCCTGGCTGGGGGAAGGTCTATAGGAATACTCCCTGAGGCTCTGGGGCCTTCTGGGTGAGAAGACACTTTGTTCAGTCAACAGGCATTTATTGAGCACCTACTGTGTTCCAGGCAGTGCAGTGGCCTGATCTCAGTGGTGGCAGGAGGTCTCGGAGGCCCCCTCTGCCGGCTTACTCCTCTGCTCCACCCCTTCCAGGAGCCCACATCCAGCCTCCTGACGAGCCGCTCTTCACGCCTGTGTTGGTCACCTGCATGTCCATCATGGTCTTGCTGCTTTTGCTGCTCTTGCTGCTTTTCTACAAATATAAGCAGGTGAGCCTGGGCAGGGCAGTGGCGGGGGGAGGGTGCATCCGGGCGCCAGAATGAGCCAGACCCTGGGACGGTGCCACCAGGTTGCGAGAATCCACCCTGTAGCCCCCCTAAAAGCTCCCTCATTCTGTCAGCCATTCAGCCAACAGCTCTTTAGTGGGCACCAACTGTATGCTAACATGAGCAGCCGGGTGCTGAGTGAGCCAAAACTCAGAGCCTCTGAGGCTCTTCCCTCGAGGGGTTCACTGTCTAGAGTAAGAGGTGGTTGCCTGTCAAACAACCAGAAAAGGGAGGGTGAGGATTACAGAGCCAAGGATGCAGTGGGGAGAGGAATGGTGTTCCGGGCGAGCAGGAACATGGGGGTCTGTCCCCCTGGGGGATTCAAGCACACAGAGAGGGCCTCACGGGGCCGGGTCTGTGTCTCACGTCGGGTGGTGGGCGGTCTAGTGGAGGAGGAAGGCTTGACCATCATCATCCCCTTCGTTAGTTACTGCTAACGGAAGCTGCCCTGGACGGCACATTGACGTTTAGCGCACTGCCTGTCACCCTGAGCTCTCAGTCAGCGATGGCAATTTTAGGGGCAATGTTGTGAAGCCTGTCACTTACCTCCTCTCACTGAATGTCCTCGACAACAGCGCGCGGATAGCATCGCTAAGCCTGTTTTACAGAGTTGGAAGCTGAGATTCCGAGAGGTGGAGGCAGCTGCCCTAGTCTACGGCTGGTCGGTGGCAGAGGCTGGGTTTTAAGAAACCATGTTCCTAGTCATCATGTGAAACACTGAATCATCTTATCTTCCCCTCCCGACAAGCTGGGAGCAGGGACTGTCTGGCAGTCAGTATTTTATTTCATTTTTTTGGCAGTCGGTATTTTAGAGTTAAAGGCGCTGAGGGCTGGCGAGGTTGAAGAACCGGCCCAAGGGTCCCAGGTGCCTCCCACATGGCAGCCCGAGGCCTCCTGCCACCCCGCCTCGCTGCCTTCCTACACAAAAGGTGGTGTCCCCTGCAACAGTGGCTGAGGCCAGGTCAGAGCGGGATGGATGTCTTCCCCTAGTGGGGAAGGGAGACTGCTTGGAGAAGGTGGTTGTCATGAGTGGGACAGATCTTGGAGAATGCAGGGTGTAGCAGGGGGACGGTAAGGGATGGAAACAGTATCTCTGGGGGAGAGGGCAATGTGTACCCGGGGGAGGGTGGGGTGGGGTGGGGACCACCAAGGCAAGATTTAGAAATGTTGGTGCCTAGAAGAGGAGGCAGGTTGGGGAGTCCAAGGAGTTGGGATCCATCCTGTAGGCTCAGAGCTATCAGTGGGTTCGAATAAGGGAGCAATGTGATTTAGGGGTGAATAACCCACGTTGCGGGCCTCCTCTGGGCCTTCTCTTCTGCACCCCTGCCTTGGGGGTTTTAGTATGAGAAGAGGACTTAGTGTGGATGGGATGAGGGGGCCCATGGGGGCCCATGGGTTCAGCTCTCATGCTCATGCCAACACCCAGCCTGAAGAGGCAGCTTTGACCACAGCCTCCAAGAAGCAAAGCTGCCGGGTCAAGACTTGAAGGATCTGGGTCCCGCTCTGAAACTCTTATTTGCCGTGTGACCTTGGCTGACTCACTGCCCACTCTAGTCCTCAGTTTCCCCACCTGTACCATGGGACTGGTTACCAGTCTTCCTCCTCTGACACTCCAAGAGCCTACTGATAGTCTGGTTTAAGAGCCAGGGGTTGGGAGTTGGATGGATGTGGATCCTGCCTCTGCCAGTCTCCAACTATGGTAACTCAGGGGAAGCTGGAGGTGTCTCTGTTTCTCCATCTTGCAATGGGTTTAATAATGGTGGCCGCCCCACCAGGTTGTCATGAGGATTTAACAAGGGACTGCATGTAGGGGACTTAGCAAGGCGCTGGGCACAGACAGTGCTCAGGACAGAAGCTGCACGCCCTTGTGCCAGGAGGAAGTGGCCCGGGGAACCCATGTTAGCTCATGCATCTTGGGATTGTAGGAGTGTCCCAGATTGGGCATCTCCTTGACCACACACCCACAGTGGTTGTTGGGCCCTGCTCGCCCACCTCTGAGGACAGGCCTTAACTCACTCCTGTGGCCACCTCTTCCTTCTCTGAGCAGCTCCAATTGTTGCAAACTTCTTCCTTTTATGGAGCTGAAAACTGCCTCCCACTGCCCCTCCTAGAACTGCCTCCTCAGCCCAGGACACTCCTGCAGAGATTCCAGAGTAGGGCCCAGTTCCCTCTCCAGCCCTTTCTACCTTGAGGTGCCCAGCTCCCCGGGCCAGCATTGGCTTGGGGACACCTTACCCTCTTCTCCATGGGACCATTTTTGGAACATGTGGTCCCAGCCACCTTGTTTCCCATCCAGGAAATGTAACTGCCCCCCTGAACCAATCAATCTAAGGCCAAGAAAAGGAGGGCATCCCATGGGACAAAACCTCAAGGGGTCAAGATGGTCATGCTCTTGCCTCTAGGCCCTTCCGTCTAAGTCCCCTCTGCTTTGCCCCATGGGGTTCTGAGCTTTGCGTCTGCACTGGGGACCCAGCCTGGCCCGGCCTCCCTGCCTGTGCCTGCAGTGAGGGGGAAGGGTTGGTTCTGCCTCAGGCCTGAGTCATCACCTTTCTGGCCCCTAGAGAGACCACGGGGGTGGGGCTGGGGGTGGGGGGGAGAAAAAGGCAGGAGTCAGCAGGCTGGAAGGAGGAAGGAGGCAAGGAGGAAAGGATGAGGCAGGGAGGCAGGAAGGGTTGGGATCCTGGAGTCAGAACTGAGCTCTGGGGCCTGGAGGCCAACTGGGGCAGTACTGGAGGGTCCCCAGGGTTTCCAGTGGGAAGTGTTGAGGTCCTACCTTTTCCTAAGACAGAGAACATCCAGCAGCCCAGAACCGGCAGGCCTAGATGGGGAGGGTCACAGGACTTGGAGGTTGGCCTGCCCAGCTCAGTCACTGAGGGGAAGTGGGGTGAGGCCTGGGCCTGGGCCTGTCCTACGGAGTAAGTGAGATGTGAGATGACGCACACCCAGTGTGCTGCCACAGGGGCTGCTCAGGGAGCACGCTGCCATTAGGGACAACTACTGCCATTAGGAAACCTGGCCCAGGTGGCCCGTCCCGACTTCCCTGGAAGGGCTCTCCGTCAGGCGGGCACCCCAAGGGAGAAGCCCTGGGCGGCCAAGGGCACAGAAGCCGAGCTGCAGGCTGCCTCCCAGGAAGGGGTCGGGATGCCAGAGACGTGGAGGGGGAGGTGGGGGGGGGGGCGAGCTGCGTCTTCCTCCAGGTAGAGTCTGAGATTCAGAGACCAGAGATCCAGCCAGAGGACATCTTCCTCCTTGGAGCCCCCCCTTTCCCCAACACCCCTGCCTGGCTGGGGGCGGGGCAGCGCTGGGGAGGGGGCTGACTCAGCTGCAGGGGCCAGAAGGAGAAGTGGCGAGGAGGAAAAACAGCTCTGGCCACAGGAGCCCCTGGAGATGGAAGTGGCCTGGGGGAGGTCAGAGAGTCCCCTCCACCCCCCCAGGGCTTTCTCTCCATGTTTTGAGCTGGGGAAGTCACCCCACACGAGGCTGGAGTCCTCTGTGACTCGGGAGCCTCCTCCTTTGCTCCTGCTTCCGACTCTCCTCCCCAAACCATGGCATGGATGTTAAGTTTGCCCGCAGGCTCCCTCCAGAGTCAGAACCCGGAAGTTCTTCTTTGTGTCTAACCACAGTCTCCTCTCCCAAACTGCCATCAGGAAGTTCTTCCCTACGGCTCTCTGGAGTCTTTTCATCTGGTGCAACTTGCAGCCCCCGGCTGCCTGCCTCCCCAACACCCATTCACGTACCCTTTAGCTCCCCCAGGCTGGGTGCCTGGAGAAGGAGCCCAGCTGCTAAGCACAGCCCAGCTGGTCCCTGTCCCCAGGGGCCGACCGGAAAGAGTGGGACTGCTGAGCCAAGGCCTCAGTGTCCTCTACCATCCAAGCCCAGCTTCCACTTTCCCCCTAAAGTCCCTCTTCCATCAGCACTTCTCAGGGGCACCCCCCCTGGCATGATGCCCCCAGGCAGCTGCCACCCTGGGCAGGAAGGGGAGGCAGCCATTCTCTTCCCCAGATCTGGCTCTGGCCTCTCCCTCCTGCTTTACCGATATAAAGTCCGACGTCTCCCTCACTTCCATCCCACCCTCAAGGGCTCCTCGGTGCAGGTAGGAGGGAATCCATTCACCTATCCCAGTGCTCAAGATTTGCCGCCTCTGGAACAATCCCCACCTCCCTGCAGCCCACGGCAGCTTCCAGCCCCGCACACTGGCTAGGACTTTGCCCACTGCAGGCCTCTGCACCTGCTACCTACTGAGCCTGCGACGGTCATCCGACCGGCTTCGCACCTCCTCTGGGGCCTTCCCTGACCTGCCCTCGGACCAGCACTCTCTAGCCCATTACCCGGTTTTATTTTCTCCACAGCACTATACGAAAATGTCAGACATATACATTTGGTTGAGGTGAAGGCCTGTCTTAGCCCCTTGCATGCAAACTCCGTGGGGGCAGGGGCTTTATCTTCTTCGGGTCTGAATCCATGGTGTCTGGCACTAATAGGAACCCGGTGAAATATTTGTCTGGAAATGTTATTCAGCCTTAAAAAGGAAAGAAATTCTGACACTCAGATGACCCTTGAAGACATTAGGCTCAGGAAAATAAGCCAGTCACAAAAGGACAAATACTGCACGATTCCAAATAAATGAGGTACCTAGAGTCGTCGGATTCAGGAGATAAGTGGCCAGGGGCTCAGGGGAGAGAGGAATGGGGAGTCACTTAATGAGTACGGTCGCTTAATGAGACGCTTAATGAGTCACTTAATGAGTTTTGCAAGATGAAAAGAATTCTGGAGACGGGTTGCACAAGAGTGTGAATGAACTAGTGAAGGGTCTACTCAAAACTGGTTGAGATGGTAAATTTTATGTTGTATGTAGCTTACCACAATTAAGAATAAAACTAGACAACATTTGGATGGGAGGATGGATGGATGAATGGGTAGAGCTCAAGATCTTCCCCTCCCTCCTGGCTCAAGAATTACCAAGTTGTCAGAGCTGCCAAGGCTCTCAGAGGTGACCCTGTCCACGCATTTCAATACAGGGATGGGGAAACAAAGGCTTGCCCAAGGGAAGGTCACATGGTGAGGCCAATCCAGGCAGGGACAGGGCTCTCAGTGCCAGCCCCTCCCACCCGCATCTCAGGCCACCCCTGCCTCCTCCTGCCTGCCTTGGAACTGCCCACACCCCTGTTCTCGGGGGTCAGGGATGAGATCCCAGATCCGCCTGTGGGTCCAGCTGACATATGCCTCCCCTCTCCCCTGCAGAAGCCCAAGTACCAGGTGCGCTGGAAGATCATCGAGAGCTACGAGGGCAACAGCTACACGTTCATTGACCCCACCCAGCTGCCCTACAATGAGAAGTGGGAGTTTCCACGAAACAACCTGCAGTTTGGTGAGATGGGATCTCAGCACCCACCATGCCCTCCCGTCATGGTGCACTGCAGGGAGCCTGTGGGCCCTCAGATGAAGGGCCCTTTGTCGTCCAGGGCTCTAAGTAGGCTATGTGTGTGTGTCTGTGTGTGTGTCACAGGGAAGACTCTCGGAGCCGGTGCCTTTGGGAAGGTGGTAGAGGCCACAGCCTTTGGTTTGGGCAAGGAGGATGCTGTCCTGAAGGTGGCTGTGAAGATGCTGAAGTGTGAGTGAGGGGCAGGGGCTTCGGGAATTTGGGGGAGTCAGGAGAAGGTGGGTATGCTAGGGGAGGGCCTGCCCTGGCCTCACAAGAGGCACCACCCACATTTTTGGCCTATCAGAGCCTGGGGGACAGGGCCTGAGATTGGGGGCAAGGACTCTTGGCCTCTTTTGTGAGCTCCAGCCTCCCGCTAACTCCTGGGTCAGGAGAGGCTTCTGATGGAGCCTGAAAGAGGCCAGGCACACAGAGGTCACCCTGGGCCATGGTCTGGCCACAGCTTGGTTTTCTGCCACTTAAGAGCAGTTCAGGGATGAGCCACCTCTCTTCTCTCCCTAAGTGCCATCTGTGTGTCTGCATTTTTCCTTTTCCCTTTTTTGGTCACTAATCACTTTGGGGCACTGGGTGCACCTGCTTGCTCTCCTGGGTGTCTCCCGTCTGTCTGTGTGACTCTCTATGTCCTGCTTTCTCCCGATCTATGGGACCTGTGGTTCCATCTTCCAGCCACAGCTCACGCAGACGAGAAGGAGGCCCTCATGTCGGAACTGAAGATCATGAGTCACCTGGGCCAGCACGAGAACATAGTCAACCTTCTGGGAGCCTGTACCCATGGAGGTGAGGGGTCCTGGCAGGCAGTGGAGCCCATGGTGTTGGAGCCTCTTGAGTGTCTCAGGGCCCAGGGCCACCTCACTCCATCCTCTCCTTCCCATCTCCTCCAAGTGACTGTAGGATTTCTATAGACCTCAGAGTTCCTCAAATTCCTGGACCAGGTGCCTGGATTGGTCAGAAGCTGTTTATGACGGATTGACAGTTCTGTGTGCTCTGATCAGTGGTTCTGACCTTGGTGGGTGTCTGAGTCAGCCAGAGAGGGGATAGAGTGCAGATCCCTAGAGTGCAGAAAGTCTGATTCTGGGGATCTAGAGTGAAGCTCCCATCCAAAGACACTTGGACACACCACAGATGGGCCTCAGGGCCCGTCAGGACTTCCAGTCTCTCCCTTCCTCTTCCAGAGCAGCTTTGACCCATGGAACCCATGGAACTACCATAGACTTCCTTTGAAGAAAGAATTCTTCAGCTACAGTTTTTGAGATTCCTCTGCTTTAGACAGATGGGATTACTGAGATGCAGAGAGCAGAAAAAGCTGTTCACAGACAGGATTAGAATCTAGGACTCCCGAGTCCCATTCCAGGGGGCCATGTTGCCCCACCTCATATTCCTGTCCATGTGCCCTTACCCCACTGTCTTGGCTGCTGTAGGCCCGGTTCTGGTCATCACCGAGTACTGTTGCTATGGTGACCTGCTCAACTTTCTGCGAAGGAAGGCTGAGGCCATGCTGGGACCCAGTGTGAGTGTGGGCCAGGACCCCGGGGCAGGTGCTGGCTACAAGAACATCCACCTGGAGAAGAAATATGTCCGCAGGTAAGATCCTGGCAAAGGACAGGAGCAGGGGTAAGCCCTGGGTGTGGCCGTAAAGCTAACTCAGGCTTGGGTGGCTGTGTGGCCTTCGCATTCCTATCTCTGCCATGGGGAGAAGTCACCCCAGATTATATGGGCCAACTCAGCTTTTCTACTACTTGTTCCTATCATCCAACAAATACTGGGGCATCTACTATGTTCTAGGAGTATTGAGGGCAAAGATGTGCAGCTCAGAGTCTGGTGGAGACAGGCATTAATAAAATCATCACTTTAATGTATATAAAAGATCAAACAAGATCCATTCAGGGCTCTGGGCAGAGATGGGCAGATCTTGGGGGCAACTGCCCTATTTCTCCCATACTGTCAGGGGCTGATGCTGTCAGGGGCTGGCTGCACAGCACCTGGACAGAGTCTGCTGTTTGTTGGGTGAGAAGGTGCAAAACAATGTGACTGTGGCCAGGTCCCTGATCTACTTGGGCCTCAGTTTCCCTGGGGTGAGCTTTCAGGGGGTTGAACCTCTCAGAGTCTTTCCTACTCTGTTATCCTATGATGCTGTGATTCCTGGAAGCCACCCGGACGCAGATGGACAAAGCCACATGGGGAACCAGAGAGAGGAAGTGGCCAGTTCCCTGTCACACATGAGTCAGGGGCAGAGGCGGAGCCTGGGCTAGAACTCTGTTCCCTGAACTCCTGGTCCAGTACTCACCTAAGCCCACACCACTGTCCTGAAGTCTCAGTCTTGGGGCGTGTGGGGCCTCAGGGTCAGGCTGCCGAGACAGGAGCAGAACGAGAAGGGTATACATTGGGTTCCTAACTTAGCCACTGTCAGCTGCCAAGCCTGGGGAGGCGAAAGGGGAAGGAGGCCATTTCATTCCACCCAGTATCCTCGAATATGAGGGCTGGCAGGATCTGCTTCCTCTTCTATTCTCTGTTGCCCCTCTGAGAGGGCAGCTCACGCTGGGCCCCTGCAGGCTGGAACCTCAGGCCAGGTCAAATCAAAATGAGAACTAAAGTAAAGTATTAACTTCTTATCTTCAAACATACAGGTGGGGAAAGTGCTCAGTGGAGCAACTTCAAGGGCAAATGGCATGTGAACCAATCTTGCCAGTGGGTTCCCAGGCCACATTAATGGAAGTATAGTTTCTAACCCAAGGGAGGGGATGGCTTTGCCATGGTCACAGCATAAATAAGACACTCCCTTCTCTTTCTGGGAACACTAGAGTATGGGTATTGTCAAGGTGCACATCTTCATCACAGAGGGAACAGGAGGGGGTGGAGAGAGTCCAGAAATCATACCTAGTTGGAATATTAGAAGCAGTAGTGACTATTCAATCTAAAGAAGTGCTTTCTTCAACTGCCAACTCAAAGCATGAGCTCATAGGCGTCACCTGAGACTTTTAGAAATGTAGGAGCTCAGGCCACCAGACCTGCTGAGTAATAAGATCGCTATTCATAGGCTCACAAATTAGTTGTGGTCTCAACTCAGGCTGCACCCTGGAATCACCTGGCCAGATTTCAAAGTGTGAATGACTGGGTTTTGCCCCTAGTTTTGGAGGTGGTCTGGGCACAGGGAGAGTTGACAACTCCCCAAGTGGTGAGAGACACTGTCCAGACAGAGAAGGCTCAAAGAAGGGGCCCTAGAATATGCTCAAATGCCTGCAGAGCTGTTATGGGGAAAGGGAGCTTAATTGTCTATGGCCCTTGAGCAAGAACCAGCGGGAGGAAAATCCCAGGGGGCAGACCGGCATGAGGGACAGTGAAGAGCTTTCTAGCAGGCAGAGAGCTGCCCAGCGATAGAACAAATTGTCAGCTTCCTCATGGAAGGCCAAGCAGAGATCAATGTTTACTCACATAGAACGTGGCATGGGATTCCCGGTCAGAAAAGGATGTTCAAGTTGACCTTGAGGTCACTGTCCTTCCCTGCCCATTGGTGAGGCCAAGGCCTGAGCTGAGTGGTGTAGCAATAAGAACTCACCCGCCGTCCCCAACCTTTTCTCCTGTACAGGGACAGCGGCTTCTCCAGCCAGGGTGTAGACACCTACGTGGAAATGAGGCCTGTCTCTACTTCTTCGTCAAACGACTCCTTTTCTGAACAAGGTGAGGAGGTGCTGGGCTGCAGGGTGGGGTGGGGGTGGGGTTGCTGTGCAGAGAAGGGCTGCTGGGGTCTGGGCAGGGAGGGGCAGGGGTGCGATGGGGCTGCTGTGACATCTCTCCCCACACCAGACCTGGACAAAGAGGATGGGCGACCACTAGAGCTGCGGGACCTGCTCCATTTCTCGAGCCAGGTGGCTCAGGGCATGGCCTTCCTTGCATCCAAGAACGTGAGTCATAAACTGGGTCTGAGCATGATCAGGTTGGGCAGGGGGGATGGCTGAACCTCTCCCCCACCCCTACCCCGATGAGGCTGGATGACTGAGGATGAAGGGGAGGAAAGGGGAGCATGTGATGGAGCTAAGGAGGAGCCAGAGTGGCAGAGAGCAAGTGGGCAGCGGCCACACTGCCTCTAGGAGTGAGTGGGAGAAACCTGTGCCTGCGAGTTCCTCCTCCGCAGGACAGGGAGAGCCCCAGCCTGCGCAGCCCCGTTTCCCTGGTGTGCAGCAGGCTGCAGAGGACCCCATTTCCAAGAACAGGCTTCATTCCTTGGTTTGGGTCAACAGTGTGAACAGGACAACCCATGTGTCCCCTTGTGAAGCACACGGTCTCGTGGGGCTGATAAAGGGAACTCCCTGAGTTGTTGTGAGAGTATGAGAAGGTGTTGTGAGGGTATGTGTACAACACACTCAACCCAAGAAGGGCCCAGTGAGTGGGAGCTGTGACCGTCCTCCTTACAGCAGATCTGGGAGTCCAGAGTTTGATTATTGGCTCTGCCATTTGCTGTGCGACTTTGAGCAACTATTGCGATTCTCTGAGCCTCAGTTTCTACATCTATAAAAATGGGCATAGTCACAGGGTTATAATGTGGGTTGATGCTTAGAGAAGAGCCTGGCTTGGTAGAGCCCTAGAGGTGGCAGGTGCTGTTGTTAGTAACCAGCGAGGGGGGCAGAGGCTGTTCCCAGTGCCAGGGCTCACTACTTCTCTGCCCGAGCAGATTGCTTAGCTCCAAGTCAAGACCTGGTGCTCAGGGCCAGAGGGCCACAGCAATTGGTGGTTTTTAAATACTAAACTATCTGACAGCATTAAATTTCCTCCGACCTGGGTCTCAGTAGAAGGTAGGGACAGGAGCCAGAGTAGAGGACCATGACTGATGCCCACCCCCTCAATGAGGAGCCCAAGGCCTTCTGGGGCCCTGGCTGGTCCCCCCCAGCACCTCAGGCTCAAGTAGGGGAGGGGCTGAGACTAACCCTGCAAGCGCTTCCCTTCAGTGCATCCACCGGGACGTGGCAGCCCGAAACGTCTTGCTGACCAGTGGGCGTGTGGCCAAGATTGGGGACTTTGGGCTGGCCAGGGACATCATGAATGACTCCAACTACATCGTCAAAGGCAATGTGAGTGCGGGGATGTGAGGGTGGGCCAGGCTGGGGAGCGGGGGTGAGCCAGGGTCCGAGATGACCGGTGTCTGCTGTGCCAGGCCCGCCTGCCCGTGAAGTGGATGGCTCCAGAGAGCATCTTTGACTGTGTCTACACGGTTCAGAGTGACGTCTGGTCCTACGGCATCCTGCTCTGGGAAATCTTCTCACTCGGTAAGCCGCTGGCCCAGTGCAGGATCGGCCTGGGGCTGACTCGTGTTGTTACCATGGTGTCCGATAACTCATGGAGGATGCCACTCAAGGATACCTGGTGCCCAGGGCGGAGCAAAGGCTGATGGGAGTGAAATGATGGGCAAAGAGTCTGAAAACCAAGCAGTGCAGCTCCCGTGAGGGCTGAGCAGAAGCTCACGCCACCAGGCATCCTCTCCAACCTTTTCCCTCACTTGCCTGCCCATGCAGTTGCCACTTCCTCGATGCAGTTTTCTCTTGTAATGTGCCTATCTTGCTTTTGGAGCACTAGGCCCAGGGACTTGGGCTAAGCCCTTCAACAAGCTCCTCTAACATCTTATTCCAAAGCCTGTGCTGGAATTCTGGGTGTAACTGCGAGGCCTGCGTGAAAACCCCCCAGTTCTATTGAAGCCTACGGCCTTTGTAATGCGCACCCCAGCCTTCCCAAGATGTATGTGGGTGTGGGGAGATGAAGGTGAGCACTGAGCATGGTCTCCTACGCGATCTTGGCCTTTGCAGGGCTGAACCCCTACCCTGGCATCCTGGTGAACAGCAAGTTCTATAAACTAGTGAAGGATGGATACCAAATGGCCCAGCCTGCATTCGCCCCCAAGAACATGTAAGTGAGGGACCCCAGGAAGGAAAGAAGACACCCCAGGCTTTGGCTGAAGGGGCTAGAAGTGCGCCTGGTCCCAGTCTCCCTATCGGGTGGTCCAGGGCCAGGCTTTACCTCCCCCACAGTGGGCCAAACCAAACCTGTTTCAGAGCGAGTTCAGGGTTTGCACTGGTTTCCCAGGTAGCCTAGAGGGTGTTCTCAGAGGTCTCCTAACTGGGACTGGTTACACAAATGATTTTTAAATCAGACTCTTATCATGACCTCAAGGCAGGCTCCTGTCATTTCTTCTGTCCTGGCAAACCATAGTGTCAGCCAGCCTTTCACTGCACAGCCTGCAGCCACTGCGGCCTCTCCACTGCCTCAGCACAGCTGGCCCACCAGGAGCTGCTGACCCCCCACCGCACCGCGGCCTCTGCACAGGCCAGCCGGCCATGAATCCACCCACTGCACTCCTCCCTGGCCACTCAGCACAGCCGCTCCCCGTGCCCCATCGGGTTCACCAGCCCCAAGCCCCTGCAGCCCGCCTGCCCTTAAGTCTCCCGTTAGCCACTTACTCATCTCTCAGCCCAGCCCTCAAACCACCTGCCGGCAGCAAGAGCGCCCCTTCTTAGCTCTGGGAGCTTGGGCAAGAGAACACTTCTGAGCTTTTTCTCCTTTCAGTTGTCAAATGGGCATGAAATAAATACCTCCCAAGGGCTACTGGGGAGATTAAGATAATGCAGGTCAAGGGCTTGGCACAGGTCTTGCGTCAGGCCCGTTCTCACTAGGTTTCAGGACCTCTGCTGGGCAAGACTGCAAGGTGTGGGGGGGGGGGTGTGTGTGCCTGCTTGCCGCGCACAGCTGTGTCACGATCCCCAGATCCATAAGCAGTTTCTGTCCCATCAGATACAGCGTCATGCAGGCCTGCTGGGCCCTGGAGCCCACCCGAAGACCCACCTTCCAGCAGATCTGCTCCCTCCTCCAGGAGCAGGCCCAAGCAGACAGGAGAGAGCCAGTGAGTGGGGTCAGCCTCAGGGTGGGTGGGTGGATCCAGCAGGCCAGGCTGGGCCTGAACCATCAGGACTGACCACCCCTGGCCTCTCCAACCCAGGACTACACCAATCTGCCAAGCAGCAGCAGTAGCAGTGGCAGCAGTAGTGAGCCAGAGGAGGAGAGCTCTAGCGAGCACCTGGCCTGCTGTGAACAGGGGGATATTGCCCAGCCCCTGCTGCAGCCCAACAACTACCAGTTCTGCTGAGGAGACGACCGGGAAGCACTGCTTTTCCCTTCCTCCAAGCTTCAACTCCACTGTGGATGGGGCACCACGGCGGGGAGCCTACGGACTCTGCCCTTGGTCATTTCACTCAACAGCTCGGCCCAGCTCTGAATCTCAGGAATGTGAGATCCACAGGAGTTTGGGAAGAACCCTTCCGGGACCTGGGCCATCACTGCCAGTCAGGGGCTAGGGCTGAGCCCCCCGCCCACTGTTCTCAATGCTATGGCCTCATGCTTGCTATGCCAAAGGGGAGAACCCCCAGCTCACCCTCTTAACCTTGTTCCCACTCCCAGGAACCCCCTTCCCTACTCTCCCTCTTATCTCATTGGAAACGGACCGGTTTTGTGCCTATCAACTTTGGGAAAACCAGGCTTCTTGGGCTTTGTCAGAGTAGGACGCCTCCTGTAGCTGAGTGCAATGGCAAGAGCAGAAGGGTGCTCAGAGACTTGTGCCTGGCTCGGGCGCCTCAGAGCAGGGTGGCTCCTAAGAATGAATTGGACCTCCTAGTCCGCGCCCTCTAACCTGGTCTCTACAGCCCCACTCGCTCTGGATCTGGTCGCTACAATGAGCCAGGTGGCAGCTAAAAGTTCGGGGTTCTGACCAGTCCCCTATCATTCTGAGCTGGAAGGCAGGGGCCCGTGTGGCTGGCCACACCAAGCAAGCAGCATGCACTCCAAGCTGACTCCCCGTAACTAACAGTTGCCCTGCGGGATGTCTCAGTCATTAAACTAACAGCATTAACACAGCTGGCCTCCAGTTCTCTGTGTCCCTGGGGGGCCTGTGGATTCCCCAGGGTCTCTTCCACCCTCCATGTCAAGTGACCAGCTTGGCACCTCAGATGCTCAACCACACTGCACCCCACACAATGAGCATGGAATTGACTCTTGCTTCACCAAAACAGATAATTTAATAAATTTTATTCTTGGCAGGGGAAGAAGGAGGGGAAAAAAGCCACCTACTCCACTCCTCTCAATAAATTAAATAACACACGGCCAATTCCCGTGCCCTAAGCAAACCTTAGGCACTTGAGCCAGTCCCGCTGTTTCCTTATGGCCCAGTCTGCTTCCCCTTCACAGAAGGGAGTTTTTCCTACTGCCGCCAGGTTATGTCATGCCAACGGGCCACATCCCCTCTGTGGTGAGGGTCCAGGGCCCAGAAAGGATGTAGGATGCAGCAGCAGTGGCCAGGGAAAGGAGGAAGGGGATCCTCTTCCTCAAAGCTCAGGGCAGAGAAGACAGTCCTGGAAGAGAGCTGTGGCTGTTTCTCCCTCCTCAGCTTCCCCTAAACTTGGGTGGAGGAAGAGGAGGAGGAAAATGCATCCCTCCTCTGGGAAAATCAAGAGCCCAAAGGGACCCCTAGAGCTAATGAGGCCCCCAAGGCCCCAAGTCAAAGGCAACAGGCTAAGGAAGTCATGTGGCTGCAGGGGCTGGAAAGAACATTCCCCAGGGGTGGCAAGAGAGACCGCAGCAGCCTCCCCACCTAGCGCCGGACTCCGCCGCCTTAGCCTACCCCAGGTTCTCCACCCTGACCCACAGGAGGCTCCAGGGAAGCCACCAGCTACCAGCACTCCCTCAGCCCTCCCTTCCTCTCCGCTGAGCATACGATGTCCCCCAAGTGTTCTCTCAGGGCTAGTAAGGAGTGTCCTGGTGCTTCTCCTGACCCCCAGAAGGTTGAGAACCACGGACCCCAGGCCCCACCGTGCTCAGGAAATGGAAGCTCTTTGGTCAGTCCCAGCATCAGAGGCCTCCCCAAAGGTGAACGTTCCCGTCAGTCCCCTGGATGGATCTGCCTTGGGCAAGGGCCTCACTATGGCTTGAGACGGTGCAGTCCCTGTGCAAGAGCCCAGCTTATACTGTCACTGCGGCCACCTCTTCTTCTTCACCCTCCTCCTCTGCCTCTGTCTTGATCTGAGCAACCCCAAGGCGGTAGAGGGTATCTCGGATGACCACCTCGCCAGGCTGGCAGCTCTGCACAATATCATGGATCTGCCGGTTGACAATTTCACGGCTGGTGAGGAAGTCCATGAGGCGGTTGTAGAGGTAATAGTGGGTGGCATTGTCAAAGGCAATGGGCCGCTGGCGGACACTGTTTGGTTTGCTGTCTGCTATGGAGGCCAGGATGGTCGCATAGGGTGCCAACTCAGGGCACAGGGCTGAAGAGTGGTGCCCAGTGCTGGGGTCACCAGGACTGGGCTGTGTGTCTACGTGGACGATGTGACGTGTGGCAGTCTTGGTGACTGGGTGCTGGACAGAGTGCTCAGCCTCCATCATGTCCACGGTATAATGCTGGTCCAAGAGTTCTGGGCAGGATACGCTCTAGAGATAAGAAACCACTCTGACATGAGAGAATGACTATGGTAAAAGCTGTATGGTGGGTGAGAGTGAAGGGGGGTGGTGTCAGTCAGCCCTACTGAAACCCTCAAGTTACCACATATGCTCACATCTCCTGGGGCAAGTCCCCTCTCCTCTTCCTGGGCTTCCGTCCCCTTGGGAGGACAGTGACAGTCACAGAGGCCACTTCCCAGAACAGATGTTAGATTACCTGAGCTGCTATTGCTTATTACCATGCCTAGTCACTTCAGGCTGGGCTGCAGGGGAGTGGAGAGCGGGGCTCTCACTGAGGCTCAGGTGCTTTTCAGCAGTGCCTGGCACAACCTCCCAGAGCCAGTGAGTCCCTGGGAATAAGGAGAAGGTAAGTGATGATAACGTCCCCTTCTTCCTGTTGCCAGTCCTCACGGCTCTTCCAGCAAAGTGCACGTATGTCTGGTAGGAATCACTGCCTGGTACAAAGCACTAAAATACTGAGATGAGGGTCCTGCCACTTATCTGCTATGTAACACTGGACAAAGTCCATCTCCCCTCTCTGGACCTTACTTTACATTTTCCTAAAAGGAGAGGGTTGGCTAGAGTGGCATTTTCTAAGCCTCTGGGCCTCTAGATCACAACCGGTATGCCATGCATTATATTCAGTCAGACCCAAGACCTGATTGATCCAGGCCTTTAGTATGCCAATGTGCATGACATCTCCCAGAGGCAGTACTGTTAAAGGCTTATCAGTACTTGGAAGGCAACCCCTTTGACCCAAAATATCTGTGCTTGGGACACCTTGGGCACTCTTAAGTGATATGTAGGGGACTCACACACACATACAGGGCTTGGTCAGTAAAAATCTGTGCAGTAAATGCTGGCTCAGAGCATCAAGACAAAATATTAGTTGAGACAAAGGATGCTAGAGATGGTTCCCAGAAGGCCTTCCCAAATAACCAGGAGGTGAGACATGGTCAGTCTGTGGGACTTATTCTAGCTTCTCAGAAGGGAACTTACCACAGGTGGCTCTGCGGGGCTAGAGAAACAGCCCTGGTTCCTCCCCCACATTTGGTTGGTCAGCTCGGGGTAGCAGAGGTCAGCACACAGGGCCACTGGTGTGGCCATGTCTACCACGTAGACAGGTGGCCAATGGCGGGAAGAGACAAGCAGATCCACGTGGTCGCGGGCACTCTCACCTCGCACAAGATACTTGGAGCCACAGATCACCTGAGCAGGGAGATGGAGGGCATAGCACAGAGTTAAGAAATCAGCAGACAGAGTTGAGTCTTCTTCCCAGAAAGATGAATAATCAGGTTTCATGACTAAAGCCATGGCTGTCCTGCCAGAGCCCATCACATTCTGCTTCCTATTTCTGTCCCTAAATAAAGTTGCCAACTCATCCCTGACTTCCTGAGAGAGTACAGCTGGGAGCATCTGGTCTTCAATCGAGGCCAAGAGGTCCCCAACCCCACCCTCCACACTGCCCTACTAAGTACCATCTAGTCCACAGGCTCCAATTCCTAGCCACACAGCCCCAGCAGCTAACAGCTGGTTAGACGTGGGGGTTCCTGGACCCTATCCCAAACCTAAGGAATCAGCCTTTGGGGATGGGGTCTCAGCATCTGGGCTTTTGAGCAGCTCCCCTCCAGACCCGGATATGTCGCCCAGATGGGAACCCCATGTAAACTAGTAAACACCTCCACTGATTGTGCTTCCCAGGAGCCACTTCATTGCTGGGGAGGAGGAGCTGTGTGTGCAGTGGGGACCCAGTGTCTCCCTCCACCTCCTTTCCTTCACCCCCACCAGTCTTAGTTATAACCTCTTAGTGCTACCGCTCGCCCATCACAGCCCTGAGCTCTGTAGCTCTCACAGCTGTGTGGTCATGTGCTTCTCATGAGCCAGTCCCTAGTCAACAAACACAGTCCTCTGCTCAGGGTCTGTTCTGCCAGGGGAAAGGCATCAAGCCTGCCCCTCAAACACGGCTTTTGTTGAAGAAGTTGATAATCAGATTCTTTCTTGACAGCCAGTTGCCATGCCCACTCATGCAGCTGAGTGAACTGAGGGCTCTGCTAGGAATCCCTCCCCCATTTGGTACCTGTTCAGTGGGTCTTCAACCCCAGTATCTTCCTGAACCTGCTTTGTCATACAGTGCGAAACCTTCCCAGAGCTATCCCAGTGCCTTACCCTGTCCACGCTCCACAGACTTGAGGTGTGCCCTCCTTAAACCAAATCAGAACTACCTCTTCCCCAATTCCTACTCAGAAGAGTCCAGTGGGTCCCTCACCACCCTCAGAAGGAAACCCAGACTGCTATTGCGGCCTACAAAGCACTACATGATCTGGTCTCTGGTTACCTCTCCAGTCTTCCTCTTCTGGGCTCACCATGTTTCCCTACTAAGGACTTAGTGGTCACCCTTCCCTCTGCTGGAACATTCTTTCCATAGCTCATCATTGGGCTTTCAACCTTCTCTGGCTGCGCCAGACAGGAGCTCCCTGTTGCCTTCTATCTCAGGGCTTTATCTTGTTCCTTCAGAGCTAGCCCCCTAGGCCATGGTAGCTCTATTTCTTCTCTAAGTGAGGTCAACTAGAGAGGAATGACATCTTCACTAGTCACCTCTGTACCTTCAACAACTGACACAGGGCTAGCATCCGAAAGGGTGCTTAATATTCACTGATGATGACCCAAGCTCCCTTCCTAGTCCAAAGGGTGGCATCTGACCCAAAATGAGCTATTCCACAGGCTGTCCAGTGACCTAAGTGCCAGCTCCCACAGGATAAGCTGATCAACCAGATTCTGTGTGGGCAATCTGTCATGGACAAATTCACCCCAAGCTCCTCGTTATCCACTTACCTGATGGGGGCACACCTTGTAGATTTTACCCCCCGTGAGATGAGGTGGGGGCTGTCTAGCTCTGGTTCCATTCTGTACAGATTCATAGAGAGCCAACAAGGAGAAGCAGAGCTGTTCCTGGAGCAGGACAAGATTAAAAACAAAGTAGTAAATGCTAAGGGACCAGGCTTGGTGTGCAGCACCAAATGCTCACTTCAATACCCAAAGCAAGAGAATAAACTGTCAAGGTCAGAGTATGCCTTGGAGCCTTACTAGCTTAATGTCTTAGGTACAGATGGGGACTCTGACGCCCTGAAAGGACCAGGTCCCAGAGAAAGCCAGCCAGAGTGATCAAGGTGCCAGAGTCTTTGAGGCCTGGGGGTCTTCCTACTTTTCACAGGGTAGGGAATGCTTCAAAAAGAAGCTAATATTTGAATCTGAACTTGAAGGAAGCATAAAATGTTCAAAAGAACATTAGTTTGAAGAAAAGTAAATAATGAATGGATAATGCACACACACATAGCCTCCGTCCCTTTCTCCCTACCCCTCTCTCTGGATATAACAATGCTCATTCACAAAGGGCCTGGAGAGGCGATAACCACACACTGCAAAACGCCTTCCTCACAACCTTGTCAGGTCAGTATTTTGGTTATTTCCACTTTGTAAACCAGGAAAATGAGGCTGAGATGAAAGATAACTTATCCAAGGTCATACCTAGACAGCGGGAAAACCAGTATTCCTGACCCCAGAGTCTGGACCCATTACCTTGGCCAGAAGAACTGATTGGAGGGAAAGGCCTTGCATACCTGTCATGACCTGGCTGCAAATGATCCCCCAGGTCTCCCTGACTGCCAGCCAAGCACCTTGTGTACCACAAGAGGCACTTGTTGCAGATGCTCATCTCCTTGCTCAGAAAGCAAACCACCAGTCTGCTCCCTAAGTCCCTGTCTGCACGGAAGCCCCCACCACTCACCTTGGAGTCCTCTGTCCCAAAGGGGATGCCACACTGCCTCAGCAGGTGCCGGAGCTCCTCCTCACTGTAGGAGCCGATCTCCTCCAGCTTGCAAGTGCCCTCGTGGAGCAGCCTCACCAGGGCACTACCATGGCCTGTAAGAGACGACCCTGCTGAAGGGAGGACACTGCCACCAGGCAACAGGGGTTACAGGGAGTCCCTCAAGTGTGAGGATGAGAACCAGGGAACGAGGCCTAAATCCGGCAAGCAGTAGAAGCAGGCTCTGCCCTGAGCACTGCCCTCGGTGCTGAGGGAGGTGGACTCCAGGTGGGTCTTCTAACTTCTGCAGATATTTCAAGTCTCTCAGAACTGGCTTTTTGACCTTGAACGTCTAGGATAGAGATCCAGCAGAGTGCCCTTGCAAAGAACTCGAAAATCGGTATGGCTTTTCATCTTTTAAGGTTTTTCAGAACCAAGATCTCAGAGGATTACCACAAGGGCAGCAACACGATGAGCAGTGGGTCTCATTTCAAAACTGTACCGCCTAACCAACAGTGAACTATGTGGAGATGTTAAAAAGGAAAATGAATTTTAGGCCCTAAAACATCAAGTATGAGGTGGGACCTCAGCATCTAAAGTTAGGAAGTACTGTTTGAGAACTAGTGGATCACAACATACTCAATACTTATAAAATCACCTCAGTGGGTCATATCCAGAATTTTAAAAATGAAATAGAACAGAAAATACATTCCACTTTGTAAGGAAAAGTACTGTTTTGTGAAAGGTGGCTGCGGCTCTTCAAAATTCTACACCTGACTTTAACCTCTAGGGAATTTCATGACCCCTTGTCATGATCTTTCTATTAAGAGCCCTCTAAGTGGGCCTTCCTCCACCCCCTTCTGCCACTGATGCTATCTGGCCATGGAAATGTTCCAGCCTCTGGACTGGGCCCTTCCCTGACCCGAGTGAGCCACCAGGTGATCTTACCAGGTACCGGCTGCACATCCAGGTTTTTGTCCTTCTCGGTGTTGACGACCACAGCGCCTCTCATGAGTGGTGGGAAGAAGGGGGCAATAACAGAGGCATCAAACTTGGTGATAGGGATGCTGGCAGGGAAGGCCACCTGCTCAATCACCTCTGTCTCCATCGTGGCCCAAAAGTCCTCCACGTTTACCTCACTGGGGCCCAAGAACTCGGGCCAGGTGAACTAAAAGGTCAGGATAAAAAGATCAAACTATAGGAGCCACAGAGTATCAGTAACACAAGAGTCCACCATCTTGATCCACTCAAGACAACAAAGGTGGAAGGTGTCAGCCAGCCATGCACTGCTGGGCGCCCCCAAATCTGATATCTTAGTACCTAACTGCCTTTTGGCCACATTCATCTCCCCCATACCATAGCTCTCCCCAATACTTGAACAGCTCTCAGGCCCTTCTGCATCTGCCTTTGTTCAAGTCCTTTCCCTGACCTGCAAGGAAAGGGGAGCTACCACCAAATACCTGTTACATGTTGGACACTGTCTGTCTGATTAACTACTGCACAAGTCTGGGGGCTGTCTGAGGTGAGACTACCACAGCAAGGGGTTGAAAGAGAATGTGACTGAAGGTCTAGTTCCAAAGGCCAAGCCCCCTGTTCCCCACCACCTACAGGGCTAGTGCACACTGTAACTACACAAGTCTCCCACCACACTTCGCAGTCACTGAGCCATCCTCTCCATAAAACAAGGGGGCAAGGAATGCCAACTGAGCGTACTGCTGTGTGCACAAACTGATGTGTGACTATCATCAGTCTAGGGGGTCCTTCTCTATGCAGTCCATGAGGGGAGAGGCCACCAGACAGTCTCCTCGTGGACAACTGCCAATTTGAGTTTAGTTCAGAAACTTGTTTCACCTCACTGACTTCAGAATACCCTTTACCTGCTTTTCCACACAGGCACCACATCACTTGCAACATACAAAAGGGAGAAATAGAGTAGACCCTGATCTCTAGAGAGATATAGCCAGTACCGTAGAGAAGAGACATGCATACTGAAAGTGAAGGGAATTCTACTCGATTCTGTGGGAAAGAGCCTTGATCAGAAAGGCAGAGGCAGATGCCAGTTAGGACTAGGAGAGGAGTTTTTGCAGGGAGGTGGGCATCTGTGGTCTCTATAGCTAGATGTGTTTTTAAAATAAAACTTGGGGGATCCCTGGGTGGCGCAGTGGTTTAGCGCCTGCCTTTGGCCCAGGGCGCGATCCTGGAGACCCGGGATCGAGTCCCACGTCGGGCTCCCGGTGCATGGAGCCTGCTTCTCCCTCTGCCTGCGTCTCTGCCTCTCTCTCTCTGTGTGACTATCATAAATTAAAAAAGTTTAAAAAAAAAATAAAATAAAATAAAATAAAACTTGGGTTCAGAGTCCCAGGAAATGCTAGTGAGCATGATGGCAATGCTCAGGAGCTCAGACTCTGGAGTCAGACAAAGGTCAAGTCCCAGCTCCACCCCTCCTGGCTGAGTAAGCTTGAATAAAACCCCTGGGCTTTGGTCCTTTCATCTACAAAAATTCACAGGGCTGAGGTGAGAAGTGAGTCAAGCCCTGAGCACAGCATAAGAACTGGCACATGTAGGGTGGGGGTGAATGGGTGATGGGCACTGAGGGGGGCACTTGACGGGATGAGCACTGGGTGTTATTCTGTATGTTGGTAAATTGAACACCAATAAAAAATAAATTATATATAAAAAAAAAAGAACTGGCATATGTAGTAATATGCTCAATGAATCCTAGCTGTGTCACTATTAACACTGCCATTAGATTGCCATTTGACAAGCACATCCAAAAGAGTTTGAAAATAGACTCTTGGTGAGATAACATAAAAAAGCAAAATTTTTTATAGTTCATTTTATCTATGAAGAACACTTAGAAGACTCCAGAAAGCATTATACTTACTTTCATATGTCTTGTTATGCACCAGCATCCTTCAAATGGGATATGTGAACAAGATATAGACTTTTTTTTTTAATTGGGAAGAAAAGGAGGAATATACATTAAATCTCTAAGAGCCTCAGCTGGCTATGCCAAAACGCATCCAAGCTTTTCTCTAGAGGGCTCACAGCACCCCTGGTGGTGAACAGGTGAGCTGCAGGTCCAGTGCCTAAACAGACACTTCATGTTGCAGTGCTCCTTCTGGGATGGAAAACTCACCCCCATCCCTCACACCTGCTACTACTAGCACACTCACAGGTACTCCATCCCTATGCAGGCAGACCAGACCTCCTGAGCATGATCATGGGAGAAAGTTCAGCAATCTATGCAATTTTTTAAAAAACACCATGTACCAGGTCAAGAAAGATTTCTATTATTCTCAGTTTAGTAAGTTTTTTTTTTTTTTAAAGATTTTATTTATTCATGATAGTCACAGAGAGAGAGAGAGAGAGGCAGAGACACAGGCAGAGGGAGAAGCAGGCTCCATGCACCGGGAGCCCGACGTGGGACCCGATCCCGGGTCTCCAGGATCGCGCCCTGGGCCAAAGGCAGGCGCCAAACCGCTGCGCCACCCAGGGATCCCTCAGTTTAGTAAGTTTTATCATAGATGGTGTTGAATGAGAACGAAAGCCTTTTTTACATCTACTGAAATAATCATATGGGTTTTTTTCTTTTAAACTGTACAAGAAAAAAAAAAAAAAAAAAAAAAAAAAAAATAAACTGTACAAGAGCAGGGCAGCCCAGGTGGCTCAGTGGTTTAGCACCGCCTTCAGCCCAGGGTATACTCCTGGAGACCCCGGATCGAGTCAGGTTCCCTGCATGGAGCCTGCTTCTCCCTCTGCCTGTGTCTTTGCCTCTCTCTCTCTCTCTCTCTCTCTGTGTCTCTCATGAATAAATAAAATCTTTAAAAAATAAAAATAAACTGTACAAAAGCAAATTATATTTGTATATTTTCTCATGTTGAAACAATGCTGCTTTCCTTGGATAAGCCTGTCATGATGGGTTACTTCCTTCACTGTTAGATATGATCGGCTATTATCCTATTCAGCACTGTGGCATCTATATTCATGAATACAAGCAGCTCCAATTTGTTTTCTTATATTAAAAGTCTGGCTTTATTTTCAAGGTTATCTAGCCTTATACAATGAGGTGGGGAAATATATCTGCTTTTGTCATCTATGATTAGAATCATATTTCTCGGGTAACTGTTAGAATTAATGTATGAAACCATATAAATCTGGTATTATCTTTATGTGAGCATTTTTTAGTTAAGAACCAAGTCACAGATCAAAATCTATCCACAGTTCTCCATCTCACTCGGTCTAAGTCCTCACAGTGGCCCACATGCCCCCATGGAGAGTCTGGCTTCCCGCAGTCTCTTGAACCTCACACGTCCTACTGTTTTCTCTGCCAGTCACGTGCTCCAGCCACATGGCCTCCTTGCTGTTCCTCAACCATGCACAGCAAGCCCAACTCAGACTGTTTCACTTCTTTCTCTGCCTAGAATATTCCTCCCCTGAAAGCTACTTGGACTTCAAATTTCTCCTCAAATGCCACCGTATCAGAGAGGGCCTCCTTGATTACCCTCTAGAAAACAGGAATCCCCCTCTTTACCACACTATTCTCTTCTCCTTACCTCCTTTACTATTACTATGCTACTTTTAATTACTACATACTGTTTATACAATAGACATTAATATAATATATACAATTATTAATAATGTTTGTTTCCTGTCTCCCCAAATCAGAATTTGAGCCCCATGAACACAGAAACTTTAAGGGTTTCTTACTGGCATGTACAAGCATCTAAAAAATGCACCTGGTTCATGTTTAATAATTCGTTGGAAAGTAACAAATGCCTCTATTTCCATCCAGCCTTCCTTAGATGAAAAAGCCATTCGCCTCCCCCAGGCAGGACTAGAGCCATCTGCTCCTGGGACAGCATGTAGGAAGGTGGCTGCCGAGTGAGTGTGAAGACAGTTCTAAAGGTGGCCAGGAGGCACTTACTTCCACACTCTTCAGTGCCAACACGTTTTCTTCATTCCTCTGGGCCATTTCCACTTTGGGGGCAACACCACAGATGCCACAGATCATGTCATTATAGTCTCGGACAGTGAGGCACTCGAAAGCCCAGTAGCCATTGCATAGCAGCTCCTGCAGCTGGCTCAGCTCGTCTGAAGTCAGAGTCTTTTCTGCAAGGAGAGCAAGAGCTCTGAGAAGGTCACAAAAAAGACCCCTAGGTCACTGGGGATGAGCGAGGGGCCAGGCCAGCAAGAATAGCGACTCTTCAAGAGTGCTCCTCTAAGGACACTCAAGAGCACCAACCACCCCAAGGGTCAAACACCCTGGCCTTCAAGGGCTTGGGTGGCAACCCCTAAGGGCAATTCCAGTCAGTTATATAATTGTCTTGCACTAACACCTATCAGGCACCAGACTGTGCTGACAGCTTCAGATACGTTATTTCACTTACCTCACACCTTTACAAAACAAGCTATTCTCATTCTCAATTTATAATCGGAGAAATTGAGGCACAGAGAATAATTGGCTCAAAAATCATACTGCCACTAAGTGGCAGAGCCAAGACTCAAACACATGGCTGTCTGACCCTAGAACCTTTGCCCTACTCCATCTGAGCTCATAGCAGGCAAGGTGCAAGGGAACTGAAGTCTACAGGGTTAGGAGGGAAAAGTATCAAAAGAAGGAAAGCAAGTAGAAAAACAATTTCTAATATTAAGGAGGGTGGTCTCCACCTTCAGGTCTCAATATAACATGCAGCAAGGCCAACTCTACTTATGATCCTTTGATCATAGAGTCAGCTTACTTTTGTGCTCAGGGTCTCTGGATGGATGGAAAGACTCACACTTTGGGTATTTGTAAAATTCAAAAGGAGGAGTGTACCAGGGAAGCCAAGAATGTCTCCTTTTCAAACTATTAGACTCTTCTCTAAGGTGATTCAACCAAAGCCCATCACTAAAAGTTCCCAGGGAACTCAGGACTAGTACGGGAAAGGGAGGAAGCCAACCTGTACCTGTCTGTTCCTGCACCGACTTCAGAACAGCACTGATGGACACCCTGGGGTCCTCTCCCAGCTTGATCTGGTTCCGGATTGCAAAAAGCAAGTCCAAGCTCACTAGTAGCTTGTTCCCCACATTAAAGAGACCTGCAAAGTTAAAAAGAGGCAACAGAGAAACTCACTGTAAAACATCCACAATGGCAAAAAATTAGAAATAAACTAAATACCCAGTAATAGGGGAACAGTTACATTAATTATGATACATTCCTAAAACAGAAAATTATGCCTCGTTAAAAAAGAATAGGGACGCCTGGGTGGCTCAATGGTTGAGCATCTGCCTTTGGCTCAGGGCATAATCCCAAAGTGCTGGGATCCAGTCCCACATCGCGCTTCCTGTAGGAAGCCTACTTCTCCCTCTGCCTATGTTTCTGCCCAACTCTGTGTCTTTCATGAACAAATAAAATCTTTAAATAAAATAATAAAAATAACATAGACCTAATTGCTCTGACATGGAGTTGTCCATAATACACTGTTAAATGAAAAAAGCCAGCCATGAAATCTGTAGAGAAATTTAAAAAACAAGAACAAAAATCCTCTCTATGGGCCACCTTAGCCCTCACGACCACCAGGGCCCACTCTTCCTCTATTTCTTAATGACTGCACTGTGGGTAAAGGCCAGGAGCACACTCCAAGCCCAGAGATGTGTAGGAGATATAAAAAAGCTACAAAATCACCCCTAACCAAACAAATCCCAAGATAAAAGACTCAGAGGGATTTATATGCAGTCAATTTAAGACAAATAAAAGAGGATGATTTTATAAATACAAATTTTTTTTGCACAAAGTACAATGCACAAATTTGCACAAAATCAGGTTCTGGAATGTGCAACCATGAAAGAAGAGTATGGAGGAGTGGGGAAAGCCTTTCTGGGAATGATACCAAATGCTGAAACCATAAAGAAGATCAAATCTGATTACATAAAAATTAAAACAAAAACAAAAAGCAAATAAAATCCCCAAAAGACAAAAACACTTTGTGTCCAAAAAAAAAAAAAAAAAAAAAACCCACAAACAAGTTAAAAGATGATTGATAAAATGGGAAAGAACTCAGTCAACAAAATATTCCAATGAATGGAAATATTTACAAAATTCAAAGAAATTAAAAAAAACAAAAAACAAAAAAACCCCATATAATCCTCCTTGTAATCAAAGAAATGCAACAAATTAAGATATGATACCCCAGGTTTTACCCATCAATATGGCAAATTTCAAAAAATATTGATCTACAAAAAGTTCCTAAAGCTGCTAAGTGAGTTTAGCATGATCACCAGATAAAAATTCAATAGACAAAACCCACTGTGTTTCTACACTGATACTGAACAGTTAGAAACTGAACCACATCATTTAGCATTGAACACAGTAACTTAAATAAAACAAAACATGTAGAGGATCTACATGCTGAAAACTACAAAACACTAATGGAAGAAATAAAAGAAACTCTAATAAAATGGAAAGGGATAAGTTTTTAGGGATTAGAAGACTCAATATTTTTAAGCATGTCAAGTTTTCACAAATTGATCAACGGATTCAACGTAATCCCAATTAAAATTCTAACAGGATTCTGCAGATACTGAGAAGCCGATTTTAAGATTTATACAGAAATGCAAAGGAACTAAAATAGCCAAAATAATTCAGGAAACAACAATTCAGTAAGAAGGCTGGAGGTCCCACACTGATTCTAAGATCTACTACATGGCCGTAGTGATAAAGACCAGTGTGGTATTGGCAAAAGAATAGACAACATGAACCAAAAGAACAGAACAGACCATAGAAATAGACCCACACATATATGATCAACTGTTTTTCAACAAAGGAGCCAAAGCAATCCAGAGATGGCTGACCAACTCTGTTAATTTACGAGTCACTGAATTGTACACTTAAAATGAGTTTAACACTATATAAATCATAACACAATAAAAAAAAGTGGAAAAAAATGACCCAACTACATTCCATAAGAAACTCATTTTTTAAAAAACATGAAACTCACTCAATGCAGAAAAGACTACCTTTCAACAAACGGTGGTACAACTGTATGTCCACATGCAAAAGAAGAAAATAAAGAACTCAATCTGGGTCTCCCACTAACAATTAACTCAAAATGAATTACAGACCTAAACACAAACTACAAAATAATAAAACCACCAGAAGAAAACATAGAAAAAAATATTTATGATAATCTTTACCTACACAGAGAGACCTTAGATCATTAAAAGCATAATCCCTAAAAGAAACACTTGATGAAGTGGTCTTTGTTATGACTAAGAACTGTCCTGTGGAAAATTCCATTAAGAGAATGAGAAGTCAAGCCAGAGACCATAAGACAACATTTGTAAATCACTTATCTGACAAAAGACTTATGGATCCAGGATATATAAAGAATTCTCCAAAAAAAAAAAAAAGAATTTTCAAAATTTGATAGTAAGAAAACAATCCAATTCAACAGGCCAAAGATGGAATAGATACTTCACCAAAGGAGACACATGGATGGCTAATAAAACCATGAAATGATGCTCAATTTCATTAGTCATTGAGGAAATACAAATCAGAACCATAGTGAGATTCCACTTCACACAACTATCAGAGTGGCTTAAAAACAAGAACCAAAAAATGGACAATACCAAGTGCTCACAAATGGAGCAAACCAGAACTCTCACTAACTGTTGGGGTAATGCAAAATGGTACAAACATTTAGGTAAATAGTTCGGCAATTCCTTTAAAAAAATTAAACCTACACTTAGCATATAGCTCAGCAATTTGACTCCTTGGTATTCACCCAAGAGAAATGAAAATTTGTGTTCACAAAAGCTGGTATGTGAATGTTTATAGCAGCTATATTGGTTAAGTGTCAAAATCTGGTAACAACATAGATGTCTTTCAACAAGTGAACAGATAAACAAATTGTGGTATTCCACACTGTGGAAAACTACTCAACAATGAAGAAGGAACTATTGATACATTTAAACAATATAATATAGATGGCTCTCTTTTTGAGAGTGTGCATGAACATGTAGAGTAGCAGAGAATTCCAGAAGACTCTATTCTGAATGTGGAACCTGATGTGGGGGCTCGATTCCAGGACCCTGAGATCATGACTTGGGCTGAAACTAAGAGACACTCAACTGAGTAAGCCACTCAAGTGGCCCCAACATGGATGACTTTCAAAGGCATGATGTTTAATCAAAGAAGCCAGATTCACTTAAAATGCTACTTACGTTGTATATTAACTATACTTAAAAATTTTGTCATTTTTAAAAATCATTTTTAAAAAATGCTACATATTATGATAAATGCCATTCAGAAAAGATGGAGCTATAGGAATGAAGAACATTATCAACTGGTTGCTAGAGGCTCAGGGGGAGGGCTCAGGGGGAGGGGTAGGTATGATTATCAAAAGCACAGTACAGGAGGGTTCTGGGCAATACAACTCTTCTATCTACTTATGGCGTTGGCAGTTACACATCTAGGTGCATTTGTCAGAACTCACGCAACTGTCAAACGACGAAGTAAACTTCACTGTATGTAAATTTAAAAGTAAAGCTAAAATTTAAAAAACATAATCCTGTGTACTACTGCACTAGACAGACTGAAGGGAAATGGTGCTCTCATTAACTGCTGGCAAGAGCATAAAATAGTACAAACTAAATAGAGCAACACAAGACATTAATTAAGAGCATGAATTCAAAATAAGGCACCATAAGGTTCTGAAGACAAATAGAAAAATATTCTTTCATCTTCAGCGCTCAATTCTACATGTAAAATTCAAGATCCAAATTCTGACAGTGTTGGTACATGGTGAATGTTCCATAGATGTTTGACACTGATGAATGTATAGGGGGAATGGGTGAACACATAGCAATTCCATTTGGAGCACTTATCCAAAGGAAATAATTAAGGCCTACACACCATGAGTGAGAATTCTAAAATGGAGTCCCACACAGCCCTTAAAAATGGTCATGGATTTCTCTACTTGCTGGCATAGGAAGATGCCTATGCATGTCACCGCTAAACTTAAAAAGAATATTCCAAAATGATGAATAGCACAATCCCACTTTTGTTGAAACAAAAACTATAAACCCATTAATCTCATACTTCCTTATATTCTCTATAGATGAAAATAACACATCTGAAAGATTAAAGAGCATAATGTTAAGTGTTTATCTCATAGCAGCACAATTACTAGTGATTTTAGTTTCTTTTTTAGATTGTCAGCATGTCCCATTTTTTCCACAATGGAGATGTTATTTAGGAATGAACTTTGTTTAAAGATCCCAGATTAAGAGTCCTAACACTTGAGAAATAAATATCATCTACTGGGGCTGAGATACCCAGGAGGAAAAATTCCCTCTCCCTCAGAAGCCCCATCTGAGAGAAGGTCCAGTGCTCAAAGGAGCAGAGGTGTGACCCACAGAGGCTGTTCCCAAGCCTGCTTTGGGACCTTTGAGGAAGAAAGGCTGACACCCACCTGTATAGATGTCCATGAAACTGTGCAGGGCCAGACAATGAGGATTCAGACACACCTTCACCTGGGCAGTCACCACCTGCAGCCGGCTGGCTGTCAGCAGCCAGCACTCCTGCGGCCCAGCCAGGGAGCTAGTACCAAAACATCACCAACAGAAGAACAGAAGGGAAATCAACATGATGCAGTTCCTGGGCTCAGGGATCAATGGCAAAATTCTCAAGACTCTAATGAGGTAGGCAAATGAAGGTGCTGAGTGGGGCTTGTGTTCCAGGGTTTTCTAGGCGGGTATTCCCACTCTGTTGGAACAAGGTCTGTGAAATCACCCCTAAAGTTAACGTAACTCTGGATTTATTACCCAATTTAACCAATCCCCTTGAACTCCCAAATCCAAGCTTTGTGCTGGATAGTCCAGATGTAAATAAAATCCTAACTTGGTGACAGTAACTTTCAGGCATTTTCCAATAGAAATAATAGATAATTACTATTATTTTACTTTAGCAATTCAAAAGCAAAGGAAACTTAAGAGAAGCAGAGAATAACACCTTCAAAGGCTATAGTTTTACAGCTGTCTGAAATAAGGTACAATATGGGCCGAGGAAGACCGGGCACTACAGACAGGGTAATTCTGAAAGGGGTGCTTACTTTTGTCCCCCTTTGAATAATGGGCTGCTACAGAGTAGGCACTGCGTGGACGGAGACTCATAATAATTCGACCAAGACGTTTGCTCGATGGTGACTGTCTCCTCACTCACGTTGGACAGAATGAGTCTAGAGCTGTTGAGTTCGTGAATCAGGGCGAAGACCTCGGCCAGCTCTGACTCGTTCTCAGGAATCTGCAGGACTTTGCGCAGCAGCTGCAGCGTGGACTGGCGCTGGATCTCCCTTTGGGCCAGGCTCAGCGGCTCTGTGGCACTCAGCACATCTGGGAGGGGGGAGCTGACCTCCTGGGAAAAGAGCAGACTGAACGATCAGCCAGCACCGAGACTCAATCAGAGAGGCTACAGGTAACAGAGGGACGGGCCTGGCCATGGTGGAGGGGAGGAAACCAAGGCTTCAAACCAGCTCAGTTAGTAATTTGCTTTGTGACTCAAAGCAGGTGCTTTCTCTCTCTGGCGCTGGTTCTCTCTCAGTGAAACAAGAGGATGACACACACTGCTTAGTAACAGTTCTAAGAGTCAGCTTCCATTCACCAGGGATAGGGTTTGGAAAAGAACACACCCAGGTCTCACTTCTGGACATGCCACCTAAGAGCTACACCTGTGTGACCCAAAGCAATATACTTAAATCTTTCTGAGCCTCAATTTCCTTACCTATGAAATGAAGGATGAAATACTAGTTATCTCCTATAGTTGTACAGAGTAAATAAAATATTGCAAGTATAGTACTTGGGATAGTACCGGGGAAACAAGGAAAGCTCTACGAACAACAGTTTCAATATGTAAATAAGTAGCTGCATTGCTTCAAGTATTTCTCTAACACCTTTATCTTGCAGGTACAAGGGAACTATTTTAAACACTAGTCAGAGGCTTTCAGGAACAAGGTTCTGAAATGCTCATAAAAATAGGTCCTTTTTAATGGAGGTTCCTCCCTAATCCCTTGTACAAATGCAGTAGGAATCACTCCCTCCCGGATACTCCCAGCATCCATTCTTTTACTGCAGAATTCACTGACTCACAGTTGGTGAGACTATTCCCTCATCTTTGGTGAGTATAAGCATCTTTTCCGTGCTTGTTTACACATTCTCGATACCAGCATAAGAGCACACAAAAATGCTAATTCATACCTGCTGGACATATTACATGTTGCTTTGCAGAAATTAATTGCTTAATAACAAGAAGGAACTTTCTATTAACTCTGCACACCTACAAGAACTCTTACCTCATTATAAGTTTGGCTACCTATCTTTATTCCCACACTAGACTGTAAACTCAAGAGAAGGGACCACCTCCTATTTATCTCTGTATCTCCAAATGCCTGACCTATAGTAGGCATTCAATGTATGCTTGCTGAAAGAAAGAATGAATGGCTGCAGAGAGTTGACACGAGGAGTTGCCCCGGAAGATAGTGTGTTCCCAGTCATGACTATGTGAACCATGGACTGGAAGAAGAGTTGGCAGGAATACTGTATCCCTTTGCTCGGAGTCACAGATCCAAGATGGAAAGGGATGAATATCATTCCTGTCCAAAGTCTTAATTACAGCCTCCAATTACAGCATGGGCCATGCACAGGAAAATGTATGGCCACCAGGGGACTCCAAAGAGCATGACAAAGGATCCGGGGTCTCTGACCAGTGTTTTAGTTTATGAAAAACAGGACTTACATTTTATTTCTCTAAAATTTAGTAAGCTGAAAAGAGACAGAATGTCAGAAAATAAATGTCCTGCGGGTAGGCAGCTATTAGCCGAAGACAAGAATATAGATACAAATCTCATAAAGTAGGATTTGAAATCAAATGGCCAGAAGTCCTGACCATTCCCATCTGACCTGGAAAGGTAGGTCATCTCATTACCCCAGATCTAGGGACCATCATTCATTTCCATTCTGCATACCACATCAACAGCTACAATCAAATAGGAGAAAGGAATGTTCAGAGCCTCTACTTATACAGAACTCAATTCCATTCTATAATCACTGATCCACACATTGAGTATGCACATTCCAGGGTCAGAAGGTACAATGAAGGGATGCCTGGGTGGCTCAGGGTGTGATCCTGGGGTCCTGGGATTGAGTCCCGCATCGGCTACCCTGCAGGTAGCCTGCTTCTCCCTTTGCCCATGTCTCTGCCTCTCTGTGTCTCTCATGAATTAAAAAAAAAAAAGAAGAAGAAGAAGAAGGTCTGGGAAAATAGATATACCTGCCGTAAAAGAGATTATGATGTCACAAGGAGCTAAGAGGAAGTCAAGACACAATGTGGTCAACCTTAAGTGAAGAGTACCACATTAGAGCATGGAAGATCCAGGAAGCTCATTGCCAGCAAGGGACAGCCAATGGAGCAAGAGAAATCTAATGGAAGCTATGGATCTATTTTACATGCTATTTCAGGGATTTACACTTTTTTTTTTTTTAAAGATTTACCTATTTGAGAAAGAGGGTGTGCTTGCATGAGCACAAGTGGGAGAGGGACAGAGAATCTCAAGCAGATTCCGTGCTCAGCGCAGAGCCCAATTCCACGACCATGAGATCAAGACCTGCACTGAAACCAAGAGTCTGATGCCCAACTGTGCCACCCAGGCGCCTCAGGGTCTACAGACTCCTTAAGGCTCAATTCTGAGTCTTCTCTGGGTCTGATGGCCCTGAGAATAAAATATCCAGACGGAATCTACCTTGCCTGCCTTTTTTGTCAATGGAGAAACTAAAACTCTGAAGAGGGAAGGCATCCAGCTCAGGGCCAGGTCTCTCAATTCCTGGTCCCTGTGTTTCTTCTACTAGGCCATCAGTGCCCACATACTTTACCTCCACTTCACTTTCTCACAAGGACAACCTCAGACCACCACCTTGAGCATGGAAACAAAGCCAGGACCAGGGGGATGAGATTCATCAGTCAGGAGTTCCCCCTGCCCCACCCCTCCACATGTATTGAAAACAGCTTGAAATAGTTCCTCACCACCTCAGTAGTCCTGTCCACTCCCAAACCCCCAGAAGTCTCTCTCCTGACATAACATCTGGGCCTCACTCTGGCTCAAGGACATTCAATGTGACCCTATTGCCTAAAAACCAAATTGCCTGGTCTAGCACTAAGGATCTTCCACAATATGACCCCAACATGCCTTCTGAGCCTTATTTTCCATACTCCTCCCTAAATATCCTTCTCTTTTAGGTGACTGGACCACCCTCTCTAGCTCTTTACTTTTAACCTTGCTTAACCCGGAGTATGGCATGCCCTCCCCTTCCATCCAAATCCTGCCCACCGTGCAAAGTCCAGCTTAGATGTGGAGTGGCCAGGCTCCACCTTGGAACCTGACCTGGTCTGGATGCCATCCTGTGTTGCTCCAAGGCAGATGGGGAAGACTGTCTTCTCACCCCCATCCTACTCATTCTATCTGCTGTCTCAGGTGCTACATTTTTCTGTTCAGTTCATGAAAGTCACAGGACCTCTGAAAACACCCATTTTTCCTGGTTCTGATAAATAAAACACCAGCCCTAAGGAGCCAAGTGGAATGTGTTTTACTATCCACAAACAGCTTGGTCCAACTTCAGAGAGATTTGCCAAGACTGCTAGAAGTAAAGCTCTGTGTTAAGCCACAAGCTCTGCAAGGAACCTGAGAAGCAGTGATCTAATCTACAAAGTCTTTGGGTCAGCCTTCTCCAATTCCCAAAATAGTCTCTGAGCTAAAGAATGTAACCCTTCTATCCCTCTCTTCTTCAGAACCCTCCTTACAGCCTGTATTCCATTCTCTTTGGAGAATGAACTCTTGGTCCACTGGGCTAGAAAGTTCTCAGAGATTAGGGTACCTAGGCAACCTAAACCAAACTTAACAATAAAGATAAGCAAATCTGGAGAGAAGGTGGCTAGGCTCAGAACTTAACTGGTTCTAATTCTGGTGTTCTAACTATCATCACGTACTAAGAAATCATCTTACTTCTACTAAAACAGGTGCACTAAGAGCTCAACACAGGGCTAGGGAGTGTGTCCAGGGAAAGAACTCACGAGAGCCTTGGTGGTTTTTTCAGTCCGGTCTTTGGCAAGGTTAAAACCGCAGCTGGGACAAATCCTCGGCTTATGTCTGTTGGTGTAGACATAGTTACAAGAGGGATTCTTGCATTTTCCCCGGCCTCTTGAAGTAGCCAGGCCCAAATCCTAAAAAAAAAAAAAACAACAACAACAACAACAAAAAACAATATTCAATTTTACAAAAGTGACACCTGAGCAGAATCAAAACCAGGATGACCAGCTATCAGTCAATCAAAGAGAGTGACAACTGCAAAAGCCGATGTGGACTAACTTCCAAAGGGCCTTGAAGCAAGATCCTTTTCCTGTATTAAGTTGAAAGTTACCCCCTTTCGACTTAATGCAGCCTGCGTAATTTTGGCAAGTCCTTCTCCTCCATTTGTGAAAGAAACAAGTGATGAGTGGACTCTTAAGAGTCAGGTATTCAAGGCCATTGGCAGAGTGAAGTACGCCTGTTCTAACAGCAGGCTGGTCACTGTGGTGAACTAAAGAGTGTGCACCCTGCCTGAAGACAATCGTGACCTTTGTACAACCTAAGCTCAAATCTCAGGGATCTAGGCTTCTATGACAAACAGCTATCTAATCAACCAAAAAGAAAGGTCCTGAAAGTTGCCCCGGATGGTAACCCTAGTAGCCTCCTGTAGCCAAGGGACAGGGAAGTAAAAGTACAGATGGCATGGAGAAGGTAGTAATTAGGTCTCTGGGAAAAAGAAACCTGAGCAGACATCCAGGGTAAAGGAGATATTCTTTTTTTTTTTTTTTTTTAAAGATTTTATTTATTGATTAATGAAAGACAGAGAGGGAAAGACAGAGATGTAGGCAGATGGAGAAGCAGGCTCCAGGCAGGGAGCCTGATGTGGGACTCGATCCTGAGACGCGGATCACGCCCTAAGCCAGGGGCAGGTGCTCAACGGCTGAGCCACCCAGGCATCCCTAAAGGAGATATTCTTAAGGATCAGCGCAGACTATGCACTAATCCACCATTCTGTGCTGTCTTGCTACTGTGGAAGCATCAGCACAGGGCCTGGCCAGAGTAGGTGCTCAGGAAATATTTTTTGAATGAATGAATGGTTCTCCATCTGTCTGCCTTCATCAGATAAGAATTTTCAAAAATCCAGCTGCTCTCTCAAAACCTGTGTATCTTACTCAACTCAGAGAACCGCCTACCTGATACCTAAAGGACCAACAAAATTAGAGGATATTAAGAGCAAACAAAACAAAACCACCCCCCCCCCCAATATGATATCTAAAACAATGCAGCATTTTACAGATGGTGAAAACTGAGGACCAGAGAAGCAAAGAGCCTTGGCCAAGGTCACATGGCATGCTGGCAACCAACAGAGCCAGAACCACTTTAGGACTAAGTCCTTCGAGTGTTTAACCCACTGCTCCATGTGGCTTACCTTGCTGAAGAATGCCCCAGAGTCACACAAAAATAAAAGGTGGGTAGGGAGGGAAAACCTTGGTAAGAAATGCCAAGTGAAACAAAGTTGCTTTACCAAAGTACTTCTCAAATCCTTTGATACATCAGTACCGAATGTGACACTGTTTTAAGGAGGAAAAATATAACTTTCTCAAGCTTATCTGTGGAAAACACTTTTGAGGCTGAAAGTTCCAAAGATTGCTGAATGCTAAAGCTGGACTGGATTCTCATCTCCAATTACTCTCCAAGAACCTTCCATGGCTCAGTTGGCCTACACTCTGTAGATCTCATCTGGGAAAAATATAGCTGATTTACCCAGCAACTATCATTTTTTAGTAATAGAATCTTCAGAACCAATGATCTGTCCCTGACCCTACTCTCACTCCCAACTACCACTCCCCACCTCCCTCACACTTCTACTCACCCTCTGCCCGAAAACCAAAACCACCTCCATGTCAACTCACCATCACCTGTGGCTGCACTTACCAGTGTTACAGTGCAACTGTACTTGTATGGAGGAAACATATCAGGCTTGACCTCTACAACTTTCACCTGAGACGTCCTACTGGCTGGGCCATTTGGTAGCTGTGGATCAGAACAAGTGATTTAGTGTTTTTATATAAAACCTCAAACTGCTGAGGTGCTGTGTCCTGAAACAGCTTGAGGAAATAGTTTCCCAGGGATGAGTGGAGCTATGCACCATGAGAACCCTCTAAGGTGCTAGTCAGCATCACCAGCCCACCACAGGTTGAGTATCACTTCCAAGTCCAGGGTTGCCACACTCTTCTGTGCAGCGTCTAACACAGTATATTAGAAATATTGTGAGTCAGATTTATAACCACTACCAAGTGAGAAAAGCTCATAATAGTTATACATGTAAATATGTGGTTGAATAATGTTGGCACAAAAAAACATCGGAAAGATTGTTTACTAAATATAAAATCTCACGTAACTTAACTGGCTTAAGACTAGCAAAGGAGGGCAGCCCTGGTGGCGCAGTGGTTTAGCACCACCTTCAGCCCAGGGTGTGATCCTGAGGACCTGGGATCGAGTTTATTTTTATTTATAAATAAAAATAAAATAAATAAATAAATAAAAAATCTTTAAAAAAAAAAAAAAGGACTAGCAAAAGGACTATGGCTTTTAACAACCCAATGTTGTCAGTCAAAAGGAAACTATTTACAGAGAAGACTGAGAGTTTACAGAAGTAAAGGGAATCTCAGGGCTGGAAATCTACAAAGCAGTGGAAAGCTGACTAGATCACCAGCCTCTACACCTAGAAATCCCATACAGTCCCAGTGCTGACACCACCTCTGGGTAACAAATAGATCAGACTTCAAAGTAAAAGCCACTTGATGTTCTTCTTGGGGCAAATCTGGAACAAGGGAAATCTGCTCTACATTGCCTGGTAGAGCACACAGCAAGGGAAAAGGCCAGCCTGATTTTCCTATTCCAATTTGGTCTAACAGGGTTTTTGAACTACAGGTCACAATCCACTTGAGGGGTCATGAAATTAATTTAATGAGTTAAAGCCAGCATTCTACAAAAATGGAAAATACCAAAATGACTGGCTATAATCAAGGCATAACTTCCTTATACTTCTTACATATGTAGGAATATGGATAAGTTTACTGGGCTGTGATGTGAAATATACTACTGAGGGTCATGATCTAAAAAAAAAAAAGAGGTCTAGTAAAAAATGCTGATTTAGGGAATTTTGATAATTATTCTAGTCACAAATGGAAAAAGAACTAAGAAATAAAAATCTAAGAGTAAGTGTGCTAGAACACTGAATTTTTGGCACCTGGGAAACCTCTAAAAACTCTATCATTAAAGTTGAATGAATTATACTGGCTATAAACTAGAATGCAGAGTAAGAGCTGTTTTTTGGTTTTAAAAATTTCTATTAAAACACAAATAAATAAAACATACAATACAAAATACACACACAAGGGGTGCCTGAGTGGCTCAGTTGGTTAAGTGTCTGTCTTTGGTTTGGGTCACGATTCCAGGGTCCTGGGATTGAGTCCCTCATCCCGCTGAGCAAGGAGCCCGCTTCTCCCTCTCCCCGCCCTGTTCATGCTCTGACTCTCTCTCTTAAATAAAATCTTTAAAAAACACAAATATAGGAAAGGACTCAGGATGCTCAGAATGGGCACAGAATGCCAACAGTAGTTCTGGGCAGCAGGATTTCATGGGATTTATTTTCTTTCTGCCTTAACCTAAATTTTCTGTATTTTCTACAATAGCCATGCATTCATTTGTTTCAAAAGAGGCTAAAGGAACAATATAACTAAATGCAATATCTAGTCCTAGACTGAATCCTGTACTAAAGTGGGAAAATGCTATAAAAAACATAACTGGGTAAAACTGATGAAATGGGAATGCAAATGACAGACTGAAGTATTGTATCAATGTTTCAGCAACAGAATATCCTGATTCTTATGAAATACACACTGAAATATTAAGAAGCAATAGGCCATGTAACCTCCCCTTAAATTACATGTATTTTAGAAGTACATTGGAGCACAAATGACAAAGTGATAACAAACGACAAAATGGACGATAAGAGAAAATGACTACAGGTAAAAAGTACATGGCTGCTCTTTGTACAATCTTTATGCTACTAACTCGTTTCCTAAGTTTCAAAATTATTATTTTTTAAGGTTTTATTTATTTGAGAGAATGAAAGAGAGAGAAAAAAGTGGGGGGGAGGGGCAGAGACGGAGAACCAGGCACCCTACTGAGCAGGAAGCCCACCAAAGGGCTATCCCAGGACCCTGAGATCATGACCTGAGCCAAAATCAAGAGTGGGATGTTTAACTGACTGAGCCATCCAAGCACCCCTCAAAATTATTTCGAAAGCCAAAGTTTAAAAACATGCATTCATTTTATAACAAGAAAAAAAAATTAACTAAAAATGAGTGACTCACTCATGCTCAGCTTCATTTCAGAGGTCTACCAATATAAGAACAGGCTTTTTGCTTATAGCTTTGATACACTAAATAGAAGCCCTGTTCTCAGAGCAGTAGACCCGCAAAAAGGCCCACCTCTGGACAGTAGTAGATCTTACCTTCACCTCACTGGTGTTAGATGGCTGTTGGAGCGGCTGGCCCAGCTGCTTCAGCGTGCTTGGCTTCAGGCCACAAGTCCTCACAGAGGGGGTTTTATCTGAGACAATCAGGAACCAAACTGGTGACTTAAGTGCACTGAGTCTCCATCCTCAACAATTCACATTCCTGTCCCTTTCCCATTGGACAGTCCCCCACTCCCAGGTTTGTCCTAGCCCTTACCACTCAAGGGGAAGGGCTGCCTGGCCCTGGGCAGTCCCATGCTGCTGCCTCGGCCCACGTTAGATGGGGCTGGGAGAATTGCTCTCATGGGTCTTGCTGCAGCCAGTAATGAGGGCTTGCCCCGAGCTTTGCCTTTAAGCTCTGGGGCTCTGGCCCCGGGAGTGAGCAGCTCAACTCTGAAAAAAACAAGAAGGCAAATCTAAAAATTTCAAACCAAGGGAAAGAAAACGAAAGTACAATATCCAAATAGCATTTTAGTAGAGGAATAGTATAGTAAACCGTCGGGCTTTAGCCATACATTTCACGGGATCATTATGAAGATTAAAAAAGCACAAAATAGTGCCCACAATGTAGAATACCAATAGTTATCATAGCTATACGACCTGACCTGCCTCAAATTAGTATTTCAAGTATATCAGTCTCCCACAAGAGGGCAGCTAAAAGACCCCGCAGAACAAAATCCATGTTTTCTTTGCAGCTTTCTTTGTAGCAGAGTCTACATGACAGAAGGCCTCAATACACATTTGCCAAGTGACTCAGTTACCCAAAACAAAAGGTCTGAACTGCATGGCTTCATTCTCTAAAGATTCAGAACCATCCCAAAGTATACATTAAATAAAAACAGGAAAGACGTAGAAGTATGTAAGTTATGCTACCATTTGTGTAAAAAAGGTAGGAAAAAGTTATACCTACAAATACACATCTCCACATACGTATACATGTATGTGTGTAAAATTATGTCTAGAAAGCAGAAAGGTGGAATATTTTTTTTAAGATTTTGTTTATTTATTCATGAGAGAAACAGAGAGAGAGAGAGGCAGAGACACAAGCAGAAGGAGAAGCAGGCTCCCTGCAGGGAGCCCAAAGTGAGACTCGATCCCGGGTCTCCAGGATCACGCCCTGGGCTGAAGGTGGTGCTAAATTGCTGAGCAATTACCCGGACTGCCCAGGAAGGTAGAATATTGACTGTGTCAGAAAAATGGAAATGGATGAGTGAAGGACAGGCTAGAATACAGATTTGTTTCAGTTTATATCCTTTGAGTTTGAACCATGTGAATTTATTTCCTATTCAACAAAACATTTTAAATCAAATAATATACACCAGAATTTCTAAGTCTTGGCACTACTGACATTTTGGCCTAGATAATTCTGTTCCCAAAGGCCTGTCCTGTGCACTTTAGGATGTTTAGAAGCACATCTGGCCTCTGTCAACTAGATACCTGCAGCACCTCCTCCCCCACAGTTGTCACAATCTCAAAAGGTCCCTAAACATTGCCTCAATGTCTCCTGGGGGCACAAGTGTTCCCTGTTGAGAACCACTGATATAAACAAATAAGGGCCATTAGTCATAAGACCACAACGGACGCTGAGAAAGGGCCACATGAAAAATCCAGTCAGGCCTTTAAGGAGGGAAGTAGGAGGAAAAATAGTCCACATTTATGGGCCTCCTCCTATCTGCAAGGTACTGGGCTGTGCAAGCTTTACACATAATCTTTTCTGTAAGATTGTAAGTCTGTAAGGTCAGCCATTTAAGATTAGATTTGTTCAATACCCAACTCAAGATTTTTCAGAGGAGAGAATGGATATGAAGGGACAATGTCCAAGGTCAAACAGAAATCAAGGGGATCTTGGGTGGCTCAGCGGTTTAGCACCTGTCTTCAGCCCAGGGCGTGATCCTGGAGTCCTAGGATCGAGTCTCACATTGGGCTCCCTGCATGGAACCTGCTTCTCCCTCTGCCTGTGTCTCTGCCTCTCTCTCTGGGTCTCTCATGAGTAAATAAATAAAATCTTAAAAAAAAAAAAAAAAAATCAAGAGACTGATCACAACTACAATTGAATTCTCTGACCACCAGGACAAGAGTCATTCTGTAAGATGACTTAATAAAGCTTTTCTTTCCAAATCTAGTAACCACGATGCTAGTTTGTAACACCACCCTCAGCGTGTACCAAATGGACTCTAATAATTGTTTTAGGGAAAATGACAAAAAGAGATGTACAGGAATGTAATAGCAATGCACAGACAGCAGAGTGTAAGAGGAAAGGCAAATCATCCCATGGTTCTAGGCCTTGGTTTCTTTATCTCTAAAATAAGAACCATTATTTGGGGTCTCCTGTCTCTCAAGAATGCTGTAAGGACATAGGACAAAACATGGCTCATTTCCCAACCTGCCATTCTAAATACAGTCCTATAATATATGAACATATTAGTTTACCCTGTAGGCTTCTTAGGAGCAGGGAGAGGACTGGAAGTGCTAGTCCTCTCAGCTGGTGGTGGTAAGTCTGGTCCAGGACTATCGTTCTCGGTTGTCCCCAGAGAGACCTCAGGCTGCACACCACTCTTGACCACCGACGTCTTCATGGCTGTTGTACCACGATTCCGAGGAGCTTCCTTGACCAAAACATGGGCATCTGAGATGATCACTTCCTCCCACTCATTCTCCTCACCCACTTCTCTTGGAGGAGCTACACTTAGGAGCTGGCTTACAGCTTCTGAGTTCTCCAGAGTCAGTTTGGAGGCATTTTCCTTTGGGGAATTTTGCTCAGTGTTGACAGGCTGATGATTTCTTTTAACCACCGAACCTTTGGAGGAGATACCAGGAGCCAATTCCACTTTGACTTTGGATGGCTTTTCCTAGAAAAAATAAGACTGCTTGTATGCACACACCATTTTACAGTGAACAACACATCACAAATATTCTCTCATTCGATCCTCACAGCTATGTATGGACAACAGATTAAGAGATGAAGACCAAGAGAGAGCAACAGGCTAATGTAAGGGCCAAGTACAAAACTGGCCTGAATCTAAGTCTCCTGACTACAGGTCCCTTCTACTACAGTATTCAACACGCAGGATAGGATAAAGCTGTTCTTCCCCTAACAAATTTCTCATCAAATTTCTCTTTAAGTGGGAATCCCTGGGTGGCTCAGTGGTTTAGCACCTGCCTTCCGCGCAGGACATGATCCTGGAGTCCCGGGATCAAGTCCCACATCAGGCTCCCTGCATGGAGCCTGCTTCTCCCTCTGCCTGTGTCTCTGCTTCTCTCTCTGTCTCTCATGAATAAAGAAAGAAAATATTTTTAAAAAATTTCTCTTTAAGTTTCCAGCAAATAAATGCTGATATTTTGAGCCTGATCTTTGTTCAAAGCCTGCTTCTCCACATCTAGAAAGAAGCTGACATGTTGCCATACTGGGTCTAGAAATCCTAAATTGTCATCTTGGTGGTCCCTTTATGAGATTCAGTTAATCCCAATGTAGTCAACTCTCACATAGGGAGACTCAAAGCCTCCAATTCTTTTGGGAAAACTTCTATTTTTCGTTCCAGATTCTTTTCAGGTGAGTCTTAAGGCTAACTTACACACATACCACAAACTTCTCCCTTGGTCAAATTAATCCATACATATTAATTACTTGCTAGAAAATATTCAAACTCACTAAAAATACCAGCTGCTATTTCAGAACAACCTATTTTAAAAAATTCCTTGGTATGGTAGCTTTCATTCCATCAGCTCTGCTGTGGAAATATACTATTATTTATACATATACCTGTACACATACACATATATTTAAATACATATATATAGAAAATTTTTTAAAAGTCTGTAGTTGTCTCAAGAATACGTCTCAGAAAGGTTTTTAAATTCCATGTGAATAGCAAAAGGCACTATAAACAAGGAGGTATAAAACATAAAAGCTGAGTTCTACCTAGGTGGTGCTTCACCTCTAACTACTTATGTCACACAAGACAAACGTCATTAGAACCCCCCATTCTGCCACCATGAAATAGGAGACAGGCTCTCAGAGTTCATCAACAACAGTGCAATAGCCTTTTGGGTGGCCCAACTTGTGGTGCAGGATTCCCCTGACACTGCATTAGATTAAGATCTGTGGCTACTGAAATTAAATGTCCCTATTCTCACCCAGTCACTGACTACCAAAACCCCTTATATTTCCAAAGCCACCTGGGCAGGACAGTGCTTCTAGTTAAGAACAAATAAGGATGACCTTTAAGAAATCTCCAGTAAAGGGACGCCTGAGTAGCTCAGCGGTTGAGCATCTGCCTTCAGCTCAGGACATGATCCTGGAGTCCTGGGATCGAGTCCCACATCGGGGTCCCTGCATGGAGCCTGCTTCTCCCTCTGCCTGTGTCTCTGCCTCTCTATTTCTGGGTCTCTCATGAATAAATAAATAAAATCTTAAAAAAAAACCAACCTCCAGGAAAGCATTCTCAGATTCTAACACACAATAATAATCCATGAGAATAAGTAATACAGAGAAAAATTCCCAGTAAACCGCACAGAGCCTACTGACCACTGGAGAAGGGAAAAGTCATCAGAAAAACAGGAGACAAGTTAAACTAAATCCCTGTAAAGAAATCTCTGAGCAAAGCACGGCCCACTAAGGAGGCTATTTTAGATAAAAATCCTTTGCAGGGAGACTGAATAATTTAAGAAATCACAGCAAAAAAATTAGCTAGTGAGCTAACATTTCCTTAACTCAACCTACCCTTTTTAGATGTCACTTTCTTTCAAGATGGAAGGTAAATGCTACCAGTTGCCCGCTTACAGAGACCTCAATTACCATTATTAGAGAGCTAAAGGAGTAAGGCCTTGAGCTAAAGAACTTTATATGCCATCTTTTGTTCCATCCAATTCATTGGGAACTGTGCCGAACGTTTCTTGGGTTAATTTTAGCCAGTATGAACTCTGGAACAATGCAAGAAAAGGTGAGTCATTTCCTGACGGGCATGAACACATTTGGAGCTTTTAGAAACTATTTATACTTGCTGCTTCAAAAATCAGACAAGAAATCTTAAGATTCTGCAGCTAAACAGCACAGCAATGCCTGAGAAGTGTGATTTAGTGGAAAAGCACTGACATAATTAGCTATGTGACCTTAACAAGTCACTTCTCTTGAATCTATTTTTCCTCAGCTAGAGATCTGGACTTGAACTATCTGATAACCAAAGTTACTTTTATCTCTAAAATTCTTTTTTTTTTTTTTTTTTTTTTTTAAGATTTTATTTATTTATGAGAGACACAGAAGGAGAGGCAGAGACACAGGCAGAGGGAGAAGCAGGCTCCATGCAGGGAGCCTGATGTGGGACTCGATCCCGGGACTCCAGGATCATGCCCTGGGCCGAAGGTAGATGTTCAACTGCTGAGCCACCCAGGCGTCCCTATCTCTAAAATTCTAAGTGCACTAATGCTAAATGTTACACTTTTTCTTCTTACACTCACCTATTCTGATCCTATGAGATTTAGTAAGTAGGGCATCTACTCTTTACAGGGTAATTCTTTTTTGTTTTTTTTCAAGATTTTATTTATCTGAGAGAGAGGAAGGGAGAGACAAGAACAGGAGCAGAGGAGGAGGGGAAAAGGGAGAGAGAAGCAGGTTCCCCACTGAGCAGGGAGCCCATTGCGGGCCACCCAGGTGCTCCTACCAGTAATTTTCTTTTTTAAGATTTTGTTTATTCATGAGACACACAGAGATAGAGAGAGAGAGAGAGAGAGAGAGAGAGGGAGAGGCAGAGACACAGGGAGAGGGAGAAGCAGACTCCATGTAGGGAGCCCGATGTGGGACTCGATCCCAGGTCTCCAGGATCAGGCCCTGGACTGAAGGCGGCGCTAAACTGCTGAGCCACCCGGGCTGCCCTCCTACCAGTAATTTTTAAAAAACCTTTGGAGAAAAAAATCTGGCTTAACACGTCAAGATGAGGGACAAGTAGCTAAGAAAAAAACTGGTTTCACATCATGAGTTTGATCTCAGAACCATGGCTCAAAAGTTATTTCAGTCAAAGGGGGAAAAAAAGACATAAACAAAAAAGTCAAAGTAAAAACAGAACCTGAAGGAGACACAGCCACAGGATCAGTTAGAACCCTTCCATACAAAAGCACAAGAAATAAGGTCATCTGACAGACCTGCTGAGCACCTGTGAAGAAGGGCCAAGGAGAATCCCGACTATCCTAGTCAATCTCTCTACTGCAGATGAGGTTGGGGAAAATAATTAGGGTAGGAGGAAACCAAGTGTTGTACAGCAGCACAACAGAGATGGTGAGCACAAGAAACTCAACAAAATCTCCTCAAACACACTGCCACTAGGTCCTTCCTGCCCTTGAAGAGATAGTGTGAAAAGCAATAATAGAGACAATTACATTGGTGCCAATAGTCACAGCAGTGACCCCTCTACTGAAGGATTTCTATACTAGGAATATGCCATCCACTTTAGAGAGATAATCTCATTTGATCCTTCTGTCAATCCTCATGAAGCAGGCACAACTATTAATTTCCATTTACAAATGAAAGATAAACCAAATAAATAGACATAAAGTGACTTGTCCAAGGTTTCACAGCTAACATCCTTGGGAGGCTGAAGTTTAAACTGAGGAAAGCTGACTCCAAAAGCTTCCCCCCCCTCCCCCCAAAGATGCTCCCCTCTCTTTTTATCACTTGAAATTTCTAGGGTTTTAGGAACTCAGTGCCAGGAACCTGGTGCAGACACCAAATACATTTTCTTTTTTTCTTTCATGTTTGTTTATGTCTGTATGTATGTAATCTCCACACATGGGGCTCGAACTCATGACCCCAAGATCAAGAGTCTCATACTCTCCCAACTGAGCCAGCCAGGCTTCCCCAGGGGTGTATTCTTAATTATGAACCTATTCTGTCTCCTGGAATTAGTGATGCTTTAAACTCCCAACACACAGCCAGAGGGGAAAAAAAGTCACCACCCTAGTATTTTACAGAGATGTTCTATGGAAACTGCCTCTGAGGAACTTAATAGATATGCCACTATATAAGTTTTCTCCACACAGCTAAGTCTGGACCATGCTGAGTTAGACACCTAACAAACACAAACCTAGTCTAAGTTATTTTCACAAAAACAATGCCCTCTTTTTTTCTACCTACCTAAATTCTACTGATCTTTCAAGATCATCTGCTTTATAATCCAACCTTGACTACTCTAGTTCTTTTGACCCTAATAATTTAGTCTTAAACAAAAAATGTGGCAAGTATGTATGATTTATATAATCAGTGCAAAGCATAAAATAAGTAACAACATGTTGAACTGAATTTTACAGGGCGTAGCTCTGGTACTCATTTATTTATCAAGCATCATTTACTTAGAAACAGAGACAGAGGTATACATTTGGAAAGTTAATAATGAAAGACCTAAATATCAGGTTAAGGACCTTTGCTTTTAATAGGAACTATAGGATACTGAAAGGACTCAGCTAAAAAGTGAACAGATGTGAATTATGTATCTAAATAAAACTAAACAGTGTAGAGGGTAGATTATTAAAAATTTAACCCTAACAGGAAATGAGTAAATCAAAATGGTGTAGTCATTCACAGAAGTTATAGAGCAATTAAAGATAATGGTCTTGAAGAGTATTTAATTACGTTAAGTTAAAAAAAAAAGGGCAAGCTACAGAACTTGTAAATTCAAAGAAAGAAAGACTGGAAGAAAATACACCAAAATGACAATAATTGCTTTTCTCTGGATGGTATAACATTATAGGTAATATTTTATTCTCGTTTTTAAACAGTCTACAATAAAACTAACTTGTATAGTCAAAAAATAAAAACAAATATTTAAGTCCTCTGTTCTAAAGGGGAACAGGGAGCCTACTTTGTGGGGCTTCGAAAGCAGCAATGGCCAATGGACCTTACCTTTGGGATCCACTTCCCTCCTAGGAAGTTACCACAGGTAGGGCACTTAGGTGGTTTGTGCCTGGTAACATATGTAAAGGAGCAACCCGGGCTGGTGCACGTCCCATGGCCCCGGCGGGTGTATGTAGTGGTCTGTAAGGAAAAAAGCAAGTCAGAATCAACACCACAGTATAACCCCTCTCAGATCCTGATGACCATTATAACCCCAACAATGCCAGGAGGATGCCAGCTTGCAGAAGAATCGTCCATTCATGACATCTCAAAAGGTCAGAATTGGAAAGGTACTAAGATACAGTTAATTCACTTTTCAGAAATAGAGAAATTGAGTTCAAATGAGAGAAGACAGCTGCTCAAGGTTACACAGATAGGTATAGGAAGAATAAAGATAGCAACAACCACTACTAATTAAACCAAGGACCACACAGTGCTAAAGGCTTTACCAGTATCTCATTTAGCACTCTCAGCAATGCTATCAAGTAGATATAATTATTGCGATTCAAAGTGGTTAAACACTTTGGCTCAAATTTTACAGTGAATCAAGGGCACACGTAGACCTAGAACCTGAAGTCTTTGCTTCTTGGTCCAAGATTCCTTCCACATACTCCACTACTTGAAAACCAAGGACTTAGGGTTCAGAGAGATAAAAATAGATCATGGCCACTTTAAAAAAAAAAAAAAGGGAATTCCAATAGACCTCAATAATTTATTTGCATATGAATATATTCAGCTAGTGGCTCTCATTCCCTCCAATGACTTCTCTTTGAACGTAATGATTACAACAGGTTATTACATTTCAGCTACAAACAGAAATTAGCCATGCTCCATTTCTTGATTAATGCTGCAAAGAAAACATTTCCGTCTCAGATTTGTTCTGTCACTTATGAATGCTTTATCAGATATTAATCCCACCTTCCCTAGCCTGGCCAAAAAGCAAAAGCCTCTCTTAGGGAAACACCAAGCTACTAGTAGGCTATCCCTGCCAGAATGCCTAGGGAAAAGGTGATGGTAATAGCAGCAGCAAGTCAAGGATGAGGGTGAAATGGTGTGGCACTGAGGAAAGAGATTGGGCTTTGAGTTCCAACTCTACCACAGACACACTAGATGACCTGGAGGTATGTCACTTTAGCTCTTGGGCCCTGGGTTTCCTCCTCTGTAAAATCATCTGCCCTTCCTATTTCATGGATGTATCCTGAAGAGCAAACAAGGTAAGAAATTAGGAACCATGTCACTTAAACTGTACAAGATTCTATAGGTTTGTGAGAAATTATTGCTAGGATATAAAACATCTCTATCTTTGTTCACTGTGGCTCCATATAGAATATTCATTCTGAACACCACCAGAAAGCAGAGTAAAAACTTAAGTTAGGTCAGTTCTATCAATAAATTACCATGAACTTGGAAAGACTCCTAAATAGCAGCTTATAGAAATAGCTTTAGAAAAAAAAAATGTCAGTGTTCCAGGCTGATGTTTCATTCTTAAGTATTATTTATAAAAGCCTTCTGGAAAAGTCTGGCTGACACTTATTAAATCATGAAAGAACAATAATAATTTCCAGGAAAGCAAAGGCTCAGGAGAAACATGTAATTTCTCCATGAATGAGAATGCAGTGGCTGTTCCTGTTCAAGATATGACAACTTTCTCATCTAAAAATATACTGTTTATCCACAGGTTTTAGAAGATAATCTATTGCAAGTTAAGGATGTACACTATAAACCCCCAAAAAACCACAATAACTAAAACAAAGTTAAAAGCTAAAAAGCCAAGAAGGGAGTTATTAATAATATGGATTCATAAGAAACATTCAATTCCAAAGAAAGTAAAATAAAACAGGACAAAGAGAAAACAAAGAGTAAAATGACAGATTTAAACCTAACTATGTGTTTATACATTAAATATATATGGCCTAAATACCACAATTAAAAAAGAGATTGTCAGATAGGTCTTGCTTTTAGATCTAAACTGTATTACTGCCTACAAAAAAAAAAATAAATACAAAGATAAGCTGGAAAAGTAAAACGCTGGAAAAAGATACAACTTCCTAATAACAATAATCAAAAGAAAGCTCATTACCAAAGTAAATGAGATAGCAGGCAATACTGCCAGATAAAAAAAGTGGTCATCTCATGATGATGGAGGAGTCGATTCATCATGAAGACATAACAATCCTGAAACGCATGGGTAGCTCAGTTGGTTAAGCATCTGCCTTTGGCTCAGGTCATGATCTTAGGGTCCTGCCTATTGGGCTCCCTTCCCATGAAGAGTTGAGTCTGCTTCTCCCTCTCCCTATGCCCCTCCCTCTGCTTGTGCTCTCTCTCAAATAAGCAAAATTAAAATAAAAAAAAAAAAAGACATAACAATCCTAAATGTTTAGGTACTTAACAGAGTCAAAATAAATACATGACAAAAAAACTAATAAAAATGAAAAAAAAGATAAAACTTATTAATAGTGATAGGTGGATGCCTTCTCTCAATAACTGACGGAAGAAACAGACAGAAAATCAGTCAGGATATAAAAGAGCTGACCACTATCAATCAACATGACCTAACTTGACATACATAGAACACACTACTCAACAGCAGAAGATAACATTCTTTTTCAGGGCACACAGAACATTTATCAGGACACACCACATTCTGGGCCATAAAATAGGTTTCAATAAATTCAAGAGGATTCAAGTTTTATAAACTGCAGAGTTCTGACTATAATGGAATTAAATCAGAAATCAATAAAAGGGAGTATCTTAAAAAAAAAAAAAAAGAGAGAGAGAGATATCTGGAAAATCCCAGATATTTAGAAAGCAAATAATGTACTTTTAAATAACGTATGGGTCAAAGAATAAATCAGAAAGTACTTTGAACAAAATGAAAATGAAAACATACCATATTAAAATTTGTGAGATGCCACCAAAGTAGTGCTTAGAGGGAAATTTATAGTACTAAGCAGCTGTATTAGGAAAGAAAGGTCTTGAATCAATGACCTCAGCTTCTATCTTAAGAAACTAGAGAAGAGGAGTGCCTAGGTGGCTTAGTCAGTTAAGTGTCTGCTGTTGGCTTATGTTATGATCTCAGGGTGTTGGGACCAAGGCCTGCACACATTGGGCTCTCTGCTCTGCAGGGAATCTGCTTCTCCCTCTCCTTCTGCCACTCCCTCCCACTCGTGCTTGCTCTCAAGCTCTCTCAAATAAATAAAATCTTAAAAAAAAAAAAAAACAACTAGGAAAGAATAAATTAAGCCCAAAGGAAACAGAAGAGAGATAATAAAGATCTGGGCAAATATCAGTGACTACAACACAGAAAAACAATAGAGACAATCAATGAAACCAAAAGTTGGTTCTTTGAAGGTCAATATAATCGATAACTTCTAGCCAAGCTTGTCAGGAAAAATAGAAATGAGACCCAAATTACCACTATCAGTAATGAGAGAGGTAAAATCACTACAGTCTACAAATATTATAAGATAAGCATTTATTAGAATTTTAAAACCCAGCATTACCGTATGATCCAGCAATTCCACTCTTAGGTATCTCCTGAAAAACTGAAATCAGGGACTCAGACACGTATCCACTAAAGTTCACAGCAGCAATATGCACAATAGCCCAAAGATGAAAACAAACTCAATGTCCATCAATGTCTATGAATGGATAAACAAAATGTAGTATACACACACAATGGAATATTATTCAGCCACAAAAAGTAATGATCTGATACATGGCACAAGACAGATAGTATGCTAAGTGAAAAAAATGAGACCATAAGGATATTCGCATGATTCCATTTACATGAGGTACCTAAAATATGCAAATTCAAAGACAGAAAGTAAAACAGATGTTACCAGGAGCTGGGGGAGAAGAATAGAGTTACAGTTTAATGGGCATAAGGTTTTTGTCTGGGATGGTGAAAACTTCTGGAAATAGGTATTGGTAATGACCCCACAACACTGTGAATATACTTAATGACCCTGAATTGCACACTTAAAAAAATGGTTAAAATGGTAAACTTGTGTTATGTATATTTCATCACAATTTTAAAAATAAGGGAATGTTTTGAACAATTTTATGTTCCCTGAAAGACAAACTACGAACGCTCACTCAAAAACAGATAATTTAAATCTATATAAAATTATTTAAAAATATATAATCTAAATAGTCCTATATATATTTTAAAAATTGGACTTGCAATTAAAAATCTCCCCACAAGAAATCTCCAGGCCCAGATTTGACCTCAAACATTTAAGGAAGCAATAATACCAATACTACACAACTCTTCCTGAAAAGTAAAGAGGATAAAGTATTTCCTGACTCTTTCTACTAGGTAATAGTAGATACTAAAACCTGATACTAAAACCAGACAAACATTATACAAGAAAATTGGAGACCAACATCCCTCATTTTGTGTCTAGAATATACACACAAAACTTCTGAGAAAAGTTTTAGCAAATTAAATCCAACAATATGCTAAAAGGATAATACATGATTGCTAAGTGGCATTTATTCCAGGAATGCAGGATTGATTTAACATTTGAAAAACAATGAAATTAACCATATTAACAAACTAAAAAAGAAAATTCCTACAACCATCTCAGCAGACCTAGGAAAAACATTTGACAAAATCCAACATCCATTCCTGATAAAAGCTCCCAGCAAATTAGGAATATTAGAGAATTTCCTAAACTTGAGGAGGATATCTATGAAAAACCTATAGCTAATATTACACCTAATGATTGGTGAAAGACTGAATGTCTTCCTCCTAAGATGAGGAACAAGATGACAATATCTGCTCTGACCATTTCTAGTCAATATTGTACTAGAGATCCCAAACAGTACAGTAAGAAAAAAGAAATAAGGAATCCAGATGAGAAAGGAAGAAATAAAACTGTCTTTATTCACAAACAAAACTATGTAGAAAATACAACAGAAACTACAAATGTTAAAGTTGTGAACACAAGTTTAATATGCAAAATAAAAGTTGTAGAATGTAAGTTTAATATGCAAAAAAAGTCAACTATGTTATTATATATTAGTAGTGAATAATCAGATATTGAAAAGTTTTGAACTACCAATTATAACAGCACTAAAAACCTTAAAATATTTAGGGAGAAATTTCAGCTCAGATGCTGCAGTATGTGATGAGGAAAACCATTAACTGAGAATCAAAAGACCAGAGTCCTGGTTCTGGCCTGTTTTGCAGCTCAGTGTCTTTGAATCATAGAGTCCTTCCCCTTCTCTAGGCCTTTTTTCTAATCTGTACAATAATAGGATTGAATCAGATCAGTGGCCCTCAATTTTTCTATACCACATATACTTCTGAAAATTTGGTAAGAGGCACTGAATCTATCCCAGGTAAATGTTCTTAAAGAGAAAAATTTGTATGTATCTTGAGGAGTTTAAGATCCTGCAGAGCTCCATTCAAAGACTCTCCTCACCACCCCCACACCCACTAAAGAATACCTGGAGCAGGTGATTTGAGACCTTTGGCAGTCCTATCTCCCTCAACGTCATCAAGACTTTTAGAAAATTACGAGGGGGAGAATTCTTACAGAGCCCTTATCTCCATTAACTCTCCACACACTGACCAGTTTGATGGAGGTGGGGTTCTCCACAACTGAGTAGGCAGGAAGAGGCAACATGATGAACTGTGTGGCTGGCACAGAGGAGCTACTCTCACTGGAATCCTGTGGGCACAACGGAGAGAAGGACAGTTATGGAATGAAGAACACCCAGGGCCGCCCACAACACAGACTGATCGAGTTCAATAATCACAAACAATGTGCTTATCCAAAAAGATGAATCTATCTCAAAACTTTAAGAACAAAAATAAGACAGAGTAAACTGTTATCGCAGAGAATGCGGACTATCCTCATTTTAAAGATGAGAAAACTGAGGTCTTAAGAAACTTAAGACTCCTAAAAATCACATAAGCAGTTAGTGAAAGAACCCAACTGTTCTGACCCTGCCAAGTGTTCTTAACATCCTATTGATCTAGCTTAACTAGGCAGGTGGCATGCTTCATTATCATAAATAGCACTAAGGCAGGAACAATAAAATGGATTTAGGTCTAACACAGATTCCTTTGCATGGGGCTACAATGCTCTCGTACTTATAGGTCATCCTATATTCCTCTTGACCGGGGCAGAACTCCTCCTCTCTGAGGATGCCACACTACCCAGGGTAATAGAAGGCGTGGTGGTAGCTCCCCTGCTTCTGGGGGGACCAGGCTGTGGGATTGCTGAAACTGCTCTTTTCCTTCAACCGGGAATGGCTGGACTTATGCCACTGGAGAGACTTCCCTCTTAACTATCGTTCTTATCAACCTGGCCTTGAAGAGAGCTTTCTTTTTCCTACCCACTCTGCACCCAGGAAGACTATTTGGAAATTCTCCTACTAAACAGTTCAAGGTGCCATTGTGTCTGCTGACACAATCTTCAGGGAACATAAAATCCTAATAGCCTGAGAGATCCTGGCTTTGATTCATGGATAGCCTGTATTATTTAAATGCTGTTACATACTTCAGGTACTCTCATGTGAAGAAAGTCCTGGCTATGCTGGGCAAAAGGAGTTGGTTGAGTGCTTAAGAAACTGAGGAGAACTTTAAGTAAGCCCAGGGGCAAAAGGTTCAAGAGGACTGTAGTCCTACTAGAAGTCCACACCAGTACTCTTAATCACCACTGCACAGTGCTAGCTGCCTTTGTAGTAGTTCCAGATAAACCAAAAGAGACATCAGTACAAAGTCACTTACCCTCATGACAGTTACCACTGACATGCTCTCCCCAACCTGGGGGTGGGGCACAGCCAGGCTTCCAGAGGGGAGGTCTGGTGAGCCATTCACTAAGGTCTCTTCAATTACCAGGCTTGTCTGGTATGGTTGGTGGCTCTCCCCTACCTCCAGGGAAGCCTCCTCCAGGAGCACATCCTGGCTGAGGATCTCTGAGGTGGTGATCTCTTGTACGACACCCGGCTGGGCAAGGGCTCCCACCTCCTCAGCTAGGGCCTCCACAGCCAGGCACTGCTCTGCCATGCCCGCATGGCTGGGCACTGCCTCCGGGGCAGTGTTGGACACAAGCGATGGTCCTTTAGGGGACATCTGGTTCTGGGCCACACAAAGCTCTAGCTGAGGGCAGTTGCGGTCCTCCTGCAGGCTGCTCTTGGGGATGATGATATAATCTGAGCGGGGGAGGATCTTGCGGAAACCTGGGATGTCCGGAACAACAGCAGTCAGTGCAGAGAGCTTGGAGTTCTGAGGGCCAGGAAGCCGGTGAGGGGGAGACAAGCAGAGATAAATGTAGTTAAGACCACATGCACATATATTTATGATTACATTTTTCAGTTTTTGGATTATTTTCTGCAAAAGGGACCAGAAAGACTCCTCTCTTGACCTAAGATTTTGAGAGGGTCAGCCTCTGCCAACAGCAACGCTGTCTTCCTCTGAACCACACTTAAGCCCATGTAGCTTACTTGCTCAATCACACAGGAGCTCATAACAGGGATCAGACTCTGGAAAGGGCAATGATCTCGGCATTCGAAACTGGGAGCTGGAATCCCAAATCTGCACAGCCTTGAGCAAATACTTTCCACTTTTATGTCTTGCTGCCCTATCGGAATATAGTTATTTATGAGCTCCTTTCCAGCTCTGATACTTTAGAATTCCAAGGTAGTAGAATGTATAATGTTCAGTAAAACCCCCAAAAGCATAAAATACAAGCCAATAGGCCATACTGGACCTCAAGACAGAAAGCAAGGGTTCTGATAACACTGGTTTCTCCCAGACTTACAGAGCAGAAAATGAACTGATCTCTTCACGAGAGAAAGGATGTATGGATGGGGATATCTGACAAGGACCTGAATATACTGGGGGATACAAATATTAACACTGACTAGGATCTTAAAGTTTAGAAAATACTGTCCTGACCTTAACAATGCTATTAAGTTGGGTAATATTACTATTCCTATTGAAGCTCAGAGAGATAAACCTTCTCCAAATACAAAATCAGTAAGTCGTAAAGCTAGGATTCCAAGCCAGGTCTTCTAAGGAGCAAGGAAACCAGGTACTAGAAGTGCAACCTTTCATGGCTAAGGAAAAGGTACTTTTGTTTTTTATTTTTTTCAAATTAAGCTTCAAGTTACCCAATAAGGAAAACAGAAAAGTTCAAAGTCAAGTTAAATGAAAGCTGAAATTAAATGGAAATCATTTCAGATGCATCTTTTAAAAGGAACACTAAGTCCATTACAAAAGGATCCTTAAATACATCAAAAGCAAGAAGTCGATGAGACTACTTAAGGTACAAAGGAAGCACTCAGAGATGAAAGTTGAAAGAAGCACTCAGATGAAACATAAAAGCAGACAGGCCAAATCCTTTATGGAGCCTTTACTGAAGAGATAATGGAGAAATGACATTCTCAAGTCACCCTTTGAAGCAGACAGGTCAGAACAAGATTAAATGGTAGCAAATGCATAGAATGATCTGGACTTAATCAACAAATCCAGGCACCTAGACACCACGGCGGCCTGAATGACATGGAACCACTGGTCCAGCAAGAGACTAGAAGGGCTGCCGAGAAACCAGGCTGCCAGTAGGTCTCTGACAGGCTCCCAAAGTATGCAGGCTAGAGGGTCTCACCTTCATACCAGGCAATCTGAGAGAGGTCAAACACGGCACCCCAAAGCCTTACCTAGTCTTGGCATATTCAGACGCTCATTAAATCACGCCTTTTCTTATTATATGGTCACTGGACACTTAACCTACTAAAGAGTGATATTTACTGACCAAGGCAATATGTGCCAAGGGCTCAGCTAGGTCCCTTATATTATCTATTTTAAACATTGTGATACTATTATTCCCCACTTTCAGATGAGGAAATGAAGACTCAAAGGTTAAATGATTCTTCCAAGGTCACAGTTAGTAAATATCAGAGCTAATTCATTCATGTCTTGATAATAGCAGTAGAGATAATAGTAGCTATAAAGTCCCAGACAAGAAAAAAATCATTGTAGATGATTTATATAAAAAACGTCTTATAAGTATTAACCTACATTAGTGTCTAGCTTTAAAACGGTTATCCCTCTGGGAAAATGTAACATTTTCTTGTACCAGGGCAGAAGGTTGCTGACTTTATGATGGGGAAACCACAGAGAGTAAGTGCACTTTTCCTAGACTTCACTTGCCCTCCCCTCTAAACTGTCCCCCAGATTCAGTTTAGAAACAAATCATCTGGGCAGCCTGGGTGGCTCAGCGGTTTAGCACCTGCCTTCAGCCCAGGGCCTGATCCTGGAGATCCGGGATCGAGTCCCATGTCAAGCTCCATGCAGGGAGCCTGCTCCTCCCTCTGCCTGTGTCTCTGCCTCTCTCTCTCTCTCTCTCAATAATAAATAAAATCTTTAAAAAAAAAAAAAAAAAAAAGAAACAAATCATCTAAAGGAAGGGGTATGGACTGGTATCTCCAAGACTTTAGATAACACAAAACTTTTCCAGAAGAGGAATGCCAAGCCAATAAGAGCAAGTCATTTAAATGGCAGTGGCAGATGGCCTCCACTAAGGGAAAACACAACCTCTTCTGCTATAACATAGCTGTTGCATTCCTAAAGAATCTGTGCTCTATATTATCAAAAAAGAAATCAGAGGGATCCCTGGGTGGCGCAGCGGTTTGGCGCCTGCCTTTGGCCCAGGGCGTGATCCTGGAGACCCGGGATCGAGTCCCACATCGGGCTCCCGGTGCATGGAGCCTGCTTCTCCCTCTGCCTGCGTCTCTGCCTCTGTCCCTCTCTCTCTCTCTCTCTCTGTGACTATTATAAATAAATAAATTAAAAAAAAAAAAGAAATCAGAAATAATATTTTAAATGAAAAGAGGAGTTAAGGTTAACCTTGCAATAACAAGGTTGTTTTTCCTGCAGGAATCTCAGTCTAACAAAAAACCAGCGGTACAAATAGTTGTCAGTGTTATGTTACTATTAACTAGAAATACAAAATGGCTGACAAACTGGAACACCTCCTCATGCATTCTTTATTTCAAGCCTGTCTCCTCCATCATCTTCGGCTTCTGGCATAGTGCATAACCACCAGTGGTAACTGAAGAACATCACATTATACAAGGCAGCTGTATCTACTTCCAAGCTCCCCAGCCCAATTGCTGATTACATTTTTAAAACTGACACCAATCAGTAGAACACATACTCATGACCTTCAATGAATAACATGAACCCATGGTGCAGGAGAAATGCCTACATAAGCTACTCCATTAAGATAGGTAAAACTGACTCAACTCAAAGTTTGCTCAAGAAGAGAAAAGGAAAAAGGAAAACAGGGGGTGGGGGCTTCCCAAGGCCTTCCCTACTGACCCAATGGAGAAATTAGCTGGGAAAAAAATTACTTACAGGATCCAAGCCTTCTTTCTCTAGTTTGGCTTTCTCCAGGTAATAACTCCTTTCCGCCACGCTGAGGAGCCTCCAACTTTCACTAATCTTCTTATTGATCTCAGACTGAGGGAGGTGGGGGAGTTCCTGCTGCACTTTCAAGTAGATGTCGTAATAGTATAGAAGGTAAGCCGACCTAAAGGAAACAAGGATTTCTTAAGATTTTCCTTCATTCAACCAGTAAGTAGTTCAATGGTCAGGTCTGAGAGTGAAGAGGCAAAAACCTAGCTTTTCATTTCAAAGCACTTATCTAAATATGGGCTGAAGCAAACAAAGAAAAGCCCCAGATAGTATATAGGAGGTTTCTCCCTCCAGAAACCTGGAAGCAAAAGCTTGTCTGATTTACTTTTCCATGGACTACTTTTTCTGCAGGAATGATTGGCTTTAAAGGTCAGTATGAGCAGATACACATGTGCCCTGTCATCCCACTATCAGAAAAGGTTACTCATGGAGCTAATCAGTCTGGTTATGGCCCCCCCCACACAAGCTTTACTCCTCTACACAGCCTCTGATCACCTCACGGGTCAACAGCACCTCCCGAGAGCTGAGAAACGGAAGTAAATTAACTACCAAAGTAACCCAAAAGTGGTGACCTCAGCAAGAAGTTGGAGTGTCCAGTTAAGAGGGAGATTAGAGCTAGAACATGGATAATCTTTACACATATCACTGGTACTACTCATAACGCTGTACATGAATTTCATTAATTCTCTATTTTCAATCCTTAAATGTTGACAATGTTAATAATAAATAACATACTTCATTTGTACACAGCTTCCACCATTTGTATTGTACAATTTCCTATGAGAGCCTGAAAACATGATCAAGATCCAGCCCAGGAATGGCAACTGATGGTATCAATCAACCACTTCCTATTCCCCATCTCCCTCTCCCCACAACACCAATGCCCATCCAGAGACTTCAACAACAGGCACAGCACCCTCGGTGAATCCAGACACAGCCTAAAGTCTTCCTCAACACAGTTCTCCAAGCAGCTTGTGTTTATAAATGTCAGCTACCAAAAGGTGTTGGCTAACCTGGGTTTCTTGGCCTTTTCTCCATGTATTTTATACTTTTTCTTCTTCTTGGGTGGCCCAGGGGAGGTATAACAGTAGGCTTCCTCAATTTCCTCCATCACGACAGTTACCTCAGTACCATCATATGATGCATCCATGGCTAGAGGAAAAGTCAAATACAAACAGGTTTCAAGAATTTATCCTAAAGGTGGCAGCCACTTGATCCAATGATCCCCTATCCCTGCTAGGGCCTCAAGGTTGTCATCTCCCAAACTCAGCAGATCCTAAAAAGCACTGGGAGTACTTAAGAAACATACAGAACCCAGGGTTCCACCTCAGCTCTTCTGAATCAGAATCTCCAGAGGGTATGGAACTCTATATGCTTAAGTACCTCCGGTGATTTCTCTGACCAGGCAAATTTAGGATCACTAGCTTTGACAGCTCATTTGCTTATATTCACTCACGAGATATAGTAATTCTTCAACTCAAAGATTAGGCCCACAGTACAAGAATTCCACATGGTAACGGGTGAAAGGAATACTTGGCCAGTAGTCAGAAGTTCTGGACCTTCTCTCATGTTTAATTACCTTAAGCAAACTGCCTCACTGATTCATTCAGTTATTCATAAGATATGAAGTGCCTATATGTAAGACATTTCTTTACACCCTGCCAGCTTGTGTGACTTTGAACAGGTCCTTTAGCTATTTCAGGTTCAATTTTTTCACATATAAAAAGATAGGTATCTCACCCATCTTAGTACAGATTTATGGTGACAAGGCTCAAAAGATATTATAGATATAACTCTATTTGAGAACAGTCAAGTGCTACACAAAAGAAAGGGTTCACCAGTAAAGATTAATAACTTATGGCTGAGGTGCTTAATGACCCGCCTAAGGCCACCACACCCAAACAGGGACTTGAAAGACAAGATTTTTTTTTTTTTTAATTCAAAAAGCCAACTCTCTAAGCCTTCTTTTGTTATACTACACTGCTCCCTATTTCCACTGGCAACCCTCTAAACCAGCACTGTTCAATAAACTTTCTGCAACGATGGAAATGTTCTGTATCTGCGTTCTCCAATACAGCTATTAAACACCTGAAATGTGGTTAGTGTGATTGAGAAACTGAATTGTTTTAATCGTAATTAATTTAAATTAGCCACATATGACTAGTGATAATGGTACTGGACAGCTTAGGTCTAAACAGTAATCTGACAGACCAGCATTAGTTCTCTGGCTTCAGAAACAGAAAATCTAACAACAGCTTTTCCTAGGAAAAGGAAGGCACACACACAAAAAACCCCTGAATGACTAGTTCAAGAACAGTTAGTCTATTTGTGGCCACATTCTTAGTTGGGGTTTTACCCAAAAGACTCAATCCTTGAAGGGAGAAAGGTTTCCAGAAACCACTTCAATTTTATGAGACAGAAATGATACACTGCAGTTGCTCTTAGGATCTGTCAGAAAAGAACTTAGGATTCTGGAAAGACAGAGTTGCGGCAATAAACACAGGATAGATCTGTGTATTACAAACCCACTCACACCTCATTTAAACCTCACTCTACAAATGAGGTATCTGGTAAGGTGAAATGAGAGAAAGAGCACTGCTTGATAACTCGGGAGACCCGGCTCCAAGGCTCAACTCTAACCATGTGATCTCAGACATGTCTACATCCCACCCTGAATTTCAATTGTTCCTCATGTGAGACCAGAAGGCTGAAATCAGTTGCTCCTAAATCTGGGGGAGGCAAGAATACCTCTGAGAATGTTGGGAAAGCCAAAAACTCTCCCCTAGCAAATGCAGACAAACAATAACGTGACCTACAGTTTTAAGGATCTCTCCCAGTTAAAAACACGTTATTCCTAAGGTTCTTTCTTGTTCTGCGTCATCTCTTCATGATTTTCCTTCCCATTTAAGACAAATAAATCCTGCATTCCGCCAGGGTGCAACCCAAGAAGAGAACATAGCCCACAACTTGGTTGGGTAAGCCATAGGCCAGTGCCTTCACAGGGGAAGGGCTAGAGTTCAAATCAAGGCTATCCAGGGCGGGATCTGTGCTTTTTCTCTGCCCCTAACAGTCTTGCAGGGAAGCAGTTAACTGCAGGAGCGCATCTGTAAGGGATGACATCTCGGTTTTACCACCCAGAGCAAAATAATTTAGGAAACATGGTCATTACAACCGCCTTGGGGTGGGGGTGGGGGTGGGGGGCAGGAAGGGACGACTCTGGATTTCTGCTTGTTTGACTACCCCCATTTTCAGCCTGGTTATGAGATTATTTTTCAAACCCTAGGCCTCAGTACAGCAACGCCCAAGAAGGCAGAATAATACAGAGGTTGAAACCAACCGAGGGCTTTGAAAGGCGAAAGCTGAGGATTTAAGTTGCACGTTTCTAGAACACCCACACAGAGCTCTATGACCTTGAGCAACCTATTTGCTCTAAGCCTCGGTTTTCTCATCTGTAAAACAGGATTAAGGGCAGTACATGAAATCTGAGGCGCTTCCGCTGTTCCAGCAGAGGCTCCTCCAAACCTCGGGAGGTGGCCTTTGACAGTCGGGCCGGCGGGGGCCCGGGCTGGCCTCTGGGCGAGCTCCTGTCGCGGCCCGGGTCCCGGATGTCCCGCACGTACCGAGCGCGGGAGTAGCCGACTAGGCGGCCGCTCGCGTCCGTGGCAGGGGCGACGGCACAGGGCTCGGAGCGCCGCGGCAGCCGCCCGAGGTCGCCCGGCAGGTCGGCGGCACCGTGCGGCGCTCGAGGGCGGGCCTTACCCGGAGGAGCGTGCGAGCCGCGCGGCTCACATTCCCGGAGGCGCCCGGCCCGGGGGCTGGACGAGGGGGCTGGCCGGCGCGCTCGCGCTCGCGCTCCCCGCTGTCGGCGAGAGGCGGCTCCGGTCGTGACAGCGGCAACAAGGAAGTGGAGGCGAGGGCTCGCGCGCGCATCCCGGGGGCTGGAGGAGCCCCGGCCCCGCGGCCCCGCCCGGCGACACACGGCGCGGAGTCGCGACAGCTCCTCTCGCTCCCCCTCGTCGGAGTCGCGACGTGGGGTCGCGGAGGGCGCGTGTGGGGCACGGGTTCGCCCCGCAGGCTCTTCGCCGACGCCTGCCGAGGGCCCCGGGGATCAAGCCCCGGGGAGCCCGAGGGAGACGGCAGGACCACGGGCGTCCCCGCAGCACCGGTTCGGCGGCGGCAGCGGCGGCGGCGGCGGCGGCGGCGGCGGCAGCGGCGGCGGCAGCACACCTCGGATCGCCAGGGAGACCCTTCCCGGCGGCCCTCGCGGCGCACCGGAAGCGGCCGGCCGCGCGTGACTGCGTGCGTCCCCTGGCGCATGCGCGACAGTGCGGCCCTCGTGGAGGGACGGGCCCCCGGGCACTGCCTAGACGCCCGAAGGGGGCTGATGAGGCGGACGGACTGTTTCCGGCTAGAGGTTCCGGGACGAGGAGGAAGCTGCGGCCGCCCGCGGTGGGACGCGCAGGCCGCTTAGCCCCGGGCGTTGCCGTGGGGCGCTCAGGTAACCGGGGCGGGGCTGTGCCGAGCGCGGGAGGTCGAGGCCCCGCCTCGCCTCTCCGGGCCGCGTCGGGCCCCGGGGAGCCCCCGCAGCACCCGGTCAGCGCGGTGTTGGAGGCCCGACCCCGACCCCGGCCCCGCCCAGCCCGCCCCTGCGCGTTCAGGATGCGGCTCTCGCAGCTTAGTGCCGCATCGCGCCGTCCGCCCCACCGTCCCACACACACACTTAGGTGGGGAGTTCCTCGAGTGATTGAAACCGCGCCCAATGACCAAGTGGAGAGGCTCTGCAATCAGACAAGGATGCTGTACGTTTCTCCCGCCAGCGTCGCAGACTGTTCTACGTTTGGACAAGTCCTTGCACGACCCCACCCCACCCCCACTGTCTTGCAAGTGTATTTCCAATCTGCATACTTTCCTCCTTGGACCACTGTCCCCAGTCTCCTAGTCACCACTATCCCCCCTCCTGGATCGATGCAGTGTCTTCCCACCTCCCCTCTTGGCGCTCTGCAGTCCATTCTCCACGCAACAGGCCGATTGATCTTTTTGCATCTTTTTTGCGCCGTAACTGATTCAGTCAGTCCCTGCTCAAAACCTTCCAGTGTCTTTTCATTCACGTAGAATAAAATTCGAACTTCGCTTGACTTACCAGACGCTGGCCTGGCTCTTACGTCATTCTCTTCTCAGGTCACCTCTCCATATTGGTAGTTCCCAGAACAAGGTGTGTAGTACTGTATGTTCAGAACGCTGGCTTCGTGCTGAGTCTCCCTGGATTTGAAAATCCCAAGTCCTGCCGCTGTGTCAGCTGTATTAAAGCATGTAAAGTAACAAATTCTGATTACGAAGTAGATCTTCAATAACTGGTTTCCATCCCTTCAGTTGGTTCCCAATCTCTGTAAAAATGGCACGACCATCCATTGATGGCTCAGTGCTCCGGCCAGAAATCTGGCAGTTATCCTGAACTCCTCTTGCAGTTGACATCTAGTCCATTAGCAAGATCTGCAAAAACATAGTCCCTAACCAACTGCTTCTTACCATATCCACGATTACTGTAGTCCAAGCCACCATTATCGCACATCTGGACTCCTGCAGCAGCCTCCTAACTAGTCCCCTGCTATTTCTCTCAATTCCATTCTTTACCTAGTAGTTGTCTTTCTTCTTCCTTAAAATCCTTCAGTAGCTTCCCTTTGCATTCAAAGTACTGTATCCCAACTGTCTGTGGCCTACTAACCTAGCTTGCCTTTATCTTCAGATTTAGGGCCACCTCGTAGGAAAATGGATTTTACCTATTAGGTTCTCCATTTTGCAACCAAAGGACTCTTCTAAAGTGCAAATCTGATGGCATCATTTAAATAAACAGACCTCTATGGCCTCTATTGTCCCAGGATCAAGCTAGAATTTCTATGATCTGGCTCTTGTGTTTTCTCCAAAGACTTTTTTCCCTGGACCATGCCATCTTGTTTTCTATACTACTTTGTTGCCTTTACACATATTTCCTTCTATCACATGAACTCCCACTTGTTTATACTTTAAGGTCCGACATCAGTATCATTTCTTCTTTGAAGCACACTACCCATCCGTGTCCCACCCAGTTGATCATCCTCATTTCCGTATTCTAGTTCATAAGGACTCTGTAACCTCTTATAGTTTTCATGCACTCCAGTGTTCATCTTCCCTGCTTCCCGGATAGGCTTCTCAATGGTGAGCAGTATGCTCCTTCCGTCTTTGGTTGGCTGGCATCGAGCACAGTGCTTTGCACACAGAGGATGCCAAGAATGGATAGATACTTGTGTGGAGGTGGTGGTAGGAGTCAGCCCTTGCAAAGGGGCAGTCACAGCAGCTTCTCTTGTCCTTTGAGGACTCTCATGATAAAATGTCTTCACAGGCAGTTACCAAAACTGCTACTGCCTGATTATGTTTACTTCCTTCATGGTCATATAACACTCTATAATTATCTTATTTATCTGTTCTTATTTTGTTTATCTTACTCCAACGTATTGTATGTTTCATAAGGGCAGGGACCTTGACTGTGTTGTTCATCACTGTATCCTTACCACTTGGCACCTATAAATATTCACTAAATGAATGTGTGGCTACCAGAAACATTCCCTCACTGAAAATCCATCCAAGCCAAATAGTGATAGAGCTTTGAAGATCTGATTTGGGTGGAATATCCAGCAGGATTATGGAATTGCAGAAAAGGCACTAATTGAGTCACGAAATCTGAGCTGTATGAACTTGAGTAAGTCCCTTCTCTGAGCCTCAGTTTCTGTTATAAAATGACCCAGGTAATAACACTTTGAATTTATACAGTGCACTGCTGTTTGTAAACCTCTTTTACCATATATCATTTCAATCTATTCCCACAATAGAACTGACATTATTTTTATAGAAGCTCCAAAAGTTTAAGTGAACTAGATCCTCTGTAAGATCTCTTCTATTTCAAACACTCCTTGAGCCTATATAAGTAATCCTTACAAAAAGTCAGTTGTATAAATCCTATTTTCTCTTGGCTTTGGCCTTATGTTATCATTTCCTAGTAGGATTTTGAAAAATATGACATCTTTTAGGGGGAATTCATTATCTTTGGTTCCTGACACGTACGCCACATTTTGTCTCCTCAGTTTTCTACACTTGCAGCAAAACAAGCCAAGAGGAGGAACACACTCAGCCCTGGTAGTTGTAACCCAGCACTCATTCTGTGAATATGGCAAACAAGGGGAACAAGAAACGTCGGCAGTTCTCCCTGGAGGAGAAAATGAAAGTTGTGGAAGCTGTAGACTCGGGAAAGAGGAAAGGTGATGTGGCAAAAGAATTCGGTATCACTCCTTCTACTTTGTCTACGTTCTTAAAGGATAGGGCCAAATTTGAAGAGAAGGTACGGGAGGCATCTGTAGGACCCCAGCGGAAAAGGATGAGGAACGCTCTCTATGATGACATTGATAAGGCTGTTTTTGCTTGGTTTCAGGAAATCCATGCCAAAAACATTCTTGTGACTGGTTCTGTCATTCGGAAAAAAGCACTAAACTTGGCCAACATGCTTGGCTATGACAATTTCCAAGCAAGTGTGGGCTGGCTGAACAGATTTAGGGACCGCCACGGAATTGCTTTGAAAGCAGTCTGTAGAGAGGATAGTGACAGATTAATGAATGGTCTAGGAATAGATAAGGTTAATGAGTGGCATGCAGGGGAAATTATAAAACTGATTGCAGACTACAGCCCAGATGATATCTTTAATGCTGACGAGACAGGAGTGTTTTTCCAGTTGCTTCCCCAGCACACGCTTGCTGCTAAAGGGGACCATTGTAGAGGAGGCAAGAAAGCAAAGCAGCGGTTGACAGCACTCTTTTGTTGCAATGCTTCCGGGACTGAAAAAATGAGACCATTGATTGTTGGTAGGTCAGCCAACCCACACTGTCTCAGGAACGTCCATTCCCTCCCATGTGATTATCGAGCCAACCAGTGGGCATGGATGACGCAGGATCTGTTCAATGAGTGGCTGATGCAAGTGGATGCCAGGATGAAGCAGGCAGAGCGCCGCATCCTCCTGCTCATCGACAACTGCTCTGCTCACAACATGCTGCCCCGCTTGGAAAGGATTCAGGTGGGCTACCTGCCCTCTAACTGTACTGCCGTCCTGCAGCCACTGAATCTCGGCATAATTCACACCACGAAAGTGCTGTACCGAAGCCACCTCCTGAAACAGATCCTCCTCAAGCTCCGCAGCAGTGAAGATCACAAAGAGGTGGACATAAGGCAGGCCATTGACATGATTGCTGCAGCATGGTGGTCAGTCAAGCAGTCCACGGTGGTGAGATGCTGGCAGAAGGCAGGCATCATCCCTATGGAACTGATGGATTCTGACACAGAAGCAGCAGTCAGTGAACCAGAGGTAGCCATTGAGAAGTTGTGGCACTCCGTGGCTATTGCCACTTGTGTCCCCAATGAAATCAATGTCCAGGACTTTATCACTGCAGATGATGACCTCATCATCTCGCAAGAGCTGATAGACGCAGAGGTCATCCCAGGCATGGAGGTTGGTGAAAATACAGATGAAGCCGGAAGTGAAGAGGAAGAGGAGGCATCTTTAGCACAGCAGCCAAAAATCACCATCACAGAGGCCATCTCAAGTGTACAGAAACTTAGACAGTTCCTTTCCACTTGCATAGGGGTTCCTGATGCCATTTTTGGACAGCTGAATGGTATTGATGAATACTTAATGAGAAAAATGACACAAACTCTTGTTGATTCCAAAATTGCAGATTTCCTTGAAACAAAATAATATAGGCATTTCCTACCTCTATTCATTTTGAAAATGTAGTTTACGAGAATAAAGTTTTTTTTTTTAAGATAGGCTATTGAACTTAAAATGTAAGCAATATTATAATGACAACATTCCAGTCCTCTGAAATAATCAGGAAACTTCCTTGAGTGGAATCTGTAAATGAAATTTGACTAATGTGTGTTATCTTTTGATTAATCAAGTGGTTCCCAAAGTTGTCTGCACCTAAGGATCTCTTGAGGATCTTTAAAAAATTTCCAAAGCACAGGCCTTATCCCAGACCAATGAAATCACAATCTATGGTGCTGGGTCACAAGCCTTAGTAGTTTGTAAAACTCCCCAGGTGATTCCAATGTCCAGAAAAGTTTGGAAATTACTGTGCTGACCGCAGGAAAATCAAGCACACTGTGGGTCTGGAGCTCAGTGGTTTCCAAATGTTAGCTCACTTGGAAGGTTTGCTAAAACCCAGATTGCTGGGCTCTACCTCCAGTCTTCTGATTCAGTGGGTCTTAGATGGGGCCCCAAAATTTGCATTTCTAACCAGTTCCCAGGTCATGCTGATGCTAATGTGGTCCAGGATCCCTACTTTGAGAACCACTGGTCTAGCTGGATTCTAGTACTTCTCCCTTCAGCCAACCAACTGAATACTCACACTCACTAGCAAAAGAAAAAGAGGGGAGCATTAGCTGTTCTTATTCCGGATCCACTAACTCCTTTCTACTGATTTGGTAACTCTAGAATCTTCTTAGCTTTTCTCTTGGATGCCCCACCAGCTAACCAAGTAGTGAGTAGAGGTACATCTGTCTGTGCCCAAAGCATTGACAGGAGCCACCGAGCATATTAACACATCTCGTAATGCTTGAGGCTTGTTAGCCAGAGGGAGCTGGGGCACAGGAGAATTTGAGAATTAAGGAGAAGGTATGATACAATGTGGGGGGCCTTGTATATCAGAATCCTGGGAGAGAACATACAGCTTTGTGTACCTCTCTGACTTTCCAGACAAGGTGAGAGGGAAGTTTGTGGGAGAGAGGACACGTGTGACAGGATTTGGATTGGTCCCTGTTTGGATTATTCACGCTGCTCTCCACACCTGTGGATAATCCAGCCCAGATTTTGTGATTAAGATGAAGGCACACTGTTTGCCTTTGTTAAAATCACTTCACCTTTAATTCCTTTATGTTTGTTCTGCATAGACGTCTGCAAGAGCAGAGTTGATTTTAAATTATTTAGAACTACATAAATTTATAATCAGATTTATATTAAAGTTTTTCTCCTATAAAGAAGTCATTCTTAATATCCTTTATAACCCTAGTATCTGTTCCTAATATGGAAGATAAGTGTCTCTTTCATTTTTAGAAGATACATACAAATACCTGTCAGTGTTGTAGTATAGTTTTTCCTTCCATACAGGTTAATTTTGTGGTTACTTCAGGAACCCATTGCAATTCAGTTATTTTTCTTTCTGTAATCATTTAATCAAAACATATATAAGGCAGATATATCATAGAATGTATGGGGCAGCCCGGGTGGCTCAGCGGTTTAGCGCTGCTTTTGGCCCAGGTCATGATCCTGGAGACCCAGGATCGAGTCCCATGTCGGGCTCCCTGCATGGAGCCTGCTTCTCCCTCTGCCTGTGTCTCTGCCTCTCTCTCTCTCTCTCTGTCTCTCATTAATAAATAAAATCTAAAAAAAAAAAAAAAGTACGGCTTCCATGTTGAACAAAACAACAATCACAAAAAGCATATTTAAATGGATTTTTGAAACCTTATTTTGTATATTTTTCCTTTTAACAAGTATAATTTTAATTAAAAGTACTACACATATTTTAAATCCCTAACACTTCAGAAAGGAAAATAGTGTCTTCTGGCTAAGTCCTGTGGTTCCACTTATTGACAGCAACTTCACTACGTTGCTGTGTCATCGTTTTGTGTCAGGATTACTGACACAATTTCAAATTCCTTTCTTCACCTTTCTTCTGTTTGGCACATAATGTTAGATCTATTGACATCCTGTCATTTCCCCTGCCTGAGTGTCTGTAGTAATTCTCAAATGCCTAAAATAAATAAATAAATACAAGACTAATTATTCAGTTGAGTTTTAGCACCCTCTAGAGTTGGCTACAACCTACATTTCCAGCTTGCTTGCTCAGTACAATTCAGTGTGGGCACTGCCCCCGATAGGCGGTTTTCTTTCACTCTGTACCCACGTGTGCTGGCATGATTTCACTTGAATGCCTCCCCCTGCTCTCTACCAACGTAGGTCCTCCACAAAACCCCTTCAAGAACTGGAGTTCTCTTTCATAGCCTTTTTTGAAGATTCAGTACCTGTTTTACCCTTTTCTCAACTCCTTGGCACTTACAGTCTCTACCAATTTTTATCAATGAAAAAATATTTTTTTATCAATGTTTCGTGGCTCTTGGACTAGACTGTAAGCTCCATGGAAGCAGGGACCTTTGGTTATAACCTTAATGGTGCCTAGCACTGTGCTGGGCCCATCACACGCACTTCAATAAACATTTGTGTATAAATTGATATATACATATAATGCGTCAATGCCACCTTTTTATAAAACTGCATGAAGCACTGATTCTATTAGAAAATGACTTGAAGATAGGGTAAGGCTGTCCTCTATTTGAAAGAATTTGCAAAAATTTTCCATGGATATTATTGCCTCAAATAGTATTCCAGTCCAGATTATCATCTGTTTTTTGATAGTGAATAGTTCCAATATATAAAGTTAAGCCTATTTCCTTCCACATAAAGTCATTGCAGGATTTACACACATAAGACTTTGGGGGCGAAAGCTTTAAGTGCCTTGCACATAGTAGTACTCAGTAAATATGTGCTTAAACTTGCTTAAAAAAAATACCATGTTCTTGATTCATTTAATATATCATAATGAATTAAACCCTTGTAGGTGGAAATTATAGCCAAAAGAGAGAGCTTCTGTAGTCTGGTTTACACTGGCTAAACGTTTTACTTTGATTCTGTTGGTACATTATGGTTTTGTTTGATACTTTGTTTTTTAAACTAAAAGAGGTTGCTATTATCCCTTCTGAATCAGCTGTTTCATCAGGCCTGTATAGCTTCTCCCTGACTCTCTGGTCCCTCCTTCCCCACTTGATTTATTTCGCCCCAGTTGACCAATTCACTCGGTAGGCCAACATTCTGGAACTAGGCATCTACCTCAATTGAGCTATTATGAGGAAAAGAAAGTATATCTGGCAACAAGCAGTATTCTACAAATGTTATGTCATTACTATCCATCCTTATTTGGAACTTTACAAGTACTATCTAAAGGCAGGGCCCTCCCTTACCAGACTTTCCTTTCACTAACAGATTTTGGGGTTTAGTGTTCCAGAACCAGCAAGCCTGATTATTAGATAAAACTCAAGTTTTCTTTGCCCTGTTCTTAAGATGGGCTCTTTCATTAAAAAAGAAGAAAGCTGAGAATTGTTGCCTATTACATGCCAACCACCATTTTACTCCTTGTCATTCAATCTTTCCAGAAAATTGTAATGCAAAAGGACGAATGGGCTCAGATAATGAATTCCAAAGTTGCATAACAATTAAAGAATTGTTCAGGCTACCAGAAGCCACATAGTTCTTTGAAGTGGGATGTGGTAGCATATTCTGGCCACCAGAGGGCAGAGGGAGACTATATAATGGAGGCCACTTAGCCAACTCCAGAACCCTTGGAAACAGCCGCGTGTAATTTCTCTGACATGGTAGAGATTGAAAAGGAAAACAAGGAAAGATAGAAAAGATAGGATGTGAGGCTTGTTCAGGCAACTAAGAAATAATCGTAGCTTGGACTATCTAATCTACCCCATTACACACCTATCCCTCCACCGGGGAACGGGGAATTTTTCCAACCTATTGATAACCACAGGCCATGTAATTGACCCTGGAAAGATAGACATGCTCTGCAGATGAACCAATGTTAGAGCACTAACTATCCACCAAAAATATCTATGCTTGGACCTTATACCCACTGCCGGCCATAGAGGTTTTAAGGATGAAATACAGGGGCCCATCTTCAGCGAGTCCAGTTAGTAGGTGAGATAGAAAGGAAAAAATAATAGAGTGGTAAATGCCATTTTAGAGAATATGGAGAGATGAAGTCCAAACGAGACTTTGCATGAGAAGAGGAATTCAATAGGAAATATTGCAAGAGCAAAGGGACATTTAGTAAGAAGTATTTGGAAGAGGAGTAAAAAGTTACACATACAGGGCTGGAAGGCTACCCCTGGCAGAAGGAACAGGATATATATATATATAAAGGCCTGGGATATTTTTAAATGGCCCATTTGGGATCATCCAAGGTTGAGCAAAGGGATGTGTGACAGGACAAAAGATTAAAGATGTAAGCAAGGCCAGAGTTTTTAAGGTCTTGTTGGCTATAGTATTGATTCTGAACTTACTCTGAAAACACTGTAGAACCACTTAGAAGTAACAAAGGTCTTTTTTTTTTCTTTAAGAAAATAATTGATAGTGTGGGCTGGGTTATAGATAAATAGATTAACTAGTAAGGCTGTGGAATTGTCCTGAAGATAAATGAACATTGAGGGCAAGAAAGAGATGTTAGATTTCAGACTCTTACCAGGTAGATGGACTTGGTGATGGAGTTGAAGAGGAATATTCTAAAATTTTCTAGGTTTCTGGCTTGAGTTGCTGGGTCATGCCATGATCAAGACAGGTTAACGGAGAAAGAGAAGATGAGTTTGAGGATGTGTTGCATGTGAGGTGCCTCTGGGCATCCACCTGTTATTGGACAGCTTTGAAGATTTATATATAGATACACTGACTGGTGTTCTAGAAAGACTAGAAATGTTTGGCTGCCATCAGCACACCAATAATAAAGCAATTGAAGCCATAGATGTGGATGTAGTCATCTAGAGAGAGGCTTATATGCAAAGTATTCATGACACGGGGGTCCATGAACCAGCCTTTTTTATAATCGTGTGTATATACATGCACATGTGGCATTTCTCTAAGAAGAGCCATACTTTCATCAGTCTCAATCAGATCTGAAAATTCAAAACTTAAGCAATGATGCTGAGGAGAAAAGAGGCCAAAGACACAAGCACTGAAAGGACAGGTGGGGAAGCAGAGCCTTCCAAGGTAGCTGGAGAGATGCCAGAGACTGTGAGGCACATCACAAAGCTCTGGATCCCAGGTGCCGCATGCACACAGGGGGAGTATATAGGATGGTAAAATTGGAAAGGCTCTTAGAAGACCATTCAGTCCAACTCCTTCATTCTATTAGGTAGGTAGCCTCAACCTATTCATGGGGGGAAAAGTGGCTCAAAATTCACTTATCAAAATTCAGAGTTAGGAGTAGTAAATCATTAGACAGTTTGGAGTTTTCTGATTCCAACATGGTATAGAATAGTAGTCATGCAACATGAGAACTGGAAAGGTCCTCAATCTAAAGCTCCTCCCCTCTTCACTGATGAGTCCCCAAAGGGTTAATGTATTTACTCAGAACCACAAAGCAAAAAGGAAAGAAATGTGTGTTTTTGTGCATTATGTCTTTCTAGAAGGACAGATCCTCTTGTTAGAGTTGGGAAAAATTAATAACTGAATCACTCTGCAAATATAAAGAGATGGTATTTCAAAGCTTACTGGTGACCTGAATGTGTTTCTTAGTTGCACTTAAATAATTTCGACACAGAGCAATATTTTATTAGCATAACAATTTATTAGCAGAAATTAAAATGACACCTCTAGATCTCAACACATGTTGGATCTTACATAATAAACAACACAAATATATCCTTCCAGAAGAAAAAGACCTGCTATTAACCAACTCCCCCCTCTCCTGCAACAAGCTGCAATCCATCAACTCATCCTCATCCCATAAAGGGTTAAGCCTGATTTATATGGAATGGCATCAAGGCACTTGCTTTAATTAAAAAAGATATATGTGGTATAAAATATGTTCCTAAAAGTCATTAGCTGTGAATAATTGAAAAAAAGGGCAGTATACTGAGTACACAGAACTGAGACTTTATGTTCATTCACCTGTCACCTGATAATGTCTTGTTTTGTATATAAAATTGCAGAGACAAAAAGGGTAGCATTTCATATAAATTGATTTGTTCCCACCAATTTTTGAGAAATCATAGTAGCATCAGAACTTAAATAGTAATTTCCCACCAGATTTGAATGAAAAAGACATGAGCTTTTTGATTCCCGGTTTCTTATTATTTTAGGGTTAGGGGATGGGAAAGAGGGGGAGAGAACTTCCCTAAAGTAAGTTTATTAAAGCTGCCGTTAAAAATCTCTTCTGGCTAAGGCTGCTTATCTATCTGCCAACTAAAAAACCTTCAGTTAGAAATTCTGTCATTGGTATTTCAAAATAAGATTATAATTATTTGGCCTTTTTCAGAGCCATAATTCAAGTCCAAGAAAGGTACAAGGTTCCAGTGTAGACTTGCAAACATGGTATCTCAAATAAGGGCATTTAGTGTCCTTCATTATTCTAGTTTTCACAATTCTCCTCCTTCTTTTATATCACTAAGAGAAAAATAGAATACACACCAAAAAAATCCACTAGTTAGTATATTGCTTATTTAACTTTCCCAACTGTATTTAACATGTTTACTTAAAAAATAGGTGCAAAACACTTTTAAAAACAATAGTCCTTGTCAGGATAAAAATGACCTTATAAAAATAAATCTTCCCCTACTCCCACATCTAAATTCTCCTTCCCTAGAGTTACTAATGTTAAAAAAAAAAAACAAACAACACACACACACACAACTAAAATGTACCTTTAACTTACAGTATTTCAATAATATTTTACTTTAATAATAGGCTATGATAACAAAGCAGTAGATTTATTATTTTGGCCTGTTTCATTATATTTTTCTTTTTCTTTTTTTAAGATTTTATTTCAAAGAGCGAGCACAAGCAGGGGGAGGGGCAGAGGGAGAAGCTGGCTTCCCCTTGAGCAGGGAGCCTGACAGGGGAATTGATCCCAGGACCCTGAGATCATGACCTGAGCCGAAGGCAGACACTTGACTAAGCTACCCAGGAGACCCCCATTCTACTTTTCATTTTTGTATTAACACTTGATGATTCCAATCTTGATTATCTAATAAAATCTTAATACAAACGGGGGAAAAAGCCAAGTTAGTTCAAAACTGAAAAGGTTCCTAGATCTAATTTCCTCCTCCTTCCAGTTTTTTAAACCCAGCTTCAAATTAAGGCATCACTAGAATAGATAAAGAAAACAGGGGGAGAAAAGAAAAACATCAAAGAACAGAAAAACTAAGCAAAAAGCCTAAACTCTGTTGACTGGGTTTTTGCGATCTCACTGTAGAATCATTCCCTAAATAGATCAGGGGCATCCATGCCTCCTTGTTTGCCTCAGTTGCCTGTCTCCTGTTCAGACCTCGGTCCAGGCTCAGCTTGGCTCCTCCAGAAAGCTCCTCCAAGTGCCCCGGTGTTACCTAGGAGAGTTACCATATGGCCCATCTACTAGATTTGGTACCATAGTCCCAGCACCTGGCCCAGGACTCTAGACCCCTGCATGGGTCCTCAGTAAGTAGTGAGGTATTATCTACACTGATGCAAAAAAGATCCTATAGCTCATCTATAGCAATATATAGAGGAAAACAATTCATTAAGAACAGTAACAAAGACCATAGAGCTGAAATTGATCATTGTAACTTCTAGACTCAATTTTAGTTCCCAAGAAATTCACTGCCTTTTTCTCATTTTTATAATAAGATCAGGGCTAACACCCAGACAATGTGTTTGTTCTTCAGTGACAAACTATTTAAGTATACACCTGCAGAGAATAACTGTTCCTGTTAAAACATGTTCATTAGCATTAGAATAGTCTAATGAACTCATCTAACATCTTGATACATGTTTAAAGATCACCATTTATCATACTGTAAATTTACCAACAAATTCTGGCTTCAATGACTACTACTGTTTCAAAGCTAAGTTGGACTATTCAGATTTTCCTTTGGTTCCACTAAAAAAAAAAAAAAATAATTGTCAACTAGACATTTGTCCCTTTTACCACCATCAGAGGCTACAGTCACTCAGTCTATGCTCCAGATTAGGTCAACCGGGCCTTTGCCCCAACTCTGGGGTTCCACATGCTCCTCAGCTCTTTCATCTTTGGTGAATCCACCCTCCCTTTCTAGAAACCAAAACCAGTTCTGACCCTGCTGTCAAACTAAGGTGTGGCTCCTATTTCTGATCTCCCTACTGCTACATGGGGCTAAAAAGGGATTGTATCCTGTTCAACTTAGTTCTCTCCTTTAGCCCTCTTTTGGTCAAAGAGGTTTTTTTCTTTTAAAACATTTTATTTATTTATTCATGAGAGACACAGAGAGAAAGGCAGAGAGAGAAAAGAAGGCTCCGTGCAGGAAGCCCAATGTGGGACTCTATGCCGGGACCCGGGAATCACGCCCTGAGCCACCCAGCCATCCCCAAGAGTTGTTTTCAACAGTATATTCCTTTCACTCCTCTTGAATGTTATCCTTACTCTGCACATTAGCATACTCTGTCTCTGGCTCTAAGTTTTTAACCATCAAGAATATATACACTATGTTTCAATTAAATGACTATTTTAAGATATTTAGAATTTTATACATGTCAATAAGCAATGAGAAAATGCTTTAGACTCTAAAGTGTAGCATAAGCAAGATATTTTTGTATCAATAAAGTGTGTAAAGTATCAGCTTTTGAACTAAAGTCCAAGCCTTGAGCAAGAAAGAAAATGAAAATAGTTTTGTTGGTGAGTTAGATTTTGGCTTTAGGTTGATTTCTTTAAATACTAGCAACCAACAACGTGTCACAAAAGGTGGACCACAACCTGAGCAGAGAAGTGAGATATAAATTTCTGTGAATCTTAAATGTTTTTACAAGTGGCTGCCAAAAGCAGAATCTCCTGTATGTTCGGGTAGAAGAGGAACAAACCAGAACATAATTCAAGAATTTGCTTAATTGCATAAAACTCCAGAATTGTTAATATCCATATATGGACAGAAATGTCAGGTAAAAGATCCTGTTACTCCATTCTAAGGCATTTTCTAAATTTTTTGGATCCTTTTTTTTATTTTTTCTGTGCTAGTGTTTGCTAAATTATAGGGTCATCTTTAATATGTACTCATTTACTTTCTCACATGGCATTCGACATCTGGATTCAAACCTGGAGGGTGAGGGGGTGGATAAGAGGGATTAAAAATAACTAACCAAGACACTATAATTGTACTATTACTATTCCTAAAATTGGATAGAAAGGGCAAATAGTGGCTAAAAACAAAAGGAAAAAACCCACAAATACAAACAGCAGCTAATATTTCTGAAATTCTAGATTTAAATTCTAAAAGGATGTCAAAATTTAGTACTATTATACTTAATCATGAAGTCAATCACCTTCAAGACAGAAATCCAGCTTTTCTATTGAGCAACTGCTTTGTTTTAATAGAAAGGCATTTTCCATGTAAACAGATGGACAGAGTTCTATCAGTAGAAAAGCAACACTTGAAGGTTTTGGAACCAAAAAGAAAGTTAAATATATTTAAAAGTGTCCAACTCCAATAGATGCCCAACAGATAGGGCTTGCTTCTCATAAATATTTAAGTTGTTTAGAATGTAGTAACAAGTTAAAAAATTATTCACATTTCTGTAATTATTATTTTGCTTGCTTTAAATAGTGTGGGTAAATGTTTCAATCTTGAAATTTTTTATTTATTTATGATAGAGAGAGAGAGGCAGAGACACAGGCAGAGGGAGAAGCAGGCTCCATGCACCAGGAGCCCGATGTGGGACTCGATCCTGGGTCTCCGGGATCGCGCCCTGGGCCAAAGGCAGGCGCCAAACCGCTGCGCCACCCAGGGATGCAATGTTTCAATCTTGAAAAATTATTCTCCTAGTCCTAACTTTGGAAAACTTTTTTTTTTTCCTTGACTATCAAGGTCCACATACAGAATAAGCTTTTAATGTGGGACATTCTTGCTTTTCAAAAGGAACTGAGTAAAGATGAATAGTAGCTTCTATTTGAGAAAGACTGTCAATCCCCAGTGGACCCTTGCTAAAATGCCATGGAAAGGAAAAAAAATTCACTGCTAAGTAAACAAATTCTTTTTTTTGTTTTTGTTTTTTATTTTTTTAAGATTTTTATTTATTTACTCATAGAGACAGAGAGGCAGAGACACAGGCAGAGGGAGAAGCAGGCTCCACGCGGGGAGCCTGACATGGGACTCGATCCAGGGTCTCCAGGATCACACCCCGGGCTGCAGGTGGCGCCAAACCGCTGCGCCACCGGGGCTGCCCAGTAAACAAATTCTTAAGGGAAACCGTCAATCATCTCTTTTTTTCAATCCATCCTTACAGTAGCCTCAAGCTCATTTAAAATGCTGTCTAGAATTGTGTAGTCAGCATTCTGCCCTTTACCAAGCAATCTTGTAGCAGGTAATGTGTAGCAGTATAAGACAGATTCTGTGGGAAACACTAAATGAACGAAAGCTACAACAGAGGTAATAGTAGAGAAGAGTAGAGAAATACTCAGTGACAGGGACAGACTGAGATCACAGGAAAGACATGGAGGTGTCCTAGTATTTGGCCGATTATGAAGAAGAGCTCTTTGCTTACTTACTCTAAATAAAGAGGCATGAATAAAAACATCAAATGTATTACAAAGAATGTTCTAAGTAACATGAGGCTGGCTGATAGGATTTCACCTATCAGCCCACCCAGCCATCAAATTCCTAATAAGACTATGCCTGTGGAGTTCCTAGCCCTAGGAAAGGAATGGTGCTCTCCTACTAAAAGCCAGAGATCCTACTGCCATAGGGGAGCAAAGACTGGGACCGGAGAAGTACAAGTAAGAACAAACCTTTTGCCACAGAAGTCCCCTGACCTGCTGGTATCAGAGCAGGTACAACACTATTTCCCTGCCTCCTTTCTATTCTCTCCTAAGAGTCACATCAAGTAGCCTCTAGCACTTCTCATGTCAATGTCAACTTTACCTCCAGGAGAAGGAAGAGTCCAAATGCTTTATCTTCTAAAACAGCATGGTAATTGAGTTTGAAGCCTACTTTACAGTTCAATTCAATAGGTATTTATTTAATTTCAAGAATACCTCATATCTGCAAAAAGGCCTAAAACCACAAAATTGTCTTCTTTTTGATTCTGCCTAACTATAAGCTCTACTGCATTTGTGTCTCTACAAAGGCCATCAACTTCAAAGGAATAATATCTCTCCATAGGTTAAATTTTCAAGTACAACATTTTCCACTGTGGAACCAGAAAATATTACATACTTCAAATCTTAAGCTATTGGCTAGACATCATTCTTCTTTCCATCTACTTTCTCAGTCAATCACTGGAAAGGCTTAGACCATTGGGAATACACACTCCTTTCTGATTCTGAGATTCTTCTGCAAAGGCCATTGCTTCATACACACTATAAAAGAGAAGGTTTTCTTCTTCCTTTTTGCAATACTCTCCACGTGCCAGGGAATCCCTCACAGAGGGATTGCACTGAGCCAGCAGAACCTGGATGCCGATGGCTTCATAATCTCTACGAACCTCTTTCAGCGTATGAATCCCCGCTGTATCTAAAAACTGTATTGCACTGCAGTCAATCACTATGGTTTGAAGCTCCAAGGGATCATGGGAAAGTTGCACTGAAACTTCATCCTGGACTCCACTGAGAATCACTGTTTCCTTTGTGATCTTTCTCTTTGCGGCCTTCTTCTGAGCTGCCTTTACTAAGACTGGGTTGAGTGTTTTTTTGTATAAAGCAGATTTAAAACATTCTTTGTTTATGTAGTAGAGAGGGGCTACAAAACGGAATATCTTGATTCCCGGCTTAGTCTGCAGATTCTTGTAAGCAGACATGGATTCAAAGATTTCAGACTCTTCCACCAAACCAAGCAATGAAGTCTTTGGCTTCTGAGTACGGAGAATGACACAAAACATAGAAAAACAAACCCCAATAAGCAGGCCTATTTCAGTACTTATCAGTGCAGAGGACAGCATGGTAACAAACCAGATAACCGTATCCATTCTGCTAACCTTCCACATTTTGGGCAGATCCTTAAACTTACGTAGGGCTCCCCGGAGATTTACAATGGTGATTACACCAAGGACACTTTTCTGAAGGGAATAGAATAAAGGAGCTATTACTAGGAGGACCAACAGAAGAACCAAGGCTGTTATCACACCAGAAAGCTGAGTTTGGCAGCCTGTTGATTCTTTAACCAAGGTCTTTGCAAGAGCTGCACTAGTAGTAAAGCAGTGGAAGAAGGAAGGGATGATATTGCAAAAGCCAATGGCATACATTTCCTGATTAGCTTTGACTGAGTAGCCATGTTTTTTGGCAAACATCTCAGAAAGTGATACAGTAATAGCAAAACCAATGATTGAAATAGCTATTGCATCTACGGCCAAACTAGGTATTAGGTTCCAGTCCGGTGCTGTGGGTGGCATAAACCCTGTGGGAATAGACCCAGCAATACTGGTATTATATTTCTCATTTAGTTTTCCAAAATGAGAGGCTAATGTGGCTGCCACAACAACAATGAGTTCAGTAGGAATTGGTGCCTTAAGCTTGGACTTGAAGTGCTCATTGAGTTCTTTGGTTGGCAAAAGAACCAAAAGGCACAAAAGGCTGGTGATGAGATCACAGATATTGGTCTTATGGATGTTTTTGAAGATATGTATCCACGTAGTGATGAGCGAGCCCACACCATTACTCCGAGGAAGGCTGAGCCCAAGGAGATACTTGGCCTGAGATGTAAGAATAGTGAAGGAGGCACCAGTGACAAATCCACTCAGCAAGGCATCTGAGAGGTAGACAGAAACAAAGCCCACTTGAAAGAAGCCCATCGCTACCTGGAAAGAAGGATATACAAGTGTTAAATATAAATGGAAAAGAGCTTCCAAACACTCTAATAAATACCCTGGCATTGCTTTGTGTGGAGGCATACCATCAGAGCATCGCAAAATGTCGGAGGTAGAAAAAACACAATTGTACATCAGTTTTACAAAGAGGGCTCTCATTTTACAAAGGGAGGGCTCATTTCACTGACACTCAGAGGGCTAAGCAACTAGCCCAAAGTCACACTATTACTCCGCCTGGATAAGACAAGTAGTTAGGATTCCTACTGTCTTATACAATCTTTCTTAAATGTGGATAAAGTTCAGACCTTTTTGAAAAGAAAAGAATTCTTAAAGACCCACAAGAAATTATAGAAACTCAAATTGGAAAAATTCTCCTAATTAAAAAACCATGTATTTTCATTAAATTACAAATCATTACTATAATAAAGTGAAGTTTTAACTGATAAACAAAACTGGATTCATATCAAAGAATCACATTTAAAATTATTATAGAACACACTTCTTTAGCCTCACGCAGAGAAACTCTTCTCATTCAGGGTATATGTGCTTATTATGCCAAACTACTTCCCATACTAATTCTGTATCCTCAAAGAGAACTTTTTTTTATTTTTTCCTTTTTCCAATGATTCCTCAGAACTCTGCTGAGCCCTTCTTCATTCTTGATGAGACATACTAATAAAAAAAGAACAAGAGATCCTGCAGAACACCAGTCTTCTGCACATCCCCCACTTCTCCTTTTCCTCTTCACCAGGCACCATATAAAGTGAGCTACTCTTCCTCTGCCCATATTGGAACCAAATGCCCATATTGGAACAGAGAAGAGGTTTAATGCTGGCAATGACTCCTGGATGCCAAAGACAGGGGCATGATAATAATGGCGGGTTAGTGGATTCTATGAGAGACTCGAAGAGAATCTCATTTTCTAATCCTTTCTTTTGGCTGATTAATATGAAATTGTGGTTCTCAACTTGTTCCCCAGAAGTCCAAGAAAATTGCTCTCTTTGGCGAGGGTCACTCACTAGAGCAACAAACCTAAAGGCAGGCAGGAGGCGGGGTGAAGTATGGAGGGGAGACACCTATAGTTTGAGACCTCCTCCACTCCTCCCTTTGCCATCCTTTATCCTGTTACCCTTCTCCTGCTTGTTAATGCTGACTCTGCCAATAACCAACCACAAATAAACTCAAGCAAACCCAATGTTTCTCAGCATATAAGATTAAGGAGTTGTACTAAATGATCTAAGGTCCCTTTCTGGTCAACATTTTTACAAGCAAATAATTACAATCTGGCTGACTGAAATTGATTGGCTAAGAGGTAGCCTAAAGTTGAGAAAAGAGAAGCAGCCTTATCTTACCTGTAAAGCCAAATCAGGGTTAGAATTTTGGCTCTATCCTTCATATATCCTAAACAGTCAGTAAATGATAGCTTTGATTATTATGATCTCAGACATCCCTTGCAGACCTGAGATTTCATGTACAGTGATTTTTTTTTTTTACAGTGATTTCTTTTGCTAGCAATAACCACTTGTTCGTTTCTTACCTGATAAACTCCAGCCATAAAGGTCACAGTGCTGCCAACTGCAATTGCATAGCAACTTCTGTCACATATCCAGTCTGATGTCTGGTTTAATAATGTGCTCCCATTCAACACCAGTCCTAAATCAGAAGGCGCATTATCGGCAGTGTCATAGCCAGCTTTGTGTAGTTCTCGGTCAACTACCTCACCAATCATAAGGCACAATATTCCAAAAATGCCCACAGAAATGTGACGGGAGGTACCCAACAGGAAATAAATGATGCTGGCAAAAAATGATGTGTACAGACCATAGATAGGTTCTTGGCCAGCCAAGAGGGAATAAGCAATGGACTGGGGCACTAATAAGATGCCCACAATCAAACCAGACATCACATCCCCTAAAATGTTTTTCTTCAGATCATATTTTGGGAGCCATCGCAAAACAGGAAGGAAATCAAAAATCATATTTTTGGCTTTGGCTGGACTGCACTGGCAACTCTTCTGCAGTTTTCTAATGACAAATTGCTTGAAGTTAGTACTTGATTTCTCTCGAGGCTCCATATGGATCCTACGATAAAGTGTGCATTGATCATTGGCTTCAAATTGCTTGAAGTCAGTACTTGATTGCTTTCCAAGCTCTGCATGCATATTAGACAGAGGACTGTGTTGGTCATTTCCTTCAACTGAATTCTTGAGTGACAGATCATGTTGTTGTTTACTTTCCAAAGACATTTCTGGAGATAGACACTTCAGCCTCTACCCTGAAAAAAAACACCAGAATTAACCAAGTAATTCTCAGTGTTCACACATTTTAACGGTTCTATTAGTCATTCATGAGAATTAAGAGGAGTTCAGTTTGGAGGTAGTTATCTCATATTTACTTTCTTTATTTGACCCTCATATGTCTTGATGGGAAAACAAAACCAAAAAAACAAAAACAAAACAAAACCAACAAACCATAATTAGCCAGTCAAAGCAAATAAGTCACTGGGTATAGGATTTCCCAAAAGTATAAACCATGAAGAATTTTTCTCCATCTTGTGTTAGTTAAGTAAGAGTCTCTCCAGCTCCTAGAGGAAAGGATATCTTGTTCATCGTTGTAATCACCAACAAATGTATAACGACTCTGAGATAGGAGGCTTACAAAATATTTGAATGAATCGAAGAATAAATTAACACACAACTTTATGACTTTAGCCAAATACAGATAAGATATATTAGATGGAAGACTCAGAAAATTTCCTATTTTGGAATTGATAGAAAAATACACCCTTTACTGTAAAATTAACCCACATTAATTTTAATAAGAGTAAAGTAATGTTACTTGATGGTCTTATTAAGTACATAAAGAAGAAAAGAACAGATTTAGATGACCACTTACCCTGAACAAGTCAATCAAATTTGTGGCTACACACAGCAACTCTTCATTCCTCAATGCAACTCGTCTATAACTCTCTTCTTACTTCCTACTCAGGCCAAGCTAGTTTGAATACATTTCTTATGTCCTTCTATTTTGGAACAGCTTTTAGTGATTCCTGGGTCAAAAGGCTTTTCCAAACCTAAGATATGCAAAAGAGGCATAAGAAAAAAACAAAATCCAAATCTTGCCCTACATGGCTGCTATCTGGGACAGAAAAAGATAAAAATTAATGCTAGAAAGTCTAACAGTGATGGAAACTGTAAGAAAGAATTGAATTGAAATACTAAAAGTGAAAAAGACAGTAACAGATGAAGAATGAATGCCTCTGACAGGATCATCAACATGCTTAACAGAGCCATAGAAAGAATCCATGAAATTGAGGACAAGTCAATAGAAATTACCCAAACTGAAAAAGAAAGAGAAACACAAAATTAAAAAAAATCAATGACAACAATGTAAGAGAACATTCAAGAGCTATGGACATATTAAACAATCTAACTTATGTTTAATTGGAATCCCAAAAGGAAAGGACAAACAGTGGTCAGAAAAAATATTTGAAGACATAGTAGCCAAGAATTTTTCAAAATTAAACACAGACACCAAACTATAGATCCAAGAATCTCAGAGAATACCAAAAAACAAAAATATAGAAACGAAAACCAAACAAAACCCCACACCTACACATATATTCAAGCTATGGAAAATGAAAATAAAATCCTGAAGACAAAGATAACATCCTGATGACAACCAAATTAAAAACACACATTAAGGGGCACCTGGGTGGCTCAGTGGTTGTCTGCCTTTGGCTCGGACACACACATTAAACAGGGCACCTAGGTAGTTCAGTCAGTTAAGCATCTGCCTTCAGCTCAGATGATGATCCCAGGGTCTTAGGATTGAGCGCCATGTGGGGCTCCCTGCTCAGCTGGGAGCTTGTTTCTCCCTCTGCCCCCATGCCCCGACTTGTGCTCACTCTCTCTTTCAAATAAGTAAATAAAATCTTTAAAAAACAAACAAACAAAACACACAGGAATAAAGACAAAAATTATAGCAGACTTATTTGAAACATCAGAAGATAACAGAGTAATACCTTTATCACAGAAAAATAACTGTCAACCCAGAATTCTTTACCCATAGAAAATATCTTTGAAGGAGATAAAGGAGAAATAAAAACTTTCTCAGACAAACACTAAGAGAATTTCTAGTAGACCATCACTACTATATATACATATATACAAAGGACATATATATACACATAGATACATATATATCAGAAACTATGTCTACACAATACACAACAAAGAAATAAAGTCCAGGAATGGAAAACATGGAAATTACATACAATTCATTTTTTAATTTAAAATATATTTAATTGCTTTAAAAGATAAACATCTAAGCAAAAATAGGAATGTATTTTGTTTATAGCATAAGCAAAATAAAATATATAAAAATAGCACAAAAAGTGGGTGGAGGAATTGGGAATTGTAAGGTCTTAAACTAGATGTGAAGTGATAGATTATTATTTGAAGGCAGGCTCTGATTAAAGATGTATATTGTAGGGGCACCTGGGTGGCTCAGTGGTTGAGCATCACCTTTAGCTCAGGTCGTGATCCCAGGGTCCTGAGATTGAATCCCACATCAGGCTCCTGCAGGGAGCCTACTTCTCCCTCTGCCTATGTTTCTGCCTCTCTCTGTGTGTCTCTCATGAATGAATAAATAAAATTTAAGATTGTAAATAAAATCTTTAAAAAATGTAAAGATGTATATTATAAATCCAAGAGTAATCACTAATTTTTTAAAGGTATAAATAGTAAGTCAATTGTAGAGATACAGTGGGATCATAAAAAATTCTCAATCCAAAGAAAGCAAAGAAAGGAAAAAAGGGACCAAAAGTCAATGGAACACATTGAAAACAGCTTGCAAGACAGTAAAATTTAAAACAAACATAAAAATAATTACATCAATTGAATGGTCTAAACATGTCAATTAAAAGGTAGCAAATGTCAGATTAGATTAAAAAAATAAGATTCAGCTATATGCTATCTATAAGAAACTCAACCAACCTTCCTTCCTTCCTTCCTTCCTTCCTTCCTTCCTTCCTTCCTTCCTTCCTATCTGAGAGAGCTGGGGGCAGGGGTAGAGGCAGAGAGAGAAAGAGAGAATCTTAAAGCAGGTTCCACACCCAGTGTGGAGCCTGACACTGGGCTAGATCTCACGACCCTGAGATCATGACCTGAGCCGAAATCATTCTCTGTCTTAAGAATCAGACACTTAACCAACTGTGCCACTTAGGTATCCTAAGAAACCCACTTTAAAAACAGATTATTAAAGTGAAAGGACTTGCTCAATATAGTAATTTATTTAGCTTGTAAGTGACTGAGCCAAGTAATAAAATCCAGATTTTAGGACTCTAAGCATAGCTCTGTTAGAGCATGGCACTATTCCTATCACCTATCTAATTAGCTTTCTCTAACTTCAGATACTTCCAAACACTTTAGAATTCAGCTATCCTTCACATCTCACTATTACCTCCCTGCTACCATAAACTTACCACTGACAACCATAAACTTGTGCCCTCTCCATTTGCTATACTCTTGGCCATGGTCCTTTTCTACTTCAAGCTTTCAAAAATTTAGGTATTCATCCACAAACAATCCTAGAAGTAGAACTGACACAGCCATCAGTCTGAACCCAAAAGTCATCTAGTCTCCTTTATCTGTCCTATTCACCTTCTAAAATTCTCAACACTATATTTCTTTTTCACACATATCTTAAAACCCAAAGCAACATAAAACTACACTTAAAAGTGCCTTAAACTAAATTGTAGGTATGACCTTCATAATAACGAATTTCTTTGAGAGCAAGCTCTACTCTCATTCATCTTTGTATCCCCCAAAATGTCCAGGTATGTGCTTTCTAAAGTAGGAACTACAACATCTGCTAAGCAAATAACTCAAATACAGAAAAAGTAGGATGCAAAGCAGTATTTATTTTCAAGTGGAAATATCTACTTCAGAACATATTTTCCAAATATTCCTTTCTGCACAAAAATCCTCTTACTTCCCAAACCAGTTACTGCTTTTAATTACAGTATTCATCAATTATTTCATGAAAATTAAGAGATGACAGTGTTTATTCTTGGAATAAAGCCTACATCCAGACATCCATTTTAAGGAGACTGAAATACAAACTATTCATCCCATGAAGTTCAATAAAGGCAATTCTACTGTATTGATTGTCTAGGGTAGTTTCTCCCTTTATTAACACTGATAACCGAGAGTGAGAAAAGGAAAGGCTCAAGGGGAAGACACTTGGACTTTCCACATTACTTTGCAGAAAAAAACATAACATTTGAAAAATACATTTACATATTCATACATAAAGTACAACAGTAGGTCAAGCAGCACAAAAAGGAAAGATATTCTGTCCTTTCTTCTTTGACTATCTAGAAAGTGGACTGATCCATATGAGTAACCAGCAGCACTGGCATCATTCCCATGTGAATGAGAAGCTAGAGCACTGGACTAGAAGAGAAGTTGCATCTCTTCTTCTTCTTCCTCTTTTTTTTTTTTTTAAGATTTTATCTACCTATTCATCAGAGACATAGGCAGAGGGAGAGGCAGGCTCCCTGAGGAGAGCCCGATGCAGAATTCGATCCCAGGACTTCAGGATCACGACCTTAGCCAAAGGCAGACGCTCAACCACTGAGCCACCCAGACGCCCCAAGAGGTTGCATCTCTTCCATATATGCCCAAGAGTGGTCAGCCAACTTTTTTTTGAAGATTTGGTTATAAGCAAAACAATGTCTACTTTTGGTAATTATAGCATATCATTTTAACTAATGGTGCTTATATAGCAGTTTTGCAATTTGTGAAACCGAAATGCCTTTTCAGGGGACAATTGTTTTCAGAGGACAAAAGTAGAGTCTACCTCTGAAACATTATGGTTCCGTAGTTAACGCTTTGTTTGACCTGTATGTGTGTGCCACAACTTACTGCTACATAAAACTGAAATTGCCGACTACTATGATCACAGCATCTACACAGGGGAGATATCTCCAAGAGCTGGACTAGTTTAGAAATGCTTCAAGGGAAGAACCTGTCTCATGTCTTACCTGGGCTCTAAACTCTAGGTCAGAATTGAAAGGAGAGGACTTGGAAAATGTAGAAGGGAGAAGAAAACTCAGAGATAGTTCTGAGGTTAGAAAAGAATCAGAAATTAGAATGTTTAAAGCACCAGATGTACATGGGGAACTGGTAGAAGAAGGAGCTGCCAAGGTACCTGGGAGAGATTCTGAAGGGTCCTATATGCCAGGTTAAAAAGGTAGACTTTAATCTGCAGGCAGTACAGCATCCCTAAAGGTTTCTGAGAAGGTTTCAGATATTATTCATTTGATAAATGATTATGTATTATCTTACTACATCTTCTGGTCTGTTACACTCTTTAATTATTTTCCTACTAAGCAATTAATATTTTACTTTTTTTTGCCTTTTATGAATACAGAAATAGGCTTAAGATTGTTTTAGAAAAAACTAAACCATAAGCAAGTACAACTAAGGGAGAGTCTCCAGTCACACAGTGCCATCTGATCCTCCAACTTAACTGTTTGTTGCCAGACAAATCCAGGGAAGATCATAGCTTCCATTCCACTCTCCATCCCACTCACAGGTTCCTGAGGCCAGGATGGCTGGCGCCTAAACTATTCCGGGCCCCTGACCTAGATTAAGAAAACACTGAGAGCATAGGAACTCCTGGAAGAAAAGGAAAGACTGGTCCCCAACAGATGAAAATTCAGACCCATCTTATCTTTGTTCTATGAGTTTGCAACCCTTGCTTATTCCATAAATGTTCATTAGTGCCAACAAGTCTTCCATGGCTAGATTGGTTAACTTTTCTATGTGAGCTCCTAGAGACTGGGTACTGGTCTTCCACTATATTATATTTACTAAGCACCTACTATAAGCTAACCAATGTGCTAGACACAATGCATCAGAACCTAGACCCCTGGGATGCCTGGATGGCTCAGCAGTTGACGGTCTGCCTTTGGCTCAGAGCCTGATCCTGGTCAGGGGATCGAGTCCCATATTGGGCTCCCTACGAAGAGCCTGTTTCTCCCTCTTTCTGTGTCTCTGCCTTTCTCTGTGTCTCATGAATAAATAAAATCTTAAAAAACAAAAGAACCTAGATTCCAAACCGAGAAGTCAGTCTTTCTTTTCCCTACCCCACTAATCAATCCTATCCTATATATAATCCATTAGTAAGTCTTGTCTGTTCTACTTCAGATAAGATATTCTTCTTCTTCTCTACTGCCCAAACTACCTGGAATCTAATCACTTTTCACTCTTCACCACCATCACATCTTATCTGGGCTACTCTCTAATAGCCTACAAAATCTGAACCCTGCCTACCTCTCCACCTCATTTCTTATTGGCTTTCTTGCTTTTCCTGGAACATGCCAAGTTGATTCCTTTTTTTAGGGTCTTTGAACTTGCTCAAGTTCTCTTTGCCTGAAACAATCACCCCCAGGTCTTTGGAGGCTGTTTCTCATCCTTCGGGTCTCAGCTGATGTATCATCTCCTTAGACCTTCCCTGGCCATTCCAAATAAAATAATACTCCATCCCATCATTCTCTAAACCCTTACCTGGCTTTATTCCTTCATAATACTTTCACAGTGACTTCTGAAATTATATTATGTATTTATACATTAAAGAAACTATTACAGTCTTTCTCACACATACTGTATCCCCAGTGCCAAAAACAATGCTTAGCACATGATAGATCAGTAAGTTCCTATGAAAATAAATAAGAAACCCAGGTTTTACCCACAATCAAAGGGTTAAAATAATTATTAACAGATAATCGATAAAACCCTCAGACTGGGCAGGGATGGAAGAGGTTTGACTTTTCAGTGTACAACCAGACAAGAGACAGTAAAGGAGAAGAACAAATCTAAGATGAATCTGAGGTGGACCACACAAAAGGAAGAATTATGTACAGGAATATGGAAGAGGAAATGGAAAGAAAGGAGACAACAAAAAGCTTGACTTTAGGTTTCATAGGTTTGAAATTTCTATTATGTCCAAATGAGGATGTTCACTGAGCACTTCGAAATGGAGGTGTCAAGTACAAGAGAGAAGCCAAAACTGGAAAAATAAATGAAGAAAGGAAAAGTATTTTGATCATTAGCACATAAATGGTATCTCATTTTTCTCTGAGTTCCCATTGTGTAGATGTTCAATAAATGTTCAATATATGCTTTACCTTCTCAACTAGATTAAAAATCATTCAAGGAGATGTTTCACACATTTTGCATACTCTCATAATTTGTAGCATAAAACTTGGCACACAGAGAAGACATTTAATAAATATTTTGTTAATCGGCAAACTACTCTCTATTTTTAAAAAGTTATTTTAACAAAAAACTCCAAAAAGAATTACCTTTGACTTTTAAAATCTGATTTTTGTTTCTCGAAAAGATAACTGATACACTGCTGGTGGGAATGTACAATGGTGCAACCACTGTGGAAAACAGTCTGGTATTCCTCAAACAGAGAGAATTACTGTAGGACACAATTCCACTCTCAGGTATATAACACCTCCCCCAAAAATTTAAAAATTGGGACTTAAACAAATACTTATATGCCACTGTTCATAACAGCATTACTCACAACACCCAAAAGGTAGAAACAACTTAAGTATCCACCCACAGATGAGTGGATAGATACAACTGGTACAACCATATTGTTTAGCCACTAAAAATGAATGTAGTTCTGATACTCCTCATCTACATCATGGATGAACTCTGAACCTGTTATGCTAAGCAAAAGAAACCAGACACAAAAGGACAAACACCATATGATTCCGCCTACATGAAATATCTACAACAGGCAAATTTATAGACAGAAAATAGATTAGAGATTACCAGGAACTACATAGAATGATTTCTTGCTTAATAGTTACAGTCTCTATTTTAAGTTTTAAAAATATCGACTGCAGATAGTTACACAACATTGTGAACTGTACTTGATGCACTGAATTGTAAATTTAAAATGGTTAAATGGGACACCTGGGTGGCTTGGCAGTTAAGCATCTGCCTTTGGCTCAGAGCGTGATCCTGGAGTCCTGGGATCGAGTCCTACATCAGGCTCCATGGAGCCTGCTTCTCCCTCTGCCTATGTCTCTGCCTCTCTCTCTCTCTGCATCTCTCATGAAAAAATAAATAAAATTAAAAAAAAATAAAATGGTTATATGGCCAATTTTATGTTTAATATATATTAACGTAAACAAAAGTAGGAGGAGAGGAAGCATAGTATTAGAAGTACAGTATTATGCTAGACACAAAACGGTACAGTATCACTGAAGATAGGCTATGATAAATTAGGGATTCCTACTATAAATTCTAGTGTAATTCCCTTAATAACACAGAGTTATGGCTAAAAAACCAACATAGGAGATAAAATGAAATCACAGAAAATATTGAATAACCCAAAAGCAGAGAAGGGGAATAACAACTATATATAGTAACCTAGATCTAAAGTTTTTGGAAAACTTGAAGTTTTAACATTAACCTAATATTAACGTGAACAAGTCCTCCGCCGAAAGACTCTCTTCACTTAAGTGGAAAAATCTCAACTAAACTAGGCTGTAACTGGCGTGGACTGTGTAGTTTGGAAATAATTTTCCAGTACCCGTGCTGCTTATAAGCATTGGAATAGTGACTGGAACCAAAGCCTGTCTGATTCACACCTACTCTGTCTCTGGATTGCTTATTTTGAAACTTTTCAAATCTTCAGAAAAGTTAAAAGAATGATACATGGAACACTGGTATATTCACAATTCACCTATTACACAATTTAACAATTCACCAATTGTTAATGTTTTGCTACATCTGCACTTTTGCACTCTCCAAACGTACTTGTTTGGGGTTTTTCCGTTCAACAACTTGAAAATTACAGACATATTTCAGCCTTAAACACTTAATGGAACTAACTTTTTTTTTTAAGATTTTATTTACTTACTTATTTACTTATTTTTTATTTTTATTATTTTATTTATTATTTATTTATTATTATTTTATTTATATTTTATTTATTATTTTTTATTATTTACTTATTATTACTTATTTACTTCTTTATTTTATTTATTTACATGAGAGAGAGAGAGAGAGAGAAGCAGAGACATAGGCAGAGGGAGAAGCAGGCTCCATTCAGGGAACCTAATGAGGAACTCGATCCTGGGACTCCAGAATCATGCCCTGGACCAAAGGCAGGTGCCAAACTGCTGAGCCACCCAGGGATCCCCGAACCAACGTTTTTTAACCACCATGCTATGCTGCCTCTTTCCAAAAGAAGCATTCAATAACAACATGAGATCAAACCATTTGGATACACCCTTCAAAACCTGCAATGGCTCCCCACCTCCTCCTGCATATAGTCTAAAAAGTTTAGTACAGGCTTCTCTCTATCAATGAGCTGAACTTGCCTTTCTTTTGCTTCCTTTCATGCACTACTGTTCTAGTCACCAATCCACGAAAATATTACACATCCTTTGTTTCTCTGGGTCTTTGCTCATGTTGTTCGTTCATCTGGAATGCCTTTCCCTTCTATCTCCATCGATCTTAGTCCTTTTCCTAATCCTTTAAGGTTCACCTCAAATGCCACAGGGCAAAGAGGTTAAAACTTCTGTGGCTATGCTGCCCTGACATATTCCATATAATCCTTTAGCACTTAAGGTTCCATGTCTTTCAAACTAGAGTATACATTTAAAGGCGTCCTCGTTCCTACATAACCCAACACCTGACACAATGCCTCTATTGGTGTGTAGGTGGTATACCTATATTTATTGAAATGGACAAACAGGTGAAGTTTCAAGTAATTGGAATGAAGACAAAAAAGTCTATCTATTTTCCAGTCATCACAAATAATCAACAATGTTCTTTTATGTCTGTGATGCAAAAAGAAGAACCACCATAAGGCTTATACAGTAGTACAAGCACTATGACATATCATTTCTGGTATAAAGCCCAATGTAAGACAGAAAAGTAAAATACCCAAGAGGAAAATAACAATGTAAAACCACAATCGAATTATTTAATAGTTCCTTCACAGTAATTCACTGCTTTCAAAAAGATTTTATATACATTTCCCAACTGCCTCCTGAATAAATCTGAGAACAGATTATGAATCCTTTCCTTCAGTCACTTGCTCAACTAGCAGGACCAGATTCTCAACCTTCATTTTCCAATTTCCAAGGCTCCCTCTCTTTCTAAAATACCACTCACCCCTAAATTCGTTTCTTTGCTAAGAAGTTTTAAGAGCTAGCTCAAATCAATATTTCGTGGTCAAGTGCTCAACTCATTTCTGAATCTTACTAATTTTAATAAGTCAAGGTAACAAACTGCCTGAAGCAGTTTACACAACGTTATTGAAGCAGGTGTGGTAAAGGAATAAGAGTGAAATTACTTTTATCTTTCATATGAACACACATGCATTGGTAACATTTTCATTTACCTTTTCTATCAGGAGGAACAATGTAAAATTTACCTCTGTAACTACACTTTGGGTTCAAATTCATATCCCAGCCAAGAGTCAAACAAGCCAAGCAGGTTCCTCCCTCCATCTACTTTTGCTGGCTCTAACTGGAATGCTGCTCGGGGCTAGGTTCATGGCTTTGCCTCTTGCTTCTTTTAGGTTTCTGCTCAAATACTGTCCTAATTGGTCCCTTCTCAGACACAACTTATAAAACAGCACCACTACCAAAACCATGCCTCCCTCCTGGGCCCATCTCTGTCCTGCATTCCTATCCCCCACCTCCCCTTACTTAGCTTTATTTTTTTCCATGGCCCTTCTCACTGTCTCACACTATATACATCTATCTATCATCTATCTATCTATCTATCTATCTATCTATCTATCTATCTATCTTCTATCTATCTATCTATCTCCATGGCCCTTCTCACTGTCTTGCACTATATACATTCATATTCATTCATTCACTCATTTATAGTTTCTCTCTCATGGGGCAGGAACTTGCAGTTTTGTTCACAGCTGTATCACCTGTGCCTTGAACCATATATACAGCACCTAATAAGTGCTTAAACATTTGTTGAGTGAATGGATGATAGGTTAACAGCTATGGAGTAAAGAGAAAGGAGTGAACCCTGTCTTTCCACCTCCATACACCATAACTAAGCTACATCAAGAAATTACAGTTTGGTAAGCACCTGCTTGGGGATTTACGCTCACTAAAAGTAATGTCAATGTTCAAAATGCTCACCCCTCATAAATCTAGTCTAAATCTCTCCAAAGCCCTAACTATGTTAACTCTAGACCTTCCCCTGGGAGGCAGCATATTATAGTACAATGATATTTAAATGCAGAGATCTGTTAAAATTCAGATTCTCAGGCAAATTCAGGAATGAGATGCAAGTGGGCACCCTGGGTGACTCAGAGCCAGTGAGGTGACGTCCATAAGAGAATCACTGGGTATATACTGGAATCAGACAAATCTCTATTCAGATCCCAGCTACACTATCCAACAGCTGTATGGCATTGGTATAAAAGTCCCATTTTACTCACTATCAATTTCTCACCTGTAAAATGGGGATAATATTATCTGACTTGCAGGTTGTATAAAACTAACATGAGTACTTAGTGCAGTGTCTGGCATATAGTATTTGTTCAATAAGAAAGCTACTAAGTCTGTCCTTTGAGATTCTTAAAAGGAAAAAAAAAATGTGCTCATTTCTTCCAACAGGATTGGCTCTCCATTTCTAACTCGATTTTCACTTGGTCGTACGCAAAAGGCCGAGAAGCAATCTTGCCTGATTTTCAAAAACAAGAACTTCTGCTTAAGCCAATACTGGATCTCACATGAGTTCCAGATTTTACATAAAAGTCCCTAGAGATAAGGAGGGGTGGGGGTGGAAAAACGGTACTAGGGTGCCAGAAAGTTTTAAGTCCTGTATGCTTCTAACTCACGTGGTCCCCCAATCTGTGCAAAGGAAGGGGCCCAGCTGATAGTCTGAGTTTGGGGGAGCTGGGAGCAAGTTCCATCTCGGCAAATGACTTGCTGTGTAACATCAGGCAAGGATCTGGCCTTCTCTGGGTCCTTTCAGCGTCTCTCCATCTTACCCAGCGAAAGAATTCCAATTTGGCCTGCACGAGACTGCAAGAAGTACAGTTCCCCGTTTGTACCTAACCAGGCATGTGGTTTTAAAAGCCAAGATAATGAAGTCCTCTCGCGGGTCCGAGCCTCTCAGTCTCCCCATCTGTCCAAAGGTGGGAGGCTGGGTGGAGCTGGTGGCTCCAGTCTCCTCGGTCTTTCTCCCGGTTATCTGGGTTCAAGACGGCTGGACGGAAGACTCCGGCAGAAGAACAGCACCGGTATCCGCGGGGGGCGAGGGGCGCGGGGCGGGGGGCGGGGTAGAGGCCCGGGGAGCGGGGAGCCCGGGCGGGAAGGCGGCGGCGGGAGACCCGGGCTCCGCCCCCGCCGCCTCCGCCGCCGCCCCCGCCGCCCGCGGGGACAAGCCCGACGCACGCCCACCCGCGACGCCCGCGCTTCCCGCCACGGCCCTCGGACGCGGGCCAGGATGCCCCCAGGGGCGCCGCTGCCGGCGCGGGGCCGGCACTGTCCCTCCCCTCTCACCTGTCGGTCCTGGGCCTCCCGGCGCGACGAGGCCCCGCGGCGCGTCCTCCGCCGTGGCGGGAGCGAGGGGACACGACGGCGCGGGCAGCGGTAGCCCGGTGCCGGGCCGGCCTCGCTTTAACCTGCCCGTCCCCTTCCCCGCCCATCGCCCGGCCCCGAGGAAGGCGGGGCCCGGCCGGGCGGCACCGCGGGGAGCGCCCGGCGCACCCGCCGAGAGGCGCGGAACACCCAGCCCGGACGACCGCTCGGGAGGTGGCGGTCACGTGGCCCCGCGGGCGAGCGACGCGGCCGCCAGCCAATGGCGCGGCCCGGCCCGCGGGGGTACCGCCCCCTGGCTGCTCTCCTCCTCCCCATTGGCTGTCGTGAGCCGCGGAGCCACGAGTCCCCGAATCTTAGGCAGATTCCTCCTCCGCGCTCGCGCTCGCGCTCGCGGGGACGTGTCACCCGCTCTGCACCTTAACTCTGGGCGCGTGGGGAGGAAAAGAGACCCGTCGGCGGAGACCCGGAAGCTCTCTGTCTGGAGCTGTTAAGTGGTGTGCGTTGCGCGGGGCGAGGTCCTGGTCCCCGACTCCTTGGGACCCCCTTCCCTCCCGCCTCCGCTCTGCAGACGGCGCCTGAAGGCCCAGGAGGGGGAAGGGGCGGATGGGAAGTTAGGCGCTTTGCCCCCAGGGCAACCCACTCTCCACTGAAGGTCCCAAGAGCCGGAGTTGCCTTTTCAGATGTGAATAAAAATATAAGAATAAAAAATATATATATATAAGAATAAATATGAGATATGATTCCAACCTCTTTTAAGATCCTCAAGTGGCTTTTCTTGACATTTGTAGATCAAAATCAAATTCCTCCCTATTCTTTCGAGGCCCTGAATGCTCTGGGCCCGCCCTGGCACCTTTCTCCTCCTAGGATCTGTCTTTCCCTCTCTGCTCTCCACCATCCTGGCCTCCTTTGCCCGCCAAGCTCGTTCTCTTTTGGGACTCGGAACACTGCTGCTTAATGCCTGGTTTCTTTCTTGTCTCAGGTCTGGGCTAAAAGTTGGAGCCCCCCCCCCCCCCCCCCCCCCGGAGGCCCACGTATCCTGCCAGTCACATCCTATGGTGTCATCCTGCTTTAATGATCTGCCCCCTAGCTGGGCGCTCTCTGATACCGAATTCGTGTTTATTCTTTTCTTCCTCTTGTTGATAGCCTCCGGGGCGGGAGGGCGGGTGCCACTAGCCTTGAGTGGAAGGTCAAGAACAGCTGCGAAAGAAGAAAAATGGTTCACTTCCTTTCTTTCCCTTTCCAGTGAACCTCGTCACAGTAATTTTAAGGAACTCCGTTTCTTGTCTAGAGATGATCCTCATGTTTCCATCAACCATCAGATCCAGAGCTTCCAGAAGTCACAAGCCGTATTGGGAATCAGAACACCTGGATTCTACTCCTCTTGCTGTCCCTTGTAACCAGAGTTAAGTCAATAGACATGATGAGTGTTCTCATGTCTCCAATATAGTTAGTTGATTGCTCCCGGCCTCCCAACTCACACCTCATGTACCCCTCCTTCCAAGTCCTGGAGAGGGTCAAGTAAAACAACGAATGTAAAGTACTTTGCCGACTCCCTGTAGGCTACAAAACATACAATGGCAACAGATGCTGATTTCTGGATGTATATTTCTGGATGCACAAAACTCTTTCCATTTATTTTATTTAATCCTTATAGCCACTTTCAAGGAGGTCCTGTAGGTGAGGAAATGAGACTCAGAGGTGTTAGGTGACTTGCCCAAGGTCCCAGCTAATAAGTGACATAGATATGATTTTAACTCAGTTACATCTGACTGCAAAGCCCACTTTTAACCACCACACCCACTATTTTGGTCAAATGTAAAAATCGACCTTGCATCCTTGCATGTAATAGACACCAATAAAAACTGCCGTCTATTTAATAATGGCTATGGTTTTCTTTCCCTTATTCCATATTTTTAATCCACATTATGGATGAGGAAACTGAGGGTCCGAATATTAAGTTATTTAAGAGGTCACACAACTGGTAAGTAGCGGATTTTGAGGTGGGATAGAGATGGATTTTGGAAATGCCAGATGCCAAGACACAAGAACGGGTGCTATGACCTAATGCAAGGGGAAGGTGCTAGAGAGGAAGTTTAGGCAAGTCATTGGTGCCTCTCTCCTTCCCAGTTCAGCATCTCCAACTGCAACTTAATGCAGTGGGCCTCTGTGCCTCCCTTCACACACATGCCCAGGGCCCCTGGAAGCGGACTTTGGTCTGCCATTCCTACCTTATCCTCGTCAATGCTTAGGTCCCTGCAGGAATCTAAGAGGCAAAACAGATTACCAAATCCCTGCTATTCTGCTTTTCCTCAATAACAGGAGGTCAGCTGCCCCAGCCAGCCAGAACCCAGATCTGTTTATCCCTCCCATGTAAGCCTGGATATTTTCCTCCTGTTGGTCTCAGGGTTCACAGAGGTGCTGGCAGCTGGAAGGTCACGTATTATAGCCATTACTCTGTCCTAAACTGCTTTCCAAAGTGTAACTAAACTTGAGGGTGTTGTGGGTCAACAAGTAAGTCATTTCAGGTGAGAGGCCACGTCAGGATTTACCTCTGCAGCACTTTCTGACCAGTCACACTTCCCAGGTAGGACAGGTCACTTGCTCGGAGGCCTTGCTATAGTGGGCCCCAGACTGACTCCCATTATTGAATAGGCTATTCCCGATTTGCTATTCTGATTTATTTTCACTGCTATGGGTTAATTTTACTTTTTTAAAAATGTGATTGTTCTTGAAAATGGGTAACATGTATAAGTAAATAAATTCAATAGATCAAAGAGTTTAGGATGAAAAGTAAGTCTCCCACACTATCCATTCTTACCCCATTGTTCCTTCTGGAGTCAAACACAGCACCGGTTTCCTGTGTTAGCTTCCGGTTATTCTATACCAGCAGTTCTCAATCCTGGCTATACATCAGAATCTCCTGGAGAACTTTTTTATTTTTAAGATTATATTTATTTATTCATGAGAAACATGGAAAGAGGCAGAGAAATAGGCAGAGGGAGAAGCAGGCTCCCTGTGGGAAGTGTGATGTGGGACTAGATCCCAGGACCCCAGAACCCCAGGATCACAACCTGAACCAAAGGCAGACGCTCAACCACTGGGTCAGCCAGGTGTCCCTCTCTTAGAGAACTTTTAAAAGATAACAATGTTTGGGTCCCATTCCCAGATATTATGATCGAATTCTAGTAGAATGCCTGAGCTCAGGCATTGATATATTCTTAAAAAACCCAGGAGATTCTAATGCCAACACAGGATTGGCAAACCAGTGATCTATGCATATACAAAACTATTTCTTTTTATTTTTTTTTATTTTTTTTTATTTTTTTTTTTACTATTTTTTTTTAAATAAAAGGGACAATATACACTATTTTACACTTTTAAAAAATTAATATTATACATTGAAGACTGTTCCATATCAGTGCATAAAGAGCTGCTTTCTGGCTATCTACTGCTGAATAACGAATCACTCCAAAACTTTTAGTGGCTCATCATTTTGCTAATTTGCAGTTTCTGTGGGTCAGGAATTTGCTAAGAGCTTGACTGGGTGGTGTCTCATAGACCTATAGTCAGAAAGTGGCCAGGTTGGGGACAGGGCATAGGGATCAAGCTGAAGGCTGTCTGGGCCTCTCCTTGTGGCTCTGTGTGGGCCAGTTTGTGCTTCCTCACACTATGGCAGTCTCAGAGAAGTCTCTGTTTAAATGACAGCTAAAGGCTTCTAGAGCCAGTGTTCCACCAAAGAGGACACTGGATAAGCCTTTTACAATCCAGCCTTCCCGCCTTGAAAGGCTCATAGCTTCACTTCTATTGCACTGAGTAGGTTGAAAATCATAAAAGCCTGACCAAGGGGTGCTGACTATGTGGTTCAGTTGGTTAAGCTCAGATCTTGATCTCAGGGTCTTGAGTTCAAGCCCTACATTGGGCTCCATGCTTTCTGTAGGCATGGAGAAAAAGAAAAAAAGAAAAAGAAAAAAAGAAAAGAAAGAAAGAAAAGAAAAGAAAAGAAAAAAAGGAAAAGAAAAGAAAAGAAAAAAGAAAAGAGAAAAGAAAAGAAAGAAAAGAAAAGAAAAGAAAAGAAAAGAAAAGAAAAGAGAAAAGAAAAGAAAGAAAAGAAAAGAAAAGAAGAAAAGAAAAGAAAAGAAAAGAAAAGAAAAGGAGGGAAGGAAGGAAGGAAAGAGCAAGCGAGCCTAACTAATTTCAAGGGTAGGGCAGTAGACCCCAAATCTCCATGGGAGAGGTGTCAAAGTCACATTATAAGAAGGAGTGGGATGGGAAATATTTTTTTTTAAGATTTTATTTATTCATGAGAGACACGCACAGACAGAGGCAGAGACATAGGCAGAGGGAGAAGCAGGCTCCCCACAAGGAGCCCGATGTGGGACTTGATCCCAGACCCCAGGATCATGCCCTGAGCCAAAAGCAGACACTCAACCACCCAGGCATCCCTGGGATGGGAAATATTATGGCTATCTTTGGTCACAGCAGCTGAATAATATTCCAATGTTTGGGTATACTGTCATTTATTTAAGCATTGAGGGACATTTATGTTGTTTCCATTCTTTTAATATTACAAAGGGTGCTTTGAACTATTATGGATGTTTTCCTTCTGCTCCCTATCCCCACTCCTTAGAAGGGGCTTGGTCTTTTGATCACTTACCTCTCAGGGCCACTGTGCAGCAGGACAGGAAGTAACCATTCTCAGGCTCAAGAAGAGATCCCCTCCCTCTTTGGACCTTTGAGGGAAATTGTGCTGAACTGTCCCAGACAAGGAAAGAATGGAGAGCCAAGTCATTGGGGGAAAGGAGATTTTTGAAAGCCTCCCTAAGGTTGATGTGGGCTTGGCCTTGTAGGACACTTGAGTGGCAAGGATCTAGACCTTTCTCTACCCTGGGCAGGCAGGAAATCCTCCCACATGGGTTGCCCTGGAAGGCTGGAGGACCTTTGAGCCCCTGGGAAGAGGAGAATTGTGGGCCTTTCAGGGGCCATACCAAACTGAAAGAGGGGCACATTTATGGTATCAGGGTGAACGGAAGGCCAGAGGGCTGTTCCCTGGCTGCCCTGAGTTAGACTGACAGACTTTCACATGAACCTGGGGTGGGCAGCAATCATAATAATTATCCAGATTAATATCTTGCCAGCACTGTGGGATGGGGGCTTGGAACAGAGAACATTTAATCTGGAGAAAGAAAAGACATGTGACTCTTAACCAGGGTAAAAAAGCATAATTCACTTTTCCTACAAATATTTAGGTACAGAAAGTAATCTGTTATTTGACTTGTCCCAGCAATCACAAGCCCCAGAGTTCCAGATTTGTTCCTTCACAGGTATGTGCCAGGTGCTATGGGAGACGGTCATTCAAAATAGAACATGATCTTTGCATTAAAATATTGACTTTCCCACTACTTCTTTACTTAAACTTTTACTTAAACTTTCGTATTTTGGGATAGCCAAGGAAAATCTTCAAAGATTAGTAATGAAGTTGTTCTGTCTTTCAGGTCAAGTTTTTTAATAACAAGGTAAGAAGATAACCAGGCAAGTATGCAAAGGTTTCACCACAAAAGTATTCATTGAGAATACCAAAAAATTCGAAAGAGCCTAAATAACCAACAGCTAGAAATACATTAGACAAGTTATGATTCAGCCACCCAACAGAAGTCTATGAGGCCATTAAAGAAGAATATTTAATGGCACAGAAAGATGTTTGCATATGTTATTAAACAAATAAAATACAAGATTACATAGTCACAGTTACATTATGAACATATTTATATGATTAGAAAAGAAGGATGTACATCAAAATGTTTCTCTGGGTGGTAACCATTCTGTTCTTTTTATTTGCCTGTATTTCCTCAATTTTCTACAACAAGATGTATAACTTTATAAAGAGAAAAATAACAAGAATTTTTGCTTAGAAAAGAATAGGAAAATAGATATATTTGCATTACTTCTGTTTTCTACAAATACCACTGCCTCATATTCCACTATATTATCATTATTAAAGGTTACATTTATTGAGAACTGGCCATCAACCAAGTTCAATAGATACACTGTCTCCAATCCTCACAACAGTGCTATAAGTATTGTTATCCACAATCTGCACATGAGAAAACTGGGACTAGAGATTAAGTAATCTGCCAAATGTCAAAGTTTGTGAATGATATAGGAAGAGGATTCAAACTCAAACCACTCTGGATCCAAAGCCCAGGTATACTCTCCTATTTGTTGCCTTTCTACTGCTATGGTCACAGGGCAGGTATTTAGGACCTAATTTTACTTGTCTTTTCAGGATTCCCTAGAGTTCCTAACTATTTTTGAGTTACAGATTCCTTTCAGAATCTGACCTTTGAGAAAATGAACAGAAGGTTAAAATGCACTTAGGACAAACTTCTACTAGACGCATCCACTGACCCATATAAGACCCTGAAAGTCAAACAAGGAGAACATCATGGACTAGCCGAGTAGCAAGGATCGACCAACAGGTAACCCAAGGAGTTGAATAAAGTTACTAAGTCAACAGATGACTGGACAATTAGGAAATGATAACAACTGTAGGTCAAGGGTATGAACACGTGAAACATGGAAGTGAGCCAAGCTAAGTATAAACGAGGGTGGAGACCAACCAAACTATTTCTTTCAGCAGTTCTAAGGATGTAGCCAGAGAATGGCCTTCTCTTTTGTGGCCTCACAAGGACATGGGGTTTGGCAAGCCTGGAGAGGAAAGGCCTTCAACCAAGAAATGGAGACCAAGTCAACATTGGACACCAGTGAAATGTTCTGAAGGGGGCCACACAGTGCCAAGTTTCCTATAGGGATCCAATAACACACAAATTACCCAGGCCTACCCCATTCTTTCTTATGTTTCTCTTTCCCAGTCAGCCAGGATGTCTTCAACAGCCTTCCTCTTGCTTCTATGCCCACTCACTTCTCTTCAGTCTCTCAACCTCCATCCTAGACCTGTTCTTTTCCTCTGGGAAGATTGAGACAGCTTCCTTACTGACTTCCTAGCCCCAGACTCATCTTTCTAATGCTGGTGTTTGAAACCTCTTTGCCAAGTCCTCAGCTTGTATACCTTCAAAGACAGGGAGCACACTATCTTCAAGTTAATCCAGTTCGTCTTTGAAAGTTGTGATAACTAAAATAAATAAATAAATAAATAAATAAATAAATAAATAAATAAATAAATAAAAAGAAAGTTGTGATAACTAATGACAATAGGATAACTACTTTTAAATTGAACCATATATAAATTGTTGTTTGTGTAGGACAAAAATAGTCAAATGGGATGATTTCACAGAGTTCACCTTAATATGCACTGGGTAATACATAGCTGGGCATTATACTATAAATTATCTCAATCTCCACTACAGTCATGGAAAAGCATTCTAATTTTAGAGAAAAGCAAAATGAGGTCCAGGAGAAACTCAATAATTTACAGAAATAGTAAGTGACAGGCCCAGGGTCAGTCTCAGATCTGACTCCTCAGCTCTACCTCTTACACACTCTGGGTATTGCCTTCTTATAATAACCTATTCCTCTGTCCTCCTCCCTGGATCCTCTCTGAACAAACTGGCACACTCTCCATCCCCAACATCCTTTCAGAGCTTCCTCCCAACTGAATATCTCTGGTTCCTTCACTATTGCTATTTATAAGAGGGATAAATGGTGGGGAGCCCATGGAGACCTTTCACCCAGCACTAGAATTTGTGGAACTAATATGCTGATCATTCCCATTCAAAATGATCCCAAATTTCAGAGTCCTATTCTTTCCAAAAAAAGTGTCTCACAAAACACCTTTCCACAATGCATCTTCTTGACCAAGTTGGTTCCTTGCTATGTCCTATTTCTTTCCTTATCCCCTCCTTTTACCTTCAAATTCAGAGTCATAAAATAACCCATGGACCCAGCAATTACACAGCCTGGGTATATACCCAATAAAACTGAAGGCTTATCTCCATATAAAGACTTGTGCGTGGATGTTCATAACAGCCACAAAGTGAAATAACCAAATGTCCATCAACAAATAAATGGATAAACAAAATGTGGTATATCTATACAGTGGAACATTATTCAGTCATAAAGAGGAATGGAGTTCTGATACATGTAACATGGTTGAACCTTGAAAACATTACGCTATGTGAAAGTAGTCAGACACAAAGGGCCACATATTGAATAATTCCATTTCTATAAAATGTCCAGAAGAGACAAACCATTAGAGAGAGAAAATAGATTAGTGGTCACCAGGGGATGAAAAAGTAGATCATTGGTGGCATATCATAACAAATATACTAAACAAAAAAACAAAAATGCTGAATTGTACAATTTAAAATGGTGGATTTTATGTTATGTGAATCAGTTCTCAATTTAAAAAATTTTTAAGTCACCTATGATTTGAGTCATCTAACTTTTCAAAACTTTTCACTTTTTTCACCCATGAAACATGGATCCTGGAATAGAGATCATTCTAAATAAATGGTTCTAGGTAGTCTTTCAAAAGAATCCTTTAGCAAGGCTTATGGTCAGGGATGGACAAGTCAGCTGTTTCAGGTCAGTCATCCCTCTGAGCCCATCTGGAGTCATGGATCCAGATGTGTTTGAGACACATTATTAGATGTTTCTGTGAACTGGGAAATCAACAAAACCTTGAAGGAAGACAAGACTTTTTCAAAGTCACAGAATGAATCAGTGGCATTGCTGGGCCTACAGTCTTGTTTTCTTCTTTCTAGTAGCATTGTTTCTTTTTCAAGACTAGACTACAGAAAAAAATCTTCCCTAACCCTACTGCTAGTCCCTGCTCCCAATAAAAGAAGTTTCAGATTTCCTTCTGCTGATACCTGAAATCAGAACCATTTGGCAAGCAAGTTAGGAGGTCACCTGCTGCAAACATCTGCTTATATGTACCTACCCAACGATTAGAACTGAAGTTTTTCAACAGGCTCGATTTCCTCATTCTGGCATATTGAAAAATGAAGCGAAAGTAGATTTCTTACAAAACTCTTGCTTCCTTGATGGGCACTAAGGAGGGGACTTGATGGGATGAACACTGTGTATTACACTATATGTTGGCAAATTGAATTTAAATAAAATATTTTTAAAAAAACAGTTGCTTCCTAAGCCAGTTGCAACTAACCCAATATAACCCGTTGGTATATTATGATAAAATACTTGGGCTGGGCTTTTTTGGAGATTTTAAGAAAAGGTAAAGTTTTACTCCTATCTTCAAAGAGCTTGAGTTTGGTGAGAGGACAGATGAGCAGAAGTAATACAACCTAGAATGAAGAAACTCCTATTGGAATGGAAGGAAACCAATAGCTTAGGGGTTCCAAATAGAAAAAGAGTCTAATTGAGGCATCAAAGAATCCATGGAGGGAATGGCATTTGAACTGGACAAACAGGGGGCATGGCAGGTATGAAGGTGCAAAAACCAGAATGAAAAACAGTAGGGTGGAGCTTATAGTGTTTACAGAGAAATTGTGAAAAACAAAGCAGAAAGAGTTTTGGAGCCACATTCTGGATTTCTGTTAATGCTGAGATTAAGAAAAATTGCTGGGACACCTGGGTGGCTCAGTGGTTGGGTGCCTGCCTTTGGCTCAGGTCGTGATCCCAGGATCCGGGACTGAGTCCCACATTGGGCTCCCTGTGAGGAGACTGCTTCTCCCTCTGCCTATGTCTCTGCCACTCTCTCTCTCTCTCTCTGTCTCTCATGAATAAATAAATATATCTTAAAAAAAAAAAAGAAAAATCGCTTACTTTCTGATGGGAGGGGTGGGGGTAAGAACAATCTCATATACTCTGGTATAGCCTTGGAGAGCAAAAGTAGCATTCTTTATCTAAATGCTTAGAGAGCTATAAGCTGGATCTCCCTTCTAGGTTTTTCTTGTTTGTTTGCTTTTTGTTTTTTGTTTTTTACTAAAAAATATAATGATGTTCATTACAGCATTGTTTATAATACATGAAAATTATGAACAACCTAAATGTCTAACTGTAAAGTAGTGGTTCTCAACAGAGGTGATTATGACTCTAGAGGACATTCAGAAATGTCTGGATTTATTTTTGGTTGCTGTCACAATTTGAAGAATTCTAGTCTAGTAGATGGAGGTCAGGTGACTAGAAGGTGTCTAGTAGGTGGAGGCCAGGGATGCTGCTAAACATCCTACAATATGTAAGACAGTCTCTAGAGCAAAGAGTTACTAGGCCCAAAATGTTGAAAGTGTCAAGATTGATACTATGTATATATTTTTTACTTTTATGCCTAAATCTTTAAAATACATATTTTAATATCTTCCAAAAGAATATATATATTCCATATATTTAAAAATATCCAAAAATATTGCAATGGTAATATCTGGAATTATGTTTAATTTCAGTATTTTTCCTTTGTGTCTTCTTGTCTTTTCCAAATCATACTCAAGAATATATAGGAATTTTTATTTTGTATGAGTCAGGTTTCTCTAGAGAATTGGCTCACGTGGTTATGGAGAAGTCCCACAATCTGCTATCTGCAAACTGGAGAACCAGGAAAGCCATTGGTATAATTCAGTCTGTGTCCAAAGGCCTGAGAACCAAGGATCAAAGGTGGAAGTCCTAGTCTGAATCTGAGAACCAGGGGTGCCAATATCCATGGGCAGTAGAAGATAGATGTCCCAGTTCAGGCAGAGGGCACATTCTCCCTTCCTCCACCTTCTGTTCTAGTCAGGCCTTCTACTGATTGGGTGATGCCCACCTGTACTGGTGAGAGAGATCTACTTAGCTTACTGATTCAAGTGCCAATCTCTTGTAAAAACATCCTCCTAGACACACTGAGAATTATGTTTTACCAGCTATCTGGATAGCCCTTACCCCGTCAAGTTGGCATCTAAAATTAACCATTCCAGACTTACAATTAAAACAATTTTGGGGGACAGCCCTGGTGGCTCAGCGGTTTAGCACTGCCTTGGGCCTACAGAGTGATCCTGGAGACCTGGGATCGAGTCCCACGTTGGGCTCCCTGCATGGAGCCTGCTTCTCCCTCTGCCTGTGTCTCTGCCTCTCTCTCTCACTCTCTCTCTCTCTGTCTGTCTCTCAAGAATAAATAAATAAAATCTTAAAAAAAAAAAAACAATTTTGGGGGCAGCCCGGGTGGCTCAGCAGCTTAGCACTGCCTGCAGCCCCAGGCATGATCCTAGAGACCTGGGGAGTCCCAAGTCAGGCTCCCTGCATGGAGCCTGCTTCTCTCTCTGCCTGTGTCTCTGCCTCTCTCTCTCTTTTTGTGTCTCTCATGAATAAAAAATTAAATCTTTTTAAAAAATAAAATAAAAATAAAACAGTTTTTTACTGAGCATCAAGAATGTGCCAGGCAGCATTGCAAGGCCTAGGGAATCAGCCCTGGCAGGTCCCCACCTCATAGAACTCACAGTATAGATGTGAAGACAATCAATTGACAAAGAAATGAAACACAAACAAGATAATTTCTAACAGTAATAAATTAAATAGAAGAGATAAATAGTATGATATAACAGAAAGAACCTGAGGAGGGCTGTACTTGGAATAAGATCACTAGAAATGACTAACTTGAGCAGAGACCTGGAGGTTGAGAAGGAGCTTGTATGCAGAGCTGTGGAAGAGCATTGCAGGCAGAGGGCTCAGGTTATTTATGGTGGGAATGTTTGCAGAAATTCAGGTTGCTGAGTGGCCTGCCAGACTGAGCGGTCACCTGTGTACACAGGGCTAAATGGGCACAATACTCTAAGAATTTACTACACACTACAATAAAGGAAGTAATCTACTCTCCATTAAAGTTCATTTGCAAAGTTCAGAGTGCCAGCAAGAGTCCATTGGTCTTGCGATGCCTGAGGTGAGTGGCTCAGCAGTTGAGTGTCTCTGCCTTTGGCCCAGGGTGTGATCTGGGACCGAGTCCCACATCGGGCTCCCTGCATGGAGCCTGCTTCTCCCTCTGCCTGTGTCTCTGCCTCTCTCTCTCTCTCTCTCTCTCTCTCTCTCTCTCGCTGTCATAAATAAATAAATAAATAAATAAATACATAAATAAATAAATAAATATCTTTTTTTAAAAAAGTCTATTAGCCTGCATTCCACAGTGTTTACAAGACAGAGACACCAGGCTCTCACATGTATATTCACGGAAACAAAAGTACAGAAAGAAAATGTTCTCCTCCTCCCCTATTGTCCTGGAGGGTACTTCAATGAAGATTCTGGTGTTTTCAAGATTCAAAAAGAGCCGATAGCATTTAGACTCTCGTGTGCATTTCTGACTGACAATCCCAAAAGGTACAGATCGTATCCAGAAAAACCACATTAAAGTATCAAGAGAAAGATAGGGGGTGGGGGTGGGGGTGGGGGGGAGATGCAGTCAAGGGAAATAGATTTTAAAGGTAAGACTCTACAGAAAGGACAGAAACAAAAATGCTCACTAGAGGTTACCTCTGAGTAGCAAGATTATGGGGGACTTTAATGATCTTCTTTGCGTATTTTCTGCAGTGAACATGTGTTTTGTAATGAAAGAAAAAGTATGAATGGCGTTATTTTTATGAGGGCACCTCGAATTCTACAGTTAAAGGGTCGTTGAAATCTAAAGCTGGGAAAGGCTTTGATGCAGATTCTGAAATCGGGGCCCATTAAGTGCCAGAGCCGCACCGAACACAGGGAAGCAGGCGGATTAGCGAGCCAGCGCAGTGAAGCTGGACTGCGGGGGCCCTGGGAAAGGGGGCACAGAAGGGTAGGGGTGACAGCCAGGGGGGCTGGGGGCTGGGTGGGCAGTTGCTCTCGGCTCTGGCCATTCCAGTAGAAAGCAGGCCCAGGGTCGTTAGGTCTTCCAATTCTCCAGGAGAAGCTGAACGAATCTCAACAGCATAGGTAGGCTTCTGTGTCAAACACTGAAGAAAAACACCCTGCAGGGCAGAGAAAACACACCTCCGTTAGTAGCAGTTGGTCCTGTGCTGCCCTCTGCCTTGGGGTGGTTTTTTGTTTTTTGTTTTAAGATTTTATTTACTTATTCATGAGAGACACACAAAGAGAGAGAGAGAGAAGCAGAGACACAAGCAGAGGGAGAAGCAGGCCCCATGCAGGGAGCCTAATGGGGGACTCGATCCCAGGTCCCCAGGATCAGGCCCTGGGCTGAAGGTGGCACTAAACCACTGAGCCACCCGGGCTGCCCCTGGTTTTTGTTTTGCCCACCTCCTGCTCTGTCTAGAAATCCCTTCTCAGCTGTTAGGCCAAGGTGAAAAGGAAATGCTCACCTTCTCCCGTCTGGGGCCTGGCAGCATCTGGAACCCTCTTGATCCTCATAATCCTTGTTCTCAGGAAATATTAATAATTTAATCTCCTGAGCCCGAGCTCTGTGCCTCACCTCTACCGCCGTAGTGGCCACATCCCACAGAAGCCCAGGTGGGAACAAAACACCTCCTGACTCTGTCTTGCCCCCAGCTATAGACCTTCCCTGGGCAGGCCAGCTTTAGGCTCTCCTGGGAAGTAGCCAGCGGGATTCCAGTCATGGGTGAGGTGACAGCAGAGCAGGTGGAGAAGTTCCTGGACTCGAATATTATCTTTGCCAAACAGTACTACAACCTCCGCTACCGGGCCAAGGTCATCTCAGACATGCTGGGGGCCAAGGAGGCAGCGGTGGACTTCAGCAACTACCACTCGCTGAGCAGTGTGGAGGAGAGTGAAATCATCTTTGACCTCCTGCGAGACTTCCAGGAGAATTTGCAGGCCGAGAGATGCATCTTCAATGTCATGAAGAAGCTGTGCTTCCTCCTTCAGGCAGATCGCATGAGCCTGTTCATGTACAGGGTCCGAAATGGCATCGCAGAGCTAGCCACCCGGCTCTTCAATGTCCACAAGGATGCTGTCCTTGAGGAATGCCTGGTGGCGCCCGACTCAGAGATTGTGTTCCCCCTGGACATGGGTGTGGTGGGTCACGTTGCCCACTCTAAAAAGATCGCCAACGTCGTCAACACAGAAGAGGTACCCTCTTCCCCAATGAGAAGGGGCGCAGGGAGGCATTATTTCCTGGGGTCCTGGGCGGGTTCAAGTGAGGAGAGAGAGCTGCTGGCCATCAATGCTGGGATGGTGAAAGTTTGGTGCTTCTCTTAATTTATTTATTTATACAATTTTATTTGGAAAAAAATCCAAACCTAACAGAAGAGCTTAAAAATAGTACAGACAACTATATGTCTTTCATCCAAGTTCATTCCTTGCCACATTTGCTTTATTGCTCCATTTTTCTGACCCATTTGGGAGTCCATAGCAGACAACATGCTGTGTATTTCCAAAACAAGGACATTTTTTTTACCGTCTCTGCAGTGCAGTGATCAAATTCAGGAAATGTAGCATTGATGCGCTACTATTTTCAAATAAATAGTCCCGATTCAGTTTTTGCCAGTTGCCTCAATTACCCCCAGATAGCACTATCTCTTTGGTCCTCTCAAATCTGAAACAGTTCCTTGGTCTGTCTTGTTTTCCACAATGCTGATGTTTTTGAAGGGTACAGGCCAAATACTTTGTGGAAATGTCCTTCCATTTGGGCTTTGTGTCTTCATGATTAGATTCAGGTTGCATGTTTCTCTCAGGAGTATTGTAGAGGTGATATTGTGGTTATCTTTGTGCATTTCGTTAGGAGACGTATGATGGATGTCTGTCTCATCACTGGAAATGTTAACAGTGCCACTTGGTTAAGCACTTGACTTTTGTTTCTGAGTCTAGTGTTCTGTGGGATTCTGCTGGCAGCTCTGATAAAGACCTCTTTGATCACCAGGACAAAGCACTTCATACAGCTCTCCACATGGCTCTCTACCCCTGGCCCAACTCCTACTTATCCTCTGGATCTCAACTTAAAGGTCACTTCTTCCAGGAGGCCCTCCCAGACCCCTCTGTTACAGTTTCCTTCCTAAAATCATATATCATAATAAGCCTGGGGGCCAGGGACCATGCCTGTCTTATTCTCCACTTTATCCCAGCAAATGTCTGGCACAAAGCAGAGGCTCGGTAAACACTTGGCATTAAAAAATGTACCATCAAGTAATTATACTTAATTCCTTTAACTCCTGTTGTGCCCAAAATGTTTGCTCTATGAAAGCAGGGCCCAAACCTGGTGAGCAGCACTGACCAAACCAGGAGCCTGTGTTCAGGAATTTCCAAGATGCAGCCTGGACATTTTGTGACTTTGCTCACCTTACCTCTGGCCTTATTTCATATTAGGGGTCATAAGGTTAAGAGGGGAGAGAGGAAGCTTCAGAGATTATCTCATCCAACTGCCTTATTTAATGGTTGAGGAGTCTAGAGTCAGGAGAGCTTGAGAAGGGACTTGTCCAAAGTGACCAACGAGTTAGGGCAGAGCCAGGACTTCACATCCACAAATCCAGGAATTCAAACAAGTTATTTTTTGGACTTGGGTTCCTTGGCAAGATAAAAAGCACAGACTTCAACCTCCATGGGAGATAGTTTTCTTTGAAATACACTGGGCTGGATCTTCCATGGGGTTCATCTGTCCCTTGTTTCCCCTTGGACATCCAAGAGCGGGGGGAGGAGGGAGGATGGTTCTGCCTCCAGGAGGCTTTCAATGGGACTGGAATCTGTTGTCCCTTCAACTCTCTCTGGACTTGAATTGTAGCCAACATGGACCACCAGTCTTATGACATAACTGATTATCCCTGTTTCACAGATGGTGAAGCAAAAACCCAGAAAGGTTAATAACTTGCCCAGAGCCTCTCTGACAGAAAGTGGTGGAGCAGGTATTTGAACCCAGGCACTCTGGCCTTGTGCCCACATTTTCCACTGCTCTGCTATTCTATCCTTCTTCCTTATCTGTAAAATGAGGGCATTGAACTAGGTGCTGTTTACCAGTGGTCATTTCAATTCATATGGCAGAGAATTAAGAGGTTAAGCCTTGAGGTCACATCTGGGTGTGAATCATGACTCTGTAACTTTCTTAGACCAGTGCCTTGGCATATTGTTGAGCCGTCTAGGCTCACTTCCTAATTTATAAAATGGGGTGAGAATACCTACTGTACAGTGTTGTTGTAGGATCAAAGGAGAGAAAGATTTCTCATCTAGCAAAGTTCTTGGCACGTTGTAGTGGCTCCTATTGGCAGCTCCTGCTCCTTGTTGTTATTATTATTATTATTTTGTTGTTGCTAAGGATCTATTCTAAGGGATGGATGCTGTACTGGGTCTGTGGTGGGATTTGGAGAAGAATCCAGTCCCGCCCTTCTGGAGCTTTCAGTGGGAAAAACAGAAGAGAGGTGCTGACAGTTTCTGTAGATTCTGGTGTTGAAGGACTGAGCATTTAGGCTGGTGCTCTGATGCTAACGTACTCTAGTGCAAGAGTTTGCTGAGCCCCTGTGCTAAGGGATCACCCAATATTTCCTGCTCAAGACCAAAGTTCACTCTGGAAGTAATGTCTGCACTTACCTGGAAGCTTTCAAGCCTCGGTCAGTCTCCCTGGTTGGTGACTCAGGCCTGAGGGTGAAGTTCATCCAGGATAGTAAGCCTTGGTACCTACTATTTGCCTGTGTTTGTTCCCTTCTAGAGAAATCTTGCTCTGTTCGGGACTCTGGAGAGTGACTGGAGGCTGGGTGGAGGAGAAGGAAGATGGTATAGACTCAGGTCTGGGTTGATCCTGCAACATAAAAAAGTGATAGCCTTCAGCACCCTCAAAAAACTTGGGGCATGGTTACAATCACTGGATTTTTGAAATGTGAAACGATGAATGAAGAATCTCCCCAGGGTTGTAATATAACTCCCCATGTCCTAGCAAATTCCTGCTTAAACTTGGGATCTCTTCAGGAAGACTTGCCATTAGGGTTGCCAGATGAAATATGGGATTCTCAGTAAAATTTGAATTTTAGATAAACAAAGAACAATATTTCAGTATAAATATGTCCCATGCAATATTTAGGATATACTTGCAGTTTAAAAAGTATTTACTTGAAATTCAAATTTAACTAGACATCTTGTGTTTATTTGTTAAATCTGGCAACCCCGCTAGCCCTTCAATATTTGTGTGTTTTATTCTTCAACATTTCTCCTTAGGAAAGCCCACAAGGCCTGCCTATTCCTGTCTGGTTTATTCACCACTGGTCCCCAGATTCTAGTCCAGGGCCTGGAACAGAGTGGGTACTCATTACAGATTATTGTGTAAATTAATAAATGATGGTCCTTACCCAGTTGGCTATGATATTGAGATTTATAAAAAGAAGTATTTATTTGGTCTTTGTCCTGGTTCCTGACACAGAGCTCCTGAGACTCTTATCATTTCCTGAGTAATAGGAGCATCTGACACAGAGCTTCTAAATTCCTTAGAATTTCCAATATATTAGATGGTTTTTTTGTTCTAATGAGGTGACTTTTGGGCTCCTGGATGAAGCCAGTCACCAGAAAGATCAAGTCATGATTAGAAACTTGGAACCCTCAGCCCACCTCCCCATTCTCTGACAACAAGGGGATGGGCTGGAAATGGAGCTAATAATCAATCATGCAGGTGTGATAAAGCCTCCATAAAAATCTGAAACATCAGAGAGTTTCTGGGTTGGTGAACACATGCATGTGCCAGGAGGGTGGCACACCTCAACTCTAGGGGACAGAAGTGCCTGCTCTCAAGGGCCTTCTGGATCTCACCTTATATATCTCTTCATATGAAAGCTTGTCTATATCTTTTATTCTGTCCTTCCTTTATCATACAATAAACCTGTAAACATAAGTATTTCCCTGCATTCCATGAGCTGTTCTGGCAAATTATCAAACCCAAGGAGGGGGTCTTGGGACACTGCTATACCCAGCCAGTCAGAAGCATAGGTGACAAACTGGGACTTATAATTGGGATGTGAAATGCCAATGGGGGCAGTCTTGTGGGATTGAACTCAACCTGTGGGGTGAGATGCTGACTCCAGATAGATGGGGTCAAAACTGAACTGAATTGTTGGACAGTCAGCTGGGGTCAGATAACTGGTCGGTGTGGGAGAGACACCTACATATCTGGTGTTAGAGTGGCATGAGTGTGTTACTCGTGTGAGACGAAAGGAGAATAGGGAGTTTTTCCAACACACGACCATTCCCATTTCTCAAGACTGAACCTGAGAGCACATTTCCAGAGACTCTCACAGCTATTGTCCTTCCTTGCATGGGGGACCCAGAACCCAGCATTCTAGACTAGGAGAAAACCTCAAGGAGGACCCACTCCAACACTCTGATTTTACCAAAGGGCAAACCAAGGCTCAGAGAATCTTCAAACTACTGATAATGTACAAATTGACCCCCCGAAGCCCAAGAGAACAAGTCCCTCTCTCCCCGTCACCCATCCTGTGGGGACATCCTTCATGTTATGGTTTGAACTGTGGGTTCAAGTTTTGCATGATGTTCCCAGTATCCTGGAAGAACCCAGTGAGGACAACCCCTTCTTTCTTATTGGTCTTGGCATATCCAATACTTCTCACAGAGCCTATGCTCAGCAAGAATGAATGAATGAATGAATGAATGAATGAATGAATGAGTCAGTGTATCAGTATATAAACCAGTGAATGAATGGCTGTCCCGCTTACCAGCAAGGGAGCTGTCTATGTGATGGTTCTATGTGACAGCGCTGATGTGTGAGTTAATGAGATAATAGATTAAGTCGTCAGGCTTGGGGCTGCATACATCACTATTGCTCCATAAACAAGATCTCACATGGGACACAATGGAGCTTGGCCCCATGAAGGTTTGAAAAGAGGAATTGGGGTTTTCAGGAATGAGAAGCCATCTTCTCATTGGAAGATGCTGCATTGGAATAGAATTTAAACTCTTTACAGTGGCCTCCAAGGCTCAGCCGCATGGGGCCCCTGACCACCTGTCAGACTTCCTAGCCCTCCACTCTGCCTCTCCCTCGCTGTGCTTCAGCTATGCTGGTCTTTCTGTTTCTCAGATGGGTCAACTCACTGCCCTCTCCTGGCCTTTGCATTCTCTGTGCTCCCTGCTTGGAATGCGTTTCATCCACCTGGCTCCCCTGAAACATCAGCCCTCAGTGTGGTTCACTCCCTTGTTTGCTGCTGTAACCTCAGAGTCTAGATCAGTGTCCAGCATAAACGTACTCCACGAATGCTAACTAACTGAATGAGTGAATGACTCTGGGTTTTCCCTAAGCTGGGCATCTGATTCCCAGACCTTAAAATAAACAGTTTGAGCTAAATGGCTGCTAAGGCCCCCTCTGCTTCTGATAATCTGAGGTTCTGTGACATGATTGTGTAGAGCACTTTCTATGCTGAAAATACAAGGATGGCAATGATTGTGCAAACACCAGTCAGTCGGCAGCTGTGTTATTTGTGAGAGAGTTCTGGAATTCTCAGTGGGAAAGAGGGTTCTGGTGGCTTAGTAACATCTGTTTCAGATGTAGGTAAGGCTTAAGTGTTGCTTTCCTTGATAGAAGTGAATATTGCAGACTGAGCTGACTTCGTGAAATGAATCTGCGCATGTCCCACCCAGGCCTGTGTTTAGGGATTTATCAGTGTCCTTAGAGAAAGACATGGAAAACCCTTCATGGCTAATGCCTCTTTAGAGATTTTGCTTAATCTTCTGATGCTAATTCAAGCAGAGCCCTACAGGTGTCTCTTAATTACTGTACTCTTAACCTGGTTTGAGACATCTTCACTGACAACACGGCTGTTGCCTGTCTAATCCCACTCCAACTGGAAGAAAGCCAAAGATGCAGAGCATTACGCTCTGAATTTCTCAATTGTGGGAAAGGTTCTGCACACCCAATCCTAGAAAAGCTATGTGAATCAGCTCTGTGAAATACACGTCCTTTCTCAGAACAGCATGAACTGTGCATATCTGGGCTGGCTTGTGTACCAAGCAAGGCCTATGGTCGGGAAAATTCATAGTGCTACCAAGAAACTGAAAGGTGGATTCTTTTGGATTTAAGACAATTCATGCTCTGTCTCTTCTTTCTGACCACTGCCCTGTGCTGGCCTCCCAGGCTGCTTTAGGGGTGGGGGGAGTCGGGATGTGTACTTCTCTGTACTCTCACAGCTTTGAGCCAAGCCCTGTGTCCTGTATTACTATTATTGATTTGACTGTGAGCTGGCCTGAACCTTAGTATCCCCAGCACTCAGCACAAGGCCTGCCATACAATGGGGCTTCCATGAAGATCTGCAGAATAGGGATACCCATTGGACAGACCATGCTGTGCTAGAATTGCTCAACAAGCTGGAAGTGCCAAATTCTCTCTTTTTTTTTTAAAGATTTTATTTATTTATTTGACAGAGAGAGAGAGAAAGAGGGAGAAAGAGCACAAGCAGGGGAAGGAGCAGAGTAAGCTGCAGAGGGAGAGGGAGAAGCAGGCTCCTGGCTGAGCAGGAAGCCTGATGCAAGGGCTGATCCCAGGACCCTGGGATTATGACTTGAGCCGAAGCAGAACTTAAGTGACTGGGCCACCCAGATGCCCCAGTACCAAATTCTTTTGTTCGATGACCAAAATGCAGGTCTAACCTCACAGAGGCTTCCCTTAAAGACAGCAGAGCTGAGGGCAGGTTCTGGAGTCACACACACACATACACACACACACACACACACACACAAACACACAGAGTATGTCATGTTAACCTGCTTGAGTCTCAGTTTCCCTTTGTAGAGAATGGGCTACTAGCAGCCCCCATCTCATAGGATTAAAGTGAGTTGATGCACATAAAGCACCACACGTGATACCTGCTAGCAGTGGTGATTATTATACTCACTAAAGTCTTTTTCTCACTCAAGTTTCTATTTTGGCTAACTGCCATACACTCAAGAGAACCTCCTCTAGCCCTCACTCCCCAGGCAAAATCAGTCTCCCCATCCTCAGGTTTCCACAGGGCTTTGATCGTATCCCCTTCACAGTCCTTAGTAAGTTGTATCTCAGACTTTCTCCTACTGGAAATTGGAGGCTTCCAGGGCAGAAATCACCCCTGATGGCTTTACTCTTGCTGAAAGAAGTATATGGAAATATCTTAACTCTCTTGTCAACAAGATAATAGTGATACCCTTCCTCCCACCTCCTACCATGGGCACATGGGGCTCTGGGCTGGTTTACTATCTTTGCTCTTCCTCCAGCCACCCATGCCTGTCTCTGTCTTCCTTCAGGATGAGCATTTCTGTGACTTTGTGGACACCCTCACTGAGTACCAGACCAAGAACATCTTGGCTTCCCCCATAATGAATGGGAAGGACGTAGTGGCAGTAATCATGGCTGTGAATAAAGTGGACGAGCCCCACTTCACCAAGAGAGATGAAGAGGTAAGAATGCTTCAGAAACTGCTGGGGTGGCCACGCTAGCACATTCTCCCAATTTGTGAAGTTCTCCGAGCCTTGTTACTTGACCTGGCCTTGGTTTCCCCATCTGTAAGATAAGGGGGTTAATCTGATGCTTTCTGAGGGAGGCAGGACAGGGTAATGGTTAGGATGTTGGGGTCCGGAGCTAGGAGTAGAGATAATTGTCCTGGCTCTGCAAATACCTAGCTGTTTGATTTGGGCAAGTTACTTAATTTCTTTAAACCTCAGGGGGTTTTTGTTTGTTTTTGTTTTTGTTTTTCCTTTAAGTAGGTTCCACTCCCAACATGGGGCTTGAACTCAGGATCCTGAGCTCAAGAGTCAGGTGCTCTACCAACTGAGCCAGCCAGGCACCCCTAAACCTCAGTTTTCTTATCTGTAAAATGGGCCTAGTTTTACATCCATCTCTTGGGGTACTTGTGATGATCAGATAAGATAACATACCTAAATGACTTATCACAGGGACTGCAAACTCAATAAATAATACTGATTTTTTATTAATACATCCTGTGAACATTGACATTCTACATTCTATGAGTTTTACATTCTAACAATGCAACATTTTATGAGTCAGCATTCCACGATCCATCTGTGAAAATTGCCTCTGATGCTTTTAAAGTATTCAAATATTTGCTGAAGGTAGAAGTGGCCAGAGGAGGAATTTCTTCTTCTCACCTATTTCCCCTCGTGCTGTTTGATTTCCAGATTCTTCTCAAGTACCTCAATTTTGCAAACCTAATCATGAAGGTATACCACCTGAGTTACCTACACAATTGCGAGACTCGGCGTGGCCAGGTAAGGGGCTTGGTTCAAGGGAATGGACTGACCATGTCTTTTTACTGAAGCATTGATGTGGTCAGGCTGGAAAGGCTGTGGTGATAAAAGTGCCTGGGAACCGTCCTAGAGTGTCTGCCCAACATCCCTAGTGTTAGTAAGGTGGACACTAAAGCTGTATCCCAGAATTATTATATGCACAGTTTTCAAGTCAGGCAACTTAGATTAAGTTATTAAACCATTTACAAGCCCTAAGACCCTACGACCACTTCCCCTGTCTAAGCTTCAGTCTCTCCCATTTGAAAAATGAGGCTTATTATTATTATTATTATCAATAGTAAATGAGATAATGCATGTAGAACACTTACGTTCAATCAATATTTGTTATTATTATTCTTATCAAACAATCTGTGAAACAAAAGAAATGGAAAGAGTTGGATCCAATATTTCAGCTCTCTGGACTTCAGTTTCTCCATCTGTAAAATGGGGATAATTATCCTGTCTCTGTCTTGGGGTTATTGTGAACCACTGCTTTGTGTCTCAAAAACTTTGACTATGTTTTTGTACTTTGTTAAGATACTGCTGTGGTCTGGGAGCAAAGTCTTTGAAGAGCTTACGGACATCGAGAGGCAGTTCCACAAGGCCCTGTACACAGTCCGGGCCTTCCTCAACTGTGACAGATATTCTGTGGGACTCTTAGACATGACCAAGCAGAAGGTGAGAGGGCTTTAGAAACAGACATCTCCAAGAACAGGTTAAATATACAGTGGAGCCTAGACTTGTGTTGCACATTCAGTTCATAGGGAAGAGGCAGGGAGGATGTGGCTAGTTGCAAAAAGGTCTTCACATTGAAGTCTTTTATACTGAAGAGTGATGCACCAAACTTTAAAGAGGAAAAGTTGACCAGGGCATGAGTGAGTGAAAACAACCTGGTCTTCCCTGGTCCGTGGCAAAAGAAAGCTTGAGGAGATGGTGACGGGGAGTGATAAAGAGGTTCTACATAGGGTGAAAACCAGAAAGAAGAAAGTTGCCAACTTCACGAATTAGAATTGTACCCAAACCTTCTCCATGGTTTGTCAAGCCTCCAGCTCACCCGGGCAGTTGAAGTGGAGGCAAATGATTGGAACTGGCCCTCTGGACACTCAGGGGGCAGATCTGTAGAAGCTAAGGATTCAGAGACTTATACAGCCCCTGCAATATTTTTCAGCCAGGTTTTCAACCCAGTTTCCCCATTTTCCTTTCTCTACCTGTCTCTGCTTCCTGCAGCTAATCATTTTCTGCCTTGAAATAGAGTTCCAGAGTTATCTAGATTTGTGATCTCTAGTTATCCTAAAGAGCCATGATCCACGATTCCTGTCAGTTTCATTTTTGTAGGGCTGTGTGCTGAGTGTGGTGCACAGACCAATGCAGACCCTCCAAATATTTAGTTTGATGATTCAATGAATTGCAGAATCTGGAGTTGGAAAAGACTTTGGGTCTAGTCCAGAGGTTCCCAGACTTGATTCAGATTCTTCTGAGGAAATGTTTGATAAATGCTGGATCACATTTCCTGATAGTTTGCTTTTTTTTTCTTAAACTTAATGCTTGTGAACATCTTACCACATTAGTACATGTGGATTCTTTTTAATAAGCCTTTATGTTGAAATATAACATATATACTGAGACGAGCACTAATTATAGGTGAATAGGTCAATGAATTGTACAGAGAGTCTCCTCATGTAACCACAAGATTAAGAGATAGAACATTACTAATACCTCAGAAGCCCCTTGCCTACCCGTTTCCATTAACTTCCATACCCTCCTCCCTAAAAGTGACCACTATGGCCTTTAATGACTTCATTAAAGAAGTCTCAGGTAGGCCGTGAGCTCAACAAACCATGGGGAAGGTTTATACCCACCTTCGAGGGCATTTTCTGAGAATTCCTGAAGTTGGCAACTTCTTTCTGGCTTTCACCCTGCATAGAACTTCCTTATCACTCACCTTTAATGCCATGTTAGTTTTGCCTGTTTTTCAACCTCCTGTATACAGAATCATACAAATACATATTCTTTTGTATCTAGCTCCTTTTGCTCAACATTTTGGTTGTAAGATCCATCTTTATTGTTCCACATAGAATTATTTCATTCATTTTCATTCTTATGGGATGTTGCATTATAGGAATAATCCTCAAAGTATTTATTCATTCTACTCTTGATGGGCATTTGAGTTTTCAGGTTTGGGCTATTATGAATATTGCTATATTTTTTTAATTTTATAAATTTATTTTTTATTGGTGTTCAATTTGCCAACATATAGAATAACACCCAGTGCTCATCCCATCAAGTGCTATTATGAACATTGTAGTACATATCTTTTGCTACACAGTTGTACCCATTTCTGTTAGATGTTTACCTAGGAGTAGAATTTCTGGGTATTAGTTTTAACAGATACTGCCCATCTGATTTTCAAAATTATTTTACACTCTCCCTAGCAATGTATGAGGGTTTCCTCCCAACATGTCGTTATCTCCAGTCTTATTAATCTTAGCCATATTGGTGGGCATGTGGGTATTATCTCATTGGGTATTAACATGAACCCCCCTAATGACTGATGAGGTTGAACACTTTTTCTTGTTTATTGACCACATGGATATCTTCAAAAGAAGTACCTATTCCAGTCTCTCTCCATTTTGAAAATTCTTTTGTCCTTTTTAATCTTAGGCTTTGTAGGCATTCTTTATACATTCTAGAAATGGGTTTTCTGTGGAATACACACATTCTAAATATCTTCTCCCACTCTGTGTTTTCATTCTCTTAATAGTATGTTTTGATGAATGTAAATTCTGAATTATAATGTAGTTCAATTTATCAATCTTTTTTTTTTTAATGGTTATTGACTTTTGTGGCCTATTTAAGAAATCTTTTCTGGCCCCAAGGGAATAAAGATACTCATCTATGTTAACTCTAAAATTTCATTGTTTTAACTTTCACATGTAGCTCTATGATCTACCTGGAATTTTTTAAATGTACAGTGTGCAGTAGGGTCAATATTAACTTTTTTCCAAATGGAGATCCAATTGACCCAGCACCACTTACTGAAAAGACCATTCTTTCTCCACTGTCCTCTTGAAAATATCATCTTTCTCTAATGTACCTCTGTCATCAATCAAGTAACCATATATATGGGACACTTGAGTTTTGGATTCTGTTAAGAAGGACTTCCCCAACATTAATATTATAAAGATAATCTGAAATAATCTGGTATGCTTTGATTAATATATTTTAATCTTTCATTCATCTTGAAATTATGAATGTGTATGGTTTGAGGTAGGGGTAAATGTTGTCCCTCACTCATTTTTCTCCAGTTAGAGAATAGTCTACCCTTTCTCCACTGTTTTAAAATGCTACCATTTTTATATGCCATGTTATCATATACCACATTTCCATATACTCATGGGTCTATTATTCTGATTTTTAAAATAGTTCTGTATGTGATTTTTGGTGCAGGTGGGCTATCTACTGATTTTAGGGAACCTCTGATTCTAGTGTAGATATCCATTTGACTTCTGCATACTTATGAACCAAATACTTTGCTAAATATTGCCTAGTCCAGCAATAAGTCCTTTGACACACCTTCAGGAAGTAGCAAATGAATAAATTAATACAAATGAATTGTTCTTTCTTAATCAAAAGAATTTCTGAATAGTTGAACTCAAAAGGTGCTCACACCCTAAAGGATCTGGCTCCAGGTGTGGGCTACTGTGTGTGGTTGTATTCTGTTTCTCCTGAACTCTCTCTCAAAAAGGAAAGTCACATTTAAACAAGAATATTCTGACTTAGTCATCCCCCAAATATGGAACAATCTAGCAATTAGAAGTGGGCTGGCCTGCACATAATCATTCTAACGACTTGCCCCCTCAGGTAGCTAAGCTCTTATCTGAGCTATTGACATTATGAAAGAAGTCAATAAAACCACTGACTTGTATATTTCAACTGGGTGAATTATATGGCATGTGAATTACATGTCAATAAAGCTGTTTAGAAATAAAAGAAAGGAGAGAGATTGAGAATGAGGAAGACAAGCCTGAATACGCCCCACTCTCTGCCCAACCCCTCTGCTTCTCTCTGGGGCAATCTTCAAACCCACTCAGTGTTTGACACAAAGGCTGTCAGCCTGATGTATTTGCCTTTCTTCTGGGCTCCTCTAACATTTTTGTTCTTTTTCCATTCCTGTTTTGGTTCTTACCCTGTCTACCTGATATATTTACTTGAGTACTTGATTGTCTCCTCCAAGAGATAGCAGGTTCCCCCAGGGCATGAACTCTGCCTTATTTGTCTCTGTGCATCTAGCAGCAAACATGTTGTGGGGCTTACGTAGACTCCCTCCTCACATTTTCACCCAGAATTTAATTTCTTCCTGTTGTGTAGTCAAGACAAAGAGTCCAACTGGGCAGAAGGTTGAGGACAAAGAGTTTGAATTTCATGATGACTTTCTTCTGCTTGTGCTCTGGATGATATTAGAATAGTAACACACTGTGTTCAAATGAGAAAGAGGCCAAAAGCAGAAGGGCTTAGCATCCTATCTATGATGACCCAACACTAACAGATCACTGTACCTAAGCAGGAACAGATGAATGAACAGAGAGGGCAGTGAAGCATGGAGGTCTCCTGTGCCAGGCCCAGGAAAACCAGCAGACAAGTGGCAAGGAAGAGCTTGTGCAGTGTCCCAGTTTTTTCTGAGGCTGTGTGTCCATGCGGTGCCTTAGCTGGCCCTTTCTCTCTTCCCTATCTGTTCCTTTGCCAGTTGTTTTATGGGTGTCATTTTTCTTGTTGGAGCACAGCTACAGGTCTGTCCATTTTTGGCACCATTGTTTTTTCTTTCTTATTTATTTATTTATTTTTTTTTAAATTTTTATTTATTTATGATAGGCACACAGTGAGAGAGAGAGAGAGGCAGAGACATAGGCAGAGGGAGAAGCAGGCTCCATGCACCGGGAGCCTGACGTGGGATTCGATCCCGGATCTCCAGGATCACGCCTTGGGCCAAAGGCAGGCGCTAAACCGCTGCGCCACCCAGGGATTCTTTCTTATTTAGGCAAGATATTTTTTTTTTCCTGATTTCAAAAGCAATTAATTTTATTACAGAAAAATTGCTAAATAGAGTCTCACTGCGACTACCCAGAGAAAACTAGTTATGATGCTTTGTTGTGAATTCTTTGAGAGGATTTTCTATGTGTAATTAAGCATTGAAGTTACATGATCTATATTTTTTGTTACCTCACATTATTCACTCATCAATGCAGCAAGGACACCTTTTTAATCAACATATAGACATCTGTAGCATTAGTTAATAGAGGTGCCATAATTGTTTCATAAGTCCCCTCTTACTGGACACTTAGGTTGTTCTTAACTTTCCACAACTATAAATGATCCTGCAGAGGACATCATTTTAACTAAACCTTTGGTCACATGCTTAGCATGCTTAGCAACTTTTTAGACATAGAGAGCCCAATTTCTTTCTCATGTTGACTTCCACAGCATGGAGAGCATTAAGGTGCTCCAACTCAGCTCTTACTTATTGCTTAATGATTAGACATGCTTAGTTCAACAATATCTTGAAGCACAAACATGACCAACATCCTCTGACACTAATGAACTTTGCATCCCTTCCAAGCTTAGTTTTCAATGAACTTTTCCCACCTTCCAAATTTCAGTGATAGGTGACTCATATAGGTGGGTCTTCTTTTCTTAATCTTTTTTCCCTGACCTATTTTCAAGACTGTAATTATTGTCTTTCTCATTCCTAGGAATTTTTTGATGTGTGGCCAGTCCTGATGGGGGAGGCTCCACCCTATTCTGGTCCCAGGACTCCGGATGGAAGGGTAGGTCTCTCTCTGGCCTGCTCAGTATGATCTAATGTTTATTGAAATACAAATGTAAGGCACTGTAGACCTTGCTGACATTTCCTTTTTCACTTATTTATCTTCTCTGGGTTGGGTCATTTCCCTTGAAGTTTTAATAATTGTTCATAATTGCCACGCCTTATAATTTGCAAGGTATTTTTAATATCTTGCTAGAGTTTCATAATAACTTGGTGGGATAGACTAAGGAATAATTAATATCCTCATTCCACAGATAAGAAAATAGCCCCAGAGAGGTCAAGCTATCTGCTCAAAAATTCACCCAGCAAATGTTTAGAATTGCAGACAATTAGAGCTGGAAATAACCTTAATATCTAATTGAGACTGTATAAATTGATAGCTAGAACATCAATTCCAGCCAATAGATAAACCTATTTGGCTGCATACATTTAAAATGCTTTCTTTGGGATGCCTGGGTAGCTCAGCAGTTGAGCATCTGCTTTTGGCTCAGAATGTGATCCTGGAGTTCCGGAATCGAGTCCCACATTGGGCTCTTTGCATGGAGTCTGCTTCTCCCTCTGCCTATGTCTCTGCCTCTCTCTTTCTGTGTCTCTCTGAATAAGTAAATAAAATCTTTTTTAAAAATTTTAAAAATACTTTCTTTTTACTTTAATTTTTTTGAATTTGTAGCTTAACATTAAAAAAAAAAAAAAACACCAAGATTTATTTCCTCGGACCCACAGTCCCACAGGGTAAATTTTTTTTTAATTTTATTTTTAAGTACTCTCTACACCCAACATGAGGCTTAAACTTACAACCCCAAGATTAAGAGTCACATGGTTTGCTGACTGAGCTAGCCAGGTTCTCCCACAGGGTAAATTTGATGGGAGCCGAGTGACAGCTACCTCCTTGGAACCTGGCCTGAGCTCTCTAGCTTGTCAAAGCCCCCACCACTCCCCTTGTGTACCCCTGCCCCCCAGGCCCCACTCTCATTTATGTTCCTATCAGACCTCTCCAGGCACTGGAGTTTGTGACCTCTGCTTTTATAGCATTGCTATTTTATTTTATTTTATTTTATTTTATTTTATTTAAGGTTTATTCATTTATTTGAGAGAGAGAGAGGCACTTAATCAACTGAGCCACCCAGGTGCACCCCAGTGCTTTATTTTAAAAGATGAGGCATAAACAAACACCTTAGAGAAGCTGAAATGGTATCTGTGGAGAGGAGATGAGGCAAGGTAACCGGATGTGTCACTCAAATAGCCTAGGGCACCTGTGGAATAACTGGTTGACCTTAGTTGAGACCATATAGTACAAGTAAGCAGCAGAGTCACCCCCAGAATTGAGTTTGAGTCTGGTGCTTGTCCCAAAAGATCTTTTAGCCTATCTGAAATTGTGTAGCGATTTTCTGGTAGGAGGCCTGATTCCCCCAGCCAACGGTAACCCTGCCCCAAATTAAAATGTGCATGGGTGTGCAAGTATGTGTGTGTATAATGGACTTTATCTTAATTCAAACTCAAAGGCATTGAAATTAACACCCTTGCCTGTGAGCTTCATGTACTCACCAGGAAAGATTTCACTCTGGAAATCCATATCATCTGCTGTGCTTCATCCAAAGTATCTTTTTTAACCTGCTCTTGTTCTGCTTCAAACCACTGTTCCACCCACACAATTCCATGATTTCATAACTGGGAAGACTGAGTCTTCAAGTACTGCATCATGTGCTGCTGCTGGAAAGCAACTTGGGGACACTTTTCTTTTTAAGCACAGCCTTTTCTGTCAGTATAGTTGACATGTTACCACTGAGCTTTCTAATTCATATAAGAGCTGGGTTTGTATCTTCTGGAAATTTAGATGTTGAGGACTGGAATAGAGTTCACCATTGCTTTCAGACACCACCAACTTCAGTTAACTTCAATTTCCTAGGCTGTTTTTAATATTCAGCTCTCTGAGCTGAGTCCTGAGGTCAGAGGTCATCTCCAACTCCATGATGGCCAGAGCCATGCTGGGCTCTGAATTATCTGGCTCTTCATCCTCCAGCACCCCAATCTTCAAGATGGAGCCGAACAGAACATATTCTCACAGCACTAGTCCAAGAAATGCTGCCAATCGTTTGATCAGTTCAAGAAGTTTGGCATTCCCCAAGGTGACTAGCACATTTATGGTTAAGACTTTCCTTTCCAGAAACTCTTCCACACCTCAGGTAGCAAGGGCTCAGTCCTTGCAAGCGTATGATGCATTAGGTTGTGATGGAAAAGGCCAGGAGGCAAAGGACTGTGGTTTTGGTTGGTTGCTGACCTGTAGGGTGAACTTGGTCAAATAATCCTTTTGGTCCTCGATGTACCCAACTATGAGGTACTGTCACCAAACTTGTCTCCAAAGTCAGTTGTAGGTCCAAGACACAGCTAGGGAGGACACACACATAGGCCTGAGCTGGGGCCCAAATCCAGTAGAAAAGGACTGACCCAAAGTAGATCTTTTAGAAAGACTGGGCTTGGAAAGAACCAGCCTCAGTTCCAGAGATCCCTGCTCCATCAGCCAGTTGTGTGGCCTTGGGCAACCTCTCTAAACCTCACCTTCCTCATCTGTAACGCCTGGGTAGTCGAGATGGCCTGGCAGGACCATGGTAGCTAAAGCACACCACACACAGACACATAATAGGCAAACAATCATCATGGCTACTGGGGTTGAATCTCATTATCTGCTGGCACTTTACCCGGATTATATTATTTACTCTCCTCAACAAGTTCATAAAGGAAGTATCCTCATGATCTCCATTTCACAGTTGAAGAGATTGAGGTTATGAGGGGTCAGTTTATTTGCACAAATTCAAAGGCAAGCTGCTTTTCTTTCTGCTAAATCATTACAGTTGTGCTTTTTAGCACTCCCTCTGGCCTTCTAATGGCCTCATGCTTTACCTGCCACATTCATGTGAGAAATATAGCTTTTGTCTGGACTATGACCAATTAACCTCCCCAAATCTTGAGTCTAAAGATCTCCAACGGCAGCTACACCTCACTTCATCTCCTTTTAAAAATAAAACATTATACATGTGTGTGTTTTATTATTAAAAAGTTATACAAGCTAATGATGCTTTGTGGAAAACAAACAAACAAACAAAACACCAAAACAGCACTCGTTTAAAAACTGGTATATTTTCATGCAGGATAATTTCGCTCTGGCTATATTTTAAGCTCTTTCAAAGCCTCTTGTGTTATAGCCTTAGCTGCTCAGGTGGAAGGTAACAAAGGTGCCCATTGATGGCTCAGTTTTGACTTTCCAAAGGCTGGTGAATTCTTAACACGAATATGGCTTTAAAGGCAACTTGGCTGAGCTGCAGTGTGTGGAAAAAGCCCTATTTACCTCAAGCACACTGATCTTTTTGTTGCTTTCTGTGAAAGCAAATTTATTCTCCTGTGGGCTTCAGAAAAAAAAAATCAATTTCTAACCTTTCTAAAGGAGTCTCGTACAGACCCCTGGAGAGGGCAGCCTGGGGGAGGGGGGCCAGGGAGCCAGCAGCCCACTTCAAGGAGCACCCCAAGTTCAAGGACAGATGGCCTGAAACAACGACCTGAAGGTCGAGAAGGTTCTAGAAATCAGCCTCCTTTTCCCCACAGGGGGCACTTAGCTATACCCAAGTCTCAGCAGATAACGTTGCCATTTTTGTTTTCAGGAACTGCCTATAGGGTAGAACCTCACTTTAAAAACTGTCCTTAGTGCAATCCGTTTACATCTATTGAAAAAGTGATTCATGAGCAAGTGAAAAGCTCATACTATACAAAATGACGCACCACAGAAATCCAGCCTCCCCGAAGGCAGCCAGTGTGAGCAGCCTATCCTTCCAGAAATGTCCACAGATGCCCAGATAATCCTAGAATTCTACCCCCAGCCCAACCCTCAATAAATGGGATGCTTCTGTTTTGTGCCTTATTTCCTAGCCTGACGATATTTTGGCATCTTCCCTTATCAGCCCAGATACAGCTACCTTGTTCTGGAGACATGCACGGCACGCAGCCAGTTGGCCACTCTCCTAATGGCAACATTACATTGTCTCCAGACTTCGGAAAGCAGTCTGGCTGAGACGCCTGGATGGGGCAAACGATGCTTTGACCCACATTTAGAAGGGTGTCTCTAGGGTTCATTACCAATTATGGAATGGCTGGGTCAAAGGAGATACGCATTTTAATCTACGAGGGATTTGACTAACCATCCAACCACAATCTTAGAAGCATAGCTGGGAAGAACTTTGGGGATTATCTAGTTTAGGTTTTAAAATGTTCTGACTGGGGACCCCTGGGTGGCTCAGTGGTTGAGCACCTGTCTTCGGCTCAGGGCTTGACCCTGGAGTCTCAGGATCCAGTCCCATGTCGGGCTCCCTGCATGGAGCCTGCTTCTCCCTCTGCTTGTCTCTCTCTCTCTCTCTCTCTCTCTCTCATGAATAAATAAATAAAATCTTTAAAAAATAATAAAATAAAATGTTCTGAGTGTCTTTAGACCCTTCCACTTCTACAGCGGTTGCCTTGGCCAGCAGCGACTAATGAGGAAGGTAGAAGGACAGGAAAGGCAGTGAGAGGTAGCAAAGAGAAATGCTGGATCTCCTTGCCCAGCTCTGCCTCCACTGTGGCAGCTGGAACAAACACACACCGCTGGTTTTCCGACTGGGGAAACTGAGCCCCCAAGAGTGCACATAGTAGAACCAAGGCTAGAGCATGGGTCTTTTCAGTGGCTGCTAGTCAGGAGAAGCAGAGCTTCTCCCTCTGAAGCCTGAAGAAGGTCATGATCACCTGTCTACCAAATGGGCTTTCAGACACCTTTGGCTGGATCAGGAATTTCTTTTTGTTGAGGTCTCTGAGGAGACCAGGATGGAGCTCAAGTATCTACATTTAAATCTCTAGAGCAGGGCACCTGGGTGGCTCAGTGGCTTAGGTCATGATCTCGGGGTCCTGGGATCAAGTCCCATATTGGGCTCCCTGAAAGGCATCTGCTTCTCCCTCTGCCTATGTCTCTGCCTCACTGAGTGTGTCTCTCATGAATAAATAAAAAATAAATAAATAAATCTCTAGAGCAATACTTCTCAAAATACTGCCCTCAAGGAACAGTTTTGTTTTAATTTCCAATCCATTTTGGACTGATACTTTTTAAAATGTGGTAATATATAACTAGAAAAATAAAAAATTTCAAAGACATACAAAATGTAAATCCCTTACCCCTTTTTTTTATTAGTTTCAGCAGGCCTAAGCTAACTCAGTCAGACTGCTATACAAGTTTCTAAACACCGACTCTCAGTTTCTGTTTTTATGTCAGCATGGAATGACACCTGATAGTTTGCCGGCAGTCTCAGTCTGGGGCCCATCTTTCAAATAACTTTCTTCTGGGTGAGAGTGGATGCAGAGAGTAAAACACTATCTTTGATTAACATAAGATTAACCTTCAGTAGCGTCACAGAAAGAACCCTGAGTATAGGACTCAGGGGCTTTGCTTTTGGCTCACTGTCTACTATAAATGAGTCTCTTCCTCTCTCTGGGTTTCATTTTTCCCATTTGTAAGATGGTTTCTAACCTGCCCATCATAGCTGGGTGTTCAGAGGATCTAATAAGGCAATAGACTTTTCCCTGGAGGGTTAGGGGAAAGGAGCCACCTGCCAATATCGTACTACATGTTAGGAAGTCATGTAACTGAACAGATCTACTTTAAAGGATGGGAGTTTTCATGGTGCAAGGAGGTAGGAGAGATGGAAAGTGGGTTGGGAGGCATGAAGTAAGATGGGGAAGACAGGTCTGGAAGAACTGACAGAGCAGAGAGTAGCTGAGTGATGGGAGACAAGGAGAAAAGGGGGTGGTGACCATGAAGCTGAGCCCTGCTGGGATGGCTGAGTTGACCACAACTCTGAATGGGACAGGAGTCTCCTTTCCACCTCCCTCTCTCCCTCAACTCCAGAAAGCAGTCTTTCTCTCTGTCTCCTTGTACTCACCCCCCAGCTCCCCTTGGAACACTTCCTACCCCTCTTTCCCAGATCCTAGCTCCTGCCTGGCCCCCGTGAGCTGCTTTGAAGGTTAAGCACGCTGAATTGTGAGTCAGCTGAGGACAGTGAGCTCCAGAGGCAGCCGGGATACGCCCTGAGAGGGCCAGGCTGGTGTTTCTGGAAAACCACAGGGTACACGGTAGAGAACAAGCCTTGTCTCATGAACACACTCATGCTGAAGTTCTGGGATCTGGGAAAGAGGGATCTGGCTCTCGAGTTATGTATTTTTTATTTCTTTTGCCAGGAAATCAACTTTTACAAGGTCATTGACTATATCCTACACGGCAAAGAAGACATCAAAGTAATCCCGTAAGTTTCTTCTCAAAACCTGTAGAATTGTAAGCATGTTATCAATGTCCACAAATACTCATTCCAAGATCAACACCCAAGAAGGCCACACATTTAGTTAGAGGCAGGGAGAGCAGTAAGGAGACAGTGTGGAAGAAAGACCATACAGGTTGGGAAAAGAGGCTGGATTTTGAGTCAGCTGCTGGGAGTTCTGGCCCCAGGCCTCAATTCTCCATCTACAGAAAGAGACCGTGGGATCTGATCAGGGTTTTCCAATGGTTTTCTGTGGAGGCAGATCTGGAGCCTGGTCAGGGAGGTGAGGCAAAGGCAAGAAGCTGGCACAGGGAAAGCTCATTCTCTGTTGTCCTCTTCCTACTGACCATGGAGGATAATGAAAGGAAAGAACTTCCTAGAGAGTGAGGCTTCTACCTCCCTGTACATGGTAAGAACTCAAGGCCATTTTAAGAATCTAACAGTTAAGAACCTTCTTTAGTATAAGCTTATCCATTTTTGGTCAGTAGATCACTGGCAGAAACCTAGCTGCCTTATTATTTATTTGAATCCTCTCTGCGTGCTAAGAGGCACACCCACAGTTCTGTCTTGAAATTGGCTCACTTTCTTAACTGAATCGTAGACACCTCCAGGCCAAAGTCAGACTCTGGGATTTACTGTTGGTCACCTTGCTCCTCAAACAGTGAGTATGAGAGGCCACAATGGGAGTTAATCTTGGTCATCACCAGACTGAATGATAATAATCCATCGCACAGACAACGCAGTTCACAAATTTATCTGTAACTGGTTGGGGTTGAGAAGTTGCTTCAAGGGCCTGAGTTTCTGGGTTCTCTCTGTTCATTCCTGTTTGTATGAAAACTGATTTTCTAAGCTTACCCCTTCCTTCCTTCCTCTTTCTTCCTCTTTCTTCTTTCTTTCCCTTTCTTTCTTTCTTTCCCTTTCTTTCTTTCTTTCTTTCTTTCTTTCTTTCTTTCTTTCTTTCTTTCTTTCTTTTCTTTCTTCTTTCTTCCTCTTTCTTTCTTTCTTTCTTTCTTTTTCTTTTCTTTCTTTTCTTTCTTTCTCTTTCTTTTCTTTACTTTTTGCATAGGCTCCAGAGCCAGCGTGGAACCCAATGCAGCCCTTTAACTCACAATCCTGAGATCAAGACCTGAGCTGAGATCAAGAGTCAGATGCTTAACTGAGCCACTGAGGCACCCCATGTTTTTTTTTTTTTAACCTTTAACCTTGTCAAAGGCATACCCTTTAACCATTCTAACTTCTTTTCTAGGGATAAAAGTTTATTAAACTCATTATCTGTTACCACAGATCACAGTTTCCCCCAGTGTTTTACCACCTGTGCTCAAACATTGTGTCCTCCTAACTTCTGCTAACACTCACTTTGCTACCTTCCACACAGACCATCCTAAGTGGTGTCACCTATTTTAGATTCTTTGTTATGGTGGCACCCTGTCACTGATAGTAATTTTTGTGTCAGCCAAAGCAGGCCAGGCTGTATTATGGCAACAAACCCTTAAGACCTTAGTGGTATGGGCAGCCCGGGTGGCTCAGCAGTTTAGCGCTGCCTTCAGCCCCAGGGCGTGATCCTGGAGACCTGGGATTGAGTCCCACATCAGGCTCCCTGCATAGAGCCTGCTTCTCCCTCTGCCTGTGTCTCTGCCCCCCTCTCTCTCTCTCTCTCTCTGTGTGTGTGTGTGTCTCATGAATAAATAAATAAAATCTTTAAAAAAAGAAAAAAGACCTTAGTGGTATGAACAGTAGAAATTTATCTATCCTCCCTCTCCATGTTAATTGCGGGTTGGGGTGTGGCTGGAGTATCTTGTATGGACTGTAGGCAGGTAGGGATCACAGCTGATAGAGCAACCACCTTTCGAGGTTAACTAACCTTTCGAGGTTAACTAACTTGCCAAAGGGAAGCAAGAACACAACAAAACACACACTGGCTCTTAAACATCCCTCTGGAGGTGGTGCTCTTCACTTCCTCTCATGTTTCATTGACCAGAGTTAGTATAGGGCTGCACCTAACCTCAAGTAGATAGAGAATGCAACCATCCCACAGGCCAAGAGTGAGAGCCAGAATATTCACAACTATCCTAAATGACTGCTAAAGTATATGCCATCTGAACTCAGAGAGGGGAAAACAGAACAGTAAATAAATGGTTAACCAAACCAAGAGAAGACAAAATAGGTTTAGAGAGAACATAGAACAGATGAAAAAAATAAAAAGTACACATTAAGGTGGTATTTAAACCAAAATATATCAATAATTACTTTAAATGTCAATCAACTAAATGTTCTAGTTAAATGATAAAGATTGCCAGACTGGAAAAGAAAGAAGTCTTTCACATTTCATTGATTTTAAGATGCATACTCTTCTACTTTTTGACATTTCTGGAATAGAATCAATGACACTATATAATTTCTGTCAGCCAGATGGCAGTCATGATGTAGGTGTTGCTGCCTGTCTATGCGTGAACTTGGCAATGACAGTTCATATTGCTAGGACTTCAGTTGAGTTATGTGCACTGTTGTTTGTACCCATGTTTAATTTAGTTACCATATAAAGTAATTTAAAGAGGGGTGCCTGGGTGGCACAGTCAGTTAAGTGTTCAACTCTTGGTTTCAGCTCAGGTCGTGATCTCAGGATCATGAGATTGACCCCCACATGGGGCTTTGTGCTCAGCTCAGAGTCTACTTAAAACTCTCTCTCTCTTTCTGCCCCTCCCCTCTGTGCTTTCTCTCTCTCTCTCTAAAGTAAATAAATAACTCTTTTTTTAAAAAATAAATAACTTGAAATTATATTCTATAATGTAGCACTGAAACAAAAAGTTGCTTTGAAAAGCACAAAAAGATAGGAAAAGGTGTGAAATATAAAAATCTATTTCTAAACTCTAAAAGAGTTCTATTGATATTAATAAAGTAATAATACAAGTTCAAAAAAAGCATTGTGTTACTGATTAACTGCAGCATTCTATCTTTCTAGTTGCATGTATGAAATGGTCTGTCAAGGAACAGTTGGCTTTCTAGGTATAAAAAAATATTGTACATCCTGTTTATTAGAAACCCATCTAAAAGAAAAGAATACAGAAAGGTTAACAGTAAAAGAATGAAACAAATATATACTATACAAATGCTAATAGAAAAAATTAATATAACTATATTAATATCAGATAAAATAGACAATATGACAAAGAGAACAAGTAGAGATGTAGTCACTTCTTAATGATAAAGGGGTTAATTCACCTGGCTATTACAGGAAGATATTATAATTCTAAATTTGTATACACTTATTAACATGGCCTCAAAAAGAGAAAAAGCAAAAGCTGATAGTAATATAAGAAGATAAAAGCAAATCCATATTTGCTAATTGATAGGAGGGACAGACTAAAACAGAATATAGGATATTTTAATAACACAATTAAACTTAATCTAATCGGTATGGAGAGAACATCACACCACATTCTCCAAGCTAGAGGACACTCGGTCTTTTCAAGCATATATGTGACACTTAACAAGAACTGGTGATAAAATGGGCCATATATTTATATATTTCAAAAGATTGAAATAATACATGGAATGTCTCTTGGTCACAATGAAAGTATTCTGGAAACCAATAACAAACTGATTAGAGTAATCTTCATATGCAACCATGAAGCTAGAAAATACCTTTAAAAAAGATTTATTATTTATTCATGAGAGACACAGAGAAAGAGGCAGAGACATAGGCAGAGAAAGAAGCAGGCTCCATGCAAAGAGCCCGATGTGGGACTCCATCTCAGAACTCCAGGATCACGCCCTGAGCTGAAGGCAGACGATCAACCGCTGAGCCACTCAGGGGTCCCAAAAATATGCTTCTGAAAGAACAAAAAAGGAGTCACTGCCCAAAAAACTCATGCGTAAAAGAATAAATCAGTGGAAATTAGTAATATTCTGAACTGAAAAATAACAAAAAGATACTACATATCAAAACCTATGTGATGCAGTGAAATCATGCTTAAGGTGAGACTTACAGCCTCAAATATACATATCAGAAAAGATTAAAACCTGAAAAAGTAATGAATGATGTACCCACCTGTATCTGTCAAGGTGCCAACAGATGGTAGGTGTTCAAACTAGGATAATTTGAGGAGGGTTTATATACAAAGGGAAAATTACAGAGGTGTGGGTGGATGAAGGAAGAAAACCACAAGAGAAGGTACTAGTAGTGATGCTGTTATAACCACTCCTGGACCCGAAGAGAGATTTCTAAAACCTGAAGAAAGAAGGGGTCATGCAGAACAGGCCACCTTGAGAGAAGCATTGCCTTTTAGTCAGGGAACAGAGTGAGCCCAAAGCGACCTTGCCAGGGGGGACAAATAAAAACAAATAAATAACCTCAGCTCGCTGTTCTGTCTTCCTCTAGTCTTTGGCCACGTCCCCCCACTGGGCCAAACCCAACTAGAACCTAGAAGGCCAAAAGCTCTGTTGATGTAGTCCCTCCTGGCACAGGAAGGAACAGGTTTGAGAGTGGATCTGGAGGGGCAGACAGATGCTATCTACAACATCATCTTAAGAAATCAACAACAAACTAGCAGAAAAATAAACCCAAAGGAAAGGATAAGCAGAAAAGAAGCAAGCCCAGAAATTAATAACATAGAAAAATACAAATGATGGACAAATGCCAAAAGTTGGTTCCTTGAACAGACTAACACAATTGACAAATTTCTGACAAGACTAAGCAAGAAAAATAGAAAATCAAATGAGTTATATCAGAAATGAAAATGGGGGTAGGGATCCCTGGGTGGCGCAGCGGTTTGGCGCCTGCCTTTGGCACAGGGCGCGATCCTGGAGACCCGGGATGGAATCCCACGTCGGGCTCCCTGCATGGAGCCTGCTTCTCCCTCTACCTGTGTCTCTGCCTCTCTCTCTCTCTCTCTGTCTCTCTCTGTGTGTGACTATCATAAATAAATAAATTTTATAAAAAAGAAAATGGGGGTAGCTTCAATGGCACAAACAGTAAAAAGATAAGAGGATATTTTGTGAAAAATAATTTAAATCTAGATGAGCTAGGCAAATCCCTGGAAAAATAAAACTTACTAAACACAAATTGAGAAGAAATAGAAAACTGTAATAGTCTTACAGCAATAAAATAAATCAAAACCTTCCCACAAGGACTGTAGGCTCAGATGTCTCCAGGGGTGAGTTCTAGGAAATATTAAAGGAAGAAATAATGCAATTCTCATGCAAATTATCCAAGAGGACAGAAAAAGAAATGCTTGGTATAAACTTGGTAACAAAATCCAACAAGGGTTGTATAAAAAAGGAATATTCCGATCACTTGTGAACATAGATGCAAATATTCTAAATAAATTTTAGCAAATTAGAAATGAGTAAATTGGGATCCCTGGGTGGCGCTGCGGTTTGGCGCCTGCCTTTGGCCCAGGGCGCGATCCTGGAGACCCGTATCCCACGTCGGGCTCCTGGTGCATGGAGCCTGCTTCTCCCTCTGCCTGTGTCTCTGCCTCTGTCTCTCTCTCTGTGATTATCATGAATAAATTAAAAATTAAAAATTAAAAAAAGAAAGAAATGAATAAATCACAGGGATAAAAGGTACAGCATAGGAAATACAGTTAAGGGTATCGTAATAGTATTGTATGGTGACAGATGGTAGCAACTCTTGTGGTGAGCATAGGATAATGTATAGGGTTGTCAAATCACTATGCTGTACACCTGAAACTAATGTGTGTAACTGTACTTCAATTAAAAATTCATTGAATAAAAAATTCATTATTTTTTTAAATTTTAGCAAGTAATAACTAGAAAGGATTATATGTGGTGACTCAGTTGGGTTTATTCCAATAATGCAGGGCTGGTTTAACATAAGAAACATCAGTCAGAAAAAAAAAAAGAAAAAGAAAAAGAAACATCAGTCAGTACAGTTTGCTACATTTAGAGAAACATGAAATACTTATCTCCATAGAGAGTTTTCTTAACTTTCTAAAAAGAATGTCTGTAAATAACCAAGTATCAGCAGAGACATGGAGCAAAAGAAAACTCAAATATACTATTGTATACTCTAGAGTAGGCTCTACTATACTAGAAACAACCACTTCTGAAAATAGTTTGGTTTTACCTAGTAAAGTTGAAAATATGTACATCTTAGAAGATGTACATCTCAATATTTCTACTCCTGAGTACGTATCACATAGAATGGAGAGCAGATATACCAGACTGTGCGTAACATCATTGGTTATATTAGCCTTAAACTGGGGGAGATGCCATCAATAATTGAATGGATATGTTGTGCTATAGTTTTACAAGGAAAAAATGTAAGTCAGTAAAACAAATGAATGACAGCAGCATGAAAAAGAGACCAAATGAAATCACATACACTCTATGATTCCACCCAAATGAAACGGAAAAACAGATAAAATTAAACTAGAGGGTACTGGAAAGGATACTTAAGTAGTCAAACAAGACTGTAACTTATCATCATGTCAGAACACTGGTTACCTTTGGAGTTAGGGAGAGGACTGCCATTGGCAGGGACAGGTCAGGAGTCTCCAAGGTGCTGACAAGGCTGTTCTCAACCTGGGTGTAGTTTAATAGATGTTCACTTTCGAACGATTCATGAAGATCTTGATGCATTTTTCCACATTTATATCTTTTCTCACAGCAAACAAGTATAATCTTACCGTAAAAGAAAGATAATAATACCGAAAATGGTTATATTGTTGTGGGAGGTAAATAGATATGTAAAGCACCCAGCTTAGTGCTCGGTACATGGTAGGAGTTCACCACAGATGAGTTTCCTCACTCTCTCTATGGAATTAAGCTACCTTGCTCTGTGTAAGTACTATTGGAAGGAAACGATGGTGCCTGTTTTTGCCCAATAGTCAAGACAATCTGCTGAATGAATGTTGTACCTTTTCTTGGGTAATCAAACTCAGTGTGCTGCCATAAAATACTGTATTCATCGTGTCTTTTTTCCATGTCTAAATTTGAGACAGTAAGCTGCTTAAACAAGATCTGGGGCTTATTAAGGCCCCGTGGATGTAAGCAGGAGCTGAGAGCCACAAGAGAGTAGAGGGGGGCAAAGACCCAGATTCAAGATTTTAGTCCAACTGTCCCTACAGCAAAAGTGACCAGTTGTCTTTGGCCTTTACAGGAATCCACCTCCTGATCATTGGGCTTTAGTAAGTGGTCTGCCCACTTATGTTGCCCAGAATGGCCTGGTAAGTAATACAACTTTGAAGCTTGAATCCAGTGGAAGAGTGAAAGGATTTCAGATCGAGAGAATGGGAAACACGATGGGAAGCATGGGTCTCTAAAAACTTGATTCTCTCTCATTTCTCAACTTGCTTGACCCTTGGTCCAAGGACATGAACAGAGAATTGACATTTGAGGAAATCTGAAATACACAGAGATGTTAATCCTTAGATGGGAAGGTGCTTAGTCTCACTGACAACTAAAGATACCTACTCATATGTCGGGGACAAAAGCATGGCAGACTGGTCTTCCAGGCTCATCACACACCAAGTCCCAGCCTCTCATTCTAGAGACCTAGTTGCCACTCCCTAGCCCTCATCCCTGCCACATTTCCAACTATACCACCTACAGCAGAGTTTAAATGCCCTACCTCCCACTATGCCCCACTCACTCAGGGTAAAAAATGAAGTAAACAAGACCCTAGAGAGAAGGGTCTTGTCTGTTAGCTGCACATCACCCCCATATTTGAGTCTGATTACCCTTTTATCCTTTTTCAGGCACACACTACTCAATCCTGCTCACATAACAAGAAGTTTATTTATTGAACATTTTCTATGTACCAAGCACTGTAATTGGCTCTGGGGATAGAAAGATAGATGCATCAGATACGGTTTCTGTTCTGAAGTTCATGATCACATGGGGAGATGTTTTAAACAGATTCTTATACTCCTATGTGCTAAGGACATAATAGAGATATACACGGTATATTCTAGGAACACAGAGTAGGAGGCATCTAAACCAGGCTTCACTTCCTAGAGTGTTTGTTTGAGTTGAGTTTTAAAATAAATAGGCACTAGGCAGGTGGGAGCAGGAAAGGGGATCTCAGGTAGAGGCGACAATATGCACAAACACAGGCCTGGAAGTTTGAACGGCATGATATGTGCGGTCCAGTGTTGTTGGAATATTAGGTTTGAGACAGGAAGATGTCAAGAGATGAGGCTTGAGGGGGAGGGGAGTGCCAGATAGCAGTGGCCTTGGATGCCAGGTCATGGGGGTAGGACTTTATTCTATAGGCAGTGAGTTTTTAAGCAAGAGATTGGCATAGCCAATTTTCATTTTAAAAAGATAACTGAGAGATCTGAAGGGATTAAGAGGCAGAGCAAAAAGTACATCCTTACAAGCAGGAGAAGATGAGCATCTCATCAAAGGCATAGGCAGTGACTAGTACTATCCATGGTTAACAGCCATTGAGTACCTATGAGGCATGCAGTAAATACATTTGCTCATTTGACACTCACACAAGTCTGACAGAGACAAGATGGAGAGAGGGAGATTGGGGATCAGATTTAATATCAGGAGGGTAAAACTGGCAGGACTTTGTGATTTTGAGCAGAGAGGGAGGGAGAGAAGAGTCAGAGCCAGTTTCAGGCTTCTGGTTGGATAAGTAGTGCTGACATCAAATTTGGATGTGAGATGAGGAGGTCAGCTTCAGACAAGGTGACACTGAGACATTTTTTCAGCAGCAAATGTCCAGTAGGCAGCCAAAGAGATGACTCTGAAGTTGTGGAAAGAGAGGAGGGACAGAGATGGGGTTTTGGAAGACATCAGGATAGATGTTACTTGAAACTATGTGTGTGGATGAAGTCACCAGGGAAGGTGAGAGGGACCTGGGGTGGGATACTGTTGGATGTCAGCATTTAAAGATTGGATGGAGAAAATGGAGTGTGTGAGAAAGGAACAGAAGGAGGGTTCAGAGGTCTTAGGAGTCCCAGGAGGGAGTAGTGTCACGAAAACCAAGGAAATAGATAGTAAAAATGATCTAGCGAGATAAGAACTGAAAACACTATTGAGTTTGGCAATTAGATCATCGGTGGCCCCAATGAAAGCAGATTTGGTGGTAAGGTGGAGGTAGAAACCTGTGTGTGGTCTGTGAGATATGGATGGGTAATGAGGAGGAAGAGAATCACAAAAGAAAAAAAGAGGAGAAAGCCTGGACGGTTCCTATGGGACCATGTTTGGTTCAAGGGAGGATTTCATTTTCAAGGATGGGAGACACTCTAGCAAGCTCACGGCTGAGGGGAAAGAGCCCTTGGAGAGGTCGGAGATCAGGAGGGAATAGTGGCAACTAATGGAATTGGTCTAAACAGAGGCCAGAGAGATGTACAAGGGGTAAGCAGTTTTGGAACAGGAGCAAAAACAGCTGACCCCCTGAGACCACAGTATGGTCAGGGCCAATGGGACAGGCAGGGTTACTTCAAGCCCAGATGGTGCCTTTTTGAGAGCTAGAAAAAAGTACCCCTTCTCAGCGGGCAAAAAGAGAAAGACTAGGTGCATGGCCTTGCAAGTCAAGAGCAGGCTGGATTTCAACTCCCAGTCAGCCCTTCAGTGAAACGCTTTTGTGCAGTACACATGCTATGCAACTGTATACCATAACCCCATGCAGGGCTCTGGAGGGATCAGGTTAAGTCTCATATGTATGGTAGGGTAAATTGGTTCAATGCTTAGAAGAGGAATCTGGCAATATAAAACCAAAGCTACAATTTTTTTTCTCATCCTACTTTGGTGTTTATACCCCAAGAAAAAACTCCTTCCTTACAAACAAACAATACCAAACCTAAATGTAATTGCCTTAAAGATGCTTAAAGTAGCCTTACTTGCACTAATAATACCAAAATTGGATACAACTCAAATATTCAACAAGAGAGACATCAAAAATGAGATACTATAATACAGCTATTAAAAATGACAAATTGGGGATCCCTGGGTGGCGCAGCGGTTTGGCGCCTGCCTTTGGCCCAGGGCGCGATCCTGGAGACCCGGGATCGAATCCCACATCAGGCTCCTGGTGCATGGAGCCTGCTTCTGCCTCTGCCTATGTCTCTGCCTCTCTCTCTCTGTGACTATCATAAATAAATAAAAAAAAAATTTAAAAAAAAATGACAAATTGTCGCCTTCATTTTTTCAAAGCTTGGAGCCAAGCAAATGGCAAGAAACACTGTTTATAAGGTAGCTTTTCTGTCCAGCAGCCTCAGTTAATCATTGAAAACCATCTCGAGCATGTCTACCTGATGAAAGAATGTGAACGCCTTGGGCAAGGACGTAGCATTTCTGAAGATAGCACGCAGGGCTTACTGGGTATGCTATAGAATCTAATCATGGCTCCATTATTCCTCTTCACGGCTTTCAGATTTGCAACATCATGAATGCACCTGCAGAGGACTTTTTTGCATTCCAGGTAAGTCATAATTTGTTTGTTCTCTTAGTCATCTGATGTTTTTCCCCCCAAAGAGGGTTAGAATACATTAAAATCCATCTATTTATTGGGAAACAGTTTCAACAAACTGAAAACATGGATGGAAAAAAGTCATGTGCCTATGAAAGTGGGGAGGGAGTTACTTTGGTAAATTCCAAGGTCCTATTTGGTTTTAATATTCACACACTTTGCTTTCTGGACTCAGGACCTTTAGCTATGCTGTTCCCCCACCCCCAAACCATCACATCCTGCCCAAATACTCTCTGCCCTTCCATATAACCTCAAATTGCTATGAAACTTTGATGAAGCTTTATTGTTTCCTCTGGCTAAAATAATTTCTGTCTCCTTGGGAATTTCACGGAATATTGTTTAACACTCCATTTGATTTTGTGCATCTTTTTAACAAATATTTATGGAGGGCATCTTCTGGGCCAGGAATTGACACAGTGCTACATTGGCTGCAATGGTGGACCAGACAGACATCATCTCTGTCTCTAGGGGGCTCATGATTGTATGGGGAGAAAGCCCTGGTGTGCAGGTCAGAGAAGGACAGAGGGAGAGAAGAGGAATCTCTCTGGGAACTTAACTTAATGTGGAAGAAATCAAAGAATGTATCCCTGAGAAATTATATTTGGGCAGCAAAGAAAGGAGAGAAGATTGTAGGAAAGAGAGAGTTTGTTGGTAAGACCTAGATTAGACCAATTACTCTGAGTGAGAGACATAGTGGAGAGTGTCAGGAGGGGATTCCAGAGAAGTAAACCAAGGCCAGATGACACATGGCCTAGAGGGCCTTGCCAGGGAATTAGTTCCTCCTACTATAGTCTCTTTACTTTATCTTTTATTACCCTTCCTTGCTCTCAGATTAATTCCTCTCAGCAAAATATCAGCTTCTTTTGGTCAACGGTTGGGCCTTATCTTTGTTAACATTTTCAGCTCCAGGTGCCCTATCAATATTTGTTGAGTTTAGCATGCTAAATGGAAGAAAAATAAATCATTATTAGTAATCAGGAAATAATTAAAAAGAAAATAAAAATGACTCCTAGAAAAATTAGTGAGTTACTTTTTCACCCCTTGAAGAACGTGATGAGAGAGTTAAGTGAGAATATCCTTCCAAAGTTAAAGCTGTAGGTCTTGTGTTGGGATTTTGATCCTAGCGAGGTGACAAGCCCAAATCGTTGCTGAGAGCTGCTAACCGGATTATCACCATACAGAACCTGGTCTCTAGCCAATTAATTCAGTTTACCCACATTAAGATAACAAATCTGATCTCGTTTTTAGATTCTAGACTTCTTCCTCCAACTCATCCTCTACCAAGTAGCCTGCATAATTTTTCAAAACTCAGGCTGCATCAAGTAACTTTTCTGCTTAAAAATCTTTAATGCTTTCTCGTTTCACTTTCAATAAAACCTGTTTCCTTATCATGGCCTTCAGAAGGAAGGGATTCCCTGAAGGTTAGGTAGAGACTTGGGGGGAAGGCAGACCTGGAACTCCTGTTCCCTGACCAACAGCCCTTTGCTCTTTAGACTGTAATCTGTATCCTACTAGAGTCACTTTCCCACCAGCTGCTGACTTCCAGTTTTCCCGAAACCATCATCATCATTTCACCGCCTTAAAAATCTTAGAACTTTTGAATTGGAAGACTCTCCGAGTACAGGAAGGCTTCCTTGATTTCCTTCCCTCCTCTGGCTCCCCAAGAACCCTAACAAACTCCCCACAGGCAATGTCATTGCTCGCTTACCTTCTAGATTATGAGCAACCTGAGGACAACCTTTGTGCCTTATTTTGCCTGGGTTTTTTCAGTTTCTAGCTTAGTTCTTTGCACATTGAAAAATGTTTAATATTTTACGAGTTCATGGGAAAAGAGTCTAGAAGTGACCTAGTCGGGTCATCTCCATGTTATAAATTATAAAAGTGAGAAGCTCAAACAGACAGGAAATGACTCACCAAGGGGCACTTTACCACTGATGGAGAAATTTCACCTCCCTTGTCTCATTTGTTCCATGAGGGACACCTTCTTGCTCCCATCCCCATCTGTGGATGAGACAATTGAGGGCAACAGAAAAAAATAACATGCCAAAAGTAGCACAGGAAGTCATATCAAGAGACAAACAAACAAACAAGAACTATAATGATGGCTTGCTTAAGCACATCCATAAGTGATTGTGAGAGACACTGTGAACGATCAGAAGCAGGTGAAACAGTCCAGATTCCTTTTACCTGTTGCCAGAACAGACAGGTGAAAAACAAAGCAGGGAGCCGGTCATAAAGCCAAAGGTTTTGTTGACATAGCTACAATTGGATTTCATAGCCTTGTTTACCACCTACCCACAGAAGCCCTAGTTATTTTGCAGGTCTCATTTTGTAGATATTACCTGGAAAGCATAGGCACTTTTTAAAGAGACCTAAATAGCTGGTGTGGCAGAAAGTCTGAAAGCTTTGACGCACAGAGGCCCGTGAACTATATGCTATTTAAACTCATCGGAACCCCTCTGGACTGTGATTATCTTTACTTTCCTCTGTTGTTGCTCATGTTGTTGATAACGAGCAGATGGAATTATCCTTCCCTTGTCCTTCCCTGACTGCTATTTCTAGGGCCAGTTCTATCCAGACTTCTGAATGAAAGGTCCTCCTGAACAATATCAGATTTGTAACCTACTCTGGCTTCTCTTGTAGAAAGAGCCTCTGGATGAGTCTGGATGGATGATTAAGAATGTCCTTTCTATGCCAATTGTGAACAAGAAGGAGGAAATTGTTGGGGTGGCCACGTTTTACAATCGCAAAGATGGAAAACCCTTTGATGAAATGGATGAGACCCTCATGGAGGTATGGTTTGGGAGGAGGCCTTTGCCACTGGGTTGTGGAGTCGGCTTGTTGCAAGTGTGCTGGGGGCATTCACTTGTGGAGGGGAGGGGAGCTCACCTTGTAGACACTACCCTAACTCAGCCTCAATGGCTTTCTTTGCTTGCACTTCTGCACTCCATGTGTTGTCAGAAAAATCCACCTTCCCTTTACAACAAATTTTAATTAATAAACTTTACCTTTGCAAAAATGAGCAGAAAGTATAAAGTTCCCATATGCCTCCTGTCCACACATGGACACAACACATTCCCCTTGAGTGGAGTTACTACACATAAGAACGATGCTTTATGTGTGTTGGCACTTTATTTTAAAGTACATTCGCATCCATTGTTTTCTGTTCATCCTCACAACATCTCTTGGAAGAGGGCAGCACCTAGCTGATCAAACCTGTCTTATAGCTGAGGAAATGGAATCCTAGAGTCTTGCCCTGAGTCGCAGAGGCATGATAAAGCCTGGATGTTCTGCTTCTGATTATTCTTCTCCTTCCTTTCAGTCTTTGGCTCAATTCCTGGGCTGGTCCGTCTTAAATCCTGATACTTACGAGTCAATGAACAGACTTGAAAACAGGAAGGATATTTTCCAGGACATGGTAAAATACCACGTGAAGTGTGACAATGAAGAGATCCAGAAAATCCTGGTGGGTAAAATTGTATTGTTTCTGCTCTAGCAGGGACTGCACCCTGGAGATGTGGCCAGAGCAATACAGAAGCTCCATGAGGGCAGAGACAGGTGGACTAGACTTGCATAGGGATGCCCGGGCCCCTCACATCGAACAAATGGATGGATGGATGGGTGTACCAGAGAGTCCTACATAATGGCTGATCTGTACAAGTACCAGAGAGTCCTACATAATGGCTGATCTGTGTGGCTTGGCGACAGCCGTATCTAGCAAGCCACCTCAGTGGGGGCCAAATTTTGGCTTAATATCTCTAGAAACTCCATTTTCCACTGTGCTGAGTGAGGGCTGACTTAGGTAGTAGAGATGGAGTCATCCAACCACAGCACCTACTCTGAGAGGAAGCTCTATCTGACAGCCCAGTGGACAATGGTCGGTTTCTCAGAGTCTCCCTCCATGAGGTCAGCTTACTTAGAAACCCAATCAGATCAGAGGAGTTTGGTGAACAAAGAAGTATGACAGAAGGAATTAGATGTTAGTAGGGAGTCCTCACATAATTTCATCACTTTACAGTTTATAGAGCTTACAGTTTATTTCATACTTAGGATATTGTTTGATGCTCGCAACAGTGCACTAGGGTGGGTAGGGTGAGGATTTCTATTCCCATTGTAGATATGAATAAACTGAGGTCCAGAAAGGGGAAGTAACTTGACCCCTAATCACCCAGCTCATTAAATAGGTCTCACTTAAGCTTTATCAGGATAATGTGCAAATTCTCTACCACTTTTATGAATGGGCTGCCTCATGAGGGAGTGAGCACCCTGTCAAGAGAGGTATCCAAGTAGAGGCTGGATGATCATTTGTCAGGAATGCTATAAAGAAGAGTCCTACCTAGGGTAGGTTACTGGATGAGGTACTTTCAAAGATATGTGGCAGTTAGGGACTCATCATTCCTGGGATTTTGTTCTAAAAGAGACCATAATCTTAACAGTAAATTGAGTTAGCCAAATGGCATTGGTTAAGACGCCCAGCTGAGCTCCCCAGACCTTGCTTATAGACCTCACAAGTCGAGACAATACAGGCCAGTGTTTTCACAAGTGATTTCTTAAGCTGGGAAGCTATCACAACAATTTTTATCATTTCATCCCAATAACTGATAAATTCAAAGGACAAATCATCGAGTTTGGATGAATTGACTCACGATTTGCTTGTGCCAGTCTGTGATTTCAGCCAAATGAGGGATATGGGGACCTTATGGAAGGATAGCCCCAGTGAACCCCTGAAAAGTGAGTAGACTATACTCTGGGTCAAGAAATCAGAAACAAGTAACTGGCTCCATGTCCCCCCCTCCGCTGGCTCATGCATGGTGCCGGAGGCCCAGGGAAGGAAGAAACTTGCCCCAAGTCACACAGTAAGTAAGAGGAAGAACCAGGACCATGAGCAAGACCTTCTGACTCCTGGTCAGTAATAATAACAATATCAGCAACAACATTATTTAATTCTAGTACTTACTATGTTATGTGCCAAGCACCGCACTAAGGGCCTTACGTGCTTTATTTCATTTAGCTGTACACATGTGTTTTCAAAATGAATTGGCGTAAATCTAACCTGAATTCACCAGTTAAGTATTTATTATCCCCATTTTACAGATGAGGAAATGGAGGATCGAAGGCATTCAGTAGCACTGAGAATAAGTGGCAGAGCTCGAACTTGGACGCAGGTCCCCACAACCCCAAAGCCCAGGGCTTTGAATTTGCCGGTCAACAAATGGTGAAGGGCAGCCTCTCTGAGCTCGTGGCCCCGCTGCAAGTGCTTAGGAGGGAGGAAGAGAATGGAAATGGAAAAGTGGAGGTATCTCTAGACCTCAGATAGAGTAACCAATTTTTTTCTTCTCTCTGTCTGCTACCTTGGGCCCTGACAGAAAACCAGAGAGGTGTATGGGAAGGAGCCGTGGGAGTGCGAGGAAGAGGAACTCGCTGAGATCCTGGTGAGCAGGGCAGAAGGGCCCTGGCCCTGGCCCGGAATAGGGCAGGGTGGCCCCGAGCGTGTGCGGGGCGGAGGGCTGCCCCTGCAAAATCCGACCCTTGCCACCCTGCTCTGATCCTCCCAGCCGGCCTGGGATGGGGACAGGGCTGGGGGCTGCGGGGGAGAGACCCACAAACACTTCGTGCGCTCCGACCACTGGGCTCCCTTCCTTACACAGCAAGGAGAGCTGCCAGATGCAGAGAAATATGAAATCAATAAATTCCACTTCAGCGACTTGCCCCTGACCGAACTGGAGCTGGTGAAATGTGGGATACAGATGTACTATGAGCTCAAAGTGGTGGATAAATTTCACATTCCTCAGGAGGTAAGGTCGAAATAAGCCTCTTCAATTTCCCTTTTTCTTTTTCTTGCCTTTTTTTTTTTTTTTTTAACTCCATCTGCAAACAGCGCGCCCTCAGCTTTGAGGATACAAAGCATTAGTCATGTTGCACAGATGAGTCATTTATCAGAAAAGAGACACACAGTTCCTCTGAATGGTGGCATTTGGGGTGCATTGGCTTCTCGAGGTGGGTTGTGAGACGCGGAGTTCTGAAGGCTGGGTATATATAGGAACCTATAGTCAAACAAGGGTGGGAAACGTGGGTGACATCAGTTTAAACAGGACGTTTCCTCTGCAGGACTCCTTCAGTGTGCCTGGAGGGACAGGAAGGTAGGGCTGGTTGGGGGGAGTGTTAAGCTCAGAATTTCCCAGACTTGTTTGATTAAAGCAGCAGTTCTCAAAGTGCTAGCTGAGAATGTATCAGAAGCACAAATTTGGGGCGCCTGGGTGGCACAGTCATGATCTCAGGGTCCTGGGATTGAGCCCCACATGGTGGCTCCCTGCTCAGCGGGGATCTGTGAACCTCTCCATCTGACCCTCCTCCTTGCCTGTGTTCTGTTTCAAATAAAATCTTTTTTCCAGAAAAAGAAAAGAAGCACAGATTCTCCCTTGTGAACGCATTCTCCTGGCTCTAATGAATTAGAAATTGTGTGTTTTATCCAACCCGTTGGGTGCTTCTGATGGGCACTCAAGTTTGAGAACCACGGATTTCAAGACCCCCTTTGTTTTCCTCCCCTGTAGCTCTCTGGGGCAGTTAGGAAGCTCCATTAGTGGGTTGAGTGGAGTGACTCACACCCACCACGTTTCATAACAAGGCCCATTTTGCTGGTACTTAGCAGTTTGCAAAGTACACTCACAGCGTTAGGGTTACCGCAGCTGTTGCTCCCCACCCCTCGGGCCCAGTGGGGCGGCGGGAGGGCCTCCCCTGGACACAAGGCCCCAGGCCTCACTCCCCTGCCTGTGTTCGCAGGCCCTGGTGCGCTTCATGTACTCGCTGAGCAAGGGCTACCGCAGGATCACCTACCACAACTGGCGGCACGGCTTCAACGTGGGGCAGACCATGTTCTCCTTGCTGGTGGTATGGTGGGAGCGCGGGGGGCTGGGGCCCCTGCCACACCACAGGCCTCTGCACCTCCTCCGGGCAGCAGCAGCTTTGAAGAACATGATGCAAGAGGAGTACATGCTTAGCATACATGGATCCCAAGCACAGAGAATTGTATACAATAAAAAGTGATAAAAGGCCACAGGCTACCCCCCACCCCAGTGCAGTTATTTAGATAACCATGGCACAACTCCTTCCAAGTTATCTTCTGGAAGCATCAAGACCTATTTTTACATACGCACACAGAGTTTATTTTGTTTATAACCTACTGAATAATAATATTCTAGAACATGCTTTCTTCGTTTGAAAAACTGTATCAGTCACATTCTTCGTTTCATTTTTTATTGTGGTAAAATATACATCACAGAAGACTTACCATTTTAACCGTTCTTAGGTGTACAGTTCAGTCGATGGTATTAAGGACATTCCCAATGTTATGCAGCCATTTCTACTATCCTCCCCTGGAACGTTCTCATCTTTCCAAATAGAAACTCTGTCCCATTAAACAACGATTCCCCACTTCCCTCTCCCCAGCCCTGGGGACCACTTTTCCCTTTTTGTCTCTGTGAATTTGACTATTGTAAGGACCTGATATAAGTAGTCTCCTACGGGATTAGCCTTCTGTGTCTGATTTATTTCACTCAATGTGATGGTTTTCAAGGCTTATCCATGGTATCATTTCATGGCCACATAGTATTCGGTATTGTTCGAATACACCATAATTTCTTTGCCCAGCCCCCTATTATTATTAGACACAGGGGTTGTTGTTGATCTTTCACTGTTGGGAACACTACCATGATGTCCTTGGGTGGACATGTGTATTTGTGTCAGTCTTTTCAGCTCCGAGGGTTCAGAGATTCATATTTCTTTAAAAGTGTTTCCTATCCAGATCATGATGCAAATCTCTGGCCTTGTCCAGTGCGCCTCATCCTCATTTCTTCCCCCATGTCTGGAATGGTTGGGTGGGATAGGCACTAGGACATCAAGGCAGGAATATTGGCCAGGCCACCACAGAAGACGACAGTGACAGCACTGAGACTTGATTTCTTTGACTCACAGAATCAGCATCACCTCTTCAGAGGTCTTCCCCACCCTGTTCTCTAACACTCAGCATAAACAAGAAGTATTTGAAAGAGACTTAGGGAAAGATTCTTCTGGGCTGTGCTTAAACCAATAGACCAGTTTGGAGAGATTGCTTTGCCACTCTGGGCATATTCAAAAACCCTCCAGATCCTAAAACCTGGCAGCTACAATTTCTCAACAGTCATTTAGTCCAGTGCCTACTACCTCCAGGGTGCAGACTGGGATACTGAGGCCCAGAGGGAGACGGGACCAGTTAAGGTCACTCAGGAGTAGGGTGACCAACCATCTCCATTTGCCTGGAACTGTTCCAGTTCTAGTACGGAAAATCCCATATCCCTGAAAAACCCCAAGTCTCAGGCAAACATCTGGCCATGCTATTTATTGTGCCAGGGATAGAGCCAAGGTCAGACCTGTGTTTCCAAGTGCCAGGCCCTCCCCCTCACACCTGTTTGCTTCCAACCCTTCAAGAAAGGAGTGAGTGGCACCTCTGATTGCTCTTCCAGACCGGAAAGCTGAAGCGATACTTCACAGACCTAGAGGCCTTGGCCATGGTCACCGCTGCCTTCTGCCATGACATTGACCACAGAGGCACCAACAATCTCTACCAGATGAAGTGAGTCAGCCCTCATGGTCCCCTCTCTCTACCTCCTGCTCCCATGATTCATTACCCAGATCTAAAGACTCTCAGACAGAGAGTCACTGGCCAAGGGGAAGTCCCACTGTCCATAGCTTCCTACTTCCTCCTGCTCTGTGGCTCTTAGTAAACTCCTGTGATAGACAGAATAATGACTTCCAAATATATCCAAATATATCGATGCCCCCATTCCTGGGGCCTGGGAATATGTTGCCTTCTATTCAAAGGGACTTTGCAGATCTGATTAAAGATCTTGAAATATCCTGGATTATCCATGTAGTTAGAAAGGTCCTTATAAGAGGGAGATGGGAGGTCAGAGACAAGAGAGGATGCTATACCATTGGGTTTGAAGATGAAGGATGGGCCACAAGCCAAGGAATATAGATGGCCTCTAGAAGCTAAGAGCAAAGGGAACGGATTGTCCCTTAGTGCCTCCAGAAGGAAAGCAGCTCTGTAGACCCATTTTAGACTCTGAACTCCAGAGCTATAAGATAATAAATCTTTACTACTTTAAGCCATTAACTTTGTGGTAATTTGCTATAACAGCAATATATGGAGTAGGGTCCCTCCCACTCTCCCTTTCTACCTGCTGAATGAAATTAAGCCAAATGTTAGTAACTGATACTGGCTCATTCATTCACCTCATATTTGTAATGTTTTCTATAAGTGTTGTAGGCCCTATGCTAGGCAAAGGAGGTACCATGGTAGCAAAACAGACACAGTCCCTGTCCTCACATAGCTTATATTCCAGACAGCCTCTGAAACATGGTCCTTGAATTTAGTGGACCTTATGACCACATTGTAGGCTGGGTAGAGCAGGGACTAGTGTTACATTATGGAGGAAGAAACTGAGGCTCTGCCCAGGGCCCACAGTCTATAGGTCATAAACAAGCCCTAGTACATGCTGCTGAGACTAGAGGTCATGCTTATCTTGTGGGAAGCTAAGTATTGAGCTCAGTGCTTGGCACATAGTAAGCATTCCACAATATTTATTGAATAAAGACATGGATAAACACATGGCTTGTGGGAATTCAGCGGCTTCTCCTGAGATTCAAATATCATATCTAGGGCTTGGTCTTTAAAGTATGACCCAGGGCCAATGTCCAATGGATGACTACGGGGAACCCATAAATCTCTAAAATTGCATGTGGCATTGTGTGCGTTTGTGCCTTTTGGGTACACATTATTCAACAGCCTCTCTAAGGAGTCCATGAGCCTAGAGAGGCTCGGAATCAGCTGTGGAGAAAACTAAAGCCTGAGAGTCAAGAGGCCTGACATCTAGTCTTATTTCCCACTCTTACCATGTGACAAACTCCTTATTTCTGGCCTTCAGCCTTTCTGCCTACAGAACTAGAAGGGGGCAGGACTGGGTGAGGATGATATTTTTAACTTCTATCTTGGTCATTCCATGCCGACTCGTGTGTGTGTGTGTGTGTGCGTGTGCGTGTGTGTGTGTGTGTGTGTGTGTTTCCCATTCAGGTCCCAGAACCCACTGGCCAAGCTCCATGGGTCCTCCATCTTGGAAAGACACCACTTGGAGTTCGGCAAAACGTTGCTGCGAGATGAGGTAGGATGGGTGGGGGCTTCTCACAAGAAGCTTGAATGTGGCCCCACAGGGCTCTTCCCGCTGGCCCTGGCAGCCTCTCCCATCATGATGACCATCAGAGGTCAGAGGTCATCATCAGTAGCTGCATGGCTATCCTACCAGCATCACTTCTCACATCTCTTCTACGGTTTTCTCTTTAGAGCCTGAATATCTTTCAAAACCTCAATCGCAGGCAGCACGAGCACGCCATCCACATGATGGACATAGCAATCATTGCCACAGACCTCGCCCTGTATTTCAAGTTGGTATTTCTTTTCATTTTAAGAACAACAATAACAATAACAATAACAATGACTGTAATAATAACAAACGCCATAGATCCAATTGATTTAATATGTTCTGGCACAACACTTGTACCACAGAACAGTAACTCTCAGTAAGATCCTGGAAGTTAGACAGTCTCACCCCCATTGTATCCATGAGACGCTGGAATGCAGGGGAAGAGATTTGCTCAGTAATAGCAGGTAACACAGTGGTGACAGAGTCTGGGTTAGAACCTAGGTCTTCACTCCCAGGCCTTGGTTCTTTCCACCTTGTTTTGTTAATTATGTTGTTTTCAGAAACCTCTGTCTGAAACAGGCAAAGTTAGAAGCCCGGGTGTTGCCTTACTCTAAGATGAGCTTCTTTAATAACCTGGTATGTTTTGCAGGAAGAGGACAATGTTCCAAAAGATCGTGGATCAGTCTAAAACATATGAAACTCAGCAGGAGTGGACACAGTACATGATGCTGGAGCAGACACGGAAGGAAATTGTTATGTGAGTAAGACAGGGCTTTAACCCTGATTTTCCTAAGCCCAGGGTCCTGAGGTGAGATGCTGCACACAGGCCTTAGTGCCCTCAAGAGAGCTCTGGGACACTTGCCGTTTTGGAGTCCTCCAATATCTGAAAACAATAAAGTTATGCCCAAATGGAGTTGCAGAAATTATGGTATATGTTTAATTTTGAATTTAACACTAAAATACAAGATAATATATTACTGTTTTATTTCTCTGTAACGAAAAGGACAATACTTGAAGTGTTGCTTTCATAAGATTCAGAATTTTGGTGGTAAAGTAATGTAACTTTAAACGTGTTGATAAAACACAAAGCATTATGCCAATTATGATTTGAGTGATATCTGTGTATCACTCAAAATATGTAGGCTTAATTTTTTTAGCATACCTTTATATATGGCAATGTCCTACTATATAGCTCTTCTAGTCACAAATCAGGTACATGATTTATATTAAATTTATAGTCCCTTGTTGGCAAGAGGCCTGATAATGGGAGTCACAGTTAAGTGTTTTGGGGTTTTTAAAATGATTTTATTTATTTATTTATTTGACAGAGAGAGAGAGAGCACAAGCAGGGGGAGTTGGAGAGGGAGAAGCAGGCTCCTTGCTGAGCAGGGAGCCCAACATGGGGCTGGATTCCCAGGACCCTGAGACCATGACCTGAGCCAAAGACAGACACTTTATCAACTGAGCTACCCAGGCGCCTCCCCATTTCAGTTTTTAATGACTATCTTCTTTTGGTTCCCTCATGTGCCCCATGATTCACCTCAAATGATGATGGGGTGAGAAGTGTAAATCTGAGGCCTTTTCTGACTATATGGCCCAAGCCAAATGGTCCCCTGGTTCCCCTGTGATGAGTCCTAGGTATTGATGGTAAGGGAAGATAAAGCTTGACCCAGTTCCCAAGGAAGTTATCAGGTTTTATCTCCAGATGCTTCTGTGGAGATGAGGCTTGATTAAATCACAAATGTTGCGAGTTCCTGCAACAGAGAAGGGGTGGCTGCTGGGATGGGCTCAGGGGAGAGGGACCAATGGCAGGCTTTCCTTCCCTGGGCCTTGCAGTTGTCCAGCCAGGCAGATCCCCTGATCTTGAGGAGCTGTGTGACCTGTCACCACTGAATACGGGGGCACGCTGAGGCTGTGGCTGCTCCCAGCTAGCTGCCTGATTTCAAACTGTGCAGCAGAAAAATTGATCAAGCGGGAAGCACATCTTATTCTTGGATAGAGGCACTTAATATTAAATGTTGTTTATTCTCCCTAATTAATTATTCATTTAAGGTGATTCCAAGGAAAATATTGACATTCTTTTTGGGATCATCAGGAAGCAATGCTAAAATTCTTATAAGAAATAAGTAAGCAAGAAGAGTCAGAAAATCCTGAAATACAAGAGTAATGATAGGAAAAAACAGAACTAAAGGCAGTTCAGTCCTAGACATTAGTAGGACAGGTCAGTGGGGCAGACTGGAAAGACTATGCCTGTGTTAAGAGTGGATTTTTTTTTAAGATTTTATTTATTTATTCATGATAGACATAGAGAGAGACAGAGAGGCAGAGACACAGGCAGAGGGAGAAGCAGGCTCCATGCAGGGAGCCTGACACGGGACTCGATCCCGGGACTCCAGGATCACAGCTTGGGCCAAAGGTAGGTGCTAAACCACTGAGCCACCCAGGGATCCCCCAAGAGTGGATTTTATAAGTGCCTGGCTGATTCAGTCAGAACAGCATGAGACTCTTGATCTCAGGGTTATGTGTTTGAGCCCCACATGGGGTGTAGAGATTACCTAAATAAATAAAACTTTTAAAAAGTGGATTATATAGTAGTGAAGAAGGGGATAAGTTCATAAATGATGTTGGGATGGTAAGGTAGTCTAGTGGGTTTTTTTTTTTTCTCCATTTCTTGGTGGACCCAGACTGGGTGTTCTACAGATTAACTCAATTCTGACACTGTCTAAATGGAGGTAGCATTAGAACCCACAGGTTAAGGGCTAGTCCCACAAGACTGCCCCACCGCAGACATCAATTGCAAGTCAAGGTTACCACTTCTGCTTCTGACCCCCTGGCTACAAATTGCAGGTTCCCATGACCCCATCCTTTGGTTTCTATTCATTTGCTAGAGCAACTCACAGAACTCAGAGAAACATTTATTTACTAATATTTACCAGTTGATTATAGAGGATAGTAATTATAAAGGCTGCAGAAGAATAGCCAGATGAAGAGATACATAGAGTGAGGTTCAGAAGGGGATGGCTGGCACAAGAGCTTGCATCCCTATGGTACTAGAGTGCTCCACCCTCCTTGCAAGTGGACACTTCACCAACCTGGAAGCTCATCAAATTGCCATTGTTTGAGTTTTACAGAGCTTAAGCTGCAGGCCCCCTCCTTTCACAAAGGTTGATAGGTGGAGCTGAAAGTTCCTCTATTTGCTTGGACTTTCTGGTGTCCAGTCCCACCTTGAGCCTATTTAGGGACCTCGCACTAAATCATGGCCATTAACATAAACCCATAGTGGGCTTTCCATGAAGGGCATTCCTATCACTCAGGAAACTCCAAGGGTTTGAGAAGCTTTGTTCCAGGAACCAAAAACAAAGACCAATTATATAGAGCATGAGACTGTAGGTGATCGCAAAGCTGGATCGCTATCTCACTCCTGTAGCAAAATAAGTTCCAGATGAACCAAGGATTTTAAAATGATGAGAAAACAAGCTAAAAAAAAAAAAAAGGGAAGAGAGGCAAAGGGGCATGGTAGAATTAAAAAGAATAATTTCAGAGTGAGCATTTCTAAGTGTGACATAAAATTCAAAAGTCGTAAATAGATTGATAAATTTAACGACATAAAAATTAGGGATTTCTGCCCAACACGTGTAAAAACACATAGCTGAAGTCAGAATGCAGGGGGGAAGCTGGGGCAATATATCCAACAGAACTTTTGGCAGAAAAAGAGCCCATTTCCTTAGTAAATAAAGTGTTAATACAATTCAAGAAAAAGACTAATCCAATAGAAAAGTCGGCCAAACACTCATTTCCCCCAGACATTTCCCAGAAAAGGAATTACAGAGGAAAGTAAACATATGAAAACAGGATGGCCTTACTCAAAATCAGAGAAATGCAAAATAAAACTAGAACAAGATATGTTTTTGTCCTTCGTGTCAGCCAAGATGAAGACGTTTGCAAGCACACTGTGCTGCAGGCAATCCCGTCCATGGCCGTGGGCAGGTAAATAGATGCAGCCTCTGTGGAGGGCCACTCCTGTCCAACTGTAACCACCCACACCCTGACCCAGCAGTTCCCCGTGCAGGATTCCCCCCCGCCGGGTACTGTCCCCCTTGCGTGCCAACTGTGTGCACCTTTGAACACAGCTCTTCAATGCAGCAGTATTCGTAATCATCAAAAAGATGAAAACACATATCCATGGATTGGAGAACGGGTTAACTACATGCCAGTATTTTCATACAACGGGATGTTATACAGACTCTACAGAGAATGATAGGATTTCCAAAATACAATGTTTAATTTAAAAAAAAAAAAAAAGGCCACAGGCAGGACTTCAATCACTGCAAAAGCCAAGGTAGTTTTAATTGGAAGTCTTCAAACTGAGGTACACGTACCCTACCTCTCCTACTCCCACTCCCAGCCCAAAGCCTTCCAAGAAATACATGGGCATCGATGGCCTCAAGGGAGTCAGTGTTCTCTTTCTAAATATTATCTTTCTGAGATAGCACACGAGTGAAGCATTGTAAGTTAGTTCCCTTACTCTTCTTCCTCCTTACAAAATAAAGTCAAACTCAGGCCTTCCCTGTCTGTCTCTGTCTCTGTCTCTCTCTCAGTCTCTCTCTCTATATTTATAATGCAAAACAAGGCATTAGAGAAGGAGAATTCTGTTCTGAATTGTACAGTGGGGCAGCAGGAGCTAAGGCAGCTTTTATTTAACAATATTACTTCCTTCAGAGAATGTACCACTGTCCAGGGATGTCCTGCAGATATCAGGGCAAAGGGGGCATCAAAATAAGTTCTGATGACAGCAGCACTGATTTAATCTGTGCCACTTTCTCTTATCTATCTATTTATCATTTATCTTCTATCAATCATCTATCATTATCTCTCTATATCTATCTATCTATCTATCTATCTATCTATCTATCTATCTATCTATCATCATGTATCTGTTCTACCTACATAACTAATCGATTTACCTACCTCTATCTTTCTTAGAATTGAAAAGAAAAAGTAAGATGGATGACACTGGGATGCATTCTAACATGCTTATTTAAGTTGGCAAATAAAATCAGAATCTTTCTGACAAAAATATGTCTGATCTGCTTGCTCTAGTGGACAGTAACAGACAGGCATGTCCAATGATATTATATAGCAAACATTTCTGTAGATGAAATGAGTCAAGTCTGCAGCTTCAAAGTTTTGATGAAAACAGTTAAAACTTGTTCTAGGATAAAAGCACTTTGTAAAAAATATAACGCTGGAAAATATATTAAATTAATAATGTTTTAATTGATCTCACCCATTCTGAGTATCTTGGCTTAACCAGAATGCTGCAGAGAAAGTGTCAGGGGTGTAATTAATGGGAAAATCTTTATGGCATGCTTCCCAGAGATTGAGGAAGTGAGTGATTTCTAAGGTTTGCTTTAAACAAAATTGAAGGAGAACCTAATTGAATTGTCAGCTGATAGATCATTCAGACTAATGATCAGAGTATACTTTTTAACAGCTAATTTGGAAGAATTGAAAGAATTGAGTGACATTGCTGTAACAAAACTTCCATTCCCAAGGCTTCTAATTACTTGCATCTAAAAAAGAAGAGTCAGATTTTTAAATGGATGAATGGCTGATGGTTGGCATGAAACTGCTATGCCATTTAGATTTCTGTGTATATGAAGAATGATGTAACAATTTCATTTTAAAAATGCCAGTATCAATTGGATGCCTGGGTGGCTCAGTTGATTAAACATTGCCTTTGGCTCAGCTCATGATCCCAGGGTCCTGGGATCAAGTCCTGCATTGGGGTTCCCTGCTCAGCGGGGAGTCTGCTTCTCCCTCTACTCCTCCCCGCTGCTTGTGCGCATTCTCTCTCTCTCTCTCTCTGTCAAATAAATAAAATAAAAATAAAAAAATCTTTAAATAATAAATAAAATAAAATGCCAATATTTACAATATGCTTTGCATTAGCTCCTTTGCAAATATTTAAGCTTATGATGAAATTGTCAAGATGTCAACTTAAAAACACATAAAAGAGTAAGCGTTTCTCATCTGAAAACCTGTAAAGCAGAGTTTCTCAACCTCAAGGTTAGTGTTAATGCTGTTGACATCTGGGGACAACTCTGTGTTGTCGAGAGCTGTCCTGTGCATTGTAGGATGTTTAACAGCATCTCTGGTCTCTCCCTACAAGATGCCAGTAGCAGCCTCCTCTTTAGCTGTGACAATCAAAAATATCTCTGGGGGGAAATATTGCCAAATATCCCCTAGGGGCAAAAGATAGTCCCTGCATGAACACCACTGCCATCAAGCAGTCTTGAGATCCATCGGTGACATAAAATTAGAGCTTCCCGCGTGGCTCCTCCTGTTACACAATGAAGGGCTTCCACACCAGGCAGCCTGGGTTCAAGTCCCAGCTCTCTCTCACTTACTGCTTGGTGTGACCTTGAGCAGGTTATTTCCCTCTCTGTGCCTCGGTTTCCTCATCTGCTCAAAGAACATGAAGGATCCTACCTCCTAACTCTACCTGATGGATTATCGTGGGGGCTGAGCAGGCTTCTTCACAGTATGTAGTGGTGTCGGGAGCTTCCTGGACTTTCATAAGATGTATGTGTTAGGTCTTTGTACAGTTCCCAGACCCGGAGCTCTAAACTCTTTTGGAATGTTCTGAGCTGTAGGAGTGATAGGAGTGTCTTTTGTTCTAATGAGGTGACTCTGGAGGACTGCAGGATGGGGGCTGATCCCCAGGAAGACTAAGCCATGACTAGAAGCTTGGCAGTTTCAGCCCCACACCCAATCTCTGGGCAGAACAGAGTGGCTGGAAACTGAGTTGGTCACCAATGGCCAATGATTTAATCAATCATGCTTACATGATAAAAAAAAAAAAAAAAAAAACTCTGCAGAAACCTCTAAACAACAGAATGCGAAGGGCTGCCGCGTTGGGGAACACAAGGAGGTGCTGGGAGGGTGACATGTCCAAAGAGGGTGTAGAAACTCTGTATGCACCCCACCTCCACCCCATACCTTCTCCCATACCTCTTGTCCATTGGCTATTCCTGAAGCATATCCTCTATAATAAACTGGTAAATGTTAGTAAAGAGTTCCCCTGAGTTGTGTGAGCTGTCCCTGCAAAATTTTGAATCCAAAGGTGGTGTTTGTGGGAATCCTTGACTTTGTGGCCACGTTGGGCAAAAGTGTGGGTAACCCAAGGACCTGATATTTGTGACTGCCCTCTGATGTGAGGGTTTTGCTTGTGGAGACTGAGCTCTTATACCCGTGGAGTCTGACAGGTCGTGTCAGAATTGAATCGCAGGACATGAAGTTGATGTCAGAATTGGTTGTTGTGAGGGAGAAAACACCGCCCCCCCCAACCCCTCCCCCCCGCTGCCACCCCAGTGCTTCGATTAACTTGGAGGGCTCCTGTCAGTGAACCCCCTCTAGTCTAAGGTCACACCTAAACCCCTGACACATCCTAAACCCACTGATTTTCACTGGCTGCACAGCTAGTTTCTAGGTCACCCTACATTGTATATTTATATTGGGCTGAGGTGTGAAAGTAACTCTAGATTGAGGGTGTGACTGCCCGTTCTTCCTGAAATCCCTCATGTCTCCACTTAATTTCCAGTTTCATTCCTCACAGTCTGACCAGACCATGAATTGGAAGGGCTCTGGGACCCTCTAGCTCTGGGGTGTAAGGCCTGCCACCTGTTTTTGTACCTCTCATGAGCTAAAATGCCTATTACAGTTTTAAATGTTTGTAGGGGGAGAATCAAAAGAGGAATATTTCCTGACAAATAAAAAGTTTAAGAAATTTGAATTTCAGTACCCATAAGTAACATTTTATTTTTCTACACAGGGCCACATTATGACTTCGGTGGGTCCTAGGCACTTTGGCCTCTGTGGCTTCTTCCTCTATTAAAATAAATTTTTAAAAAAATGGTATTTTATGACTGTGCTGGTATAAAGACAAATATAATGTGGGCTGAATTCACTCTTACATCTTTGTCATTATTATATGATTGTTTTCTTCTGACCTGAAAAGAAATTAAAATTCAAACATTTTCATGGGCCCCTAAAAGTATCCTGGGTGCTCTGCCTTTACTTGCCTCTGGCTGCTTTCACACCACGATGCCAGAGTTGAGTAGTTGAAATAGAACCCACGTGGTCTGTAGAACCGAAGCTATTTACCATCTGTCCCTTTATAGAGAAAGTTTTCAAGCTCCTGGTCTAGTGTTTTATAAACGAGAGACTGAGGACCAGAGAGACAATGTGACTTACCTGGTGTCACACATACATTACGGGAGCATCAGTGACTGGAGTCACCCTCCCCCTCTCCTGCACGCCTCCAGCTTTCTCAGGCTTCTGTAGGCCCTCCCCCGCAGGCCGCACCCTCCAGGCCAGGTGCAATTCCAGAAGTGTCTGAATGCCAGGCCGGGTTGGCTGGGGTGCTTGCAGGGCCAGCCAGGGGGCAGAGAGAAGTGCCACTGAGCCGCACATCCTTTCGAGACATTTGCCTTGAGGATGGGCCAGGTGAGCAGGAGCCCTGCTTGCTGCCAGCGGCCCAGCCCTGTGCACCTGGGCAACCCTGCTTAATGTGATGAAGGTGATGATAATGAAGATGAGGACAATGTGTGCACTCACAGGGCCGTTGTATGTGACAGTCACAGTAGCCCAGGGGACGGCATGTATTACATCAAACCTGTGTGAAATTGCTGACTTTGTGTTGGTTTTGACCCACAAAGTCAGAATTTCGTGATCCAAGCTAATATGATGATCTCCTTTTACAAAGGAACAGAGGCTCAAAGACACTAAGTCACTTGTCCTGGACACAGGAAGTAAGGAGAACAGCAGACCCCTAGTTGCTCTGATTCCAAAGCCCTGCATGTCCTCCCACTCAGCTCCGTGCCCTCCTCCCCTGGATGCCCCTTGCTCACCCAGAGCAGCTAAGATTCACATGTCTCCACATCTAAAGTCTTCATGACTTGTGCTCTTGTCTGCCTGGTAACCCTATTGTCTTTTGCCCTCCCCCATCCTGACACCTCCCTCTTCCTGACTTTGCATGTCTCATCTGTCCCCACGCCCTGTTGAGTTTACTCCTTCAATGCCTTGTTTATCTGGATACTTGTCCTGGTCCTGCAATGGCTTCCTGGCTGGGCTCCCTGCTGGTGTTCCCGTCCCCTCCACACTAAAGCCACAGTGACCCTGGAAAACACAAATCTGATGGTTTCACCCTTCTGTTCCAACTCTTCTTCAGTGGCTTTTCCTGTTGTTCTTGGTATGAATACGTTCCCCCGCCATGGTCCAGGCTCTGTGGGCCTGCCTTTGTGTCTCTTGGGCCTCATCTTACCCCCTTTCCTGCTGCTTCTTGAGCTCCTCTCACCTTCTAGCTCTTTGAATGTGCCAGGCTTCCTTCCACCAGGGCCTTTGCAATAGATGTTGTCTCTGCCAGGATTGTGTCTCCCCATCCACTTCTTTACAAAATTTACAGCTACACTGCCTGCAGACATCAGCTCACAGGTCACTTGCAGGAGGGAGTTCTCCCTGACATTTCAGACCTATTCTCCTAGAATCGAATTCCTTTCCTTCAGAGCAGTTGTTTACATGCTTACACTCATCTGTGTGGTAAATATGTGACCCCCCCACCAATGTATGTGTAAGCTGTCTGAGAGCAGGAACACTGATGGGTGCAGGGTAGATAGATGAAGGCTCCCCACAGTCACCTCCTGGATGACCCTCTGCCCTATGGCAATCCTGCGCAACTCCACTGCATCTCTGCTTACTGTATCCTCTCTTGGAGAACTCCTATGCAGCCCTGTCATCTCTTGCATATCCCCGAGCTACATAATTGTTTTTCTCTTACACCTTGTACTTCTTTCTGCCATCTCACTGAGCATATTGTGAAAACAGCTTTTTGCTCTCTGTTCTCTGAGTGACTGTGAGCTCTCTGCCAGCCTCTCTGAATGCCCGATACCTAGCATAGCACCTTTGCCCCACAGCACTTAAGGAGGTGGTGCTGACATGAATGCAATGCCTTGTCTTTAGGGCATGAGGCTTTGGATTTGCTTTCCTGGCACCCTGAAGTCCTCACTTCCCTGCTCCCCCATTCCCAGGCACACAATCTCTGTCTATAAAACACCTGGGTGTGTTTCCCCTACAGTGGGAATGATTTTCACATGAACTCTCCAGCCAAAGAAAGTAAACATCCAGTGTTCTCCTGAAGCCACGCCTAGCTGTGGACTGAAAATGTGGACACTGATGGGTAATAAGGAACCAGGGACTCTTGTGTGCACAGCCGGACATTCACTTGCTTAGTGTATTTGATGGTAACGTGTCTATGACACTTGATATTAAGCATAGGGCACGTGTTTTGAAGCTATTACAAAGCTATAGTTGTTTCAAAGGAAATGTATGCATTTCTGAAAGCTTATTTACTTAAAGAATCCTACGAATTTTTGAGGGTTTACTTAATGAAAGATCACCAAACCTGTTAGAATTTCATGAATAACTCTTTATTGAAGTACTGTTGACACACAGTGTTACATTGGTTTCAGGTGTACAACATAGTGATTGGACAAGTCTGGAGGTTATGCATCACTCCCCACAAGTGTAGCTCCCATCTGCCACCACACGACACTGTGACAAATTACTGACTGTATTCCCTAGGCTATGCCTTTCAACCTCTTGACTTACTCATCTCATAACTGGAAACCTGTCTCTCCCACTCTTCTTCCCCCATTTTTCCCAGCCCCCCAGCCCCCTCTCCTCTGGCAACTGCCCATTTGTTCCATGAGTTATTCTGAAGGCTTCCCAGACCAGCTGATATGAATTATGCCAGATACACCTGGTTAATTGTAAAATTGTCCAAATAGCAAGACCCCCAGCCTTCTCCAACTCTCCCATTTCCCCAGCCCCTGCCCACCTGCCTCACCGAGTTTCACCAAATCCCGCAGACCCCAGCAAGGTGGTCTGACCAGCAGACACTGCGGCAGGTCAGGCCCTCCTGCCCTCCTGCCTGAATCACTGCAGCAATCCCCTCCTTCCTTCCCACCCTCTCCTTTCTGCTCGATCCTCCAGGTGCTGCCAACCTGCTGGCCTGCAGCACAGCTCTAAAGAGGTCATGACCAGGCCTTCAACCTTCAGTAGCTCTCCATGGCTTATCAGATACAGTTTCCATTTCCCAGCTTGGAATGTCATGTCCCCACCACATGCTCCTGCGTTCCCATCCTGGATGTGGATGCCACGGCACCCCCATCTCTGAAACACCTTCTCAGATTCCACCCCCCCCCCAATTATTTGTCCACGTCCCTTCTTGTCTGTCTTATATTGTACGGATCTAGGTAATAATACCTGTCTTACCTTCTTCCTGTTGTTGCAAAACTGCTTTCAGAGTTCATGTCTTAATCCCTTCTATTCCTAATTCTTCCTTCTACTTCTTAATGCAAGGCTTCCTAAAATGACTAACGGGGTACTTCTTATATGGTGCATTTTCAATGGAGGCGATATCAGCCACCACCCCAGGCAAAAAGTAGTTCTTGGAGGAGAGGCAAAAAACTTTATGTATTACAGTGACCTGTGGCCCTCCAGACAGATATACAGCATGGCTATGGTCTTAAGGTTTCCTGGTGGAGTGATTACAGAAAAAAATGTGCATAGAGGCTGTTTGACGTGGAAGGTGGAGGATGATGAGATAAAGCCTGAGAAACATTGGTCTCCACTAGACAAGAGAGCAAAAACTCCAGAGAGGTGCTGAGACTGAAATGAAATCGATGTTTCAAAGTGCCTAGAGCAGTGCGTGTCCCCATAATAAAAACCCGATGGAAAAAAAAAAAACCCGATGTATGTTAATGATTATCACCAGTATTTATTGGGCACATACTATGTCCAGACCCTGTGCTATGATTTTTACACACATGATCTCACTTAAACTAGCACCCGTCTGATGAGGAAAGTACCACTATTATTACAGATAAGGAAACTGAGGCTTACAGAGGTTGGTTTAATTGCCCCATGCCAAACTGCTAGTCATTGGCAGAGGCAGGATTTTAACCACTGACTTCAAAGCCTGCGCTCCAAAGGCAATGCAGCAGTGGCCTCCTCCTCGCAATGCGGTGCGGAGACAGGAGAGACGGTTGGAGTTAACCAGCACTTGCGGCCTTAATTAGCTCCAGGCTGATGGATGTCCTTGTGTGCAGGGCCATGATGATGACCGCCTGTGATCTCTCAGCCATCACCAAGCCCTGGGAGGTGCAGAGTAAGGTATGGAGCCCTCCTGACCTGAGAGGAGGGGAGTCCTGGCATCATGACAGCAGCCAATGCGGCTTGGACTCCCAGCTCCAGAGGCAGACCACCTTCGTCTCATCTGCCAAGACATGGAAAGCACTTTAGTGCCTCTCCAGTGATGACAACAAAGGGGGTGGCGAGGCAGGGGTGGGGTTTAAGTTTTCACTGAGCTGGAAACCCAGGAAGGGTGGGAGCAGGGGTTGGAGGACCGGCGCTGGGGCTTGACTCTTTGGGGCGTGTTGGGGGGGGGTCTGCCTATTGCAGGTAGCTCTACTGGTTGCTGCCGAATTCTGGGAACAAGGTGACCTGGAGCGCACAGTGCTGCAGCAGAATCCCATTGTGAGTAGGGGGGGGATGTCAGCCTGATGTTGAGCTTGTGCGATCATGACCCCTGACATAGGTGCATGTGATCTTACCATAGAGACAACCTTTTCCTGTTGCACTGATTCTCAAAGTATCGTCCCCAGGCTACCATCAACCTCATTACTTGGGGACATATTAGAGATGCAAATTCACAGGCCCTACCCTAGACTTTCCTAAGCAGAAACTCTGGAGGTAGGCTCAGCAAATGTGTGCCCTCCTATATAATAAGCCCTCCTAAAGTTTGGGTACGTATCCTTGGCTCACTCAGCTAGGTAGAGGTTGACAAGAGGACACAAAAACAGATTTCCTCTCAGTTCCAACAGGCTAGGGGGCCACCTCTCCAGGCCCTGCTGTGACAGTAGAGTGTACAGGGGAAGACCTTGGCAAGCTGAACACCCATCAACATTGAAGAAGCTTGGCTGGGAGAGTCAGTCGGCTCCCCACCCGAGCTGGGGAGCCCAGGAAGCGAGATTCACTAAGGTCCTGAGCCAGGGCAGGGCTAGGAAGCAGAGGTGGGATAAGAGGGAGAGACATCCTGGGGACAGAGCCACTGATGGAGATAGGGACTATAGGGACGGTGAAGCCTGTGGCAGTGCCGAGGAGGCGGGGCCCCCTGTGTGGGGCTTGGGCAGGGGCTGAGAGGGACAGGCAGTGAGCGGTGTGCCAGTCTGAATGCAAGCATGCAGGGAGCATCCCAACTTGAGTAGCAGGGGGCCACGGATTGGGATCTCTTGTCTTTCTTTTCCACGTTTTAACAGTAGAGGGATGAGTGAACAAACTCTAGAGACCCATCAGCCAGGTTCAACCACAATCCCTAGTGACGGTCAGCCATTCTTGTTTTATCTATCCCTCCACCCCCAGGCATTTTCCTATCTTTTGGTTGAAGTATTTTAAAGAAAATTCCAGATGTTATCATTTTTTCCATAAATACTTCAGTTGTATGGGTCTCTAAGAGATAAGAAAAACACGAGGCATGTGTGCGTACCCCCTCCCAGTACCACTGTGATGCTCACAAAATTAGTAATTCTTTAAAATCATATAACCGTCAACCTCTGTTCATTTTCCCTCATCAAATGAGAGAAATAATTAGGGAGATATGCTCAAATCAGGATCCAGTCAAGCATCACACTCCCTCTGGTTGTTAGGTCTCTTGAGCCTCTTTTAACACATAGCAGTTTTCTGGTTGTTGTTGTTGTTGTTGTTTTTAATATGCCATGTATTTTATTTGTTGAAGACTGTGGGTCTTCAACCCGCAACTGTTGTATAGTTTCCCACATTCTGGATTCAGTTGATGGCACCTACATGGTGTTATTTAATATGTTCCTTTATTTGCTGATTGTTTCCAGCAAACCACTAGTCAGATCTGGAAACTTGAGGAGTTCAGGTTTAGTTGGGTGTTTTGTTTTGTTCTGTTTTGTTTTGTTCTGTTTTGTTTTGTTTTGTTTTATTTAACAAGAATGCTTCATAGGTAGGGTGGGTCCCTTTTAATGCATCATGCCAGGAGGAGCCCAGTACAGCTAACTCTTTCTCTGCCATGACAGCCCATGATGGACAGGAACAAGGCAGATGAACTCCCCAAGCTTCAAGTCGGCTTCATTGACTTTGTTTGCACCTTTGTCTACAAGGTAGGTCCTTTGCTTCCTCAGGCCCGATGAGATAGCTTTGAGAAACCGGAAATTCCCGAACACCATCAGGAATAATAAACCCTGACTAGTGACCAGTGGGTGATAGTTTACAAAGAGCTTCTCCTCTGCAAAGGCATTTGGTCCTCAGGACAAAACAATGGGGTCTTGAGTGACTATCTGCCTAGGCCAGAGCCTGGAGCTTCACACACTCTAGTTGCTCAACACCATAGGGACAGATGACTAAGCATGGTTCCAGACAGGAAAGGGGGAGCTCTATCAGACATACACTCTCCTAACCTCCCTAGCTGGTGGAAATGTGATAGGTCAAGGTACCCAATTGTCAAAAGATAATGTGGAATATTTTTGAGCTCTTGCTCAGAGAAAACCCACTGCTCCCAACTCCATGTGATTTGTGCTACCATCTGCCTCCCATTTGTTATTTTTATTTTGGTCATGTGTAACACGAGGAGGCAGAGGCCAGACGTGAGAAATGACAGGGCCAGCATCACAGGAGTCAGCCATGCACCAGGACTAGAGCCAGGGCACCTGATCCCTAGTCCGGGGCTCTTTCTGCTGTGCTAGGGACAAGTGCCTCTCCAATATACTGTGGCTAATGGGGGTCCTCTGAGTAACCGTGATCCCCACTATCATCAGCAAGGTTATTAAACCAGGTAGGCGAGGCTGAGTGCCCTAAGTGCGCTCTCACAGCCCTGTGAGGTAGGTGTTACCCTGTGCTGACTTTATGGCTGGGGCTGAGCTCTGTAGGTCACACGGCTTGTGGCAGAGCTGGATCCAAACCCAGGCAGCTCAGAGCACCACCGGCTCCGGCTGGAACTCGGCAGCGGGCCCTGGATTTGCCCTTCTCACCGTGAGCCAATCTATCCCAGCAGCCTGCCTGCTGGATTTTCTCCCCTGTGAAAGTAGGAGGGGTGCATCCTGTTTTCCCACCTCCCAGGAGTTTCTGGGGATCAAAGGAGATGAAGCGCTTTATCAATTATGTGCTGTGCTCAAAGGCATTATTTTTATTCCTGGAGTTAAGAGACCTCAAGAATCCCCTTCATGAATCCCAGTCTCACTCAGCAAATACTTCCCGGTATCTTTATGCCCCAGACACTGTGCTGAGCCGGGCCCACCCCAGTGAGCAAGGCGCCCCTGTCCCTGCCCTCTCCAAGGTCACAGCCCCTGGGGGAGACCGGCAAAGGGAGTCCTTAGGATGGAGTGAGATGTGGAAGAGAGGCTTCGGGAGCTTCTCACTGGGGACTCTACTTACCCAGAGGGTTCAAAATGGTGCAAGGGCGAGGGGAGCGACTCAGGAGGGGTTCAGAAGCCGAGTGAAGGCCTCACTCCCTTCATCCTGAAGGCCAGGCTGCCACAGGAGGGTCAACACACAGGGACCACTGGGTGATGGGACACCCGCCGCCCCAGGCCGTTCACTGCTGTGTCTCCCTGGCCCCGGACCCTGGCGCGTGGCCCCTGCCCCAGAGGCTCGCTCTCTTCCAGGAATTCTCCCGTTTCCACGAGGAGATCACTCCCATGCTGGATGGGATCACCAACAACCGCAAGGAGTGGAAGGCGCTCGCCGATGAGTACGACACCAAGATGAAGGCCCTGGAGGAGGAGAAGCAGAAGCAGCAGACAGCCAAGCAAGGTCTGTGGGTCGTGGGCAGGGGCGACACGCAGCCCGTCCCCACACATGACACTCACAGCGTGCCTGGCCTGGTCTCAGAGCCTCATGCGTGTGGTCCCATCCGGGCTTCCCTCGTTCTGCATATGAGGGCACTGAGGTCGCCGAGATGAAGCACCATGGCCAGGTGACACAGTCCGTGGCAAGGCCTCGTTCCCAAGATTGAATCTCCCAGCCAGGACCTCCGACTGTCCCCCAACCAGTGTAGGCCGGATTCCAATTCCAAGGCTGTGCAGAGGGCCCTCCCCAGGGGCAAAGGAGAAAAGCTAGAATTGTTCTTTGAAGGAATTTGAGGGGTCGTATTTCTGGCCTTTCATTTGATGTTTGAATGCCCTCTATACCATCGTGAGCCTTTGCTTGCACACTACCAGTGATGGAGCGCTCACTACCACACGTGACATCCTCATTCAGTACCACTATTAGAAAGCTCTTCCGTGACCTGCAATCCTCCTGGTTGAAACCTCCACCTAGTGGCCGTAGTCCTGCCTCCAGGAATCAAATGGGATTTGCTTGCTCCAGCTCTTCCCAACTGACACACGCTTTCCCTCCCTCAGGTCATTTCTTTGACTGGTTGAGTGAGTCCAGTTCTCTCATAGGACATGACTTGTGGTCCAGGCCTCACTCTCAGGGCCCTCCTCTGCACACCTGCCCCTCCGCCGTGCTCTTAACACGGACGCTGTCATGACTCTAGTGACGCCCTGGCCATCATGGGGTGATTCTAAACGGGTGGCTGCAAATGTGGAGCTACCGTTTACATTTTGCAAGTTGTGCTTTTTGCACAGCTCCAGGAGGTGTCCTGTACATTACAGTCATCATAGGTTTGGGCTATCTTAGAGATTTATTTATTGTATTTTAAAGAGAGGGGGGAAAGAGAGAGCATGAGTGGGGAGGAGAGGCCAAGGGAGAGGGAGTGAAAGATTCTCAAACAGACTCAGCACTGAGCCTGCCGTGGGGCTTGAGCTCATGACTCTGAGATCACAACCTGAGCTGAAACCAAGAGTTGGAGGCTTAACCTACTGAGCCAACCAGGAACCCCCTTTATCATAGATTTGTATGGTTATTACAATTTTCCAGAAATGGCAGTAAAGTGTCCTAAGGAAGATGCATCTTTTTCTAATTTGCAAATTATCTTTTGGGCTTGTGGCAGGTCTTGTAGCCTGCAGATATCTTTTGTTTGGACTGTATTCTTTTAAGGTGAATTTGCTGTCCATGTTTTAAAATTGGGATATTTCAGGGGCACCTGGGTGGCTCAGTCAGTTAAGCATCTACCTTTGGCTCAGGTCATAAGCCCAGGGTCCTAGGATCAAACCCAGCATCAGGCTCCCTGCTTAGTGGGGGGCCTGCTTCTCCCTCTCCTTCTCCCTCTGCCCTTTTCCCCCTCCCCGGCTTGTACACACACACATTCTCTCTCTCAAATAAATTTACCTTTAAGAAATAAAGTAAAATAAAATTGGGATATTTCAGATTTTTTGAAAAATCCAGATTTGCAGTATTTCTTTTTTAAAAGATCACTATTTGGCCATACCAGTCTGCATTTCTGCAGAACAGTTAGCTGGAGCTGAGTGGCAACTGCCCCCTTTAGATAAGACAGAGGATCTCTCCAGTTTGCCACAGTCTCCACCACTCCCTGTTGCATCCCAGAAGTACCAAGTGCCAGTTGCCATTTATTGTCATGATTTTGCTGCTCTTATTCTACTTCTCATTCTTGATTTCTCTGATTCTCCTTACAGTTGGCTTGCCTTCTGCATGTGTGATTATCTGTGAGCCTCAGAAAGCCCCTTAGTTTGCAACTTGGTCTAAACCTGGGCAAAGGGGAAGCGCATGGTAGTTTCCTCTCACCTAGTGGGGTCTCTTTCCTATCTGATTGCAGGGGCGGCAGGAGATCAGCCGGGGGGCAACCCCAGCCCGGCCGGGGGCGCACCTGCATCCAAGTCCTGCTGCATCCAGTAACGCTGCCTGGCATCAGCTGCACCGAATGGTACCACCCTTCCTGGAAAGAGACCACCCAAGCCAGCAGAAAACCAAAACCCTGCTTGTGAAGTAAAATAGTAATCGGATTTGAAAGCTGGGAGAGAATTTAGCTTACTTTCATCTAGTGGTTTTTGAACATTTTTTCAGTTTTGAATACTTTTTACTGAGCTAAAACCAACATTCTAGCTTTAATAGACATCAATTAAACATTTAATTAAGGCCAAGTTCATCTGCTTGCTTAGAATCATTTTCACTCTTATACTTCCATTTTATGTTTTCTTATAACAATTGTCTAGCATCCTCAAAAGTAGAGAATTGTTCAGTGAATCCCTCCTCCTCATCACCCAGATTCCAATATCAGGGTTTTGCCCCATTTGCTTCATCCATTCTTTTACATTTCTTTCGCATTTTTTTCTTAGCTGAAGTGAAGTATTTTCTTTATTAAATTGATGGTCTTTTTTCTTTTTTTAAGTGTATTTATTGATTGAAGTAACCTCTACACACAACATGGGGCTTGAACTCATAACCCCAAGATCAAGAGTCACATGCTCTTCCCCAAAGGAACCAGCCAGGTGCCCTTTAGCTGATGTATGTACAAGCACATTCCAGACATACCATTTCACTGCTTCATGACACATCTTTAAAAACATCTGGGTGTTTTCTCATAGAACCACATCATTATCACATGCAGGCAATGAACACCAAATCCAGTTGTGGTAGATGCGGTGATGAGCTGGACAGACATTTCTTAAAGAGTAAAGGACCTGTGGTCCCTGCAGCACCCAGTGGTGTCCCACAGCCCTCAGAGATGACCTCAGCTGTGGGGAGACACTTTGCCCACGGCCATGCCCTTTCCCGGGATGTCCTACACACAATGACAGACCCATGCCAAGGGGTTAAGGCCTGGCCACCTTGGCTCCCTGCACAAGACAACTCCAAAGGGCCCTTCTCACTCAAGGATTCCTCATGGGGTCACCACGGCTGTCACCGGAGCTCCATCACAGCTCAGCTTCTTCCTCTGCCCATTTCTACTGCCTTCCCTTCCCCAGGAGTTGGTCCCATGGGCATGCCTTAATAAACAGCCTGCAGACCAAGACTCCTGCAGAGGCTGCTTTCTGGGGAGGTCAGCTGGGGATACCTGTCCTTCGTGGTCTCACCCCCTATGTCGCCAAAGTGTCCTAATTAGTTGGTTTGCTTGAATCTGACCCAAAGGTCACACTTTAATTGCTATGTCTCTTAAGCCTCTTTCAATCTACAAAAGCGCTCCCTCCTCTTTTTCCTTTGCCAGTGATTTGTTGCAGAAACAGTGTCTGTTGCCCCATATTCTGGATTTACCCATTTGGCTCCTTGTGGTGGTGTCTTTCTCCTCTGTCCCCGGTGGCCGGTAGCTCTAGAACTTTCCTTCCTCCCAGAGAGACTGTCTTAAAGCAGATGCTAATGTATTAGAGCATTTGCTTGGAGGAGGGGACCAGAGGGTTTCTCCAAACTATAAACCAGGATCTCCTCTAACCTTCCTTTTTACATAAATGAGGAAATTGAAGGCCCATAAGAGGACAAGCTGGGCCAAGTTCATGGCACAGTTCCCTGGCTGCCCCCAAGAATCAGATCCCTGAAGTCCCAGAGAACGCAGCATACTTTGCACATGTCCCTAGGACTTCCACAGCAGATCAATCCCAGCTCCTGACGCATGAGCCTGCCCAGGTTTGCAGGTCATGATGTCATTAGAGAGCTGGGTCTCGAACCCTCCTCTTTTAACTCTTAGGTTAGATTCTTCAGCCCTCCCCAAACTGACAATCTCAGAGCAGTAGTCTTTAAACAGAGACATGTCCCTAAGCACGCCACATGTAGTGGTTAAGTGGCAGGGTAAAGAGGAGAGGTATGTGTCACTCAGGAACATACAGATGCTGGTCCTGGCTCCATTCCTTGGGCAAGTTCCCCCTGCTTTCCCCAGCCCTCAGCCTTCCCCATCTGTCAAATGAGAGTCACAATCCTCACCATGCCTCGCACAGCGCTGTGGTTAGCACCCACAAGACGGTGCATGAGGATAGCAGCTTATGTCGATTGTCTCCCATGATGTCCGGGGTACTGTTCACGATCTTAAATTTCATCTTCACAGCCCTACGAGGTAGAAACTATCACTAGCCTCATTTATCACATGATGAGGAGACTCAGAGAAGGTAAGAAACCTGCCCTTGGACACCCAGCTGGTAAGTGGTGGAGTCAAGACTCAAAGCCAAACAGCCTGACACCAGGCTCCTGGCTTGTCACCATTTCCCCTGCACCATACTGCTTCTGAGAATCAGCTGTTTTAGAACGGAAGGGACCTCTGAGTTCATCTAAGCAGATCATCTGGCATACTCGGGGAAACCAGGGGCCAAAGAGGTGGCTTGTGCAAGTTTGCACAATATCCAAGTGGCAGAGTTGGGTCTCAAACACAGGTCTTGAGCCTCTAAAGCTCTCACACCATTGAATGTATTTTTGAAGGGATTATTTCTGTGACTCTGTGGCTTGGCTGCCTCCCTCGCCGTGTACAGTCATCAGGCCACGGATAGGATCCACTCACTCATCCATTCAGGAATTCCCGAGCAATAGGGCCGGGCATCCTGCCATGAATGGAGAAGCAGCCCTGCTTTCCTGGACTTTACCATCGAGTAAGAGGGCGACAGATACTGAGCAATCAGTCACCTGGATAACCTCTGAAAGAGTAACTTGTACCCTGCTGCCCAGCGGAAACATCCTCACTCATCTGAACGGAAAATATCATGGTGTGCGCCTTTCCAACTGCAAAGTCTAGACCATTTCCAGATTGAGAAAATAAATCACCTGAAAATGAGAGCTAGTTTCCGTAGGAAATCAACAACTTACAAACAGTGTGCACAGAACATAAAGTGGAACGGCTTAGTGCACTTGTTCTTGTGTATCTAGGATTTCTTCCCCAATGTTTCAACCCTTCGGGGGCACATGGCGATCCGTGGGTCTCTTGCACTCCAACTGCACTTAGAAAATAAAGCAAAAGCAGCTTTAAGGCAAAACAAAGGCTAAACCCAAGAGAGCTTGAAACCAAGGAAACAACACATACATCATCCAGGCTGGAGAGTCATGTCTTGACCGCTCTTGCTGGGAGCAAGTGAGCAAAGGAAAACACTGCGAAGTCACCCAAATGCAGCACACAATTCAAGCCTGTTCTGCACATCCCCTGGCCAGAAATGAGTTTTTTGTGTGATTTCTTTTTTCTTTTTCTTCTCTCTCTTTTTTTTCCACCCGAAAGTGTTTTGTAGTTGTCAGTTGGTGAGGGTTTTTGCTTTGAAAACATGTCAAAATATCGCTTCTGGCATGTTTATTTAGTGTGCTCGTGTGAAAAAGGAGTCATAGTCAAACAAGGAAGTCCTTGTGCAGAAAGTGGGAGAGCTTTTCTAAAAGTCATGGCCAAAAGCTGGTCATGGAATGGCTGTCGTGAGAGGCTATGGCTCACAATCACCGTGAAATGTGCTGTCACAGAAGGCAATGTGAGCTCAGAGCGTTTGGCAGGCTGCGGGGCACACCCTGACCAGGGTCTTCTCTGGGAAAGTGACCCCGAAACCAGAATCCTTTTCCCATTTAGTGGGCAGGGTGTCCCCTCCAGGAGCGCAAATAAAGACACGTCTAAACGGGGCTGTGGGTGGTATTTTCTTTTTAATCTCCATAGTGTATTTGTTAAGTTTATTTATAAGCAGATCACTTCACTATTTACAGTACATGAGCATAGAGATTCTACAGTTTTTGTGATGTAAACAATAACCCCACAGTGGGAGTCTGAGAAAAGAAGCCAGTTTTGAAGTATTTACAGACATTAAAATAGAACTTTATACTCACAGAATAATAATACATAGAGCAATTTGGTTAAATTATCTATGAAACTATAGAATCTGACAATGTACAAATACAGGAAAACGGTTTCTCATTTAGAAGGTAAGACAGATAAATCACACCAGAAATAAAATAGGGACGATGACAACCACAATAATTAAAAGCAAAGAAGGTCTCTTCCTTGCCTCTTACAGATAAAGTATTTATATAAATAAGGACACAACCCAACAAAATGGAAAAAATATATAAAAATCCTCTACCAATTAAAAAAAATAGCAAAACTAAAAACTCGATTCTCAATCATTAGCAGTGTCCTTTAAAAAATTAAAATTTAGCTTTCTATTATAAATAACAAAGCAGATGTGTCCCTCTGTGTAGGTGAAATTCTTGCACCTTTCTCAAGAAATGCATCAATGTAATTCCACACATACACACACAGGCGTGCACATGAGCAGACAAATACACACACACACAGGCACACACGCACACACACGCACGCACGCACACACATACACAGCCTTGCGCTCACGCACCCCAGGCTGTAGTTACCTTGTTGAGCTTCCCAATCAATAATGCCCCCTACAGTAGTACCCCTGGGGATGCCCAAACCTAACAAGTTTAGCCATTCCCTGGTTTGACCCTGTCACAGAGCCGGGGAAAGCCCTGGCTCCCTATTGCTCAGAATTCTCTAGGCTGCACGGTCACACCAAGAGAAAAAGATTTGAGTCCAAGATTTGGAAATGCTGGAAGGGACCATAGGGACCACCTCGCCCAGTCGATTAAGGCTAGCTACAGACACCGTCTCTTTAAAACCTGGGGTTGGGGAGAGGGATCTTGTGTCGGTTTCAACCTTAGCACCTGCCTCTGGAGGAAGCTGTGCTCAAAGCTCAAAGCCAATGCTAATACCGTGGCACAAGGGGGTGGGCGTGAATTTCCCAGCAGGCTGCACTGAGCCAGCCTTCCGGATGGTCACCTTCCCCCCAGGAACCATCTGGAAATTCAAGTGGTCCGCCTCCCCGTTCCACTGACCACACACCCCTTGAGATTTCCAACCTGTTTCCATCGGAATCAGAACACCCCTCAAGAAACGAAGTTGGGAAGAGTTTATGACTTTTTATTCCTAACATAAAAACACTTGACAACATTTTAAAAATACAAAATACAAAAAAACAAACCAAAAAACCTGTTTGGCTCTTCAGTGGACCGTATCAAAGGCCATGGCCAGGCCCCCTGCCCCCAAGCACCCCCACCCCGCCCCCAGAATCCTCACACCCAGCCTCTTTGCCTGCCCCAAGGGTACAGTGCGGGCCCCCCAGCAGAGGTTCACTTAACAAGATCAGCAGCTGAGCTGCTAGTATTGCAGTTAGAGTAACCCCCACCCCCTCCCCGGGGCCCACTCCTGTCTCCTCTGCCCACAGGATAACTAGTGTGCTTCTCAAGTCTGTGCAAGAGTCTACTTAGTGGTTGCTTCTGGAGTCTTCTGACTGGTGTTACATTGGGCTCTACACACAGAAGACGGTTCACTCAAGCCATGACATGTAATTCCCCGAATGGGTGTTGGGGCAGCAAGGTGGCCGAAAGGATGTCTTTGCCTTCCTTCTGGGTAGCTGGTGGAGACAGTCCTTGGCCACTAGAGGGCGACCAGACGTTGATAAGGCAAAGTGCTGAGGCGGAAGCTGACCAATCCCTTCCCAAGCCCCCCCCCCGGGCGCCAGGCGGCCCCGCGCAAGAGGCGGCTCCGCTAGGCTTCCTTGCAGGATCCTTTGACAAGACAGCACAGAGGGGGTTCAGCTATAGAAACAAGGCTTTGAGGTGTTGCTCTGCCCAGGGACGGACCACCTAACAAAACCGGATTTTCCAATTGGCCCAGTCCGGGGAGTCGGATGTCTATGCTGCTTCCAAATGTGCAAGGTGTTCTGAGGACACGGAATACCTGCAAACCTGTCCTCCGGGATCTCAAAGCCTCAGCCACCGCTGCTGTATTATTACAGAAACAAAAAGCAAAAAGCTGCCCTAGATATATGTGGTGTGATCAATGCCTCCCTGTTGCCCCAGAGGTGTTACAATCATTTGGAGGAAATGTATGGAAAAGTGCCTAAGTTAAGCTGTTTTGGGGGGGCGGGGGGGAGAGAGTGTATTGCTAGTATCGTCTGAGAGCAAGAGACAAACAGCCAAGCGGTCATCACAACATTCGGATTAAAAGCTGTTCGGTGGGGTCGATGATGAGGCTAATGTGAGATTCGAAACCGCCACCTGGCCAAGCTGGGGTCGAACTTCTCACCATCCCCATGAGAAACTATGGCTTAGATCTGTCCTGGGGAGCTGGCCTGCACACAAGGTAGCTCGGCCAGGACCGGGTGGGCTTGAATCTGCTGCTGGTTGGTTACCTTGCGGAGAACCCTCTCACCCAGGCCTCGAGCTGGGCGCAGCCAGAGGATGGGATCGGTTTCACAGGTTAGTGACCCACGCCCGGGGCTCCAGGGTGGGAACCTGAGCCTATTGGGCTCGAAAGGGACCCTGGTGCTCATTCTGCCCAATGTTCTCCTTCATTAGTGGAGGGAACAGAGGTCCCAGATCACACAGCAAGTGAGAAACATCGGGTCTCTCACTGAGATGGCTTATATAGTTACGTGACTTGCTCTGGAAACCCGTTTCCGTCGGCTGGGCTGCTTTGACTGTTTAATCCATCCACGAACAATCGGTACCAAGATCTAAACTGGGGCCTCCGACAAGAAGGCGGGCCGAGGGCTCACTCTAGGCCTGGCTCTGCCCTCTCCCACCAGCCCCGCTCCCGACCCCCGCCCAGGGCCTAGGAGAGTCCCTCACACAGCCCAGGGAGACCCGAATCTGCGGGGTAGAAACATGGAGCCGGGCTGCAGTGTGGTTTTCTCAAAGTGCTTTTATTGCTTCAATGCAAAGTCAGCCTCTGCCTGCCTCCTGGACGTCCTGCAGCCGCCTCCCACGGGTCCTCCCCGCACCCCGCCATCTGTTTCAGGCCAAGAACATTTCTGTGGGTTTCCCAGCTCCCGAGCTCTCCCTCCATTTACCCTGTACCTCCGGACTCAGCAGACAGCCCCGGAGCCCACCTATGTGGGCATATGCCCCCCCGGGACTCGGGGGCCAGCTCCAACATATTGCACACAAGCACTAACTGCTCTCCTTCTGCCCTAGTGGGAAGGGGTGAGGGGGTCCCTCTTCTTTGGCCAACAAAACCATGAGGTTCACTTTATTTGCTACCGTACATCCAATTTCTTCCCTTCGTCCTATTGGAGGGGAATTGCTAGATCCCAAACGCTAAGAAAACACTGCGGTTTTGACGTCAGGGAGTTAGATCAACCGAGTGTCTAGGGTTGGTTCTGCTTCACAGCTGGGACAGCCCCTCCCTCAAGCTGGAGGCTCAGCTGTGATTTCAACAGAAGCCCAGGCCTGGCAGGAGGTCCTCCCCAGCCCACGCAGGAGGACGACGTGTCAGTGCCCTCCCTGCCGCCCCCTCACCGCTTGCACGGGGGCCTCGGCACGCGTGCCGCATCTGCCCGGAAGAGACCACGCTCAAAACCTCTAAGAGCATAGGCTTTATGCATCTCTTCCTGCATCAGGACTTGGGTACTGAGTGTTTGCAGCTCCGAGCGCTCCTCCCTTCCTCCCCCTGCCCCCCGAAGCCCCCGAAGCCCTGCCTCTCCCCTGAGCACGGTCAACATGCCAACACTGCAAGGCCTCACAGCAGATGCAGACACCTGACTTGTGGCTCTTTGACTCAAAACAGTTTCCTGGCTTGGGAGCAAGATGTGGTGGGCTAATGGGGGGCGGGGCGGGGGGGTGGTCGGCTTTCTCTGCACTCCATCCACTCATATTCTTTACCTCTTTGATGCATTTTCCTTAGGCAACCAGAACCCCCAAGAATGAGGATTCTGATTCAGCCTGGTACCGACTGAGGAAGGAGATGAATTCCACTTAGCGGTTGGATCGGACATTTCTGGAAACACCAGCACGGCACAGAGACGGACAGTACAACCCGCCCCACACGGGCGGCTGTCAACACAGTCTACAGTAAGCTTTTATGGCAATCACATGTAAACATCATCCAGAGCAAATACTAGGACAGAGCTACAATGAGATGGTTGCCAGTGGCCGCTGCTCCCTCTGGGTTTACTCCTTAATATGGTGGGCAAGAGACCAAGGTGGACAAGTTTTCCTGGAGAGACCTTGGAGTCTCCTTGGTTAATAATACACAGCACCGAATGAGTCTTCCAGATAGAGGTTGTCTGCAGGCTTGGTCAATTTTAGAACTTGTAGCCTTTTATGGATGGGATGGCAAGCAGAAACTGCTTGGCGGTCTTGGCAGGCTTCCTCTCCCACCACAGCCAGCCCTGACCTTAGGCACGTTACCTCCCAGTGCCATGCTCAGATCTCTGCTCTGCTCAAGGGGCAGTATATAAGTGACTTCAAGTGCCCTGTATTAATCCGAAGTGGATGGGCAGCCTCAGCTGACCCAGAAGAGGGGAGGGAGAGACTGGTCTTCCACTACAACCTGGTATTTCTTTACCCTCTGGTACCACCTGCCCAGGGTAGAAGCTCTGGCCTAGGGTGAGCAAAGAAGAAGCAAGTAGCAGGGGCTTAGAGAACCTCTAGTCCAACTCCTTCTGGTGCGGAGGGGAGGGCGAGGATTTAGCAAGGTCACAAAGTCCTTGGTGGAGCCAAGACTCAACCCAGCTCTCCAGACTCTGGAGTTCCTTCCCATTGGCTTCCACAGGATGAAACCTCAGTGTACTCCTTGGTCAAATCAGGACTTAGGGGAGGCAGCAGACAGATTTAAATTCTATTCTATTGCATTCCATAACCATTTATTATGTGCCTACTGTATGCTAGGCAGTGAAGAGCTATAAAAGGAATTTACAACGTTCAGGTCTGTGCTGTGGAAAGTCCTTTTCTTGGGTTTATCCTCATAAACCCCACCTCCCTCAAACATTTCACATCTGCTATTCCACTTGCTCCACCCGCCACCCAAGTGGGGGTTGTGTGTCACAGTATTATTGGGAGTCCTGTGCCAATGAATCGCTTTCGGGGAATTTTCTCTCTTAGATCAGGACATGAGAGACAGGGATGAGCCAGCATGAAACCCAGTCACCATTTGGTTCTGTAGAATTGGGAGCCTTTCAAAGATCAGACCAGGATGTCAAATAGGTTAAACTCTGATGTTAGTAATGGCTGCCCAGAGCACTGTGTTGAGAGTTCTAAAAGTATGACCAAGCTCAAAGAACGTGAGTACTGTGGTCGATTAGTTATGTCTGCCACTGGCCAAGGATGTGGGACTAGTGGCACATGTGCCATGTATTTGCCATCTTGAGCTAGATACCACTTTTGCAGAAGGCAGAAGGTTAGATTCAGAGAGGGCTGGGACCTTAGGGATCGACTTGCCTACGTCTCCCTCTCAGTCCTTTCAGAAAAGGAAGTTGGGGCCCAGGGAGGTCAAGTGACTTGATACACAGGAGCTCAAATTCACTATTCCTTCTAAAGCCCGTTTCCTCCAGCCTTCTCCGCAGGCTTGGAGTATGTTCACCTCTCAGGACAAGCTCATTGGCTCAGCATACCTACTAAGGCATTTGATGATCAATTAAAATAATCATTTTATCAAATGATTAATCTGATAAAAATAATGATAATCAACTACCAAGTCTCAAATTTCTAAGCCTGGCAATCGCAATAGATTAAATTAGCTTCTTTTAGTTTTAATGGGTTAATTTCAAACATTTTGAAAGCAAGCAGGACTCTTTCTCTTTTCTTTTTAATACAAACATTTCCCAAGGAACCCTGACATATGAACCAGATTAAGGTGGAGCCGCTCTGTCTGAAGCAGAAGTAACAAGCTCATACCCTGCCTGGCCATGCTTTCCCTCACGAATGGCCCCGAAGGCACCTGCAGAACATCCAAGGTGGACACGGTTTGACATCACTCAAGAACAGAAATTTTAAAGTAAAGCCCAATTAGAATGTTGTCAAAGTTGGCAAGGACCTTGGAGACTGTCTTATCCACCCCTGGCCCTCACATGCCCTTCCTGCTCCCCTCGCCCCATGCCACCAAAACGGCTTTACAAGTGAAGACAAGGGAAAGACAAGCTAGTAGGAGTAGGATGGGTTGATGGCTGGCCCCAAAGGGATGATTGCTCCCAGATCACCTGCCTGTGCCTCTCCAGGTGTGTCACTGAAGCTCTGATGGCATGTCCACAGGTGTAGATATCCACAGAACCCTCTGGATTAAGACACATGCCTGAGCCTAAACTTGCCTAATGCTGGTGAGTCAGCTGTTGACTTACCCCTCAGAGTAACCCCACAGGCTTCTTGCCTGTGGCCCAGCGTAGCTGCCCTCACCTCTACCAGTCCCTGGAGCTGTGTACCTTTACCCCAGCTACTGCACAAGCAGGGGCCCAGGAATCAGGAGACCTCAGCTGGGTCACTGCTCTGCCCTTTCACTGGCCGTGGGACTTCGAGCAAGTCATCTCACCTCTTGGGACCACTGCCCGCCTCCCCTGGAAAAACAAGAGCAATGCAGTTTGCCCCACCTTCCATACAAGGCTGGCCAGGATAGGATATGAGCACTCCAGGCCAGGCACAAGCCCTGAGCACAAGCTGGCACCAGATGGGGGCTCCAACCATAACTGGACCCGCACGTGCTCAGTGAGCAATGGGGCAGAGCTAGGCAGGAAGGTCCCAGAACCTCTCTCCACTGCTCCCAGGTGTGGCTGCAGGCCACACTTCCCTGGGGACCAACCCACCAGCTGCCCAGCACCTCGAGGGCATTCTGGCAGAGGGAGCAGAGCAGCTCAGTGGCAAACACCTCACGACAGTGCATAGTTAAAAAATCAAGGAAGCGATACAATAATCCCAGGCACAGTACATCTGAGCCATAAATACATTATTTTAAGGATATACTTTTTTTTCTTCAATTAAAAATGAGTTTATAATCCTGATTCTATTCACGAGTAACAATTTCATCATCACATACTATAGACAAGAAATGTTATGGTGAACACGGCTGCACGTCTACGAGGGGAAGTTCTCGGGAAGAAAGGGGAGATGGGTGACTGACCCAGCACTTGGAGGCGCACCCGGGGCCACCCGCCGGAAGCGAGGACACTAATGTGGCAGTGGAACATTAACACCATGGAAACTCACAGACAGAAGCAGCTTTGTTCAATGTAAACATTGATTTTTTTTTTTTAAAAGGACAGCAGTTTCAAGTCTCTCTCTCTCTCACGTGTGTTCTCTCACGCGCTCGCTCTCTCTCCTTCTCATAGACTTAATTTCTTTGAAAACGTAAACATATTGGAAGGGCCTTGTCTGAGGTATTGAGGTATTCCTCGAAGGTTAAGGCTGTTATCAATGCAGGCTCTGCTGGGCCTCCTTCAGTAAGCTGTCAAAATCCATGGCTTCGTACTTGGTTTTCACTGATGCAGGAAGGGCCTCTTCTGAATTGGAATCTGGGCAGGGGGCGGGGGAGTCAAGGAGAGGGGGAAGGCAGTGAGCAACTCAGAAAGGCTCGACCATCAGAAAATCTGCCACCAGGGCCAGGCCCACGGAGGGCATGTGGCCCACGGCCTCACAGCACTAGACAGCACGCGTGACCTCCGCCGGCCTACCGTGACACCTCAGCCCTGTCATCAACGTCTCAGGGTGGCCTTGTTTCTAGAACATGGTGGCCCCAACTAGAGCACCCCAGAGATCTCTTCTGGTTCTGATTATCCTGTAAATCTATTTCCCTAAGAGCTTCTTGCCCACTAGTAAACCACTGCAGAAGTCGCATAAGGTGGCCAACAAAGCTAGGATGCCCTCCCTATGTAGATATGGAACCAGACCTCATGCGTGGACAGAAAGTCAGGTGGAACAGTGTCTGGCCCGGAGCCGTCCTGTGTCTCCTCGCACTCAGCCCAGTACTTCGGGAGGCTGTGTCGGACTCTCCTCCACAGATAATTCTCTCCTAAATTGTCCTTCTTCACCAACTCGTCCCCAAATGGGGAGGGCATGGTGACAATATTATTTCACTGTGGCCCATTAATGGACAAGGCTGTCTGCTAGCTGTTGGGGCCACCACAGAATGCCCCGGAGGGCAGCAGGGCAGCCACTGGCCCTGTGAGGTCAGAGGCAGTAATCATGGTTCTGCCAACTGGCTGTGAACACAAGACTGGACCTTCCAAGGGGCCCCGGGGGGCCCGAATCTCTCTCTTGGTATCAGTCTTGAGACAGGACAAGATGGGCCAGAGACCAGAAGGAAAACCAGATGGCGGCCTCCCAGCTGCAAGGTTGTACCAGTGGCACATTAGAGCGTTAGAGTGGAAGCTGGGTCCAGAGGGGGTTTAGGCCTCGCTGGAATGTGCCGGGGCCTTATGTACTTACCATAGTCAGTGTGTCTGGGCCAGCAGAAGTGCTGGAGCCCTCCGTAGCTCAGCTGGAAGGAGGGCTCGTGGCGTTTCCGCAGGGCAGCGCCGTTCCTCAGAGACAGGGCAGCGTGCTCAGAACACCGGTAGGTGATGAAGCCATACTTCTCACCTCTGTGGGGAGACGCCAGGGGGAGCGTGTTACTGAGCCAGCTTGGTCTACACTCTCAGGCCACCCATTAGTCGGCGACGAGCAGAGAACCACACTGCTCAGTGGTTAGAACCACTAACCATGTCCATGGCCCCCCAAATACAGATGATGGCAACTGCTAGGCTGACCTCTACTGTGCAGTAACAGTAAGAGCAGGTGATTCACAGAATGTTTGCCAGAGTGCCTCACTCTTCAGACCGCTGGGTGAGTGGCTTCTGGCATTTTCTCCCCCTCAGGGATAAGGAAATAGGCTCTGTGGAGTTCAGAATTTGCCCAAAGGCAAGGGGCAGGGCAAGTTTTCGAATTCAGACCTCCCCCCAAGAAAGCCTGTTTGCCATACCTATGCCCCCACCCTACCCCTCCTGCCTCCTTCAAAGCCAGCCTCAGCCACCACTTCCTTGGCTGCTAATGCGGCCTTCCCCCTTCCCTAACGCAGCTGGTATTCGCTACGCATCTCGTCCTTGATGGTAGACATCTCTGAGCTTGCCCTGCTCAGCATCCATTCCCCCTCCTCTGACAACGGTGCCAAGTGTTCACAATGACTCGTTCAAGGATGAGCCTTTGGCCCACAGCAGAACCTCAAAGAATTCATCCAGCTCGTGGCTGGAACTGTGAGGAACACTCCCCCCTTTCCCCAGTAGGAGGAAACTTAGAGCTGGGGGCAGCCTGTTTGAGAAGGATGCTGAGGCGAGAGGGTCCGAAGGTCAGCTCTTCCCTCAGCTCTTCAGCTCCACAAACAGCAAGAAAGAGACTCCTGGCTGCTCCGTCCCTCTGCTACCTATACTCCTCAGCACAGAGACAAGCTGGAGTCCCCCGACTGCTCAGGACGGGCTCACCAACACTGGGCCACACTGCTGTGAACGGATCTCCTCCCTGTCGGCCTGCTGTTTCCAGGAATTAGACTACTCCAGATACCCCATGTAAGTGGAGGCGTTCAACATTTCTCTTTCTGTGGCTACTGATTTCATGTAGCATAATCATTAGGTTATCCATGATTATCAAGGTTCATCCATGCTTGTAGCATGTGACAGGATTTCCTTCCTTTCTAAGGCTGAATAATACATTCCATTGTATGTGTATATACATTTTGCTTATCCGTTCATGAGTCGATGGAATACTTGGGTTGTTTCCACTTCTTGGGTTATCGTGAATAAAGCTCCTATACACATGGGCGTGCAAAGATCTCTTTGAGATCTTGCTTTCAATTCTTTTAAGTTTATACCCAGCAGTCGGATTGCTGGATCACCTAGTAATTCTATATTTAATTTTTGGAAGAACCTCCACACCACTTTCCATGGTGGCTGCACCAGTTTGCATTCCCATCAAAGTGCAAGAGGGTTCTAATTTCTCTATACCCTTGCCAATGCTTGTGATATTCGGTAGCCACCTTAATGGATACGAAGCATGTAATGATTCCTATATAGAAACTATTTTGTCATTGAAGCTCTTTAAAATTATTAAATTAGAATTTAAAAGCCTTAATAATTTAGTTGGCAAATATAATGGGAGATACTTCAGAATGACCTCAAAACTGACAAAGTTTTGACATCTAAGTTGTGCATTTACATGCAACCTATTCTTCTTGCAGATACCCTGACTTCTGAATGCTGCTTCCCCAAGTAAGTGAGGAAAAAAATCAAGAATCAGCACAGCAGAATCAGTGGTGTGAAACTGGCTGCTCCAGAGGAATGGAGGGATGTGAAGCAGGGGCTCTTGCAGGGCAGTGAGGTTCTAGTACAATCGTGTCCTTAAGCCCCAGGGGCTGTCTGCCGCCCTGGGCCAGTTCCAGGGTAGAAAACCTGAAGCAGACATGTAGGCTATAGATTTGGCTCTGCTACTAACTAGCTGCTTACTTAACTTGCGTCAACTTCCACGAAAGGGAGAGCAATAGAATGAGTGCACAGGTCACAGGTATGTTAGAAAGTTTAAGAGAGGGGCACCTGGATTGTTCAGTTGGTTAAGTGTCTGCATTCAGTTCAGGTCTCGATCCCAGTGTCCTGGGATTGAGCCCCACATTGGAATCTCTGCTTAGTGGGGAGCCTGCTTCCCCCTCTACCTGCCACTCTGTCTACTTGTGCTCTCTGTCAAATAAATAAAATCTTTAAAAAACAAAAATCAAACAAATTTAAGAGAATGCACAGGAATTTGCACTTAGCAAACCATTAGCAGCTGTTTGCTGCTTATTGCTGGGCCACACAATTGTTACTGGACCTTCTCTGGGGCCTAGCTCTCCAGGTCCAGGCTGTGGATTTCCTCAGATATGTGTTCTACAAATCTTCTCTGGCATCTTCTGTGTAGCCAGCCCTGGATCGGGACTTCTGCCCCCCCTCCCTGCCCTCCTCTGCAAATAGCTCGACTCGACTCACCTCTTGCTTCTTGTCAGCACCTGGCACTCCACGATCTCACCAAATACTTCAAAGCGCCTCTTCAGCTCTCGGGAGCTCATGTCACTGGAGAGATTTCGAACGTACACCACACGGCCTTCGCCCTGCTCCAGAAGGGAGACATGGAGAGACCCAGTCACTGCCTGGCTTCCTGGGACCTCTTTGATGGTGGGCTCCTACGGAGTCCTCATCCTCAGCCCGTGCTGCCTGGCTGAGCAGGTGACACCACCTGCGGCTGGAGTCAGAGAGAGGACGAGGACAATCCCTCTCCCAAAAGACTTGCCTTGGAGGAGGGGGCCGCCGAGTGTCGGGTTGGGATGTGGCTTCCAAAGGAAGCCAATGCTCACTTAAGGAAATGAGCAGAGAAGGGACGAGACAAGAGGGTTCATCAGTATTAATATAACTGTGTACCGTATTTGTGTTCTGAGTCTGGGGCTTTTTTTTGGTAGTTGGGGGAGGCTGTGATACAAAGGCAAGTTGCCAAGATGGTAATGGGCAAGGATGGGGAACCGGGTCATTGTGAGGGTCACAGTGGGCTGGGAGGAAGGCAGTAGGACCCCGGGCAGAGGGCTCGGAATCACCATCACCCTCAGCTTTGCCAGGGCAGCGTGCGGACACGAGGACTAAGAGGTCACTTCTGGTGAGCTGGGTGCTGTGTTGTGGGCCCCCAGAATTGCCCAGCAGAGGGAGGGGTGGGGAGAAACCCAGGCTGAAATGTCCCCTCCTCTTCCTCTACCATCCGTGACTGGATCCAGTTAAAGCCACTGCTAGTGGAAGAGTTGCTTTGACCCGCTAGGTAAACTCCAGCTGCGTTCCTGGAAACCTGCACTCTTGTGGGTAATACAGACAGCTCTGGTTTGGACAGGCTTAGGGTAAGGCCAGGGACTCTGGAGCCATCCCATTCTCCTCTCACAGAGGGGCAGGGAGGAAACCAAGGCCCAGGGACCCAGCAGGGCTCCGCCCTAGGTTCTGGATTCTGCTCAGTGAAGAAACACCCTCCTCCCAGGCTCCTGGCAGCTCCTTAACCTGATAAGGTTCTTTCCTGCCTCTGTTCCACATCCTCCTGAAACTTCATGGTGGCTCCTTTCATCCATCAGCATCTAGCTCTTTGCAGATGCCCTTCCCAGACTACCCTATAAATACATCCTCGCCAACCATCAAAACACAACTATTTCTCTCAGAGACTCGAGTCTGACGTGATTAATTCCACCGCGCCTCTCCCCATCTCTGATTATAGTGTTTATTCCTTGTTTATAAGTCTGTTGTACGTCTCCCTTCTGCCCCAGCCATGAAAACAGGGGCCTGGTCCATCTCGTCCACGCCAGGCACATCACAACCGCTGCATGGTCACATGTGGATTCCAAGAAGACGCTCCAGGCACAGCCCGTGGTTCTAAGCACCTGCTTGCAGACAGCTGTGGACCTCTGGGGTACACACACCTCATGTGTCCGTCCACGTCTCTGCCCTGAAGCACCCTCATGGTGGAAAAGCAATCAAGTGCAAGTCTGTCTTTCTGTGCCTCTGTCTGAATACTTTCCCTTCCCTTCTTTCTAGTGACATGGAGCGGCTGGCTCTGGCTCTCCTCTGCAGCCTCCTAGCACAGCCGAGGCCCAGAGACTAACTCTGGAGGAGGGTCAACAAGGTCAGTGGGAAGCAAGGAGCAGGCTCTCCTGGTCCCTTAGCCCTGATCGAGCCAGGGGACCCTTAGGAAGGACAGGCCCAACTCCCTGGTGTATGGATGAGTAAACTGAGGCTCAGGGAAGCTGGGAGACCTGCCCAAGGTCACACAGGAGGTAGTAGCAGGGCTGCTTTGTGGCCTGGTTGGCCTAGCTCTGCTCCCTGCCCCCCCACCCCCCGCCCCACGGCCTGTGCTCTCAGCTCTATCGAGCCTGTGATGCTCAGCACTAAAATCACTACCGACTACACGCCTCACAGCCAGTCCCTCAGCCGCACTTTGCACGATGCCACCTCTGATGCCCTTTGGTGACCCTTGTGCCTTTTTAAGTCAAAGAAACGTAATTATCTTCTGCAGGCCACAGCCAGCCACAAAGGGCTTCGGGCCTCTGAAGCCTTGGCATGTCCTGCTGCCCCTGTTCTTCCCCATTCACTCCGGGCTCCGGGGCCCCAGGTCACTTACAATGGCCTTTTCCCGCCGCTTCCTGGCGTGCCGGACGCTTGGCGTTCTGTCTGAACACGGCCCTCTGCTCTCACATCTGTCAGTGAACAAGCAAAGCAGAGGCACTCACTCTCAGGAGGGACCACAGCAGGGTGGGTGGGCGGGTGGAGTTGCTCTAGGAAGCAAGGGACGCTTCTATCAAAATTGCTCATGAGGGCAGAAGTAGCAGGACTGGCGCCCACGGAAAGCCAGCGTCCCCCTTAGCAGCGACAGCCCAGGGTTGTGTGCGGCTCTGCACCATCCAACATGTGCCTTTGCCAGCTTCCTTGACTGGATTCCTGGAAACCACCATGTCCCTAATCAGCACCCTTCTGCCTCTTTATGCCATGAGGGGTGGAAAGGTCCTTTTGCTTCATTACTGCATGTGATCTGATGGGGGGGAAAGCAACCCACGAGGCCTTATGCTTCCCCATTTTCCAAAGGAAAACCCTGAAGCTCAGATTCAGTATGGGATTTGCCTAAAGCCAGAACGCGGGGGAGGCACAGCTAGCAGGAGGGGTGCTGATCCTAGACCCACCACTCTCTAGTGGCTGATGCCCAGCCAAGAGGCAATCCCGGCCATCACAGCCCCCATGTCCCGTCCGGCTATTGGGCTCATCAGCTCAGGTGCACAGTCTGAGGACACTCGTGGGTGCCCCACGCTCATGTCCTCTTGCCTGTCTGCATGCTGCCTCTTCCTCCTCCAGAGAGCCAGGCTGCTGGAGTGGAAGGAGCATGGCATGTGCGGTCTGCAGGGCATCCTGGCTCTGCACAGACTGTCTGCATCCCTGGGAAATTCAGTACAGATGACAAAACATCGGCTCTCCGGTCAGACGGCCTGCATTCGATGCCCTGCTGGGTGACCTTGGGCTAGTTACTGATATCCCCTTAGCTTCAATTCTTTGACTGGAAGACAGGGAAAACTGACTGTACCACCTCTTTGGCCATTTGTGAGGTACAGAACACAAAATGCTGAGCTCAAGACCTGCTCAGTTAATTGCTTGCTTGCTTTTCAATTGAACCTCTTACAGCCTCTGCTCCCTCATCTCTAAAATGGGGACAAAAAGCAAATATGCCCTCAGTGCACCTGGGTGGCTTAGTGGTTGAACATCTGCCTTTGGCTCAGGTCATAATCCCAGGGTCCTGGGATGGAGTCCCGCATTGGGCTCCCCGCAGGGAGCCTGCTTCTCCCTCTGCCTATGTCTCTGCCTCTCTCTCTCATGAATAAATAAATAAAATCTTAAAAAAAAAAAAAAAAAAAAAAAAGCAGATTGTCCTCTAAGTGCATCTGGGAAGCTAAATACAGTAATAGAAGGGGATGTGACTTGCAAACGTTAAAGCACTATAAATAACAGGGGGCATCTGGGTGGTTCAGTTGGTTAAGCAGCATCCAACTCTTGATTTTCGCTCAGGTTATGATCCCAGGGTCATGAAATAGAGCTCTGCATCGGCTCCACACCGGGCATGGAGCCTGCTTGGGATTTTCTTTCTCTTCCTCTTCCTCTCCTCCACCCTCTCTCCAATAATAAACAGCAAACAAATAAACAAATAAGTAAAGTGCTATAAATAACAGTATCATCATCCATTTGCAAAGCATTGGCAGTTTCCCCACCTGCAGAGCTGAGGGTGACTGGTTTGTGTTGTTAAACCCCCTCAAAACACTTCTGTTGACCAATGTTTGGTACGGGAAGGACAGGTGAAAAGATGTGGGTCTGGAGAAGACTGATGACAAGTTCACCAGGTTTACCAAGCACTGAACTTTGCCAGCTGAGCAAGAACCAAGTTAACCAGTTACTTTTCTCTAGTGAGAAGAAAAAGCCAGCCCTGAACTTGGCCCAAAACCAAGAAGAGGGAAAGGAGAATCCATGGGAGTTTCTAAAGAGGCTCCTAACTTTCTGCAGGCAAGTTGGGCCTACCCTGACAGCCCTGAGCTGGTCAGGAGGGAAAGGAGGCCAGAAAACCTCAGCTCCAGCCTTAGAGGGAGGGAGGGAGGGAGGGAGGGAGGGAGGGAGGTGTTTCAAAAAGAAGAGAACCTTAGTACCTTCTGAAATACTAAACATTGTAGAGGAAACTGCCTAATATGGATGCCAAGTCACTTAGCTCAGTGACCCCCGAGGAATAGAGAATGGAGCCCTCATCCTGGCTTATTACATAGAAGGGCTTTACGAGAAATTGCTAGGGAACTCTTTTGAGTAACAGGTAGCCCAGGGCTTCTTAACATTAGTATCCGGAGAGTCTACAAACCTCCTAAAACCTAACGCCAGTTGGAGGTCTATGTACTTTTTAAAGGGAAGAGGAGTGTTTGCTTTCATTAGATTGTCAAACAGTTAAGAGTTACTTGTGTAGATAAGAGAAAGCCTAGTTTTTCTAAGATTTTTTTAATTACCTGAATTCTGCGTCTGAGAGTATGGCTCTCTGGTGATATCATCATCACCTGGGAACTAGTCAGAAATGCAGATTCTCCACCACCACCCCCAGATGTAAAGAATCAGACACTGGGTGGGTGAGGTCCAGTGGTCCACAGGTAACCAGCGGCCGCCACTCACTGCTCAGGACCCCAGAGCACCATCTAGTGGTCGCTCAGGTGCATCTCAGGTGGAGGGTTTGCGACCTGCACCAGCTGACCCGCCTCAGGCCTCCCTCAGGTGAAGACTCACTGGGGTCCTGCTATGAATCAGGGAGAGAAGCAACGGGTCTCCACCAAAACACGCCAAACCCCTACTCTTTCTGCCTAACTCCCCACTGACTTTTGAACCAGCTCCTTCTTTCAGACTAGTTCAGTGGGCCAGATGCTATGAGCCAACAGGCTCAGATGCATCATCGCAGCGGGAAGGTAAAGCAGCTTCTCAACTGCTAGAAGTCCTGCACAGCTCGCCAGGCCCAAGAGATGGGAGTAAACCTTATCACTGCTTTAAGTCCAGGTGTTCTTTTTTTTTAGAATACAGATCAGAATTCTGCTCAATTTCCTTTCACATGCAAATGTCACAAATGTCCCAATATATTAAACTGAGTCCAATTTACAAATGTAAAAGCAGAAAACACAGATGAGAAAGGGACAAGTTCATTTAGACATAAGGCTGCGAATGGCCAGGAAGTGGGTTTTCTTCCTCTCCCGGGGCCAAGAGACTGGCGTCACTCCTGACCATTTCACTGCAGGCTTTACCTGCCTCCAACCGGCCCACAGCTCCCCCAGGGAGATCACCTCCAGGGCCTCTGACCAGGACGCAGGCCACACACAGAGACGCAGCCCCAGGGCTCCTCCCTCCCTTGGCACCCCAGGAACTGGGGTCCTCAGCTGCCCACTGTCCCTCTCGAGGCTGCCCATCCATACCTGAAGGTCCTTCGGGTGGCTGGTGACCGGGAGCGGCAGGAAGAGGAGCCAGAGCTGGAACGGCTGCGGGAACAGAGCTGCCGACTGGCCTTGCTTGGTGGGCTCTGGTAGGGGCAGTGGTCAGAGCGAGGGGGGCTGACCCCTGAGTCCTCTTCTTCATCCTCCTCTTCCTCCTCCTCCTCCAGGAGGAAGCTGCTCTCACCACTGCTGCTGCTGCTGTCCTCAAAGACCGTGTCATATTCAGGACTCTTACAGGAGGCCAGGTCTTCATCCTCCAGGGCAGTCTCCAGAAGCCCAAAGTGCTTGGTGAGGCTGGCACGGATCTCATGGTCTCTCAGGGGCACGCTGTCCTTGGCGGGACCCCCACTGTCACAGCTTCTGTCTTCCTCCCTGGCAGAGGCCTGCACCTCAGCCCGTGGGGCACCTTGTTGGTGGCAGTCCTCAAGGTGGACTCCAGACGGCTCCCAGGACCTCAGCACCTTCCTCTGCAGGGCGCCTTCTGGCTTAAGCACCTGGCAGTAATCGTGGTCTCCAAAGGAACAGGAGAAGGGGCGCTTCTGACCCGTCTGGGAGGCTGGCTGGGCTGTAGCATGCCGCAGGTGTGACAGGAGCTCGCTCCGTTCTGGGTGCTTCTTTGGCAGCTTGGGGGCAGCCGCTGTGGTGGGCCCAAGCTGGAGGCCCTCCAAGCTGGGGAGACTGAGAGCTCTGTCTTTGCCTGGGCTGTGTTTGATGTCTGGCTTGAAGGGGTCCTCCTCTGTGGGTTTGTAGGGAGGTGTGGTGGGTGGGGTGAGTCCTAGCCAAGCAAGAGGAGAACCAGAGGTGAGGGGGACAGAGACTCTAGTTTGGGATGCCACATAAGCAGCACAAGTACCTCTACTTCCCCAACCCAATGAATGGCAGGCATCACTAATCAATCACTGCACTGCCAGCCGAGCCTGAATGTGGCCTGGGACTCCTCACACAGTCTGCGGTCAATTCTTTTTTCCAATTTGAATTCAATTAATTAACATATAATGTATTATTAGTAGTTTCAGAGGTAGAGGTCAGTGATTCACCAATCTTATATAACACCAAGTGCTCACTACATCACGTGCCCTTCTTAATGGACAGTTACCCATCCTCCCACCCCCCCTCCACAGTCAATTCTTGAGCTGGCATGTGATGAAATCCACTTGCCATCCCTCTATAGCCCAGTGATGGTAGCCAAAACCTTCAGGTCATTTGAGATATCTCCTCCTGCTCTACACCCTGTCACTCAACAGCCTCTGATGTCCCCAGAGCTGAGAGGTGCCACAGGTCAACTGCCCTCGTGGACTGGGCCATCACAGTGCCATTGGTGCTTCCTGCATCCACCCTTGGCCTCCCTCCTCCCCCCCAGTGCACCAAAGGGAACTTGCTAAGTGCCTGAGGTCTCTTCCTTTCTGGGGCTCCTGAAGCCTACAGGATCAGGATCACAGCCTCAGCCTGGCATTCCTCTGGGCCCTCTGTGATTGCTCCTTCCTGCCCGCCCTGCCTTTGCTATGCAGCAACGGCAGGTGGTCAATCTCAGATGCACCTGTGCTTTCACCCCACGTGCCTCTGCTCCTGCAGATTCTGCTGCCAGGGATCTCCTTCCCGCCTCTTCGTCTCTATCTCCCCAACTTCTGCTCCTCCCGCAAGCTCAGATCATATGCGCCCTGCTCTGGATGCCTTGCAAAGCTTCCCAGGCCATGCTCCTGCACTGCCCCACCCCGCCCCTTCCAGTACCAATGCTCCCAGAGCTCTTGCGTATCCTTTGACTAGTACGAGTCATAGTGTGAGTCTGTCTCCTCCATAAGATGGCAGGCTCCTTTGGGGGAAGACAGTGTCTCTTTCTTTCCTAACCTTGCCCTCAGCTTATGTGCGGATTGTTTGCAGATGAAAGGCTGACTCTCCCCCTTATGACACCCTCACTATGTATCCTAAGACCCCATGCAACCCGTGCAGCAGTGGCAGGATCAGTGGGGTACACCCCCAACTGCCCAAGGGGCTGCTCAGGGTAGGGGACTCGCTGCCAGGAGTCACGTCTGCTCCCCCAAGGGCACCCTACCAGCTGAGCCCCTGGCTCACCTGCGGTGCCACAGAGCTCCACCGTCAACGTCTGCTCAAAGCTCTTCCTGCCAAAAGGAGTGTCACTGGTGGGGGTGGGGAGGACAGAGAAGAAAGAGGCCAATCAGCAGCAGGCTCCACTTCCCCCAGCATGCAAGGAGGGCAAGGGGACACTGCGACGGACCCTGGTTCTGCTGCCCATAGAGGTAGGTCCTGGGGAGAATTTCTGGGAAACCCTCATCCTGGCTTAGAGGAATTCAAAGCAGCATATACCTCTTGCAGGAGACACAGGAGGAATTTGCTGGAGGAGGGGGACAGGGCAAGCATCACTACCCTTCTTATTTTACAGATGGAGCACCCAAGTCTCAGGGTGGGGAGGAGACTTGCCCAAAGCCACACAGCATTTGCAGCTCTCCCCTGTGGAGAAAAGAATTCTTTCCCCTGTCCTGGAAAGTACAGTTTATGAAATGGCCTGAAACCTTAATTCCCCCACTTTCCCTGGGCCTGCAGAGACCTCCCTTCTAAAGGAGCCCACCTATGGCGGGCCCCACATGGCAGAGCGAGAGCAGGTGCAGGGGGACAGGGGCAGGCTTAGAGGCTGAGGAACCACCCATCCCCCCACCCCCGAGACACATATCCAACAGGATAAAGACTCATGGAATAATTAACCGGTGATTTCCAAAAATCTACCTTTGTGACAAGGCCAGCATGAGGCACCTGGGAGAGTCTGAAAAGAAGATGAAAAAGAAAAAAAATAAGATTCCCCAACATGGCATCATTAGCATATGTTTCCCTCAGGAGGAAACCCTGAACCCCCACTGGAACCCAAGCAGTACTCCCTTCAGGCATGTGACCCAAAAGTCTCTGTCATTTTCAGGAAAGGGCAGGAACAACTCAAAGCCACCTTCATTCCCAGGGTCTCAGCAACATTGGCAGTGGGCAGACTACTGGAGGTTTCCGAAAAAGCAAGTGGCTATGAGGGTGATCCCTTCTGGCCAAAGAGTGCAGTAGAGTGGGGAGGAGCCCCAGGGAAGGCCAGGGCCTAGGGTACTCCCCCAACAGGTGGACGCAGGACTCGCTAGCTCAATGGGTCACTCGATACCTCTGTGCCTCAGTTTCTCTGTCTGACAATGGAGATTATGCTAGCATCTACTACACAGGCCCCCTGTGAAGAATCACCGGGGTTAAGTGGTGTCAAGTTTTAGACCAGCACCTGGCACAGCGAGTACACAACAGATCACCCGGTATGATCACCACCACTACTGTTACCATTTAAAATTCAACATCATTATGGAGCTGGATTTAAGACTCACTCCTTTTGTCACATGATCACCCAGGACGTCTTCTTTAGAGCACTTAGCACAATTTGTAATTATCTTCCTTTTTTATTTACTTTGTGATTGCCTGTCTGCCCCACTGACACAAAAGCCCCAAGAGGGCAGGCATCTCGCTCCGTGTTCATTAAGTGGTGCCTGGCCCACGCATGATGAAAAACTCAGAGATGTGTGGGTGATTTCTGAAGAGCCGCCCAACTAGCCCATTGCACAGAAAGGGAAGTCGGGAGCCGGAGAGGGGAAGGGACTTGCCCAGCACAGGGCTCCTGGCTCCCAGCGCAGTGGGGAATGCCACGCCCCATCCCTGCCCCCTCTCTTGCAGACCATCGACTCCGACTACCTCTGGAAGGGAGCCGTGGGCAGCTGGGGTCCTCATCCGTGTCCCCACACCCACTCTCACAGGGGCTCTCCAGAGCCGGGATCTGGGGTCCCCGTGGGAGCTGCTGGTCCTGGCCACTGTCCTCATCTGTGGGGCTGCCCAGTGCCCCCTCCACGTCGTAGGCCTCGGGAGCCAGGCGCAGTGAGGGCAGAGTTCCCTGGGGCTCCACAGGGACCAGAGACTCATCAGAGAATGCCAGCCAGGGGCCCAGCTCCGGGTTCAGTCTCCTGGAACGCCGCACGGGGCACACAGAGCTCTCCAGCTTCCTCCCCAGCTTGGTCCATGGCAGGCCTCGACCTGGTCTTTTCCGGCCCCACTCCTCCTCCTCCTCTTCCTCATCTTTTTCGTCCTCTTCCTCCTCTTCATCCTCCTCCTCCTCTTCCTCCTCCCGCTGCAGCCTGGCTGTCCGGCCAGTGTGTCCTTTCACGTCAAGCCGCAGTGGGCGCAGGCTGGGTCTGGGCCCGGTGCTCCGGGGTGAAGCTGTGATCCTCACCTCCTCCACAGGGGATGGGTGGCCAGGGGAGGCCTGGCTGTCTTTGGGGGGCCTGGGCCTGGGGCGGGGCGTGAGGGAGGCGTAGACAGGTGTGGCCAGGCGGTAAGGTTTGCTGACATCGCAGAGGACATCCTGAGCCAGAAGTTCCCTCAGGATGGAGAACTCGGCCCAGGAGCCTTTGGAAGGGTGTTGGGACCGGGGCCGGGGTTTGACCTGCTTGGAGGGGCTGCTGCAGGGCTGGGGGGCTGGCTCAGAGGCCTGGGGGGGCAGCTTCCTCTGGGGGAGGCAGTAAGTGTGCATGTAGCGAATGAGCTGCACCATCGCCTGCATGTCTTCCCGGGACACCTGGGTGCCAGGGCCTGCCCTGCCCGGTGTTGGGGAGTCCTGGGGCAAGGCTGGAGCTGGCTGGGGGCTCGGGCAGTCCTCACTAGCTTCCTCATCCTCCTTGGCTGGGAGCGGGGGACTCAGGGCCGGTGGTGGCTGCAAGCCCCTGTCTGGGGAGCGGGCTTTAGTCTGGGGGCAGGATGGCACTGACGTGAGGTGCTTATGCAGTTCTGTACAACTCCGGCCCTGAGACTGCACTGTGGGGGCCTTCTTGTCTTGGGTGCTGTCCATCTAGAGAGAGAAGGAGGACACGGTAAGGAATGAGGCCCACATTGCCCCCTTCACTCTGCCCCATGCCTACAGCCACTGGCTGGGGGCAGCGTGGCACCAGGCAGTGCTCAGGTGACAAGGAACAAAGGAGTGACCAGCCTCCTAACAGGCCTCCCAGGCACGGATTTTACCCCTTCCCGGTTCACTCCCCAAGCCCTGCTCTGACCACCCCGCTCTCCTGCACTACACACTTCAGTTGTGTCACCAGGATCTACATTAGTGGTGGTTGGCTTGGGCATGGGAACAAGGAAGAAGTGTATGTGGGAGTGCTGGGGAGATTTCTGGGATGATGGGAATGTTCTAAACTCAATTGTAGTCATGGCTTCACAACTCTGTAAATTTACTACAATCATCGAATTATACTTTTATTTTTTAAAGATTTTATTTACTTATTCATGAGAGACAGAGAGACAGAGACAGAAAGAAAGAGAGAGGCAGAGACATAGGCAGAGAGAGAAGTAGGCTCCATGCAGGGAGCCCGATGCAGAACCCGATCCTAGGACTCCGGGATCATACTCTGAGCCAAAGACAAGACACTGAACCACTGAACCACCCAGGCATCCCCGAATTATACTTTAATAAATGCCTTTATGATATTTAAGTGACACCTCCATAAAACTGTGTAAAAAAAAAAAAAACATCCTGATTCTGCCCTGAGGGCATGGGATTGCGTGCAACAGTCCCCTGCAGAAGTGTCTAGGGACCAAAGAAAAGGACTGAGCGTGGGCTTTGAGTAACGGGAATGCTAGGAAATCACCTGCGAAACCTCTCTGAAAGTCTTAGAAGATGGAGCCCAAGGAGGAAAAGGGATTTGCTTCATTCCCTGGTGTTCACGACAGAGCTTTGGTTGCTCCAATGGCTTCTTTCCCCAGAAGAAATCCAAACTCCTTATTGAGGTCCCCACAACCAGTGAGGAGCTTATGTTTCAGTGTGTCACCCACTAGAATAAGCCCACTGAGAGCAGGCCACATCTTTCTCATCCCTGTTCTAACCCATCCTCTAACACGGTGCCTGCAATACTGAGGTGGAAGAGAAAGCCCAGTGCTCTCCCTAGAACCCCAAACTAGCCTGGGTCTCAAGAAACACCAAGCACACCAGCTACAGGGGTAATGGAGGGAAACCAGATGCTGATTGAACTTGACACCCTCTAATAAGAGTGGAAGGTTGCACCCCCTTAGAGGCCACCTGGGAGCCCAGGTGGATTTTGGGATGTGCACACAAATACCTTGACACAAGGCCGCTGATTCCTGGACCTGAGGCCTGCCTGGCGCCAGGTGGTGCCTTCCTTCTGGGTGTCGGAGCTTGAGGCTGGGTAGGATGTGGCGAGAAGGAGTTTCTGCAGCTGTGGGAGAAGCAGAGAGGAGGGGAGCTGGGGCTGTGCTCCGCTGGGGGACATGGAGAAGTGTGTGGCGGGGAGAAGCCTAAGCCCAGAGCTAGCTTCTAGGGACCAAGCACGCCCTGACTCTGGGTCATCACAGGACCATGGGAAGAACACAGGGAGGGCATTTAATGACCTAGAATGTTTCCCATTACATTAAGCACAGAAAGCAGATTGTCTAACAATGTAAGACACACACAAGTATCCCAATAAAATATAAATCCTTTTCAGAGTTACTAACCCGAGAGGAGTATCTGTGACTTTGAGAAATTCCAAACAGATCTGGTGTCATGTCTTCCCATTAAAATATGCCACGTACACCTTACTGGGACACTCTGCATATGCTTGCGATACACATGCGCATGCATACACACAATCTGGAAAGTCAGGTACCACAAGGATTCTTTGGTATGGGATTCCAACTGACTTTCCTTTTGTTCTTTTTGCTTATTCATACTGCTTTGTGTAAAGTTAATTTTTTTAATTTAAAAAGAAATGCTTGTAAGTAGTGAAAAAAATATACACTATAGACACTAAGGGGTGGACAAGTCCCCCTCCTGCCCGAGGTCCCTTCCTCCTTCCCAGAGATAACTACTATTAACCACCTTCTGGCAACCCCATTCTGAGGTGGGATTCAATCACATAGGAATGTATGTACATATCACCCCCAACACACCTGGTTGTTTGTACACAAGTGGAAGCATACTATACTAAAGCTTGTCTGGCTTTTCTAATTTTTCCATAAAAATTGCTGAGTCTCTTACACTTCTGCACCCAGAGGACAGGTGCATAGTGTATCCCAGAAGAGAGCGGGGGAACTGAGTACACCTGCAAGTCCCACCAAGGATCCTGTGACAGCAAGACTGAGAATAAGCCAGGAAGCAGGATGGCTTTTTGCTACAGCACCAAGTATTTCCTCAAGTGATATGCCCTCCAGGTCACCCCAGCAAGGAGTGCTGGGGTGAGCCAGAGAGAAGGCCAATCCTCACTCCCCTAGGAGCTAGAGGATTCCCACCACCCCACCTAGACCCCAAACCAACACACGCAGGTCCGTGATTCTCTGACATGGATAGAACGAGATTCTTGGGCTGGCGGGAAGGGATCTGGTTCTGGCCCAGCTCAGCCCCACTCACTACGAGCCCTTGAATGAGTCCTTTCCCTCTTCAGGCCTTGGCTTTTCCATCGGCATATTGGTGGCAAGCACATTAAATGATTGGTTCTGAACCTTTTTTGATTCAGGAGTCCCTCGAAAGATATGATAGAAGCTGCTGAGCTCAGAAGGATGCACAGATATGTAGAGGCCAGCCCACCAACGGGCTCTCTGGGATCCGTGACTCCAGGTTAAGAACAGGGCATCTGGATCACTCGTCAGGGCCTTTCTGAACTCTGCCAGTGTGCTGGAAGTCTAGCTGGTGAGTCTGTTACCTGCGTGCCTAGCACACTTCCTGAAATGCTCAACAGGTGTGGGAGGAATGAAGGCAGTCGGAGGCATGGGAGGGAAACACCCTGTGGCCAGCAGGGGTCGCTCTCTGCCTCTCCAGAACCCCCACAGAGAATTCCTCATTACTACTGCCACCAGGACTATTACTTAGATAGCATTTATTGAGCAACTTCTATGTGCCAGGCACTGCTCTAAGCGCTCTCCATGCATTATCTGCTGTACTCCTCCTAACAGCCTTTGAGATAAACCCTATTATTAACCCCACCTTATGGACCAGGAAGCGGAGTCAGAGAGATTAGGGGCCTCAAGGACACACAAGCACTAACTGGTGGGGCTGGGATTCAAACCCAGTCTGAGTCCTGTCAGCAGAAGCCACCACGTACGACTGAACATATTCTCACGCCCAGCACACACTAGGTCCTTACTAAATGTTTCACACCACTCTCGGGAACTTGCAGGCCGTGGGAGAGAAGAAAAAGGATCCTGGAAAAGGAGTCAGAATACCTACTTGCTGTGTGACCACAGGAGAATCCCTCCTTGCTCTGGGCTTCAGTTTCCCCAGAGCTGCACTTGAGAGTTACCAAGGGCCTTTCCACTCAAACCTTCCATGACCTAAGACCCTCGCCAGCTCAATAAGCCCTGATTTTCCAGCTGAGTCTTATCAGCACCTAGGTTCTCCAGTGCCAAGGCAGGGAGCCCAAGATACATGAGTGAGGTGGGACTTCACACGCCCCATGACATCTCAGCTTCCAGCTTCCAGCTTCCCTCTGCCTGAGTCAGCAACTGCTTTCAGTAACTTTTTGAGGTCTGGACTCTTCTGAGAATCTGATAAACACGGAGACCTTCTCCCCAGAAAAATACAACGCCATGTGCCCATTCTTCCCCATCCCACAGATACTCAGACATTTAACTTCTGCTGGGGGGGAGGAGGGTATTAACCAGTCTGACCTCTGTGGAGGGCAACCTGGAAATATCTGTCTAAACTGAAATACCGGGTCTCGGTAGACCCAGGAATCCCACTGTTAGCAACTCATCCACTTAGATGTGCAAAGGCCTCTACCAAAGCACTGACCGCAGCAGTGTCACAGGGAGAGGTGGAAAGACCTAAATCTCCACCAAGAGGGGACTAGTCAAATAAGTTATGGTCCATCCTTACAAAAGAACACAATGCAGCTAACAAAAAGGATGGAGCCGAGCTACCTGTGCTCATCTGAGTTTTCAAGGCACACAGTTCATTGAGAAAAGGTGCAGAGCCATTTATGAGGTCAACTCCCTTTTGCAGTGTTAAAAAAAAAAAAAAAAAAAAAGTAGAAGAGGAAAGTCACACAACAGATTGGTAATCATGGTTACCTCCAGCCAAGGAACTCAACTGTGGGATGGGCAAAGAGGTGGTTTTTTTTGCTTCTAACTACCCACGTTTTCTGCTTGAATTTTTACTGCCATTGTGTCTGTATAACCTTTAGAAAGAGGTTTACATGTAATTTCGAGGTTTTACCACACAAGGAAGGTCAATCCATGAAATCCCAAAGGACCTACAGAGTGCAGGTGGAGCCTCCAAGGTGAGCCCCGCAGTACCACAAGGAAAGGGGAGGCCCGGAAGGGACTTCCATGCCCTGTCCAGGCTGCCCGCCATGTGTCAGTGATACGTAGACATCCCCCCCACAGGGGCTGGAGCTGGCTCCCCTACACCTGCTACCCCTACAAGCAGACACCACAGCCCCAGCCACTACCATCCCCGCAGCTAGAAATAGGTTCTTACCAGTGAGAGGTCGTCCACCTCAGGTGCCGGGGGCTGGGGTCTCTCCAGTGAGGGGCTGGGACTGGGGGGTGAGGATGAGGGGGCAGGCGAAGCTGAAGTGCAGGATGGTGCATCTCCACCATCCAGGGCCGGGAAGGCAGCCAGACCCACGTCATCTTCAGGGATGTCGTCCAGGGTCTTGGTGAGCGCTGCCAGGAGGGCCTCATTCTCGCTGTCAGTTATCTGAAACGAGGAGCGCGGGTGGAGCAGAGAGGGACATAGTTAGTCAGTACCCGGGCTCAGCCGTCTTCACGTCTTCGTGGTAGAAATCTGCTCTGCACATGCAGCTGCACCACATCACTCTCTTGCCAAATCTTCTCCCATCCTTCCCCCGCCCTCAGATCTCTCGGTATCACTGGGATGGCAGATGCCTGAGAAATATGTTATCGACTCCAGGAATCACAGAGTCTGTGAGCAGGCAGCAGGTGAAACTGGAAGTAGCCTTGCCCTAGGAGCCCCAATCCTGGCTCTGCTGCTCATCGGGGTGGGCACAGGGCTATCTACCTGAAAGACACCTGCTGTCCCCTGTAGCAAGGACAGCAGCTCCACACTACAACCTCCTGTTCTAACTCCTGGGACAAGCCCTTGGTCCCCAAAGCTGGCCTCTGTCTCTGGGAACAGCATGCCATTGCAGCCCCCCACTCCCAAGGACACTGGGTGCCAGGCAGGCAGTGTACAGGCTGGCAGCTTCGGGGTTGACCATGACAATGAGAACGATGGCAATAATAAAACCGCTACTGTTCCCCAGTGGGCTCCTTGGCCATGCTCACCACTCAGGAGGGGTCAGGAGCTTGGGCTCTGGCTGCGGTTGCATCTCAGATCCCACACTTCTCAGGTATGGGTCCTTGGTCAAGTTTTAGTCTCTTCACCTGTCTCATGCAACGACAGTACCTACTTCTTGAGCTTAATGTTGAGGACCTAACCTCATCTCAGCTAACGTACATACAATAAGCTGCTTAGCAAACCAAAGGAGCCTGCTGCATGATAAGTGCTCGGTCCTGCCACTACCATTGCCACTATGATGGTGGTGGTGGAGGCAACGGCAGGCTCTCCTCCCTCCCTCCCCTGACATGCATGTACTAAATGGCTACTCTGCACCTGGCACCGTCTGGGCACTCGTCCTACCGCATTGCCAAGACAGGTGTGGCCCCTGCCCTCATGAAGCTTCCTCTCCAGCAGAGAACAGACTTATGAAAGGGAACAAACGAGATCATTTCAGAGAATGAAAATCTAGGAAGAAAGTAAAAGGAAGTTGCCATGGAGAAGAACGTGGTGAAGATTTACAAGCAAGTTAGGGTGGTCACAGACAACTGCTCTGAGCAGCTGGCATTTCAACTGAGGCCCAAAAGGCATGCGGGCACCAGGCGGAGGGTGGAGAACCAAAGACCCCAGGCAGAGAAAAAAATATAGAGCCAAAGTCTGGGATAAACACTGGGGGCCAAGGAGAGGAGCATCCAGGCCTCATGAATACCGCCTTGGGTAAACCTCACAACAACCTCTAGGAGAGGAGTTCTACTCTAATCTCTGTTTTGCAGTTGGAGAAACTGAGGCTCCTGGAGGTTGAACCAGGTGTCTGGGGTCATATAACAAATCCGGGACAGAGGCAGGACCTCCACCATGGCCCACATCAGCCAAGAGTTGAGCCTTTCCGATGTCTAAGACCTATAATGACGGGGGTCAGCACATAGATTGCCAGCCCACCCCCAGACACCAGCCCAGTGGCCCCCATGCCCAGAGGCCCTGGAGCATGGCAATCACGTAGCTTCCAGGTGAGGCGCCAAGCACTTCGTTCAGTAAGCCCTGGCTGCCAGGCCTGTTCTGGCAGGAGGCGCCTTTTGTCACATGATGCCTCCGCCAGCACTCTTTCCCAGGTCAGGCTGTTTATCCTTCCTTCAGGAAGTGCATCTGAAATACGCATCTCGTGACAGCCTTTTTGGCTGCACTGAATCTGTTCCGGGCCTTGCAACCAGTGAGGCAGCTGAGTAACTCAAAGAGGGGGAACATGGAGTGAAGAGAACAAATGTGCTTGTAGCTTTTGGATTGGAGCTAAAATAAAAGAAGGGTCAAAAGAAGGTTCTGGTCGGGCCTGACCCAGGCCCCGGGGAGTATGTGTGTGGAAGAGGTGGGGGGTGGGGTGGGAATGACACACAAGGGCAGATCCTGGCCTGTGGACTCTGGCTTAAGAATGTGATGGGCTCATTTGACTGCTTGCTCCTCTCACCCCCTACCACCCCCCGCCCCCCCACCCCACCCACACACACACACAACCACCACCCTCAAGCCAGAGTCCCCTATATTCCCAGAGTGGTCTGTTTAGCCTGACAGGGAGTTAACTAAGACCTTGGAACCAGGGACCCAATGACCACTCTGGGGGCTGACAACACGGGGCTCCACCACCACAGGGTGGTTGCCAGCAAATCGGTTCCCTCTTCTAAGCCTTGCCGCTTTTTCTGTAAAATGGGAAAACATGACTCCCCCACCCCACCACCACTGTCTGCTTAGGAAGGCCAGATCTGGACTGGAGGGTGCTCCCAAGCCCAGCCCAGCCCAGTGCCTGGGGCAGGTGGCACCTGGGCAGATTTGTTAAATACAAGGAAAAATGTACCAAACAATGCATTCTGGCCACTGGAACAGATTAGCTAGCGCCTCAAGGGAGAGATTCTAGAGGGAAGTTATTCAGAAATGATGTCACCAGTGCTGGATCAAATAAGAGTCCCCTTTCTCACAGGGACAAGAGCCAGTGGTCCAGTGGTAATACTATGAATTATCACACACATCAGAGCTGGATCCCTCAGGGATCACATAGTAACCAATGATGTTAAGCATGGGGTCCTGTGTGCCACTGCCCCCCTATATCACTACCCAATTGTGGCTCTTGTTCTTTCCACACCAGTATCTATCGTTCTATATTTCTTTCTTTGTGTTTTTTTTTTAAGAGGGAGCTGCAGAGGCAGAGAGAGAATCCCAATCAGCTCCATGCCCAGCGCAGAGCCCAATGCAGGGCTTGATCTCACAACTCTTGAGATCATGACCTGAGCTGAAATCAAGAGTTGGATGCTTAACTGACTGCATCACCAAGGCCCCTCCCATACCAGCACCTGTAACAGAGCCCTCCAAGCAATAACTGCCATTCCTCATTTCCTCATGAGGAAATCTATTTGTCACTGGTGATGGTGGGGGGGGGGGGGGGGGGTGTAGGGGTGGGGTTGTGGAGGCGGAGAAATGAAAGTCCAGGAAACAAACTTGTCAAGGTCACACAGCAAGTCAGGGTGGTGGTCAAGGATGTACTGTGTACCAGGCACCATGTGAAAATGAATACAAAATGGCAAAGACCTCAGGAAGCACCCAACAGGCTGAGCCAAAACAAAATGAGTAACAAAAGGCCTCCTCCCTCTCCTCAGCCCACCCTGGGCTGCTCCAGCTCGGGAACAGCCAGACAGACAGGGTTGGAAGCGCTGACCCTGCCAGGAAGGAAGGCCCCTCTGCCCACAGCGTCCACGGCGTCCGTCAGCACCTAGGATGATACATCACGGGGGGCCGCGCCATCCTCTCCTCTTCCTGGGCCCATTGGCCAGGCTCTCCTGCTCTGCTTGGAAGCGGAGTGCAAATTAATGGAGAGTTAATCAGGGAAGGAAGAGATATTAATAGACTCAACCCCACCCCAGCCTTCCTGAGCTGCACTCAAGCCGGAGGAAAAAGGAGGAAAAAGACTTGAAGAAATCCGAGGGAGGGATCCCTGGGTGGCGCAGCGGTTTGGCGCCTGCCTTTGGCCCAGGGCACGATCCTGGAGACCCGGAATCGAATCCCACGTCGGGCTCCCGGTGCATGGAGCCTGCTTCTCCCTCTGCCTGTGTCTCTGCGCCTCTCTCTCTCTCTCTGTGACTATCATAAATAAATTAAAAAAAAAAAAAAAGAAAGAAATCCGAGGGAAAATGCTTCACTTTGAAGGCCTAGGAGGGGCCTGAAGGAATGACAGAGAACAGGATTTCTGCTTCGAGGGCCAGAAGAACACTCAGAAATCCCCACCCCCACCCTCCAGCCAGGGGGCTCAACTGGGCTCCAGAAAACCCAGGAAATCAGTTTTTTCCTCCCTTTTTTTCTGGCAGTGGGCCCACAGATTCCATCAGAAAACTGCGACGGGGACCCTCCCCTCAACAGACCAAGAACCACTGACTGAATCCACCACGTTCCTTCCCCAGGGAGCTACTTGCCCACGACCACACAGCAAGCTGACAACCAGGTGCCTGCTTCCTCCAAAAATACTTGGTGATGGTTGTGGCCCTGGCCTGAGGACTCTGGGAAGACAGAAAATCGAGGCCACCATCCCTCCCTGCCCTCGAGGACTTGTTCACCCTGTCACGCTGCCTCGAGGTCTGTTTCCATAGCAATGGTGCCATCTGCCTGGGGGAACACAGCTCGGACCCAGGCGGTGGCTCCAGGGTTCCCGCCGCTCAAATGAGAAAGCTGAGCTTGTGGCCGCGGGAGAAGCCACGACGCCAGCTTGAGGCCGGTGGAACGGGCCACGACGTCTGGTCCTTGACAGGAAAGAAAGCTTCACAATCAGCTTCTTCATTCAACGCACGAGAGCGAGAGCGAGTCCTCACCACGTACGACGCCCCCAGAGCCTAACCAGACGCAGTTTGCCCTCCCCGGGGCTCACCGTCCAAGGGGCACAGGGAGACGGGCACGCCACACAGATGGCGCCTGGGAGAGGAAGTAACTCACCGACTGCCTAAGGAGGCGACACGACAGCTTGAAGGGGATTATCCACTTGGTGGCTATTCATGAAGCCCTGGGAGAGTGCGGGGCTCTGCGCAGAGCCCGGGAATATAATAGCGCATGGTGCCATCGTGACCCCAGGTCAGGGGGTTTAGGATGTGTGTGTGGCAGGGGGACAGCCACTGACCACACCATCACACGCACAGGGGCGCATCTGTGGGGAATGGGTGGCGCTGGCCTGGGCTTAGGAGGGCAGGTGGGGTGTGCCGACCACGACCGGGGCGGGGCTGGGTGGGCAGAGGTCGGCCAAGGTCCTCTCCGTCTGTGGGGCTGGGAACCCGGGGGCCACACAGGCTCACTTGGCGTCCAAGGCCATTTCAGGCGCACAGTGGGATCTCGGCAGGGGCTGGCTTCCTTTCTGAGGAAGCAGGGAGCCCGTACAGCTCGGGTGGGGTTCTCCATGCACCATCTCAACCTCTCTTGCTCATCAGCCCTCCCTGCCTGAAGGTATTTTCTGGAAGTGAGCCACACACACCCCCGGGGGGGAGGGGGGTAAAGCAGCGTAGTGTAGGTCTCATCTCTATTGTTCAAATAAAGAATGGAGGTCCCTGGACCTAGCCCAAACCAGAGCCCAGCCCTGCTGCTCTGCATACGGTTGGCAGAGAAGCTGTACAGCAGCGAGGGGCAGGGCTTCCTCAGATCTTCACTGACCCTTGCTCGCTGTGTGACCTGGCGTAGGTTACTTAGCCTCTCTGAATTTCACTTTCCTCACCTATAAAATGGTTATTAATAGTCCTTTCTTTATAGGTTAGGATAGTCTCAGGAAAAATCTAGACCCCTTACCATGGCCCCCGAGACCCTGCATGCATGATCTGGACCCTGCCTACCTTTCCGACTACCCTCTGGCACAATCCCTTTAGCTGCTACCTGCCAGCTCTTCTGTTCTCCAACATAGCCAGCTTTCCTGTTCCCGGACTTTGCGCTTACTGCTTCCTCTGCCTGGAAAGCTCGGTCTCTGCTCTCTGAGCTTCACAGGGCTCCTCCAACCATCCTCCAACTGAAGCACGGCCTCCTCAGAGAGGTCTTTCCTGACCACCCAGTCTTTAGATCCCCTTCTCACACCTGGTGCGTTTCTTTTGCGCACGTGTCACCATGACCACAGTTTTGGTGTTAACTGATCTAGGGTCACTTTTCTCTCTAGATTGTAGACAGCACAGTGTCTGACACACAGAGGGAGCTTCCATTTCTAGAAGGAATGCTACAATCTGTTGAGACTATCTGAGATGATGCTCACGGCATACGAGCACGGCACAATAGTAGGTTAAATTGTTGTTTATTAGTATTATATTGCCAGACAGGCACGGGGACTAAGGGTTCTCCCCCCAGTCTTTATAGGGGAGCATATTTCAAGGAAATAATAATAAATCCGATTGTACCCATCACTCAGTTTCAACACGGCCAATCTTATTTCCCATACACCCTCCCCTACACACCCACACCCACATACGCAAATGCAAGCAGAGCTTGCTGTATGTTGAAGCAAATCCCAGACTTATTATTCCATACTTGAGGGCTTCTTAAAGGAAATGTCACCCATCACATGCCCTGAGACTGGACGCAGAGCGCATAAGGTAAGAGGCCTTATGTTCACAGTTCTTGGCACTGCCTCTTTTTAAAGAATCTCTGGGCTCCAGTTGAAAAATGGAGACAACTGTATTTGCTCTAAGAGTTGTTAAGAAAATTAAATAAGTTAATAGACACAACAGGGACAGTCCTGCCACAGAGCAGTTGTTCAATACATGTGAGTCATCTCCAATATGGCGTAGCCGTGGTTACAAAGCCCTGGCTCAGGAGGGAGGCAGACTGGGTTTGCATCTAGCTCAGCTACTGACTAGGTAAATCGCCCCAGGCACATGACTTTTAACTTCTCCAAGCCTCAGTCTCCTCATATATGAAATGGGTTTATAATCATGCCTGCCTCACAGGGTAGGGATGAGAATTCAGTGAGGTAATAGAGGGTAGGAGGGTCTTGGGGTTTTAAGCCACCCGGGCCCACGGAGGGGCTCATTTCTGACTGGGGGGCATAGCAGGAGCAGCTCTTCCCCATCCTCGCTGTCCAGGGGTGGTAACGGGCCCAGCAAGGGGTAAGAACTCCCAAGATCAAGAGCAGATCCACGATAAGAGGCAGGGTCCCAAGAGCTTTGGTGGGTGATAAGACTTTTTTGCATGAGCAAATGCAAAAGAAGGTGGTACGGGGCAGAGCCAGGCTTTTAGGAGCAGAGAGCTACCTGGAGGCTCAGAGGACATACCTGGAAGAGCTCGGAGTCATCGGGGCTGTACTGGCTGGGTTCAGTCTCAGAGTTCTCTGGGCACCACTGCAGCTCCCCAAAGCAGGTGGCTGAGTCAAAGTCACTGGCGTCCAGCTGGGAGAGGTCAAGCTCAGGAAAGTCTGCGCAGAGTTGCTCCTCCCCAGACACCCCACTCTGAAGAGACAGGAAGAAGGAAGTTGAGTCAGAGCTGGGCTTGGCTGGACCCAGGCACAGACCCTCTTAACTCATGGTGCTGCCGGCCTGGATCTCTGGCAGCTCTCGGTCAAGGCCTGATTTTGCCACGTGACCAAGGAATGGCAAGGTAGGCCTCACCCTCCTGCAACGGTTGAATCTACCAGGAGCTAAGCCAGGCCCTGGCAATACAAATCCTGCCTGCTGCTCCATCCCCTCCTCCTTTGCACTCCTACACATCCCTCAAAGCCCTTTTCCCATAGCACCTCTTTCCTCTTATCAGAACTGTTGTGTTGAAAACTTCATTAGAAGCTGTAAATAGATACTCATGTACATTACTGTCCCCACCAGAAAGGGGATTTCTGGAATTCAATGTTAATAATGAAACAAAACCCAGTAATAATAATGGCCGACATTATTGAGGGATGACGATGTTCTGGAGAAATACTCATTTATGTTCTCAGGGATTTTATCGGACTATGTGTAAAGTCTAAAATGTGGAAGACCACCTGTCCGTGGACATAGGTAAATAAAACCATAATCACTGTAGCATGGAATACCACGGTGCATCTAAAAAGAATGAGGCAGAGGTATATGCCCAAGACATGTCAAGTGGAAATAAATTGTAGAATATAGCATGTAGAATATTATCCCACGCATGTAAAGAGAAAAATCCAACTATACAACTCTCTGTGTGTGATAATACGTAGCAAACATACAGGAAAAGGTCTACAAGGCTATAAATCCACCTGTCCGCAGTGGACGGGGTTGGGGGGAGGCCCAGAGGACTATGGTGGCAGCCCTGACTGACCCAGCCTATCTCAAAGTGTGGTCCCAAGACCGGCAGGGTCAACACCACCTGGGAACGTGTTAGAGACAATGCAGATTCTCAGGCCTAACTCCAAGCCAACTCATCAGAAGGCAACGGCTTTCTGACCCTGGTCTCGCACTTTGAACAACCACCCGTAGAAGGGCTGCCCTGCAGATTGACAAACAGCCTGAGCTGGGAGGCTGACCCAGAAACGGCATACACCACAGGCCTTGGGGGCTGGTAGACTTGAATCATAATCCCCATGTGCCAGCTATGAAACCTGGGGCACAGCTCTTCTCCTCTCCGAAGCTCAACTGCCTCATCTGTAGAATGGGACAAAACCTGCCTCACAGAGTTAAGATTAAACAAGGCAATGCTACAGCCTGGCTTGGGAGACGCTCCATGAATGGTAGTAACAGTACTAATAAAAGTAAGAAATAATAATAATTTTAAAAAAAAGTGTTTCATGGCAGTCAGAGAGCGTAGACCTGTCTTCGAGAACAAGAAAAGGCCTATGTAACGCTTAAAAGAAATAGGTTTTGCACAGGCCTTTTCCTTAATTGTTCCCACTTACTAAGCCTCATAAATTATGAACAAATGTATATTATTAGCTCAACTTGACACAGGAAAAAGGCTTTTATCCGAATTTGGGTCAAATGTCTTAATTGGTGTTTTGCGAGAACTCTGTATCCATGGGCACCACCAGCGCCAGGTTCTCTCAAGTGGCTGGTCCCCTGTTCTCAGACCAGACACCAGGGTGCTCTGCGAGCCTCTGTCTCCAGGGCCATCCCTGGGATCGCTGCAGGCCCCTCCCAACACCCTACTACTACTACTGGCCACCACCACTCAGTTGCCCTGGCTGCAGGAAACACTTGGGTGGATTCTCAGCCACCTCCGGGGGCTTCCTTCCCCTCTTTGTCCCATCAGACTGTGGGGATGCAGCTAGATGGTCTATTTCCAGTTTTTGGCTATTGTGAACAAAGTCTGCAATATGTGTGTACACATCTTCGTGTGGACATGCACCTTTAGCCCCCTTGGGTAAATGGAGTGGCACTGCTGGGTCACAGAGTCAGCATATGTGACTTTTTAAAAACTACAAAACCATTCTCCAAAACTGTTGTGCCATAGTACATGCTCACCGGCTGTGCTGAGAATGCCAACTGTTCCACACCCTGCCCAGTGCTTAGTGGTGTCAGTCATTTTAATTTTAGCCGTGCTGGTGAGTGTGCTCCCGCATTTATTAAATGCTACAATGAGCCGGGCCCCGAGATATGTAAGACAGTTTATTCCTTCACGAGTTGGCATCTTAGGAGGGGAAAAACACATAAATACTTCCTTATGGGTGGTGGTGGTGCTCTGAAGGAAACAGGCCAGGTGTGCTGAGCGAGGGTAACAGAGGGAAGGGAAGTCTCGGATAGTGGGGGCTCAGGAAACGCTTCCTGGAAGAGCTGACTCTGAGTTGAGACTTGAAGGAGTCAGGCAGTGGAAGATGTGGGGAGGAATGTTCTAGGCAGAGGGCCCGGCAAGGCCAAGACCCAAGCGTGGGCCAAGGCTAGAGCATAAAGCACTGACCAGAGGTCAGTGAGGCTGCAGCTCGGGGAGCGAGGGGGAGATGGGGGAAGATGCCTCCAGAGAGGCAGGTGGAAGCCGGATCAGGGAGGGATTGCAAGGGATTTGGGTTTTACTCCAAGTGTGATGGGGGTGGGGCCAGCACAGAGGCGCAGGCAGATAGGTTAGGCAGGTCGAGCATCCAGGAGAGGGACAGGTGGCGGGCTATGAGATCCCACTCTGCTGCAGTGAGGGCCAGAGCAGACTCATGAGTACTGGGCAGCTGGGGTCCCCCCGGTCAGCAAAGCCTTTAGCAATGAGCTCTCTGGGAGCTCTTTCTATGTCCCCGATCCCTCTCATCCCAGGAACTCAGCAAAGCCACATTTGTAGGACCTGCTTCTTGAGGCTTAGAAACCACTTTAAAATCAGAGTCTCAGAATCCCAGACTGGCCAGGAATTGGCAGCCCTGAGAGGTTGTCCAGGAGAGTCACTGCAGACAATCTGGGAGTCAGAGGCCCCTTCGGGAACCAGACAAGAGCTGTGGATAGCCTTTATGTTGCCCATAAAACATGTCTGAGCAACGCATGCACATGCAAGAAATGTATATGTAACTTCCAGGCCTTCTCACAAAGCTTCAGAATTCCTGGCCTGCTTGGTCTCCCTCCTTCACTTCACAGGAAGGGAAACCGAGGCCCAGGGAGACTAATGGATTTGCTCGGGGTCATCCAGTGAGTGTCCTTCCCATCCAAACCATGCCGCCTCCTTTACCAAACACGCATTAAATGGCCGTGACTATTGCACTTATGGATTATCCACAGCAGCACAACATACTCAAAGTGTACCTAGGACATAAAAATAAAGAAACCTCAGCTTCGCGGCCTTGTCGATTAGGGCTGAGGCCACTCTCTGGCTAAAAACCATTAAGAACTGCATTAATAGTAATTTCTCTGGCCTTCTCCATATTTAGAGAGGCTTTTTGAAGGGGTGCCTTGGGTGACCCAGTTCTCTTTGAAAGGTCTGACTTGAGGCCTTGCTCCATCCCGGGCTCTTCTGCAGGCCCCCTAGCGGAGCTGGAGGGCACAACACAGGACTCACATCCATGGTCATCAACAAATGCTTGCTTACCAAAAGCCAGGGCCGCACTACATGCCTTAGAAGTGTCCTCGCATCTGATTCTTAAAGCAACCCTGCAGGGCAGGTATCATTGTCCCCATGTTATTCATCAGAGAACTTGGAGATCCAGGCCCTCAGATCAGCCTGCCAGGGCTGCCATCACAAAGCACCACAGGCCAGGAGCTTAAACAACAGGAATGTTTTATTTTCCAGGTCTGGAAGCTAGAAGCCTGAGCTCAAGCGGTTGGCAGGGGTGGCTCCTTCTGAGGCCACTCTTGTTGGCTTGTGGCCTTCTCCCTATATGCCTTCCCATCGTCTTGCCTCTGTGGGTGCCTATCTTTCCTCTTTTGATAAGGAGACCAGCCATACTGGATTAGGGTCCTTGCTAATGACCTCACTTAAACCTGCTGACCTCTGTAAAGACCCTATCTCCAAATCAGGTCATTTTCTGAGGTGCTGGGGGTTAGGTGCTGTGTGGTTAGGGCTCAAACCTATCTTCTTTCAGAAGACACAACTCAACCCACAGTACCCAGGGTCCCAGAACAGGGAAGCAGAGATTAAAAGCCAAGTCTTTTTGCTCCCTGCAAAGCTTATGCCATTGCCTGGCATCTGCTTCTGAAAGTGGACAGGAGCATTCAAGACCATTTATATTCCCATTTACAGGCGGGAAGGCGGGGGGTTTTCAGATAAGGGCTGAGAAAGATCCAAGTCACATGGCAAGTTCAGGGACAGGTCTGGGGCCACAAACACTGTGCTGTATACTGGACTCATGCAGATGGCCAGCCATCTCTGGTCCCCACCAATGGTCTGCTTACACCCATGCCATGGGATGTCCCTCTGGTTGCTGAGCCTTCTGTACCCATTCCTCCAGCAGCATCATATCCCTGATCTGAAAAGGCTGCGGCTGCCCTAAGCCAGGGAGATAAATGGCCCTAGCAGTGGATTAATGGTGTTTTGTACAGATTCACATAAGTGGCTTCATTGGAAGCCTGTGTATCTTGTTGGAAATCGATTCTCTGCTTAAGAAAGAATGCATCTTCAGGAAAAACTGGTGGCTCCACTTTCCTGACTGCAATCAGCAAATTGTCAAGCTTAGTCCTTGGCCTAGAGCACACTGTCAGAGTCACTGAGTGGTAGGAAGCAGGAGGGGGAAGAAGGGAGGCTGCAGTGACAGAGCCTGGATTCTGGGGCTGTGCATACTCACTATGCATCCTTTACCACGTGTGCACTTCACAGTCACCTGTCCTCCCAGTTCTCACTGTCCCTCTCTAGAAAAGAGAACATCAAAGGGACAGACCCCTCTTGCTCAAGCATTCGATGCAATTCTGTACTAATCTAGTTTCTGAAATCCATATAGGCTTTCAGTAAATATCTAGGTAGAACCTGGCACTTAATAAATAAGTGAATGAATGAATGAATTTACCAAGGGGAAGACAAAGGTGGAGCGAGAAGGACTGTCATGAAATGGAAAGAGGCCTACACAAAGGTCTGGGCCCTGGCTTTGCTGTTTAATGCTAACCTTTTGAGGTCAGGACATAACTTTGGCCACCTGGTTGCTACTGACGAAATGGAGAAAATAAAAAGAATCCTACCTCATAGCGTTCTCACAAAGGTAAAGCAATATAGGGATGTGTGCCTAGCATGCATTGGACACCCCATGAATGGAATGATACAGAACCTACAGTTGACTTTCAAGAGACATTCACAGCTATGGTCTCATTGGTACCTTCCCAAGATGCAGGAAGAGGTCGATGGTCAGCATCTCCACTTGACTGATGGAAAAACGGGGTTCTCAGAGGGTCAACGCTTAAACATGTCTTCTGACCCATCCCCTTAGTACTAAACCTTACTGGCTCTTCCCTTCCAACCCTGTGTTCCTTCAACCTCCACCAGCCCCCAATCCCACTGTTATCATCACTCATGGTTTCTGTTGAAGACATAACCTTTCCCTGACAGCCAGACTACACTGGCTCTTTCCAGGCCTGCCTGGGATGGTGAGGAGCAGAGCCCCTACCCAGGCCTGACAGACCTCTTGACCACCATCTTGGTTACTCTATGCATAGGACGGTACTTAGGGTGGCACCCTACTGCCAGCTCAGAACCTCCTCCACTGACAAGAAGTTGCATTTGATGGTCTAAGGCACGTTTCCCCTTTTAAATTGCAATCAGGAATGCCCAGACCAGCCACGCCATCTGCTAGGGTGGCAGGTACCTGGCAGTGGGGTCACCTTTCCCACCTTCCTAACCATGGTGGACACCACTAACTGAACACAACTATACTTCCTGCTGAGCCCCAAGCCTGCTCAACATGGAGCCTCAGGAGCCACTACTGATCAGATAGAACTAGCCTGGTCTAGACCTATGACTCTGTACCTGTACCTGCCTTCCAAGAAGGAAATAAGGTAAATGTTCGTAAAGTCCCTGCAAAGCATTTCATTTTACAGATGTTTTCTTCTCCTCCCACCTCTGTGATTTGGCTGGCCTCCCACCCATTCCTCCTCCTAACGGTGGCAGCCTGCTGATTTTTCTTGGGGAAGCTGCTTCTGCGTGCCAACCAGACGGTCCAGGTAAACACAGTCTGGCTAATTAAAAATGCCTCATCCAGCGACCACAAGTACTTCACCTGGTTCAGGGATGGCTCAGAGTGAACACCAAGACTTTGCTGAGGCACGTAGACAAAGGGGCTCAGCTGGTTGAATTTAATTCTGGAGAGGCTGGCAGCCATCTTTGCCACTGCCTGGGGAGAGAGCCTGCCTCAGAATGAAGTCGGCCCGCAGGATGCAGAGCCAAGAAGCAAAGAGAAAGAGAGAGAGAGAGAGACCTGATAAAATCATTTAAACACTTGGGTCCAGCTGTGCCTGAAGTCAGTCTGTTCTTTTTACTTCACAGTTACATGAGTGAATAAGTTCTCTTTCCAGATTACATGCCAGTTGGAGTTTGTCACCTATCAATGAGAAAGTTGTGACTAACTCATCTCTCTTATATCAAAAAAAAAAAAAAAAAAAAAAAAGAAAGAAAGAAAAGAAAAGAAAAATCTAATCTTCCCACTGTCTTCCAAATGAGTACAAAACTCCTAAAGAGGCTTCTAGGAGTACAGTGAGAAGAGTAACTGAGCTTAGTCCATACAGAAATACTTATAGCATCCCCTGAAACAGGACTTAGGAACCACAGACACAAAGTTAAATTCCAGGAAAGATAAGTAGATAATTGAGGGGTTCTGAGCCCAGCCTAAAAGAACAAACACCCAGAGCTTAGATAAACCAGGCCATTGAAAGGCTCTCCCACCAAAACACTCAAAGCTAAAGCACCTCAGCTCCTCAACATGAGGCCCTTTCCACGTGGAAGCATCAGGCCCCAGGCCTGTCGAGCAAAACTCAGTGATGCTCAGCCCTTTTCGGCAGCACCCAAGGCCCCAGCCACACAACTGCCCATTCAGGGCTTTAGTGTCAAGGCAACCCAACAGAAGGTCATCAGGTCTGGTGAGTGAGTCCCCCAGCTCAAAGAGCAAAACGGTTTCCAGTACTCCAAACTGGGCTACTCCAAGCTGGCCAGACTCCGCTAACCAGGAAGGATGACCAGTTACCAGCGACCTTGTGAAGGCAGCTCTGCACGGTAGGCAGGGCAATAGGATGGAGCTCCCCTAACCAGCTGCCCACGTTCACCAACACTGTCCATCTCCTCCTGTGACAACAGTGTTCGCTGATGCCTACAGTGCTCCGGAGCTGCAGGGAGGACTCCCTAAGGCCACTCCCACTGGCTGGATTGCTTGTTTATACTGGGGGTCAGCTGTGCTTCTTCCCAAACCCACTTGTTACTATAAATTCTTGATCTAGTGGAATGAATCCCCAATCTGGAAACGGGAGCCCTGGTGCAGTTGTGGGTGTGGCCTATGCAGGAGATGAGCTGGGATTTCGGCGCTGGCACCACAGACAGCTCTAGAGCAAAAGACTGGAAATAATGTACATGTCACATGGCTTCATTATTATGTTTCACGATTTTGCGCTTTCACTGACTTTTCTTAAGAATTGCCCTCTCCAGCCCCTACCATGCCCTGCCACCCCCACCTACTGTTCCCCACTCCCATCAGATAAGATGCCTATTGTACATGGTCTGTGGCCTGCACAGCACAGGAAATAAATCCTTACGATGGACTACAAACACAGCACAGTATGGGGCGGGTGGTGCTGGAAGACTGTAGAGAGACTTCTAGAGACTCATCTCTTATTTTGAAGATAAGGAAACTGAGGCAGAAAGTCTCCTGAGGTGGGTGTTATCTTACACAGCCATCTCCTTTCTTCCTCCATGTTGCCTTCAAGCAGCCCCTTATCCAACAGAGATCTGCAAAGTCTTTTGGAGCTGTGCCCAGGCAGGGTTACCTGGGGTGGAGCAGCTCTCGGATGCCCTGGCAGGTGGCTATGCGGGGCCCAGGTGCCCCTCCCTTGGCAGCTAAGCCCTGGCCCCACGGTGTCCCCACTGGCATCTGTCAGAGCGGCCTTTCAGAAGGCACAGGCTGCCCCCGGCCCAGGAAGGTGGTGTGTATTGCATTTTTTACTTTAAAACAGGAAAAGGCTGGAGTATGTCCTGCCACTTGAGTGAGCGAGGCAGCGAGCGAAGGTGTTTTGGGGACAGTGTGATCCACGCATTGTGCCTGCCTGCAATTGCAGTCCATTTTATACACTTGAGTTCAAGGGCTCTTGAATTCAAAGAGTGGCAGGAAAAGTGCTTGGTAAATTGCAAAGCGTGTATACGTATCTGTTGTTAAGATTTGCAGGGGCAGAGCTGGCCCTGACTCGTCACTTGCTAGTTGCAGGGCATCACCTAGCCTCTTGGCATCTCCTGAGACCAGCCTCCCCCAGGGAACTGTCGTACGGCTTGAGTTTCCAGCCTGGGGCCTCTGTGCTGACGCTCCCTCCACCCGGAGGGCCTCCTCCTCCTCCTCCTCCTCCCTCTTGCATCTCCAAGGGGCTGGTCGCTTCTTAGCATCCCTGTGGCAGATGCAGGGCTTCTCCCAGATGGGCCTTCCTGACCACTGCACCCCGCAGCAGCTGCCCATCTCCCCTCTTATTGTAAGGTCACCCTGCTGCCATGCCCTCCATTACCACTTTCTGATCCCTGACATCCCTTCCTCTCCTTTTCTTTTTCCAGAACTAAAAAAAAAAAAAAAAAAAAAAAATCATGGTAAAATACACATAACATAAAATTTACCATTTTAGCCATTTTTAAGTGTACAGTTCAGAGGCACTGAGTCTATTCACCCTGTTGTGAATAGACAGCCGCCACCAGCTCCCTCTAGAGCTCATCCCCAGTTTCCATGTACCCACCTCGGCGCTGTCACCTCCCCTAACTAGTAGCTCTGCACCAGCAGGACCTATGCTCCCCTAGTACTAAGCAGATACTCAGCACCTAGTAGGTGCTCAATAAGCAAAATCAGATAAATGTGGACATGCCTCATAAATTGTGCATGAAAGTAAAAAGACAGCATGGAGATTTTCCCCATATAGCCCCAAAATGAGGCTGACGTGCCTGGTAGCCTCTGTGACCAGATCACGATTTCAAGTTTAATCCATCTCTGTGGAGGCAAAACCACCAAGAGCTCCTTTGCTTTCCTGGTTCCAGGCCCCTCTGCGAGGTCAAGAATGAAGATATCCGATCACACAAACCACCTGACATGAACACTCACCATTTCAACACATCAGCTGTACCCAGAGCAACATTTTATCAGTCGCTGAAGGGCAAGCACAAAAATAGACTGCAGAGAGCCAATGCCACTCTCAGCAGTGGTTGAGAGGCTTTGGCATATGGTGACCTGAGGCCTGGGGACCTGGGAGGTGGGTCCTCTGTGACACTAGGACACCGAAATTGGAAGGGGGAATCGGAGCCAGGGTTGGGATGAAGTGAGGGAGGCACCTCCCCTTTGGGCACCCAAAAACTTCATTAATCAAGACAGATTGTTCCTAATGCAACACTCCGAAAAAAAAACATTAGTGCAAAACCCCCACATTGAGCAAAATATCAAAATTCTATATAAAGACAGGCCAGTAGTACTGATTTTTCATTTTGCTTCAGGCACCTCTGTGACTCCTCTGTATGGCACTCTTACTGCTCCTGCCTTTATTTAAAGATTTGGTTTTTGTTCTGCATGGCTATGTAGGTGCCAACTAATTATTTTTAAACATTGCATTAAAATAGGATTTCTCTTGATTACTGACTTTTTGGCATCTCCTCTAGTTTTGTGCCTGAACCATGTGTCTCCTTGGCCTCACCCTAATGCCAGTCTGGACGAGATGGTGAGTTACTGTATGTACAGAAGACTGGAGGGAGCCCAATCATGTCCAAGATCATGTCACTCTGGTCTCCATTTCCACATCTCTCCAAAGGGATCCGTAACCCTCTGGTGGCTGTGGGATTATCCCAGGCCTGTCCAGTGTGGTGTTTTAGATGGAAACGTGTTTTGGGAAAACTGAAGTGCTGTCTGCGTGCAAGGAACTGTTATGAAACTTTTATCAAAGGTAGTGAATGGTCCAACCGAGTGGGAAGCAGCATTCAGCACCATGGTGAGCTGCAAAACATTTGCCCTATTTAAAAGGAGTGAAGTTTGCTAAATGAGTACATCTTGCTTAAAGAAGAGAAAGAGATTAGGGGCACCTGGGTGGTACAGTCAGTTAAGCATTGGACTCTTGATTTCAGCTCAGGTCATGATCTCAGGGGTGTGAGATTGAGCCCCAAGTAGGGCATGGAGTCTGCTTGGGACGCTCCCTCTTCCTCTGCCCCTCTCCCTACTCATGCCCTCTTTTTCTCTGTCTCTCTCAAATAATTTTTAAAACTTTAAAAAAAACAAAGGAAAGAAAGCGATTAGAGCAGATCGAGGTTCTCCCTGCAACCAGGACATCCCCTCCTGTCTTGATCCCTTTCCTGAATGGGAAGAAAGACAGAGGGTTTCAGCGGGCCCTGGGAAATCTGCCCACTCCACGCTGCGGAAAGGGGCGACTGCCGACATTCTAATCAAGTTGTGGGAATCCTGAACTGGCTGGGCCTCTCTCTCATCATCTCTCAGTTTGTGCGGTTTCCTCAAAATCTGAATTTCCTTGGGGTGATGGAAGGTCCTAAGCATGTGCCAGCCGTCTTCATATGTGAGATGGCTTTGGGATGACAGGAAATTTCTGGAAATAGGTGACAGTGATATTTGTTTGACATTGTAAATGGGCCAAACGCCACTGAATTGGACCCTTTAAAAAATGCTCAGTTTTATGTTATGTATACTTTACTACAACAAAATAAAAATAAATATTAAAAGTGCCAGAGACCTTAAAAAAAAGAAAAAGTAGCCAGCACACTCTGTCTAGAGGTATCCTCTGGGGTCCTACAGTGTCCGTGTTCTTTGGTTCTATTTATGTGTCTCTTGCCCCAGCTGCCAGGAACCTGAGAGAGCTGCTCTCTCTCAGAGAGCTGGGCCAGGGCTCAGCCGAGAAGCCCTTTTGCCTGTTAGCACCGTTATAAATAACCCAGAAGGAGGCAGAAAGGGGGTCCTGGCAGGGGGGTGAAGGTCAGGCAGCCCCTCTGTGGCATTTGAGGAAATGTCACACTCCACAGGCCAGCAAGGTGCCAGCTCACATCTCCAGACCGGTGTTGCCCAGCGCTGACTGCAACTCTGCCCTCATGCCAGGGAGCCTCTGGGCAGCACTCCCACCAGGAAGGGCAGCGGTGCTAAGGAGCTGGGCCGGGACGCTGGGTGGGTGGAGGGGTAGTGGGTAGCTGAGGATCCTCCCCCCGCCCCCCGTCCCAGCCTCGCAGGAAGAAGCCGAACTCAGCTCCCTCAAGAACCCAGGCCAGGTCTCAGCCACCAGCACACCAGCCTCAGCTTGTCAGCCAACACACACGGCCGCGGAGGGAGAGATGACTCAGCAACGCTCACGCCACAACTGCCCCTGCTGCGCTGCTGCACAGCGTGGGAGCAGGGAGGGGCCTCGCAGCCCATCTGGCCCTGTGGTTCCCACGCTGGGCTCCCTGGGGAACCCCCAGCATCATCTCTCCCACAGCCCACCAGGGCCCCGGGCTTTGAAGTGGGAGAGATTAGGAGGGAGTTAATTAATTAGTTTTTTCCATTTTTATTAACTAAAAACCATACAGCGGCAACCCAGCATACTCCTATTGAACCTAAGTGAATTCAACATTATGAGCTTGGCAAAACACATGCACATAAGAAGCCAAATTCCTATTTCTTTCTTAGAGATTAGAAATATGGTGACATTATACTCTGCACATGAATTCTAGATTTCCCCATACCCACACACTCGTACATACTTATTATACACACACACACTATTTCACAGGCAACTGAAGGGTTTTCGGAGGTTAATTTGTACCCTTAGACTAAAAGCCGCTTCCCAGGTAGGTGGTATCCATCAGTAAGAGCACCTGAGTGGTAGGTGAGAGCCCTGCAAAGGCCGTACTTCCCCATTCTGCAGATGACAAAGTAAGGCTTGGGGAAGTAACAGGACTTTGCTAAGCAGAAATAAGAATCCAGACTCAGGTACCAAACTCTTGGCTGCTACACCCTCTTGCCCCTACTCAGGTCGACTACAGCTGTCAATAACACTATTGGGGCAGGGGAGGGGGCTCTTCTCCTTGCTCTGTGCAAGTTGATCTACTAGACCTTGAAATAATGGGGAGGGGGAAACATTCTCAAAGCCCTGCTAGTACCTTTGAGATTCTTTATGGGTTCAGGAAGTCTAGGTCCCAGGCTGCTGGTATAGACCAGCAGAGGAGGGATCCAAGGCCCCATCCGAGAGAGCAGGGGCTCTCCTACCATCAACCAGGGAGCAGGGAGCAGGGAGCAGAGCTAAGACTAGGGCTAGTCACTCACTTCCCTATTTAAAAACCTTCCCTGACTCCTCACTGCCATGGACAAAAACCCAAAGTCCTCAACAGGTTATGAGGCTCAGTATGGCCTGGCCTGCGCCCCCCACCCCCCCAACCATCTCCTGGACCTTCCCACATGCCCCACGCCACAGCCATAGTGGCCGCCTTCTCCCTGGAACAAAGCCCTCTTAGCTTGGGCTTTCCACCTGGGACACTTCCCCAGGTCACTGGCCACGTTGCCAACATTCAGTCTCAGTGAGAGAGGACTTTCCTGACACCCAACCCACTGGGCCACAGGGAATGTTATCCACAGCACAAATCCAGGGGGGCATCTGTCTCTCCTCTAGAATGGACGCTACATAAAGGCGAAGGACTGGGCTTGGCCCTCTATTGAATCCCAGTGCCTGGAACAGTGTCTGACACAGAGTAGGTACTCACTAAAACTCGGCGGGACGGGGGGAGGGGGTGGTAATAGGGACAGAACCCCCATTTCCCAGGGCAGTTTTGGTATCTAAGCTTCATATTACTGTGATCCCTGCAAAGTCTCGCTCACACTCATCCCTGCCTTTACTGGGGGTGGGGAGGGGGTGGTTTCCTTCCATATCCATTTATTCCCTTATGGAAATTCCTGCCTTTTCTTTTCCAGTGGGTCAGATGATGAGAAACCCAGACCCATGGACTCCCAGATAAAGCTGGTGGGAAACAGATTCTCTTTGGCCCCAGCAGGCCCTCCCTGGTCATGTGGTCAGTGAGGGCCAGAGGAGGAAGGAGGCCAAGAAGGCCTACTTAGCAGGCCCCCTGTCACCCATGTCCCCCATGCCTGAGGCACTGGCTCCTTCCAGTCACAGGTGGACCTGCCTTGTGTAGAAATGTGTTAACTAGGAACAGAAAATGGATTTGCATCCAGACAAATCCCACATTTCCATTCCCTTCTGCATCCCATGAGAGGGTGCCACGGGCTTCCGGGCCAGGGCAGAGCTTCCTTAGTAAACACTAACAGTGGAGTTAACAGGTGCCTAAACTATGAAAGGGAAACCACCTCACAGTGTTTGATTATCACCAAAGCCTTATGGGAAATAGGCAAGAAGTGGGAAGCTTTCAAATACAGGACAGTGAGACCTCTCGGGGAACAGAGTTCCTGCCATCCCCGCATGTAAGCGCCATCTGAAGCACCTGCTTTTCTCTGCCATGTGAAGTCTTCCTCACCCAGCTGGGACCGAAGGGCTCAGGGCTCATATGAATCCTTCAGGCTGTAAACTAGACATTCTCCCATCTGATTGTCACAACAAAGCAAAGGTGAAGCCATGTTTCCCTGGGGGAAGCTAAAATTCAGAGAGAACTAATTTGCCTTCAATCACATAGAAAGCTAAAGAAAGGAGCAGGATTCACAACCCCAAGACGGCAGACTCCTAGTTGAAGCAGTAACAGACAACACTGATTGGGGGTCAGAACCCTGAATTCTCTGCACTACTGGTGTCCAATCTTGAATGAGTCCCTCTACTTCTCTGAGCCTCAGTTTCTCTATATTCCAACACAAGCCAGCACTGGAGACCATACATAGTCAACTGGGGCTTTGGGATGTGCAGGCTCACCCCATGATGTGCCAGGCATGGTGGGAAAGCCCCTGATGCCCCTTCCGTATTGCACGGAGTGGTGGCCACTGAGGGATGGAGCTCGCGGTGGCCTGGGTCTGCACGGGAGTCATGGGAGGGCATGTGGGAAGATCTGCAAGCTCCTCACTATGCTATTCAAAGTGTGGCCCACAGGCCTAGAGCATCGGCTTCATCTGGAGCCTACGAAATTCTGCAGGCTCTCATGCTGAATCCCAGACCTCCTGAATCAGAATCTGCATTTAAACAAGAACCCCAGATGATTCATATGCACTTTTAAGTTTGGGATGCAAACATTTTAAAATGAGGCCTCAGGTTGTAGCATGTGATCCTGGGTTCGGCACTTCAGGCCTTGGAACCCCAGCATCCCCTGTCTGCAGAGGACAGATAATGACGCACACCCCTCCAGGGACGGCTGTGAGGGTTACGTAAGACGGTGCCTGCCAGAGCCTTGCCCGGTGCCCCGCAGGTAACAGCAGCCCAAACCGCTGCTTCCTCTCCTTCCTGGAAGGCCTCTCCTTCCATTCCGAGTCCTGCCTGCGCATGTGGGAGGCAAAGCAAAGACCCCCACAGGGCAGTAACAGATGGGGACAGGGTGGGAGCAGAGGGAAAGGAAGACAGAAGAGGAAATAAAGAAGCAAAAGAAGCAAACAAAAAACAAGCAGCAGAGACATCTGAATCCCCAAGAGGCAGGCGACATGTGAAACCCAGAGATGCAGCCGCTTCAGCTCACGTCCTGCAACCAGGCTTGTCAAAAGCACTGCCAGAAGCTACCGGGCTGGGAGGGATAGAGGAGCAAGAGCCACACATACTGTGTCCCCTCGGCCAACATGTAACAATGCCTTTCCAGGCCAGCTCTGAACGGGTCCTGTGGCCAGGGGGACCCAACGCCGAAGGTCACTGGAGCAAGCAGACGGAAGCCAGGGGGCTTGGGCCGAGCCCTGAGAAGGGTCAGGCTTGACTGCAGGACACTGACCCAGGGACCGTGCTGGACAGTGGGGGGCTGAGCTATGTGATCTTAGCAGGGTGATTTAACCCCTCTGGGCCTCAGTAAACCAGAGGATAATATTCTTAAGAGGGTTTAAGAAGAAGGGCTTTGTAGAGCGTCTGGGGGCAGAGTAAGTGCTCAAAAGACAATGGCCATTTGTGAGACTATTACACAAGTCCTGAAGCAACTGCTGGCACTGCTGCAGCCTCTCTGGGCTGCTGGAGCTTCCTCACCACCCAGTCAGAGTTAGTCCTTCACGGATCCAGTCCACACTGCCATCAGCTCACACCTGAATGGCAGCCACAGGCTCCTGCTTCCACTTTAGACGCCCCCAAGCTTCTGGACAGGAACTACCACAGCCATCTGGTCAAGATGCAGATCTCATCCCCCTGGGCCCTGTTTCATACACAGCCTGCCCGATTCCTCCCAGATAAAGACCAAAATCCTTCCTGAGGCCTGGAAGGTCCTGCCTACCTGTCCCAGTACTAACCTACCCCTACCTCCACTTTTGGTCCCCCGGGCCTTCTTTTCACTCCAGCACTTGCCAGGGTCTTTTCCTACATAGAGTCCCTACATGTGCTGTTTTCTCTGCCTGGGATGCCATCCCCACCCATAGACCAGCTGTGCCTAGTTCTCTCTTCCATCTGTCCCTCACTCTTTACTTCTCAGGGGAAGCCTTCCTTGAGCCCCGAAGACCACGTGAGGAGCCCTACTGCACCCTCTCTCGGCCTTCGGGAGGTCCTGAGCCTTCTAGGGCTTACCACAGTTAGTAATCAAACATTTTTTTTGAATGGGCATTTTAATAATGCTCACTGTTATATCCCTGGCACCTGGCACCTAGTAAGTGCTCAATGAACAGTTGGGTAGTGAATGAATAACCCCATTCTTGGGCAACCGCCTCACCCCCTCATCCCTCTTACCTCATCCCCTCAGCCTTAACTTTCCACACACATGGAACCAACCCCAACACTGCTTGATCTTCAACCTGCATCCATGACCCGCTGGCCCAGTGCCAGAGATCCAAACTTTTCTAGATCTGATTTTCTTGAAAGCAGCTTTGGGACACGGCCAGGGGAGGCGTGTGCCGCCGGCCTCAGCAGTAAACGCTGATGAAGCTGTCTGGACCAGCTGAGCTGAGATCAGGAAATGCCAAGATTTAAAAGCATCCGGAACCCATTTATTTATTGTTGTTCTTGCACTTCCAGGCTATTTTAAGCTTCGGATCGATCTGTTGGCCCTCCTCTCTCCAAATGTCGCTCAGAAACACCCAACATGCACCTAGCCCTACCTGACAGGGCTCGGCTGCCCCTGCCCCATATGATGCGTGACAGCAACAGCTACAAAAATGGGTGGCTGTTCTCGTTTGCCAGGTGCCTCTGTGAGTGGTAAGTGCTTTCACTCAAAGTCTCTAACACTCTCAGAGAGAAGCATTATTAGCTCCACTAGAAAGATGGGGAAATCGAAACTCAGAGAGGTAAAGAAACTCGCCCAGAGCCACACAGCCGGAAAGTGCCACAACTGGGATTCAACCCCAGATCTTCCAAATCCGAAGGTCAGGCTCGGTTTCTGACCACTTGGCAATACTGCTTTCCGCACACCTCTGCCAAAGCTCCTTGCACACACTGAGTTTTCTCATCTCGCTGTACCTTCCAGGCCACCCGCAAGGACCACACGACCAGCTGAAGTAAACTGCCCCCATGTGCACTGCCATGAGAAGATTGCCAAGATGGGTCGCTAAGTGAAATGGGGAAGTTAACACTATAGGATCTTGTTTGTGCTTTTAATAAAAAATGGATGGATGTAAAAAATAAAAATAAAAATAAATAAAAATTTAAAAAAATGGATGGATGGATGGATGGAAAAATAGATACATAGTTCACATATTCATAGACTGTTGCTAGAAGGACACAAGAAAATACTAACAGTTTAGAAACAGGAACAAGGAGTTGGCTGGGGAGACAGGGAGGTCAGAGAACATTTACCTTCTGTTTTAAGTCCTTCTTCACTCTTCAAAGGTTTCATTTTTATTTGGTCATATACATGTTTCAACCCATCCTCCAAGGAAGGTCCAATGCATAATGCTTCCTCCCCTGTGAAGCCTGCCCTGATTGCCCCAGCTTGTCCCTCCTCTCAATCCCTATCATATTCTGCTTGCATCTCTCAGGCACATAGGCCACTGAGCCCACATCCTCTAGTGGATACAGATACAGGAGCACCCCACCAGGCAGGAGCCCCAGGGCCTGAGTCAGGGCCTTGGGCCTCCACAGTCTCCCCCACACTGAGCCTGGGGCCTCTGCTAAGGCAGGGGCATGGACAGCCTCTGCAAACAAGTAACTGTTTCACTTTCTATCTTGGTCCATGGCCTCCCAAAGCCAAGGAAGTTGGAAACTCTAAAATGGAGCTTGGGGGCAGGGAGGCAAAGAGGAAAGCAGAGAATCGGAGGGTAAATTCAGCTCCTGGAAACCTGCCCAGCGCTCATCCCTGGGAAATGACTCAAGCACCGCTTATGCCAGCAGACAGTCCATTTGGGCCCTGAGGTCACCGAATCTCGTCATGGTCCTGCTTATTAAATATAGAGGAGCGTGAAATAAAGCCACCACGTCTGGTGCTGAGGCTCTGAGGAAGGGACAGAGAGACAAAGATGAGAGGCAGGGTGTCTGTCCCCTGTCAACCAGTCCTGATTGCTCACCTAGGAAGCTCTGAGCTGCAGCTGAGACTGGACCCACATGTCAGACTTGGCTCCCAGCCTTGGTGGGAGCTTGGTGATGAGCCCATCTCACCTCTTAGGCAGCAAGGGAGTCCCTGCCCTCCTCAGTAGCCAGCCCCTGCCTGAGGACCTCTGCGAACACACTTTACAGACATCTCATTTGATACTGTCCAACAACCAGCCAGCCCATTTTACAGATGAGAAAACAGAGTCATAGGAATCGTAAATAAGGTGCTTGAGATCACACAGCTAAGTCAGTGCTATTGAAACTGGACCAAGGTTGCAGCAGCAGCAAGAAAAGCAAGAACTAGGACTTCAATGGTTGGAGCTCTGGGATTATAAGCAGACCACCCAATGGCCGAGGCCTCACTTTTCTCATTTGTTCAGTGAGCTAGGCAGCAACCCACAGGGCAGCATGAGAGTCTACAGAGCTTCTCTGTCTCTGATCACACATCCATTGGGGATGCAGTGGTAGGCTGAGAAATACTCAAATGCATGGGACAGGCATGGTGCCCCTTCTCAGATCTCTACTCCCACCCCCTAAGATCTGGCACAATGGAAAGCTAACTCATTTCACTGCCAAAGAAAACTTTCTTCTATTATAAAAAAAACAAGGGCACACTAGCAACTGGAATGCAAAAGCTGCATTCATCTTTTCGGATAAAATAGGAATGGTTTTTATGCTGTGGATTCTGTTTAAATCAGTCATAGTTTTAACAGAGGGGCTACTTTGGAGGTGGCAATGGGCCTCTCAAGAACACTGACCTTGGAATCAGAAAGGTCTGCCTTCATCTAAGCTCCCTCACTCAACCAGCTGTATGACCCTGGCCAAGATCCTCACCCTCTCTGAGACTTAGCATCTTTATCTATAAAATGAGAGTGATAAGATCGTGCTTGTAAAGCAGGAGTCAGTCTCTTTTGAGTCACTGGGTCCCACTGGCAATCTCGTGAGGCCTATAAACTTCTCAGAATGTTATAAATGCATAAAATAAGTAAAATGTTTTAAAATGCATATAACAGCATTATAAAAGAAAGCAATAATATCAAGATACATTTATAAAATATTAAAAAGAATAAATTTGTGCTACGGTAATAGAACATACTTCCTTATTACGATGTTAAATAGTAAGACCTAGGGCAGCCCTGGTGGTGCAGTGGTTTGGCGCCGCCTGGCCTGCAGCCCAGGGTGTGATCCTGGAGACCCGGGATCGAGTCCCACATCGGGCTTCTTGCATGGAGCCTGCTTCTCCCTCTGCCTGTGTGTCTCTCATGAATAAATAAATAAAATCTTTAAAAATAAACAAATAAATAGTAAGACCTAATAGCAAGTATAATAATTACCCATAATTTCTTTTTTTTTTTTTTTTTTTTTTATTTTTTAGAGAGGGAGGGAGAGAAGGGCAGAAGGAGAGGGAGAGGGAGAGAGAGGAATCCTAAGCAGGCTCCACACCCAGCAGGAAGCCCAACACAGGGCTCAATCCCACAGCCCTGAGATCATGACAGGAGCCGAAATCAAAAGTCAGATGCTCAACCAACTGAGCCACCTAGGTGCCCCAATAACTACCCCTAGTTTCAAACTAGCAATGAGCATAAATATTTCCAGGTAACTGAAATAACTGTAATGTGATATGAAAACATCCGTGACTTCCACTGGTGACAAAGTCACAGGTACCACTAATATTTTCAGTTTGTCATCTAAGTTCCTAATGAATAGAAATTCTAAATTTCACTTACAGGTTGGCAAAAAAAAAAAAAAAAAAAAAAAAACCTTTCACCCGGAGGTCAGAGATAATTTTTTTTTCTATCCAAATCCACAGATCACCCACTCCCCCATATTCTAACCCCTTGGGGTTCATGGGCGTGAAGGTTAAGCAGCTCAGTTATAAACCATTTCCCACAGGGCCTGGCTGGCTCAGGCGGGCTCAGGCTCTGTCCCCACATACGACAGGGCCCAAGGTTCCACCTGCATGCCATCAGGAGTCCTCTCAGGGAGTGGCTGGAGCAGCCTTGAGCCCATGAGGGGCCCGGGGAGCGATGTGGGTCATGCAAAGCTATCGAATGAGTAAGGGAGGCCCTTAAAGCTAATCCAGAAGCTTAGGGCTGGAAGAGGGTTAAGCTCCAGTTAGATATGCACTTGGGCTGTCTCAGCTCAAAACAAGCAGTTCCTTCTCTACATTAGCTGTGTCCTCAGCTACTCTTGCAAAGGAGCCCTTTCAGATCTTGTCCCCTTGACATCTCCCCTTGGCTGGTTTACTGGCACCTCAACCTTATGTTCAAATGGAGTTCTATTTCCATCCAAGCCAGTTGCTCTTTCAAGTCTTCCCCATGTCAGTAAATGGCAAAACTCTCACCCAACTGCTCAGGAGCAACACCCTGGCACACCTCTCTCTCTCATACTCAATCCATCGGCTGGTCTTGTCCACTCTCTCTCTGTCTCCGCTGTCTCCATACTAGCCCGTGCTACCAACATCTCTAGACGCTTACAAGGCTGCCTGGCATTACCTTCCACTTCCATACTTGCCCACCCCACCCCAAGCTGGTCTCTTCCACCAGTAGCCAAAATCATCTTTAGAAAATATCAGACCGTGCTGCCCCACTGCCCCCTCAAAACTCTCTGAAGACTTTCCTATTGCACTTAGGATGGAATTCAAACACTCATGGCTACCCCACCTACCTTGCCAGCATCCCCTCTGGCCACTTTCTGGCTCACTCACCATACCCCCCACAACCTGGCATTCTTCTATACATTAGAACTCAAAAGTTGGTTACTGCCCCAGGGCCTCTGCACAAGCCATTTTTGCATGGCTGGCTCCTTCCTGACACTGAGACCAAATGTCACCTCTTCGAAGAAGCCTTCTCTGACCGCTCACTCTATAAGATGGCTACTCTTCCCCCACTTCGTCATGCTGTCCATTACATGGCTCTGTCTTCTCTTCCTCGTGATCCACGTCACTGTCCGAGATGATCTTGTCCGTTCTGGTCATGTGTTTGTTATCTGTCCACCCTCACCAGAAGGGAAGCTCCTGATTCCTAGAAACGAGTCTGGCTTTGTTTCCCACTATATCTTGGCACACAGTAGGCACTCTTCAGATTTTACTGATTGGGCTTATTTTGTGCAGGAAAACGGGCTCAGCTGACATACCTTCTGTCATTTTATCCTCACAGTTGCTATTATTTCTATTTTCCAGGAGAGCTGAGAAGGCCCAGTGAGGTTCCTTAGCTGGCTGAGGGCCATCTGACTCCAAAGCCAAGTTCTTAATCACTGTATTATACTGCTCAAAATGGGAAGAAAAAAAAAAAAAGATTCCTTCCTTCTTCCGTATCCCCCTCCAAAAATCATCCCCCAAACAGAAGACAAGGGAAGGATGATTCTGCAGAAAAGTGCACAGGGATGGGGCGGAAGTGATGGTATCCCAGGCCTCACAATGCTGCGACCTCATCCTGCTCAAGAAGCCGTGGCCCTCCTGGCGCTCTGCCCCCTCCGGGGGAGCTGGCTGGCAGGGATGTGGCACCCACACCTGGACCCACATTTGCCTGCAGGGCCCGGGAAACTCCCTACAGCTCCTTTCTCCTCAATTGCTTTTCCGGGCCTCTAATCCCCCGATCAGGTTTCCAGAGCTGCGGAGTATCCTCTGCTTGGAAATTCCCCAGTCGACAATGGGAAAGTGAGGACACCTGCCAGAGGCTAGAGAGCTGGAATTAGAACCACAGAACCCCAGGTAGGAAGAGACCTTGACACCATTAGTCCAATCCCCCTCCTATGCCTTCACCAAAAAATAGCTGCAGGGACCTCATGGGGGAGGCTCCCTCTTACCCCCATTTTACCGATGAGGAAAGCTGAGGCCCAGAGAGGTTTGCTGACTTCCCTTGCAGACACCCAGCTAAGTAAGTCACTGAGCCAGGATGAGAACCCAGAAACGTGGCCCCCTAAGCCATGGTATCTTACCTCTCAGCTAGAATAAGAACAAAGCCCTTTTTGTTTCGGAGCCTCTCCACTGGAGGCACAGGTGCCAGAGTCGCAGAACAACAGACTAAAAAGAATCTGTGGACAGAACTGGGGGAAACTGAGGCTCAGATGCCCAGCCTGCATCAAGCTGCCTCTGGTGAACTCCCCACGGCCCTGGACACAAGGCAGGGCACACAGGTGGCACGCAGCTGGGGGTCCCAACTCCACAAAGGACCCCCTTGAGGCCTGCAGCCCCCAGAGCCAACATTCCAATCTGGTTCCAACGGGAAGGACAGGTGCCGGCAGACAATGCTCCGTCCGCAGCAGGCAGGAGGCAGCTGTGGTGCAGAAGCTGCCCTTAAACAGAGCTCCCTGTTTCCATTTTAGCCCTGTTGCCATGGGATGGGGCTGGCTGGGACAACAACCTCCTTATATAGGGCAAGGCAGGAATCCTTGCCCCGCTTCTCCAAATGCTCAGGCAATGGACACAGAAGAGACAAAATAAGCAACTGCCCTTTAGAGGCAAACACATCTCTGCCATTTTGCTGCTTAGAGATTTTTGCTTGTGCGTATGCATGCACATGCATGTGCCATAAAACAGCAAATCAGAACAAAGTGCTCTGGCCTCCATCTGAGAGCAAGAGCGGCCACTATATGTTCACCTCCCTGGGCCTCAGTTTCTCTGTATGGATGTGAAAGAGTCAAACGAGACACCAGGCAACAGCCATCTCAGCCTTAATGGTAATTCTGTGAAATCCAGATGATCTGAATGACCAAAATGGCTCTTTCCCATTCATTAAAGCACCAACACGCGAGTGACACCACCATCAGCCAGTCTGGAAGTCCTTTTCCAAGAAACTTCACACCTCCTGGTATTGCTCTAACAGAGGCTGAATTTTAACTCTTCCCCTCATAGCTCAAATCATCAGCAAGCGCTTACTGTAAAAGGCCAGATAATAAATATTTGAGCTCAAAAGTTAACCACTCAGCTCTGTGGCTGGAGTGTAAAAGCAGCCACAGGCAACGCATAAACCAGTAGGTGTGGCTGGCTTCCAATAAAACTTTATTTGCAAAAACAGAGCTGACTGGGTTTGGCCCTCAGGGCCTTAGTTTGCTGAGCCCAGGAGCCATCATCTTCACCACTGCCCCCTCAGAGGGGCCCTTTGCTCCAACACATCTCTGCCCTCCACCGGCAGCTCCTCTGGCCAGTAGGAGTCTGGGCTTCCCCGGCTTCCCCTGTGAGCCTGCCAGCCTTCACCAAATTCCACTCCTCTGCTTCGGCGCCATTTCTGATCTGCAGCGAACTGGTCAACCGGATCTCCAAGCTGAAGGCTGTATCTAAAAGCAGAACGAGTAGGCTCTGAAGGAGAATCATTTGGGGAGCTACAGTCCCTGGCCTCTGTCATAACGGTTTTGGCTTCCACAAGCTCTGCACGAGATTCCAGAAGGCAGAGACTGCTGGATGATGTGGGTCTGAGGCATGAGGAAACCAGGGTGTGACCTGTCCTCCCCAGAAACATATGTAGCACAGACACCAAATGAGACAGGGCAAGAGCATCCTAAACAGGGGTCCACTTACACTATTTTTAAGAGCACACTGGGATTTTGGGATGACAGAGGATGCTCTGATGAACCAGCTTCCTTCTGTCTTTCCCCTGGGAGTTGTGATATAACCACTTCTCCCTTCTGACAGGAAAACATCTCCTATGAGTCAGGGGCTCCTCCTGGCAGGCAGAAACCACTCCCCTGCCAACGAAGAGCTTGCCCATTGCCTCCACCCAGTTCTCAGGAAGGTGAAGGGGAAAGAGCAAGCAACAGCAGCAGCTCTGCCCACCAGACTAGCGACCCTGAGGGCAGGGAGGTCCAGAGGGCTGGAGGGCACACCTACCACCAAACCCAGGGACCTAACTCCTCAGTGCCCCTGACTGGGTCAAGTAGTGGAGGATGTCAGGTCCCAAGGCTGTGGCCAGCCACTGTCATTGGACATCTCTGAAGGTGTTCCAGGAAAAGATACACTGACCTCTCCTGTGGGGCCCCAAGGGCAGATCCCAGGACCAATGGGTGGAAGTCACATTTTTTCCCATACAAGGAAGAATGTCCTAATAAAGACAGCAATTTCCTCTGTGCTGGGATTTATGCAGAGGCTGTCAGTGTGCACTGCACAGGGGACTCCTGCCCCCAAGAACGGGGACAGCTTTAAGGAGTCAAGGACTATGCGACTAGGCTGTGTTCTCTTCCGCTTCATCGGCATAGTCTTCAGACTTCACAACAATCCTCAAGGTAAAAAAAACTACTATCCTCCTGCTTTGCAGAAGGCAACTCTCATGCTCAGAAAGGTTGAAACAGGGAGGCAAAAGCCATGCAGCCAGCCAGGAAGAGAGAGCCCAGCTTCTTAATGCCAGGGTCTCCAAAAATCGCATTCCCGCAATGACACGTAGAATCCGAGTGCCATCCCCAAAGTGGAATGAATCCACTTCAGGACAGTGTCATGGCCTTTGAGGTCTCCCACCTCTGGGGAGCTGCTGTGATGAGTGAGGGCCCCACATCTGAAAGAGGCCCCAAGGAGGAAGACTTCTGCCTCCCTCTTCCCTAGGGATCAGAAGTCTCCGTCAGGAAACCTGAAAGAGCCCTGCTGGCTCCGGGACGGGCTGTCCATGCAGAGCCCACTTGCTCAGTGCCCTGTTACAGCCTCCTGCCCTGCCCCTCCCCACCCCGTTTTCCAAACACCCTGAATGGTCCCTCCTCTGTACATACTGTTCCTCCTTCCACCACCCCACCCTGCTCCCAGCCTGCCCTGCTAGGGCAATTTTGTTCCCTGCACCATGTCTTCAGGGTGCTGCCCTTCCAAGTTTTGCTTGAGAACACCCTGTGCTCAGTTCACACCCTTCTATGGCTTTAGCATCACTCCCCCTTGGGAAGGCCCCAAACCCAAGACCAGGGGATTATGGGGTGCATCCTAGGGTCCCACAGGTGCTCCTACATCCCACCTTTGTTGAATGAAACTCTTACGGATGTACCCTTTTATATTTCCACAGGAAAACAACAAGCAGTGAGACCCAGGCTCTCAGTACAGTCATCTGGAGAAGCCTGCTGACCAGGGAAGGGGGGCTGCTGGCCGCTGGTCCCATCAGAGCAACTCCACTCGTATCCTCCACTCAGCCCACTGTGGGTTAGGTTCTGTCTGCAGAGGGCAGAAAAGGACCCCTCGGGCGAAGAGCTACCTTCCGGTTCTGAGATTCTCTCCTCACCCCCCAATCCACAGAAACTGACTTCTGCTATAACAGAGGAGCCTCTCCAGGCAATGAAACCATAGACTTGGGCAGCTCCGGTGGCTCAGTGGTTTAGAGTCGCCTTTAGTCCAGGGTGTGATCCTGGAGACCCGGGATCGAGTCCCAAGTCGGGCTCCCTGCATGGAGCCTGCTTCTCCCTCTGCCTGTGTCTCTCATGAAGAAAGGAAAGGAAAGGAAAGGAAAGGAAAGGAAAGGAAAGGAAAGGAAAGGAAAGGAAAGGAAAGGAAAGGAAAGGAAAGGAAAAAGGAAAGGAAAAAGGAAAGGAAAAAGGAAAGGAAAAAGGAAAGGAAAAAGGAAAGGAAAAAGGAAAGGAAAAAGGAAAGGAAAAAGGAAAGGAAAAAGGAAAGGAAAAAGGAAAGGAAAAAGGAAAGGAAAAAGGAAAGGAAAGGAAAGGAAAGGAAAGGAAAGGAAAGGAAAGGAAAGGAAAGGAAAGGAAACCACAGACTCCCACCACCAAAGGAGGTTCTGTGCTTGGTTGGCTCAGTAGCCCAGATCCAAAGCAAGCATGCTCAGGAGCTCCTTGCACACTTCCAGAGATGAGGAGCTCACATACAAGCAGAGGTTCATCTCTAGAAACTCTTAAAGTAGGAGCTCTGGGCAGCTGGCAGGGCCTTAAGCTGCCCCGAGTTGGAGGTGGGGTAGCTCAGAGGGGACAGCCTAGGAGAAGCTGAAGAGAATCAAAGGATATACTTATAAGAAGAGACAGTATTTGCAAGGTTTGGTTCAGTTAACCAGCTGCTACTGAATCTCCTGGAGAAGCCAGTAAAAATGCAATTTCCTGGGTCCTACCCCCCAAAGGTCCTGAATCCACCTCTGGGGAAGACCCAGGAATGTACATTTTAAACAAGCCCCCAAGTGATGAAGGAACCATGACTGTCCATTGTCTGGAACCCTCCTCCAGTGTAGGAATCTATACACTTCACACATCCCCCCATAGATTGCCAGGCCCCATTTCACAGTGGGGTTCCTGAGACCCACTCCCAACAGAAGGAAGTGTACCCAGACTGAATTACAGGAAAGCAAATCATCCATGAGCACTGTCAGTTATGTCTTTGCTTATTTCATCTGGTCCAAAAACAAGGGCACTTGTATACTCTCAGACGCCTCACCCTAGTATCAGAATCGCTTCAGACGGTGCTCCTTATGTTACATTGTTTAAGCCTCAAAGGTCCCCAGGAAGTGCAGGCTGCAGACTAGCTCGCTCTGGATTTGGCTGGTTTAGGGCTGCCGCAACATGGACCAAGGGTGCGACAACTATCTGCAGTGGGAGAGCCAGTGAGAGCAGAGGCTCACTCCACAGTGGTTAGCAAGCCCCATGTCTGGGGGCTGAGGGTGGAGGGTACTAGCTTCCCTCTAGGGGGGCAGTGATCTGCTCAGGGCTGTCCAGGGCAGCATCATAAATACTGCTGCAGAAAGCCCCTGGTCCTTGGCCCAGTCCTGAGAGGGGCAGCTCAGGCCCACCATTTCCGGTCCCTTCAGCCTCTGCACCCACATTCCCACCCCTACCTCCATGACCCATACTGAGTATTTAATGTTCCCAGGTACATCTCTGATGTTATCCTATTTACTCCTCACAATAGTCTCACATGACAGATCTGATTATCATCTCCTTTTACAGATGAGAAAACCAAGGCTCAGAGAGGTTAGATTACTTGCCCAAGGTCGCCCAGCTAGGGAGTGCTAGATCCAGGAGGTAAACCCAGGCAGTCTGACTGGGGATCAGGGATCCACTCCTCGGTTTACACCACTTTCCCTTCCTTACTGCCTATGAAGTCTTGGGAAAGTGTCATTGAGCCCTGAAACGTTGACACACACACCAAAGCAGACCATTTTCACCTCCGTGAGTGTTAATGAGGGAGTGGATTAGTGGGACATTTCCTGAGCAAGGAAGGAATTAGAGGTGCTGCTTCAGGTAATCCCTTGCAGGTGCAGTTCTCTCTACAGTTTTACGTGAGAAGCACCGTAATGAAGGGATTCAGCGCAGTGCCGCCAGAACCAGGCTGCCTGGGTTCGAAGCCAGCTGTGTGGATATGTGACTCAATGTCTGAGCCTAAGCGCTGTCTTCTTTAAAAGGAGGATTAACAATAGCAACTATCTCATAGGGTTGTTTTGGGGACAAAATGCGGATAAAGTAAAACTGTGCCTGGAACATAAAAAGTGTTATTTAACACTTGCTGTTATAATTGTAAGCAAGACGGAATGATTTCACATTTATCAGTTCATCTGATCCTCGTAACAATCCCTCTAGGTTCACAGGACTGGATCATTTGTCCTGTTTGCAGACGAGAAAAGTGAACATCAACAGGGAAGAAGGACTTCCACGAGGAAACACAGCCAACGGTATAGGTCTCTGAATTCTCTAGTCACTTCCCAGGCAAGTCCACGTTTACATTTGTTTCTCCTTTGAGCCTTGATGTTGACCTCATTTGTTCTGTTGGTTCGTGTCTACAATGAGAGCTTAAAAAAAAAAAAAAAAAAAAACACCATACAGCAATGGCATCACCACTTCAACGCCTTTACCCGTGGCAGACACTGCTAATCAATCACAGGCCTCCTTCCTGCTGAGCCAGAGCACAGCTTTGGACTCTCCTACACAGCACTCTTGACAGTCATTACCAATGGATCACAGATGGTAGATAATCAAACCCAACTCTTCCATTGTATGGACAGACTCTTCTAGCCAAAGTTGGGTGATTTCCAAGCCTAGTTATGACTGGGAGACAAGGGTGCCCACAGCCATCACATCACTACACATGTCAACCTCCCTGCAGGCAGATCCTTTTCATAGATTATAGTGTCCCTGTGGATAGAATGTGGTCACAGCAGCATCCATCTTTCCCCACATCCAAGAAGCTGCTCAACATGGATGGCTTGCTTAGAGTCGGGCCCACAGCCTTGCCTTTGTGATTGGCAGTCATGTCAGGTCATGGGGGAAGCAGATGCTCTTAGCCTTCCACGTCAGCAGGTCTCCTCTGTGTGGCTAAGGGCGCTGGTGAAAGGTGCGGTAGATAATTCGTTATTATCACATTTAAAAATCCCAATCTGGAGGCAACCCGGGTGGCTTGGCGGTTTAGAGCCGCCTTCAGCCCAGGGCCTGATCCTGGGGACCCAGGATCAAGTACCACGTCGAGCTCCCTGCATGGAGCCTGCTTCTCTCCCTCTGCCTGTGTCTCTGCCTCTCTCTCTCTCTCCTTCTCTCTCTCTCTCTCTCTCATAAATAAAATCTTTAAAAACTTTTAAAAATTAAAAAATAAAAATCCCAATCTGGAGATGCCTGGGTGACTCAGTGGTTGAGCATCTATCTGCCTTTGGCTCAGGACATGATCCTGGAGTCCCAGGATCGAGTCCCACATTGGGCTCCCTGCTGAAACCTGCTTCTCCCTCTGCCTCTTTCTCTGTGTCTCTCATGAATAAATAAATAAAATCTTAAAAAAAAGAAAAGGTTAAATAAATAAATATCCCAATCTGGAGGATGATTTGGTTTTTAATGTAAAGAGGAGCTGTTCAGTGGGCACAAGGAGTTTTTATCACTCTACCATCTATCTGGAGAATAGTCCCTTCCCATTCTAGGTCTCACAGGTCAGTGACGCTGAACCCATATACACACTCTTGCTCCAGAAGTGCCATGCCTTAGTCCTGGGCAATCCACGACCCTTGTTTCCCAGCCATCACAATGGCTCAGAGCTGAGCATGTGCCCCCAATCCAGACAACAAGAGTCAGTCCCACAATTAGCTGATGCTTTTGGAAAAGAAATGCTCCTCTCCTATTGTGGCTGCTATGTTGATCCATGAGAAGCCTTGGAGCCATTCTTCCCGTTGACTGGGAAGAACCTGTATGAAAGCGGTACCCACCCACAAAGGAAAGTAGAGTTGAGAGATGGAGCTCTTAGGTCCGACTGAACCTGAACCCCACATTTTCACTTATGGGACCAAATAAATTCCTGTATTAGAGGGTGACTCTGAGTCAGTGCTCTGTCCCTATAACCAAAACAATCCTGATAGTTAAATACTCAGTATGGGTAAGAAAGAAATCTGGGAAGTGCATGGCCACTGTGGCTTCTAGCCATGCCAGAACTGGTACCTACCCTGGGCATGCGTGGGGAGCAAGCCTGGGCTCTCCAACATGCATGCTGGATAGGATGTAAAAGTCTGAAAAATCACTGAGCTTAACCCTGTGGCTTCCTTCTGACTTTTTCTCTCTACTCTAGCCACCTAATAAAATTGATAAGGCTTGAGCCAAGCAGGTTAAGGCTATGCTTCTGAGGCCTAGCAGAAGATTCTGCTTCTAAAGGCAGGGAGATAATACTCTTATTCATTCACTTGTTCACTTGTGCATCTATTCATTTTGCCGACATTCACTGCTGTTTGGTGATCTCCATTCTGACCCTCTGAATTCTCCTTCACCTTTTCTATTACCTAAGACCTTCCTCCCCGGCTGCCTCCACATCCAGTTTCGGCAGTCTGCAGCAGACACGCAACTGTGGTTGCACATAGGCCACCCCTGTGGCAGGGTGTCTGGAAAGCACCTGCACGGATACCTGCCTCTTTCTCTGGGTCTTGGCTCTTGCCGCTGGGGCATCGTCTCATTAAGAATGGGCAGCGTGGGCAGCCCGGGTGGCTCAGAAGTTTAGCACTGCCTTCAGCCCAGGGCCTGATCCTGGAGACCCGGGATCGAGTCCCATGTCAGGCTTCCTGCATGGAGCCTGCTTCTCCCTCTGCCTGTGTCTCTGCCTCTCTCTTTGTGTCTATCATGAATAAATAAATAAAATATTTTCTTAAATAAATAAATAAAAATAAGAATGGGTGGCTCAATCGGTTAAGCATCTGCTTTTGGCTCAGGTCATGATTCCAGGGACCAGGGATTGAGCCCCAGGTTGGGCTCCCTGCTCAGCAGGGAGCCTGCTTCTCCCTCTCCCTCTGACCCTCACTCTCACTTGTGCTTTCTCTCTCTCTCTCTCTCAAAAATAGGTTAGAAAAAAAAAAAAAAAAAGAATGGGTGTCAGGCTCAGCCCTCCCTTGGCTTGCCTTCACTCTGAGCCAAGCCTGGCCCAGACCCTTGGGCAGCTAATTTGTAGATGTGGGCAGAGGGTTACCAAATGATTCTGTTCTCTGGTCCTCATTTAGTACCCGCCTGGGTTGGGGTGGCATCAGCTCCCGAGTCACAACACTAACCTCCACAGACACACCTGGACCACTCAGGTGGTACCACCCGGAGACTAAAATGTCCTTGCCCTGTGTACAGAGCAGGGGGGTGCGATCTCAGAGGTGAGACCATCTTGGTGAGTAGAGGCAGGACCAGATGCCCAGCAACCTCTCTACAAATAGCACAAGGTAAGGGGGGGGAGGAGAATTTTTCTTAATGAATCATTTGAACTGCCACGTTCCATTGTCAGATTGTAAACTAAAAAGAAAGGGGCCCCCACTTACTGCATATGTACTAAGTGTCAGGCACTGACATTTGAGACTGCAGAAATAATTATCTCCATCTCCTTCACAGATGGAGAAACCAAGGGTCAAGGAAGCCCGAGATCACCAGGCCAACATTTGATAAAAGTCAAGATTTGAACCTGGGTCTGTCTGGCTGCAACGTCCGAGACACTAGGCTCTGCCTTTTTTCCGTCCTATCATGAGAACTAAAAGGGCCCTTTGATGAGGGGTCTGGTTCAATCCTTTGTCAAGGAGACTGATGCCTCAGAGGAAGAGGCCCACATGGGACCCAGCTCCCTGTGGTCCTGGGTGGGGCTTCTCTCCAGACCTCCCGACCTGGATATCAGGCTGGAGAACTCCTTGTCGCCCTGTGAGTACATAAGCACCTTTCCTTCTTCCTAAACAGTTATTTCGATGCTAACCTGTGCCATGTATCTGGGGACACAGTGGCAATAGAAAGATGGGGTCCCCACTGTCTAGTAAGATGGAGAAGCTCCCAGAACTGGGCCCAGGTGATCCAAACACAAGGAGAGGGAACTGACAGATGTTCAGCTGGCTGGAGTGAGGGTCCGGGGAGACCAGGAGGGATGAGAGGGAAGTATCAGGGCCAGACCCTGCCAGACTTCTAACCATGTGTTAAGGCTGGTCTCTACCTGAAATCATGGGGCTCCACGGAGGGGGATTTCTGCAGGACAGCATGACATGACGGATTTGTGTTCTGGCTGACATGTGGAGATAGGTACAAAGTGGCAGGAGGAGGCCCAGTGAGTGGCTGTCCCATAGACTAATGTGACACAGTGGCGTCTGGGCAGAAGGAAATAAAATGAAGAGGAGCAAATGAATTAGACCTATTGTGATCTGTGTTCTGGTGACCAGACTTGGTGAGAGCCAGGCTCTCCTTAAGAAGGGAAAGTTAAGGAGGGCTGGGAGAGCAGGGAGTGAACCGTAAAAGGAGCTCTACTTCGGACCTGCTGAGTTTGGGACAAGCAGGGGAGCAGTACAGGCAGCCTCAGGCAGGCAAAGGCAGGGGGTCTCTCATACCCACCTTGCCCAGGTAGGCCAGTACCGCCCAGAGCAGGCCAGTGGCCATGTGCACAGGTGCGCAGGAGCGGCAGGTAGGAATACTGCTACCGTACCCCTGTCTGTGTGATGCTACAGAGCAGATCCATGCACTCTCTTATGTGGTACTTAGAGCATCCTGGTGAGTTCTCCCCATTTCGCAGATGAGGAGCCTACAACCCCAAAAGGTTGGATGAGTTCCCGTAGGTCACTCTGTCTCCCAAGCCCCATGCAGTCATTGTTGAGGTCACTAATCCTCTTTACCCTGACATGCTACTCTCTCTCTCATTTTTTTTTTAAGATTTAATTTATTTATTCATGAGAGACAGAGACAGAGAGAGAGGCAGAGACACAGGCAGAGGGAGAAGCAGGCTCCATTCCATGCAGGGAGCCTGACGTGGGACTCGATCCCAGGTCTCCAGGACCACACCCTGGGCTGAAGGCGGCGCTGAACCACTGAGCCACCCAGGCTGCCCGACATGCTACTCTCTTTACAAAAAAACTCTACACGGCTTTAATGGAGTTTCCAACAGGGCACAATGGGGGCAGGTGTGCTGATCAGTCAAGACAAGTTCCCCAATCCTGGTGGTGGCTGTTTGTCTCAGGGAAAATTAACTAACTGGCCTCTGAGGTGCCGAGTATTGTAGGAGGGCAAAAGATATGTCTAAGGTTGAGGAAGGCCTGAGTAGGCCAATGGTCTCTCAGTCTCCTCTCTCTCATTCCCGTGTGACACTGACACTGGGACCCAGGCATTCTAGTACCCATTCTGGGACCTCTGCCCTTAGCACCCTGACTTTCCGTCAACCCTACAAGCTCAGAACCATTGGCCAGGACAGCCCCACCAGCTGCCTTCACACAAGCCCTTTCTTCCCTTCTGTTCTGCCCCGCTCCCACCTCTATCCCAGCCGGCACTTGGCAGCCCCCCAGAGGCCTGCTGGGAGTCAGGAGGGAATGTTGAGCATCTGGCCAGAGCCCAGGCCAGCCTTGTGGGTTCACATTAGGGCACCTGCTAATGTGCAGGACCCTGGGGCCAGCCGCCCTGTGACTGGCTGGCAAAGCCAGGCATCAGGCCATCCCAGTACCCAGGACCGCGTGACCCCAAATCCCAGCTATAAATAGATGAGAACCTGTCAGCCCCCCTGCCCATACCCAGCCTCCCCTCTCTCTTGGCCAAGAATGAAAGGGCGCCTTGAAATGATGCCGAGGCCCAGATACCCAGCTCAGCTGCTCTGGACCCAAACCTGGTGCTGACCTCAGGGAAAATACTCCAGCCGCTGGGAATCCAGGGTGATCTGTAGAGCCCAAGCCACACTCAGCCCACATCCTGCTTCTTCCCCCAGTAACTATCCTGGTGTACTTACTGTTTCCAGCCCCCAGATTTCTGAGTCATTTGGATCACACTTTAATATGCTGCCACCAACAAGGCATTCATTAGGAACCCACCGCCTGGGGAGAGGGGTGCCTCTGTGTGTGTGTGTGTGTGTGTGTGTATGCATGTGTATGCGTTTGTGTGTGTGTGTGTCAGAGATGCTGGTCTTTATAGAAATGTTTTTTAGAGCTTCTCAACAGCTTGAAGGATATTAGATGAACGTGTGCTCCTTACATTACACAAAGGGAATGGGCCTTTGCCAGTGCCACAAATTGAAAGGTGGGTTTCTGCTGACATTGCCAATGGCCTGGAATGCCCTTGCTGCTTCTCCCTTCTTCTCTTATTCTCACCGTTCTTGGACTTAGCCCACTACCACCTCCACCAAGAAGCCATCCCAGCCTAATTTAATTTAGCTCAATGCTGCCCCAGTCCCCACTCCCTGCCAGCACATACACTCCCCTTAATGCATTTACTGAGTCACTTGCTTGGCACTGACCAAAAATGGCATTAATAATTATTTTCCTTTATTTAGAAGTAGCAAATAGGGTTTATCTCACAGGCTAAATCCTAACAGTACTAGCTGTCATCATGTGTGTAAGGATTATGAGACCATAACCAAAATCAGAAGGATGAATGTGGTGATTGATTGGTGATGTCTGTCTCGGCCAGAGCCCATGTCAGCACTCACACCAGGTTTCATTATCCCTGCTTCACTGTTGACCCTTCACGCTGTCGCCCCCAAAGACTAGACTCCTAAAGGCAAAATTTCAGCTATTATAGATCAGTCAGCTTGAGCTGTGAGAAGAGGGGTTCCTCTCTCCCACGCCCCTACCCAAAGTGTCAGCACAGTGGAAGCAGATGATGCAGAGGGAAAAAAAAAAATGACAATCATCTCCTGCTCCCAACTGTGGGGGCCCCACACAAAGGACTCCACAGCCATCACTGCAAATGATCTGGACAAAAAGTCTGAGAGGCACACAGATATTCTCCCTCTTGTCAGGAAGTAAACTGAGGCACGTGGAGGTTGAATGACTATCTCCGGGTCATGCTACAGGAGTGAGCAGGCTCGGACCTGAACCTGGTTCACAGAATGGCAGCCGTCCAGAACCAGCAGGAATTATCCAGTCCGATCCTCCAAAGAACAAAGGACAGCCAGCCTGCCAGGTGACTGTCCCACCTGCTCTTTCCTATCTCCCATGGCAGGAAACACCCTACCGTCCAAGGCAGGCCAGCTCATTCCATCTGGAGGCAGTTCTAGACTTTTGGGAAGCTCCTCCTTAGCCTGAGCTGGAACCTCTCCTTATGACCTCCATTCACCAGCACCACCCTCTCCAACGTCAAATATTCACAGATAAATCTCAGGCCCTCCTTAGAATCTTGTTTCCTCTGGGTTGCACACTGCTGCAGCCCCTACCCTTTGGAAGAATACATGGTTTAAAGTCATCTTGCTTTTCGTTCCTTTCTCTGAGGGCATATCTGTTTGCCTATGGTGGTGACAGAACCATCTCCTCCCTAGTTCTAGACCCCAGACTTCTATTAATACATTCAAATTCTCAGAACTATCAATGAGCTTTTGAGATTCTTTGTGCTTCATACTATACACCCCTCTCCCCAAAACACCCTCCTCTGCCAACATCCTGCAAAACTAGAATAAACCAGAATTACAAGCTGTCAGAGCAAGACGGGGCTTAGGGACCCCTAGTTTAATAAGCCTCTCATGTACAGATGAGGGACAGGGGTCCTATCAGCTTCGGTGGCAAGATGGTAGAGAGCCAGACTGGAACCCAGATATCTTCCTCCGAGTCCTGGACTCTGCCCACCAAACACTAGGTAATGTTTGACTTGAAATCCTGCACCCAATTCAAGGTCAGGCGAATGAACCTGGGTCATACTGAGAACTGTTGACGGGTCAGGATGAGAATCTGAACCCTGCAGGCCTGGGGCCAGGCCTCTGGCCACACTTGGCTCCAGCTGCACTCCACACAGGGCTCATCCGTGTACCAGAATCTGTGCTTGGGGCTTCACCCTCCTGGGTGCCAATGTTCCAACCTCACACAGCTCTGCTCCCCACTCTGCTTACCCAATCCCAAACTCCGTAGTAGGCACGGGCTTTCCACCTGCCGGCCCAGGCACTCACTGCAGGGCCCTCCCTTTCACTCCACCCAGGATACAAGGCCCTTCACCCAGATCTCCTCTCAGCTTGGGGACAGGGAAATGGTCACTCCCTTGCTGCCAGCCAGAGGGTGTTAGTAATGCCAAGGGAAACAGGAGAGCTCCAACGTGGAGGGGCTGGGCGCGGGTTCTATCTACAGTTTATCAAACATCACAGAGCACCAAACTACCAGGACACAGCAACAAAGGCGGACTCGGTGCATGCCCTGACCACCCACTTGCCCCCATTCTGTCTCCTGATTTGTTTCCTCATTTCTGTGCCTCTAGAACACTCAAGAATGCAGGAGCCTGTCTTTCCATCACCGTACCCTCAGTTTCCAGTATACAGCACGAATGACGCATGGTGCCTGAGATGATCCAGTGACACTCTGGGGAAAAGGGGTACCAATATTTGACCTTGAGGGCACAGATGGCAGCTCCTCTCCCAGACCAGATGCTTTCCGGTATCTGGGCCCTTAAGGCGCACCAGGTACTTGCATTCATCCCATGGGATCTGAGCAACCCTGACACCTTCCTAAAAGATGGGGAGAGTCAACCACTGAGGTCAGAGACGCTTGCTGATCTGTCTGTGCTGTGCACCCAAAAGGCAGCTGAGATGGGACTAAAAACTCAGGACTCTCTCACAGCTGTACTCAGAGCCTGGCAAGCCATGATCAGATCATGATGAGCCTTCAGTGTTGTGAGAAGGAAGCCGAAACTATCCAGTAGTCAACAGAAATCTAGGGAAGACCCTTCTGAGGAGGGGCCTGGGGGGGGGCCTTCAATCTGTGACACTCAAACACATGTCCTGTTGGGAGCAGTTCTCAAAAAACTGGTCTGTGAACAGACTTGCTGTCAAACACAGATACGGGACACAGGTCATCTCCCTATGTCATGTTTCTAGAATCTTCTGGATAATTGCTTTCCATGGAATCCTAGAAAAATGGGACGAGGACATCCTGAGATCATATAGTCACGCTTCCCTTTTATTCAAACAAGGAAACGGAGGTCACAGATGCCAGGTTTTGTATGAGATGAGCCAGCCACAGCCAGACAGACTGTTACAGATCCAGGATGTCTGGTCTTGTGTGTCAGTGTGTGGGGACTGGGAGGAAGGGGATAAAGGGCTGTGACTTGTAGTAGGAGGGATAAGCTTCACTCTCTGAGGTCCCATGAAGCTGAGCCAGCGCCCAGGGTGGGAGCAGAGGCTGCAGCTCACTGATCCTAAGAGAGCCCTGGGACAGCCAAAGCTGGATTGGTCCCAGGCAGCCTTGGAGGTGGCGAGGGCTCTGTGACTGGGCATGTGCAAATACAGCCTGCTTGGTGAGATGGCAGGAGGCACGAGCGACAGACAGTGGTGGTCTCGATGAGACAGGCTTGAAAATCCCCTTGACCTAGAGAGCCCACAGCCCTGCTCTGTGCCTCCCCCCAGCTGCTGTCAGGGTTCTCTCTGGCCCCTGGAGGTCCAGGTGGAGTCAGGAAGCCTCACAAACCTCTTTGCCTCCCGCCAAGTTGTAGGCTGGGTTGAGAGAGGCGGAAATCTTCCTGCCAGGAACACAGGCCTCCTCCCTGCTCTGGGCTCAGGGGCGGCCTCCCTCATGCCATCCCCGATGGGTACAGGGCATGCGCCGAGAGCCCATGGATGCCAGTCGGTGCATGTGGACAGCTGGACACTGTGCGTGTGCTTTCAGAAGAGTCTGTAAGCCCTACTTCCAAGTGCTCCCCTCTTGGGAAGCTGGAGCTCTGGGAGGGGGTGGGGCAGTGCAGCCTCCTAGGGAGAGAGGACCAAAGAAGGCAAAAAGTTAGGATGGAGGGGGAGGGGGTGGGCCACAGGCAGTTTCCTGAGGAGACCCAGGCTGTAAAAGGAGTGAAGAGGCCTCCGTGATCCATAAGGGACGAGGCAGCCATTTAACTCTTCCCTTCCCCCGTGGGAGGGTAGCGTGGGACGGCAGTGGAATTTCCCAACACATTCCTGGGCACAGAGCCCAGCACGCCCCCTCCCATCCCTGGGTGTCAGCACAGCTCGGGCCAGGCCTTACTCCTGAGCCTGGTGGCCTGGCAATGGCCCCGGGGGTGGGGGGCTTTGGGCAGTTGGTAGGAAGAGTATGCGTGGGTAGAGGAGACAGAGGCAGTGACCTCGGATCCTGGCTGTGCCAATCCCGGGCGGCCTTGGCATGCATTCTGGGACTTTCATATCTGTAAAGTGGCCTGAATGTATGCGTGCGTGCGTGCGTGTGTGTGTTTGAGGTGATGGGGGAAATTACTCTAAAGCCCTGGGCACACACTAAATGCTCGATAACTAGGAGATGAAACAAACCACAAACTGCCTTGGCAATAATGACAGCAACAAAAATGAATTCAGACCGAGTCCTGGCCCTGACCTTGCTGCTTCATTAAGACAAGTCACATCACTTTTGTGAGCCTTAGGTCCCACACCTGCACATGGGATTAACAGCCTCCCTCTTGGCCAACTAAGAAGTGCAACACACCGGAAATGGTTGTTCCTGGGGCAGAAGAGCAGGGTGGCACGTGGGTTAGGAGTCAGGGGCAGGAGCCGGGCAGGAGCATGCAGGTGTGCGCACATGCATGCATGCAGAGCACAGGCAGCCCAGGATGCCTCACCCTACCTGCTGCCAAAGGGAAAAGGTTACTGGGTTATTTCCATCCTCACCTGAGAACCAGTCTTGTTCAAACTTGTTAGGGCTTGTAAGGGGCCGAGCGCAGACATAAATGCAGGTCCAAATGCTGAGACCACCATCCCACTGTGACTCTCCAGTCTGGCCTCCGTGTGGACCATTCCCAGGGCCACTGGGTGAATTCACTGCACCTAGGCTGCAGCAGCCATCTCAACATGATCTCAAGAACCTCAGGTCTAAAGACCCAGTCATGGGTGGTACCACTGCTAGGGAGTATTTGGGAGTTTCAGGTTGGCACGATGATCTGGGGCCCGGGGAAGCTACATGTCCTGAATGCACGGGCAATCCTGTGCAGTGAAAAACTGTCCAACCTAAAAAGCTTTTGGCACCTCTTTTGGGGAACGCTGAACATAAGTAAACTTTTTTATAGTGCAGATAGGGAAACTAAGGCCCAGAAAAGGGCAGGAATTTGCCGTGGTCACAAAGTAAGCTAGAGTGGGAATGAGGCTACAGTCAGCTCCTCTTGTTCCCAGTCCAGTGCCCCTTCATAGCCTTCATCACCTCTGCTCTACTGTCTTTTCTATGATACATGGCAGAGTTAGAGAAGTGGAGAAGGGAGCCAACAACACAGATGGAGGTGAAGTGGTGGGGTCCTGGCTTGGCAGGGGAAGGAAAGGGAGCAGTGGAGATAGGGTGGTGCAGTGAGCACGCTCTCGCTGCTGACCACGAGGGGGCAATGTTGGTCTCAGGCAGCTTGGTTGTGTTGAAAGACCAATAAGAGGAGGTTAAGAAGGGGAAGAAAGAAGTCTCTATTTATGGATGGATTTATTTTTAAGATTTATTTATTCATTTATTAGAGAGAGAGAGAGCATGAGCGGTGGGAAAGGGCAGAGGGAGAGGGAGAAGCAGACGCCCTTGCTGAGCAGGGAGCCCAACATGGGGCTCGATCCCAGGACCCTGAGATCACAACCTGAGCGGAAGACAGACATTTAACGGACTCAGCCATGCAGGCACCCCTATTAACTGATTTCTATCTCACTTGACTTACTTTCCTTATAGACCACCTCGTGCACCTAGCACCACAACTCCCCTCAGTGCCAACTATGGAGAGAGGTACCAGTGGGGGATATGGGGGGGGGGGGGGGGGAGAAAGGGGTCCAAAGGCAGATGTAGACCAGAAAGCCACAGCAACCCAGCCCTGAGTACTTCCTGGCTCCCATCCTAGGACAGGAAGAGAAGTAGGCATCATTAGCCGAAGCCTTCAACACAAGATAGGCCCAGCTGCAGACTCAGCATCCCTTTCTAGATCTCTTAGAAAATGTTTGTCTCAAGCGCCAGCTCCAATTGATTGGGAAGACTGCCTGAAGCCCTGTTTTGGCAAAGGAATCTGGCCAGCTTCAGAGGACAGACAGTGGTGATTGATTAGTTCTGTCTGCCCTGGGTGCTGCAAGGGGAGTTCCCCCTTGTGTGACATCTCAGACCGATTTTCTCCCTTCCAGGAAGCCTCTTCCGACTGCACTCTACTGTCTTCTCCCAAGCAACCCGGGCAGTGGGCAGGACAAGAATGATTAAGCCCCTTCAAAGAAAAGGAATTGAAGGCAGGGAAACCATCTGAGGTTACAGAACAAGTCAGAGAATGATAACAGAGGTGAGAAATTGAGACTCCATCTGTCCCCCATTTGCTGTTTTGTCCCTGCCCCACAGAAGTGCATTCTCAGATGCCTCTGCCCCTTCCCCCTGACCATGGTTTATGGCTTCTGCAATAAAACCTCAAGGAAGGGTGAGAGTTCACCCACGTGAGGTTGTCAAGAGGCCTCTACAGCAGGGAACTACCCCTACACACCCCTGCACACCCTTACACACCCCTCACACACCCCTCGCTGTGCATGAACACACCCCACCGAAGGAGGAAAGGGAGGCCAATCCAGGTGAAGCTGTGTAACCAGTCCCATTACTGGTGCCCACCCCATAGCTGCCACTACCCGCAGCAGCTCACCCTGCTCTCTGACTGGGGGACATATCACTCAGCTGGGCCACAGCCCTGAGCCTCACACCAGCTCAGGAAAGTTGAGGAACCACCCCCAAAAGGCTATGCTGGACAGTGAGAAGCACTGGATTTGGAGTCAAGTCTTGGACTGGGGTTTCCACTCTGCCAATTGCAGACTCTAGGGCCCTGGCCAAGGCCCTACTTCCCACCTTAGGCCTCAGTTTCCTATCTATTCAATGTGGATTCATGGCCTCCAACACCAGTCTGTGGACCAGCAGCTTTATCAGAGCAACTCACACAAGAGACTTATGAATACACATAGGCCAATCCCAGTGGCAGACCAAGCAAATAGCTGGGACAGGACCTGGAATCCACACTTGAACCTGTGTCCCAAAGGACTCTGAGACCTAGGCATAGAACCCCACTCCTGGGTGAAAAGCCCTCAGCTCTCAAACCTGCAACTTCATCCTTTGAGCAGATCCTGGAGGATTGCAGCCATTTTCTGAGCAATCCAACAGGGCCTAGCTACAGAGGAGAGTATGCAATGCGGGGCAAAGACAGAGGGGAGAGGGGGTAAGGTTCAGACCCAGCCAAGCAGTCAGGTCACACGTGGGGCAGGTGCTCAGTCATGCGTATCCCTGAACACCTGTCACCCTGAAAGGCCTGGTTTATATGGGATGCAGCCTGTGAGCCAAATGAACAAATAAATGTCAATGCTGGGAGAAGGATCATCCCAAGTCCCCCCTTAATGCCCAGCTACGATAACTATGGTCAGGCAGGCCATCCTGGGACCAGACCCCAGAGAAGGCTAGTAGTAGCAAAATCTACTTATTCAGGGCCACGCCCACTGCTGAGTGCTTTACTGGTGTCATCCCACTTAAACTTCATAAGAAGTATGTACCCCCCACAAGTATGTAATATTTTTAGCCCCATTTTGGAGGTGGGGAAATTGAGGCTCAGTGCCCACAGCCAGTTAGCAGCAAGGCTATGGCGCCATCTCAACAGAGTAAGGCAGGGGGCTTCACCAGGCTCTCTGCATCGTGGCTGCTACAAGATACCAACCCCTGGACTTCCCACTGAGTGGTGGAGGATGCCCCTGACCTCTACACAAAGGGCAATAGGTCAGAGCTGTGAGGGGAATCCAGGACAAAGGCCTCGGTTGCTCTGTTGCTAAAATGGCCAAAACAGGCAGGGCTCGGGATAGAGACCTGAGGCACACCTGCAGACACCCCCTTTCACACCAGCTGCCATGGGGCCCCATGCAGGGCTGGGTGGGATCCTAGGGACAGAGCTCCAACATCCTAGAGAAACACCAGGAAGGGGAAGGAGGACCTGGCATACCAGGCCCTGGCCACAGGCACCCCATCCCAGGGCCTCTCCATCAAGTCAGGCCATCAGGTCTCCTCCTTCAGAAGTTCACAGCCAGCTCCCTCCCTGGAAGGCAGATCCCCACTGCTCCACCTGCTTCCACCTCACCAAGAGTCTCCAACGAGGCTAAAAGCCACCCTGCCCTGGCTACTTCAGTGGACCTCCCTGGCTGCTCAGCCTCCCACCACCACGTGTGTAAGCTTCAGAGCACTGGCTCAATGTGTAACTACATACTGATTAGGATACTTGATTATTGTCAGTCTTCCCCCACACCTCATCCCCTTCCACCCAGACAGGATGCCATCTTGTTCACTTGCCCAGTGCTGGCAAATGCTGGGTACTCAATACGTGCTTATTCTAGCAAGGAGTTAAGTCCTGCAGGGAAGAAACATGCAAAGTTGGGAATGGTCCCAACAGCAAGGGCCAACAGAAATCCAAAAGGGCAGAGATCACTCCAGGGTGTGGAGAGAAAGTCAATCAGGGAAGTTTCCTGGAAGAGGAGTTAGGCTTTGATGAGTGAGGAGGAGTTCAACAGTCACTTGGAGAGAATGGTGCCTCGTCCCACCCCTGCCCATGAGCCAGAGAAGGAGCCAGAGCAGCCTTCCCTCTGGTGGACATCAATGGCTGAGATAGATAACTGCAGGGTTCAGTCATGTACCAGCCCTCCCAAAACACCAGGCAGACACTCAGACAGGATACCAGGGGACCCTGGTGATGTCAGGCTTGGCAGGCACGGCTGTGTTTCCTCTGGAGGCTGTTTTGTTAATAAAAGGCAGGTAGGTCTCATCTGCCTACACAAGCCATCACCACAGCAACCTCCATTCTCAACCCCACTAAAGTCTGTGTGGTTGGGACGCCTGGGTGGCTCGGTGGTTGAGCATCTGCGTTCGGCTCAGGGCGTGATCCTGGGGTCCTGGGATGGAGTCCCGCATTGGGCTCCCCGCAGGGAGCCTGCTTCTTCCTCTGCCTATGTCTCTGCCTCTCTCTGTGTCTCTCATGAATAAATAAATAAAATCTTTAAAAAAATGAAATAAAGTCTGCATGGTTACCCCAAACACCAAGAAGCTACAGAGAGAAAGCACCAGCCCAGCCAGCATTGGTCCCCAAAACCACCAAGCACCACAGCCCAGTAGGAAACACCATCCTGTGAGAGCACCCCAGCCAGTGCCTCTACCTGAAAAGCCAGATGCCTCCATGGTGTGACTGTCGACATGGGACACTGCCACAACACCTTCGCAAGGTCACAGTCAGTCCCACCGACGACCCCCTCCACCCTCCACTTCTCCACCTCTACCACTCAGTGACTGGAAACACAACAAAAGCCCCGTCCGGCTGTACATCCTCCACAGCCGGATCCAGTTTACCAAACACTGTGACATCGTTAGCACAAACCTCAACAGCCGGTGTGACGCAGACCCACCACACCTAACCCACCACCGACACATCACAGCAATGTCCCTGCCAAACACCCTTCTCGCGACCTATCATACTTGCCAGCCCAACAAGCTCACGGCACAGGCCTTCACCACTGAAGCTGCTAAAACACACTCTGACCCAACATCGAGTCTTACTGCTGTGCCTGCTTATCACGGGTCTGGTAGCAACCTCAGGCCAGAGCAGATGAGAGAGGCCCCTCCAAGGGCTCTCCACCCACATTCAGTGTGGGGCTGGCGTGCACCCGCTCTGGTCCTTGACTGTGCTGGCTCCTGGCTCCCAGTGCACAGTGTCCACCCTGACCATGCTCCACGGCCACGGGTCAGAGGCTACGCACCCTGGACTCCTCTTGGCCCCTTTGGGACCTGCCTTCTCCCTTCCTCCCCATTCCCACCCCCACCCCAATTCTTGGTCACATTCTCCAGATACACAGGGCCATCAGTCACCCTGGATGAACTCGCAGAGTCACTAGTAGACCAGAAGGGTAGACTTTTTTTTTTTTTCAAGATTTTATTTATTTATTCATGAGAGAGAGAGGCAGAGACATAGGCAGAGAGAGAAGCAGTCTCCATGCCCAATGTGGGACTTGATCCCGGGACTCCAGGATCACACCTGAGCAGATGCTCAACCTCTGAGCCACCCAAGCGTCCCAGAAGGGTAGACTTTTTAAAAAGCTCCCAGGGGCTCTGACACTGAATCGCAACCCCTGAGAATCCCTGTGGTAGACTGGGAGAGAGAAATGCCCCAGCAACCCTCTGTGCCTCTGGGGCGCTATGTAGCTGCTGTTGACCTTGATGGGCTAGGATAGGGAAGCCCTGTCTGCCCTGACGTCTGGCAGAGGCAGCACCACTTACCAGGAAAGAGACCAGAGGGATGACCTCAGTTTCCCTATCTGTAGAATGGGGACAGCCATCCTGTCTTGCCAACCCCAGTGGGTCCCTGCTGCATAGATATTCCGTAGCACCTCTCATAGGGCCAAGCCGCCTGCAAAAAAAGCTGGCAGGATGAGTCAGTGGATGATAACAGGCTATGGTCCTGGGGCCTCAGGGCCGTACTATTAGAACAGATTCGTTTGCTAGGGCTGCCATAACAAAATGCCGCAGACGGCATGGGGCAGAGGGAGACCCTAAACAACAGACATTTCTTTTCTCACAATTCTAGAAGCCAGAAGTCCAAGACCACAGAGCCAATAGGCTGGTTTACAGACAGCTGCCTTCCTGCTGTATATATGCGTGGCTCTTCTCTGGCATCTCCTCCTGTTCTTATCAGGATACCAGCCCTATCAGAGAGCCCACCGTTATGACCTCACTAAAGGCCTGTCCCCAAATACAGTCATATTGGGGCTTACAGCTTCAGTATAATTACGGGGGGCAGGGAGGGGGAATAGAATGAAGTCCATAACGGGAAAAGGCTCAGTATAGCATCCACACAGGTTAGGAGTCTCACAGGCCTGGGCTGGAAATCTTCGCCTGAGTCCATCGCCTGTCTGCAAATCTAGGATGATGGCACCTGTCCACAGGATTGTTGAAAGATTAAAACAAAATGTAAAGCAGATGAAAGCTGGAGCCAGCTTGGAGAAATAGTCAGTGGCATCACATCAGTAGTATGAAATTGGCCACAGGAGGGAAATTTTACATCATGGAAACTGGTAAATCCTAAAATCCAGGGCTCCCCAGTCTACCCCAGAGCCGGGTGTCCCTCTTTCTCTGGCACACCAGGGACTGTAAGGTAGAGTAAGCACAGGGCTGTCCACATGGCACTACCAAATAGGCAAACAGAAAGAACAAGGAAAAAGAAATACAGCTCACTATGTCTTTCTATGCAAAATTGGCAGAGGAGAAAGAAAACACTTTTCTTACTATAATTTATGTAGTACACAGTGCAACATAATAATAGGTGGTTACTCCATGCCTTTGTCTCGGTTCGTCCCCACCCCCAAAATCTGACCTCTCGGGGCCCAAAACCACACCCAGCTAGTTCCTGCCTCCACGCCTTGGCCCACAACCCTGCCCCCTAAATAGCTCTTCAGACCAGAGCTATCAGGGCCCTCGCTCTGGGCTTTGCTTCTTAGAGGGCATCGCTCTGGCCCAACTCCAGACCCCAAATGCCCTGCCTAAATAGTGCTGAGCCTGCTTCCCGGCTCCATGCAAACATCTCCCCCAGGTCCACCAACCATAGTACAACTCACAGCATGAGTGGTGGGCAAACCCCTCTCAGCCCCAAGGGTGACTAAGCAGTGGTCAGCTGCAGGGGAAAAGGCAGACAGAGCTTGGACGCACAGCTGGGGCCACCACACTGAGTGCAGGCCCAGGACCTCTGTTTGTCCTCTTGCCTTCACCTCAATAAACCAGTCATCCAATTTCTTCAAGGTTCTAGAACACAAAATTTGGTAATGATGATGATCTTTCAAAGCCCAGGGTCCTCATGTCTTCCAGAGCAGACCTCATCCTCCCCAACCATAGCCAGCCTTCTCCTACAATAATTATGTGTCACATTTACCCACTAAGTCCTTATCATGACTGTTTTGCTATCATTCAAAGATCTCATGCCATTCCAATAAACCCTTGTATTTCCATAGTATCTTCTGATGTTTATCCTAACCCAGCCCTTGGGGGAAAAGGAAGATGCTACTGTTCCCAGGTCATAGATGGAGAAACTGAGACTCAGAGATAGTAGGTTCCTTGCCAAAGTCACACTGCTTCGTAAAGGCCTTGACTTTGTGTGGGGGCCTACATCTCCTCCTAACTGGATGATCAGCTTTTTTGGACTGCAGAGATAATGTCATATTTCTTTGTACCTCGAGGGGCCACCAGACAACGGAAATAGCCTTCCTGGAAGGTAAGAAGCCAGTCTTTTTTTTTTTCACTCGAGTCATAAGAAACTGGATGGAATCAGACAGCTGGTGAAGGCACCTTCTGGACTTCAGCATTTCTCCCCGTTAGGAAGCCAGACTCTGCAAAAGGGGGTTCCCACAACCCTGATGGAGGAAGGCAGCAAAGGTGCAGCGGTGGCGGGGTGGGGGGGGCGGGGGGTGGTAACGCTGAGCTGTCGCAGAGCTGAGGGGGCTCTGGAGAGGATGGAGTCCATCCCAAGGGCAAGCAACATCCCCCTCAAAGTCATCCACATCCTCATTCCTGAAACTGTGAGTGTGTTACCTTACATGGTAAAAGGGATTTTGCAGAGAGAATTAAGGTAAGGATCTTGAGATGGGAGATCATCCCAGATTATCTGGTGGGTCCGATGTAATCACAGGGTCTTTATAAGAGGGAGATGAGAGGGGTCAGAGCCACAGAAGGGAGGTGTGATGATGCAAGTGGAGCAGTGTGACCACAAGCCAAGGAACTCAGACAGCCTTTAGAAGCTAATATATTGTGTCCTCGAACCTCCAGGAAGGAATATAGCCTTGCCAACAGCCAGATTTTAGCCCAGTGAGACCCCATCTGGACTTGACCCCCAGACCTGGAAAACTGAAAATCTGTATTGCATTAAGCCATTAGGTTTGTGAGAAATTGTTAGAGCAGCAATAGAACACTAATAAGTGCCCCAATCAGTGTGCAAGTACAGAAACTGAAGCCCAGGAGAAGAAGGAAATGGCCGGGGGGGGGGGGGGGTCCCTCAGCTGTGAGAAGCAAGGTGAACTCCTCTATCCTCGATGGGCTTCCTGTTCCAGTGAGAACTTACCTCTCCTGTAGTTTCTTTTAGCCACTCAGATTATCATTTGTAAGGGGGAAATGTAAGCTGTTATGTAGGAGAATGTGAACAAATGCTAGAAAGTTCCAGGGAGCAGAGTTCAGCTCAGTGAAAGGAACAGTTAAGCTGTCAGATGTCCAAAAGGAATGGGATACCCCCCACAGGAATGAATGTCCTATCCCTGGAGATGCACAGAGGAGCGGGTACAGCATTTTCCAGGGATGCTAAGAGAAGCTTTCTTACTTTGGGAAGGAATGTTAGGCCAAAGGATATCCATCAACTCATGATTTAAGATGGTTCTAGATTTCCAGATGTTTTACCTTGAAAACAAGGTTCTAGATGCTCCTGAAGTTGTAAAATCTGACTCTCTCCTCGATAAAGTCTGAGACCCCATACCATCTCTCCACACATCCTCAAAGCTTTCTGGTGTCCACGGACTCAGAGGGAAAAGCAGGAAGAAGACTCTTCCCCTGGGAGTCCTGAGTAAACCATCATTTCTAAACAATTATTTTATTATCAGGGAATCTTTCCAGCCAGCCTCACCCAGACACATCTCCCGAAGCAGGGGGAAAGGCTGGAGGTACAAGATTGCATCCCTGGGCTTTTGAACCTCTAAGCACAAACACCCCCTCAGGTCCCAGCCCACTGCCATGAACTTTACACCCCAGCCCACACCCTGCCCTGCCAGCCAAGCCAGCGTGGGAAACAGGCAGAGGCATCCAACTTTACAGAAAGAAGCCTGTTGTTTCCTAGTGTGGGGCAGACTTCCTCCCCTGGCCCAGGAGGATATCCTTGCTGGGGGCCAGGGTGTTGCCAGGACAGCTCTCCACCCACTCAATGCGGGGACCGGTCCCCATCTTCACATCAGCTATGCCAGGCCTGTACCACCAGCAAAACGGACTTGGAAAGAAACACACCAGTTCTGTTTCCTCCTTACACTCCTGCCACCTCCACACTGATTGTGGGTGGGTTCTACACTCAGGTTCTCAAAGTACAAGCAGAAGACCTGCTTCTCTCTCAGAGGCACTCAGAGAAAATCCACCTTCCCAAAGAGACCAGCCACCTGATTGGGGGGTAGGGGTAGCCAAACAGGGAATTCCATCATCTACATTCAGTGGGATACAATGAACTCATGATGGGTGCTCTGTAAAGCAAACAGGCAGGACTACAGGGCATACACCCAGGTGCTGGGGTTATACAGTGTTTCTTTAGGTCAGCTGCAGGCAGAAACCAAGAACACAACCCACTGACCTCTCCAGGGTCCAGGAGCACGACAGGTATTTGGCCTGGCCTTGGTTGAGAGACGGTAAAAAGGTTGAGATCACACACAGGCTTTGGAATCAAACTGCCTGGTTCAAACACCAGCTCTGCTATATATGGGCTATGTGCCGTCAAGCAAGATACTCGGTTACTTCTGAGCCTCAGTTTCCCCTTTTGAAATATGGTACTGCTATGGATCTTGCCATGTAGAACAGACTACAAAGGATGTGTGCAAAGTGTTAATCAAATTGCCTGGCCTATTAAGGAAAGAACTTAAGGGCAGCCTGGGTGGCTCAGCGGTTTAGTGCCGCCTTCAGCCCAGGGTGTGATCCTGGAGACTCGGGATCGAGTCCCACGTCAGGTTCTCTGCATGGAGCCTGCTTCTCCCTCTGCCTGTGTTTGTGCCTCTCTCTCGCTCTGTCTCTCATGAATAAATAAATAAAATCTTTAAAAAAAAAAAAAAGGAAACAGCCTGATAAGTGGTACCTTTATGTATATAGATTAATAGATCATTAAGTCACTGCCCAGTCGGGTAGTCTATAGACAAATATACCCTAGCCCATCCTTTTTGGTTACTCTGAAACCCTATGAAAGTACATTTTCCAGCTGATCTCCTTCTTTCAGCCAACCCCTTTCAGGCCAAAAACAAAATACAATCATAACAATAATAATAAATATTTTTAAATTAAAAAAAAAAAAAAAAAGAAACGCTGAACCTGCAATTTGGGCAAGTGGCCACAAGGTGGCAGATCTCTCATGGAAAGGTCTGATTCAGAGGTAAAGTTCTGCTCTTCTCTCTCAGATCAGTAATCATTAAATTTCTTCATGCATTAACTAAAAGTCTTTATTAAAAAAACAGCCTAAAATATATACAGTAATTTCTTGGCAGATACTGCCAGGTGCTTAATCTTGTTTAATCCTAAAAATAATCCCATAGAGGCTGGCATTACTATTGCCACTTTTGCAAATAAAGAACTAAAGGCTGAGAGGGGTTCAGTGACAAGCCACATAGCCTGTATCTCCTAAAGAAAGGACTTCAGGTAGGAAAGAGCACCTCTTTCCTGAAGGTTTGCCCTCAGTTCTGGGTGGCTCCAGGCTGTGATGCCAGGCAAGCAGCTCCACCAGCCTGCAGTTTGGTTTACTATTTACCAAAGATGCCAGCAGGCTGCCTCAGTGCCTTCCAGAAAGGAAGCGACACAGGCTGATGTGAGGCCTCCCTGAGTGCCTGTCTTTCCCTAGTCTAAGGGAGCTCTTCTCTTATTTAATAAATAGAGGTGAAAAAGAGGGCTTGTCCCTCCTTTCTGTTCATAGGATTTATTTGCCTTAAAAATAAATTTCTGGATTATCTCAGGGCACACCCATAATACCTCCCTACCTCTTGAATCAAGAGGTGACTCGGTTTCCTTCTATCAGATCCTAGAGGCAAACTCCCTCGCCTGCATTCTGGCTATCAGTAGCTGTGATTCCACCATTCAGCACTCCCACCTCCTCCCCCCGCCCCGCACTTTCTCATGCCCCCTCCCCCAGCACCCCCTGAAGCTGCTGTTCTGGGGGGGGGGGAGAGATAATAAGCAGTGAATGCATCAGTGAGTCAGACATCATCCCAAAGCAGAGCAGATCAGCAGGGTGATGTGTCTGAGTCAGGGGTGCCTGGGACGGCCCAGGAAGGCCTCTCTGAGGGGGCGTTAGAGCCACGTCTGAAGGAAACTGAAATCAAATTGCCTGGCCTATTAAGAAGGAGCTTAATAAGTGGCACCTTTAAGTGCACAGATTAGTGGATCATTCATTAAGTCTCTGCCAGGTTCGGTATTCTGTAGTTAACTGGGTGAAGGTACCTTAGCCCATCCTTCTTGGTTCCTCTGTAACCCTACGGATTTAGAGTTTCCAGCTGATCTCCTTCTTTCAACCAACCCCTTTCAAGCCAAAAACAAAAAATAATAGTAATAAATGTATCTTTTTTTTTTTTTAAGATTTTATTTATTTATTCAGAGAAACACACAGAGAGAGAGAGAGAGGCAGAGGCACATGCAGAGGGAGAAGCAGGCTCCATGCTGGGAGCCTGATGTGGGACTCGATCCAGGGTCCCCAGGATCAAACCCCAGGCTGCAGGCGGCGCTAAACCGCTGCGCCACCGGGGCTGCCCTAAATGTATCTTTTTAATTAAAAAAAAAAAAAAAAAAAAAACCTGGGACAGGCACCTGGGTGGCTCAGTCGGTGAAGCGTCTGCCTTCCACTCAGGTCATGATCTCAGGGTCCTGGGATGGAGCCCAGTATCGGGCTCTCTGCTGGGGGTGGGGGTAGGGGGAAGGTCTGCTTCTCCCTCTTCCTCCATATGTGCATGCTCAGGCTCACAATCTCTCGCTCTCATTCTCTCTCAAATAAATAAAATCTTTAAAATAAGTAAGTAAGTAAGTAAGTAAGTAAGGGCACCTAGGTGGCTCAGTCAGTTGGGCAACTGCCTTCGGCTCATGTCATGATCCCAGGGTCCTGAGATCAAACCCCACATTGGGATCCCTGCTCGGCTGGGAGCCTGCTTCTTCCTCTCCTTCTGCCTACTGCTCCCCCTGCTTGTGTGCTCTCTTTCTCTCTGTCCAATAAATAAATGAAATCTTTAAAAAATAAAATAAAATAACCCCCCCACCCCGGGAACCAACTGGACCTCCCAGGGCAGAGCAGCTCCACCTTCTCCTATTTCTCCAGTGGCAGCCACAGGTGCCTCCGCCACCAGGAGGGCAGCCTGTGCCTTCCACGCCCAGACAGCAGAGACTGACCTGAGTCCATCACTGGACAGGCCCTAGGCAGCTCTTCCAGCCACCATATGGCACAGATTGGCAGGAGGTGTGTCACTCTCCTTCCCATCTTCTTAGTCGCAGAGCTAAGGACAACCTAGACAAGACCCACATCTTTGGTCAGAACCCATTGTGCACCATCAGGCTGGAAGTGGCCTAAGCTCAAGTTCTGGAGAAAAGTCCCTAAGTAGCTCCAACCTGCCTGGTCCCTCCTTCTCTTTTGTTTCAGTCACTAAAAATACAAAAACCACCCAAAAAAAAAAAAAAAAAAAAAAAAAAGGCCGGGGGGGGGGGGGCGGGGGGCTGGCGGGTGCTTGGGTGTCCCAGTTGGTTAGGCATCTGCCTTTGGCTCAGGTCATGATCTCAGGGTTCTGGGATCGAGCCCCACATCCAGCTCCCTGCTTAGCGGGGGAGCCTGCTTCTCCCTCTCTTTCTCTTCTTGGGAAGCAGCCCACCTAGAAGGGACGGAGGGGGCATGAGAGCTTAGATGGGCTCCCCTTCTGTCCAAAGGGGCGCCCATCCTCAGGCCTCAAGGGTCAGCCTGGATCAAATCTGTCTGTCATTAGTGTAGTGGGGACTAGAGAGCTAGGTTCCCATGCCAGCTGCCTGAGTTGTACCTCTCTACTACTTCTTACCGGGTATATCTTTAAATCCACTCATTTTTTTTCCTCCTTAGATTTACCCTTAGCAATAAGTTATATGTACTAGCTATATTTTCTCAAATGTGCACTTATGTACTTAGCTATTAAAATGAAATAACTTAAAAAATAATAATAAAATAAAATGAAATGAAATAACTTGATGCACTTGCCACCCCAAATCACCCAGCAGACCACCCATGCCACACTTTGAGACTCTGGAGTTCACCTGTTTCACATGTACTTCCCACCCTCCTGCTCTTGCTGGCCTCACTTCCTCCCCTGGAAAATTCTAAACAGTAGCATCTGAGGCCTTTCCAACCCAACGCCTGGGTCTCCCTGAGTCTGGCACCTCCACTGGCTAAGGATCATGTCATCTTTGTACTGGAGCCCGTCTTGATTCCACCACGAATTCAAAGGTTGCACATCTCTAGCCAATTCCCACCCGACCTCCCTCTGGCTGCCATGTTTGTCCCAGCCTCCTCTGCAGAGCCTCCATCCCTCTGGGTCTTCCTCCTGGCTCCTCTCCATCCCAACCCTGCTCTGTGTGCACCCACCCCACAGGCCCTACCTCTGGCTGAGCTCCTGATCCCATGGCTGATCCACCACGGCTATGCTCCTGATCCCCAGTCTCCTGGCCCCTGGTGCTTCCTCCCACCCTTCCTCCCTCCCCTCTTCCAGCCCACCAGTAAATGGAAGTATAGGGGTGCTCCTCTGGACCTCAGATTCCCTGTCTGTACAATGAAGGTGAAAGGACTCAAATATTAGTTCTTATTTCAGGTCTGTATGTGGCATTGAGGATTCATGAAATCACATGTAAACCTTTTCATGTTCTGACTTTCTGATGTGAAGAATGAAGGGGGACCTCTGGCCAAAGCCCCAGGAATCGACAGTCTCTGAAAGCCTTCTGGTTCCCACTCACATGCTCAGAATCCTCACACTCAGGACCCAGAGCACAATGGGCCCCAATAAGACACTTAAACTCCACCCCTCATGACCAACAACATCCCCTGCAACGAGAAAAGAAAATCACACCAAGTGTTTGACACCTTCTGTTCTACACGAGAGCCAAAGCGAGTTATCTTTAATAGAAGAAAAAAAGTAAAGTTCAAGAGTCACCCCAGGACCTGGGGCATGGTGAGCTCTCGACTCTACTCCACTGTGGCTCCCCCCAGAACCCAGAGTGGGAACTGTAGGACCAGGGCCAAGCGCCAGAGGGATTGAGGCTACAGAGCCAGGGAGATGGAGGGACCCCAGGGGCATCGGAAAGAGTCCATGGGGAGCGAAAGCAGACAGAAGAAACACATTTGGCTTAGCACCCACCCACACATCACCAACAGTGTCCCCCAAACAAAAAAGGGGCCTCCAGAGACAGTTAGCACCTACCTTGTCCTTGTATGTGTACGAGCAGCAGCTAGAAGATCCAAAAACCCTGCCTGGGAAGATGTGGGGTGAGATGCCTCTAACATCACCATCTAATATTCCTTTGAACCTTGGATTCTTCCTCAGGACAAAAGTGAAGACCGGGGCCCAAGAGGCAGGGAAGCCACTCAGAGGGGCCTCCATGTCTGAGTCAGGCCAGGATCAGAAGGGAGGCATGTAGAGGCCACCACAGGGGACTCCACTGCCTCCTGCTTGTCACTCCCCTGCCTTTTATCCTGGCCCCCTCACAGGAACCCAGGGAAGCCAAGGGTCTTGCCAGAGAAGAGGATGGGGGAGCGGGGCAGTCCAAGCTAGGGAGGGAACAGCAGAGGAGAGGAAGAAAGCCCTAGTTGTGAGAGCAGACATGAGTGCTCATGGGGGAAGGTGCTATGCTCTGTTCTTTATGCATATGTTATCTCTGATGAGGATGGCACCACTGTCATGTGTCCACCGATGTCCCCGGGGACAACAAGCATTGCCCTGGTTATGCATGAGGAGACAGGACAGTGGGGACCCACAGCCCAGTGAGCTGATAAGCCACAGAAGCAAGACTGGACCCCAGGCAGCCCCTCTGAGACCTGCAAGACCAGAGCAGAGCTGTGAAGTGTGAGAAAGGGCCGGACGCCCAGCCAGCATCTGTCCCTGAACAAATTCACCCAGACACCTCTTGCTGCTTTAATAACCAGAGCAGCAGGAAGCACGCTGACTCCAGAAGCTTTCCTGCTTCTCCCTACCTACCCCGCCCCCAACCCCTCCCCACTTCAGGGTAGGAGCCTTTTCTTTCACCTTTACTTTCAGGATGGGCAGGCTCTCCTGGAATGCTCAGGGTGCTTGATGGGACCAGGTCAAATGGAATCCTGTTATACCTTGGGGCTAATTCCAGAAATGACTCCACTCCTGCTCATAGCAAGGAGCAGCCAAGCAGAGCAGGCCTCGGTCCCGCTCTTATTAATACAGCAGGTACATGAGATCATTAGTAGGATACCATCTATCATGTTTGCATAGTATTTGGGCTCTACTTAGATTTTACTCCGCAGTGTACAAGCAGTGGCAGTCCCGGGTGTGTCCCAGATTCTGCACACCTGCTGCCACGGCCATGAAGGACAGCGGCCAAGAAGCTGGTGATGATGATCATGGCTGCTGCAGATACAGGAGGTCCACTGATTATCATTGCATTCTTGCACCCTTTTTATTAAGGGTTTCATTCATTTGAGAGAGAGAGAGCACAAGTGTGTGGAGAGGCAGAGGCAGACAGAGAAGCAGACACCCCACTGAGCCAGAGCCCAATGCGGGCCCAATCCCAGGACCTGGAGATCATGACCTGAGCCAAACGCAGATACTTAACCATCTGAGCCACCCAGGTGCCCACCTGCACCCTTTTTAAAACAGGATAGAAGGTTCAGAAAAGCCAAGCAACTTGCCTAAAGTCACACAGCATGTCAATCAGCAGAACCTTCAGACCTAGCTAGCTACTACAGACTACCATTCAATGCCAAGGCCCTACCCTGGCTGCTGGGGCACCTCCATTAGGGCACCCCAAGCTTAAGTCCCACCTCCAGCAATTCTTCCCATGGACTGGAGCCCAGAGCCTTCTGCCAACTACACAGTGCTCTTTCCAACACTGGGCTCATCAGCCTCAACCTGCCAACAGTTTGCTGTTTGCCGGTCGATGCCATCCGCTGGCTCACAGCTACGTCCATGGAGCTGAGCACAGGGCCTGGCCCAGCTTAAGCTGAAGGGATGAACCAGTGGACATCCCTACTGGGTCCTTGACCATCACAGTATCTCCAGCATGGTCTGTGCACTATTTCGGCAAGGACTGCACCCATTCTTTGTCCCCTGACCGTTCCTGGCATGTAACAGATGTGCCATCCCAGTGGGTGAAGGAGTCAAAAATGGAAGATATGGTAGGAAAATCCTGGGTTCAAATCCCAGCTCTGCCACTAACACACTGCTTAATTTGGATAGCTTGGTCTCTCTGAGCCTCAATGGGCAGAGCAGGTGTGGGAGGTCCGAGGTTTGGGGGGCTCTGGGAGGCTAGGTCCTTCACCAATTCCCAAGGAGCAGCCTAGCAGCTGCCCCACACTGAGGCTGGAAGCATGGCTGGAAGCATGCCTGGTGGCGGATGTGGGTTATTCTTAACCAAATGCACTTCCTCCCGGTCTGGTTTGTGAGGACAAAGGGGGGGAGGAGGAAGAGTTCCATCCTTACACTAAACTTCCCTTTATATGCTGCTCAAGTTCAACCCAGCTCAGCCGCCTAGGGCAGGTGACCTCATGCTCAGTGTCCAGCTCCTGGCCACCTGGCCCTCCTCCCTCCTTACCCGCTCCCCCGTAGCAGCTGTGGTTCTGGCATATTCCAGGCACCGGAGCATGTACTCCAATGGGGAGAGACGGTGGTTTCTCCTTTTAACAAAGAAATAACGAGGCAAACAGAACTCAATTCCTTGCCTGAAGTTGTGAGTAAAATCTAACTGGCTATGAGAGAACAAACCACAAAACAGAATCTCAAGCTCCATCCATGAGGAACATTACCTTGCTCGCTGTCATCAAAACGGTGAGTTTAAAAGTGTAAGGCCATGGAAAACACCTTCTATAAAACCTTCATAAAGATTAATAAGACCTTAATAAAAATACATTATCCAATATACCACCAAGTGAAAAAGTCACAAAGATAATAGGATCTGATTTTTTTTTTAAACGTTTTTTCTTTTTTTTTTTAATTTTCATTTATTTATGGTAGAGAGAGAGAGAGAGAGAGGCAGAGAAGAGGGAGAAGCAGGCTCCATGCACCGGGATGCCCGATGTGGGATTCGATCCCAGGTCTCCAGGATCGCGCCCTGGGCCAAAGGCAGGTGCCAAACCGCTGCGCCACCCAGGGATCCCCTGATTTTTTTTTAAAGGAAAAATGTATCAGAGAAGAAAGAAAAAAGAAAGGTTCATGGTGGTCCCTTCTAAATAGTGAAATTTGGTATGGTTTCTATTTCCTTTTGGAGGGTGTGTCTACTTATTTAATTTTCTTTAATAAAGATTGTATTATCTTGTAATAAAAAATGTTTACATCCATTTTTGGTTTATATTTTAAAAACAAAGCAGGAAGGGCGCCTGGGTGGTACAGTTAGTTAAGCATCCGCCTTCGGCTCAGGTTATGATGCTGGGGCCCTGGTATGGAGCCCTGCTTCAAGCCCAGCATCCATTCCTTGCTCAGTGGGGAGTCTGCTTGTCCCTCTCCCTCTGCCCCTCCCCCAACTCATGCTCATGTGTGCCCATGCGCTCTCTCTCCCTCTCTAATAAATAAATAAATAAATAATAAAATTAAAATTGATTTTAAAAAGCCGAAGTTACCCTTATGTAAATGAAAGGAATTATGAATGCGTAAAATTAATGGCCAATTCCTTATTTATACCTGCTTTAAAACAAAAACTGGGGATCCCTGGGTGGCGCAGTGGTTTGGCGCCTGCCTTTGGCCCAGGGCGCGATCCTGGAGACCCGGGATCGAATCCCACGTCGGGCTGCCGGTGCATGGAGCCTGCTTCTCCCTCTGCCTATGTCTCTGCCTCTCTCTCTCTCTCTCTGTGACTATCATAAATAAATAAAAATTAAAAAAAAAAAAAAAAAAAAAAAACTGGAAGTCAAGTGCAAAAAAATGTGTAATCCTTAAATATCTGGTGAATTTTTTTTAAAAGCAGGATATAAACTCATAGTAGAAACACAAGACACCGTTAAACCGGGAAGGAAGGCCCGAGTACATGGGCAGAACTGGCCTGCGGTCATCTTTGAATCCTGTGGCAATGAGCTCCCAAAGGCAGCACCTACCCTGGCACATGACCACAAGGAGATCCCACATGGATTCGGATCCCTTGGCCAGGTGCTTATCTTTTGAGGTATATTTCACAACAGTAACTGACACGCAGCTTCAGTGACAAGTGTAACCATGATGATGATGATGTGTGCAATGCACAGGTCTGCTTCCTTCTTCTTATCCCTGTGGACTCTAAACTCTAAGACAGTGGAGAGCTTTCCTGTTGAGACTGTGTCCCTAGCACCCAACACAGAGCCTGCCATGGACTATGGCTCCATAAGGAATAAATAAACAAAAGAAACAAAAGTATGGCTGATTAGATGGATAAGCGAATGGATGAATGAATGGATGAATAAGTGAATTCTAACCCAGAACAAGGGCAGGATTACCTGGCCAGAGTCCACTCCACAGAGATATAGATAGGAATTGGCCAAGTACTCTTCAGTCTTACGAGCTACACCCTCACATGGCCATCATGCAGTAGCTCTGTGCCCAACAGCAGCTGGTGATGACCACAGACAGTACATGTGTGGGATGCAGGACGGGGTCATGGTCTCAGGGCGCGAGAAGAAGAAGAGGTCCCCACTGCCCAGGCTGTTGCTAGGAAAGATTAATCCAGCACAGAAAATACCCCAGGCTGCCCACATGGCCTTTTTTCTAGAACATAAACCCCAGAGGAGTGCCGTCCCTGGGCATCCAGACCCTCCATGCTAATTAATCCCTGTCACTTCAGCTCTGTTACCAGTGGCTCCAGCCAGCCCAGCCCCCCCAGTCCAGCCTTGCTGGTTTCTCTGCATTGTGACCCTGCCCCAGGCCCAGATATTCCAATCCTAAGAACCTCCCTCTTATGAAGCAACCCAATTAGCTCCCTGACCTCAGCTCTCTGCAGCTCTCTGTGCAGCCGGGCGTTAAATCGCAGATCCAAGAGTGGAAATTGACTTTGCCGACGGTGACTGTGGGTGCTGACACCATTAGGTGGTGAGCCGGCAAGGAAGTCCTCATCTGTTAGGAGGGCCTGCCAGGGCTGCTCGGAATCCAGGAATGCCTTGATTCTGCCCCTGCCGAAGGCCTGGTGGATTCTATTCATTCCAAACAAATACTGAAGCTCAAGCCACGGTGGAAAATGCATTTGCTCACTCAAGCACCCAGCACCCAACCAGACGCAGTGATCCCCTCAGGCAGGGCCCACTCTGATTGATAACAAATTCACCGCCTGCTCTGAAAAGATGCTCCAACACACCAGTTGTGCTTATAGGGCCTCCCCTTGGATGCTGTTTGCACCGGCAGTGGGCGCATTCTGTGAGTGACAAGCCCTGCCACACAAGGCCCTGCTCTTGCTGTTCCCACTGCCTAGAACACCTTTTCCCAGAAACCTGCTCTCTTTCTGATTTCTCAGCCTCAGCATGAATGTCATTCCAGACAGGCTTCCAGACCACCCTTTCTACCGTAGCTCACACACCACCATTGGATGTTCTTGTCTTTCTTACTGATTCTCTTCTCAGGGCTCATCACTAGCAGAAATCATCTTGTTTCCTGCCGCCCTATGCCAGCTCCCAGTGGGCAGGACTGGACTCACTGCTGTGTCCCCAGGCCCAAATCCAGTGTTTGGCACAAAGGAAATGGACTTAAATATGGGCTGGATGAGAGGGAAGCTTCCCATGGCCAAACAATGAATGAAGCAAAGAGACCCAGGCTGAGGGGTCAGGAAGCCAGGTCTAGTCTTGGTCAAACAAGCCACTAGACCAAAAGGCTTCAGCCCCCAGCCCTTGTGAGGGGATGAGGGTGGCAGGCTGGGTCAAGTTCCCTATAATTATGGAAAAAGAGCATCTCATAGGAAGTAAGTCATCTGCAGAGTCTACAGGAACAGGGAAAACCCCCCAAGTCCCTTCAGAGTGTGTGTCCTAGAGCTTCTAGACAGAGGCCAAGCAGAGTCTAGGGACACCAACCAGACCACGCTGCCGTTACTATGATGAGAACAACAATTAACATAAATAAGAATCTAGGACATAAGCTCCCCGAAGCCAGGAACCCTTCTTCTTTTCTGCTAAACCCCAACATCTGGGCCACTGCCACCACATCCAGGCACTTCAGCAAAGTACTTTTTTCGTTACTTATTTATAAACGCCTCCTACGTGATAAGCACTTTGTATTCAAAGTCCACTGATTCCTCAAACCAAAGCGTTGCAGCTGGGACTCCTATGATTACCTCAGAGAGGTGAAGTAAGATGCCCAAGCAGCAAGGCAGGGCAAAGCAAGGCCTTGAACCCCAGGTGTCTGGCATCAGAGCCTGGCTCCCAGATTCCCCGGCGGCCACACCTCCTGCGAAGCCAAACAACAATAATGACACCATTTACCAAGTCCCATCAGGCGCTAGACGGGCAGGGCCCCACCACTGTGGTCTCGGCAATCCCTCCACACACAGCCCTCTGCCCTCCACAGAGAAGGCTATTGTGGTCCCAAAAGGTGAAGTCACCTGGTGCAGGGGCAGTAACTCCCAGCTGGCAGAAATGGGAGCCAATCTAGAGATTTTTCAGTTCTGAAGTATGGCCTCCTGGGGTTCGGCCACACTGCATTTCCACGTGGAAGTTGGAATAATTTAATATAAAAATCAGAATGCTCTTGAGGAAACCGCATGACAACCCAGGACCCCACTGCCTTATGACTCTGGCAGGTCCATTCTCTCTGTGCCTCCCTTACCGCACCAGTTTAACCAGGTGACTCAACTGGCCTCTAAAGTTGTAGGAATCTAAACTCTAGCACTCACTTGCAACTAAGTCACTATTAATGCAAGATTGTGTTTTTAAAGCTTTCCACGGTTTATAGAACACTTTTACATTGATTATCTCATCCATCCAACAACATCCTGCTGTTGAACTAACATCCTCACTTACGAGGTGGGAAGCAGTGACTCAGAGTTTAAGTGACTCAGTCAAGGTCACACAGCAGGAAGGCAGCAGCACCAGGATCTGGATTGTGACTCTAGCACTGTGGGCTTTCTCCTCCAAACAGTCTGCCTGAGGGAGGTTGGAGCCCAAGACAACGCCGGGGGTATTGTGAGGTAAGTAAGGGAAAACAAGCACACCCATGTAAATCAAGGAGGAAAAAATTAACAACACAATAGGCAGTTCTTTGGAGGGGAAACACGAGTGACTCTTAACCAGGAGAGAAAGTCTGCAATTAAAACTCAAAGACACACCAGATTAACAAAGATCAAAAAAGTTTAAAGCCAAGCTGTGTTGGAGAAGGTGTGGGGGAAACAAGTATGTCTTATTCATCTCTGTAGGAATCTAAAACTGATAAAATTTCATGAAAGGGAATGTGGCAACTGCCATCAAAATTTTAAACGCACACACCCTTTAACTGAGCAACTGCCCCTGGGAGTTATTTTTCCCATACATCCATCACACAAGTGTGCAAAATGACGCTCACACAAAGATAGATGTTCACTGCAGACTAGCAGCAGCGCTAAATTAGGAACAATTTAAACGCTCAACAGAGAACTGGTTAAACCACTTCAATCAAGCCAAAAAAATGAAGTAGATTTTTTTTTATGTACTAATATGAAATGACCATCAGGATACATTACGAAGTGAAATAAAGCAAAGGGCACGGCAGTGTTCTTAGCTTGTTACCATCGGTGCAAAAAATGAAGGTAGGAAGCAAGACCCTGTATATGCTGGTGTCTGCATGGTTTATCTCTGGGAAGAACATGTTAGAAATTGGTAGTGGGGTTCCTCGGGGGATAGGGACACAAAAATGGGAGAGATGACTTCCATTTGTAACTTTGACAATTTCCTCAAGGAGGCTCCCGTATTACCTCTTCAAAAGAAATGCAAAAGTAGGTCTATTGTCTGTTTCCCGTTGAACAGGGCTGTATGTTGAAACGAAAATGAAACTTGTCAAGTACAAAATGAACCTGTCAAGCAGCTGCATCTTCCTGGGGCCCTGCTCCCAGGGACCCCCACCCATCTCCTCCCCTTGCGTGGGCTCCAAGTGTAGCTTGAATCACAAGAGGGATCAGTGAACCCTTCAAACAGCCCAGCTGAGTAATAGATTCTAAATCAGGAAGGCTGTGCTGGAATACCTTTCCTACCGGCAAGGGTGTTAATCGTGCTCTGTTCATGTTAACAAATGTATATATAGACAGATGCCGCACACATTGTGTGAACGAGGAGCCAAGCCTCAGAGTGATCAAATCTTGGAGTATAATAGCACTTGGTCACATGAAATATTTGGAGGTAATCAAAGATTGTCCAAACCTGATACTGTCTGGAGTTAAAACAATAGCAGTCGCTGTGGTGGCCTTGTATCTGTTTATGACTCTATGACTTGCAATTAGCTTTGAAATCCATGATATGTGCATTTTCACAGCAATGCACAGATTGTTCCCATTTATGAAAGGCTGAAAGAGGTCACATGGTGGGCGGCAGTTTTACACCAGGCCTGGAGCTGAGGCTCTCTCCCTCTCAAGGTCACAGGCAGAAATCAGCTCACAAATGCCAGCTGAAAGGCAGGGAAAGTGTGCCCAAGGAGGGCAGCTTGGCTGCAGGTGGAACCTACAATGTTACTTTAAAGGGAAAAAAAAAAAAAAAAAAGCACTGCTTTTGACTGGTTATTTCTGGGTGCTGGGATAACTTTTTCTTTTTCTTTTTCTTTTTCTTTTTCTTTTTTTTTTTTTTTTTTTTGCCTATTTCTATTCTCTCAAATTTCAATAAATTAATACCTGCCACCTATTCATAACGAGAAAATACAACTTATATGAAAATAAAACAGATAATCTCGTATTCAGTTGAAAGGCATTTAAACACACCAAACTGCTAAGATTGGTTGTTTCTTATGGATAAGAGATTACAAGATGGGAGTGACCTCGTTTTTTTCTGACGAGTTAATTCCAAACATTGGAAATTTTTTAAATATTACTTTAAAAAAAATTCTTGGTGAAGAAATTTTAATTTTCATTTAAAATATACAAAATATCTGTTGAACCAACAAACAAAATATAAAATGAAAAAAGGAATTTAAGGCAGGAAGGTATCTCTCCAAAATCTTTTGGGGTTAACAGCAAATTATGGAGCAATTAAACAAATGTCCGAGTTACAGTAAATCGTTTTAAATCTCATCACTTTTTGTTTCCTTTATTATTTAAAAAAAAGGGGGGGGTTTAAATTAACTTGCTTTGTGAGGCTCAGAACAGAGCTTCCCCTGGATATAGGCAGATCCAGTCTCCCGGGCTGACGCAGAGCCAGGCCGCCTGTGCGGGCACCCACCCTGTGCACATGGACCTGCCTGTCAGGCAGGCAGTCACCTAATCCACGGGGCTGCAAAATCCAGCAGCTGGTGAGGGCCTGAGGGGGTTGGGTAGCTCTGGTGTTGAATTGCCTATTGGCCACATGGTTCGGGTAGTGTGGTCCGCTCTTTTTCCACTTGATGCGAGCTTTCCTTAAATAATTGCAGACTTTGTGGTTGAGCCGGCAGGAGCTCTACGTCTAAGACACCAGGGCCCAGGGCCCAGGGCCCAAGGATGGCCATCTGAGCCTCAAAGAGCACCCACGGCCCCCACAATATCTCAAAACTCACTGGCACCTTCCCTCTCCCCAGCTAAAATCTTTCTTAACTGAAACCGAGAGAGCTCAAAGATAGTTTTATAGATCACAAAAGCATTCAAGATGGATAAAACAGCACTGTGGAGAGAAAAAAAAAAGGGAAGAAATCAATTTTAGATATAATCTATTGGTAGAGGATTTTGAATAATTTGCTCCTTTGAAAAAACCTGGCCCAAAGTTCCTAATTTTCGCCCAATCTTTCCACCCCCGTGAGTGACTTATCCCAGTGTTCCGTGATTCACTGGGGAGGTTGGAAATCGGGGATTCTCTTGCCTAAAGTTCCTCCTCCTCCTCTGCCTTCTCCTCCTTCCAAACCCACACATTTAAGACACATGATCCCATGATAAATTTCTTCCAACTTGCAGTTCAAAGAGAAGTCAGCACCTGTCACCAGAAAAAGGGACACAACCGGGGAAGTTAAGAACCTGCGACAGGCTCTGCTCACTGGATGTAGGGAAATCGTGTTGCCCACCTAAGATGTGACAGGTTGCCTAGCTCCATCTGTCTCCAGGAACAAACCTTCTCCCTCTCTCTCCAGTACCTGGCAGTTCCGCCCCAAGCAGAATTGGTAAGACAGCCCCCACAGTAGGAAAATGAGTCACGGCATGGCAGAGATAGGGAAACTCAGAGCCCAGAAGGGGGCCAGACTTGTCCCCAAGTCACAGAGCAAAGAGGGACAGGTAGGGATGGAACCCAGACCTTCTTCCCAGAGTTCCAAGTACAATGCCATCATCACGGCACTGATCTCCAGTACAGTTACAAACTTCTCTCTCTCTCTCTCTCTCTCTCTCTCTCTCTCTCTCTCTCTCTCTCCCCCCCCCCCAAGTAGGCTCCACACTCAGAGTAGAGCCCAACCTGGGGCTTGAACTTGCAACCCTGAGATCAAGACCTGAGCGGAGATCAAGAGTCAGACCCTCAACCGACTGAGCCACCCAGGCGCCTGTACGAGCTTCTCTATAAACAAACCTCTTCCCTAACTCTAACTTAGAGGAATCAATGGAAATTAGACTTTTCTGAGGGGGAGTTGCAACTATTGCAAAATCCTAACACGGAAGGATGTTGCAACTCCCAGAAGACTGGGGATCACCGCTCCAAGGAGAATTCAAAATAATCCTGGGAACTCAGTCTAAGACAAGGCACAGACAGGAAGCGCTGAGAGGCCCTTTCCAAAACCATCCTTTCCTGACCAGGTGGGTCTTGTGGCCCCCTCCAAATCCACTTTCCCCTCAGGGTGGAGGGGGGCACAAGTCCCACATTCCTGCTAAGTGCCTGCAACGGTGACCTTATTGGGCAAGACATTTCAACATCCCTGGCCGCAGGTTCTTAATCTGTAAAATGGACAAGAAAATCCTCCTGAGGACATGGATTATGGATGTGAAATACCCTGAGAATTTCACAGTAGTATGCTAAAAGGGATAACAGTAAGTTGTAAAAAGAGTAACAGTAATTATTACTATGGCAATACCTATCATTATCATCATTAAATCTATTCAAGGTCTACTCTGTAAAGTTACCAACCTTCTCTCTGCCCCGCAAGTACCTGGTGGGTGTGTGGGGCCTGGCCCCACCACAACAGGGATAGCTGCTTTATCAGGCAAAGGCCTCTGGTCAGGACTGCAGGTGAGAAGCTATGCCCCAGCCTTGTGTCTCTGCTCCATGCCTAGGGCCTGCATGCCTGCACAGACCACAGGGTGATACCACTAGTCCACCTGCCTGTGAGGCCCAGAGAAAACCTAGCCACCTTTCTTCAGGCCTCCCCATGCCCCCCAGCAGCCTCCCGCTAGTTTTCCAGGCTGGAAATATCCTACTTGTGTGTCTTCCTACTTGCTCCTATTGGGTGTCTTCCAGACACTTGGACCATCCCTTACGTTCTTTGTCCTCATCAAGAGTCCTCTGGCCAGCTCAAATCTTCCAACGGTAGGAAGGGAGCTCCTGTCTCCCCCGAGTCACTCACTGATCATTCACCAGCCACAGGACATCCAGGGCCTTATGACAGGCTGGTCTCTCCCTGGGATGCCCCTCCCCACCATGTCAGTCAGCTCCAGCTCACCCCTCCACACTCCGTCTGCTACACAGACTGTCTGGACACTCCCTCTGCACTGGCCACCCTCCATGACCATCTGCAGCTTGGTTCTCCCCAGGCCAGGGAGCAGGACTTATGCAAATCTGTGATCCTAGCTTCCCACACAGAGGGAGTGATTGCTGCATGGAGAGAAAAAGAGGCATCGAATGATAACCTGCAGTCTGTAATTCATAGGGTCGTCCAGTATCCTCCACCAATCTGTCATCAAACCAAGCAGTCGCGTTGTCATTGCTATTATTAATAATACCACCCAGGCACAGCACTCTCTTCAAACACTATTACCTTCTCATTTCAACCACCCACTGAGATACTTACTTTCATCCCATTTTGCAGATAAGGAAACTGAGGCCCAGGCAGTTTAAATAACATGCTCTAAATCACTCAGCTGCTAAAGATCCTAGACCCAGACTGACTCAAATTTCTCATCTTAACTAACGTCTGTTCAAGTCTGCCTTCTGCTGACCCTCAAAATCCAAACCCCAGGCTGAGTCTACCACCTGGAAGCAGCTGATACTGCTCCTCTCTTATTGTCCTGCAGGTAGATCGCTGAAAATTTACTGTGAGGCCATCTGAGCAAAGGAGGCCTTCCTCCTCATTCTGGGGTGGATTCTAAATCTCCCTCCTCCCTCTCTCATGCTTTTCATCTCATCCTTGAGCCTACTCTGCTCTCCCCCATGACTTGGTCCATTAATCTGGGCCAACTGGGGCTCTAGGGAGAAAAGCCTCTGGCAAGATCCCACCACTGTCCTCTAGGTCCACGGGCTACACTGCACAGCCTGCAGACCACCCCACGCCCACACCCACACCCAGAAGCAGGAGACCCTCACACTCCTGCTGGTGGCTGATCCACAAAGTTCAAGTCAAGCAGCTGCTCCCTCAGCCACTAGGACAAAGAGCAAGTGCTGGAGAAGGTGGAGGCCCGGGGTGCTGCTGAGCAGGTACTCTCAACTGTACCCACGGGACAAAGAAGGGCTGTTGCCCAACCCTAGGGAGAAAGTGGTAGGAGGTCACTGGGACACTGGGGTAGGACTCCTAGGGGACAGGGGGCTGGTCACACCCATCTGTGGGGCCCCAGATGGAGAGGCCTGATCAGCAAAGGAGCTATATCCTGGGGATCCCTGAGTGGCTCAGCGGTTTAGCGCCTGCCTTCAGCCTAGAGAATGATCCTGGAATCCCAGGATCAAGTCCCCCATCAGGCTTCCTGCATGGAGCCTGCTTCTCCCTCTGCCTATGTCTTTGCCTCTGTGTGTGTGTGTGTGTGTGTCTCTTATGAATAAATAAATAATATCTTTTAAAAAAAAAGGAGCTATATCCCCTAGCCCCACCACTCACCCTCTGAGCCTCAGGTCCCTCACCTGAAGAATGAGGCTTCATCTCCAGGGGTTGTTGGGAGAATCAAAGTGAGCTTACCACAGGGGCTGGTACAGATTAAGGGCTTAATGCAAATTCATTCATTCATTCATTTATTCATTCATTCAAGACACATTCAGTGAGTACCAATCATGTGCTGGGCCCTGGGCTAAGTCCTGGGGATACAGTGGGAACTAGACAGGCGATGTCCAGCCTTATGGAGCCTTCCATTCCCACAGGACAACAGGCAACCAACGAGTACAAAATCATAAATACAAAAGTAGCTGGGAGTGGTGCATATCTTAAAGAAGAGAGAACATGTGCTAGGATAGATAGAAATCAGGGCTGGAGGATCAGGGAAGGCCTTTCTGAGGACATGATGTCTCAGCAGATCTGGAGAGGAGAGGGAACAGCAAGCCATGATGCCTGGGAAGAGAATTCCTGGCAGAGCGAACAATACTTGCAAAGGCCTCACTACACTACCTCAAAGATTACTTTTATTATCACTCGAACTACACTCTGTCTACTCTATAGAAGAAGCTCATAGAGCTGGGAGGACAGTGAACTGGGCATCAGAAGTAGGTTCAAATCCCATTGCTTCTCCTAAACTACCATAAGGCCTGGGACCATGACCAACATTCTCTGATCTTTAAGCATCCTGATAAATCAAAAGTTTCCTGATCTGAGGGTCTGTAGGTAGCTCCCATTCCCTCAAGCTCTTTCCTTTCCCCCTCTTTCAACCTACCCACATCTTGAAGTAATCATGATTTCTTCCCACTCCCCAACTCCCCACCCCGTGAGTGGCCCAGGAGTGAGTAGGTTACTGAGGATCAAGGAAGACAGATATGGGGATGAAGGCAATATTTGAAAACTGATTTGCTGCAGTATCCTATTGAACCACTGAGGCTCCCCGATCTGTAAAATGGGAATACTCCCCTCCTCCTGCCTCCAACCCAGAATTGATGTGAAGATAAGTGGAAATGCAAGATAAGGAAGCCACCCAGCTTTATACAGCCATTAGAAAGGGGTTTCTATCTGCTTTTGGGTCATTTGTATCCTAAGGGCTACCCTGTGGCCTGGGCCTAATGGCAGAAAGGACAGAGAGGGGAGGGAAGGACAGAGTGGATGCCAGACACTCTACAAACAGTATCTGATTGTTTAGGACCAAAGAAGGGGTGTCGTGAGAGGGAGCCTTCTAAAAACATAGAAACTTAAGGGCTTGCTCTCAAAGATTCTCATTCACTAAGTCTGGGACAGCCCCAGACGTATAATTATTATTTTTTTTAATTACACAGTTGATTCTGATACACACTCATGGTTGAGAACCACTGATTAGTTCTACCAACCCTGGAAGGCAGGATGCATTCATATTCCCATCTGGGAGCTGGCTAACGAGAGCACAGAGAGGCTACGTAACTCCTGGATCACACAGCTAAGATCTGAACCAGGCAGTTTGCTCTCATTAATTACGAGGCCACACAATCTGTTTTCTAAGATTTTATTTTTAAGTAATCTCTACACCCAATGTGGGGCTCGAACTCACGACCCTGAGATCAAAAGTTGCACACCCCACCGACTGAACCAGCCAGGCGCCCCAAGGCCATACAATTTCTTGAGGCCAAACATACTCCTAATTCTCCGTGCAGCCCTGAAAATATGAAAAACATCTCATAATAAGAGACAGCATTAACTTTCAAAGAAACTTTTATGGCGGGACACCTGGATGGCTCAGTGGTGGAGTGTCTGCCTTCGGCTCAGGGCGTGATCCTGGAATCCAAGATCGAGTCCCACATCAGGCTCCCTGCATGGAGCCTGCTTCTCCCTCTGCCTATGTCTGTGCCTCTCTCTGTGTGTGTGTGTGTGTGTGTGTGTCTGTGTCTCTCATGAATAAATAAATAAATAAAATCTTTTTTAAAAACTAAAGAAACTTTTATGGCTAGACTCACTCCTTACTCACCTGGTGTTACTGAGCAATAACGGATGCTCACAGTCAGTTAAGTCTGTAGGTAACTTTGGAACTTTTCCTGCTTTTGATAGACTTCCTGTTTTAGGTGGTAACACCAAAGTGTATTTCCCTCTTCCTTGCTTCCTCCAACAGAGAACACTGAGCAGAAATGTACCTTTCCTTGGGGACAGCACAGTCTGTATGACTCAGCTCTGTAACTTGCATATAGTATATTCAGCAACAAGGAGCCTCCTTGGCCCCTGACGAAAAGGACCCCGTGGCCTGCAGAGCTGTGGTCCAAGTGTTTCTGCCTCTGGTAGATTCTCACCACCCCACCCCCGCCCCGTCCCATGCCTGCATGGACATACACTAATAGAACTGGCTTACTGCTACTCAAGTCATGAGGTGTGGACAGGACAGGCCACACCTGTAAGAATTGTGTGTAAATGAAGAGTCAGTTGGCCCTAAGCAGGAAGGGTAAGGGGTGATCTTGTGTGGAACAGGGTCTTGAGTGGATTCTGAGCAAGGTAAGATTGATATGATACCGAGTTAATTCTCTTGGGCTACAGAGTGTGGTCACTGGTCCCCAGGTGCTCCGTCTGTCCTCTGTCCTTCACCTCCCTGCATTTCCTCCTTCCTTTAGAGTGAGGCTAGCCATCCCAGTCCCTCCAGAATAAACAGATGGGCAAAGGACATAAATCCTGGTGTGAGGTGCTGGTTTCAATCTCCCTGGAAGGTGTGAATTATTTGACCAGGCACCTCCCTGCAGACACTAGACCCTAAAAGCTCTGAGCCCCTTCCCAGTTGGGCCAGAGCAATGCCCTGTAACAGACTGGATTCCTAGCAGTAGTTTAACATTCTACAAAGACCTGTCCACTGGAGGCATGTTCTGATAGGGAGTTCTGGAGGCTCCAAAAAATGTTTGTCGTTGATTTCTTTGTGTGCAAGGCTTATCTTGGGGACGACGGCAATAGGCCCCTTGTGGGGACTGGTACAACCCTTCTCCCAATTCCCCTCACCTACATGTCCTAGCACAGTTCCAAGCAGGGAAAAGGCCTTTGGGGCCAAGCAAATGGTTGGTGAATTTCCTGAAAGATCAAACAGCACTTGTTCATTCAGACAGTGAGTGGACAAATATTTCCTGGGGGCCTATGGTGTACCTGCCACCCTTAAGGCACTGGGGGACCTGATGGTGAACCAGACCAATGAAGTCCTTCTCCTTAGGGACCTCTGGTCCTGAATTGGTAGGAGAACAGTAAAGAATAAAATGTAAGCAAAAGTTATCACAGGCTGGGACCAGAGTTTTACATTTAACAAGGCTCTGGGGAAAGCCAAGGGTAGGGACAAACCCGGCACACGGTGCGCCCGAATAAATGGATGTCTACTCACACAAATCCTCCCCCAAAGCAACTCCTCTTCTGCACCCCTTATCTCAGCTATAGGGATGCCACAGAGCCCCCTGCACTCTGTGGCTTCTCTCCCACATCCCATTCACTCCCACTCACCCCCCCTCCAGCTGAGGCCAAGTGCAGAACCTAGGTTCAAGTCCCGCCCTTGCCACTACCTGCCTGAGGGATGAGGGGCAAGTCACTGACCTTGGGTTTGTTGTTGTCCCAACCTCACCGGATGGCAGAGGATCCAACTAGCTAATGTCCCAGCCTAGTGCCTGGTAAGTGGTCATCGAATGTTAGCTGTTTTCTACGATTACCAAGTGGTCATTGAATGTTAACTGTTAATGTAATTCTATGATTACTGTAATTAATAACAATATTCATGAAAACCTTTGCTGACTCCTCACTGCCTGCCAAGTGCAAAGTCCTGAACAGGGTGGTCAAAGCTCTGCCCTTTAGCCAGCTTCCCTGTCTGTTTTGTTTTGGGCCAGTTAGAGGTCTGGGTATAAATTCAGCAGGGTGACAAAATACACAGACAAGGAGGGCACACAAGAGGTCTCTAAAGGACTGTGGGGTCACAGGGCAGAAAGGGCCCACTTAGAAGAGGGGGAATAAGAAGAGGTGGCACTTGTGCTGGGCCTTTTGAAGGATGCAGCTGGGGAATGGGGAGAGGGCAGATCCGTCATGGCAGTTCTAGAGCCTCCCTGGTACAGGGAAGCAAGGACTGCAGAGTGGCACCAGCACAACAGACTCTGGAGCCAGCCTCAACCTACCCAACTGTAAAACGGAGAGAAGAGTAGGGACTACTCCATGGGATTCCTCAGAGATTAGATGTGACTGTGAATAATTTATGTGACTAACTTAGCACGGGGACTGACTCAGTCAATGGGGGCCAGATTGGGAACCCCTAGCACCAAGTCCATGTTCAAATTATTATATTGTTCTGTTCCTGCAGCAAGGGATACAGTGTTGCATGGTCTCAGGCTATTTGAGGAACAGACTGATACAGACGGACAGATGGACAGGCATTTGAGGCCTCAAATGCCATACCCAGGAGCTCCCTTCAGCAGGCTGTGCAGGGTAGGCCTGCAGAGGTTTTCAGCTGTGGCTGCTGCAGCCTGAGATCCCCAAGAGCACGGAGACCGGGTCATCCTCGGTGTCAAGGAGCCAAGACAGGGCCCTCCCCAGTGTCCCGGGTACCACACTTCCTGTGAGGAGGTTGGGATCAGAAATAAAGGCTCCAGCAGCCACGTTGCCAAGGCTGTTTGCCATGGCAACCTCAGGGAGCCACTCGTGGGCCGGCTGCTGCAACTGCTCAGGGCCTGGTTTCTCACGTCTCCTAGCTTTCCCTCTGCTAAATGGCTGTGCTCTGCCAGGCAAGCACAGGGGAAAAACACGGCTGCAGAGCTGCTGGGGAGCATCCATCTCAGACACGCAGGGCTCGCCCGGCTGAGTTCCCAGACAGTGGGTCCCAGACAGTGGAGTGTCTGCCATCCAGAGCCAGCCTTGCCCACGCAGACAGAGGCTAGGAGTCCTGTCCTGCCTCTGCTAGGTGGTGATCTGAAGCCAATGGCTGGTCTGCTAAAAACCAGCCTGTTTCCTCACTTCAAGGTAAGGGCATTGAGTCAGACGGTCTGCGTGGCACTCCCAACTCCCTGAAAACTCAGTCTTACGCTGGTGTTTACACCCTCGTCACTGTCATCATCATAGTGGCTACTATTTATTGAGTGCTCTGTGTCAGGCAATGCTCCAAGCATTATCCATCCTCTGTTACAGCCATCCGAAGGGCACAACACTGTCATGCCCAGTATTGGATGCGAGGCCCTGGATGCCATACCAGGAGCTTGCTTCTACAACTGAGGTCAGAGTGGTTAAGCCGCTTGCTCAAGGTCACACAACTGGTAAATGGTAGGCCCCTGGGTTTAAACCCTCTGCGGTGGAACTCTAAAGCTCTTAACCACTATCTGTTTCTTCTCTCTTCAAGCAGCGTCTATAACTGGATTTGGTTTTCTCAAAGTCAATACTGCGGTCCTTGTTAAGGCTGGATGGGATTCCTCTTCAGTTCCCCCAGAAGTACAGGGGAAAAGAAAACATAATGCTCTGAGAGAGAAACCACAGGCCCTCAACAGGATCAAGGACCCAGAGCTCAATGGGAAGGTAAGTGGCAGGCTCTACATGGTACGTGTCTGTTTTCTTACTAACAATGGTCCCCACGGACTGAACATTCCTAAGCACTTTACAGGCATCATTTCAACTTGTCCTACAACCCTCTATATCACAGGCTAGGACCAGAATCTTGTCAGTCCCATTTCCCATGGAGCTTATATTGTCAGTCCCATTTCCCAAATGCAACACCCCAGGTACAAAGAAGCCTCATGCCAAGGCCACAGGGCTGCCTCAAGCAGAGCCCAACCCCAGGGCTCAAAGCCCTCTCAGCCACCTAAACAAATAATTAGAGCAAATGTTTGTTTTCTTACCTAAAAGACTGAGCAGTAATTACAGGCCTTGGGGGATAATTAATCAATGACTTTACCCTCCCATTTATAAAAGTCTCTCTGGTCTACCCTACCCCTGGGCAGCAAATCAGTCTCTGCCCTGAAGAATGGGCAAGATGGGGAAATTTTTTTTCAAAGAAAGAAAGGGCAGGGTGGGAGCCCAGGAGTCTAGCTACCATCAAGGGCCTACAGACCCTGTGCCGGGCCCAGCTCTGCGCTTTAAGTCAGATGCCTCCTCTCAGCCATGTGAACCCAGGTTTCTGACCCTATGGTCCCCCTGACTTGCTTACTGGAAAACCCCAATGAAAGCACCGAAGGAAGAAACACACTCCCCTGCAAGGGGAGTGGGGGACCTTTGGGGTTTAGAAGCTGTGAGAGCAGGAAGCAAATGCAGCCTGCCCAGTGGTAGTGGTAGTGGACTGCACCCCAGCATCCCCACAGCCACCACAAAGCCCAGTCACCTGGGCAACATTGTCTCTCATCCCCCAAAGCAGAGATACCCCCACCCCAAGTCCTGATCCTGGAAAAGAAAGGGTCTGAGAGTCTGGCACCTGGGCTTCCTCCAGCTAGATGGCTTCTCCAACTCTGCCTCAGTGACCCTCTTCTGGAAAAGGGAGGGGGAGAGTGGATCTTCTCCAATGAGCCTCTCAAGCATGGTAGGAGAGGAAGCAGCTCAGGGGTTGTCATTCAAATCCCAGGTTAGACCCTCGCACGCTGCAAGACCCAACAGGACTAACCTAACCCTCTGCACTTACCAAATGGGGACAACAGAACCAACCTGACAGTTATTGGGAGAAACCATGTGCTAATACTAAAAAGTCTCTTCACAAATACACACTGAAATAGTCACGGATGACATGATGTGGTGTGTGGATGGATGAACAAGAGTGGCATGGGTCCGAAATGGCTGAAGCTGAGTGATGGGAGCTTGGGGATTCACGATACCATTCTATGACTGGCTCCTTCTGTAGGTGCTGGACATTTGCCACAGGAAAATGTTTAAAATACAAACCCCTCTTCAGAGACCCTGACACCTCATCACAGAAAACATTCTTTTGCTCAAAGATCTACTTAAATGGTAACCACAAAGCTAGTTCAGGATAACAATTCTTGCCCTCCCAGAATTGTCAACCTAGCGGTAGGGACAACAGCACGCAGACGTGGGGGGGGGGGGGGGGGGGGACAGTAGGTAGTACCCTCCACATGAGTGGCAGAGGCACAATAGCTGACTTGAAAGTCTTTCCCTGGAGGGCAGGTGTGGGGATGAGGTTGAGGGGCAGCCTGAAGTGCAGGGGGGCTGTGAATGCATTTAGGTGGTGGGGGTGGAGTTGTGGGAGCATATTCCAAGGCCATTTCACAAGCATGTATCACTCTGTCCCTTCTCAGGAACACACAGACTGCGGATAACAAAAGGAGGAGCAGTGTCTGCCCTGAAAAGGTTCACAGTCGAGCATACTCATCCACTCAGTGAGGATTTAGAGTGGCTGAGTTCTAGGCACTTGTCTATTCCCCGTGGGAAAAATGGAGAGTGAAACAGACCAAGATCCTTGCCCTCATGGAGCCTGAATTTTCAGGCTGTGATTTCTTAAGTGGTTAAACTTAATGGAACTTAAAATATCTTTTATTTGGTCCTTATTACCTAGCACACATTGTGCTAGGCATTTTATTAATTTTAAGATTTTTATTTATCTATTTATGAGAGACATGGAAAAAGAGGCAGAGACATAGGCAGAGGGAGAAGCAGGCTCCCTGCAAGGAGCCAGATGCGGGACTTGATCCCAGGACCCTGGGCCCACAATCTGAACTGAAGGCAGACGCCCAACAACTGAGCCACCCAGGTGCACCTATGCTAGGCGCTTTAAATCCATTTGTCAGGGGATCCCTGGGTGGCGCAGCGGTTTGGCGCCTGCCTTTGGCCCAGGGAGCGATCCTGGAGACCCGGGATCGAATCCCACATCGGGCTCCCTGCATGGAGCCTGCTTCTCCCTCTGCCTGTGTCTCTGCCTCTCTCTCTCTCTGTGTGACTATCATGAATAAATAAATAAAATCTTAAAAAAAAAAATAAATAAATCCATTTGTCATTAGGTGTTCGTGGACTTCTCACAACAGTTTTAAATGATCCAAGTGGAGAAGTTATGGGATCCACCAAAGGTCTCACAGCCAGCACGGCAAACGCGGACAGGCCCCCTTCAAAGTGAGTGCAGTGGCCCACGCAAGGGACGGAGCAGCTGTGCCCAGAGGGCAGGGAGAAGCCAGCATGACAACAGTGGCACGGCAGCTGGGTCAGGAAGGATGAGTGGTAGGAATGGAAGAAACAGGGGCAAAGGAGACAGACAACAGCAGGAGGAGCCTACCCTTCCAGGAAGAAGACTCATGACCTACACTGCAGCGGACATATCCCCAGGGGAAAGCAGACAAATCAGAAAAAAGTCAGGGGCCTACCTCTCTGACTTCAAGTACCTGAAGGTTCTTGAACATTGGGAATCAACTTTAGGCTCTAATGTGAAAGTACTGGGGAGCTATGGGTGATGTGTAAGCAAGGGAGTGACATCAGATACGGACATCTGCTAACTACAGGAATCCCGCGTTCACATCTGCTAACTACAGGAATCCCACGGTAGTGAAAGGACAAAGATCTAGACCAGAAGAGGAAATGCATAGAAAGGGCAATCCAATCCAATTGATTCTGCAACAACTGAGTGTCAGTTGAGTACCTAAGAGGAGAAATAGGAAATGGCCCTGCTCATTCTCTTCCAAATGACTTTATCTGGGTTTCCTTCACCTTCACATAAAGAATTATGCTTCCCCTTTTTACATAAAAAAGATTACATGGAATTATGCTTCCTTTTTTTTTTTTTTTTTGCATAAAAAAGACTGCACGAAGGGGAGTTTGCATTACACTTAATCCTGCCCTTCTGAAGTGCTTCCAAAGAGAATTCCAAGTTTCCTGAGCAGTAAGCTGCTACTCATTTTGCAGACATTTTATTATTTTACGCTCAATCCTGAGTCAGGGCTACAATCCCCATTTCAGAGACTGAGAAACTGAGGGCTTTAGGAGTTGTCTTCTCTCTATGCATCGTGCCTTCATTTGCTCAAGGTGCTAGAAAAACAATGAACAGAAGTAGAGAGTAGTCCCTGCCTTGCGAACTTGGAGTCATGTGGTCTGAGAACCTTGCCTCTGATCCTGGTTCTTCTACTCAGTCCAAGGCAGTGGAGTAGGGAGACTGTGTTTAGCAAGCCAGTGGGTTCTCTGAAACTGTGAAATCCTCATCTGTTAAATGGTAATAATCATGGCACCTACACATTGTAGACTATTTACAAGGATAAAATGTAACAATGCAAAAGAAGGCTTGGCAGAGTGCATGGCATCTAAAGGATGCTCTCACAAATGTCATGGGTGATGCAGGAGGAAGCTAGCTGTTAACACTGCAATGTTCATGTTATGACCTCACTTCTAAGCCCAAACCCCCATTTGCAAAGCTGCTTCTGACTCAAACCAGTATTCCTTCTATTATCCCAGAGAGAGAGGGAAAAGGGTGACTCATCCCCTGGCAATGGTGGAGCTTCTGGCTGGCCTGCACCAGCTGCAGAGAGGAGAGCCCCAAGGTGAAGGGGAAATACGAGCCCCTGGGGCCCCATTGCTAGGCCACTGCCTTTCCTGGTTCCGAGGGCATCCTGATCATTAGTACCAGCCAGGGAGCCCCCAGTGAAATCGGAGCCCCCGCCTCTGGTAGACGAAGCCAGCAAACCTGTCCCCTTCTGGGCTCAGGTGAATAAGTTATTCCCCCTATTCTCGCACGGGTGAAGGGTGGACAGAGGCACCCAGCCAAGGCTGTGCTACACCTGCCCCTCCAGATGCCTAGGACTTTGGCTTGGAGAAGAAGTTAGCCCTGGCTTCCCGGACTGTGGAAGCAGCACCACTGCAGACCTAGTAACCCATTAGATGTTCAACCCATTTCCTGATTCTCTGCGTGATGGGGCCCCCTCTATGTACTCAGACCCAGGTCTAGAACAATGAGGGGACAGGATACCAATGGAGAAATGGGCCAAATTCACAAGCATGAAATTTCACAAAACAGAACCCCAAATGGCCCATGATCATATTAGGGGGGGAGGGGCATCCCAAGTGATCAAAGAAATGCACATTAAAACAAAAGGGTAAAAGAATTTATTGATGAACAGACTGGTAAAAATGAAAAACAATTAAATACCAAGAGTTATCTGACTGTGGGGAACCAGGCATTCCCACACAATGTTGGTAAGTGTGTAAATTAGCACAATCCTCCTAGAAGGCACTCCAGAAATGTGTTTACCAACCGCCTGCATAGTTCCTTTGTCAGAGTAATTTCACTTCTAGGAATTTAAATGAACGAAAGAAGACATATGCAGAGACATTCATTTCAGCGTGGCTTACAAGAACAACAACAAAAATTATAAACAAATTAAATGACTAACAACAAAGGGCTGATTAAATACATTTTGGTTCAACCCACAATGAAATACTATATAACCATTCGGATATTAAGACATGAAGTAGAATATTTATTGATGTGGAAAGACAATCACAGCATATTGTTTGGAAGGGGGGGGAAAAGCAAATTACAACAGTATGATTCCAAGTTACAATGAATATATAATGAAAAACTCCATTTTTGTGTAACAGATATAATCCATAGGAATCGATAGGAAAGAAAAGCCTGGAAGTATACATAAAAATTAACAGTGGTTACCTTTGGGTAAGATTACATACTTTCCATTTTTTCTTTATGCCTGCCAGTATTTTTCTAACAACTCTACTACTAACTATGTTTCAATGATAAGAGATTGGACCACATGATCCGTAAAGTTCCTGCCAACTCTGACATTTGGGGCATCTATGATTGATGTCCCAAGTGACTTCAAACAACCCATATTTAGTGTGGGCTTACTGTGTGGCCTTTGGAGCTCAAGTCATGGCCCACAGCTGTAGCTTTCTTCATTCCTCTCTACCCATGCTTGCTGCCCAGCTGTCCTGGGGGCCAGCCTAGGAGGCTCCCCCCCTCCCATCCCCCCTGTAATTCACCTTCGGACCCCCAGACCAAGGGCTGAGCAAAGGAACTCAGTCAGCATGGTGGCAGGTGCCAAGGGGGCACAAAGATAAAAGGCACAACTCTAGTTCTAGAATCCTACTGGGCCACAGGACTCACACAGAAAAACTGCTTTTGCTTGGTTGTATAACACCGACTACAAAAACCAGAAGAGAGAGAGAGAAAGCAGGGCAAGCCAGGGAAGGAAGGCCTGCTAGAGAAGGCCATGCAGGAATGGTGGGTGAGGGCAATGGAGGCAAGGGGCACAGGCTGGGCAAAGGTGAAGCCAACCCAAAGTCCTCTGGAATACATGCCCCAAACCTTTCCAAGAAGCTTTCACAATCTTTGGTCTGCAGAATTTCTGAACTTTGGCCCGAATGGGTAAAAAGTTAATTCTCCCAAACAGAAGTCCTCCCTCTATCTGACTCTGGATTAGCCACCAAAGACAAGTCCTTGGGATAAAGACAATAAATTACCTTTTTATTCACTCTCCCCACCCCTTCCCTTCCAAAGGGGGAAATGGAGGGGAGGACCAGGGAGGGACTGGAGGAGGAGAGGTAGTCACAGGAACAAGCAGACATCTCGCATGCAAGCAGTGCTCACCCCCACCACCTCGACCCGGTCTCCTCTTGCGGCAGCACCAGCCCCATTTGACAGATGGAGGAAAGGAGGCTCGGAGAGTTAAAATGGCTTGCTCTGGGGTCACCCAGCCAGAGAGTGGGGAAGGCGACTCCACTCAGGCCTTCTGACTCCAAGTCCAGTGCTATTTCGAGGTAACACACAGGACCTGGAGTCAGGAGCCCTGGGTGGCTCTGTCACCCGCTGGCTGCGTGGTCCTGGACAAGCCGCTCACCCCTCGCAGCCTCTCTCCCCAGCTGTAAAATGAGGAGGCACGCGATGGCCCGCCCAGGTCCTCTTCCGGCGGGGCTCTGTGAACCTTCTAGGGGTGGCTGCAAAGCTTCCCTATCAATTACATTTCCCAAGTTGGGCCGGCGAAGATCACCAGGAGCCTCGGCCCGTCACGTGGTTAAATAAAAAAAGCAAACGTCCCAGATTAACTTTCACTGTGCTGCTTCTGCTGACACCTGATTACCCAATTTTCTAGTATCCCTGGGTGAAATATCCCTGCAGGGGAGGCCCGCTGGGCGGCTCGAAGGACAAATAATGAATTATCGGTGAGCCCAAGAACCCCCAGTGATGGAGTTAAGAACCGGGGTGCAGACTGACGGGTTCTCGCTACAGGGGGTCCCTGACCGAGTCTCCGGCAATCTCAGGCACCCCCAGACCAGGGCGAGGACAGAACTTTCCCAGGGGCACCTCGGTCCCGCCTGCACCCAGTCCCCCGGGTCCCGGGCTGCCCGCAGGCCCGGGTAGGGGGTGGGGATGGGGGTGGGGGTGGGGGTGCAGGGGGGAGGTGCGAGGAGGGCGCGCGGGGGGGATGGAGCCGGGCGGCCGTGGCACCGGGGCTGGGATCTGCCTTCCGAGCAGACGTGGGCGCGGGGCTGGCGACGGTGCCGGTGACCGCCGCGGGAGCTCCACCGCAGTTTCGTCAGAGGTAAAGGTACGCGCCCGGCGCGCGCGGCGTGTGCACACACTCACACACACCCGCGCGCGCAGCCCGCTCATCACACCCTCCCCGCCCCCGCCCCCGGCCCGAAGAACGCGCGGTCACACGCCGCCACCGGCCCTTCGGCCCCCGCCCCGAAGCCACCCCGGCACGCCCGCCACCGACCACGAGGCCCCGCGGCTCCCCGCGCAGGGCTGTCTGCGGCGAGCGGGGCCGGCCCTCCCCGGCGCGCGGCGGCCTCCTCTCCGCGGCACCCGCCACGCCGCGCCGTCCCGGCCGCCTGGGGAGCCGCCGCCCGGAGCCCAGCGTCTCGGCGGCGCGTCCCCTCCGAGTCGCGGTCTCACGGCTCGGAGTCAGCTTGCAAGCCTCTCCCCGCCCACCCGGTCCCATGACAGCTGCTGCCGCCCAAAGACAGGCAGATTAGAACGAGAAGCAAAGTTTCCCTCTCTCTCCTCCCACCGCCCGCCCCCCCGCCTCCCCCCTCCCTCCCAGTGTTATGCAAAGCGAGCCGGCACCGGCGCTCCGACTCCAGGTACCAAACCAGCCCTCGCGAGCCGCGCCCGGTTCCGCCCGGCGGCCCCTCTCCGCGCCCAGCCGTGCGCCCGCATCCGGGGGCTCCTCCTGGCCTCCGCCGCATCCCCAGCCTCCCGGCTGCCCGCAGCGCGGCGCCGGGAGGGAAAGCCCTAACTATGGGGCCAAACTTTACGCTTGCAACAGGCATGGGGTGGGGAAAGCCAGGGAAGGGTGGGGGGCGCGCACGCCTAGCGCAGGCATTTTCGGTGGCGGCTCGTCCCGGCAGCACCCCCCCCCCCGCCCCGTCTCCAAGTCACCAGCTCCCTCGAGCCCCCCCCCCGCCCCGGCACACCAGAGCACCCTCTCCTGTCACGCGCGTGTCGCCGGTGGGGCTCCCAGGCGCAGCCAGAGCCCGGGACGCCGCCTCGCGTTCCCTTCCCCCAGCATCGCCGAGCGCGCACCGGGGCCGCGCGCCGCAGGGGGACCCAGGCGCCCCCAGACAGTCTTTCCACCCCCATCCTGCCGTGCTTTCCTCCCGAGGGGCTCCGCCGGTAGCGAAACCAGGAAGGTGCTGTCCCCGCCCGCATGCCCACGTGCCCCGCAGCCCCCTAAGCCCTCAGCCGGCAACTGGCAGGAAACTCCGCGCCGCCGGCGCCGCCGGGGAGCCGCGGGGGGCCAGCAGCAGCACGCGGGGCGCGGGAGACCCGAGGACCGAGGCGCTCCGGGGACGGGGGCAGGCGCCGGAGCCGGGGCCCTAAGTCCACGTGAAAGTACGGCAGCAAGTGCCGGGAGTCCGAGGGCGCGCCTCCGACTCCCAGGGCCAGCCTAGGGGTCCCCCACACCTTGGCGCCGCTCCACCTCCCCGAGGAAACGCGGTACCCCCACCTCTGCCGGCAGGGGGGTGCGGACTCCCAGCGACCGAGGCCAGACCCTCCCCGGCGGCCGTAGCGCCCCCACGCCCCGGCTTGCACGGGGGGCGCCTCGGGCCCCCTGCCTCCGTGGCAGGGCGCATCGCAGGGCGCAAGGAAGGGGGGCTCTGCAGCCGGAGCCCCCGTCCCCCCCGCTGCGCCCACCGCCGCCTCCCGGCCTCCGCGGCTGCGGCGGCAGCCCCCGCAGCTCAGCACCCCTGCCCCGGGCCCGCGGCCCCTGCCGGCCGTACCTGCGCGTCGGCGAGATAGTTGAGGAAGAAGGAGGAGAGCTCTTCGTCCAGCAGCGCGCCGCAGTCGTTCCCCGCCATCTTCCAGCCGCGGCTGCAGCGTGCGGCGGAGTCAGCGCCGAGCCGGCCGGGGGGAGGGAGCGAGCGAGCGAGCGAGGGAGGCGGGAGGAGGGAGCGAGGCCGGCGGGAGGCGGAGGGCGGAGCTCGGGCCCGGGCTGCCGCAGGGCCGCTGGCTGCGGGGGCGGGGCCGCGCGGGGCCCGCGCGAGCCGGGGGTCGCGCCCCCGCTCACTGCGCCACGTCTGGCTGCGCGGTGCTCCCCGGCAGCTCCCCTGCAGCCCCCCGGCCCGGAGGGAAGCGCCCGCGGCCGGGTGACGCTGCCCCAGCCCCGGGCCCGATGCCTGCGCAGCAATGCGGGCAGCCCCCCGCTCCTGCCCGAGCGAATCACGTTGCGTTAGCGCTGGGCGGGTCCTTTGAGAAAACCTGCTTCTGCACTGCTGGGGAAACTGAGGCCCGGGAAGGCGGAGGACTTGGTTTGAATTCGCGGTGCATTTCAGCAGCAGGAAGACAAAGCTCAGGCCTGACTGGCCCCGAGGTTCCGAGGTTCCGTACCTGAGCTCCAAGGCCAGAGAGAGGAATATCTTAGGGCAAAGGTGGAGAAATCCGGGCAGGCTCAAGGAGGGGGTGGCATGTTTTTCTTTTCTTTGAAGGATGCGTTGACCGATATTCTGTTAAGTTTGGCCATCACCCTCAAGCTTTCCTTCACTCCCCTACCACCACCGCCACCGCCACCGCCACCGCCGCCACCGCCGCTGCCCATAAACTTGAATGACTTCTCTTACCATGGCCCACAATGCTTAAGGTGGCCAGGCTCATGCAGGCTTCCCCAGGCCCCGTGGCTTCCCAGGTCCTTCCATGAACCATCTCACAAGGAGCTTCCACACACAGACTGGTGTCTCCTACCCAGTGGCCATTCATTCACCCAGTAACCACATCTTCAGCGCGTCCTTTCCCACTGCCCCTCAGACTGTCAGGGGGTTCCTTCTCCCCGCCTCGCCCCACTGTCATGGGCTCTCCTAGCTCTGCAGGCCTTTCCTTGAAAACACTGGCCACAGCTGCCATTTTACGTTTGTTCCAGGGAAGATTTGATCTTCGTGTGTCTTCTTAACTCTAAGACTCTAAGACCCAAGAGCTGAATCTTTTTTTTTTTTTTTCATATTTGCCATGTCTCCGGTGCCTGGCACATAGTAGATGCTTAATAAATAATGTGCCAACCAGAGGATTTGGATTCCCCACCACCACCACACATTGCACACATAAGAAAACTTCCCAGGCTGCAGCCTTGAACTCTCACCATCATGCCCTGCTGTTTGTTTGCCAGACAGCAGATGAGGGCACCGCCTGAATAAAGGCGAAAAGGCGGGAAGATTTAGACCTGTTTCATTGGGCACGCCTGCCTCCTGCCCCCACCCCCCCACCCCCTGGCACTCTGGAGGGCTGCCCCACCCTGCCCACCCTGCGTGGGCTCCCTCCCAGCCAGAGGAGGAAACAGGGAGAGTCCTCAGCTCACCTGCTCAGACTTGAACACCAGAGCAAGAGCTTCCTTCTCCAGTCTGAGGTTCCCAGAACCGCAGGGCGTGATTTCACTCTTTGGGCTGTAGGCCAGAGCGCTTTTAAGGAACAATGAATCCCAACAGAGAGCCTACATCTAGCCTTGGAGCACTAGCCTGGGAGTCAGGAGTCCTGGGTCCTGGTCCAGCCGTGCTACATCTTGTCTCAGTATTGGGCAACTCAAGAAGTCCAGAGGAAGGGCCCCCTGGTCGGACTGCCCAATTGTGAACCCCTGCATGTAGTGTCAGGCCTCAATTTCCTCATCTACATCATGGGGATCATAGAATTACTTACTTCATAGAGATGTTATGATGATGGAAGAGGTAATATATGTAAAGTGCTTGGCACAGTGCCCGACCTCATGAGAAAAATAGCTAAACTCTGGTCCTCTGTTTCCTCATCTGTAAAAATGAGGATAACATACATGTTCCTTGAAGGACTTTCTTTTCCTTTCTTCCAGCACTCACAGGCTTCTGGCTGCCTTGGATTCCAGTAGATCTGGATTTGAATCTTGGTGCTCACAAATAATGTGCCCCTTGGTCCTTTATTTAATGTCTCTGAGCCACATTTCCTTCCCATAGGGTTTTTGTGAGGGTTGCATGAATCTGTGCACATAAAACAAATTGCTGGGCCCTGCACCTGGCAGATAGGAGGGTTCCTCCTCCCTCATCGTCATCACTATCAGCAAGGTCATCACCATTAGCACAAAGTGCTTTGCTCCTCCTGCCCATGGACCCCAGCAGGACAGTTTTCCAGAGATGTTCCTACCAGATCCAACATAGCCTGTGACTGGTGTTGAGGCCCTCATAGCTTAAAGGCCAGACCTGAAGAGTCCCCAAGGGCAGCCATCTCCCGGCTTTGGCCTTGCAGAGCTGCAGCACCAGGTAGGGCCTCTCAGGGAAGGCCTCAACAGTGCTCGCCCAAAGCAGCTTTAGTCCTTAAAACTCTAGTGTTGAAGGAATTGCTGCAAATTAACCGGCTTCAAGGACCTCCTCACCAATCACCACCGCTTCCTCAGAATAGGCTTCTGGCTGGCAAGCAACTCGGGAGAAGGTACCTCACCTGAGATAATGTCATTTTCTTTTCAAAAGCACATTTCAAAATGCTTTCATCACAGGCCACCTACAGAGCTCAGCCTCTTCACCCTCTCTGGTTTGAGGAGGAAGTTGAGGTACTTCATTGAGAATGGAAGCTCTCCAGAGACCTAAGGCACTAGGTGATCTTGTGCAATTCGCTTGCCCTCTGTCAGGTTGTTTCCCTACCTTTAAAACAAAAGAGCTAAAGGATCCTCTACTGAACCCTCCGGCCCAAATAGGATGGCAATTTATAGATATTAGCCAAAACTGAGCTTTTCCATACTGCACATGTGCCAGACACCTGAGTGTGTATCAGCTCAGATCATTTCCAACAGCCCTGAGGAGTTGACATTCTGATGTCCAGTTGACAACAGAGGAAACTGAAGCTTAGGAGAGATTGGAGTGATCAGCCCAAGAATAAGCAGTTAGAGACACAGCTGAGATTTGAACCCAAGCCTGCCTGGTCCGAGCTATAGACTCTTGGAAGGAATTTTTTTTTTTAATTTTTTATTTATTTATGATAGTCACACACACAGAGAGAGAGAGAGAGGCAGAGACACAGGCAGAGGGAGAAGCAGGCTCCATGCAGGGAGCCCGACGTGGGACCCGATCCCGGGTCTCCAGGATCGCGCCCTGGGCCAAAGGCAGGCGCCAAACCGCTGTGCCACCCAGGGATCCCATCTTGAAAGGAATTTTAAAAAAAACCTCACACCAGTCAACCACTCCCAAGAAGCTGGAACGGTGGCACATTTCTTATTTTATGACTTCTAAATGAAGGGCAATAATAATGCCAAACTTGGACTTCATGTGGCTCTCTCCTATCTGCTCTGCCTTTTTATTGGCCCTGCCTCTCCCGAGATTAGTGGAAGTTTGTCTTGTGCATACACCAGGCAAAGCCCTGACTCCTCCAGCCTCCACAGAAATGGCTACCGTAAAATGAACCTTTTTCATTTGAATATTAGTCACTACTGACAAACGCTCAAAATTAAAAACATGAGCATTTCCTCCCTTCTGATAATAGAAGAATGCTTTATTCAGATGCTATGACCATGTCTCAAATTCTGGAGAGCATGACAGTCACCTGGGCTCTGTTACCAGAGATTATAATTCAGTAGGTCTGCAATGGACCCAGGAATCTTCATTTAAGAGGCTCCCCTGGATGGCTCTCCTGCAAGAAACTGCCTATCATTCAACCAATGTTTACTGAGCACCTAATAGCCAGCCACCGCACTAGGTGCCTTGGATAAATCAGTGAACACAATAGCTGCCATCCCGGCTTATATTCTATTCATGATCAGTGCCTGGCGAACTTTTATTGAAAGAGTGAAGGCGCTAGGGCATAGGTCTTGATAATCACTGAGGTTTCCTGCCTGCCACCCACAACTCTGTGATTCTATAAGCCAGGCCAAGGAGTCAGAAACACACCTATTCCCCAGTTTCTGTCCAGGAGGCAGAAACTGGAGCCAAGAGGAACTAAAAAGGCACTTGCTTTGTATTGTTAATTCTGACAGCCATCTCCACCTTTCATTGAACGCAGAACTTTAGAACGGTGGCAGGGCAGTAGAGAGCATGTTATCTACCCGCCTCACTGTACAGGTAGGAGAATGCGGCCAAGGCCACCCAGCCCTTCAGTGGCAGAGCTGGGACTGGAAGCCAGGGCTTCCAGTGTGTGTCATGCTCAGGTGGCTTCTCCTCAGGGCTGAGCCTTTGGAAAGACCCCACCTAGATGGTGTCATCCTCAGGTCTCAGCGTTGGGGGTGAGGGGTCTTTGACACTCAAATATCCTCATAAGCAAGGCATTTCTGGTGTTGGTCAATGCCGTCTTCTTCCTGAAGGGTTAGCCTATGAACCCGCAGTACATTTTGGGGCTACATTTAGCAGACCTCTCTTTCATATGCTACAGTGATTAAAGAAAGGGCTTCTAGGTCAGCCGGTGAGGGACATTAAACAGCCAAGGTATTGTCAGCTACTGCTGTCTCTCCCACATGCAAGGGCTACCTGCCTTTCTTTCTAAGACTTTTATTTATTGAGAGAGAGACAGAGAGCAAGAGTTGGGGTGGGGGGAGTAGAGGGAGAGGAAGAAGCAGGCTCCCCACTGAGCAGGGAGCCCAATATGAGGTTCCATCCCAGGATCTTGGAATCCCAGGACTCTGTAGAAGGCAGAAGAAGGCTATGTGGAAAACATATAGGGAAAATGTATATTAAGTGAAACAAGGCTATAAACATGTTTATGAAATGATTATAGCTCTATGCATAAATGCACATGTAATGTACATATGTTAGAGTGACATGAGAAATCCAAACACATGAAACTGGATGAGGATGGAATCATGACCTGAGCCAAAAGCAGGCGCTTAACCCACTGAGCAGCCCAGGCATCCCAAAGGCTGTCTTTCATTCACCCTCCTTAGTCTTGTAAATGACCATGCACAGATCATGGGAAAGATGGATCAGAGGAGGGATAGAAAAGTGCTTCCTCCTCATCTGCCCATAGAGCTAAAAGATCCTTGTGCCCATTTGATAGATGTTGAAACAAAGGCTCATAAATGTGAGGGTTATTTTGATTTGTTTTGTTTTTGCAGAGGTGTAAATTCCACCAGGTTGTTATGTGTGTACCAGAACAGCAGCATTTAAAGCAACAGTCACCCAACATTAAAGGGCACCATCTAAATTTAGGAACCCTATCAAATAAGGCAAGTAGATGGCAAGACCCAAGGACCTGTTCTTTACACTCTGTCACTTACTGGCTTTGGGACCTTGTGAAAATGACTCCTTGGCGAGGCTTGTCTTATCTTACCTGACCTAGAATTTTGTGTGGATCAAGTTCACTTACGAAGGACTTTGAGTGTTAGGTTCATTATCTTAAGTCATCAATAATAGTCCTTCTGGGAATTTATCCTAGGGATCTGATTCAAAAGATGGGAAAACTAGAGCACGATGTTTACATACTTTGATTTATCAAATATTTTTAGAAGCTGCCAGGTGCCAGGCACTGTGCTATGGCTGCACAAATGGAAACCATGATACAGTCTTTGCTCTTGTATAACTCACACCTCTGCTCTCCACAACATGCAGGGAAGAGATGTCAACATGCAATTCACTAGGGTTTAATAAGTTCTTTAACACACCGGGAGGCTGGAGACAGGATAGGCTGGGAGGAGACCCCAGGCAGAGCTGGGGGCCTGAGCCAAGACAATGAAAGTAACAAGAGGGATATGAAGGAGTGGATGGGCTAAAACCAGACTGTAGACTGAGAGTCAATAGGCTTTGGTCATAGGTAGGAAATGGTGGGGAAATTACAGGCCACCCAGTTTCTGACTTCAGTGGATGGTGGGTCTTAGAGGAGAAGCAACTCAGAGGGAAGTCTCCTAATGGGGGTATCGTAAGTCTGTGGGTCATCCAAGTGGAGACATGTAAAGGGGAACAGATTGATGCCAAGCAAAAAACTGGAAATAACCTCAACATGGAGTAAGCCAGAACATTCAATCCCACACCCCTCACCGAGAGTAGACAAAAGCTCACGCATACACAAAGAACTAACTGTCCAAGGATGCTCACTGCAGCATTGGTAATTGTGGTAAAAAGAAGACTCTAAAATTAAAAAAAAAAAAAGAATGGTGGTGAGATCACATAGTGGAGTATTAGACGATAGTGAAAATCAAAAACACCTTCATGAATCCACACAGATTAATCACAAAAACAATAAGTGAGACAAGCAGCCTAGGGATGTAGTATGATGCCACTTAGATAATATATTTTTTTAAAGATTTTATTTATCCATTCATGAGATACACACAGAGAAGAAGAGAGAGGCAGAGACACAGGCAGAGGGAGAAGCAGGCTCCATGCTGGGAGCCTGACGTGGGACTCGATCCCGGGACTCCAGGATCACGCCCTGGGCGGAAGGCAGCACTAAACCACTGAGCCACCCAGGGATCCCTAGATAATATTTTAAAATACAGAAAGTAATACTCCATAATGTCGGTCCATATATGTATACTAAGTAAAAGCATAAACATGGGACAGCAAAGACACAGATCACTTTTAGGAAAGTGAGAGGAGAGAAGGCATCGAGGCTGGCTTCAGGGTGTACGACACATGCAGTCACACTGGGCCACTCGCTTAGAAAGACCCTATGTTTGGTTGAATGCTCTGCTGTCGCTGTCTCAAAACTCATGATTTTTCAAGAAAAGTCCCTGAATTTTCACTTTGTCCTGGGCCTTGCAAGTTATGTAGCCTGTCCTGGGAGATTAGGGTCCATTGTACAGAAGAGCACTCCGACTGTACCTGAAATGGTTTATTTTCTTGAAAAAAGTCCCAAAAATATTTTTAAAGTGTCAATCTTTGTTAACTTGTGTAGTTTATTGTTCCTATGCTTTTCTGTGTGTTTGAAATATTTTATAAGAGCAATGAAGATGTCCTTATGTAAATACAGTTTATTTACGTGATGAAATACTCTGTAGAAGGCAGAAGAAGGCTATGTGGAAAACATAGGGAAAATGTATAATATTAAGTGACACAAGGCTATAAAAATGTTTATGAAATGATTATAGCTCTATGCATAAATGCACATGTAATGTACATATGTTAGAGTGACATAAGAAATCCAAACACATGAAACAGAATGAGGATGGCAGAAATAATTTATTTTAACATTTTCATTTGTGCTGTTACAATTTTGTTTTTTTTAATTTTTAAAATTTTATTTGTTTTAAGACTTTATTTATTTATTCATCAGAGACACACAGAGAGAGAAGCAGAGACACAGGCAGAGGGAGAAGCAGACTCCATACAGGGAGCCCAATGTGAGACTCAATCCCAGGACTCCAGGATGACGCCCTGGGTGGAAGGCAGGCGCTAAACCGCTGAGCCACCCAGGCGTCCCTACAATTTTGTTTTTATAATAAATAAAATGCAACTTGCTATCTGCTTTCTACGCTAAAAAACCAGCTCCTCTGGGAAACTAGGTTGCCGAGTGCTGAATGTGTTCTTTAAGTAACAAATGTGCATTGTGACAAGGACATTTTGGAGACAAGGTCTCTACCTAAAGGAGAGCCATGATGGTGGAACTTTTAGCACCCTCCCTAAAATGAGCTCTGCACTGAGAGCCAGGTCAGTCTCACTCTGGCACTAAACTCACATTTGGATGAATCTCTTCCCTACTCTAAGCCTCAGATTCCCATTCTGCACAATGGGCCATCTGCACTGCATTGGCCATCCCAAACATTTATTGGATGGGCATCTCCCCCGAGGCCTTTGCCCTGACTGTGAGATGCTCGGATTCCCTCTCCCATTTGCGGGAGAAATCATCTGGGCCATGTGTAGTTTGGCAGCAGAGGCAGTTGGAGTCAGGATACTGAGAAGAGAATCCAGGTCAGTAGGCCACCCCAGGAGGGTTTTATATGGGTGGAATCTCCTTGGCTCCTGGAGCAGCCAGAACCACAGAGTTCCAGGGAAAGGGCACGGCCTCACAGGCATGACAAGGTAGAGAGGGTACAGTGTGGCATCACGGGCACAGCATCATGGTCACTGCAGAGATCATGGGGACAGCGTCCTGGGCGCAGCGGGGCTTCCTGGGCACGGTGTCATGGGCACAGCATCCTGGGCGCAGCCGGGTGTCCTGGGCACAGCATCCTGGGTGCAGCGGAGCGTCCTGGACACGGCGTCCTGGGCGCAGCTGAGCGCCCAGGGTACAGCATCCTGGGCACAGCAGGGCGTCACGGGCACAGCATCATGGGCACAGCATCATGGGCGCAGCAGGGCGTCCTGAGCGCGGTGTCATGGGCACAGCATCCTGGGAGCAGCAGAACGTCCTGGGCGCAGCGAGGAGTCATGGGCACAGCACCTGGGCGCAGCTGAGCGTCCTGGGTACAGCATCCTGGGCACAGCGGGGCATCCTGAGCACGGTGTCATGGGCACAGCAGCCTAGGCGCAGCAGAGCATCCTGGGCGCAGCGGGGCGTCACGGGCACAGCGTCCTGGGCTCAGCAGAACGTCCTGGGCACAGCGTCCTGGGCGAAGCGGGGCGTCATGGGCACAGCATCCTGGGCGCAGTGGGGCGTCATGGGCACAGCATATTGGGCTCTGCGGGGCATCCTGAGCGCAGCACAGCGTCCTGGGCACAGCGTCCTGGGCGCAGCAGAACGTCCTGGGCACAGCATCCTGGGCGCAGCGGGGCGTCATGGGCACAGCATCCTGGGCGCAGTGGGGCGTCATGGGCACAGCATATTGGGCTCAGCGGGGCATCCTGAGCGCAGCACAGCGTCCTGGGCACAGCGTCCTGGGCGCAGCTGAGCATCCTGGGTACAGCATCCTGGGCACAGCGTCCTGGGCGCAGCTGAGCATCCTGGGTACAGCATCCTGGGCACAGCGGGGCGTCCTGGGCACAGCGTCCTGGGCGCAGCAGGGCGTCCTGAGCATGGTGTCATGGGCACAGCATCCTGGGCGCAGCAGAGCGTCCTGGGCACAGCGAGGCGTCCTGGGCACAGCATCCTGGGTGCAGCAAAGCGTCCTGGGCGCAGCAGAGCGTCCTGGGCGCAGCGGGGCGTCACCGGCACAGCGTCCTGGGCGCAGCGGGGCGTCCTGGGCACAGCAGAGTATCACGGGCACAGCCCTGCTATCTTCAGTTTCCCTCAGAATACTGACAGACATCTCGGGGTGGGGGTGGGGGACAGATTAAAAGGGAATATTCCAGGTTCTGTCAGAGTTGTTTTATTATTTTTTCACTACAACTTATTATTTTTTTACTTTTTATTTTTTTAGAGAAGGACGGGGAAGGGCAGAGGGAAAAGGAGAGAGAGAATCTTAAGCAGACTCCATGCTGGGAGCAGAGCCCAACAACGGGCTCCATCCCCCCACCCCCCACCCCCGTGAGATCATGACCTGAGCCAAAATCAAGAGTCAGAAGCCTAACCAACTGAGCTACCCGGGAGCCCCTATAAATTAAATTACACAAGTGACACACAATTATTATCCCTGTATAAAAAATGGAAACAACAGAAAGGACATTTCTATGACTATGACTACCCCCACGCAATACCACTCTCTCCCCAGAGGTGCCCACTGTTAGTGTTTCATGAGTGGCCTTCGAGACTTTTTTCTTTGATTTATACACTTACTATGTTCACAGAGAAACTCAAAGTTTTGCTTGGGAGATTTTGTTTTTAATGAAAATGGAATCTTCCTGTAATTACTGTTTTGTAATTTCCTTCTTAATGTGTCTAGAGCTGCTTCCATATCAGCATATGTAGATCTGCCTTATTCCTTTATATCACTGCATGGTATTCCCCAGGGTGAGTGGGGCACAGACTTGATTTGTCACTGTGGCCCATCATGACTGTAGATTTGTCTTCTCCAGGCGGTATATGGCCCTGGTTATGTCTCTGAAGAATATATAAAACTAAAAATAAAAAATAAATAAAAATAAAAATAACTAAAAGAATAACTAAAAATAGGAAGTAACAGCAAAGGATGAGTTCTTTCATTCATTCAGCCAACTAAAGCCTGTAAGAATGCTTACTTTAAGTAGATCCCTCATCTTTTTTTTTTTCTTTAAAGATTTTATTTATTTATTCGTGAGAGACAGAGAGAGAGAGAGAGAGGCAGAGACAAAGGCAGAGGGGGAGGCAGGCTCCATGCAGGGAGGCTGACCTGGGACAGGACTCGATCCTGGGTCTCCAGGACCACTCCCTGGGCTGAAGGCGGCGCTAAACCGCTGAGCCACCTGGGCTGCCCAGATCCCTCATCTTTTAATACACAGATCTGTATAGATGAATTTAGTAAATAATATTAATCATGTTGCCACATTGTTTGAAATTCATTCATCATTCCTTCATGAGCCACCTACTTTGTGCCAGACACTCTGCTGAGCTTTATGGGACTGTATTAGTTATGACCGCTTTGATTTCAATGAACAGAAAACCCTACTCAAACCAGCTTTAACAGATAATGTATTGGCTTCCGTAATTAACACATTCATGGGAGGAATGTTGCCAGGAAGTTGTGAGTGTTCATTTCTCAGCTCTGCTTTTCTCTGTGTTGGCTTCATTCTAAAGCAGGATCTGCTCGATGAAGGCAAGGTGTGTTTGATCCAGGCCTGGACCCAATCTTCTTTAGCAAATCCAGCAGAAGAAACTGTCCCAGTCTTCCAGCAAAGGTCCAAGATTCACTCTGATTCAATTAGTTTGGCTTAAATGCCTATCGCTAAGCCAGTCTCTGTTCTGATTGGCCGGTACTGGGTTACATGCTTACATCTGAATCTGGGAGTCAAGCTGTTTCTAAACAAAGATTTCTTAACAAGGGACCATTAATTTGCATAGGAAAAAATTATATCTTTCGTTTTACTGACCTCTAACTGAAATTTAGTATTTCCTTCTGTTATGAATATAGCAAACAAATCACAGTAGCATTAAAAGTACCTGTAACTTTGTCACCAGTATGAATATTTCACACCACATCACAGTTGTCATTAGTATCTCAAACTTTCATTTATGTTCATCACTATTTCAAATATGATAGGTATCAGACCAACTAGATCTTGTTATTTAATGTGCTAATAAAGAAGGATATAGGGGTGTCTGGGTGGCTTAGTTGGTTAAGTTTCTACATTCGGCTCAGATCATAATCTCAGGGTGCTGGGACTGAGGCCTGCATGGGGTTCCTGCTCAGCCAAGGAGTCTGTTTCTCCTTCTGCCTCTGCCCCTTCCACCTCATGCTTGTGCTCTCCCTCTTTCTCAAATAAATAAGTATATATAAATAATACTATGCCAAATGTTTGTTTTTCTAATCATTTGAGAACTTTTTTTTTTTTTTTTTGAGAACTATTTCAATATAATTGACTTCCTTTAGGGGCACTGGGTGGCTCCATCAATTGAACGTCCAACCCTTGATTTCAGCTCAGGTCTTGATCTCAGGGTCATGAGTTCAAGCCTCACATTGGATGCTGGGTGTGGCGCCTACTTAAAAAAATAATTTAAAATATATATAATTGACTTCTTTTAAATCATAAGCAGTCTACAGTATGCATTAAAAAAAATCCATCTGGGGGTGCCTATGTGGCTCAGCTGGTTAAGCATATGCCTTCGGCTCAGGTCATGATCCCGCAGTCCTGATACTCAGCCCCAGGTCATCCCAAGGTTGTTGGGCTCCCTGCTCAGCAGAGGGTCTGCTTCTCCCCTCCCTTTGCCCCTCCCCCCACTAATGTGCACTCTCTCTCTCTCTCTCACTCACTCAAATAAATAAATAAAACCTTTTTTTAAAAAAACCCAGCTGAAGAGGAATCCATGGACTTCTTTCTGTAGACTGCCAGAAGGGTCCAGGGCACACACAAAAAGGTCTAAATATAATATGGGGCAGAGAGGTCTCCCTGAAGGAAAATGAGGTGCCTTTGTCAGAAGTAGACAGAAATGACAGATATCCACTCCAAAAAGTTGTAAAGATGTGCTAAATGTGAGCCTGCCCTCTAAACCATTTAGGCTAGAAGAGCCCTGCAGATGCTGTGGGTCCAGGATGAGAAAAACAGGGACTCCCAGCTGGCTCAGTCGGTAGACCATGCAACTCTTGATGTCAGGATTGTGACTTCAAGCCCCACGTTGGGTGTAGAGATTACTTAAAAAATAAAGTCTTTAAAACAACAGCAGCAAAGACCCAAGAGTAGCAAGGACTTGCCAAGATTACTTAGCAAGTGGCAGTATCTGGACCCAGCAAAGGTTTCCTAACTCTAGACCTCTCAGGGTCAATGGAGAAGGTGAGAGTGAACCTCAGACTCCTGAAGTTAAAAACAGCACATGAGAGAGAAGGAAATGTAAAGCACTAAATGCCTCTATCAGAAAAGAAGTTCTCAAATCCATAATCTAAGCCTCTGGGCTTAGATTTGTGACACTGGAAAAAGAAAATCAAACTAAGCTGAAAGCCAGCAGAAAAACAAAAATAATAAAGTTTAGAGCCAAAATTAACAAAATAAAAGAACAATAGAGAAAATCATCACAACCAATAGTTGGTTCTTTGAAAAGACCAACAAAATAGACAAACCTTCACCTAAATGGACCTAGAAAAAAAAAGGGAGAAGATTCAAATTATTAACATAAGATATGAAGGAAGGGACATTACTACCTTACAGACATAAAAGGGGTTATAGTGAATGCTATGAACAACTGTACGCCAAGGAATTCTATAACCCAGGTGAAATGATCAAATTCCAGGAAAGACACAAAGTATTAAAACTAATTTAAGAAGAAATAAAACATCTGAACAGATCTGAAACAAGTAAAGAGTTGGAATTAGTAATAAAAAAACTACCCACATAGAAAAGCCCAGGCCCAGATGGTTTCACTGGTGAATTCTGCCGAACATTTAAAGAAGAATCCATACCAAATCTTCACAAACTCTTCCAAAAAATAGAAAAGGAAGGAATACTTCTCAACTCATTCTATGAGGGCAGTATCACTCTGATACCAAGACCAGACAAAGACATCATAAGAAAGCTACTGAGCAATAACTCTTATGAATACAGATGCAAAAGCAGTACACATAAGGACTTAACCACAGAATTAAATATCATAATGGGAAGAAATTTATAAAGATGTCTCTAGTTCCCAGAAGATTCCCATCATCAAAAGTAATAAGACATAATGGTGATACATGAAATTAAATTTAAGCATAGAAGTATAGTGGGACCATTTTGGGAAAATATGCAAAGATAGTTCATGAGAATATTTTGTTCCGTAAAGCAGGATTAATAATACTTTTCTGCCCCACCTTACCGTTTTTGGAATCATTTTGAGGATCACTTAAGGATCATAATAATGTTGAGAATCTTTTAAAGCCCTCTTGTGTAAAATAATTACTATTGGAGCTCTTCACAGTTTGTAGAACATGACCCTACTTATGAGCTCCATTTTATTCCTTGTAATGTGTTATCTCCTGACTCTAGACCTTTGTATTTGCTGTTCCCTTGACCTAGAATGCTCTACCCTCACTTCCCCTTATGCTCTTGCTCCCATTCTTCACACCTTGACCCAAATATCACTTTCTTAGGGAGTCCTTCTCGCTGTGTGATTTAAATTCAGTCTCTGAAATTATATTGCCTGTCTACTTGTAAGTGTCCCCCAGAGCCTAGGACAGCACCTGGCACATGGAGGATGCTGTTAAATGAAGGATGATCCACATCTTTGAAATTAGTAGCTAGGCCTGTTGTATGGATAAGGAAGCTGAGGCTCAGGAGAGAATTTACTTACTCCAGTTTTTGTGGCACATAGGGTATGCATAAAATATAGCTATCAAGATGGCAGCCAGCAGTCCCCCCCTCCCCCCCAGCCCCCATTCTGCATGCATGGTGCTCCTCCAAGCAGGAGTGGGAGCTGTTTTCTTCTCCTTGATTCTGGACTGACATTGTGACTTGCCTTGACCAAAAGAATGCAGCAGAGAGAGGGTGTTGTGCCCATTCCCAGCCTAGCCATTAAGATGCCTTGGAGGGCAGCCTGGGTGGCTCAGCAGTTTAGTTTTGCTTTCGGCCCAGGGTGTGATCCTGGAGACTTGGGATCGAGGCCCCTGTCAGGCTCCCTGTGTGGAGTCTGCTTCTCCCTCTGCCTGTGTCTGTGCTTCTCTTTCTCTCTCTCTCTGTGTCTCTCATGAATACATAAATAAAATCTTTAAAAAATAATAATAAAACATAAAAAAAGAAAAAGACGCCTTGGAGCTTCTGCTTTCAGCCTCTAAGAAGCCACACACCCATAAAGAAGTCCAGCCAACCTGCCAAACAAACCGCATGGAAACAAAGAGACCTGGGAGGACTAGTGACCACAAAGAGAGAAACCAGCTAGCTCCCTTCCATTTCCATCTCCCCTGAAGAGACACCAGGCATTTGAATAAACCCATCTTGGATCCTCCAGCTCCAGTAAAACTGCTTCAGTCAGTACCACGTGGAGCAGAGATGAGCCAACCTCACCAAACCCTGGCCACATTGCAGAATCATGAACAAATAAGCTGATATGGTTGCCTTAGCCACTGCATTTGGGGACAATTTGTTACACAGTGACTGATTCCTGAAATGCTAGCTGTATGAATTTTGGTACATTATTAAAATTATATGAACCTCAGTTTCCTCATCTGTAAAGTGGGATAATTTTAATACTTAATCTAAGGGTTGTGATGATGCTCAAACATTACATAGTACACATTTAGTGATTTTGAGAAATATAAGATATGACAATATCATAAAATTTCCCACAGGGGTTGAGATAGGTTGATAGATGAACTCTACCGGGCAGGGTCTTATGGAACCATTAGAAAGCAGCAGCATAAATTTCACAAACCACTTTATTTATTAAGTAATTTGAAACAAAAATAAAGTAATAAAAAGAGCGACACAGAGCCATTCTGATTCCAACAAAGTAAACGTTTTCTGAATAAAAGTTGAAGGCAATGTGGAGAAATGAAAAGTGTTAGTGTTTGGAGTCATGGTTTTATATAAAAATGTACCTTTAAGGATTTCTTTTTTGCTGTTGTCAGGTTCTTCATAATAAATCACTTTAAATGCAAGTTCCAAAAGGGGATAAAGGTTTGAAGAAAACATGGAGAAATGAAACAGTGTATTTGAATTTTGATTTTAGTGAAAATGTTCTCTACTAAAATTTCCCTTAATTCAATCTTCATAAAAAATAATTTCAGTGCAATTATTAAATAGAAAAGCTGGCCATTGTGTAATTTATCCATTGCTGTTATGAGCTCAGCAGGGAGCTAAGTGCTTGTATTCCTTCATTTATTCAACAAATAGTAAAATCCATAGCTCTAAGGGAGGGCTTTCCATGCATGTGAAGTTTGAAGCCTCTCTGCAACTCTCTAATGTCAGTGCTATTATTATTATTCCCATTTCACAGATGAGGAAACTGAGCCTCAGAGGTTAGGTTCCTTGCCAGAGTCATTCAGCTTGGAAGTGGCAGAGTTGAGGTTAGAATCTAGGTTTCTCGAGGCTCTCTCCCCACCCTCCCTCACTCCTCTGCCCACAGCGGCACAGACTGCTTTAAATGTTTTTTTTTTTTTTTTTTTTTTTTTGCTTTAAATGTTTATGGACTAAATAAACAGAGACTGGGACATCTGGGTGGCTCAGTCAGTTAAGCATCTGCCTTTGGCTCAGGTCATGATCTCGGGGTCCTGGGATTGGTCCTTTACTTATTTTTTCCATGTGATGGTTCTTTGTAAAATTTTAAATAAACGAATGTCTATACTTTTTATAAAGAAGAGTGAAAATATCATGACAGAAAAGACACTATCAGATGTTGTTGAGAAAGCATTTCTGCTTTCTGCTCAGTGGGAGCCTGCTTCTCCCTCTGCCCTTCCTTCTGCTGGGGAGGTCTCTCTCTTTTTTTCTCTCTCTCAAATAAGTAAATAAAATCTTTAAAAATAAGTAAATAAAATAAACAGAGACAGACCAAGCAAATAAGTGAGCCCAGAGAGGCAGCACTTACATAAAACAACAATACGGAGTCAGGAGACCTGGACTTAGATTCTGACTCACTCTGTGGCCGTTCCCTCTGGACCTCTGTGGCCTCACAGGCTAAATGAGGAATTCGAATAGATATTTAGAAAATTTTGGAAAATAACCCAGACCATAACCCTTTGGACCTTAATTTTAACTGATTATAGTTAGTATGTTAGTTCTAAAAGGATACTAAAAATACGTCAATGGTACTCAGATACTATTCAAAGCAGTATCAGGACTTTTTTTTTCTTTTAAAGGTTTTATTTATTTATTCATGAGAGATACAGAGAGAGAAGCAGAGACGCAGGCAGAGGGAGAAGCAGGCTCCATGCAGGGAGTCTGACGTGGGACTCGATTCCAGGACTCCAGGATCACACCCTGGGCTGAAGGCGGTGCTAAACCGCCGAGCCACCCGGGCTGCCCAGTATTGGGACTTAAAAGTCCCAAGATTTGAGTTCAAAGATTGGCTCTACTTTTGAGTGACTTTGGGCCAGTTTTCTAGTGCTCTGGCTCTCAGTTTCAAAGACAATAGCAATCCTAATGTCCCTTGATGAGCACTTGGAATTCCTCCAAGGTAACCCATGTGAAATAATCAAATATTTAATAAGTTCATATATCTTAATCGAAAGACAACTTAATGAGACATCAACATAAAATTCTATAACATATACAATTTGCATATATCTGTTTTGATGTTTCCTAATCACTCAGCAATTCTTTTACAGGTAGATACATATTTTTTATATAAGTTGCCACGAAGAAAGGAAGTGAATGTGTTGCCCTGACTCTGTAAGGTCCGTGAAACAAAGACCATGTCTGTCTGGTTCATGCCCATCCCCTGAGCCAGCACAGCATGTGGTCCACAGTAGGTGCTCAATAATTGTGTGATGGATGATTGACAACATGCCTGTATCTCTGTGAAGACAGTTCAGAGCTGAGATGGAAGTTCTCCTGAATTCCCTATCTCATCTACTTCCTTTTTTAAGACTTTATTTATTTATTCATGAGAGACACACAGAGAGAGAGAGAGAGAGAGGCAGAGACACAGGCAGAGGGAGAAGCAGGCCCCATGCAGAGAGCCTGACGCGGGACTCTATCCCGGGACCCCAGGATCACATCCTGGGCTGAAGGCAGCACTAAACCACTGAGCCACCCAGGCTGTCCAGTATTGGGACTTAAAGTCCCAAGATTTGAGTTCAAAGACTGGCTCTACTTTTGAGTGACTTTGGGCCAGTTTTCTAGCGTAGTTTTCCTACGTATGGCAAACAAGCACACGGAAAGATGCTCAGTATCACTAGTCATCAGGGTACCACAAGTGGCAATTACAATGCAATACCACTACACATTCCCTACCGTGACTACAATTTTATTTTTTTTTAAAGATTTTATTTATTTATTCATGAGAGACACAGAGAGAGAGAGAGGCAGAGACACAGGCAGAGGGAGAAGCAGACTCCATGCAGGGAGCCTGACGTGTGACTCGAGCCCTGGTCCCCAGGATCAGGCCCTGGGCTGAAGGCAGCGCTAAACTGCTGAGCCACCAGGGCTGGCCCCATGACTACAATTTTAAAAACTGACCAAGTGTTTGCCACAATGTGGAGCAACTGGAACCCCTGTACAATATTGACAGGAGTGCAAAATGATACAGATGCAAGACACTACTTTGGAAAATAGCTCGGCAGTTTTTTTTTAAAGTTAAACATAGGGCAACCCGGGTGGCTCAGTGGTTTAGCGCCGCCTTCAGCCCAGGGCCTGATTCTGGAGACCCTGGATTGAGTCCCACATCGGGCTCCTTGCATGGAGCCTGCTTCTCCCTCTGTCTCTGCCTCTCTCTCTGCCTCTCTCTCTCTGTGTGTGTGTGTGTGTCTCTCATGAATAAATAAATAAAATCTTAAAAAAAAAAGTTAAACACACACCTCCTGCGTGACCCAGAAATCACATTCTAAGTATTTATGCAAGAGAAACTTTTCAAAATATGTGCACATAAGGATTCACATGTGAATTATCATAGAACCTTTGTTAACAACAACCAAAGGCTGGAAACAACCCAAGTGGTGGGTTGAGTAAACCGATTGAATGAATAAACAAATGATGGTGACATCCATTCAATGGAATAGTATTCAGCGAAAGAAAGGAACAAACTACTGATGCATGCAACAACATAGATGAATCTCAAATACATTGTACTAAGTGAGATATGCCAGGCTCAACGATTCAACAGTGTGCACAGCTGTTGCTTGAACAATGCAAAAGTTAAGGACACCGATTCTTTGTGTAGTTGAAAATCGGCATATGACTTTGGACTTTCCCAAAACTTAACTACTAACAACTTTTTGTTGATCAGAAGCCTTACTGATAACGTGAAGAGTCAACTAACACATTTTTTATATGTTACGTGTATTGTATACCATATTCTTACACAAAGTAAGCTAGAGAAAAGAAAGTGTTAAGAAAATCATACAAAAAAAAAAGAAAATCATACGAAAGAGAAAATATGTTTACGGTGCTGTGCTGTATTTATTGAAAAAAAATCTGCAAAAAAAGTGAACCCTCACGCTTTAAATCCATGTTGTTCAAGGGTCAACTGTAATTCCACTTAAATGAAATTCTAGAAAAGGCAAAAATATAATGACAGGAAGCTGAAACCAGGGGTGGCAGTGGGAGCGGAATGGCTACAAAAGAAAACAAGCAAACTTTTTGGCATGATAGATATATTCTTCATGAATCTGCATGTCATCCTTGTGCAGGGGCCATGCTAATCTTCTCTGCATTATTCCAATTTTAGTATATGTGCTGCCGAAGCGAGCACACATGATAGAAATATTCTAAAAGGCATTGTGGTGGTGGTTACATAACTATATGTTTGTCAAACTCATTAAATTATATACTTAAGTTGGTGCATTTTATTTTACATCAATTAAATTCAATATAGCTGAGTTTTGAACTACTGTTTGGGTGGTTGCTTGTTAATATGGATTGCTTTTTGAAGCAGCAAGTACTCTATCCCTGGAGAATTCCAAAGATAGGCCAAATGGATATCTGTCAGGCATGCTGTAGAGGGGATTCCTGAGTTGGGTGCAAGCCCGGAAGAGATGGCCTTGGAGTACTTAGGGTTATAGAATTTAGGTTTATGGTCAGGATCGCCTGATGCACAGTAGAAAGAACAATAATCCAGGAGTTAAGAGCCATTCATTCCTTCATTCATTCACTCATCATTTACTGAACATCTGCCATGTGCCTGACACTTTAGTCTCCCGACTAAATATCCTTCTGTGCTGTCTCATTGAACCAGATTAACGTGCAAATCCCCCAGCATGGTTCATAGGGCCCCGAGTGACATAGCTGTAGGTGGAAGGAAGATCAGCGAGGGAGGAGTTGTGGCATCCCTGTGCACTGTGGTGAGGAGCAGGGACAGCAAAGGATGGCATGTTCAGGAAACAAAGCCAGCTACTTCTGGCCCTGGCCCTACTGCTGGCTTGTGTGATGCAAGTCTCAATTTCCAGGTCATGCAATGAGACAGGTGATCTGGAAGGGTCCCTTCAATCCCAGGGTTATAAGTCTAGGCATGTAGCCCTGCTGCCCCTCTGTCTCTGTCTCTCTGTGTGTCCCTCTCACTCAACAGACACCTTTATAGAAAATTGTTATCTGCAGATATGAGTCACAGATTATTACTGGCTCAATCTGCAGGAGGCTTCACAGCCCATCCTGCTGACATGATTCTCTGCCCAGAAGAGCTTGAGGGTCATGTTACTGACCTGAAGTGCAGAAGAAAACCTGGTGAGCATACTTTGAAATGGGAGAAAGAATGTACTTATAGCCACTGACACTCTCCAGACAATGATCTTTCCCTGGAATCCAGTAAAAGGGAGTGAGTGGGAGAGAGAATAGTCCAGTCTATCAGATCTTTCAGATGCTGTGTGTCCAAAGCACTCAAGGCACTACTGGGGTGATGTTTCCTTCCAGTCAAATGGAAAGGTCACAGAACTGGCCATGAATCAATGGGCCACTCAGTCTTGGCTTGACCTTGACAATGTTACTTCACTTCTAGCGTTTCTTTACCAACCAAACACAGTAAGAACAGCTCATATTATCAAACATTTCACATTTTCAACATTACAACTAATACATGTTTATTAGAGAAAATATGAAACATGAATAATTAGGGATGCCTAGGTGGCTCAGTGGTTGAGCATCTGCCTTTGGCTCAGTGCGTGATCCTGGGATCCGGATCAAGTCCCACATCGGCCTCCTCCTGGGGAGCCTGCTTCTCCCTCTGCCTATGTCTCTGCCTCTCTCTCTCTCTGTCTCTCATGAATGAATGAATGAATGAATAAATAAATAAATATTTTTAAAAGCATGAATAATTAAACATATATATGTATAAATAAATATTCTTTAATCTCACATTTTGACAAAACAGATGTTTCTCTATTTTGACCAAAATGGGATTGCAATTGCACATTTCCTTCTGCACCCAATAATTTTCTTTAACAACATATTGCAAACATTTTTCTATGTCGTTAAATTTTCTTCTGGGGCACCTTGGTGGCTCAGTGGTTGAGCATCTTCCTTCTACTTAGCGCATGATCCCAAGTCTGAGGATTGAGTTCTGCATTGAGCTCCCTGCAGGGAGCCTGCTTCTTCCTCTGCCTATGTCTCTGCCTCTCTCTGTGTGTCTCTCATGAATAAATAAATAAAATCTTTAAAAAATTTTTTTTTGTTTCTCCTATCTTATGACATTCAGATGTGGCTGGATACTCATGGGTATAGATCAAAGCTAGTTTCTGTATTCCATTTCACCCTTCAAAAACACACTTGATCCCAAAAGCACTGCCAGGCCCTGTATATTTTACTGAAGACTTTGTGGGCCATGGAGGGGAGAATTACATTGTTCACCACGATCAAAAGTCCCGTGTGATAGCTCTCTTCTCCTCTAGTCTGGCTTCCCAGCTGTGCCTACACACAGCTGATTCCGTCATTCTGCAGAATGGTGGGTGACTGGATGGTATTGGAAGGAGGAACAAATGTGGCTTTGACCAGTCCCCTCATATCAGGGCTGAGCCTCATCTCATCCTAAGTCTTCTGTCTACTGTATATCAAACCGACCTCCTTCAGTTGTGTCAGAGGTAGGTGGTAGACTGACAAAGCATGGAGATATTTCCTGTGGTGTGATGTGTGGGAGGATCAATGGGGAAGCGTCTCCTAACCCTGATGACCCCTACCCCAATGAACCTGGCCCAGCTCTCATGGGACTGCATTCCTTCCTCACTCACCCCAGCCTTGTGGGTGCTGGAGGGAGACAGTCTGACCAACTGGCATGAACTTTGGCCTAGTGTTATCACTTTTCCTGAGAAACTCAAAAGTGGCCAAGCAAATCAAAGGTCTTTTATGACCAGGAGGACAAAAGTCCAGTCCAGCCATCAGCCATTGATTATTCCTCACCACACCTTGGGCAAGATCCTTGCCCCAGTTTTTCAAAGAGTACAACTGAGGGTTATCTTCCCAGGTCCCTGTATGATGCCAAGATGTCTTATCAGACTTGCAGGCAGGTTTGTTCAGAGAGAGAAGGCTTCTAAACTCACGCCCACTAAAGCTGTGTGTGCTGGGGTAGAGGATGGGGGCTCTATGGCCTCTCCTGCATAGGAGAGATGCACACCTAAAACCAGGATTCTCCATAACAACAACAAAATGGTAATTAAGTGAGGTAGATGATGTGTTAACTAACCATATTGCGGGAAATATTTTGCAATATATAAGTGTATCAAAGCATCGCATTGTAAACTTTACACTTATGGGTCGATTGTATCTCAAGAAAGCTGGAAATAAACAAACAAATAAATAATTGAAGAGTAAATCAAACCAGGATTCTTTCTCTTCCAGCAGGAGTGTCAATAACAATCTGTATAGGAACTTTAAGAATGTCTTCACCCTTTGATCTAACAATTCCATTTCTAGGAATCTTTCCTAAGGAATTAATCCTCAATGTGGACGTGGCTCCAGACACAGAGGTGTTCATCATAGCATTATTCATGATCGTTGAAAAGTGAAATCAACCATCTACACTAGCAATAGATGAATTGCTAACATTTATTGCATTTCCCTGTTAGCAGAGATTTTTAACCTGCATTGTCTCATTGAATCCTTGCAGGAGCCCTGCAAGGTAAATATTGGTATCATCCCCATTTTGCAGGTAAAGAAATTGGGGCACAGACAGATTAATAATATGTCCAAAATTATATTTCCAATAGCACTGTAGAGCCAGGATTTATAGCAACATGAAAAAAAATGCTTCCGTTGAAATGGTTTGTGTTAAAAAGAATCAAAGTTATATATGGAATGATCACAACTATATAAAGCAATAATAATAATAATAATTGTGACTCAGAGGTTTATTTTTAAAGGCTTCAAAGAAGTACTCCAAAATACTACAGTGGTTCTCTTTAGGTACTGGGTGTGTGGCTATTTTGTGACTTTTGGTGGGGAAGGTTCTACCTTTTTCTATTTTACACAATTACATATTTTTATAATTCAGAGGAAAAATGAACCTTCTGTTTGTTCTTAAATAGGTATTTAGAATTGAGAATGCCTGAAGGTGGTTCTCAAATGGAAGGATTTTAGGCAATAGAGGAGTTATCCAGGGTAAAAAAGACCTTGCAAGAGCTGCCACCAGAGAAGCCTGGAAGTTTCTGACTGGCCCACTTTGGTCTGACCTAGCATTACCTCAGAAGTGTGCAGGGAACAGTAGGTCAGAAAAGCCAAGCAGGGGTAAGGCTCAGAAAACAAGTCCCAGGAGAAAGCTTCGAAACCTTTGGTCCAGACCATGGGGCAGCCCAGGAAGATTTTTCAATGACATATCTGGGGACAAGGAGGCTGGGGGCTATTTGCTTTCCTCTGTCTTTTGCAAGGTGGGAATGGGCAGGCAGACATCAAGTTTTCCCCATCATGGCCATAGCACTGGGGGTGGGGGGGCAGAGAGGATGGTCCCAGGGCCCGCCCACTTCTCCGTCTCCATCAGTTCTCCCCCCAACATATGCACACCCACTGACCCACTGTTAAAAAATGGACAATTTTTGCTCAACCTATCATAAGGAAGAATAAAAAATTCTTTTGAAAACTCTAACATACTATCAAAGTGAAAACACTGTGCTTGGTGGACAAAACACTTTCAAAACAGCCCCCATGCCCCGCCCCCCCCACCCAGAGAATAATCCAGAAGCACCCTGCCCTCTGCCATGCCCTGGTTCCACCAGGAAGTCCGGAGAGCTAAGGAAGATGAAGATGAGGGACAGAGTGAACGGCTTGGCAGCCAGGACAGGCCATCTGAGGGCAGCAGGAGAGGCAGGGCCCAGAGTTTGGGCCAAGGAAACTGCAGAGAGCAGGGCCAAAGGGAAGGGTCTGGGGCTGCCAGGAGGTCAAGGTCAGGCCAGCTCTGCTTTACTGGCTGCCTAAAGCCCATGGCTTTATGTTCAAGAACTTGGTTAATTACAGATCTGTTCCAAAATAAAATAATAGATGTCATTATAGAAAATCTGGACAAAAAGAAAAAGAGAAGTAAAAAAAAAAAAGAAAAGAAAGAAAATGACTATTTTTCTGATACATCTATTTTAAAATACATTTTATTTTTAAATATACTTTCCCTTTGTAAGTAAGCTAGGAGTGTTCTGCTTAAACCTTCCTGTGTTGTTTGAATGTTTAGGAATACCTGCCTTACTTATGTTAAGTAAATTTAATTGTTACTTTGATAAATACAAAATAAGGCAGAAACAACCTTTTCTTACCTGAATATCTTTTTATGTCAGAAACTTTATTTTATTTTTTATTTTATTTATTTTTTTTAAAGATGTATTTATTTTAGAGAGAGGGAAAGACCAAATGGGGGGAGGGGCAGAGGGAGAAGGAGAGAGCCTTTTTTTTACTGTTTTCTTTTTTGTTTAATTTTATTTAAATTCAATTAATTAATGTACAGTGTATTATTGGTTTCAGAGTAGAGGTCAGTAATTCATCAGTCTTATATAATACCCAGTGCTCATTACATCACATGTCCTCCTTAATGCCCGTCAGCCAGTTACCCCACCCTCCCCACCCTCCCCTCTAGCAACCCTCAGTTTGTTTCCTATAATTAAGAGTCTTATGGTTTGTCTCCCTCTCTGATTTCATCTTGTTTTATTTTTTCCTATCTTCCCCTATGCTCCTCTGTTTTGTTTCTTAAATTCCACATATGAATGAGATCATATGGTGATTATCTTTCTCTGATTGACTTATTTCCCTTAGTATAATACCCTCTAGTTCCATCCACATCATGGCAAATGGCAAGATTTCAGGGGTTTTTTTGATGGCTGAGTAGTATTCCATTGTAGATATACACATCTTCTTTATCCATTCATCTGTCGATGGACATCTGGGCTAAGGAGAGTCTTTTTTTTTTTTTTTTTTTTTTTTTTAGGAGAGAGAAACTTAAGCAGACTCCACACTGAGCCCAGAGCCAGACGTGGGACTTGATCTCCTGGCCCTGAGATCACTACCTGCACTGAAACCAAGAGTCCAGGGCTTAACCAACTGTGCTATCCAGGTGCCCCAGAAACTGTTTTTATGATGCAAAGCAAGTATTCAAGAAATAATAAGTATATATCTTTTAAAGTACATGCCACCAAATTCAAAAGGTACAGCAATGGAAAGGTACACATAGTGAAAAAGTCAGCCCCCATCCCCTTCCCCTCTTTTTTATAGTATTTTATTTATTTCTAGAGAGAGCTCTCACAAGCTGGGGGGGGGGAGGGAGAGCGAGGGGCAGAGGGAGAGAACTCAAGTAGAGTCCCTGCTGAGCACAGAGCCCAATGTAGGGCTTGATCTCACCCGCAGGGCTGGATTTCACCACGCTTGAGATCATGACCTGAGCCGAAATCAAGAGTCAGATGCTTCAGTGACTGAGCCACCTATATGCCCCACCCAGTCCCCCTCTCTGAGAAAAACTGGTTTTTACTGTTTTGTTTTGTTTTGTTTTGTTTTAATTCATCTTGGCAGGGAGTATCTTTGCATTTGCAAATATATGTGTTTACATTCTTTAGTGATTGTGTGTGTGTGTGTGTGTTTACAGTAATTGGAGTACTATGTTCTAAACCTTGCTTCTTACACAATATATCTTGGGGATTCTTTCTTTCTTTCTTTCTTTCTTTCTTTCTTTCTTTCTTTCTTTCTTTCTTTCTTTCTTTCTTTCTTTCTTCTTTCTTTCTTTCTTTTTAAAGATTTTGTTTATTTATTCGTGAGAGACACAGAGAGAGAGGCAGAGACACAGGCAGAGGGAGAAGCAGGCTCTCCATCAGGAGGCTGATGCGGGCCAGGGTCCCAGGATCACGACCTGAACCAAAGGCAGATAGATGCTCAACCAGTGAGCCACCCAATTGCTCCTCTGGGGGAATCTTTCTATAGCACACGTAAAGAGTTCTACTAGCTGTTACCTCACCCCTATTGACCTGAAGTGTCCTTCTGGGTGTCTAACCAGAAAGCCTGACAACTCCCAACACCTTTAGCAAGGCCTGCAGCCCCAGGTAGATGGGAGAGACAAGGAGGGAGGTGGTTCAAGGGCTCCTGCCTTCTTTCTCTCCTCCCCCTTCTTTCTTCCTTCCTTCTTTGTTCTCTCCCTCCTTCCTTCTCTCCCTCTCCTCTGTCCTTCTCTTCCACTCCTCCTTTTTCCCTTCCTTGTCTTCTTGCTTTCTAAAATGAAACAATTTATTGTGGCTTTTATTCACTCTGATTACTAACACAAAACATGCTTAATTGTAAAATGATCAGTAAGTTTAAAAAGAGAGAGAGAGAGAGAGAGAAAAGTCACTCTTAACTATTACCCGGAAATCATCATTGCGAACATTTTAGTGTCTGTTCTTCCAGTTATTTTTCAGGAAGGCACACCTTTTTTTGTTTTTTTTCTTTTTTCCTTTTTTTTTTTTTTTTTTTTTACCATTTTAACCATTTTCAAGTGTACAATTCAGTGGCACCTAGTACATTCACAGCATTGTATAGCCATGAGCACTACCTATTTCCAGAACATTTTCATTGCCCCAAAAGGAAACTCTGTACCCATCAAGGAGTCACCCCTTATTCCCCTCTCCTGGCCTCTAATAACTGTTAATCTGCTTTCTATCTTTATGGATTTGCTTATTCTAGGTATTTCATATAAATGAAATTATATAATAGGTGGTCTTTTTTAAAGATTTTATATATTTATTCATGAGAGACACAGAAAAAGAGAGAGGCCGGGACACAGGCAGAGGGAGAAGCAGGCTCCCTGCAGGGAGCCCAATGTGGGACTCAATCCCAGGACCACGGGATCACGCCCTGAGCCAAAGGCAGACGCTCAACTGCTAAGCCACCCAGGCATCCCAATAGGTAGTCTTTTGTGTCTGGCTTCTTTCATTTAGCATAATATTTCCAAGGTTCATCCATGTTGCAGCTTCTATCAGTACCTTCATTCCCTTTTATGGCCAAATAATATTCCATTGAATGGATATACCATACTTTGTTTATCCAGTGATCAGTTGAGGGACATTTAGGTTATATCTTCCTTTGGCTATTGTGAATAGTGCTGCTATGAACACACATGTGTACATTTTTGTTTGAACATCTATTTTCGATTTTTTGTAGGTTTACACTTAAAAGTAGAATTGCTGGGTCGAATGGTCATTCTATGTTTAATTTATTGAGAAAATACAGAACTACTTTCTACAGTGGCTGCATTGTTTTACATTCCTACCAGCAATGTATAAAAAATCCAATTTCCCCACATCTTTCTTAAGATTTGTTATTTTCCACTTGTTTGTTTCCTTGTTTGTTTTCTAGCCATCCTAGTGTATATGAAGTGGCATCTCATTTTGGTCTTGATTTACATTTTCTTAATGACTAATGACACTGAGCATTTTCCATGTGTTTGTTGGCCATTTGCATATATTCTTTGGAGAAATATCTATTCAAGTCCTTTGCCAATTTAAAAAATTGTGTTGTTTGCTTTTCTGTTGTTCACTTGTACAACTTCTTTATATAGTCTGGATACAAGACCTTCATCACATATATGATTTGCATATGTTTTCTGCCATTCTGTGGGTTTCTTTTCACTTTCTTGGTTGTCTCCTTTGATGCATAAAAGATTTTTATTTTGATGAAGTCCAATTTATCTGTGTTGTTTTTCTTTTGTCACTTGTGCTCGAGGTCATAGACTTACACCTATGTTTTCTTTTTTTTTTTTTTAATGTGTTTTCTTCTTATAGTTTTACCTCTTATATTCAGGACTTATATGTTTTGAGTTTATTTTTCATGTGGTGTGAGGTAAGGGTCTAACTTCATTCTTTACATGGAAGATATCCAGTTGGCCCAGCACCACTTATTAAAGAGATTATTCTTTTCCTATTGAATGGCTTTAGCATCTTTATTGAAAACCCATTGTCAAAGATACGTAGGTTTATTTCTGGGCTCTCTACTCTATTCCACTGATCTATATGTAAGACCATCCTTATGCAATACCACACTATTTTGATTACTGTGGTTGTATGGCAAGCCTTGAAATCAGAAAGTGTGAGAATTCACACTTAGTTTTCTTTTTCAAGATTGTTTTGGCAATTTGGGATTTCTTGCAATTCCACATAAATTTCAGAATTGGTTTTCCTATTTCTGAAAAGTGGAATTTGTGGGGTTTTGAGATTTTTGTGGGGATTGCATTAAATATGCAATTGCTTCGGGAATTATTGTCATCTTAACATTTTTTTTTAGATTTTATTTTATTATGTATTTATCTTAGAGAGATTGAGCATTTGCACGTGATCTGTGGGAAGGACAGAGGGAGAGGGAGAGGGAATCTCAGGCAGACTCCAAGTTGAGTATGGAGCTGACCCTGAGATCAGGGACTCAATCTCAATGACCCTAAGATCATGACCTCAGCCAAAATCAAGAGTTGTACAGGTTTGTTTGTTTGTTTGTTTTTAGGAGTTGTACAGTTAACTGACTGAGCCACCCAGGCGTCCCTTACCTTAACAGTATTAAGTCTCAAGCCCATGAACGTGTGTGTCTGCAATTTTAGATCTTCTTTAATTTCTTTCAGTAATGTTTTGTAGTTTTAGTATATTGCATCTCCGCGGTTAAATTTATTCCTAAGTATTTTATTCTTTTTCAGTGCTATTGTACCCATTTGTTTCTAACTTTTTATTATGGTAAAATAATGTAAAATTTACCATGTTAACCATTTTTAAGTGTACAGCTCAGTGGCCTTAAATACATTCATAATGTGCTACCACCACTGCAATTTATCTCCAGAACTCTTTTCATCTTGTTAAATTGGAGCTCTAGGTCCATTAAACAGTAACTCCTCATTCTCCCCTCCCCACAGCCCCTGGCAACCACCATTCTATTTTCTATCTTTATGATTTGACTATTCTAAGTGACTCGCATAAGTGGAATCACACAGTACTTGTCTTTTTGTAACTGACTTATTTCTTTTAGTGTAATGTCCTCAAGGTTCATCCATGTTGTAACACATGTCACAATTTCCTTCCTTTTTAAGGCCAGATAATGTTCTATTCTGTATACACACCACATTTGCTTATCCACTCACCTGTCAACAGATACATGTTGTTTCCATGTTTCATCTATTAAAAATAATGCTGCTATAAACTGGAGGATACAAATATCTCTTTGAGAACTTGGTCGTATTTCTTTTGGGTATACACCTAGAAGTGAGATTGTTGGATCACATGGCAATTCTATTTTTTATATTTTAAGGATATGCCACACTGTCTTCCACAGGGGCTGTACCATTTCCTATTCTCTCCAACAGTGCACAAGGGTCTGATTTCTTTGCACCCAACTTTTTAAACTTCACATATGGCCATATTTCCATGTCTGTGGCATAGAGGGCCACCGACTCATTTTACCACATTTTACAGCTATACTACAATTTGTTCCAATAATCCCTTAATATTGACTATCATAGTTTTTCCAAATTTTTAACTATCATAAATAAGGAGGTTGTGAGCTTCATTATAATGTACATCTTTGTGCACTTACTCAATTATTTCCTTTGGATAAGTTCCCAGAAGTGGACTTATTAGGTGGAAGGAGAGCCATACCTCTAAATGTGTGATTACTGTTGCCAAATCGTCCTCCAAAAAGTATCAGACCAACACCTACTGTGCATAGCAGTGGAAGAGGTGCCTCTACCTCAAGCGTGCGCCCTGGTGTCACTTCCAGGGGAGAGTACGGGGGTCCTGGCATGCTCCTTCATTGGAAGAACCCTGAAAGAAGATAGAACAGTCCCATTCATTCAACAGAGGGGTCCTCCTCTTAGATCTGGAAGGGCTCTTATCTGGAAGGACAATCTTTCTCAGAATTGTCATAAAGATACTTTGCGTTTTATTGTTGTTGTTTTGTCTGTTATTTGTCTGTTTATTCCTCTAGACCATGAGCAACCTGCAGCCAGGCACTGTGTTCATGGGAAGGGCAATGCCTTGGGTAGCACCCGGCACAGGGAAGCTCTCAGAAAATACTAGTTCTCAGTAGGATGGGGGACAAGACGATTTAACCGCAAACTGAAGCTCCATGGGAGTAGGAACGACCCCGGTCCTTGCTTCTGTGTCTCCACTGCCAGCACCGTCTCTGGCACATAGGGACTGCTCAGTAACTGTTTGTTGAATGAATAAACAAAAATGCCTCTAGGGTGCTGGTGGTCGTAGCAGATCTGAAGACTCTTAGTTCACTGCTCTTCTATCTACTGTACCTACTGTACTCTCTTACTCAAATTACTCTAATGTTTGCACTGAATTTCTGTGTGGTCCCTTGGTTTCTGTGCTTCAGCAAAACAGCCACATGGCTGCTGCCAGACAGACAAGCGTGGGGCATCACCCATCAGAGCTCTGAGGTTCCATCTGACGCTCTCCAACGATTTTCCAGTGGTAAGGATCAGGAAGGGACTTTCCCTGTGCTCACCCAGCTCTGGCCCATCTGTACCCCCTTCACTTGGATGCTGTTCTGTAGGCTGGAGTCAGCATGAGAGCTATTTTTGACTAAGTGGCTACCTAATCTTACATAACCCTCAGCGATTCAGGCCAAGGTCATTCGGCTTAGTGCATGAAAGACACTTCAGAGACAGTGATCCCCCTTTCCCAGAGCCCCTCCAGAGACCCAAAGCTGGGAGAGTAGTGCCATGGTGGTGACTCTAGGCCTCTACCACAAAGCCCAGCCAGGACCTTCTGAACACAGCTCAGCTTCTGTAACATTTTCTGGGAGAATTCCCCAAATGTTGTGTTCCAACATCCCTGGCACTTGGATGTAATTACAAATCCAGGAAGCAGGGTGTGGGGAAACCCTCACCACATCACCCCCAACATGTGGAGGTGCATTGTTCCTCTCCTAATGTGGAGATGCACAAGCTAAAGATACTCAAGAGGGCCCAGGGTGTGTGAGATCTTTGTCCTTCCTGGGAGATAAGTGACAAGCCCACATTTTTAAGATTTTTATTTAGTTGAGAGAGAAAGAGAGAGTGCACACAAATGGGGAGAGGGGAGCAGGAGAGGGAAAGGGACCAGCAGGCTTGGAGTTCGATACCACATGGGGTTCAATCCCAGGATCCCCAGGATCACAACTTGAGCTGAAGTCAGATGCTTAATAAACTGAGTCACCCAGGCGCCCCAATAAGCCCACATTTTATTTTTTATTTGTATTATTTTTAAAAGATTTTATTTATTTATTCATGAGAGACACAGAGAGAGGCAGAGACACAGGCAGAGGGAGAAGCAGGCTCCATGCAGGGAGCCCGACGTGGGACTCGATCCCAGGACCCCAGGATCATGCCCTGGGCTGAAGGCGGCGCTAAACCTCTGAGCCACCCGAGCTGCCCAAACCCACATTTTAATTTCAGTTTTGTTTTATAGGAAAAAAGTTAGAATTCAAGGTCCTCTGGAATTGAATTCCAAATGCTTTTCCTATTTGATCAGTAAGCCCTTAGGCAAAAGCCGGGCACATGATAGATGCTCACTAAATGCTTTGAGAATGGAGTTCTTGCCTGTCCCCTCAGACTCCCTGCCACACCCGGCTACCTGCCAACTGCTGGTGAACCTTGTACCTTTGCATACACCCCAAGACCTCAGTGCCTCAAACCACCTTTCAAGATCCCCATAATCAGAAGGTGTTGCTCTTTGGTCTATATTTTCCTGGCATGCTGTTCACACTTCTGTTTTGAGCTTCTTTAAAACATAACTGATATGCATTCTTCTGTTTCTTCCTCCAGACTGGGAGCTCCTCCAGGGCAGAGTCTGGCCCTTACTTGTCACTGAATCTCCAGGATGCACTGCTGCCTGGCACTTACTGGGGGCCTCTGTCAATACCCATTAGTTGGATGGATGGGTGACTGGAGAACAAGTGAGGTCTGCAGGTCACAGACCTGTTTGTGTTTCAAATCCAACATGGGCTGGCTGAAGGGGAAACGAAGGGAAGATTGAGTCAACATTCTGAATACTCATGGAGTCAATATGGCTTTTATCTCTTAAAAAAATTGTTTTTCCTCTCTTAAAATTTTTAATCTTAGGGGCACCTGGGTGGCTCAGTCAGTTAAGCATCTGCCTTCACCTCGGGTCATGATCTCAGGGTCCTGGGATCTAGCCCCAGATTGGGGAGTCTGATGCTCCCTCTCCCTCTATGCTCTCTGTCTCTCACTCTCACTCAAATAAATAAATAAAAACTCTTAAAAATATTTTAATCTAATTAAATTTAAATTGAAAAAAAGTTTTTTAATCTCACAAATCATTGAGTCTGTTGTAGAAAACAGCACAGCTGCAAGAAAATCACTTCCAATACTTTAGAATACCTTTCAGGATTTTTCTCCTATTGCCTCCCCCCATCATTTTTACAGAAATGAGGCCTCACTGTGCTTCCAGTCTGTATACTCATTTCCTTGAACACTAGGTAGAGGATAACTGAGATTATTGGCCAGTTGTCTTTCCTAGGAACCACTCCTAGCCCCTGTTTAATTCTGGAGCTCTCCTGTTAAATCAAGGAGCCCCCTTCCCTGGTCTTAGTTGATTGATCCAGAGGCAGGTCTTGACCCCAGCTGGGTCAACCACAGTGCCAAGGTACCCTGCCCACAGTTGGCTGGTTCTGGTTTGGATCCTCGACCTATAAGGTGGCCAATATACTTCTTGCTTAAGATTTTTTTGGGTTTGGCTCAGGTCTTGATCTCAGGGCTATGAATTTGGGTCCCCTGTTGGGGTCCACAGTGGACATGGAACTACTTAAAAAGAAAAAAAACAGTTATGGGGCACCTGGGTGGCTCAGTTGGTTAAGTGTCTGCCTTCAGCTCGGGTCATGATCTCAGGGTCCTGGGTTCAAGCCCTGTGTCGGGCTCTCTGGTCAGCAAGGAGTCTGTCTCTCCTTTTCCCTCTACCTGCTGTTCCCCCTAATCTCTCTCTCTCAAATAAATAAATAAAATCTTTAAAAAATACTTTCTTTGTGGAGGGGCACCTGGGTGGCTCAGTGGTTGAGCGTCTGCCTTTGGCTCAGGTCACGATCCCAGGGTCCTGGGATCCAGTCCCACATCGGGCTCCCTAAAGGGAGCCTGTTTCTCCCTCTGCCTGTGTCTGTATCTCTCATGAATAAATAAATAAACTCTTTTTAAAATTAAAAAAAATATATTAATTTGGGGCTAAGACAGCTTCCAGCAGCCTCTTTCCTGTGCTGCAAACTTATTTCCCCCTCTGGTCTGCAGTGAGAAAGTGAGTCTGGAGATGGGGAGAGGCAAACATAGCAGACAGAGGGGGAATCCTGGAGCTGTCTCAGTCCTACATTCCAGTTTTTTTTTTTTTCCCAGTTGTTTTTAAGGTTTGGTCACACCATGGTCCTTTCTGAACCTCGATGGTCCAACTCTCCATTGGATTCCATAAACCAATAAATCCTCCCTTTGTTTTTTTCTATTTTGAGATAGAGTCTGTCACTTGTCACTGAAGAGCTCTTGACACACACATGTGTCATAGACATAATTCCATGTCAGTAACGTAACAGGTACAACATCATTTTTAATGGTGGCAGGGAACTGTCTGAATTTTTGCTTTTAACAAATCTCCTGTTGTTGGCTATCTAGATTATTTCCATTTTCCACTATGATAAGCAACACTGTAGTAGATATCTCATAAATTCATCTCTGTTCCATGCAGCATTTTATTATAATAAACCCCTAGAGGTGCAATTGCTAAAACAAAGGGTACTCATACCCTTAAGGCTTTGTGACACAGTGTTTTACTGCCTTCATGCTCTATGACCATTGCCTCTTCCAGAGTCATTATCCAACTTGTTGTTGGATGCCTTCATGGTTTTACATTATTTCAGCTTGAGCTGGCCCCAGGGGGTTTGACCTTCAAATGTTTCTTGCAAGGGGTTGGGTCCAGGTTGGGGCTTTAATCTGCTTATAAACTATGTCCAAGCATTCTGTTGACAAAAGTAGGTGTGGGTCAGTCATGGTCATGAGCATTTTCAGAGGATTTTGTAAGCACAAGGATAAGTCCCTGAGTGCACAGTGGACACTGGGTTTGGGGGTATGAATGAAGGATGCCCAGTTTCGCAGTCATTGGCTGGGTCTCGAGTTTATCCCAGAAGGCAAGGGAAGAACATGGCTGTGAGGACATGTCTGACATCTGCTGCCAGGGAGCAGGGCACAGTCCTCGGTCTGGGAGGGCGTGGGATAAGTCCTTCAACTGTCCCTGTGCTGAGCACGGAACTCAGTTCCTGGAGCTCACAGCCTGGTGGCTAAGGCAAGACACTGAATGAGACCTACCACGAGGGGCAGCGAAGGTCGCATCCGGCAGTGCTGGATTGCCTAAGGTGAACAGTTCAGGGTTCATCCTGTTCAGACAATGGGGAAGCCTTCCTGAAAACAGTCGATGAAGCTGATACGTGAAGGATGTGTAGTGCTCAGCCTGATGAAGAGTGAACGAGAGGGACCAAGTTTCCCAGGCAGAGGAAACAGATGGCACTAAAACCTGGAAATAGGAGAGAACGTAGAGCATTCAGCAGGAGGAAAGAGAGCCCCTTGTGTCTGGAACATGGAGAATCTGATTTTAAAAAAAAGTGAAAGATGAGGCTGCAGAAATGGTAAGGGCTTCTGCCTGGCTAGCCCAAGAACTCCAGCCTGAGCGTAATGGGGAGTTTTGGAAGGTACAGGAGGGGCAAGATGTGATCCATGTTCTTCAGGGGGAGGCAGGGACAGATGGAATCAAATGGTATCAGGGCCCATGTTTCTGCACTGTGGCCTGTCCCAGGGGCCAAAGGCTCTCTGAAAGCTTCTCTCTACACACACTTGGGTCCTAGACCTCTTAGCTCAGTTCCCCTGCACTGAGAGCCAAATCCAGAACCTCAACCAGCCATTCCAACACAGCGGATGCCCTCTGCGGGTCAGCCAGCCTCATAGTCCAGGGCCCACTCTTATAATATATAAACATAGCACGTTCATGTAGCAGCATACACGTGAATATATCTCTGCTTTCTACACAAAGAAACATTCCGCCCACCCAGCCCCCCGCCATGCCTCATATACAGATAAGGCTTTAGGGGGAATAAAAGGCACAGCATTGGGAATACAGTCAATGATATTGTAACAGCGTCCTGTGGTGACAGATGGTAGCTACACTTGTGGTGAGCGTAGCATAACATATAGAGAAGTTAAATCACTGTGTTGTACATCTGCAACTAATGTAACATTATGTGTCAACTATACTCAAATAAAAAATTTTTTTTGAAGAATTTTTGTCATGAAGTTAAGTGGAATGAGATAAGGAAACTGAATGTGCTTTGTAAAAAAGACATTCTCCTAAGCAGCAGAAGATCTTTTCTTTGTCCAAATGAAATCGTACTGTAGGGCGGCCCGGGTGGCTCAGCGGTTTAGCGCCGCCTTCAGCCCAGGGCCTGATCCTGGGGACCCAGGATAGAGTCCCGTGTTGGGCTCCCTGCATGGGGCCTGCTTCTCCCTCTGCCTGTGTCTCTGCCTCTCTCTCTCATGAATAAATAAATAAAATCTTTAAAAAGAAAGAAAGAAATCGTACTGTACATCCATATATCTCTAGTATCACCAGTGCCGTGGCTTCCTCTCCAGTGTGTGTCTCCAACCCATTCTCAAATCTCCATTGCCACCACCACCCCTCCAGACCAATTGTCACTCACCTGGATCCTGCTGCAATAGGCCTACCTCATCTCCCCCAGACCGCACCTGCCTCTTTCCAAGTTCAACACCCACAGACTGGCCAGAGTGGAACATACGTGCAGAGTCGCGCACAAATCCTAAGTGTTAAGCTTGATGAACTGAACACACCTGTGTAACCGGTACCCGGCTCGAAAGCAGAACACAAGCAGCACCCTGGAAACCCCTGTTTCCTCTCCAGGATAACCACTCCTCTGACTTCTAACCCCAGATTAGTTTTGCCTGCTTCTGAGCTCTATATACATGGGTTAATACCACGTGTACTATTTTATAGCTGCCTCAATTCCTGTATCACTGCTTTTGTCAGACACATCCACAGCATTCATTACGTACCGTTCTAATGTGTTCCTTTTCGTTGCCATATAATATTCCATCGTCTAACTACATCAATATTTATTCAGTCAAGTATGGGAGGCATTTCAGTGGTTTATAATTTGCAGCTATGACGAAGAGTGCGCTTGTCCATATTTTTGTCTCCGGTGCCTATAAGCATGCACTTCTGTTGGGTACCTACCTACCTAGGAGTAGACCTACTTTATCACAGAGTGCACACATGTCTACAGAACGGTGTTTTAAAGCACAGTCACATTGTAGCATTTCCTCTCTTAGAACTTCCATGACTTTCCAATGCCTTCAGAATAAACTCCAAGCTTTTCATCTCAACCCACAGAGGCCTCACATGCTCTGGCATGCCCTGACCTCTCCCTCTTTCTACCCCAGACCTGGCACAGATTGCTTTCCCACCATATTGACCTTCTACTCATGCTTGGAGCCTGCCAAGGAGCCCACCCAATTGATGGGGTGCAGTTTGCAACTGGCCAGCTCTTACTCATTCTTTATGTCTTTTTTTTTTTTTAAAGATTTTATTTATTTATTCATGATAGTCACAGAGAGAGAGAGAGAGAGGCAGAGACACAGGCAGAGGGAGAAACAGGCTCCATGCACCGGGAGCCCGACGTGGGACTCGATCCCGGGTCTCCAGGATCGCGCCCTGGGCCAAAGGCAGGCGCCAAACCGCTGCGCCACCCAGGGATCCCTCATTCTTTATGTCTTAGGGCAAGTAGAGTTCTCTCAGAAAGGCCTCTTCTGATCCCTCAGTCAAGAAGAGCCACCACCATATTGTCTCTCACCGCAAAGCTCATAAGTGCAGGGACCCACAATTTGAAGTTGTCTAGTTGTTCACAACTACCTCACCCAGTAGACTGCCAGCAACAAGAGAATGATACTGTCATATTCACCGCTGGACTCCCCAATGCCCAGCACTGGGCAGGAACAGAGTAGGTAACATCTATGTGGTAGAGAGTAGGTAAGAGAAGACTCAGGACCTTGAAGTCTCCTAGAAACCAAGGTGCAAATCTTGGCTCAATTACTTGCTACTCTTGTGCCTTTAGGCAAGTAACTTGAGTTCCTGGGCCTCAGTTTTCTCCTCTGCGAGACCAAGATAATCCTGCTGGCCTCTCAGATGGCTCATAAGGATGGGGTGACAACATAGGTATGTACATTGCCTAGCACACTCGTGGGCACATGGTAAGTGCTAGTTAAGCAGTGGCTTTCCATGGGTCAGTTCACTGGAGTCTCAACACCACGGTGGGGGCAGGCACTGTTTAAATCCTCAGGATATTAGGATGCCTGGGTGGCTCAGTGGCTGAGCGTCTGTCTTTGTCTCGGGTCATGATCCGTGGTCCTGGGAAAGTCCCACATAGGCTCCCCACAGAGTCTGCTTCTCCCTCTCCCTATGTCTCTACTTCTTTCTCTGTGTCTCTCATGAATAAATAAATTTTTTTTAAATCCTCAGGATATTAAACTCAGGCCCAGGGAAGTTCAATATTTTGCCCAATACCTCCAGCCCTTCTCTACTGCAGTATTGGTGGTAGCATGTGAACGATCAATGACAACAGGGGAAGGAACAGTGGCAAGCGCCTCAAGGCCAGCAGCCCTGCTCACCCCACCCCCTGACATCCGTTCATCCCCACGGACCCCGAAGGTCAGGAGTACGGTACGAAAACCACTGGGTTATGGAAACATCTGTGGTTATTAATAACTGGGAAGGAAAAAATAGAAAGATCTGATCACAGGAAAAAATGTTAACTTCTGTATAACAAAAGCCATCACAAATGAGGCCAAAAGATAAATGAGAGTGTGGGAGAAAATATTTAAACTTCATATAACAAAGACTTACCATCCCTAGCGTGAACATGCTCCAACAAATAAACTGGAAAAATACAGATGACCCAATGGGAAAATGGGCAAAGATCACAAACAGTGCACAGAAGAAGAAATTAAGATGGTCAACACACATATGTCTAAGCAGGGAAATGAAAATTCAATAATCAGCCCCCATAGATCTCCTAATCCTAGCAAACAGGAAAAATATTGGTAACATTCATGGCTGATGAAGGCAGAGGAAAACCAACACTACCATACCCATTGTAAAAAAAATTACACCTTTTAGGAAAAAATTTGAAAAATTTTATGACAATAAATAAACATGTGGGGTGCCTGGCTGGCTCAGTTGGTAGAGCATGCAACTCTTGATCTCAGGGTTGTGAGTTCAAGCCCCACATTGGGTATGGAGCCTACCCTCCCCCCAAAAAAAAGCGACAATTTTCAGAAATGAAAACAATAATACATAGTGAAATACACAAGAATAGACACCACAACATTCTTGTATAACAAGAACTTAGAAACACCCTGATTGCACCAATATAGTTGCATATTATGTAGCTATTAAAATCAATGAAGTAGGTTCATGTGTGCCAAATTACAATTCTCTCTAAACCGTGGGAAGCCAAAAAAGGATGTGAATGAATAATGCCTAATTTCATGGAAAACAGAATAAGCATCTCCAAATCACCTTGAATACTTGTTTAAGCAAAGAAAAGTAGGAAAATCAAATTTCTAATTACAGTGTGTCAAAGAAGTTGGACTGGGGGGTGTTAGTTTTGCTTCAGATATGTTTTTAAATTTGAGTTGTCTCAATGACCACACATTTTTTTTTCTTATAAGTAGGGTCCATGCCCAGCAGGGCTCAAACTCACAACCATGAGATCAAGACCTAAGCTGAAAAAAAAAAAAAAAAAAAAAAAAAAGACCTAAGCTGAGCTCAAGAGTCAGATGGCTAACTGACTGAGCTGCCCAGCACCCCATGATAGGTACATATTTTATAAAAAAAAAAAAACTAATTAATAAGCCTTGCTCATTGATAATGACTCAATAAATGTTGCCTGCCTGTCTACTCTCATGAAATCTTTTCTGCTTTAACACTTACCTTGCTTCAGCTCCTACAATTAAGCTTCTGGTTGGAGAAAAGGTGTTAATTGTCTTCGGAACAACCTCCTCTGATTAACCTCTTGACTTGCTCTGCTGCCCGAACTTCCAGGGGAAAGAAATCTGATTGTGTGATTATTCTAAAATGAGACATATGTTCTGGATATGGAATACATGCACATGGTAAAAAAATAAAATAAAAACAGAGTATATTAGTGAAAAGTGAACCTCGTTCTGTCTCTGGTGTCCTGACCACCCAGCCCTATACCAGTTTCTTTTGTATCTTTCCGGAGATAATCTAGGTATGTACTAGCATGTACACATATATATTCTATTTTTTTTAAAGCAAATGCTCTACATATTGTCTATACACACAAACAAGTGTGTTCATACGGAAGATGCCTTTCGATTTCTTCTAGTCAGAACCTGATTTGTTCCAAGGTTGCATTTCTCTCCTTGAGAAACCAAATTCCCCCACTGAGATAGTCCATCCATCCATCCATCTATCCATCCATCCATCCATCCATCCATCCATCCATCCATCCATCCATTTATCTATCCACTAACATCCTCTAGCAAGTATTTGGTGAGCACTCACTCTGTGCCAGACTCTAGGCTAAAAGTTAGAGATATAACAGAGAAAAGATAAGGTCCTTGCTCTCACCTAGCTGACCTTCTATTGAGAAAGAAACAAATTATGTAGAGGAAAACACATAATTGAAGAAAATTAACACATTAGAGATAATGGGATGTGCCTTGAAGATACTCATTCTCAGTTAAGAGAGAGAGTGAGGGAGAAGAGGGCACGTGGGGAGAGAGCCTATTTTAGATGGAGTGGCCAAGGAAGATCTCCCTCAGGAGGTGACATTTAAGCTAAGAACTGAATGACAAGTAGGAGCAAATGTTACTGGTTTCCTTGCTCTGATGATGTTCCAATGAGACATTCCACAGGCAGAATTTCAATCTGATCCAAGTGGTGAGCAGGGTGGGTTCTGAAGTCCTGGAAACCTTCATCGGAATCCCAGTTCTGCTGGTGACCCTTAGGCAAATTATTTAAGCTCTCTGTTGCCTCAGTTTCTTCATCTGTAATATAAGGTTATATAAAAATAGTGCCAACCTCATAGGATCACAGTGAGGATTAAGTGGGTTAAGCAATGTGGGCTTCTCAGGCCGGCATAAAGAAAGTGAGTGATCCCGAAAATGAGAATGTTAAGAAAATATGATAATGTTAGGCGAAAAGTCGAACATACAATCGATAAAAGAAAAAATTGGTCAAATTTTCATCAAAATTAGAAAGGAAATTAAGAGGTACAAACTTTTTTTTTATGATACAAACAAGGCAGTCCGGGTGGCTCAGCGGTTTAGCACCGCCTTCACCCCAGGGCATGATCCTAGAGACCCAGGATCGAGTCCCACATCGGGCTCCCTGCATGGAGCCTGCTTCTCCCTCTGTCTCTCTCTCTCTGTTTTTCATGAATAAATAAATATCTTTAAAAAATAATATAAACAAGCCACAAGGATAAAAAGTACAGCACAGGGAATATAGCCAATAATATTGAAATAATGCCGTATGGTGGCAATGGTGAGCACTGAGTATTGTATAGAGTTGTTGAAACACGATGTTGTACACCTGAAGTTAATATCGCACTGTATGTTAACCCTACTCCAAGAAGAATTTGTTTTTAATTGGAAAAGTTTGTTCTGTGAGAAACACTGTTAAGAGAATGAACAGACAAGTTACAGTCTGGAAGAAAATATTTGCAAATCACGTATCTGACAGAAGGCTTATATTCCGAATATAAAGAGAACTCTCAAAACTCAACAGTAAGAAAATAACAACCCAGTTAGGAAATGGACCAAAGACTCGACCAGATATTTCACCAAAGAGGATATACAATGGCAAATAAGCACGTAAGAAGATATTCACCAGCATTAGCTATCAGAGAAATGGAAAACAAAACCATGCTGAGACACCACTGCACATTTATTAGAGTGGCTTAAAAAAAACCTGACAGTACCAAGTGTTAGCAAGATTTGGAGAAACCATAATCCTCACGCATGGCTGGAGGGAATGTGAAGTGATACAGGCACTCTGGAAAACAGTTTGGCAGTTTTTTACAAAGCTAAGCCTATAAAAAAAAAAAAAAAAAAAAAGCTAACCCTACACTCACTATATGACTCAGCAACCCCAGCAACCCCATTCCTAGGCGGTTACCCTAGAGAAATGAAAACTTAGGTTCATATGAAACCTGCACACAAATGTGTGTAGCAGCTCTATTTATAATCACCCCCCAACTAGAAGCAACGCAGATGTCCTTCAAGGGGTGAACGGGTAAACAAACTGTGGTTAGTCCATTCTCTTAGAAAGCTACTCAGAAGAAAGGAAAAAGGTGCAAACGATCAATGCACACAACAACTGAATGAATGGGAAATTAGCCCGTCTCAGCAGGTTCCATGCTACGGGATCCCATTTCCCATTCTTGAAAAGACAAAGCCAGAGCAATGGAGAACAGATCAGTGTATGTGTGTGTGTGTGTGTGTGTGTGTAGGGGGCAGGAGTTGTAGGTCTACAGAGGGGCACCTCCAGGTGGGTTTTGGGCTCATGGACCTGATTTGTATCCTGATTGACTTGGTGGTTACACCAATCTACACATAGGCTAAAATTCATAGAAATGTACCTGAAAGTCAATTTTACTTAAGGTGAATTTTAAAAATGAGAAAAAAATAGTGATCAATGATACTGTCATTCTAACCCAGCCACTCACTGCCAGTCCCTCCTCCCTCCTTTTTCCTCATTCTCTGCAACCAAAAACTTCTTAAAGAGGAGCCACCTTCCACCCCCTAAATATTTGAAAGCATCCTAAGTAACCTGGCTTTGTTGCTCTGCACACAAAGCTAACACATTTCTGTTGGAAAGGAAGGAAGGAAGGGGGGGCGGAGGGAGGAAGAATTCAATCATTACAGAAATGTGTGTAGAAGCAAAAGCCCTCAGGAATCCCACCTTCCAGAATTAACCACTGACAGAAGCTTCCACCAGAACCATTTCAAAGCAATTTTATACAGTTGTTTCCTCACAAGGTTCAGAACCCATATGGTGGGATGTACTCTGATTGATTGTTCAAGGAAACAAGGAGGGCCTCGGGGAGAATGACCTTGAAAGGTTAACATCCAGGACGCCAGCCCATCCTCACATCAAGTCAAAGCATTTCACAACTGGACAGAGTCTTCCAGTGATCTGGTTCATTAAGGATCCTCCAGGCCCACCCTGTCCTTCTCTGACACCACCCCCAACGAAGCTCTGTGTCTCGTGGCAGCCTGTTGCCCACAGCTCACCCTCCCACCGTGTGTGCGTGTGTGTGTGTGTGTGTGTGTGTGTGTGTGTGTGTGTGTCTGGGCTGCCATTATTTCCAGCTCAGCTAGCTCCATTTGCAATCACTGTTTGGGGTCATTTAGTCAACACTCAATAAATCATTCATTGGCCTGTTCCTTGCTTCCTCATTCCAAAATACCTCCTGAGCAACTCACCTAAGCCAGGGTCTGTGCTGAGTCATAGAAATACCTTGGTGAACAAGACCCACACAGTTCCTGCCCTCCTGGAGCTTCCATTCTAGTCAGAGAGAGCAACTAGCCGCAAATGACTCCATTGCGTGCGTATTCCTCAGCATCTGTGCTGAAGCCTAGTAAACAGAGGTACATGGTGTGGTGAGAACACAGCTGGCCAGTCCAGCTTCCCTGAGAACAGGGATGAAGCTGAGACCTGCAGGTGAGCAGGAGCCCGGCCAGAGTCAGTGGGGAGGGAAGTGCATTTGAGGCAGAGGGAATGGCATCCCCAATCGCGTGTATTGTGGGGACTGGTGGTGCTGGGGTCACCACAGTGGACAGGACATGATGGCAGCTCTCCAAAATGTTTTGGGGACTTTTGCCACTGGCTTTGTGGCCTCCTTTTCCATCTCCCTGCATGTGAAACAGAACTCTCTGAAGTCAGAGTGATGTAGACTCACCAGACCTGGGCTCCTAGGAGCTCATGATGTGTGCGAAAATGGGAAAACAACTTAATCTCTCCATGTCTCATTTTTCCCACTTGCCGAATGGGTGTGAAACAGCAACATACAAGGGTTTAACAAGGTAATCCACGTAAAGCTGTGATCACAATACGTGGCACTGCAGCAGTGTTTGGTTCACGGTAGCTTGTGCTGTTATTAATATCATTAGAGACTCCAGGGTGCCTGACCCTGGAGCTGTAGTCTCTTTATAGTCACATATAAAATTAACACAGAGCCAGGGAGGGTCTTCCAGCCTCTGGATTCCTGTTCACAAAAATCCAGGCAATGACTTGGTTGGAATGACATTCCTTGAATACATCAAGTATATTTTGGGAGTGGCCTTAACATTTGTTAGTAACACAGGCTGGAGGGTAAAGGACAGCTAAGACCCACCAAGGCTCCTTAGATGACAGATTGGTGTTGCTGGTTGACATCAGCCCACTCCCATCTCTGCGGTCTGCCCTAAAGCCAGACTCCCATCCAAAGGATTCCAACTATGCCGTCAGTAATGAGAACCCCACGGAGTCCTCTCTGGGCTGAGGAGTCACGGGGTTTGCCTTCCCAGAAAAGCACCTTTGCTTCAGTGGGAGTGTGCCTTTGGACTGATAAAGACTCACCCTGTCCCGTTATGGGTAGGAATATTGCAAGGGGGTGAAGCTATTTTTTGCCTCATGTTCTATCTCTCTCCGGCAGGCACAGTGACATTGCTTGGGATCAAATAGCCCCAGCCATAGAAGGTCACGGAGCTGAAGGGTAAAAGGCCTGGCTCCCAAAGGGCCAGCTTGGGGGTGGGCGGGATTATTCGCATCACCAGATGGGGGTCTCAGGACCTGTAGCTGTCCTCCCTTCCATCTGCTGGACCAGCCCCAACCTGCTGTCCACAGGACTCCTGTTGAACCTTTTCCCTGGACCCAGAGTCTGGTGGTGACTTTATTTTTAGCCTATGATTCCCCAAGAATGCGGGTGGGCCTCTCTGAAGCAGGGGGAGGGAGGAGGGAGGAGGAAGAGGAACTCCAGGGCCTGGAGGGCCAGGGAGGACACAGCCCAGCCCAGGCCCTGAACTCAGCGCTGTGACCGCCTCCTGTAGGGACAGGGCCAAGTCCTCTCCTTTCTTGCTCCAATCCATCTCAGGACCAGCTCAGCCCCATGTCCCTGTGTTCCCCTTTTCTTCTTTCCTGATGACCCTAGAGACTTTTTGTTGTTCCAGCTACCCCTGCGTTCTTGGTCCGTTGGGCTTCTCGTCCTCAACCACAGTTGGTATGGAACAGGACTCGTCAACAGCACCCCTTTCTTCCTGCCTCTAAAGAGATGTCCCTGGCCCGTCTCCTGGGCCTGCCTGGCACCAGAGTAGGTGCTTAATAAATATGAATAGACCGAAGGATACATCTCATTGCTCTTTCCCATAGGCAAAAGGCCTGAATAATGTAAGAACTAATAAGGGGAAGTCATAGTGGTTTAGAAACTTAAAAAACCCTTAAGTCATTGTCCCTGGTTGCTAGTTCCTGTCTCTTTTCTGAGAACTTCCCTGGAGCCCCTGGGCCTCAGCTTTGTCTGTGTGATCCACGGGGAAATGCACCTACCTCTTCTTTCTCTATTCAACCTTTGGTCTTCCGTTGACCCTTCTTTCCTGGATACCCAGGCCCTGCCCCATGGAGGGTCTGGCAAAAGGGAAACCATCTGGTTGAGCTGGCTCCAGCCTGGCTCCGCCACATACTTGCCTATGACCTAGGGCAAGGTGCGCTGCCCCTGTAGGAAGTTGTTCAGCTGCCAGTGGGGTTGTTGGGATGACTGGGTGGTCTTGAAGTAAAACGGCTGGCACATAGTGGGTGCTGCAAAATTGGTGGTGGTTGTTTTATTATCATGAAGGAAATAGTGCAGAAAACCGAGCCTCCTTCTTTCATGCTATACCTGGTCATTCTTGTATTTATAGGAGGCTTTAATATTTTATAAAGCACTTTCACATCCATTAGCTCCTCTAATCCCCATACAACCCCCTCAGAAGGGCCGAGTCATTATTACATGATTGTTATTCCCATTATACAGATAAGGATGCCCATGCTCCAGAAAAACACAGATGGGTCTTGCTTGCCATTATGTTGTCAGTGCCTGGCATGGAGCAGGTGCTGAGAACAAAAGAAAGTAAAATGCTTTTGAAGGAATGGCCTCTACAGTGTAATCCCATGCAGGATGCCACTTACTGTTTCCTCCGCTATAGAGTAGAGATTGATATTGTAGGATATACACAGGAAATTCAAATTCTAGAACTCATTTTCACAGTAAGCCTTGGTCTTTTAGACAGGCAGAAAGGGAGGGAGGCATGTGTACCAAGCCCTTTCCCCTTCTCCTAGAGAGACCAGTTGGTAGGTTCAGGAGAATAACTAGTGCCTCTAACAGGGACATAGTTAGAGCTCATTCCTAGAAGATCCCCAAACTAGATCCTCAATGTCCTCACATACTGGGACTTTGGTTTCTCCTGGTTTCCCCAGCCAGAAGCTGAGTTTTAGACGGGAGACAGGCCTATGTGTGGGTGGTCGTGGGGAACAAATCTCAGGGGAAATGGGAAGTCTTCTAGTGTAGAAATTACAATTTCCTCTAATACTGACACTGTGGGGAAAGCATTCTGCTGCGTTTGTAAGAGATGGGGTGGGATGGATGAAAATGAAAGGGGAAACCAAAATATGTACCATCCCTTTTTAGGTCAAAAATCATTTTATTAATTTAGGGACATAAAAATGTATGGTGTATAAGCTGATTTCACTGCAAATGGTCACAATCAGCATATTACATTTCAAAGTATAATCCTTGGGGATCCCTGAGTGGCTCAGCGGTTTAGCCCCTTGCCTTTGGCCCAGGGCGCGATCCTGGAGTCCCGGGATCGAGTCCCGGGATCGAGTCCCGTGTCGGGGTCCCTGCATGGAGCTTGCTTCTCCCTCTGCCTGTGTTTCTGCCTCTCTCTCTCTCTCTCTCGTTCTCTCTCTCTCTCTCTATCATAAATAAATAAATAAATAAATAAATAAATAAATAAATAAATAAATCCTTTTTTAAAAAGTATGATCCTTGCTGTCAGGCAATAATTATAAATCGGTGATTTACTTCTAATTCATCGACTTTTTTTTAAAAAAACAGAGCTATAGCTACTAAGTTTCTGGAAACTTCTTCAGCTTGCCTGCTGAGGAGAAGCAGAAGTCACCTGCACTTGACGTCAAGAAAGCCTCGAATGTTATGGAGCTTGGGGCTGATGAAGAGACACCATGCATCTTTTACAAAGGTTGCCAAGACTGTGTAGGAGGAAAGACTCCAACTCACTGATGACAACATTTGTCCCTTGAAAATTTTCTCATCATTGTGTGTGTTTTGTTTCCTAGTGAATGTAGTTCATGGAGGGGGGGGTGGCGTTCCTCAGAATAATTTACAGGGCTTTTAGGTTCTTGGAACTGAGCTCACTCTATCACAGAAAGGGAAAACCGGGGAACTGATTATTAAAGCTGACATGTATTGAGCACCTACTATGTGGGAGCTGGCCACTGTTCTAATGGCTTCACACTCATTCATTCATTTAATCCCAATAACAGCCCCATAATATAGGTACTATCATTATCCCCATTTCACAGATGAGAAAACCAAAGTTTAAGGAAGCAAAATGACTCGTCTAAGGTCCCATGGCCACCAAGTGGCAGAACCAGGATTTGAACATAGGTCGAGAGCAAAGCGGTGGGTGGTTTGGTATGAAAATCAGTCAGGCTCCAGTCAGCCAGCATTTAGTCAAGTTACCTCCTCCAAGTGAAAGAGGGCAAACTCCCCCTCTCCAGCCCCATCGTCCCATGGAACCACTCAAAACCCTCTTCTTCCCAGATTCCACTACAACAGGAACACTTCTGTGACTTAGGTGGTTCATAAAAGCACACCAGTGCTCCTAAAATATGGCTTTAGATTCTGAACTCAGAACAAGTGTCAATTCTTTACATTTTCACTTTATTTATTTTGACTTTTTTTTTAGTCTAGTTATTTTTTAGCCATCTCTACACCCACTGTGGGGCTCAAACCCACAGCCCCGAGATCAAGAATTGCATGCTCTTCCAACTGAGCCAGTCAGGGGCCCCTGAATTTTCATTTCATTTTATTTTATTTTTTTATTTTTAAAGACTGTATTTATTGATTCAATATATAGAGAGAGAGCCAGAGAGCACAAGCAGGGGGAACAGCACAGGGAGGGGGAGAAGCAGATTCCCCACTGAGCAGGGAGCCTGAAGTGGGGCTCCATCCCAGGACCCGGGGATCATGGCCTGAGCTAAAAGTAGATGCTTAATCCACTGTGCCACTCAGGTGCCCCTAAGTTTTCATTTTATTTATTTATTTTTTTAAGTTTTCATTTTAAACGAATTCTTTCTTCCACCCCTTTTATAAATGATGAGGTCACTGGGGCAAGAAAAGACCAATTCCTAATCTGCTCCCAGCTCTGTATTACTCAGGATGCTCTAACTAGTCTTTGTGGGACCTAGTGAGGAAGCACACATTTCTGACCCTTCCCATTTACTCTGACACTTACTTAGGCAGTGCTGGGCCCTGAAAGGCACTGGGAACTCAGGTGAGAACAAGGCTCTGTCCTCTTCCAGCTGACCTCCTAGTGAGTGACGCTACTCAACCAGGAAACACCGAGAATTAAATTATGGAGACTAAGTGCTCGGAGGGAAATCCCATTTTTGGATCTGGCGACGCCCAGTGCCCAGTCCAGCTCCTGGCCACCAGGGCTTGGGGGGTGGGCAGGAGAACACCCACAAACCACCCACTGCCACCAAGACCGAAAGTGTGTAAGAGGAAGCCCCCAAGCCAGGGGGCACGGAGTGCTGAGTCTTGCAACAACGGCGATTCCCCAGCCGCAGAGGGACCGCTTCCCCTTGCTGACCCATGCCCAGGTCACCCTGCCCTCGGTGCCCGGGAGCTGTGCGGAGTTGACACTGGCGACCGCTTCACGTCCAAAACCTCCCTATGGCTTGGCTTGATTTTTGACATGACTTCGGGAGTGCAAAGTCTACCTTGGTAGTGTTTGGGCAACTTATCTTAAATATTTTATCTTCGGAGAGATTTGTTTTTCAAGAGCAAAATTTCTTCGAAGAACCAAAGAAGTCCCTGGAATAAAATGACACTAGTCTCCCCAGGGCTGGGCTTCTAATCCCACCTGTACCTGCACAGCCGTGACCCAGCAGGAGGATGGGGACGGGGACCGCCTTCGTCCCTCACTGGCTGTACCTCAAGAGTCCCGAAGCTGCTTTCTCGTCCACGATGCCAACCAGTCCTGACGACGACCGGCAGGAGGGCAGAGGCTGTTCCCCCCACTCTGGGGAGCAGAGCCGGTCATTTGCTGGGCAGCACTCGGGCACAGCTGAAGGACTCCAACCCTAGTGCTCTCTTGCCCATCACAGTTTCCCGACCTCCCGCCTGCCGAGTCCTGCCAGATGCCTATACCACCCAGACCATTAGCAGGATACTTTATAGGTGGCCCATCTTTTCCCTTTAGCTTAAATGCTTCTGCTTGAAAGCGAAACTTGGTTTCACTGCCCTAATTGGAAATCTGGTTTCACTTACCATAAATGGAAAGCAGCCATGAAAATAAAGGCAAGGAAATGCTCTCAAACCCCGGCTAGACGCGTCTCCCGCTGAAGGCTCTGCGCCTGAGGCCTGATCTCTCTTTGTAAAAAGGGAGAGTGGCAGCGGCAGAGGTGGTAAAGGCAGCCTAGTTCCCAGCGAGGCTTTCTCCTGGAAGGACTGAAGCAGAACTGAGAAAGTGAACTTTCTGGCTGTGAGAATCATGCCCCACCTCTCTTGGAGGCAGCAGCCCCTCAGGAGGGCTTATTTTGCTCTTGGGGAAAAAAAAACAAACAAACCTGTGGGTACAGAGCAGAGGCCTCACCCTGGGCCACCCACAGGTCGGTTCCCCAGAGCCCCACCCCCGCAGCCCCCCATGTGTCTCAGAGGCCCTCCTTTGCAGGGCCTCTTGTCTCGGCCTCCTCAGCATGAGGTCCTGAGCTCCACTGCTGCCCACTTGGACCCTAGCACAGGGTCCCTCCTCAGCATGAGGTCCTGAGCTCCACTGCTGCCCACTTGGACCCTAGCACAGGGTCCCTCCTCTCACCCACCGGCTGCCTTCACAGGCGCCTACCCTTAGCTCCATGCAGTGCAGCAGCCCCTCCTGAGCACTCCCCCCGCTTCCCACTTGGCCCCCCTCTATCTAGCCTCCACACCCAGGTGCCTTCCAGAGCCCAGATCCAATCTGGATCCTGCCACTTCCGGGCTGTCCCCACACAGCCCTCAGGCTCCCGGCCCCCCGCCCCCCCAGACTCACTCCTCACTCCTTCCAGCTCCAGCCCTAGGGTCTCACCATGTTGGGCTGCCTCACTTTCTTACCAGGCTCTCCCTTGACTGCAGCAGCGTAAACAGTGTACGTGAAGCCGCTGCAGCCGCTCACTGTCACCCACTCATTCTTCCTGTCTCCGGGTAAATGCTACTGTCCCTGGGCAGTCTCTCCTCCTCTCCCTTGAGGTAGCACCCTGACCCCCACCCCGACCCCAGGCCTTGACAGCCCTGTGTTTCTCCCATCCCTCACACTGGGTTGGAATCGTCCGTGTCTGTTGCTGCAGGGCCCAGCACGGGACCAGAACCGCGCGGAGCCTCAGAAGCGCCTGTGGATTGCGTGGAGGCTTATTGATTCCCTGCACACCAGTCCCCGCTCCCACTTTCCACCTGTCCCGCCCTCTGTCCTCCTCTAACCAAATTCTGTCTCTCCCTGCTTTGAGGTTCCAGATCGGTTCCCGCCTCTTCCGTGAAGTCATCCCTGATTGCTCCAGCCCAGCAGAGCTCCCTCCAGTTGAACCCCTACAACATCTGTGTCATGGTTGAATGAATGAATGGGACATGTTATAAATGGAACTGAGTGAGAAAACAATTTAAGACTCAAGCTCACTGTAATGGCTTCTGTGTTTCTAAGGGGGAAGCGTGGCCCCCAACAGTGGAAAAATAAATCTTTAAACTGTTTACTTCGGGCAGCCCGGGTGGCTCAGTGGTTTAGCACTGCCTTCAGCCCAGGGTGTGATCCTGGAGACCCAGGATTGAGTCCCACGTCGGGCTCCCTGCATGGAGCCTGCTTCTCCCTCTGCCTGTGTCTCTGCCTCCCTTTCTTTCTCTCTCTCTCTGTGTCTCTCATAAATAAATAAAATTAAAAAAAAATAAACTGATTACTTCTTTGGAGAGGCTGGTGGGAGAAGAAACAATAGGCTGAAATCGCACAGCTTTTCTTCTGTTTTTTCTTTGAAATAAAGGTGAGATCCTAAGAAAGACTCTTTCAAAAAAGTACTTGGCTTGGAGAGAATAAATACTAGCTGTACATGGTATAGAATCCAAAAGGCAGATGGTGTGTCCTTGGCACACCACGTTAATGAACCTTTGAATGTGCAAGGAGGTAGGTACAAGTGAGAGTGGGGAATCCCCTTGCCTCAAGTGATACGGTGAGGAAAACTGCACTCCTGGGGGAGCCCACAGGGGCAGAAAAGTGGACTCCAAGAGCAAAGGGGCAGAGCACTCAAATGGAGTTCCAAGGTCCTGAAGGTGGTGTCCGGAGAGGAGGTCTTAGGGCTTTGTGGTCCAAAGGCCTCCAGGCCCAGAGCTGGCCAGCATCTACATTACTGTTGCTTGCCTTACTGACCACACACACCAAGGCATCGGTATATGGGGCTGCGCTCAAACCTCTGGAGGGAGAGTTCTGGGGGCAAAACAAGGAAAGACAGCTTTAATTGCCTGGAACCAAAACAGCTGCAGAGGGGTACCTGGGTGGCTCAGTCGGTTAAGCATCTGCCTTCAGCTCAGGTCATGATCTCAGAGTCCTGGAATGGAGCCTCACATAGGCTCCCTGCTCAGTGGGGAGCCTGCTTCTCCTCTCCCTCTGCCCCTCTGCCCTTCCCCGCTGCTCTGGCTGGCTCTCTCTCAAACTTTCTCTATCTCTCAATAAATAATTTTTTTAAATATCAAAATAAATAAATAAATAAATAAAAAAGGCCAGCCTCAGAAAGAGCAGGAACCCAGGGCATGGGGACATAGGGAGGATAGAGGTCCCTGGGAGCTTGTGGAAACTCAGAGAGGGCATCACACTTCCCATAGAGGAGGGCTAGAACTCCAGCTAATTTGATTTAATCTCAAAAGACACAGGAAAGGGATGCCTGGTGGCTCAGTGGTTTGGTGCCTGCCTTCGGCCCAGAGCGTGATCCTGGGGTCCTGGGATGGAGTCCCACATCGGGCTCCCTGCATGGGGCCTGCCTCTCCCTCTGCCTGTGTCTCTGCCTCTCTCTCTCTCTGTATCTCTCATGAATAAATAAATAAAATATTTTTAAAAAAAGACACAGGAACTTAGTTAACATTAGGATTACAAGGAACCTTGCTTTATATTACCATCTTTTGTTTGTTTACTAACATTCTGCATTCTCGACTATAGGCTGTCTGAGGCCAGGGACTGGCTCTCATTTGTTCTGTTCCATCCCCCTCTCCCCACCAGCACTGAATCCATTTTTGTGGCAGCTTATGACAACATCACTCAGCAAGGATTGTGACTGCATAATTCATATCTACCCCCAGTACACACACACTCACACACACACACACACACACACACACATACACACTACGTGGAAACAGCCAGGAGAGGGCAGAGGCATCATCTGGGTTCCCAGGAGTCCCGGGCCCTCACCTGGCCCCCACTACCCCTATGTTGCTTGCAGCAACCTTGGGGAAAAGCCCTTGACTAACTCAGCTTTTGTTTCCCACACCCTTCAATCAACAACTCAAGGAACCAGAAAGCAATCTTTATGGCTGTCATTCTAGCTGGATTGTAGAAAGTACAAATAAGGCCGTTTCCAAATAATTCCCAAACTGTTCAGATATGAAGTTTGTAATGGGCAGAGACTGGCATTGGCCGGGGAGCAGGGCAAAGCAAGATTACAGGAGGCCTCTGTAACTGTTTACTGCGGCTATAGGCCTGGAACCAGCTCCAAGTCAAATACACATACAAAGAGGAGGCTCGAACCCCACCTCATGGGGCAGACCTGGCCGTCTTGCTGCCTCCACTGGAGAGATAAGGAAGCAAAGACAGAGAGGTTAATACAGTCATGTGAACATCAATAGGTTAGTCTGGAATTAACCCCATTATGCCAATACCTAATTCCTGACTTCTGCAAGTCTCCAAGTTAGCAAATTTCTGCCAACTTGAGGTTTTCATTACCTTATAGAAGAAAAAAATTCTCCAAAGGATGCCACCATTATTTGTTTTTTAAAGATTCTGTTTAGGGCGGCCCAGGTGGCTCAGCAGTTTAGTGCTGCTTGCAGCCTGGGGTGTGATCCTGGAGACAAGTCCCACATTGTGCTCCCTGCATGGAGCCTGCTTCTCCCTCTGCCTGTGTCTCTGCCTCTCTGTGTGTCTCTCATGAATAAATAAATAAATGAAAATTAAAAAAAGAATAAAGATTCTGTTTATTTGAGAGAGGGAGAGAGAAGAGCAGGGTGAGGGCAGAAAGAGGAGCAGGGTGAGAGCAGAGGGAGGAGCAGTCACCCCTCTGGACTCCCCAATGAGCAGGGAGCCCCAAGCCAGGCTCCATCCAGGGACTCTGGGATCATGACCTGAGCTGAAGGCACATACTCAACCAACTGAGCCACCCGGGCTCCCCTGATGCCACCATTATAACAGTGTGGGACTGTTGGGGCTTATGGTCAGACCAGGTACTCATCAGCTTGGTACTCTGGATTCTTGATATCATTCAGTTTAAATTCTTAGTTTTAATTATTTGAGTGAGCCAGAATGCTCATGGCAAGTACAGGTGCGGCATTTTGCTGAGCCCAAATTTAAATCTCAGCAACGGGGCCTGGTATCCTGGAAATATTAACAGCCAGTAAATGAGCCGAGCCTGCTGTCCAGCAGCTACATTTCAACATTGCTTTGTTGTTGTCACTTGCCAGGTATCCTGCAATTCTCAGGAGGTAATCCTCCCACCACCCAAAACAAACAAACAAACAAACAAACAAACAAACAAATCTTTGACTTTCTGTAAAATATGGTTCCTTGAAAAATAAGCCAATTTGTGCTGGTGATAGAAGGGAAGAGTAAGAGAAATATATAAGCTCATGCTGGTCCTTAAGCCAGGAAAGAGAAGTTGTGGATAAACTATTGAGTGGAAGATTGGATCAGGTGGGGCTCAGATCCTAACAGTGAGAAAGTTCACCTTCTTCTTTAAGTGGTAACTTTAAACAACAATTTACAAAACTATTTTAAGAAATCACCAGCAACCACACTGACAAGAAAAAACAACTCTTTGGTAAGCAAGAGAAGAAACTGGAGAGAATTGGAAAAGGCATTCGAAGCGTAACCCTTGATGGAATTGGGGAGTAATGCAAATACCTGAGCAAAGACCACCAAAGGTACAAAGGGCTTGCAAAGGTCTCCAGCTGTTAGTCTGAAGGAGATTGGAGGTCCCGCCGGGAGGTCTGGCCTCACCGGATCTACTGGCTCAGCCTTCACTCTTACCCCCGCTCCCAGCCCAGCTCAATGGAGATGTCATGGCGGCTTGCCATCTAGTGGCCAAGATGATTACTGCAGTAACTGCTTTGAGCTTTCTCTAGATTTCATTACACCTTCATTCTCTAAAGTTTTTTTTTAAGATTTTATTTATTCATGAGAGATACAGAGAGAGAGGCAGAGACACAGGCAAAGGGAGAAGCGGGCTCCACCAGGGAGCCTGAAGACTCCAGGATCACGCCCTGGGCCAAAGGGAGGCACTTAACTACTGAGCCACCCTGGAGTCCCAAGATTTTATGTTTTTAAGTATCTCTACACTCAACGTGGGGCTCGAACTCACAACGCTGAGATCAAGAGTTGCATGCTCTATCGACTGAGCCAGCTAGGAACCCACACCTTCATCCACTTATTTTTTCCTTTAATGCACCGTTGTGTGTCTGATGCTGAGGCCATGATAGACAACAATAGATATAGCCTTTCCTTCAGGAACCACATAGTCTAGTGGAGGGGAGATGACACATAAAATACAATATGAGGGTAAGATCATGAAATACCATAGGGAGCCAAGAGAACTGTCAAGGAGACATGTAAGCTAGATTTGGTGGTCAGAGAAGACTTCCCAGAGGAAATGCAACCAAATTTGGGACCTGAAGATGAGTAGAAGCTTGTTAAGCAAAGGAGAGGAAGGGAGAGACAGCCTTCCAGGAACAGGGAACAGTGTGCCTAAAGCTGGGTGTCAAGAGTACACGACCAGTTCATATAGGGCTTTAAGCTTTGTTAAGAACGTTGAATGTCACCACTAAGAGCAGTGAGAGCCATTTCTTTTGCGGGGGGAAATTAAGAAAGCCATAGAATTTGAATTTTCTCCAGGCTGTGGCTTATCTGTCTCTTTCTTAAAGCCCATAGCCTCACACCCACCCCTGAAGAGCAGCATGATGCTTTCTTTAATTTTTTGTTTTCCTCCGGGGCATGAGTTGCTCATCCCACACACCCTTGATCTTTCTCTTCCTTCTGTCAGCAAAGAAGTTGGTCTCACATTGTAATCATTCCTAAGCTAGGGCAGAGCTTTAGCTCCAGCCAGAATAGGCCTGGCAATGCCAAACTTCTTTCTAGGGCCAAAGACCTTGATGGGGAGACGGTGGTTACTCTCAGGGTGAGGTCCTGGGTACCTCATGCATCAGCGTCCTCTGGGCCATTTGTTAAAGAGGTGCTCTCCAGATCCCATCCCAGGCCCGCACCGTCCTCTTTCAGGGTAGGGTGGCCCTGGGATGGGCACCGGTGTCCAGGTGACCCCACTGCCTCACTCAGATTAGAAGTACAGGTGCAGTGGTCAAGAGCGCAGCTCTGGGGTCAGTGCCCTCCATGGTTCAGTCCTGGTCTTGCCTCCACTTCATGTGGCTCAGCTGTTTGACCTTAGGTCACTTCCATCATCTCCCTAAGCCACTACTTCCTCTTCTTAAAGAGGAGAGTAACAGGGTGCCTGGCTCGCTCAGTCAGAACAGCATGCAGCTCTGCATGCTCGATCTTGGGGTCATGAGTTTGAGCCCCATATTGAGTGTAGAAATTACTAAAAAAAAAAAAAAAACTTAAAAAAAAAAGGAGAACAATAATCATAAAACCTACCCATTAGGGTTATCGAGAGGAGTAGTTGAGATTATGCGTGCAAGGCACTTGGCACAGAGTCTGGCATGCAGGAAATGCTTGAAGAACAAAAACCGTCCTGTCTTGGATCCCATTTCACTCACAAATGGGCGTGGGGGTGAAGGGCAGCAGGCCTGGGTAATCAGGGGCTGGGATCTAGCACTCAACACACCCCCAGGAGCGGGCTGGTGCCTAGGGAAAGTCAAGAGGCCTAGGCACACCAACATGTTACCCAGAGAGGAGGGTGAGCCAGGGGCCAGAGGAGCCAACAACCTGGGGGCAGCTGGGGAAGCCTTGACAGAGGGTCCAAGCGCATGGCAGCCAGGGGGTAAGTGCAATTCTCCATTAAGTGTTCGGAGAACCTGGTAGGAATCTTGGCTCCGCCAACTTCAGGTAGCAGTCTCGATCCTTGCCACTACAAACCAGCCTAAGCGAAAAAAAGGATTTTTTGATTCATTCAACTGAAAAGCATGGAAGGTCAATGAATTCATTTTAAGTAATGTCATCAATCTGTCTCCAGTGCTCGGCTTGCCTCCTTTCTGTCTTAGCTTTGTTCTCAGGCACACATGCTCTGGTCATGGAGAAAAGTCAACCAGCAGCTCCCAGCGTCGCTGTGCAAGTGGCAACCCCAAGAGAGACACAGCATCTCTTCTATGGCAGCTCCAGCTCCGGCAAACATCCGGAGGCCTGCCTTGGATCACACGCACACCAGTGAACCAATCACTGTGACCAGAGCAATGGGATGTTCTGGTTGGCCAGGCCTGTATCATGTATCCAATCAGGTATCCAAACTACCTGGATTGAGCATAAGGAGTCCTCGGAGTAAAATAGGGGCCTTGGGCAGCCCCAGTGGCTCAGAGGTTTAGCGCACCCTTTAGCCCGGGCATGATCCTGGAGACCCAGGATCGAGTCCCACGTCGGGCTCCATGCATGGAGCTTGCTCCTCCCTCAGCCTGTGTTTCTGCCTCTCTCTCTCTCTCTCTCTCTCTCTGTGTCTCTCATGAATAAATGAAATCTTTAAAAAAAATAATAAAATAGGGGCCTTGGGATCCCTGGGTGGCGCAGCGGTTTGGCGCCTGCCTTTGGCCCAGGGCACGATCCTGGAGACCCAGGATCGAATCCCATGTCAGGCTCCCGGTGCATGGAGCCTGCTTCTCCCTCTACCTGTGTCTCTGCCTCTCTCTCTCTCTCTCTCTCTCTCTCTCTCTGTGTGTGTGTGACTATCATAAATAAATAAAAATTTAAAAAAAAATTTGAAAAAAATAAAAATAAAAAAAAAAGGGGCCTTGATTCTGGAGGAAGGCATGAGGACAAGTACAAGAGTCCGTGTGAGACATCCCTGTCACCAGCTGTCCCTGGAGCCAAGCACCTGGGCACCTGAGCATCCTTGTCATGGTGCCACAGCCATCACAGGCTTGGTCCTTGGGCCGGGATTCTTGCAGCCCTGGAAGGCAGGTAGGAGGAGCCTCGCCTCTCAGAGTGGCTACACCACAGATGGTGCTTGCTGAAGACGCAATTCTAGGGAGCAGCAGGTGCAGCTGGTATGCACGAGTCCCCAGCTGGATTTCTCCAATGTCCTTCAAGAGAGGTGGTGAAGGACAACAATTGAGGGACCTTATCAGGAGGGGGAAGAGGAGAGATGCTAAAATGCCCCCAGCTCTCCAGAGGCTAGGACTCCTCAACCAGCATGCTGAAGACCCTGGGAAGCCACGGCCTTGGGCTAGGAGGGCATCAGGGATTATGCTCAGTTACTCTGGACTTTCCCCTCCCTTCTTCCTGGGCCACCTCCACCCCCACCCTAGAACCTTCTCAACTCTGCATTCCTCCTCTAAGCGTACGCCTTCACTCCAGATACACATCTCTGGGGCAATTGTATTCATTTGGTAACTAGATTATCACCTAGAATGGGCCCCACCCCATACCAGGAGCTATAGTGAATCCCCAGACAGGCCTAGCCCACAACCTCGCAGGGTGCACAGCTCTAAAAAGTGTGCATCCTTCATTTTTAATTGCACAAGTTATGCACGAAGTGATTCTCTTTGTAAAATGTTCCAACAATATATTTACTACTGAGGCCAATTGACTTTTCCCAGACAGGTCCTCCCTCAAAGTACCATCAGTTACTCATTTGGTGCATAGCTGTAAAATATGTCCTACATACGCACTTCCCAATATGTTCACATGCAGAAATGTATAGCTTTTGCTTGGTTGACAATTACAACAATAAATCCCAAAGAGTACACGGTGAAGACTCCCTTTTACTCCATCTCCCAGCTGCTCCATGCCCTCCCAGAACAGTCGCCGAAGTCACCAGCTTCCAGATAAGCTGGGAGAGAAGTCAGTAAAACTTGTCTGTGAAGGGCCGGATCATAAATACTTTAGGCTCTGTGGGCTTATGGTCTCTGTCACAACTAATCAACTCTGCCACTGTACCCGAGAATGCAGCCGTAGACAATACGTAAATGAATGAGTGTGGCTGTGTGCCAATAAAACTTTATTTAAAGCCGTGGAAATTGTGAATTTTATATCACCTTCACATGTGATGAAATACTATTCTTCTTTTGGTTGCTTTTCAAACATTTAAGAATCTAAATACCAGTCTTAGCTCGCTGGGGATGCTAAGACAGGAAGCAGGCTGGATTTGGCCCTTGGACTGTTGGATGCCAACCCTGGCCTCCTCACGTAAAAAACAAATATGCCCCAACATTCTTTGCCCTCTTTCTTATTTATGTGAGGAGACCACACTATACACATTGTCTTATACCTTAATGTTCTCATTTTGTGCTATGTCCTAGAGATCATGTCATACAGTGCTCCATGCAGAACTTATCCACTTTTGCCTTTGGCATATTACATTTTATTCCATGATAATGTATTTAGCACAGTTTCCTTAGCCAATCACTTGTTCATGTGTGTGTGAGAGTGTGTGTGTGTGTGCGTTTTGAGCTCTATTGAGATCTAATTCACATACCATACAACTTATCCATTTTTAAGTATACAATTAAATAGCCTTTAGGGACACCTGGGTGGCTCAGCCAGCTGAGCATCTGCCTTCAGCTCAGGTCATGATCCCCCAGTCCTGGGATCCAGCGCCAAGTCAGGCTCTCTGCTCAGTGGGGAGCCTGTTTCTCCCTCTCCCTTTACTTGTTGCTCTGCCTACTTCTGCTCACTCGTGTTCTCTGTGTGTGTGTGTGTGTGTGTGTGTCAAATAAATGAATAAAATCTTTTTTAAAAGGTGGGGGGGCAGCCCCGGTGTGCCGCCTTCAGCCTGGGGTGTGATCCTGGAGACCTGGGATTGAGTCCCATGTCAGGCTCCCTGCATGGAGCCTGCTTCTCCCTCTGCCTGTGTCTCTGCCTCTCTCTCTCTCTGTCTCTCATGAATAAATAAATAAAATCTTTAAAAATATATTAAAAAATAAAAAAAAATTTAAAAAGGGGTATCTGCAGAGCTGTGACATGGCAACACGGTCGATTTTAGAGCACTGCCATTACTTTGGGAGAAACCCCTCACTCCTTAGCGATCATCCCCATCCCTCATAACTCCCCTGAGCTATAGGCAACTACTAATCTATTCTCTGTCTCTCTGCCTATTTTGGATATTTATAGAGAACCATACAATCTGTGGTCTCTGTGAAAAGCCTGTTTCACTCAGCATGAAGTTTTCCAGGTTCATCTCTGCCCTAAGCAGGTGTCAGGACTTCATCGCTTCTTACTGCAGAGTGCCATTCTACTGTATGGCTCATGTATCCATCAGCTCATGGACATTTGGGTGGTTTCCACTTTTTTGACTATTGTGAATAATGCTGCTAAGAACATCTGTGCACGGGCTGTTGTGTGAACACATCGTTCCATTCCTCTTGGTTATATATCTAGGAGTGGAATCGCTGGGTCTTATGGCAACTCTATGTTTAACCATTGGAGGAAGTGTCAGTATGTTTTCCAAAGTGGTCGCGCCATTTATATTCCCAGGGTCAATGTATGAGGGTTCTAATTTCTCCATAGCCTTGCTAACATTTGTCATTATCTGTTTCCCCCCCCCCCCCCCATTATGGTTGTAAAGCAGGATCTCATTGTGGGGCATATGTGTTTTTAGCCAAATATATTTTCTAAAAAATTCATTTCTAGATCTTGGACTTTTCCCCATGTGATTACATACAGATCCTTGTGCTTTTTAAATGCTACATAGTATTGCTAAGCACAGCTGGAGTCCTGTTCAGCCATTCCCTTTGATGGCTAACTGGGCTGTTTTTAACTTTTTACCATTACAAACAACAAAGCAATGAAGATTCTTGTTGTGCACAGAGGACACATTTCTTGAGGACAGTCTTAGAAGTAAAATTGTTGGGGCACCTCGGTGGCTTAGTCGATTGAGCGTCTGCCTTGGGCTTAGGTCATGATCCCAGGGTCCTGGGATTGAGATCTGCATACTGGGATCAAGCCTCATGTTGGGCTCCCTGTTCAGCAAGGAGTCTGCTTCTCTGTCTGCCCCTCCCCTTGCTCATGCTCTCTTTCTCTCTCTCAAATAAATAAATAAATAAATAAATAAATAAATAAATAAAATCTTTTAAAGAAAAGAAGCCAAATTGCTGGATTAAGGGCTATACACATTTAAAATTCTTGAAGATTTTATGAATTACCCTCTGCAAAAGCTCCACCAATTTACACTCCACCAATGGTGTATGAGAATATTCATTTCACTACCGCATGCCAGCCCTGGATTTTAGCCCTTTCATTGGTGCCAAAAGCCTTTTCCTTACATTTGCAGTTCCTTCATCAGTGTCAAGTTGACTAGGCGCCTTATCCTAACACATGGCTGTTCTCTTTGGTGCTAGGGGCCACCCCTTTTGTCTCTGTGTCTTCCATGCTGCCCAGCATGGAGCTGAGAGCAGCAGCGGGTGATAAATGCGAGTTAGGCACTGTGGTTTTTACATGACTAAAGTGTGTTCTTTTTTTTTTTTTTTTTTAAAGATTTTATTTATTTATTTGAGAGAGACAGAGATGGAGACAGAGATAGCAACAGAGAGCACGAGCAGGGGGTGGCAAAGTGAGAAGCGGGTTCCCCACTGAGCGGGTGGCCCAATGTAGGACTGGATCCCAGGACCCCGGGATCATGACCTGAGCTGAAGGCAGAAACTGTTTTTTTTTTTTTAAGATTTATTTATTTGTTCATGAGAGACACACAGAGAGAGGCAGAGACACAGGCAGAGGGAGAAGCAGGGTCTCTGCAGGGAGCCCGATGCGGGACTCCATCCCAGATCCAGGATCGCAGTCTGAGCCGAAGGCAGATGCTTAACCTACTGAGTTACCCAGGGGCCCCTAAGGTGTGTTCTGAGATCCACAGAATTCACAGTGTCTCAGTTCTTCAAGATCTCACTGTGCATGCTGAGCTTCTCTCAGAGCTGTGTTGTCCTCCAGGCCTTAAAGAAATCAGAAGTCCTGGGCTGGTCTAGGGAGAAATTCTTTAGTAACCAGCAGAATGACTTGAACACCTGGCCAGCTTGGAGCACAGGAGTGTGTTTCAAAATAGGTCTTAGGATCCTGGGAAGCAGGTTCTTCTGCTGGATACTTTCCGATACCATCATCCAAACGGAACCAAAAAAAAAAAAAAAAACAAAAAAATCCAACCAACAAAAACCCCTCAGGGGTCAGCTAAAGCCATCCCACTGTACAGACTAGGAGATGGAGGGAAGTGGCTTGCTCCAGGTTCCACAGCTAATCAGTGGGGGAACTGTGAGTGCAACTCAGATTTTCATTCCAGCTCAGTGGTCTTTCTTCAAAACCTGTGGAATCTGAGGGTTCCCCTCTAAACCCTGTCCCAAGCTCCTCTATTCCTAACTGGACACCATGGCTTCTCCTAGAAGGCAGCAGAGTCGGGATTAGGGCCCTGGTTGTCAAACCAGACCGTCCTGAATTCAAATCCCAGCTCAGCCTCTCAGGTCTACTTACTCTACCCTTTGATCCTCGGTGTCTTCTTCTCTGACAGTTAATATTACCTACCTCACAGGGTTATGTCAGATTTCGATGAGCCAAACTCATTGCTGGCATACAATAAGCTCTCAGTAAACTGTGCCTGTCATTTTTCCTTCCAGTTCTTTCCCTCTTGGGTGAATCAGTCCGCCTGGGGGAGGGGGAGATCTGGGTAAGAGGGGGACCATGGTAGAGATTAATTTATCACATACAGGGAAGCCACAGTTCAGACTCCATGCAGTTGGTTGGGTCACATGTCTCCTGCACATTGTTGTTTCACTTGGTTTGGCTTGAGTTGTCACATGCCCGACTCACGGCTTTAATAAACTACCATTCATAGCAGAGGGACTGTCCACATCCTCTTTTATCACCGCTACAGAAGTTAGAAGGAGCTGAGAACAAGAGTTCCTTTGAGGGACGCAGTTGAGCACCTGCCTTAGGCTCAGGGCATGATCCCAGGATCTGGGATCGAGTCCCACATCCGGCTCTTTGCATGGAGCCTGCTTCTCCCTCTGCCTGTGTCTCTGCATCTCTGTGTGTGTGTCTCATGAATAAATAAATAAAATCTTAAAAAAAATAAAACTCTCTAGGTAATTCTAATTGAAATCAGGTGCAAGATCTTCTGGTCTATATGAGGGATCTTCAAACTTCAGCATGCCTCCAAATCCCCTGGAGGGCTGGGTGCCATCTGTCCCATAGGTCTGGAGAATTTGCATCTCTAGCAGGTTTCCATGTGTTGTTGATGCTGCCAGTCTTGGAGGGAAGGGGCACACTTTGATAACAGCTGCTCTAGATGAGCCTGAGTGGGCCTCTGGAGGTCTTTTCCTTCCCAGCATTCTTTCCTCCCCTGACTTGTCTTTAGTGAATTACCCTCCCACTCTTCACCGCTTAGACCATAGATGTGAATGGTATTCACCTTGCTTGCTACCTAACATTTGGAGCAGGAACATGACCAAATCCAGCCAATCAACAGAATCTATGCCCTGGCTCCAGGGAATCGTGGTTCAGCTATGGGCATGTCACTTAATAGAGTCCAGTGACAGTTAGCCCTGTGACTTTTGCTGGAATGCTGGGGAAGAGGCACTAGGCTGGCAAGAGGTAAGCCTGGGGCTTTTGCATCTCGCTTTTGCAGGGGAAGAGACTGTCTGATGACAAAGCAGGAAACAGCAGAAAAGACCGATAGAGGGGTGTCTGGGTGGCTCAGTCAATTGAGTGTCTGCCTTTGGCTCAGGTCAAGATCCCAGGGTTGTGGGATCAAGCCCCACGTTTGGCTCTATACTCAGCAGGGGTCTGCTTCCGACTCTCTCTCTCGCCCTCTCACTTAGGTGCTGGAGCTCTTTCTCTAAAACAAACAATTGAATAAAATCTTAAGGGACATCTGGGTGGCTCAGTGGTTGAGCATCTGCCTTTGGCTCAGGGCATGATTCCTGGTCCATGGATCGAGTCCCGCATTGGGCTCCTTGCAGGGAGCCTGCTTCTCCCTCTGCCTATGTCTCTGCCTCTCCCTGTGTGTCTCTCATGAATAAATAAATAAAATCTTTAAAATAAATAGATACATACATACATAAATAAAATCCTTAAAAAAAATCTTTAAAAAAAAAAAAAAAGAAGAGACCAATAGAGACCAGTTGCCCTGATACCCTCTTCCCCTCTGGATCCAGCCAAGCCCAACTCTGGACCTAAATGCTTCAGCTACATGAGCCAATCGATTCTTTTTCACTTAAGCTAGTTGGAGGTGGGTGTTTGCCAGCTCAAGGACAGGAGACAGGACATCTAAAGTGCCTTCTTGCCCAGAGTGGGATTCCAGTGGCTCTCCTGGGTGCTGCTTCCACCAGGCAATGACCTTTAAAAAGGCCCCAGAACTGAACAGCACAGCTAGTCACTTAGTCCCAATCTCTCCTTGTTTATGTGGGGTGACCTGGAGGCCAAAGCGGACGAGGACCAGTCCTGAGTCATGTGTACAACAAGGGCAACGGAATATCAGTCCTGGGCTCTGTCCATAAATCCACCCATACCAGTGGGGTGATAAGAGGTGGCAGTGCCAAACAATGACTGTGTCCCCCACTCAAGGGCACCCATGCAGGGACAGGGCTCACTCCTTCAGCACGAGGAAGGGCTTCACTGCCCTTTGCTCAGTGTCTCGGGTTCTCTAATTGCAATCGAACAAACACACACGAGTATTGTTGTTATGATGAAAACCATAAATGTAAATAGGAAGCAATCTTTCAGGAGATGAGCTGAAAGGGGAGAATGAAGTCCTCCAGTCATCACCACCCTGCACTACTAGCGACAACATTTGGGGAGCATATTCTTTTGTGTTTGTTTACTTTTTCTACGAGGATAAATATGAGGCAAAGTGGGGGCCTGCCCTGGAGGACCCAGATTATCCTCTGAGGAAGGAATTGGGGCGAGTCTTGGAAGTGAGAGAGGGAAAGAGATAGTCCATCCTTGGGGGTTGTATCAAACGGGGTTCTCAGCATAAGCACCAGAATTTAGAGGACAAGAGCTCTTGGGGCTCAGGCCAATGGAAGCGTACACAGTTGAGAGACTAGAAGAGCAGATTTGGGTTAGCAGAAATTCAGGGAACTCCGAAGGCCAAGAAGCAGCAAGTAGGAAAAGCAGCCATTGCCTTTCATCAGGACAGTGGATGCGACCAGTGACCTCAGCATCGCCACTGCCCTAAGAGAGTGACTAGAAACTATTCCCCTGCCCCCATCAGAGCCAAAGTCCATAGAAAGAGCAATTTATTTATTTATTTATTTATTTATTTATAGATTTAGTTTATATATTCATGAAAGACACACAGAAAGAGAGGCAGAGACACAGGCAGGGGGAGAAGCAGGCTCCACGCAGGAAGCCCGATGGGAGACTCGATCCTGAGACTCTGGGATCACGCCCTGAGCCAAAGGCAGATGCTCAACTGCTGAGCCACCCAGGCGTCCCAGAAAAAGCATTTTATTATTATTATTTTTTTTTAAGATTTTATTTATTCATGAGAGACACAGAGAGAGGCAGAGACATAGGCAGAGAGAGAAGCAGGCTCCATGCAGAGAGCCCGATGTGGGACTCGAGGATCACACCGTGAGCTAAAGGCAGATACTCAACCACTGAGCCACTCCAGCATCCCTGGAAAAAGCATTTTAGATGACATGTTCCCCACTGATTCGCCCAGGGGAGTGAACCCTTTGTCTTTAACTGGAGGAGGCCAAGGGTAGGAGGAGGAAGCCAAGAATCACACCTGCCCAAAACAGTCAGGGGGAGAGGCAACTTCCCTTAGTGAAACGGGGGAGGGAAAGGGTTTCCTAGTTTCCAGGCTCTGCTACAAACAAAGAGCTACCCTCCAGTGAGCCTAGAAAGGGCAAGAGCTTGGGGCTGCTGCCTCTAGGGACAGTGTGTAGCTGAGCCTGGAAATGGGCTCCAATCCAGCTACCCAAGCACACTATTGGTATACCTGGGGAAATAAACCAGTTGTATTTAAGTATCTCTGTATAAACAAAGAGTTCCAACACTGGATGTCCAGGCCTGTGTGTCACAGAGGGGCCATAGCCCTGTGAGAGATGTCTTTTCCCTTCCCCAAAGCCCCCTGAGAAACTGTTGCAGGATCAGCCAAATGGAATGTGCCTTGATCAAGCAAGTGCTTTCTTTTTTCTTTCTTTCTTTTTAAGATTTTATTTATTTATCCTTGAGAGACACACAGAGAGAGGCAGAGACACAGGCAGAGGGATAAGCAGGCTCCTTGCAGGGAGCCTGAGGTGGGACTCAATTCTAGGACCCCGGGATCACACCCTGAGCTGAAGGCAGACGCTCAAGCACTGAGACCCAGGTGTCCCAAGAAAGTACTTTCTTTAGGGAGTAGGGACCACATCTGGGGCTGAGGCTATAGTACTATTGACTGTGTTTCCAGGCTCCTGCAGATGGTCATAGAGCACTGGCACCCCACCTCACCAGGAGGGCAAGATTTTTGATTCATGGAGTCTTTTTTTTTTTTTTTAAGATTTTTAAATGTTTTTGACAGAGAGAGATCACAAGCAGACAGAGTGGCAGGCAGGGGGAGAGGGAGAAGCAGACTCCTGCTGAGCAGAAAGCCTGGACATGGGGCTCGATCCCAAGACCCTGAGATCATGACCTGAGTCGAAGGCAGACGCTTAACTGACTGAGCCACCCAGGTGCCCCAATTCCTGGAGCTGAGGGTGGAGTTGTCCACAGGTGGGAGAGTTTGGAGGACTTGAGGTAACTGATGGGATATAACATAGTAGCAGCATATGATGTCCATTTAAATACAAAGCATAATGTGCTGTCACCAAAGTGAATACAATCTCAGGCTGAATTAATAGAAGTAGGTCTAGTAGAAAGAGGAAGGAGATGTCCTTTCCTCTACCCTGACCAGCCCATGTCTTATTCCAGGGAATTTAACAGAGATGTGGACACAATTGGGGGCATCCCCAGACCTTCTCATCAGTTGAACTGGTTTTCTCCTTACCCTCATCATCCCTGGCCCCCAGGAGCAGCTGATAATCCTCAGCAGTTCCTTTCTTCATGAGAAACACACAGAATTCTCCCAAGTGTCCCCTGGTGAAAGTGTGCCTGGAGGATGAGTCCTGCTGCGGATCAAGAATCCTACTTTAGGGCAGCCTGGGGGCGGGGATGGCGCAGTGGTTTAGCGCCGCCTGCAGCCCAGGTGCGATCCTGGAGACCCGGGATCGAGTCCTGCATTGGGCAACTTGAATGGAGCCTGCTTCTCCCTCTGCCTGTGTCTCTGCCTTTCTCTGTGTGTCTCTCATGAATAAATAAATAAAATATTTTTTAAAAAAGAATCCTACTTTATCAGCAGCTGCAGAAATATTAACCTAATCCCGAGGGCAAAGCTTAGTCTGGGTGATCCTGGGATCACCTAGCCTCAGGAGATCCTGCATCCCCCAGTAGTCACAGGGACTGGGTGGCCCATCACAGTGTCTTCAAGGCGCCGTCCCATGCACCTCTGGTCAAATTTCCCAACTTCATCTCCCATTACTCCCTTTTACACACACATGACTCAGCCAAAGATGAGCACAGTTCAACTTTTCAAAAACACATGCTATATTAGTTGTTTTTTTATTACAAGGGACAGAATGCCCACTGAGACCAGGTTGACCAAGAAAAGAAAGTGAGATGTGGAGGGTTGTCTGGCACCAGGCCCAGCTGGATCCAGCAGCTCAGGGTCTCTTGGCCTGGTGTTAGCTTCATTCTCAGATCAGCTTTTCCCTGGAAAGTTGCATAATGGTTGCTGAAAGCTTGCAGCTCAACAACCCTGGTAGAAATAAAATCTCTCTCCCCTCAAGAGTTGGAGCCCAAGGCCCAGGAGTTGACTCTCATGGGGCAGACTGGGGCTATTGTCCATCCTAAATCAAGTCCTGTGGCAGGAGGCATTGAACACAGTGATTGGACAGGCCTGAATCTCCTGCCCCGGGATGCAGGGAAGAGGCTTTCTAAGAGCTGGGGTTGACATGAGGATCAGTGTTGCCTATGCCCCATGGTTTGAGAGTGGGAGAGGGTGGGTCCCTAAGGAACAATATGCATGTAATGAGAAGCAGGGGAAATAAGGGATGGGCAGGCCAAAGCCCTTGCCCACCAGCATGCATGCCAAATCCGTGGTCCCAGCAACCGGGCCAACTGGTGGAAGTCAAGGGAAGTAAAGCCAGGTAGAGCAGCTCTGGATGTTGGAGGGAAAGTCCTGTGTTTCCTCAGGACATCTTATTGGCTGTGGGAAATGACTGGAAAATGGACCAGGAAACCACATGGAGGATTTTGAACTTTGAAAATGGATGTTCCTGCAAGATCACGCCTAATGAAAAGAGAGACGCTTCTGGAGGACCCTGGAGTATTCCAGGCTTAGAATCAGGGAGGGAGACTCAGGGAGCAGGAGAGGAATTGTGTGTGTTGGTGTGGCAGACAATGCCCAATACCCTTTGTCTTTTTCCGTCCTTCTTCAAGAGCCCCCTATTGTTCAGGGGTCCACTGGGCCCAGCCTCAGGTTGAATCGTGATTGGTCCACACCCATCATGATGCTCCTACCCCTTTTGCCACCCACTGGACTAGATATAAACATGTGATAGAATTCTGACCAATGATACAAGGGGTCTATGGGGAACCAGTTTTTTCACAGGTGAAAGGACCTACAACAGGAAGAAACAGACCATCTACCTATGCTGGGCATTGTCATATATATTTTTCTTTTTTTGACCACTTTATTTGTTTGAGAGAGAGAGAGAGAGAGAGAACAAGCTGGGAAGGGGCAGAGGGACAATCAGACTCCCTGCTGAGCAGGGAGCGGGAGGTGAGGCTGGATTCCAAGACTCTGAGATAATAACCTGAACCCAAGGCAGATGCTTAGCTGACTGAGCCACCCAGGTGCCCTGGGCATTGTCATGTCTTGAAGTGTAGCAGCTATCTCATAACCAAGAAGAAAGCCAGCCTGAAGGACAGCTGATATCCAAAGAGGACAGAGCAGAAAAATGCAAAGAACCGAGTTCTTAATTATGACACCGAGTCCCTGAATTAACCAACCCTGGATACATCCTACTTTGGGACATCTTAGAATGTAGTATAAATTTCTTTTACTGTTGGGCACCTGGGTGGCTCAGTGGTTGAGCGTCTGCCTCAGAGTGTGATCCCAGGGTCCTGGGATCGAGTCCCACGTCGGGCTCCCTGCACAGAGCCTGCTTCTCCCTCTGCCTATGTGTCTGCCTCTCTCTCTAAGTCTCTTATGAATAAATAAGTAAAATCTTTAAATAAATTTCCCTTACTGTTGAAGTCAGTCGCATTGGCGTCCTCTCTTATTGTAGCCATAGCACACTAAGTGACTCAAATAGGCTTTGCTTATTGAGAGAGTCTCTGAAGAGAGAGGACATTTTCAACATCAGCTATTGAGGCTCTAGGCAAGCTGAATAACTATTCAGTAGAATCCTGGAAAGAGGATGAACTTCAGAGACTCACACTCCCAGATCCATTACTGACCAGCTGTGTGCCCTTGGACACTTACACTTACCTCGCTTGGCCTCAGTGTTTTCATCTGTAAAATGGGAAGAATGACATGTTCGTCACAGAGCTGTGGTGAAGGTTGAGACCACATATACCATTCTGACATACAATGACAATGGCTACTTATGGAAGGATCACTTTTATCTGTGCATCACAGGACCAGGATCTCAATGATGTCCAAACAATGATTTATAAGGTGGTGACACTTTATCAGAATTCCCTTAGAAGTGTTTTGAAAAATCTGGATTCTGGGAATCCATCCATGGAGCTCATGATTCAGTATATCTGAGATGGGGACCTATGTAGCGGTCAGGACTCTCACTTGCAAGTAGCAGAAACTCCAACTCAAACTGGCTAAAGCAAAAAAAAATAAAAAAGGGCATTGGGGAACTCTGGGTAGCTCAGCAGTTGAGTGTCTGCCTTCAGCTCAGGGTGTGATCCTGGGGTCCCGGTATCGAGTCCCATATTAGGCTCCCTGCATGGAGCCTGCTTCTCCCTCTGCCTGTATCTCTGCCTCTGTGTGTGTGTGTGTGTGTGTGTGTGTGTGTGTGTGTGTGTCTCATGAATAAATAAATAAAATCTTAAAAAAAAGGGGGGGGGGTATTGGCTCATGTATCTGAAAAGTCCAGGGAGATAAACTTCAGAGATGGCTGGATCCAGGTGCTCATAACGTGTCACAAGGAATGTGGATGTGTCTATGTCTCTCTGAACCCTTGTCATCATGGTCTGTCTCTGTGTTGGCTTTATTCTTAGCTAGCAGTTCCAAGCTGACAGCCACAGCCTAGGGCCTCTGAGAAAAGAGAGCATCTCTTCCCCTGCAGCTCTGCCAAAAGCCTGATGCTGCCCCTGCAGCCAAGCTTTGGCCCTGGGCTGACCACTGTCTGTGATTGGCCAAGCTTGGGGAACATGCTCACCCCTGGAGACCCAGGGGGGATCTCCACCTAAATGACACAGGATTGCATGTTGGGGCTGGGATGGCTCTCTAAGATGGCACATGGGCTTTCCTAGGGGGAAGACAGATGGATGCCGCATGAGCAAACACCCTACAAGGCTCAGAATCTGTATTTCTGACCAAGTCACCCACTTGATTTGGATTCACAGGCAGGTTTGCAAATGACGGCTGGATAGATTGTCGGTTTTAGGACTTATTAGAGCCATGGAACCCCTTTCTTCCTAGGAACTCTTAAACAGGAGCCAATAAACAAGATTGACCCGAAAATAGCCGGGTCCTAGCGGAAGGAGGGGGTTTAGAAGCCTCGGGTTATGCCCCCAAGCAGCCTCTAAGGCACCCAGGGGCTCCCCTGAGCTCCCCAATTTCATTGCTCTCTGAGGTCCCTTTGGCTGCGATTCTCCAGCCCTGCATTTGATGCAATGGGGGCAGGGGGGTTACGGGGAGCTCACCTAATGCAGTGTCCCCCCTCCAGCCCCCGCAGCTGCCTTAGAAGCCAGTGCCCGAGGAGCAAATCAGGACAGGAGAGGCCGGGGGCTGGCTTGGAAGGTGCGTCAGACGCGCCACATCGAATGCTTCTGGCTTTGAAAGCCTCCCCGGGCCCGGGGCCAAGCAGCCTCGGGCTCTGCAGAGCGCTGGGCCGTGGGGCGGCGTGGGCGGCGTGACCCGCCTGCCTGCCTGCCGGGGACGCAGGGGCCGGAGACAGCGCCGCATCCGCCGGAGCGCAGGGACATGCTGCGGGGACACGCTGGCTGGGGAGATGTGGTGCAGGATGAAGCCAATTTCACACTTTATTAGTCAGTTCAGGGCCAATTAAGGGCATCCAGAAACTGGGCTGAGGCCCCTTCTCTCCCTCCTCCCTTTGCCAAGAAAAGAGGCTTCGATGCCTGCAACTCTTCTTGTTGAAAGAGCACAATTTTTTTTTTTTCTCAAAACCTCATGGTATTCAAACCAGGAGTTGAGATCCCTTTTATTCTGCAAGAGACTGCAAAGCAGAGAGGTGAACAATCCAGTGTGCGTCTGGTAGGGGGGAGAAGGGGAGAGGAGTTGAGCTATGTTGTTTATTCCTTCATTCATTCATCCGGCATCCATTCAACAGCTATGTACTGGGGCCTACTGTGTGCCAGCAAATTGAGCTTGGCGCTTACTGTGATAAGACGTAATGTCCTGGGGGCACCCTCACTGACTCCCTGGCTTTTCACTGAGCCCCAGCCATGTAGGACACCCTGCAGGCTCTAGGGGTGCAGCGCAAATAGGCAGACACAGCCCCTGTCCTCATGGAGCTAACTCAGTGGAGGAGACCCCCAAGTGAAGATGCGACTTCAACAGAGTGGGGGAAGGACCCGAGCTGGAGGTACACAAGGGAGGAGCACCTGAACCAAGCAAGGAAGGCTTCATGGAGGAAGTGTCACTGGGACTTGAAGAATGACTTAGGGGCAGCCCCGGTGGCGCAGCGGTTTGGCGCTGCCTGCGGCCTGGGGTGTGATCCTGGATACCTGGGATTGAGTCCCGCGTCGGGCTCCCTGCATGGAGCCTGCTTCTCCCTGTGTCTCTGCCTCTCTCTCTGTGTCTATGAATAAATAAATAAAATCTTAAAAAAAAAAAAAAAAAGAAGAGTGACTTAGGGGACTGGGGAAGGGTACATCACCTGATGAAAGAGCGAGTGCAAAGGAGGCCAGAGAGGCCCAGCAAGAATGCGGAGGTCAAGGAGGGGAAGGGATAAATAGGGCCACACCACAAAGCTGAGGTCAGGCATCCACCCAGGAAGGACTTCCCAAAGCCTGATATCAGATCTGTGTTTTTGAAAGCTGGCCCTGGCGGTGGCCTCATGAAGAAGAGAGGGAAGGAAGGGGGAACTGGAGGCAGGAGACACAGTCCAAGGCTGTTGCAAGATGGCAGGTGAGTGCTTCTGCAACCCCAAGTGACGGTGTTCACTGGCAGTGGGGATGGTGAAAAGCGGGTGACTTTGGGAGATCTGTGCTCTATGGGGATTCTCAGTAGGTCAGAGGGCGAGTACAGGGGACAGAGACTGGACTGGGAGTCAGGTGAAGCTACGTGTAGAACCTGCTCTGTTCCTAACATCTATGTGGCCCTCGGCAAATCCCTGTACATTCTCTCTCTCCCCTTCACCTGCCAGCTTCATTCTCATGGGACCATGTTCCCAAGATGTGAGACCATGGGGGTCAAGTAGGGTTACCAGCTAAAATACAGGGCACCTTGTTAAATTTGATTTGCATATTAACACAAATAACTTTTTAGTATATAAATGTATCTCATTTGGGACATACTAACACATTTTAATTTATGATTAAATAAGACAGATAAAATCCCTACCTTTGAGGAACTTTTTTTTTTTTTAAGATTTTAAAAAAATTTTAAGTAATCTGGATGCCTCGGTGGCTCAGTGGCTGAGCATTGCCTTCGGCTTAGGTCGTGATCCCCGGTCCTGGGATCAAGTCCCACATCGGGCTCCCTGCATGGAGCCTGCTTCTCCCTCTGCCTGTGCCTCTGCCTCTCTCTGTGTGTCTCTCATGAATAAATAAATAAAGTCTTAAAAAATTTTTTTTAAAGTGATCTCATGAGGCTCAAACTTACAACCCCAATCAAGAGTCACACGCTCTACAGACTGAGCCAGCCAGGTACCCCAAGGAACTTACTTTTTTTTTTTTATTTAAAGATTTTATTTATTTATTCATGAGAGACACAGAGAGAGAGAGAGAGGCAGAGACGCAGGCAGAGGGAGAAGCAGGCTCCATGCAGGGAGCCCCATGCGGGACTCGATCCTGGGTCTCCAGGATTACACCCCAGGCTGCAGGCAGCGCTAAACCGCTGCGCCACCGGGGCTGCCCCAGGAACTTACTTTGTAATGGGGGAATCAGACAACAAACAAGAAAATAAGAGGGAGTGATAGAGTCTGTAATGAAGGTCAGGGTGATGCAGTAGTGAGTGACAGGGTGAGGGTGAGGAGGGTTGGAGGCCACCCAGATGGAGTGGTCAGCAAAGGCATCACTGAGGAGCTGCCCTTCCTGGCAAGAAGCTAAGCCATGAGCAGATGTGGGAACAGACAGGCAGAGAAGGGAAGGGCCAGTGCAGAGGCCCTGAGTCACGAATGAGCTTGCAGTAATTGAGGAGCAGAAAGAGGGAAAGAGTGTGACCCTTGTACAGTGACCAGAGCGGAGGGTGGTCCATGATGCAGTGGGAAGGAGGCAGGGGTCCCTCACACTGGGCCTTTTAGGTCTGAATAAGGAGCTGGGACTTGGCTCAGTTTTCAGCAGGGGCATGATGTTCTCTAATTTACTTTTTTGAAGAATCACTGTGACTGGTCTGGAAGAGAGTGGGCTGAGGGCGAAGGACCAGGGTGGGGACAGAGTGGCCATCCGGAGGCCCCTGCAGGGGTCCAGGAGCTGCTGCTTCACCTGGAGTGCCGGCAGTGGACGCAGGAAGTGGCGCGACTGCAGGAAGGTTGACTGGCCTCGCTGACGGTTGAACGTGAGGGGCTGAGAGGAAGACGGGAAGCAGAGGGAATACCAGGCATTGGGGAAGAACAACTGAACGGATGGTGGTGCCATTTACTGAGAGGAGAAGGCCGTGGGCTTTGGGGTGGTGGCTGCAGGCGAGTTATTTGTTGCTGCTGTACCTTATAAAGGGGCAAATAAGTATGACAGTGAAGGGAGGAAGTGAATATAATTCAGACTCCACATTCAATTTTGTTAAAAATAACTTGGTACCGGGCTGCCCGGTGTCTCAGGGGTTTAGCGCCTCCTTCAGCCCAGGGCATGATCCTGGGGACCTGGGATCAAGTCCCATGTCGGGCTCCCTGCATGGAGCCTGCTTCTCCCTCTGCCTGTGTCTCTGCCTCTCTCTCTGTGTGTGTCTCTCATGAATAAATAAATACAATCTTTATATAAAAAAAAATAACTTGGAACCTACATATTGTGATACGCCAACAAAAAAGCACACTATCATTGCAATACGACTACAGAAAGGAAATTCGCAGCAAGAGTTTTTGGCTGGTGGCTGTGATTCTCCAGGTGGGGGTGGGTGGGGGTGGGGACACGTGACTCCTAAGGGGTGTGCCATCGCTTGGAATCTCGGGCCTGGAAGGTGGCCAGGGGTGTGGTGCAAAGAAGATAGATGTTGAGAGTTTTCCAGTTGTGCATGTGTGTGTGTGTGTGTGTGTGTGTGTGTGTGTGTGTGTGTCATTGTGCTTGTGTTTTTATTGTATGTTTGCTCTTCTGTCCCATTGCTTTTTGGACGGGCAGGGAGTGTGAAAAAGAATTTGAGGTAAAAAGACTTAGGAATTTGAAAAAGAAGTCAGGGGAAGGCATACTGGCCAACGCCGGCTGTATCAGCAAGGCTATCTGCCACGGCGCCCACGCCTGCTGGGAAAGCCTCCCCAGCGCATGAAGTAATTCAAGGTGGCGACTCTAATCACCAGGGAGTATCTGAGGACGTGGTCCCAGTTACGTTCCCAGGGGAACAATCTTTGGCCTCTTAAGACATCCACTTGTTTTCAGTTTTGAAAGAGCTCACATAGTGAGGGGGTATTTTCCAGAGTTTGAGGTGGTGAAGGGTCAGGAAACACAGACATTAGAGGAAAGGTGAAGGCACAGGGAGCGGTAGCCCAGGGAACAGAAAATTTGGGCGCCAGGTCACTGCCTGCCAAGTCTGGAAGGGATCCCATGGAGGGGTGGCTTGTGTGCTCAGAGATCAATCAGTTATTAAGCACTCAGAACAGCGCATCACCAGATACGGGCACTTCCATGCCGTATCCCATGTTGACATCCATCCCAACCACCCTTCGAGGTAGGACCATTTCCTTATTTGCCCACAAAGGGGAAAGTGAGGTTTTAGAGGGATGGAGTAACTTGCTGGCGGAGGTCACACAGCTGCTAAGTGTCGAGCTGGGATTTGAACTCGGGCATTTTGCAACAGGAAGCCTGGGTCCCTGACTGCCACCACCTCTTTCTCCTCCGTCCAGTCCACCATGCTCCCTAGGTCCAATTCTGTCCTCAGACGGTGGGTTTCAAGCACCTCTAGGCCAGACCCCAGGGTTCAACATGAAGTCCCGTGTGCTGCCAGCTTCTAACCTTGAGCCCAGCTCTTAGTCCTGTCCCCTACTGGGACCTCTGTATCCTTGGGCCTGATCCCTGAGTCCCCACGGCCTGGGACTTGAACCTCAACCCAGAGACTGAGGGCCCCTACTGTCCCCTCTCTGACCTGGCCTTGATCTCTTTCCTGTCCGGACACTAGGAGATGGCTGTCCTCAAGTGCCCCATGGCGGCTCTGAGCTGGATACCTGCGGCCTCCCCAACGCCCCCAGGGAGTGTGCCCCCCCAACCTCACAACTCCTTTACCCAACTCAATCCTCTTCCTTGCCCTGGCAGCTGGATCTGTGCTCCCAGCCCTGGCTCCATCCCAGGGGAGAAGCTCGGGCTCAGTCCTAAGTAGGACACCAGCATGCCTCGTGAAATGCCTGCAGAATGAGTTCTACAGTGCTGGCTGCTGGCGAGGTTTGTGTTTGTGTTTGTGTTTGTTTGTTTGTATGTTTTTAGCCTGCAGCGCTTGAGAGCTTGCTGTGTGCCAGGCACTGAATTAATCATGTCAAATGGATTCCCTCCCGGAACCCTCAAGCAGCCCTGTGAGTCGTGAACAGAAGCTGCAGTGATTACTATTAATGCCCTGGTCTTTCCCCACACCAGAGGTTCTGCTGAGACACCCAGGAGCCCCGAGACCCCAGAAGCAAGAGAAGCAGGCTCTTCCTTGGTCAGGAGCCCACCTCTACTTCCTATCACTCTGACTTGGGGCTCACTACCCTCCTGAGCCAGGGCCAGACTCCAGGCACTGTGGCTGGAGGGAGGTGACCCTCTCCTGCCCATAGCCTGGCTGTGCTCTCATACAGCTGCCTTTGGGTCTCTGTTTGTTTAGGACCCTCCAGGGACAGCTCAGCTGGCCAGGACCGGGGACAGCTCAGCAGATTCTCACAGCCACTGACCCTGCTGCATCACCCACTCAGCTGCTGTCTGCTGCTGAAGACACTCCTGAGAGCTCCAGGCAGGAGGGCCAGATAGTCCCCTGAGCCAGGGAAAGAGCAGCAGGCGTGGGGATGGTCCCAATCCTCCCTGAAGGCTGGGCAGCCTAAGGGGCAGGGGCACCTGAGAACCCCATATTTCCACTGCCCTGTCCCTGCCTGCACCCCTAGCTCCTGAGCAACATATCAGTCATCAGTCACTAGCCGGTCAGAAGGAGAACCAGTCTATGCATTCTGAACAGAAAAATGTAATATAGGGAGGAGATTACATAGGTGGAAGGAGACCCAAGAAGCACCCTAGAGATTAGCAACAGCAAATAGGCACTCCGACCCTTAGGCTAGAGAGACATAGGGAAAAGGCAGTGTTTTTAGTGTCTAGTATGGGAAGCTACTGGACAGGAAGTGGAAGCATAGCCCGGCCTGTCCAGTGGGACTCCAGGGAGGGGCTGTCCGTGGGGGCTGGAACCACGGCCACTGGCCACAAGGAGACATGCTGTCCGAAGAGGGGGAGTGTGGTGGGAGGGGGGGAGAGAGAGAGAGAGAAATACTTGGGTTCTCCCCTCCTCCCTTCCACCAGGAAACCAGAGGATGGAGTGGGGGGTGGGGGTGGGAAATGTGTTCTCCACAGTCCAGAGCGGAACAGGGCAAGGGATGCACGTGAGGGTGAGCAAGCAAATAACCAAGCTTTGGAGAAGTGAGCTGCCCAGAGGGATGGCTGCAACTCCCACTCCTGTTCTGCCCTGAACCTCCCGGGGCTCACGGCTGTCCCAGGCCTGCAGCCACCGGTTAGAGCTCTTTCCTCTCACAAGCTCCAAGGACGCCCAGCCCCCTGGTGACCGGCAGATGGGCCCAAGACAGGGCCCCTGGAAGCACCCGGAGATGTGCCGGAAACACGAGGGCTGCCGGAGGCATCGGTAGTAACTGAGTAGGGGCGGCCCGTGCTCCTGAGCCCAGCCATAGGTCAGAGCCCGGGAGGACGAATCTTTGCTTCCTAGGCTGCTACCGGGGCCCCCAGCAAGCCTTGATCCCCAGAGCTGCTGGGTCCCCTGGCAACATGCTCCTGGGTGCAGGAGGCCTGAGCCTATGGCCAGAATTGCTGCCCGATTATTGCCCGAGCGCCCATCTGACCTGTCTGGGTGCAGGAGACAGCACAAAGCCCTATGCTGGGGACAGGTAGGAGAATCCGGGCCACTCATGCCCATGAACATTGCCCTGGGTGGCAAATCTGTGCACCCTGACCCAGCCTGGCAGCACCACGGATGGAGGCGGGGGAGTCCCAGGAATGCCTTTGGGGTGTGACAGGCCCCTCTGAGGGAAGGCCTGTGCCCAACCGCAGCCAGGTGGTCAGGAGCCTGCAACGGGGATGCTCCTCTACATAGGGGAGTAGCAAGCCTTGTCTCCACCCCACATACAGGCAGAAAGGCCTGGTGAACCTTCCTCCAAATGTCCTGCCATCTCTGCCAAGGTCCCCATGATAACGATAACTGTGTATACTGAACACTAATGTGCCCAGTGCTGGGGCTAAGTGATTTTCTTTTTCTTTTTCTTTTTAAAGATTTTTATTTATTCATGAGAGAGAGGCAGAGACAGAAGCAGGCTCCACACAAGGAGCCCAATGCGGGACTCGATCCCGGACCCTAGGATCACGCCCTGAGCCAAAGGCAGATGCTCAACCACTGAGCCACCCAGGGAATCCCAGTGATTTTTTTCTCATTTATCCTGAAAAGGACTTTGCGGGATAGGTACCACAGACATCCTCATGGGTGGGTTAGAAAATACGGCCCACAGTCCAATAAAAATTTGAAGATGGATGGGACACCATCTTCATAAATAAAATCTTTAAAAGAAAAATTGAAGATGGTGACAGTAACGTTAGCATAAAAGGAAAGAGCACTCCCAGAGATCCAAGGAAGGGGATTCACGTCTGAGTAAAGTGGAAAAACATGAAGGCAATTCACAGGAAATAGAAAGTTATGAAACCAATTCTTCAGAGGAGATTCTCCACCCACAACGATCAACCCACACGCAGGCAGAAAATACAAAGGGGGAACCTGTTGTGGCCCACACAATCCCCACAGCGATTTCACATCAAGAAATAAAAACAGGGCACCTGGGTGGCTCAGTCGGTTGAGTGTCTGCCTGGGGTTGAGGGTCCTGGGATAGGGCCCTGTGGCCGGCTCCCTGCTCAGTGGGGAGCCTACTTCTCCCTCTCCCTCTGCCCCTCCCCTGCCCGTACTCTCTGTCTCCCCCTCTCTCTCAAATAAGTAAATAAAATCTTTTAAAAACATTTTTTTTAATTAAAAAAAAAAAAGTCAAAACCCTGGTTTCTGGCTTCTTTTGAACAATCAGAATGTCTGGCACCACTGGGCTGTCATTCTGATTGGAATGTTGGCTGGAGCCAGAAAGCTGCTAGCTCCTTTGGACTGTGATCTGGCCCCGGGGCGCAGTCCCCATCCCTGTCCGGCTCCCCTAACATCTTTCATCTGGTCCTTCTGCGCCCCCTGCCCAGCCCCATGGGCATTTCGGGGGGACCCTCCGCGGACTGGTGGGGCGCTGCTGCCACCTGGTGGCCACAGCTCACACCTTCCATCATGGCCATTCGCACTGTGCCATCCCGTCCTCTCACCCAACCCCTGAGAACAGGATACGCACCCATCTTACAGATGGGAAAACAGAAGAGGCAAGCTCAGAAATTACCGACGAGAGAACAGATGAGCAAGGCTAAGTGAATGGATTGTTCAGGCTACCCGTCCTTCCTGATACTGCCGGCAGTGGAATCCTGCTCCTTCTGGAACCCAGTCCAGGGTACTTGAGGCTCTGTGCTGCCACAACAGGCCCTACGGTGGCGTCCACGCTGGTCCGGGTGGAGGGAGCCCGTGGCTTCCTGGCATAAGCCAGGACTCTACAATGAGTACTTTTAGAAGACAGGGCAGGCTGGGGACGCTCATCACATTTCTTGGCATGCAGAAACCATGACGAGTGCATCTGCTACTTGTCTATGGTCAAGTAGGCCTTGAACTCAGGATTTCTAAGGTCAAAGGCAAGGCCACTTTTCATACCACCATGCTGCCTCCCCAGGCCTGAGAAGGCTTCTCTTTCCCTTTTGCTTTCCCCGATCCTACTTATCCCAAAGAGCCCGGCACCCACCCTGCTTCCTCCAGGAAGCCTCCCTGACCACCTCAGTTCCCTTCTTCCAAACTCCCCCTAATCTGAGCACCTACCAAGACTGGTCCACAGTACTCTTCTGGGGCCGAAAGCATCCTGCCCTGTGGTACCAGGTAACTGCCTGATGCCTGTAGGTCTTGCCCCTCCAGCTGGCGGGGAGATTCCTTGGAGGTAGGGCATCCTGTCCCCTCTGGGGTGCTGGGATGTAAGCAATATGCATTGAAAATCTATTATTACTTGAGCCATGTGACAGAACTTTGGGAAATCCCAGAATGATCTAGAGCTTGCATCCTAAAATACAACCCTGGGCATGTCACTCCTCTACTTCAATCCTTTCAGTGGCTCTCCACTGCCCTCAGAACACAACCCAAAGCTCCTTCCCACGCTGACTAAGCCATCTCTCACTGCATCTAGCACTCCTCCACATACCCTGTGTTCTAGCTCTGCAGCATTTCAGTCCCCTGATGAAAGGTGCTCATGCCCACCTCTGGGCCTTTGCATATATGCCTCAGCTCAGGTATTACTTCTTTCAGGAAGCCTTCCTTAGTTGCCATGTCTCAGTTAGGGGCTGACCCCTCCACTGGGCGCCAGTGGCACCTGTTACCACCCTATCCTAACACTTACACTGCGTGTAACTGACCACCAATGTCTGTTTCCCTCCCCAGACTGTGGGCCTTGGGAGGGACACGGCCCTCATCCACCTGACTTCCCACCATATCCCAGCAGCTCAGGCTGACTCCTGCAGGCGCCAGAGGTGTGCGGTAGACCCTCATCAAATGAACACACTAGAGGCCCTGGGGGGCTCAGTCGGTGAAGCGTCTGCCTTCAGCTTGGGTCATGATCTCAGGGTCCTGGGATTGAGCCCCGAGTTGTGCTCCTTGCTCAGCGGGGAGTCGGCTTCTCCTTCAATCTCCCCACCCTACTCCTGCTTGTGTACACATATGCTCTCTCTTGAATAAAGAAACAAAATCTTAAAAAAAAAAAAGAAATTAAAAAATGAACACCTGAAAGAGGAGTCCCATTTTTATGAATAGCAGGTGTCCAGCGAGCACATGTCACACTGGGGCATGTCTATCCAATGGGTAGAGAGTCATGCAAACTCCAGAGACATTTTCATCGTTCAAGCCCTTTATTCTCAGCAGTTCACGTCGCTGATTCACCAAGCTAGAGCTCCTCATAGTAAGCAGGAGTTCGTTCATCTTTCTTCCATATTGTAATCTTGTCCTCATGGTCAAAACTGGGTTTGGGCCCAAAAGGTTAAAGAGGTCGCACTCTGTTGCAGGGAGCCAGGGCCACCCTCGTGGATTAGTCTTGTTTGGTTCACAGGCAAATACTTGAGCAAGCTTAGTATGTGACGGCCCCACAGTGCAGTAAGACAGTGCAATGGTTCTAGGCATCTGGCAGGCAAAGGCACGTTACACACAGGCCTTGGAGAAAATCCAGGCCATTCTCTCCTTCTCCACATGCATTTTCTCAGCCATCCGTGACCCTGGCCCTCCTTCCCTGGTCTACCAGAAACCACAGCCCGTGTGCTACCGAATACACTTTCATTCCCCCCAACCCCCCCATATAGATCTGCTTCCGAGTGTGTTCCAGGTTTCTCCCCTGCCTTCAAGAACATCCAGTTTTGTTCAGGTCCCTCTTAATGGCACTTCATAAATATACATTCTGGGGCCTGACAAAACAGGCTGTCCTCTTCCAAACCACTTCTAAAACTGCGTGTTCGAAACCACGGAGCTAGGACAGAACTCAGGTGGGGTGCACCCTAGCTTACCACGGGTGGCCACTTCTGACTGCAGGCCTGTCTGGTCCACTACTGCGTGTCCCCAGTCCCAGTGACACCCCAGAGGTATCTGGGAAGGCTTCCTGAGTCCTGAGGCCCTGGCCACACACCAGACCAACTCCACTGGAATCTCTGGGTGTGGGGTGGGGGGATCCTGGCCTCAGCCACAGCTGCAGCTGCCCAGGTACCACAAGCAGCCAAGTCGAGAAGCCTGAGCTGGGGTTCTAGCACACAGGAGATTCTCAGTAAGCTCAGGAACCCACAAATAGACTGCTTATCTCATTATCTGCTCTCCTGTGCTTCCTATTTGTATTAGAAATGTGAGCAGGAAAGAGAAAGGAAAATGAGGTACGAGCATCTCACAGAGTGAATCCAGTGCCGGGAGAGGGCCGGCGGGGACTGAGCTTCTCTTGCGCTATGCATCTTCCTGTTTCACAAGCCGAGGAGCGAGGTGCGGACTCTCACACAGGCACATATGTATTTCATAAAAGCCCTCCAAAAACCAGAGCTGCCGGCTTTAGGCACTACAGTTACAATACCACGGAGATGTTCTTGGAAGTACGTCTAAACTGCCACCGGTTTTTGCCCCCACTCTCTAACCTGGGTCGGTTCCAAAATGTAGAATTTGTATTAAAGATCAGGCCCGACCACCTTTTCCCTCTGCTGTGAACCTTGAGATGTACCTTAGCCCAAGTGACAACTGAGCAGTGATGATTCAACAGGGGGGTTGAACAGATTCAACTCCCAACGGGTCGGTCTGCCTTGAACAGGAACTGTTTTTCCATTTCCAGGTCCTTAGAAAGGGATGACAGTGGATTGATCTCACCAAGTTCTGAAGATTGGCCACCTGGTCCGCAGTGTGGAAGGATCCTGAGGCAGCCCCTGGGCTGAGCCGAAGGACGCCAGGCTGATTCCCAGTGCCTGACCCAGCCGGGGGCAGGGCCGCGACCACATGCGGGCTTCTGTGTGCAGCTGGGCCAGCTGCTGCTGGGGCCACTCTGAGACCACTTTGAGGGGGTGCGTTCCTGCTACCAATGTCCATTTACATTTATATTGCACTTCACAGTGTACAATGAGCTTCCCGTCCTTAGCCTCAGGCCATTCTCACCACAACCCTATGTATTAGGTCTTTGTGGATGGGAAAACTGAGATCAGGTTGTGTCCTATATGTCTAAGGCCCTACAACCAACTGACAGCACAGTCACTGCTGCCTCCAGGCCCTGAAACCACCAGGGGTTCCCCCTGCCTCCTGACTTCCAACAGGAAAGCAAGCCATCACCTGTGCTCCCCCACCTACTGGGCTTTTGCTCACCTGCTGCACAGAGTTGCCTAAGTGATTTGCATGCCCTGTTCTCTAGTCCAGGGAACACAATAGCAGTGGTGTACAACAGCCTCACACGCCCCACGGGACACACCCTCAAAATCTCCCCTTCCCTGGGACAGCCTCTGGATTTGCCTAAACATATTCCAGAACTGTTACCTGGCCACACCTGCCCCAGGGCTGAGCCAAGAATCTCCTGAGAACCTTTCCACAAGCCCTTGCTCCCCTGCTAGGGAGGGCTCCGAGGGGGTTCACTGCCCAGGGTGACTCAGCTCCCAGGGTGAGTCGGCTGTGCTGTCTCCTGATGCCACATGGAGGACGTGAACTGTCAGGCTAGGCAGTTCAGGACTCCTCCAGTGGGCCCCTGCCCTTGCTACCTGCACCACCCCATCGCACACAGGTAATATTCACCTGGGTGGCCCACACCGGGGGCCAGGCCTGGATGAAGTGAAAGCACAGGCAAGACTGGTCATAAGCTACAGCAAGTCTGTATCAACCGGACCTGCGATCCAGGCTGTCGTGACTTCAGATGGGAACCACTTCTTCTGCAGACCTAACAAGTGGTTCTGGCCAGAGCCTTTCACACTCCCCTCTGCCAGGTGCTCTTGCAAGACCCACCACCTCCTCTGGCTGCCCTTCACTCTCCCTTGGCCGGATCTCCCCCTCCACCCCTGCCTCCTCTTCGCTTCCTTTCCCTGGCCAGCTCACAGCATCTAAGCCTCCTCCATCCCTTAGCAGCACGGGGCTCCAGGCAGGGCACCCTAAGAGGGCAGGCTCCAGCCCCAGGGAGCTGGGCTTGGGGCCCTGGCCAGGAAGCTGGAAGGCACATATCCCCTCTGCCCGTTCACTTCCACGAGGCTCCATTCTGGGTTCCCTTTCTTGTCCTGGGCCTCCAGGACTGTCACCAGCTGGCCCGCCTGCAGACTCACTTCATGGCTGCTTCTGGCCACAAAGGGGTACACCGCCACCACCTGAAACACATGGAGGATGACACAGTAATGGTTGGGGTGGGAGGACCACCCAGAGAGGCTGCTCATCCTGTTCCCTCCACCCAACTCAGTCCCCATGGCTGAGCAGTCACCGCCTCCCCAGGACACACTTTATGCTATCGAGGAAGGCTACCCCTGCCATTGCCACACCAATCCCTACTGCGTGCCAGGCTCTGTGCCAGCACTTTACCTGGGGTTGATTTTCACAATGCTGTAATTCTCCTTGCCCCATTTTTCAGCTAAGGAAATGGAGACTCCGAGAAGTCAAAGAACTCATTTAAAATCACACAGCAATGAAGCCAGGCCTGTCTGAATGGGTGCCCTCGGTCCACTGTTGGCACCCCACTGAGAGGACGTGGCACCCTCTCCCCCAACACCCTCCCTGGATCTCAGGATGTCATCTGCCCAGGTCTGCTTGCCACCTTGGAGTAGAGCCTGGGGATTAGGAGACTTGGTTATCTTTTTAAGGAAAGCCATTGAACTGAAGAAAAAATTGGAGGGGAGAGCATTTATTAGGCTAATATTTCACCCCCCCCCGGCCTCAGTTTCATCATCTGTGAAATGGAAATAGTAACATCCTCCCCCTCCAGGCAATTGTGGGAATTCAATGACCGAGGTATACACCTGCACCTGGTACATGCTCAGGGCTCAGTAAACACACGCTGCTCTGGTTACATTTACCATTCCTGTTACTGTGGCCAAGCTTCAGGAATAATCAGAAGCAAGGGAGGACTGGGCCGATCCCACACACGTGGACCCATGAACATAGGAAGCAGCTGATGTGTCTGGGAAGCTGGATGGGGCTCCTAGAGACATTGCCCACACTGGGTGGAACTGGGGCTGAGCTGGGGGGCCAGGCCCTCCTGGGAGCTCCCTGTGGTCCTTGGCTGATAGGCGGGAACATCCAGTTAGAGGCTGCCCCAGTGCACTGCTTGTGGCTTATGCTCCAGGCACTGGCCCTCAGAGCCTTCCTGGGGTTGTGCCACAAGCTGCACACCTCAGACTCTGCCGGCTTCTATGCAGCCCCCATGCAGCCCACTTGAGGCTCCTCCTGGCCTCAGGCATCCCTCCCCCTCACTCCCCCGGCTAGTCACCGCCAGCCTCTGGGTTCCCACTGCTGTTCCCTGTCACCGCTCCCACCCTTTGTGCTGCTTACCTGTCCCCTGTGAAGCTCTTCTGTAACTGGGAGTGCAGTTTCCATTTACTAAGGCTCACATATGCCCAGCCGGGCCTCCCTATCTCATCCAGCCCTCACAGCGACCCCTCTGAGCTCCTCCCTCCTCAAGGACTCTCTCAGCAAAGCCAAACCCTTCGATGGCTTCCTATCACTTTTGTTGTTGTTTTGAGATATAATTCAAATGCTATTAACGATCCTCTTTTTAAAGTGTACAGTTCAGTAGTTTTGAATGGGTTCAAAGCCTGTGCCACCACATTACTAATTCCAGAACATTTTCGTCACCTCAAAAAGAAAGAAACCCCATACCAGATAGCAGTCCCTTCCCAACCCGCACCCCAGCCCCTGCCAACCACTGATCTACTTCCTATCTCTATGCACTTGCCTAGGGATCCCTGGGTGGCGCAGCGGTTTAGCGCCTGCCTTTGGCCCAGGGCGCGATCCTGGAGACCCGGGATCGAATCCCACGTCGGGCTCCCGGTGCATGGAGCCTGCTTCTCCCTCTGCCTCTCTCTCTCTCTCTCTCTCTGTGACTATCATGAATAAATAAATAAAATCTTTAAAAAAAAAAATTCTATGCACTTGCCTATTCTGGCCATTTCATATGAACAGAGTCATACGACACGTGGCGTTTGTACCAAACTACATGTGGCAGCACATAATGGCACTTCCTTCTTTTCTGTGGTCAAGTAATATTTCATTGTATGGCTATGCCACATTTTGCTTATCCATTCATCCACTGATGCACATTTTGGTTGTTTCTGCTTTCTGGAAATTATGAATAATGCTACTATGAACATGCATGTAGGTTTCCCACTGCTTTGAAGCGAAGGCTGACCCCCTCGCCAGAGCCACAAGGCCCTGCTGGCTTGGCCCTGCCCATCTCTCTATCAGCACCTCACCCCTACCTGCCCTTCCCCGGCCACACTCCTTTCATTTAGCTTCTCATGCACCCCACCTTTGTCCACATACATATACTGGGCTTTTGCGCTCACTATGCACACCTTCTGGGGAGCTCTTCCCATCCACACCCTGGCACGCTCTCTTTATCCAATTAATCCCTGCTCACCCTTCAAATCTGAGCAAAAGCATCGTTCTCAGAAAAGCCTTTCTTGAACTTCTCCTATACCCAGTGCTCTGGCATTTATCACTGCCACAACTTCACAATTATCCACATGATTATTTGATCAATTGCTGTTTTCTCCACCCCCAGATTATAAATCTGAGGAAGGCAAGGACCAAGATTTACTTTTGCTCATCATTACATCTCTTATCTAGCACACTGCCTGGCAAATACTGAATGAATGAATGAATGAATGAATGAATAAACGAACGAACGAACAAACAAATCCTACTTGCCCTGCTGATAGGGAGCAAGGAGTTATTGACATGGTAGGGATGAGAGGCTCCTTTTTCCCAGTCCACTCCTGACCAGGACACTGGTGTGGCCAACTGACCAAGGCCCTGGCCTCACAGTGTGGGACCCTCTCCACACAGGAACAAAGTCAAGGCCCCCCACTCCAGGTGACCATGGGGAGGCAAACCCCATCCCTCTCCCAGACTCACCTGGGTCACCACTGGGACAGAGGAGACTGGGGCTGGGGTGGGCTCTGGTGTCAGGTGACGGGAGTCCTTGTGAGGCCATTCTTGCCCTCGGACCTCCTCCTGACTGGGGGTGACACGGTACAGCTCCAGTTTCCCAGCCGGTACGTACCCTCGATGTCCTAAGGGACATACATGTAGAACGTTATCTGGCTGCAGACCACCCTTCCCACCCCTTCTGGTGGTAGAGGAAGTCACCACCATCCATGGATGTGAATGCCTCCAGCACAGCTTCCCAGCACTAAAGAGGACCTGAAAAGGTCATCCAGGAACCTCACAATCCCACCCCTAACCCACCTACACTCCCTGTTTCCAGCTTCTGCTTGCACACCCCTGGTGACAGGGAGCTCATTCTCTACCAAGGCAGCCCACTCTGTTTTGAACAGCTTTGACAGAAATAAAAGGTTCTTCTTCTGGCTGGCATGAAAACTGCTTTCCTGGTGTGGGGCCCACTGGCCCCCTTCTCCTCAAGCATAGGCCTAGAGTAGGGCTGCTTCCTCACCCAGGATGGCTTCTTCCAAGAGGCAGAAACTGCTCCTCTCTTCGCTAAGTGGCCCCAGTTCCTGCTCATGAACAACTACTCCAGTGCTGTTCTGGTTGCCATCACTGCATGTGGCCAGCACCTCTCGAGAGCTTGCTAAGTGCCAGAACTGGCATCGATTGTCCCGTCTTCACATCAACCCTCCAGCTCAGTCTCCATTAGATGGCTGAGCCACCGGAGCTCAGAGAGCCTCTCTAACTTCTCTGAGATCACCCGGGTAGTAAAGTGGTAGACCGGGGACCCAAACTCTGTCCTCTTGACCCCAGCAGCCAGCTCGGATCCTCATTTGGCTGTTTGTCAACTAGTCATGAGGCTGTCCTTTCATGGTTTCTGCTGGCTTGTAACATTTTTCTCCGTGCCTAGCGTGGAGCCCAACGTGGGCTTGAACTCAAAGCTCTGAGATCAAGACCTGAGCTGAGATCAAGAGTCAATACTTAATTTTCTGATAGAACAAGTCTAAGGTTTAAAGAGTGAGTCTATCAATAATATGAATAAGGGGTACCTGGGTGGCTCAGTGGTTGAGCATCTGCCTTCAGCTCAGGTCATAGTCCTGGGGTCCAGTGATTGAGTCACACATGGGCTCCCTGCAAGGAGCCTGCTTCTCACTCTGCCTATGTCTGCCTCTTTGTGTCTCTCATGAATAAATAAAATCTTAATAAAAATAATATGAATAAAATCACGGGTTTGTGTACTAGTTATACCTTTTCTCAGATCATAAAAATATTCCCGTAACAATTATAATAAACCGTCTGGAGGGGTAAAACTGTCCATGGATCCCCTCCCAATAATCCTGCATGGCCCTCCACTTGGGGGCCACATGCCTCTCTCTGGAAGACACTGCCAGGCCACCTCCTCTTGGGTGCAAGGTATCACCTGCCATCTGTCCAATTATACTGGGGCACCCAGACATGAGCAGCACATCCAACGGTGGAACCAGTGCATGGGAGACAGGCCCACACATCCCTCATTCTGGATGCCAGATGTCTCCCATGTAGCTGGGATCGAAGCACCCCCTCTGCATATCTACCTCTTTCAGGGTGAGGCTAGAGTTCTCTCCATATCTGTCTACCTCAGTGGTCTGTGAGGTCACCAAGGCAGCGTCCTAGTCTTCCTTGCACAGTGCCCAGCACACAGCAGGTGCCTGATAACGGATCTGTGGCATGTCACTGACCACACTGAGCTGGCTGTGCCCCAAGCCATGCATTTTTCACCTGTGCCAATTCCCATCCTGGATTTGCACAGTCAGACCCCTGCCCACACCAGTGCCTGCATCTCCCTGCTGGCTTCCCATTGCGGGTTTCCCCAGAGGGAGGGGAAGAGCCCATGAAGCTCCACATACCCCCAGTGTCCACTAGCCAGCGGCTGCTGTTGCCTTTTGTGTCCTTGTTTTGAAGGAGAGCCACAATTTGGCCCCGTGGCAGTGTCAGGTCCAGAGTCCCGGCTCCGCTGATGTTGCTCGTCACCTGGTACAGCTTTTCGGGGCCATACCTGCTCAGGAGAGCCTGCACCTGGCGTTCAGCCCCTGGAAGGAGTGGCTGGGGGGGAGGAGGGATGAAGAGAGACACAGGTGCCTGAGTCGGCATGTCCAAGCCAGTGCCTGTATTTGCCCGCCCGCCCGCTGACAGCCAGGAGTCGTGGGCCGAGCCTACCTCTGCTGCCAGTGGGCAATTGTCTCCTCACTAATAGATGGCTGACTTGGAGGAAGAACACAGACTCTCAGTATCCAAAGGAAGCTCAGAAAAAAAACCCTCTAATTTAGGGAGCCTGGGTGGCTCAGAGGTTGAGTGTCTGCCTTTGGCTCAGGTGGTGATCCTGGGGTCCTGGGATCGAGTCCTGCATCGGGGTCTCCAGAAGAAGCCTGCTTCTCCTTCTGCCTGTGTCTCTGCCTCTCTCTTTCTGTCTCTCATGAATAAATAAGTAAAATCTTTAAAACAAAAACCTTTAATTTAACCTCTGAAACCCCTCCGAGGTCTAAACTTCTGGGATTTTCTAAAATCCTAATTCAGGTTCCCAAATTTCTCCAGGTTACAGAACTCCAGGATTGGGCCCTATATTCTGGCCACAGCATCAAGCTAAATTATCCTGCAGGAAAAAGCCTGCCACAGGTCTTTCAGCCTGAATGAGCAGGACTCTGAGTTTCAGGCAGGCACCAGGCCTTACTCACGCAGCTACTCTGACAGCCAGCACAGGGTGACACGTGTAGACCCTCCCTCACGTGTGAAGAAGTGCTACTTTTATTCCACAAGTATTTACTGAGCACCTACTGTTTTATTTTTTAATTTTTAAAAAAGATTTTATTTATTTATTCATGAGAGACAGAGAGAGAGGCAGAGACACAGGCAGAGGGAGAAGCAGGCTCCATGCAGGGAGCCTGTCATGGGACTCGATCCCAGGACCACCACCTGAGCCGAAGGCAGACACAACCTCTGAGCCTCCCAGGCTCCCTAAACTGGGAGATTTTTTTTCTGAGCCACCCAGGCGTCCCGTACCTACTGTTTACAAGACACAGTAAGCCTTGTGAATGGGGTAGCAGAAACATAGGAGACAGCTTTGCCCTGATGGAAATTGCCATCCAGCTGGGAAGAATGACTCAGTGGCACTTTCCACACATCCAAAAATCTCCTGGCATTGCCTTTGTTTTCTTGTTCATTGCTTCCAGCAAAAGTCTCACCAAGAAGGGGCTCAGGGGTGACTGTCCCCTTTTTTATAAAACAAAGGAGAAACTAAAAATGTTGAATACAGATTGACGATATATTCCCTCTCTGACTAAATGTGTGTATCTAGCCATCATATTATACATAGTTATTTTTGGGGAGGAGATGCTTGGTGTGGGAAAGGCAGGCAGAAGTGCCCTTCGGGGACCTCTGGGCACAGACTGCCATCACCCCTGCTCCAGTGGGTTTGCTAGTTAGGATCAAGAACCAGGAGAACCTGATATTTCTAAATAGGCCCTTAGGTGGAAGTGGAGACAGAGCAGCTTTTTTTTTTTTTTTTTTTTTCCAGAATGGAGCTGTTAACCCGAGTAGAAAAGCCAGTGGTGTAGAAACATCTGCCTTCTTTCTCAAACCGGGAGGCCCAGGCAGAGAACGGCAGTATTCCCTGGAGGTACCAAGAGGAAACATGGGAAAGTATCACCAGGACTGTATCTGTCCTGGGTGCCACCTCACGTCTGTGGGCTCTGTACCCTTGGCCAAAGAAGTCAGGAATTTATAGGAGGGGTGTGTGGGGTGGGGCTGAAACATAGGTGGAAAAGAGGGAGTATCTCTTCTCTTCCTGTCAATTTGCAAAACACATTGGGATATGGTCTTTCCATTCGTTTCTGTTGTTTTGTTTTTCTGAGTCTTCTCTTTTTTTCTATAACCAACCTGGAATGCTGAGTGGCTGCTCTGCTCTTTATTTTCCACACCTGTCCTCCCCCCACACTGCAGGGCCCAATGCCACTCCCCTACACACCCTTCCCGTCCCCCCCAGGGGACCTGGGACCTGCGGCTGGGGCAGTCTCAGTGGGGTGGGGGGAGGGCGGCTGTGGCCCAAGGAGTCAGCCCTCCTCAGAGAGGACCTGCTTCTCTGATAGGTCTTTGACCTTCTCTGCATTGCAGCCAGGTGTGCAGGCCACCTGGCTGGGGTGGCTCTGCTGGGCTCCTTTACTTATGTCTCTGTGTCTCCCTTCTGGGGAATCCTGGCACTATCTCCTGACACTTCACTTCACATTTCACATGTAATTGAATATACGGCTTCAGTTTCCCCCAGTCCAGGCCTGCCATTCTGGGATCCCCTTCTCCCTTCAGCTACTTCAGTTCTGCTTAGAAAATATACAACTTGGGGATCCCTGGGTGGCACAGCGGTTTAGCGCCTGCCTTTGGCCCAGGGCACGATCCTGGAGACCCGGGATCGAATCCCACGTCGGGCTCCCGGTGCATGGAGCCTGCTTCTCCCTCTGCCTGTGTCTCTGCCTCTCCCCCTCTCTCTGTGTGACTATCATAAATAAATAAAAAATTAAAAAAAAAAGATAAAAAAAGAAAATCTGGGATCCCTGGGTGGCGCAGTGGTTTAGTGCCTGCCTTTGGGCCAGGGCACAATCCTGGAGACCCGGGATCGAATCCCACGTCAGGCTCCCGGTACATGGAGCCTGCTTCTCCCTCTGCCTATGTCTCTGTCTCTCTCTCTCTGTGTGTGCGACTATCATAAATAAATAAAAATTAAAAAAAAAAAAAAAAAGAAAATCTACAACTTGGATATATCCTTTGAGTCGACTAGAAGATGCCCTTTCCTTATATTGTAGAGAAAAATGTTTTCCCCCCAAAAAAGCATTTGACCAGCTGAAGTCTGTAAACCATAATGCAGCCGAGATACTCTGCAATTAAAAATTCCATTGCAAAAAGAAAATTTAAATGAGGTGTTATTCCAACTTTTTATTTATCCTAAATGCTGGTATTTGAAGCAGGTTTGGTGAGATGGTGAGGAAACAGAGTAAGCTTTGATTAAAAGGAAAAAAAAGTGCAAGTTCCAGGTTTTTGGATGCTAATGCCACTTGTCTGTTCTTATGTCTGATTTCGCTTACTATTCTGCTGTGCTGTGTACCGGCCACGAAGAGCATGTGCATAGGTGGGTGTGAATCCCAACACCCCCTCCAGCTCACAGACAGAAAGAAGAGGGAAAGGGCCCAGGGAGCACCAGGGATGTGCAAGGAGAGCGGAACAGGGGTGGGGCCTTGCCTCACTGGCAGGTGAAGGTCTGGACCCTCCACGAGGCAAGGACCAGCACTTACTTGGGTGGCGGGAGGCGGCAGCACTTTGTCCAAGTTCTCTCGAAAGGAGCGAAGCTGGTGACCAGTCTGGCCCAGCGTGTCCTCTACCAGCTTCCTGAAGGCTGGCTCCGAGAGGTGGGAGTGGGGCAGCTGGGTAGGACAGACATGTCATCAGAGCATTCTCTGGGACAAAGGGGACAGACTCTGGCAGCCTACCTTCTAGCCCCAGATGTGTGAAGTTGGGTCTTTTTGTCTGGGACTACCCCACTCAGGGTCCTTTGAGAAAGTGTGCCTGGGGGAAGGGGGGGTCCATGAGTACTGCCTGCCGTGGAGCTGTAGCCACAGGGCTGGTGGTCACGGCCTCCCTTCTCCCATAACTGTGAGCAGCCCACAGACTAGATGATAAACCCAAGCAAGACCAAGTGGAATCCTCCCGTCAGATTTAGCATACGAAGGCTGAGAACGAGAGGAAAACTGTTCCTTTAGATCCCGAGGTGTGAAGGTGTCTGCGATGTAAAGCTGTCTCTCCCACCACGCAGAAAAAGGTCGGCCGAGAATGAAGCCGGCCCAGAGAGGGAAACAGGGCTGGGAGGTGGAGCAAAAGTCGGAGCCCTGACAACACTGTACTGAATGTACCCTGTCGGAGGCTCGACCCCCTCCCAGGTCTCCCTGTTATGCAGGTTAGGATGTTCTTCTTTATGCCTAAGCTGGCTGGGAACCCAAGGAGTTCTGAGGAATGCTCCATCAGAGACCTTGGCCCTGCTAGCCACCTCCAGCATTCTTACCCTGGAGGAACCAGTAACAGAGACGCGTCTTCTCTGCTTGTCACCAAACCCCCGGCTCTTGGTTCTGACCTGGTGCCTTTCCACCGCCCCCGGGAGGCAGACAGACTTTTGTTCTACCATGCAGGCCTTCCCCGGGCTCCACAGGACCGGTCCAGGTGGATGGGCCACGAGCCACAGGCAAAGAAGCTGGCACCAATCACTGACTGGCCCGAACATTCTAAATTACAGGAGAGGCCCTCTTTCTGCTTTTATAAAGTTGATCTTCCCGCTATTGGCATTCTGCAACAGTCCCCAGCCCTGCACCTCCCAGTCTAACACGAGGGGCCTGGCCGCCCTGCAGACAAAACTAGAGGGCAGGAAGAGAATGCCAGGATCGGCTAATCAGATTGACCCTCTGCCTTAAGGAAAGAGGAACGCTTCTTTTTACAGATGGTTCAGGCTTAATTAAATTCAAAGGGAGTGTCTGAGACAGAACTCTGTACTAAATGCTTTGAAGGCCAAAAAGAATAAAAGCCAACAGTTCCAGCCCTCCTCAATAAGGAGAAACAGCTTCACTCAGCACCCCAACCAAAGGCAACCTCTGCTAAGTGCTTAGTTGCACATCCTAAGGGCTGTTGGACTACAGAGGATGGGTGAGTTCTCCCAGCCGGAGGGGGATCCTGAGAGCTTCAGGGGGAGCTTCATTCACCTGTCACATATTTGGGGTGTTCCTACCATACACCATGCACTGGGACAGGCATGGCAGGCAATGGGCTGGGGGGGGGCATTCCAGGAAGGAAGGAGTCTATGCAAAGGGACATGGTCATGCTCAGAATGGGTGTGCTGGAACCAGGACTATAGGTGCGCAGTGGGACAAGATGCTGCCGAGGTGGTGAGGCATGCGTGGGGGACCACTGAGCTGGGGCCCATGAAACACAGGAGATGGCATGTGGTATGAGGAGTGCTGGAACTGCCCCAGGGCCAGCTCTTCTCATAGGCTGCCAAGCACTGTTCAGAGTCCAGGCTCTGGAGTGGAACTGTCAGGGTTCAAATCCTGCCATCAGCTATGTGGCCCTGGGCATGCTGTTGAACCTCTCTGTGCCTCAACTTCCTTTCGGAATGAGGATAATGATGTTACCTGCTCTACAAGGTCACTGTGAGGAGGAGGTGGGATGATACAGAGAAGGTATGCAGTAAGTGCTCATGAAGACGCAGCTTCTAGAAGTAGGCAGGAACACCAGCTGGAGACATTTACCCCTGATTGTGTAGAAGGGGCCTGGCCTCTGTCACCAACTTCTTCTAATACACTCCAAGGACTGACCCCAAGGTCTGCTATTTTCCCAGCAGAGCCTTTTGCTTCTGAATCCCAGAGCCCATGAATGGCCTGGAGTTCCAGTTCTATCCTTGCTTTCATGATCTGATTCCACTAGTGCAGGGAGAACTGGCACAAGAGAGATCCAGAAGGTGTCTAGGGCCACCTCCTGAGCACCTGATGGCCTAATCTCACTTCATCCCAGCCCATGCCAACAGCTGGCTGAAGGCGCTATGAGGCCTTGCCTGGCTATTCTGCAGAGGAGCCCCAGTCCCAGAGGCCTCACCTGGGCCAAGCTGCCCTCTGCCCTCTGCAGCACGTGCTTTGCAAGGTCCCGCTGGAGGCCCACGAACGTGCACAGGATCTGGCCCAGCCAGTGCATGGCCAGCTGGTTAAGCTGTGGTAGCTCGGCCACTAAGAGGGAGTTGAGGGCCTGGTACGTGTGCCGGGCCTCCTGCTCCTCGTATGTCACACTGCCCGCCTCCAACAGCTTCTCTTCCACCCTCTCGAAGTCCAGTAGTTTGTCCAGACGCTTCTTGATCAGGTTCTGAGGGCCAGCCAGGGCTTTAGCCAGGCTGCACAATGGCTGCCACACCAGGCCTTCCAGCCGCTGCTTCTGTGGGGAGAGGTGAGCTTGGGGCTGGGGAAGGAGGTGGCAAAGGGTAGGCACTGCGAGAACGGGATTTGGGACCTAGGTAGCACCAGTCCCACACCGACCAACTAGCTCTGACCTCTTGCATGTTATCTATCTTTCTTGTGCCTCAACACACTCATCTGAAAAATGGGGATAGTGCATATATGAGCTTAGCAGAGTGCCTGGCACTTTCTAACATCTGCACACGGATCTTAAAAGATTTTGTAGAGAGTGGTGATCACAAACACAGTCTTTGGGGATCAGATCTCATCTACTAACTGACCATCTGAATAACTTAGGAAGTCATCGTCTCTTGGCCTCTAGCTCTTGCCTGCAGAATGAGACTCTTAATAGCATCTACCCTATAAGCTGTGTTGTGAGGATTAAAAGAGATGAGGAACGTAAAGGGCTGAGCAGCTTATCTGCCTGGCAGATAGTGAGGCACAACAAACATCAGCTGGGGCTATTTTTATCAGTAAAATGCATTAATAATAATCCCCGCTTTGCTGACTACTCTGGGTGGTTACAGATGTGACAATCCACTGGGGCTCAAATTCACGACCCTGAGATCAAGAGTTGCATGCTCTACTGACTGAGTCAGCCAGGAGGCCCCTAAATATTCTTAACGCCCTCTATCACCTGTCTCACCAAGAAAGGGGAAAGGAGAAGCTCCACTCACGAACTGTGGGAAGGCCTGCAGCTGGAGTTCTCTCATCAGGCTGCAGTACTGTACCACAGGCCCCCCAGGGATGTCCAGATCGTATTCCTGGGGCCTGAAGCGGAGGAAAGCCTGGACCCAGAGCAAACGAGAGAGACGGCCAATCAGGACCCATCGTAGCCCTCTTGCACCTAAACCTCCCACCCCCACTCCCGAAGAGTTATCTGGGCTCTCTGCACACCCACCATGAGAGGGAAGCACCCAGCCTCTTCCATCCTTGCACATCTTGGATGATTAGAATGTTCTTCCTTAAACTGAACCAACATCTTTCTCCTGATTCCAACGCTTCCCAAACTTCATGTGTTTGCATATCACTTTTGTGATTTTACTGCCATGTCCATAGTCCACATATTCTATTAATACTTGAAATCAACTAACCATTCCTATTTATATCAATGTATTTTTTAAAAGATTTATTTATTTATGATAGACATAGAGAGAGAGAGGCAGAGACACAGGAGGAGGGAGAAGCAGGCTCCATGCTGGGAGCCTGACATGGGACTCGATCCCAGGACTCCAGGATCGTGCCCTGGGCCAAAGGCAGGCACTAAACCGCTGAGCCACCCAGAAATCCCTCAATGTATTTTTTTAAATCACCTTATGACATAACCACAACGGGCAACCAGCAATAACTACATAAATAGGCATGTAAGAATAATTGCTATAGGGCAGCCTGGGTGGCTCAGCGGTTTAGCGCCGCCTTCAGCCCAGGGCCTGATCCTGGGGACCCAGGATCGAGTCCCACGTCAGGTTCCCTGCATGAAGCCTGCTTCTCCCTCTGCCTGTCTCTCTCTCTCTCTCATGAATAAATAAATAAAATATTAAAAAAAAAAGAATAATTGCTATAAGGCGTCTGCCTGGGTGCCTCAGTGGTTGGGCATCTGCCTTTGGCTCAGGTCGTGATCCCAGAGTCCTGGAATCGAGTTCCACATCAGGCTCCCTGCATGGAGCCTGCTTCTCCTCTCTCTGCCTATGTCTCTGCCTCTCCCTCTGTGTCTCTTATGAATGAATAAATAGAATCTTTTTTTTAAAAAAAGAATAATTGCTATCAAAACAAACAATGTCATTAAGTTCTGTCTGGATGTCACTGCCTGCAGACAACACCCAATCCAAGACTGGCTCTGCCTGTGTTAAAGAGATACCAGCAAAAGAAACTTCTCCTGGGGATGCCTGGGTGGCTCAGACCATTAAGCATCTGCCTTTGGCTCAGGTCATGATCCCAGGACCCTGGAATCCAGCCCCACACTGGGGTCCCTGCTCAGCAGGAAGTCTGCTTCTCCCTCTGCCCCTCTTCCCTGCTCCTGCTATCTCTAAAGACTAAATAAAATGTTAAAACAAAACAAGAAGCTTCTCCTGGACTCAGAGGATTAAAGGGAGTCATGTGCTTGCTATGGGCTTCTACAACTACACTGTGTTGTCATGTAAGCCTGCATCCGGGGAAACATAGCCTAATGCTTCCAAATACCTGTCCTACTCTGCAAAGCCAGATGTGTCTCCCACGTGCCTCTGCTTTCTCTCTCATGGCTTCTCCATCCTCTCTCTTGTGGGCTCTGAGAGCCTTCCCCTCCTGTCTCGCTGTACTGTGACAGGATCCTGCTGCCTTCTGTTGGGGGGCCCAGGATGGAGCAGGAACAAGCAGGGGGACCTGCCCCTCACAGACAGGCCTGCAACTATGACCTGTCTCATTTTCCACACTTCCTGGAAGGCCACCCATTATCCAAAGAGCCTGTTATTATCTGACCAAGCTGCTTTGTGCAAATGGACATGACTGAGAACCACACGAAGGGACGAAAGGGATGGAATGAGTCAGCATCGATGACAAAAGTGAAGGAGGATTTTGGCACAAGGAAAATGTTGAGCTGGATGGCATGCAAGCTGGTGTTCCTGCGGGCTACATTTTCTTGGGCCTGTGTAGCATTTAAGTTTTCATCTAATTTGTTGCTCACATGGACAGATCATGAGATTTCATCTGAAAGTTGTTTTTTCCCCCCTAAAATCAGAACTGGCTACCCTGGCTCCAGATTCCCAAACAGCAACAGCTTCTCTAAGCCAAGTAACAGCTGCCCCTTTAGATCTGATTCATCCATACATTCAGTCAGTCAAATTCTAAATATTATTATGTATTTAACTCTACTGAAAAGTCTCATAAACAACTGGTCACACATTAAGCCTCAGACACCTGCACATTTCACTTAATAATATTACCTGTCTGACTCTTTCAGGCACCTGAGTTTGTTACCTGCTCCAGGTGCCAGACTGGCAGGGTCCCTCTGGAGGGTTCAGACCCCAGTGAATTTTAATCCTGGCCAGTGGGAACCTCACCCCCTACGAGCTCAATGAGTTCAGAAACTGGGGAGTGCTTGCCTGTGGCCCTTCTTCTGACCTGCAGCCAGAGACTGGGTGACCACGTCCATTTGGTTCCTGCAGCTGGTGCTTTTACCAGCTTGGCGGATGGGCCCTGCATGCCTCCTGCCTAGGGGACCCAGCCCAGCCCAGCCATTATTAACTGCAGGATCTCACCTCCAGATTATCCAGGTAGACAGCCATATTGTTCTTCATCTCCGTCACACACAGCGACACCCAATGGAACCTCTCTTCTAAATCATCAAATTCCTTGTCTTCTGTCTGAGAGGAGAGTGAGGTTTGTGAGAGCAGAGAATATCCATGCCTGGGGAGTGTGGAGGGGAGTAGTATACACTCACGGCCATGTCCCAAGCTCTCATTGGGGACCACCTTTCCACAGCCCCACCCATCAAAGCCAGGTCCTCCAGCCCTAAAGATGAGTGGGACGGTTAGAGGCAGTGAGTGCAACTTAATGGTTTTGTACTCAGGCCACGGAATCAGATATATGAGCGTATGAGTCCTGGTTCACTTGCTTCCTAGCTGTGTGACCTTGGGCAAGTGTTTTACTCTCCCCAAGTCTGTTTCTTCTTCTGCAAATGGGGTAATAAAAACACCTATTTCATTGTGTTGATCAAATAATGCCAGATTTAGAGTAAGTACTCCATCAACCTGAACTGCTACTAGTAGCTAGTCCAGGCCGGTTCCTTGCCAGGACCCGAGATTAGCTCTCCTATCTGCGTAAAAAGAAACTCAGAGAAATAGTAGCACAGGATACAGTGGAGAAAGTCCTAGCCTGGCCTCTGCCTGGTGACGCGGTGCTCAGAGGTCATTTTAGTCCCTTAGCCTCAGCTTCCTCATCTCTGAAAGTAATCTAAGCCACCTGCCCCTGTGGAATGACTGGGATGCCACCCTTTCTCCATCCACGCTCACCTTGGGCACAAGCCCCGCCTCCTGCTTCAGCAGCTGGCTCAGCCGAGTGGTCTTCTTGGAGAGAGTGTGTGTGTTGAGGCGGGCCAGCCGCTCCCGGAGGGTCAGCTGCTCCACTTTGGTGTACTTGGAGGCTGCGCCAACAGAGGAGAGTCAAGGCATGGGGACCAAAGCTGACCCAGGAAAGCAGGCAGCCCAGACATGCCTGGCTAGGCATCTACTTGGGCTCTCTTCTCAAACATCAGCGGCACACCTGTTAGAACCCCAACTTGTAGAGGAAAAGCCCAGGGCTTGTTCCAAGGTGTGAGCTCTGGTAGAACAGCTGCCCGTCTGCTTGACTTTGGCAAGGCGCCACTTCTTGGGGCTGTTCCTCATTTGTACAATGAGACCCGCTACCTTACATGATTGCCAGGTGGATCACAGAAGACAGTGGGTCTGAATGGACTTTCTAAAGAACTCAAGAGAGATGATTGGCCTGAAGCTCCTTGGCCATGGTCAGCCAAGCTGGTGCTCCACGGGAACCACGCTTTCCCCACTCCTGGTGCAGGGCCTTTCACTGATCCATCACACCACCCCGGGCCTGAGTGTGAAACCCGGCTCTGCCTCTCACCAGCTCTATGATCTGGAGCAAATGATTTAAGCTTTCCTTTGACCTGTGAGATGGGGCTGCCACTGCCAGCCCCAGAGGGTAACTAAGGATCAAACCAGATAATGAATGAAAGACGTGTCACAGCCCTTAGTAATCATGAGCTAAATTATCACTATTATACCGTCTAGGTCATGCAAGTGAGTTTACTCTCTACTTGGGACACTGCTTCATTTTCCAAACCTTTCTGTTTTAACAATCTGGGAGACAGAGTTCCCCATGCACTAGCTGCCCTTCCCAAGGTATATACACAGCTCTTGGATTCCTTGGTATTCATTTCTCCTCCACAGCATAACACCCATGTGGTTTGCATGGGACTGATCTTACTTTGGTTCAGGAGGTGGGTGCTAACTGGGATAAATCAATTCATATAGTCCCAACCCCCTGGCCACAGTCATTGGTTCCAAGAATAATACATAAGCCAGGTCTACACCAATCGGCTCATGACATTCCCCTAACCATGGTGATTGGTTCAGGGTGAGCACATGACCCAAATGGGACCTATCTGAATCTCGAAGAAAGGCCCTGTTTTATGCTGGGGGTGCGTGGGGTGGTGGTGGTGTGCAGATATGAGTATTAGAACAGCAATAGTCATTTACTATTATGAGGGAGGCCAGCCTAAAGATGAAGCTGACACGCAGTAAAGAGCCCAGATGAGAGAGTTATAGGGAAATGGAGCCAGCACCCTGATCAAACCCTACCTAAAGTCCTATTACCTCCAGACTTGAGGTTATAGGAGCCACTACATTTACTTTATTAATGAAGATAGTTTGAGATTAGTGTTTTTGTAGCTGGAAGCATTCTTACTGACAGAGCCCCTAAATCCCCCAAGTCCTTACCCACTTCCTTGCGCCTCTTGTACTCATTGATGTTGGTGTTCACGTCCTGGAGGGCAGAGGCAGCCCTCTGAAGTACAGGGTAGGCACTGGCGTCAGGGACTGTGTTCTCCAGGATTTTCTGCAGCAGCAATGGGTACTTGGTAATCCTCTGCAGAGGGATTACCAGTAAGAAACTGAGGCCTGAGGGCCCAGCTTGTGGCCTGAGGGAGAAGGCTGGCGTTAGGTAGGGAAAGCCCACCCTTTTGGGCACCAGGAGCCCTGGGCTCTAGGCCCAGCTCTGCCATTTAACTCACTGTGTGCTCTAAGGCAAATCAACCTCCTTATGTGGTTCTGTTTCTTCATCTATAATGCGGGAGATCTAGATGCTAGACAGGCACTGCTAGTTCTGGGCCCTAGTCCCCCATCTGTACTAAATGTAATGATCAGTTCTCTGTCCTCTGCCTCCTTGGCTTCTCAGCAGCAGACACAGCTGATTAATCCCTGCTCTTGAAACACTTTCTTCTTCTAGCCCCAGAGGTACCCTTGGTCCTGCTCTTCCTGTTCCATGAGCCATTCTCTTGGCCTCCTCTACTAGACTTGCTCCAATGCCAGAGTGCCCTAGAGCCTTCACCCCCCTCCGCTCACTCTCTTACTGACTTCATTTAGTCCTATGACTCTAAACACATCCCCAACCCAGACCTCCATTTCCAGCTTCTGTCCAGAGCACCAGACTCACACAGTCAACTGCCTGTGTGACATATCCACTGGGCTATGTCCCAAGCACAACTCTGTATGCTGGACATCCATCTGATATTTTATTCAATAAAATGGTTCTGCAGCTTTAAAAGTTGAAAGTTTAAAAAAAAAAAAAAAAGGGATCCCTGGGTGGCGCAGCGGTTTGGCGCCTGCCTTTGGCCCAGGGCGCGATCCTGGAGACCCGGGATCGAATCCCACGTCGGGCTCCCGGTGCATGGAGCCTGCTTCTCCCTCTGCCTATGTTTCTGCCTCTCTCTCTCTCTGACTATCATAAATAAATAAAATTAAAAAAAAATAAAATAAAATAAAAAAATATTTAAAAAAAAACCACAGGAATTCTAAGTTTATAGAGATGCATTTAAAGTATTTAAAGGTAAAAGGTCATGATGTCTATTATGTGTCTTTAAAATAGTTTAGCTTAAAAATAGATGAAGCAAAATGTTAACATTGATTAATTTTAAAGAGTGGTATGTATTTATTACATTCATCTATTTTTCTATAGGTGTGAAAATTTTCACTGAAAAAAGTAAAAAAACAAAACCCAAGAATGAGTAGTGTCAAGATCCCTTCCAGATGCACTACTGATAAGTGAACGACTACTTCTAGTTCCTTTCTTGCTCATGTCTGGGATTTGCAGATAGAGTGCCCAAGTCAATGGCGTCTGGGGAAAGGCTCCCTTAGTCTTCCCTTGATCATGACCAGTGGCCCTCAGATCTGCCTTTCAAGAAGTTTCGATCTTCAGTGTCTAAGCATTCCTCCTCCAAGAAGACTCACAGATGCTGCTCACAGCCATTCTCTGGCCCCCTCTCCATGGTACCCTTGCCTCTGCTCTTCCTCCTAAGGAAATATTTCCAGACCAAATATCCAGGAAAGCAGTCGTGAGGCTAAGAATAGGCAGAGCAGGTGGGTGCTCCTCATTAGCTGTGGGGTGTTAGGGGAGTGGCAGGGGTAGGATTACCTGTCAGGACATGCCTACGCTGACCATCTGCTCTCACCACGGGTTTCCTAGCACTTGGCTGACCATGGCAGGGGAGATGGAAAAAGTCACCAGATATCTGCAAAACTCTGTCCTCTGCGCTTACTTTCCATGGGAAAGGGCCAACTGCCTCATGGGGACAGCTGTCACTCCACAAATAAGAGCACAGGGGGTCTTCAAAGAGATGATCACAGTTCTTCTCCACAATTATCAAGGAGTCACAACAGAATTACGGCAGCCTTTTATGTTTAGTTTTTCTAAGGTAATCTGGAGGGGAAAAAAATTTTTTTTTAAGTAGGCCCAACATGGGGCTAGAACTCACGACCCCGAGTTCAAGACCTGAGCTGAGATCAAGAGTCAGATGCTTAACTCACTGAGACACCCAGGCAGCCCTGGAGAAAATTTTTTAAGCGGCATGTCAAATAGGCAACACAAATTAAAAGATAATTCCCCTTCCCCAACAAAGAAGAAAAAAGAGAAGAAAAGAAAGAAAAGAAAAAACAAAGGAAAAAAAAGAAAAGACTTGATGGGATGAGCACTAGGTATTATACCATATGCTGGCAAATCGAACTTCAATAAAAAGAAAGGAAAAGAAAAGAAAAGCCAAAGTAAGGTAAAGAAAGATAGATAATTCCCAGAGCTGGGTGGGTACAGGGAGACAGGCCCACTTATATTCTCTTGGTGGGAGCAGTGATTGGTAAATTCTTTTTGAAGAGCAGTTTAGCAATTTGTGAAATGTACAAATCCTTTGTTCCATCATCCTACTCCAGAAATTTATCCACAGAAATGTCAACTCAAGGGAGCAAAGATAAAAGCAGAAGTTACCAGCAACTCTATCACAGTAAAAAACTGGAAACAAACCAGATACCTATCAGCAGGGGCTTCGTTAAAAGACCATAGTCTGTGAGCCACCCTGGAAAGGAACTGTGCCGCCCTTAACAAGAACACAGTAGAACTACTCCTAGGGTTGTGAAAAGATATTTATAACCATGGTTATGTGAAAAAGTGAAAAAGTAAGTTCCTGAGGTGCCTGGGTGGATCTGTTGGTTAAGCGTCTGACTCTTCACTTCAGGTTACATCATGATTTCAGGGTTGTGGGATCAAGCCCCGCATCGGGCTCTGTCCTCAGTGTAGAGTCTACTCATCTTTCTTCCTCTGCTCCTCCTCCCACATCCTCTCCCTCTCTCTCTCAAATAAACAAATAAGATCTTCATAAAAAATGAAAAAGTTCTAAAAAAGCATGTGTAATAGGAGCCCCTTAAAATTTCTCCCTTCCTTCCTTTCCATCCATCTTGTCTGTCTGTAAATGAACAGAAGAAAGTCTGGATAGAAAAGGTTAACTATCAGGTGGAGGGATGAGGAAATGTGGGACCAAGACCAAGGGATGATGGACTTTTTTACTCTTTCTTTATATACCTGTGTTTGTTTGAATATTCCCTTTTTATCAGTAAGCATACATTACTTTTATATTTAAAACAAAGATTGCCAAGATTGCCAATAAAGGAAAACAAAGACTGTCTGCCTTCTCCAAACACTGCCCCAGCCATCATTCTGAAACTGTGGGTGCTTTGTGCTTGCCTCTGCAGGCCAGTCTCTTCCCTGCTGCTAGCTGCAGAACTTCTGCCTCCTGTCAGGGCAAGCCCTTGACCCCCTTAATGCAGGAGCTGCATTGAGAGACAGGATAAATTAAACACTCCACCCACCCAAATAAAGGGTAGGGGGCAGCATGCATTTTGGAATCACTAAGAATCTGATTAGATGGTATCATCCATCCTGACTGGATGAGAAAGAACCACTTCATAGTTGGTGTGGTGATTCCAGTTGGCTAAGCTCCAGAAAGAGTCCCATGATCACACAAGAAAGGCAGGATTATTGTTTCAAGAGATAGGAGCTGAAAAGCAATCCTGGCAGGAAGAATGGCATTCCTGGTGCAACTTTAGAGCACAGGCTCTCATTGAGGGCATGGTGGAAATGTGCAGGCACTGGGCTGTTCTAGGCACTCAGTGGGCAGGGACCAGAGCAGCAGGCCATCTGCAAGGTCAGCCTTGCATCATTGACAACAGTGCTGTGTCTCCTATGTCCCTGTGAGCATGCACAGACTGAATGAATGCCTCAAGATTGCAATTGTGATTTCAAGAACTGGGATTTTTTTTTGTGGCACTTCAACTCCATCTACTTACCACAACGCTGGAAATTATTAGGATGCTACCTTTCATAAACAAGACCCAGATCATCTGCAAGAACATCATACATCCTACTTCCTCACATCCTCTGCCCCCTAGAATGTAATGTTATCCCTACGTCATTTATGTTATTTCCTTCTTTTCCTTATCATACACCAGGAGGTCAAATTTGCTCTCATTGCTACTTGTCATGCTAGGGCATGCACATTCTCTGCTCTTTCCTTTTTCGATACTTCTTATGGGGAATGGTTTCTGACTTTTCCTTCCTTGAATCCAAACTTCTTTATTATAAGTAGGTGCCAGCATCTGATTGCTTCATTAGATTTTCTCGGGTAGTGGTGCCCAAGCATTTGCACACTGAAATAATATCACTTTATTAGACATTATTTTTCTTTTACTTCTCCTTTTTATTACAGTTAAGCCAGTACATTGATTTTTTCCAGTTCTATATATATATATGCAAGATATATACACACACACACACACACACACATATATATACATATATACACACACATATATATATATATTTCAAGACTATATGTCAGGATGATAATTTAATGTTTGTTATAAAAAAGGAGCATTGAGGGACACCTTAGTGGCTCAGTTGGTTGAGTATCAGGCTCTTGATTCTGGCTCAGGTCATGATCTCAGGGTCATGAGATTGAGGCCCTCATAGGGCTCTGTGATGAGCGTAGAGCCTCCTTAAGATTCTCTCCCTCCCTCTCATTCTGCCACTACCCTCAACCCTTCCCTCCTTCCCTCTTTTAGAAAAAAAAAAAAAAGGTAAGCATCTGCCTTTGGCTCAGGTCATGATCTTGGGGTCCTAGAACTGAGCTCTGCATCAGGCTCCCAGCAGGGAGCCTGCTTCTCCCTCTGCTGCTCCCCCTGCTGTTCTCTCTCGCTCTCTCTTAAAAATAAATAAAGAAAATTATTTTTTAAAAAGGAGCATTGAAACCAGTAGAGCCGAGAGCCACAGTGTGGTTTCAGAGAAATACAACCCCTGCCTAGACAAGACAACTGGGGTTTACAGTGTCATTTGGGTACCATGAGTCCATACCCCAATGAGGTATAGTTATTATGCCCCCTTTACACACAAGGAAACCAGGTTCTGAGACATGAAATGGCTCTGCCAAGGTGAATTAGATTCACCTTGGCAGAGTCAGATTGGCCACTGGACATTGTGGCACCAGGGCCCATGAGAAAGCCTGGACTGGTCTGGCTGGGAAAGACCAGAGTGTGGAAAGCATGACAAATAGCAGCCTCTGTGCCAACCAGGGCCCCTGGACAGTTCTTCCAACATGCCTGAGCTAAATGCCAGTATTGGGCACCTGGGAGATGTTATATCAAAGTTTCTGACTTCATTAAAAAAATCAAGAGGATCTGGCCACAGTGGATTCATATTCCTACACGACAACTGAGGCAGATGGTTTGTAAACTAGGGCTGTAATTATTCGACTCTCTGTATTCACATCCTTTGTTGTGGTGGCTACTGTTGTATCCACACACTTTGAATATGTCTTCGGAGCTCCTCCCTTTGAACAGTCGGGTCTATTTTTCTACCCCTTGGGTCTGTCACAGCATGCCGATTCCCAGCCAAGACCTCCAAAGTCCCTCCCTGCCCCCCTCCCCCTTCCTCTGCCCTCCCTTCTGCTCTCTCCCTGTCTCACCTGTGACCACCATGTGAACAAGCCTGGGCCACCTGCCAGATGATGAGAGGCTGTATGGCCAGAGCTGAGTCAGCTCACATGTCTCAGATACACAAGAGAGCCCAGCCAAGATCAGCAAAGCTGACCTACAGTTGATGACAGGCATATGAAGTACGCAGCCAGGGCTAGAAGGATCATCTACCGAGCCCAGCTACGTTGCTAACATGCCCCAGCTTGAGCCAAATAAATGTCTGTCTTAAGCCATTCTGTTTTGGGATGGTCTCTTACATAACAAAAGCTACTCGATAGAGCAGCCCAAGGGAGAGGCTGGGCTGCAGCCTGTCTCTACACAGGATCTGTTGGCTCTGGTTGGCTGCAGTCTCCACTGCTCCCTTTTGCTCCACATCCGCCTCCTTGCTTTCCTCATTTTTGTAACCTGCCACTTTCCTATTGAAATGTATTTAGTGACCTTGTAAAAATCTAAATTTGTAAGAACAATGGAAGGATAGATCAAAGGGAGGAAGTATGGGACACCTGGGTGGCTCAGCAGTTGAGTGTGTCTGCCTTTGGCTCGGGGAGTGACCCTGGAGTCCCGGGATCAAGTCCCACGTCGGTCTCCCTGCATGGAGCCTGCTTCTTCCTCTGCCTATGTCTCAGCCTCCCGCTCTCTGTGTCTCTCATGAATAAATAAATAAAGTCTTTAAAAAAAAAAGTGGTGGGGAGTGTATGTACTCTGGCGGGGGGAGGGCAGCTGGGAGGGGCCAGGACATGGGTACTTGAAAAGGAGGCTTCAGGGGGTTAAGGGGATAGGCAAGGGAGGAGGGGAGGCAGTAGGAACTTCCACAGGAGGCAATGTCATCTCCAAAGATCTAAATCTACATGGCCTTTCTCTGGGTGTAAAGGGAACATCTAAGTAAGATGAAATAATAGTAGCCTCTCTTCCTCCTACACTATTCTGATTATCAGAAAATGACCTTCATCTATCTCCATTTGGGGAGCTTGTCCTGAGGGAAAATAGAAGCCTTTTTGAAACAGAAAAGAAGAACAATCCCAGACAAGGAAATATAAACAACTTTTAAATATACAAAGAAATGACCAACTTTAATAATAAGAAGTAAATGCAAAATGAAACCACATTGAGACACCATTTGTCACCTCTCTCAGTCGCAAATATTCTAAAGTTTAATGACACACTCTGGTGTGGCTATGAGGAAACAGACACCCACATCTTGCTCATAGGAATGTAACCTGGTATAGCCTTTACAGAAGGAAATTTTGCAATACCAGAATTATCCATACATACTTTCTTTGAGTAAGAAGTCCACGTCTGGACATATACCTTACAGAAACACCTGTACCTATGGGGCACCTAGGTAGCTCAGTTGGTTGAGCATCCAACTCTGGATTTCTGCTCAGGTCATGATCTCAGGGTCAAGAGATCAAGGCCTGCATGGAGCTCCGCACTCAGCACAGAGTCTGCTTGAGAGTCTTTCTCCCTCTGCCCCTCCCCTCACTCATGTACATGCACTCTCTCTCTCTAAAATAAGTGAATAAAATCTTTTAAAAAAAAAAAATACTTGCACCTGGACAGCCCAGGTGGCTCAGCGGTTTAGTACCACCTTCGGCCTAGGGAGTGATCCTGGAGATTGGGGATCAAGTCCCACATCGGGCTCCCTGCAGGGAGCCTGCTTGTGTCTCTGCCTCTCTCTCTCTCTCCCTCTCTCTCTCTCTGTGTCTCATGAATAAATAAATAAAATCTTAAAAAAAAATACTTGCACCTAACTAAAATGGCATATGTTCATGAATAATCACTGAACACTATCTGTAATATCAAAAGAAAAGAAGCAAACCACTGTCCATTAATAGAGACTAGTTAAATAAACTGGGGAGCAGCCATGTGGTAGAAGAACATGCTATTCAAAGGATTATACATGTATATATTGAAATGGGAAGATGTCCAAGACATATGGTAAGTGAAAAAAAAAACTTTCTTTAAAAAGGCAGTAAAATAAGAGTATATACTTATATTTGCTCTATATGTATTAAGGAACACTGCAAAGATCCATAAGCAATTTACAAGTGGTTACCTCTACTTTAGGGCTGGGAGTAGTATTTGTGTGGATGAAGGGACTTGATTAGACAGGACACGATATTTTTTTTTTTTTTTTGCTGCATAAATGTGGATGTTTTAAAGCTTTTGAACTATGTAACTATTATCCGTTCAAAATCTTAATTTAAAAAATATCTTCTAGGGGCAGGCCAGGTGGCTCAGTGGTTTAGCGCTGCCTTCGGCCCAGGGCCTGATCCTGGAGACCCAGGATCAAGTCCCTCGTCCGGCTCCCTGAATGGAGCCTGCTTCTCCCTCTGCCTGTGTCTCTGCCTCTGTGTGTGTGTGTGTGTGTGTGTGTGTGTGTGTGTGTGTGTGTCTCATGAATAAATAAAATCTTTGAAAAAAATAAATAATAAAAAATATCTTCTACCCACTGATGCCAGCTCTGGGCAGTGAGGCCACTCAGGGCAGTTTTGATTCTGTTTCATGGGGCAGTTTTCAGCTATCTATAGAAAGGCCTTCCAAGGTAATACAAACCTGCTTCACACCACTGCCACCTACAGCACATAGTTCCCACCGTCTCACTGCCCTTCCCATGGGAGACATGAGTGCTGTTCACCCAGTGTTTCTGCTTCTCCACCTCTGGACACCCTGGCAGGGTAGCACACCCTGGCCTCCCAGTGGTTGGACATAGCCATGTGATTAGTTCTGGCCCATGAATTGTGAGAAGTGATGAATATCATCTAGTCTGGAGCACTTAATTACCAGCATCAGACCCTCCAGAGCTCTTTTGTCTTTTTCCACAGTAATTGGCAATAATCCAGAGAGGGCCACATGTCAGCTTAGGTCCCAAAGTGAGGATGGCAGAGAGAAGAGGCTCAAGTCAACCACAGTGGAGCATAAGGAAGGTATAAACCTTTGTTATTTGAAGCCACTGAGAGTTGGGAATTGTTTGTCTCCGCAACCTAACCTAAGATACTCCTGAAGCAGCATGAGCAGCACCAAGGAGGGGTGAGACCTTGACAGCTCCCAACCTCAAGGTCAATGGCAGCAGGAGCCAGTGCTCACTGGTTATTCTACTCACACCACTGTTTCAATGATGCCCTGGATCTCTCGCTGCAGCTCTGGCTCCTTCCGGTAGGCCTCCACCAGCAGCAAGGCCTGGTCGTAGCTGGCACAGTAGACCTTGTAGACTCGTTCCAACTCCTCTTGGAATTTCAGGAATAAGTTACCTGATGGTGAAAAGGCAATAAGAAGCCCTCAAAGGCATATCTGTATGTTCCTTTACTTGGGACACAGAGGTGGTGAGTGAGACGGCTAAGCCCTCAGCTCTGGAGTGAGACAGACAGGTCTAGCCAGTTCTGCCACTTTGGGCAAGTTACCTTTTCTTCCTGAGTTTCCATTTTTTTAATCTCACTTTCAAAAGGCTGCCATAAGGATTAAGTGACAGAATGATGCAGAGCTTCAGGTTGGTGCACTGGGAGTCTTAATAAAGGGTAGCTGTCATAATGGCAATAATATTAATAATTCTCATATTTGCCTTACAGTTTACAAACCATATGCAAACACAGTATACTTGTGTTATAGCTTTACAATCACCATGTGTGGCAAGTACAACTTCAAACCTCCAGTCCAAAGATACACTTTAGCAGAGCACAGATAGTCACAAGTATGGGCTTTGGAGTCAGAGAAAACTAGGGCTAGATCTCCAGTCAGTCCTTCCCCTGTGGCACAACCTAGCGCAAGCACTTGACCTCCTGGACCCTCCATTTTCTTATCCATAGACTGGAATAAAAACAGTATTTACCTCCTAGTGTTTTGTTAGGAATAAATCAAATAATGCATGTAAAAATACCTGACAGAAATTTTACTCACAAAATATTTACCAACAGCTTATTTATGGATTATATGCAGGCATTCTTCCAAGCTCTGTGAACAAAACAAAGCCTCTGCTTAATGGAGCTTATATTCCAGTGGGGAAAACGACAATAAGTAAATATACTGCATATGTTAGGTGATGATGATACCAAGAATCAATAGAAGGTGTTAGAAAGTAGTAGATCTATTTAAGGAAGGCCTCCATGAAGATGTGCATGTTTAGCAGAGACCAGAACCACCTGGCCCTGGAAATGTGTAGTGGAAGCTACACTCCAGGCTTACGGAAGGAAAAATGCAAAGGGCTTTAAACTGTAGGCAGGAGAACACTGGACATAAGGACAACAGCAAGAAGGCAAGAATAGCTAGACCAAACAAGGGCACAAAGCAGAGAAAATAAAAAGAAACTAACACCAGATCACATGGGGCCTCAAAGTAGGTAGGTTAGATAGAGTAAAGTGCTTGGATTTTATTCCAATGGTGGCTGGAAGCAATAAGAGAGGTTTGAGCAGAGGTGATCTGGTTTCTGTTTTAAATAGGTCACTCTGGGATCCCTGGGTGGCTCAGCGGTTTAGCATCTGCCTTCGGCCTAGGGCATGATCCTGGAGTCCCAGGATCGAGTCCCACATCAGGCTCCCTGCATGGAGCCTGCTTCTCCCACTGCCTGTGTCTCTGCCTCTCTTCCTCTCTCCCTCTCTATGTCTCTCATGAATAAATAAAATCTTTTAAAAAATAAAAATAAATAAATAAATAAATAAGTTACTCTAGGGACGCCTGGGTGGCTCAGCAGTTGAGCATCTGCCTTCAGCTCAGGGCATGATTCCGGGGCCCTGGGATCGAGTCCCATGTTGGGCTTCCTGCACGGAGCCTGTTTCTCCCTCTGCCTACATCTCTGCCTCTCTCTCTGTGTCTCTCATGAATAAATAAACAAAATATTTAAAAAAATAAATAAATAGATCACTCTAGTGCTCGATTTCAGCAGCACATATAGCAAAGTTAGCGTAGTCTCTGCACAAGAATAATAGGCAAATCTGTGAAGTATTCATATTTTTAAATCAGTAATTTATAAGATTGGTTACCTGTAGCAGGTGGATGGACTGGGGTAGAAAGAATGAGGGAATGGGAAAGGGTAAAAGGGATGAGAGGTGAGCATGGAGTGAATGGACTGGAACTGTAGGTATCAGTATGAACTCATTGTTTTTTATTCATGAAAGACAGAGAAAGAGGCAGAGACATAGGCAGAGGGAGAAGCAGGCTTCATGTGGGGAGCCTGATGTGGCACTCATCCCAGGACCCCGGGATAATGACCTGAGCCAAAGGCAGATGTTCAACCACCGAGCTGCCCAGGTGCCCCTGAACTCATGGTTTTAAATATATAGATAAAGATAGATAGATATAGAAAGAAATATAGATAAGCGTATATGCATACGTTAGTATGTATATATTTCCTAGCTCTATTAGCTGACAGGGCAAAGCAACAATGACACCCCAGAGGCAATGAGCACACCTACAGCCTAGAGCCTGGTGTCTAAATACCATTCCCCCCAAATGGGAACCAGGGCTTCTAGGAGAGATGGTTGATTCCGAAGATGGGGCAGGGAAATACAGATGATCCTGGAACATCTTGTGGTGTCAGAAAACAGGATGCACTCAAAAATTGTTAGAGGCATACTGACAGGACACAGGACACGGGAGCCAACTTGAAGGAGCTCTCAACTGGTACAATCAGAACAAGAAAATAAATAATGATAGTACTAGATTCTGATTCATGGAACAAAGTAAATGTCCAAGAGTCCATATTGACATAAATAAATAATTGAACAAGTGAATAGGCGAGAAGAAAAACTGCAATTAATAAGTGTAGAAGGGGGATCCCTGGGTGGCGCAGCGGTTTGGCGCCTGCCTTTGGCCCAGGGCGCGATCCTGGAGACCCGGGATCGAATCCCACATCGGGCTCCCGGTGCATGGAGCCTGCTTCTCCCTCTGCCTGTGTCTCTGCCTCTCTCTCTCTCTCTGTGACTATCATGAATAAATAAATAAAATCTTTAAAAAAAAAAATAAGTGTAGAAGGAATAAGCTATAAAGAAATTACCATGAGAACACCAGTAATAATTATTGTAGGCAAGAGCCACTGATGGATGCTAAAAATAATGGGTGAAAGTTTGCAATGAAATAGGACATTTGCATAATATCGAAGTTTTTCTCCATAAGCTATTTATAACAAGGAGGAAAATAGTAACCTTATAGCAGAAAAACATAGAAGATATTACCTTCTACCAACAATGTGATCAAAGTTAACATTATTCAGGACATCTTGGGTGGCTTGGTGGTTGAGCATCTGCCTTTGGCTCAGGGCATGATCCCCAGGTCCAGGATCAAGTTCTGCATTGGGCTCCCTACATGGAGCCTGCTTCTCCCTCTACCTATGTCTCTGTCTCTGTCTCTCTCTCTCTATGTCTCTCATGAATAAATAAAATCTAAAACTAACAACAAAAACAAACAAAAAAAAACAAAGTTAAGGGGGATTCCTGGGTGGCTCAGCGGTTTGGTGCCTGCCTTTGGCCCAGGGCGCAATCCTGGAGACCCGGAATCGAGTCCCATGTCAGGCTCCCGGTGCATGGAGCCTGCTTCTCCCTCTGCCTGTGTCTCTGCCACCCTCTCTCTGTGTGTGACTATCATAAATAAATAAAAATTAAAAAAAAAAAAAAAAAAAAACAAAGTTAACATTATTCTAAGTAGTAACACATAGCAACATCATGTGCCCCTGTTCTGAGGCACTAAGGAGGACAGGACGCTGGCCATGATGTTATTGCCAAAAATGCATAACCTCAACTTAAGAATGAAAATCACTTTAATTTTATAAATATATAAAATGTTTATAAAATATACATTTTTATAATTTATAAAATATATATTGTACATACCATAAACTTTCATAAGATCTATAAAATCATTTCAATATTAATAACTGAAAACTTCAAATTGAGGGCTATGCTACAAACTTGGCTCAGATTCTTTAGAGGTATTGTGGTCACAAAGGACAGACAAGACTAAAGAAGGCTAAGAGAACATGGCAATAAAGTGAAACGTGGTAACCTAGATTGGATCCTGGACCAGAAAAAAGACATTCATAGGAAAGCTGGGAAAACGTGAAATATAAGGTCAGTAGCCTTAACAGCATTGCAATGATGTTCATTTCCTGGTATCAACAATTGTACTTGGAATATCTGAGATGTTAAAATCAGGGGAAACTAGATCAAGGGTTATACAGGACCTCTGTATTTGCCACTTTTCTATAAATCTAAAATTATTTTAAAATTTAAAAAGTTTAAAAAGAACTTTGAGGGCATTATGCTAAGAGAGAGCAAAATATAATAGAACAAATACTGTATGATTACACTTCGATGAGTTAGTGGTAGCCAAATTCACAGAGACAAAAAGTAAAATAGGAGTTACCAGAGGCTGGTTGTGGTTTAGAGGGTGCAGAGTTTTGATTTACGATAATGAAGCAGTTCTGGAGATGGCCAGTGACTATGGTTGCACAACAATGTAGACATACTCAATGCCACTAGACTCCCACTTAAATATGGGAAAAATGGCAAATTGTATATGTTAGGTAGATTTTACCACAATAAAGAAGTTTAAAGATGATTTTTTAAAAACCCTGAACACCAAGGTTTATAACAGCTTTATTCATAAATAAATGAATATGCCTAAACGTGAAAGTAATCAAAATGCACTTTAGTAAGTAAATCCATCAACTGTGCCATGTTCATACAGTGGAATATTATTCAGTGATTAAAAAGAGAAAAAGGAAAAAAAAGAAATGAGTTACCAAGACAGGAAAAGAAAGGAGAAACCTTAAATGTATATTGCTAAGTGAAAGAAGCCACTCTGGAAAGGCCTCCTACTATATGATTCCACCTATATGACATTATAGAAAAGGCAAAACTATGGAAACAGGAAAAAGATCAGTGTTTACCAATGGTGATGGGGAAGGAGGGATGAATAGGAAGATTTTTAGAGCAGGCAAAGCACAAAATTCTGGGGGTGAGGATACATTCTACTGTAGAGTCTACTCTGTACACTCTACTTAATTTTTCAATAAACCTAAAAACATTATAAAAAGTAGTCTATTAATATAAAAAAGAGATCTATACTATGTTGAGACTTAACTAGGGTGTCCAAAGTGGTTATGGGAATGGCTGTTAGAACACTACTTCAAGGGCAGCCTGGGTGGCTCAGGGGTTTAGTGCCGCCTTCAGCCCAGGGCGTGATTCTGGAGACCCGGGATCGAGTCCCACATCGGGCTCCCTGCATGGAGCCTCCTTCTCCCTCTGCCTGTGTCTTTGCCCCTCTCTCTCTCTCTCTCTCTCTCTCTCTCTCTCTCTCTGTGTGTGTGTGTGTCTCTCATGAATAAATAAATAAAATCTTAAAAAAAAAAAAGAAAGAACACTACCTCAAGTACCCACAAGAGTCTTTGGTTGTCCATCTAGAGGGAAGTGATTAGGATGAAAAGAAATGTGTTAGCCATGAAAGAGGGTGGGGAACTGTGGACCACAGAAAGCCCAGCTGACCCTACTGCCTGCTGAAGCTACAGGCTGAGCCTCTGACCTGGACTAGGCCCCCGTCAGATGCATGGGATGTTGCCTTGCCCACCGTGGTCCAGCTTTCAGCAAAGATTTCCACAATGAGACTGCCACCCAGGACCAGTCCTCATCCCCAGTTCTGGTCCAGCCAATCCTCAGAGAGAATGCCTCAGGAGAAGCCCCCAGAAGGAGGGAGAAGATAGGAAAGAGGACACAGAAGTGTAGTTATCGAGAATCTGCATGCTAAGAGATGAGCCAACTACAGAACCCCTCCCTGCTAAGAGAGCCCGGGCGTTGCCTTGACATCTAGGGTGGTTCTCACATTCTCCTTAACCCAGTGCGCATCAGCGGGAATGTGACTGATGGCAAAGAAACTGTATCATAACCCATGTGACTAGGGGCCGAAGAAGGCAAATTCCCAGAAAGCACGCTATCCAAAGGAGCAGGAATGCCAGGAATGCAGAAATACAGACATGTTTCCTTTCCTCTTGTCCTTTGGACACAGACACAAGTCACAGTAGTGAAAAAGTTATTCCCAGCATCAGAAGAATACCCGTAGCCAGGATTAACTGGAAAGATGAGAAGGAGAGGCAGGATGGACAAGAGTTAGGGCTCAACCCTGCCTGGTCAAGCTGTGGAACCTTGGGGAAGTTACTTAACTTTTCTGAGCCTCAGGCTTTCCTTTAGTAAGATGGGGATAATAATAATAGTAATCAACAAGTCACAGTACTGTGAGAATGAAAGAGCTAGGACATGTTACTCAGAGTCACGAATGGCACATTTCAAAGAGGCAGAGACTGAGACTCAGAGACATGAAGGAACTTGTGGCCGGCAGAGCCTTGCCAGCCAGACTCCAACCCATCAGACCCACCCTGCCCAGATGTGGTAGTCACCAGCTACACGTGGCTTCTAGGCACTGGAAATACAAGATCTCAATTGCAATGTGTATAATACAAAAGACACCGGATTTCAAAGACTTAGTACAAAAAAAGAAGTAAAATAGCTCATGAATCATTTTTATATTGGTTACATGCTGAAATGTTAGTTTGGACACACTAGGATAAATCCAATATATCATTAAAATTAATTTCTCCTGCTTCTTTAATTTTCTAAATACTCAAAAATTTACAATTAAATTTGTGGCTTGAATTGCATTTCTACTGGACTGTACCCAGCTACAGCATGGTGCCTTCTAATGAGACAACCCAGGGTAGGGACTCCTGGGAAGGTCAGAGTTGTGTTGGACTCGGTCAAAAGGATGGGGGACCTAAGTCACCTGGAAGGAGAAAAGCCTGGTAAAGACAGTCATGCCTGAGGTCTGAAAATTTTTTTAAATGCTATGGCTACAGGACTGGAAAAAGGGTCTTCCTTGCACAGTGAGGCATGGGGGCTGGATGGGGAATAGAGAGCTGGCAGGAGCGAGGGCAGTCGTGACCTAGGACATAGTGCACCAAAGAGAAGAGCCACGTGGATTCTTTGTGCTTCTTTTAGGCTAACCACAAGGGGCAAAGGATGAGGGGGCTATTTTCTGTAGACTCTGTAAACATCAAGAAATAGGACTGGCAAATTAGAGGGGAAAAAAGTACAGGACTACATTTCAGTTAAACAATGAATAAATGTTTAGTATAAGTATGACCCAAATGCTGCATGGGATGTACTGCTACTAAAAAATTATTCATTGTTTATCTGAAGTTTAAATTAAATTGGGGCCTGTATTTTATCTAGCAGCTCTACTAGGGAGGCAGGGAATGGAGTTGTCACTAGGTATGCCTGGGAAACAAAGTGACATCCTGACTCTGCTGCACAACAACCAGGAAGGTAGAGACTGCAAGCAAGGACACTTAAACAAAGGAAGCACACTGAATTTCAAACCACAGAACAGAAGAACCTGACCTCAGGGTCCCCAGATCTTTAGCGTGTCTTCAGCCTGAGGCTATACTGATTCCCACTCAAATAAGTGGTAATGAGTAACAGAAATAAGGATAAAATGATGAAAGTTGAGAATATCTACCCAGATACTTAAAAGAAAGTCTTGTTCCTTAATTTAGTATTCATTTATCTTTTATAGGAAACGGTAACTCATTCACATTGCTGTTTCAATAAGGAACTCTATTTTCAAAGGAATAATAAACATACAATACACAGGCTTTGATCCCATTCTCTACTACGTGGAAGCTATTCAGTGCCACTGTTGAGAGCACTGGCTCCAGAGACGGAATGCCCAAGTTCAAATCCCTGGCCGTGTGACCTAGAGCAGGTTATTTCCCATCTACATGCCTCAGTGTCCTCAACTGTAAAATGAGGTAACAGCATCTACCTCTCAGGGTTCTTGCGATGAAATGAGTTAATATGTGGACAGTGGAATAGTGCTAGGCTTTTAGTAAACACTCAGTGGGCTTTCTAAAAAATTTGTGTGTTTGTTATTTTTAATCCTGATCATTCATGTCTCAGAAAGGGCAGATCGGTGATGTAAAGGCCGGGGAATTTGGGTGGGTACTGTGCTGGGTGCCCTTCCCTCCCCCTCCTCTTTTCTATATGGCACTCCTTTAACTTCCCCATCTGACACCCCTCAGAAACCCCTGACCTTGAGGTTTTGTCAAGTGACCCCAGGGCAACAGATGGGGAGAATGAGGGACACAGGTGTGTGAGGTTTATACCCACTCATCCCTCCTTTTTTATGCTCTACAGGGTCATCCTAACCATTCCACAATGAATACACTCTCACCATTTCTCACCAGGGTGACAGTAAGGCCCCCGATGTTCTCATGCTTCCACTCTTGCCACTCTCACAACCCACCGTCCACAACAGCCAAATAGGTCATCAAAAAACATAAATGAGACCATATCACTTTCCTGCTCAAAACTGTCCAATGGCTTCTCATCACATTCAGAATAAAATCCAAACTGCTTACCATGGCCTAGAAGGCCCTACATGATCTGGTCTTTCTCTGCCTCTTCCATCTTATCCCCTAACACATTCCCCTCACGAACTCCCCTGGAGCCACACCAGGGTTCTTTCTGTCTGTCCTTCACTCTAAGGCCTATCCCTACCTCAGGGCCTTTTGCACAACCATTCTCTCTGCTCTCCCTCCAGATCTTATTAAGTATCTCCTTCCTAATACTCAGGCCTCAGTTTAAATGTCCTCTTCTTGGAACTACTGTCATACCCAAAGGTTACTACAATTGTTTCTTTTCTTCAAATTCCAAATTATTACCTAAAATTCTCTTCTCTCTCACTAACTTGTCAACCCTTAAGAATGGGAACCTGGATTCACCAATTAGTTCCTCCTTGTGTTTACGCCCCAGTAAATGCCCTCCTCTGTAAAGTGATGGGGTTGGGCTGGATATTATTTGAGAGTCCTACCAGCTCTGATATGCTGTGTTTCAGGGATCCCCAAAAGAAACCCCCCTTGAGCTACATTACCCTGAAATTCTGGTGACAGTTCAGCAATGCCCACATGCTGAGGACAGTTCCACAGAAATCTGGGGCTGACCACTGCCCTGTCTTTTGCTTACCAATTAAGTGCACTTGTTCCTCTTCCCTGGATTCTGTCTCTTGCAGATCATGAAGAAATCTGTTATTCACCTCGATGACATCATCAATGTTTGAGAACAGGACATCCAGATCTCCCTGGGGCAGCTGGAAGGAACAAAGAAGCCACAGGAGTCTCTGGTAGTTGAGCAGATGACTTAACTGAGGGCCTTGGAGATCAGTCCAAAACATTCATACCTTCAGGGTCCTATTACTCTTGGGAAGACTGCCCCAGTAGAATGTTTGTGAGGCTTTGAAAAACGTTATCAATGATGCATAAATTAGGTGTTCTCATTATGAGGAGGGAGGGAGACAGAGTGCTCAGCATGAAATGAAAGCTGAATTGGTGTTTTATCCTAGATCTAGTAGCCATCATGTTTCTTCTCTCAGTTCCCTGTCACAGAGGGTGGAAAGCTGGGCTTCCTTCCAGCTCCGACACACTGGGCACTCACTACCATTATCTTGAGAAGTCTTCTGAACTCTGGCTACCATTAACTGGCAATACCACAGCAGGACATCTTTATATGTACACAGGTATATATAGGAGATTGTGTGTGCGTGTACGTGTGTGTGTGTGTGTGTGTGTGTGTGTATCCTGAATACACAATCAAGTACCTAACTGTAGAAAAAATCTCTAGAGTATGCTCTTATTTTTGCTAGAATAAGTAAGGATCTATAGTTGTTTGCTTAATGCCTAGAGAAAACTCCTAATATCTGGAGGGTAAAATAGGAGAGGATTTTGGCCTCCCACATTTCCTACTTTAGTACGTCATTCATTCAAGAAACACTAATTGAAGTCTCTGATTTATGAGTCCAGATCTGGGGCTATTGAGCTAAACAGTCTTTGACCTAATGGAGCTTACATGTTAAGGGATACTTAACATTTTATAGAGAGAACCTTATTATTTCTGAAATCAGGGGGAAGAGGTATAAAAACCCATCATAGCAATAATATCTTCATGTTGCCATCTTCTAAATGAGACAAGTACGATACAGGTCAGTTTAAGCACTCTGTTTCAAATTCGATAAAGGGCTATTTTATCCATTAGCTCACTTGATTCTCTGAGCTAATTATTCCTCTCCCTGTGTAGCAGATGAATACACTAAGGTTCCAGTGTGTCAAAGGCCTTGCTGAATGTTGCATGGCCAATACACAGAAATGACACAGCTTATATCCAGGTGGCTTCACACCCATCACACCTTCCCCTCCATCAAGCCTGCCCCTGAAACCAATGTGGGGTCTCAGAAGCCAAGAGCCATGTCTGCCTAAGGAAGGTTGTGTGCAGCCCCACCAAGATACCTGCTGCAGGTGGCTCCTGATGTCCGAGGCACAGAGCTGGAGCATGTGCAGGTATGAGACCTCAGTGTCAATGAGCTCCCTGACAGCCAACCTCTGATGCAGCAACGATCTGTCCTCCAAGACCTGACCTTCTCCATCGGGACTCCCTGTCCTGGAGGACGGCTCATCAGTCCCATGTTCAGCCATGTCAGCAGGTTCTAGGAAAGGCAAACATATCCTGACTCACTCTTGGGAGCTCCACCGGAACACTGCTGTCTCTCATCCAAAGGCAACTATTCATCGAGCGGCCTAAAAACATCTCTGGCTTGCATGCTGCAGGAAGAACTGTGTATTCGCATTTGTGGGTGGTATCTGAACAATTTTAAAAGGTAGAACATGGCTCAGATAATTGTCGATTTATCTTCGAGGAGTCAGATAATATGCTTGCTTGCCTAGCTTTTCTTCTATTTATTTCCCCAGCTCTTGACCCAGATTTCTTTATTTGGTTCAGCTGAGTCTCCCTTACCATCTCTCCTGGGGGGTCCTAGGGGTTACCTCCTTTCTACCCCCCACTACCTACCTACCTACCTAACCTACCTACCTACCAGGCCTCACAACCGACCCCTGGGCTCTTTCCACAGCCTCCAGGAGCATCTTTCCAAGTCTAAATCCCTTTACCTCTTGCTGCCACCCACACCCATGCATCCTGGAGGTGTTTCCAGCTTAAACTTCCTGAAACAAAGCTTGTGATCGTGGCATTCCGTGCTGTAAGGCTTAAACAGTTAGCTCCCTGCTGCTCTGTGGTCCAGCTCCAAGCTCATTTTTCCCTTCCCAGACCATACACCAGCAAAAGGGAGCTGCATGCTTTCCTCTATGTCTGCACAATCATTTCCTGCTTCTGTGCTTTTGCACCTGCCGGGCCCCACCCCCTCCTGTGTCTCTATGCTTGGATATTCATCTTCCCTTCCCCTTCCTGATCCTCCCAGCCAGATGGACTCTCCCTCCCTGAAACTCCCACAATCCCTTATCTCTAGGCTTAAAAGTACAAATGGCAGTCCTGTGGATACCATGGCCTGAAAACCCTCCCTACTACAGAATATCCTAGAAACGCTGGATCACATATTACCAACTTCCTTTTCATGCCCTGGCAGGGCTTGCAAGAGAATAAAGGAAACAGCAGAGCCCCCAAACAGAGGAACTGGAAAGCAGAGCTGAAGCAGCTGAGCAGTTGTGGCCCAAAGTGGAGGGGTAGGCAGGGAAAGGGGCACATGGCCAAGTTCGGGGAACCAGGGACTTGGGTGTTGGTGTTCAGATGGGAACAGATCTTTACAGAACTAGGACCCCCAAAGACTCCAGTGAAATGGTGGGTCAAAACATCGTCCCCATGCTCATGAGGACAAAAAGTCCCTTCTGAAAATTTATAAAAATAGGCCTGCCTTCATGGAGTTTTAGGCTCAAATTGACATTATACATGTGGTCTGAGTAACCCAAAGCTGAGAAATTAACAAAAACAGTTCTGGACTAATGCTACTGAGTGCCCATAGAAATAAAATGTCTCCAGAAGAACATGTCCTTACAGCCTAGGTCATGTGGTATTCCAGCAGCCAGCCCTGTCCTGAAAATGAGTTTACAATCCAAAATGACAGACAAGAACTCCACAGCAATGAACAGAATTAGATCCAAAGAATATCAGGTAAAAACTATAAAATAAGCAATAAAAGAAAAAAAAAAAAAAAAACCTGGGGCACCTGGATGGCTCAGTGGTTGAGTATCTGCCTTCAGCTCAGGGCGTGAACCCGGGGTCCTGGGATCAAGTCCCACATTGGGCTCCTTGCAGGAAGCCTGCTTCTCCCTCTGCCTATGTTTCTGCCTCTTTCTCTGTGTCTCCCATGAATAAATAAAATCTTTTTAAAATGTTATAAAAAAATAAAGACCTGTATGATTGTGATTTTTTAAAGCACCAAACAGAACTTAGAGAAATTAAAAATTTAGTCTTTGAAATTAAAAACTGAATAGGCAGATTAAACAGACATCTAGAAAAGAGAAACAGCAAAAGGGCATACAGACCTGAATAAATTATCCAGACTGCTAAAGAGAGAGAAAAGTATGGAAAATATGAAAGAGAACTGAAGGGATCTCGATATTGAAATAAGAAGGTTCATGCATCAAATCTGAGTTCTAGAATACAAGAATAAAGAGAATGAGGAGAGGCAAAATTCAAAGAGATAAGAGAAGAGTAAGAATTGTCCAGACTTTATAAAAAATATGAATTCTTAGATCCAGAAAATACAAGTCCCCAACAGGATAGCTTTTTTACAAATCCACACCTAGATACATTGAGGAGAAATTGCAGAACCTTGACAGCCTAGAGAATTCATCTTTGTATGTCCTTGTTCTCAGGAAACTATGAGAGAATGTGCCCCACCAAAATAAAGAAATAGGAAAGAAGAAGACATAGGGTACAGGGGACTGGTGATCTAATGTGAAAGGGACCAGGGAAATCCCCAGACAGGTGAAGGAAAAATTCAAGGATTGACCATTGGCTATAGGCAGATGCCAAACAGTCTACAGTATTTCAGAAGGTACTAGAATGTCTTGAGAACTGATTTATTGAATTGGTAGTGAATCTGGTGTTTCAGGATAATCATACAGATCATACATATAAAACTAAGAGACAAACCAATGAACAAACACAAAATAATTGTTTAAAAAAGCTGTGCAGCAGAAATAAAAGTAATTGTATGTTACTGCCTATTTCAGTTATAAATACAATTTACACACATTATATTGCAAGTTATCTAAATAATATTATGTATAACTATATTGAGAGAACAAGGTAATGGGAGGGGTGTACATGTGTGGTGGAGGGGGAGTAAAAACAAAAAACAACTAAATCTTCATCTTCCATTGTAGAAAGTCAAAGCACAATACCTAAATGAAAAGCTCAGTAATAACAGCAGCTGCATGCTATTTAAAGACATGGAGGGTTGCCTGGGTGGTATAGTCAGTTGAACCCCCAACTCTTGGTTTTGCTTCATGTCCTGATCTCAGAGTCCTGATGTCAAGCCCCACATCAGGCTCCACGCTCAGCCAGGAGTCTGCTCAAGTTTCTCTCTCTCTATCCCTCTCCCCGCTCTCCCCTGTCCCCTGTGTGCTTTTTCATTTTCTCTCTCTCTCCAATAAATAAATAAATAGGGCAGCCCTGGTGGCCCAGTGGTTTGGCGCTGCCTTCAGCCCAGGGCGTGATCCTGTGAGACCCAGGATCGAGTCCCATGTCCAGCTCCCTGCGTGGAGCCTGCTTCTCCCTCTGCCTGTGTCTCTGCCTCTCTCTCTGTCTCTCTCATGAATAAATAAATAAAATCTTAATCAATTAATTAATTTAAAAAAGAAAAAAAAAAGACATGGGGTAAACTTTTAAAAATATATTATTTATGTGAGGATTCCTCAATTTTGCTGGATATCAATATTTAAAAATAAATCCTATAACTGTATATACCAATAATAATATTTTGAATGCGATTTATTTATTTATTTTTTTTTTTTAAAGATTTTATTTATTTATTCTTGAGAGAGAGAAGGAGAGACAGAGCCAGAGACACAGGCAGAGGGAGAAGCAGGCCCCATGCACCGGGAGCCAGACATGGGATTCGATCCCGGGTCTCCAGGATCGCGCCCTGGGCCAAAGGCAGGCACCAAACCGCTGCGCCACCCAGGGATCCCTTGAATGCAATTTAAAGACAGTAGGATAATAAAAAGGTTTGATATTGTAATAAAAACAAATAATATTTATTCCTTCTGAAATATATTAAATTAACAAAAAATGTATAAGATCTTCATGAAAATTTTTTAAAAACTTTATTGAAATTATTGAATTGAAGAAATGATAACAAGTAGGGATACACTATGTTCATGGATAGGAAGACCCAATATCATAAAGAAAAAAAATTTTTCCCAACTGGATCCAATTATAATTCCAATAAAACCCCCATCAGGGTTTCATTTTGGTCTTGTTTTTCACTAGAACACAATAAAATAATTCTAAAATTTATACAGAAGAGTAAAAGGCCAAGATGGCTAAGAGAATCCTGAAGAACAAGATGAGGCACCTGTCCTATCAAATATCTAGATCTGGGGCACCTGAGTGGCTCAGCAGTTGAGCATCTGCCTTTGCCTCAGGTCATGATCCCAGGGTACTGGGATCGAGCCTGGCATCGGGTTCCCTGTGTAGAGCCTGCTTCTCCTTCTGCCTATGTCACAGATAAAGAGAGAGGCAGAGACATAGGCAGAGGGAGAAGTAGGCTCTCTATAGGGAGCCCGATGTGGGACTTGATCTCAGAACCTCGGGATCACGCCCTGAGCCAAAGGCAAACGCTCAACCACTGAGCCATCTAGGTGTCCCTAAATAAATAAAATCTTAAAAAAGAAAAAGATATCTAGATCTACTTGAAAGCCATAGTAATTAAAAAGTAGAGTGTTGATACATGGGCAAACATATTAGTAGAACAGATTAGAGAGCCCAGAAATAGACCACAGTAATAATGGAAATGTTTTATATGACACATGTATCATTTTAAGTCATTCAGAAAAGGATGGTCCATAGGATAAGTGTTTTCCCATATAGAAAAATAAACAAATGCAATCCCACATCACACCCCAAATAAACTCCAGATATATTAAAGACCTGAATGTCAAATATGAAACTCTAAAATTCTTAGAAGAAAACATAGGAAAATATTTATTTTTCTGTTCTCTGAATGGGAAGGATTTCTTCAACAAGACATAAAATGTACAAAGATTGGTTAGGACCCATAAATATGATGACAGTGATATGGAAATTTTCTGTTTATCAAACAATTCTACAATCAAAAGGCAAAGAGAGACCTCCAATCAGGAGAAGATATTTGTAAAAAAAGTAACCTGCAAATGTCTAATTATCTACACTACATAAAGAATTTCTATGAATCATTTAAACAAGGCAATCTAAAAGAAAAACAAAGCATATTATTGCACAGACAGTATTTTGGTTCATTCAATGTTAATTCTAACCTCCTCCTATAATACTGAAATTAGAAAGCTACACCCCAGATTTCTAGGCTTCCTTACAGCTAAGTATCCAACATGTGTTTTCAGCCCCACCAATCAGATAGTCTTACGTGAGCCCTGAATCTAGAATTGAGCTAAGTCAGAAGAGAGGTGGTGTTTGAGGTATCCATTTAATGGGACAAGTATTGCATTGTTCTTAAGTCATCAGTTCTGGCAAAAGATTATGACTAAAGTCATGGAATTATGAAGCCAACAACAGAGACAGGAGCTTCCCAATTCTCCAATTTCCTGATTGTTGCAGAGGGCAGCAATGCCTTTGGAGGGTCATTCCTGTAGCACTGCCTTGGGACCTATTCTGTTCTGTGGTCCACTTGTCCAGCCCCTCCATTTGATGTGGTAAGCACCTAACACACTCTTTTAAATCCTTTACGGTTAGGGGCACCTGGGTGGCTCAGTCGGTTGAGTATCTATCTAACTTTTTTTTTCCTATGTGACTCTTGATTTCAGCTCACAGCACCATCACAGGGTCGTAAGACTGAGCCTTGCACTGGGCTCCACACGCAGCATGGAGTTGGCTTGAGATTCTCTCTCTCTCCCTCTCTCTCTTTGGCACTCTGCTCCCTGCCCCCTCACCCTCATCTCTCTCTCTCTCTCTCTCTCTCTCTCTCTCTCTCTCTCTCTCTCAAATATGTCTTTAAAAATATATATCCCTTACTGGTTAAAATAGAATGACTTGTGTTCTTTCCAACTAATCTCTGGCTGTTACAGGTATGAACAGGTCATTGACAAAAGAAGAAATTTAAATGGCTAATATACAATGAAAAGATGCTCAGTTCACCAGTAAGTAGGCAAATGTGAATAAGTAAAGCCACAGTGGGGACATCTGGGTGGCTCAGTTGGTTAAACATCGGACTCTTAGTTTTGGTTCAGGTTGTGATCTCAGGATCATGAGATGGAGCCCTGTGTCGGGCTCCATGCTCAGCATGGAGTCTGCTTGAGACTCTCTCTCCTTCTTCTGTCCCGTCCCCTGTGCTCTCTAAAATAAATAAATATATCTTTAAAAACAAAATATCACAATGAGATACCATTTCATGCCCATTACATTGGCAAAATATAAAGATGTTGGTGAGACTGTAGATAAATGGGAAGTCTCATGTACTGTAGTATAAATTGTTGCAACCCCTCAAAAGAGCAATTTGGCAACAACTAGAGAAGTTAAAAATGCTCACACTGTTAGGCCAATTAGTTCTACTCTTAGATATGTCCTGCCTTTAAGAAACTTCACCTATACACAAGGAATGGAGACGCGTGTTCACTGCAGCACTGCTGATAATGACAGGACATTTGAAACCACCTAGATATCCATCCACAGGAGAGGGGGTTAATAACTTGTATCATATCCATACCATGTAATTCTCAACAACAGTGAAAATGAACAAACTGCAAATTCATGTATCAACTTGGGTAGCCTCACAACACTGTAAAGGAAAAAAAAAAAGGAAATTCCAGAAGGATACACAGAGTGGAATACTTTTTTTTTTTTTATTTATTTAAAATATGTAAAACAAGGGCAGCCCAGGTGGCTCAGCAGTTTAGCACCGCCTTCCGCCCAGGGTGTGATCTTGGAGACCCGGGATGGAGCCCCACATCAGGTTCCCTGCGTGGAGCCTGCTTCTCCCTCTACCTGTATCTCTGCCTCTCTCTCTGTGTGTGTTTCTCTCACGAATAAATAAATAAAATCTTTTATTTTTTATTTTTTTTTAATAAATAAAATCTTTTAAAAAAATAAAATAAAATACGTAAAACAAGGCTAGATAGTGTTTAGAGATATATATGTATAGAGCACCATGATTAAAAATTTTGTGGACATAATAACAATAAATTCAGGATGGTAGTAACTTCTGGGGAGGGAAGCAGAAAAATGAAATTAAGGACAGTATCAAAGGGGACTTAATGGCATCTGATGGTGTTTTGTTTCATTTTGTTTTTATTTACACTTTTAATTTTGAGATTAAGATTCACATACAGTTATAATAAATAATACACTGGTTCTGTGTACCCTTTGCCAGATTTCCTCAATGGTAGCATCTTGCAAAACTCTGACACGATCTCACAGCCAGGATATTGGCACTGATACAGATCATTTCTATCACAAGGATCCCTCATGTTGCCTCTTCACCCAATTTCCTCCAGACTCATCCAATCCTTAACCCCTGGCTGCCAGGAATCTGTTCTCCCTTTCTATAATCTGGTCATTTCAAGAATGTAAGTAAATGGAATCATTACAGTGTGTAACCTTTGGGGGACTGACTTTATTCAATCAGTATAATTCCCCTGGAGATGCCTATAAACTGTTGCATGTATCAATAGTTCCTTCCTTTTTATTGCTGAGTATAGGAGATGTTTTATTTGCTTAGAAATAATGAAGCACAGGGTGCCTGGGTGGCTCAGTTGGTTAAGGGTCTACCTTCAGCTCAGGTCATGATCTCAGGGTCCTGCTTGGCGGGGAGTCTGCTTCTCTCTCTTCCTCTGCATGCACACACACACACACACTCTCTCTCTCTCTCTCTCTCTCAAATAAATAAATCTTTTTAAAAAATAATGAAGTACATATGGCAAAAATGTTAAAATTAAACAAAGATGGATAGTAAGAATGTGGTATTTATTGCACTGTTCTTTCTTCTTTTCTGGATGGTTAAAATATTTCCTAATATTTAAAGTGGCACACGTCCCGTTCAAATTTGTACCTGGTTATTTAGAGTTATTTAGAACCAGGCCTCACCTTCCTGGCCAGACACTAAACGCTTAGAGACAAGATGAGCACCCATTCACCTCATGTCCTTCTCTATGTCTCACAATACTGATGATACTTGCATACATAAATGGTCCTTTGGAAGGACCTAGTAGCAGCAGAAGTTTCTGGCCTGGGCCATAAGCACTGACCTGTGGATCAGATAATATGTAAACTGAGTGGGGAGAGCAAAGGGCCTAGAAAGATCCTGGAATGCATCTGTCTGATGCACAGCTCTATTCCAGCTCTTGAACACTGCCTGTGGCCTGCTGACCTGATCCTGACCTGAATTGCTGACACTTACCACCCTGTGCATAGGTTCTCGAGAAAGATTCCAATAGGATTTCAGAGAGAGCTACTCAGGTTCCACTACTCAGAACTGTTGCTAAATAAGCAAAAAACACAAGTAATACTTTATAGAGAACTGCTAAATATTTAAAATAGCATTAATTTGCCCTTAGATTAACTGCAAGCTGGAGCTCTAAGCAGGCCTGGTAAAACCTCCCTGTGATGGCAATCTGTTATCTTTTAGTATACAGTCTGTATCATAGAAAGAAACACACTTTTATTTCTTTAAAAATATTATATATTGGGGGCACATAGGTGGCTCGGTGATTGAGCGTCTGCCTTTGGCTCAGGTTGTGATCCCAGGGTCCTGGGGTCGAGTCCCACATCAGGCTCCGCTCAGGGAGCCTGCATTTCCCTGTGCCTATGTCTCTGCCTCTCTGTGTCTCCCATGAATGAATAGAATCTTTTAAAAATACAATTATATATTATTTGGCAATGAAAAGGAATGAAGTACCATGGATATGTGCTCCAACATGAATGAATCTTGAAAACATGATGCTAGGACAAAGCAGCCAGTCACAAAGGACCACGTGTTTTATGATTTGATTTATATGAAACGTCCAGAACAGGCAAATCTGTAGCAAAACAGATCATGGGTTTGCTAGGCTGAAGGGATAGGGTATGGAATGTGGTGGCTACTGGGTACAGGGTTTCTTTTGGGGGTGATGAAAATGTTCTAAATTTATTATAGTGATGCTTGCACACTCAAAGAATATACTAAAAACCACTGATTTGTACACTTTCAGTGGGTGAAGTATAGAATATACATTATATCTCAATAACACTGTTACCAGAAAAATAGATAGTATAACTGTCACAGGGATGTGGAGAAACTGGGTTGCACATACATTATTGTTGGGAATGCAGAGTGGTTCAGCCACTCTGGAAAATAGTTTGTTAGTTACTTTTATTTATTTTTTATTTTTTATTGTTAGTTACTTTTAAAATAAAACATACACTTAACAGAAATCATACCTCAGGGCATCTATTCCAGAGAAAAAACTTACGTCCATACGAAAACTTGCCCACAAATGCTCATAGAAGCATTATTTGTAATAACCAAAGTAGAGAAAATCAAATGTTGTTTTAATAGGTGAGTTTAATAGGTGAATGCTTTAGGAGCACCTGGCTGGCTTAGTCGGTAGAGCATGACTCTTAATCTCAGGGTCAGGAGTCCAAGCCCCATATTGGGCGTGGAGCCTACTTAAAAAAAAATAATTAAAAACAGGTGAATATGGGGCACCTGGGTGGCTCAGTGGTTGAGCATCTGCCTTTGGCTCAAGTCATGATCCCAGAGTCCTGGGATGGAGTCCCGCATTGGACTTCCTGCATGGAGCCTGCTTCTCCCTCTACCTATGTCTCTGCCTCTCTCTCTCTGTCTCTCATGAATAAATGAACAAAATCTTAAAAAAAAAAAAAAAACAGATGAATACTTAAAGAAAAAAACAAACTAGGAGATCCAATACCTCTGAATACTCAGAACAGGTAATGGGGGTGGCTCAGTCGGTTAAGTGTCTGCCTTTGGCTCAGGTCATGGTCTCAGGGTCTGGGATTGAGCCCCACATCGGGCTCCCTACTCAGGCAAGGAGCCTGCTTCTCCCTCTTCCTGCCGCTCTGCCTACCTGTGCTCTCTCTTTCTGTCAAATAAATGAATAAAATTTTAAGAAAACAAAAGACAGGGAATGAACTAATAAACTAGAATCACCTGGATGGCTCTTGAGGGTACTGACTGAAAAAAAAACTAATCTCAAAAGGTCATACACTGTGTGATTCCATTTATGTCTTGTACAAAATTATATAGAGAACAGGTTAGTGATTATTACCTGGTTAGGGATGAGGGTGGAGGGCAGGTGGGTGTGACTATAAAGAACACCAGGGAGAACACTGTGGTCATGGGAGAGTTCTGTGTCTTTGCTTTTGTTGTCAACAGTTTTAAGATTTTATTTACTTATTGGAGAGAGACAGAGCAAGAGTGAGCAGGGAAGCTAAACTGATTTTAGTTCTCAATCACCTATCATGAGACACGGAAGAGATCCCAGGATTGAGCACGACTGGGCTCTATGGAAAGCCATGTTTCCAGAGCTCGTTCTCTGAGACAAGCCTCCTTATCTGGCCACACCGGGAAATGGAACAAGGATACCAGCCTCCTCTCCCAGCTGTTTGAGCTGTACTTGTCCAGAGAGAGCTGCAGAGATAGTGGATAAGTTAAGCTACATAAAATTTTGTTTTTAAACTTTTTATTTTGAAATACTTACAGACAGGAAAAAGACTTACAAAAAAAAAAAAAAAAAGGAAAAAGACTTACAGACTTATTCAACAGAAAGTTGCAAGGATAGAACCAGAATTTCTGTGCACCTTTCAACAAGGTTCTTCTAAGTGTTATTTATTATTTAAACATAGCACAGTATCAAAACCAGGAAATTGGCATCAGTATACTACTCATGAATGATTGTTTTATGCCATTTTATCACGTGTTAGATTTGTATAACCACCACCACCACAATTAAGATGTAGAACTAGGGGCGCCTGGGTGGTTCAGTTAAGTGTCTGGCTCTTGATTTCGGCTCAGGTCACGATCTCAAGGTCGTGGGATCAAGCCCCATGTCGGGTTCCGCTCTCATTGGGGAGTCTGCTTGGGATTCTCTTCCTTCCCTCTCACTCTGCCCCCTTCTCAAATGAAAATAAATGAATCTTTTAAGAAAGAAAGAAAAAAAGAAAAACAAAGGGAGGAAACACCTATAGAAACAAGAGTGGCCACACTGGGGTCCTGCCTAATGTGCCTGGTGTAAATACATACAACAGGGAGAAGGGTACTGTACAAAGAGCTTCCAAAACTATAAACCCAGAAATCTGGGATGGACAGAATTATAAGAATAACTTCTAAAGCTCTGTCCCTGCTATGACTGCCATGTATATATAAGATTTACGTTCAGGGGGCACCTGGTGGCCTTCAGCTCAGGTCATGATCCATGGAGCCTCAGGACTGTGCTCTGTGCTCAGCAAAGAGCCTGCTTCTCCTTCTCCCTCAGCCTCTCCCCCATGCTCCTGCTTATATTCTCTCTCTCTCTCTCATGTGCACACATGCTCTCTCAAATAAATGAATAAAACCTTAAAAAAAAGATTCATGTACAGAAAAAGTAAGAAATAGGTACACCCTTTGATGGCTGGACTTCAAGAGGCACTGTGAAGGCCTGGAGCCAGGAAACCCAAATTCAAATCCTGATTCTGCAATCAATTGGCTAGCTTTCTCAGGATGCTTTTAACCTTCTTTATAAAACAAAACAAAACAAAAATCAAAATAAAACAAAACCTTCTTTATAGGGTGGTTATAAGATTTCATAAGATAATCCATGTAAAGTGCTTAACAGAGTACCTGGTACAAGGCAAGCTCTCAATATCGGTAGCAGTTGCTTTCGTTACTATTATTGTTAAACTGTAAAGAACAGCATTACCATGGATCCAATGGATCAAGAAATCGTCTAAGGACATTTGGTTAATCATATTCAAGCAGATGGTGACAACAGCTGATCATGATAATAATAGGTAATAGGAATGAAACACCAGAGCCTGACTCAGAGGGCTGCTAACACCAAAGAAATAGAGTTGAGGACTGAGGGACTGTGAGACTGAGCCCTGATTACATTACCCACTTCAGCCATGACAGAGACTGATCGTCTTTTGGAATTTTTTTTTTTTTTTTACGAGTAGTGGGAGAGGAAGAGACTCTCAACCTGACTCCAACACAGGGCTCAATCTCACGACCTTGAGATCATGAGCTGAGCCAAAATCAAGAGTCAGACACTTAACTGAAAGTCCAGGTGCCCCTGGACTTCTTTAGGAGCTAATATATTTTCTTTCCTCACTCTTCTTTGGCCTTAGCCATTCTGAGCTGGGTTTTTGCCATTTCAGTAAAACAGAGGGTCCCTCAGCCTTTTGAAAGGGAAACAGAGCGCACTGGGAGCCAGCATAGGTTAGCAAAAAACAAAAACAGAATTACCAGACTATCCTCATTCCCTTACTGAAAGGCAACTAGGTCAGCAGATCAAAGGAATGCTGTAGACTAGAGTAACTGGCCCAGCAAGGTGCTGACGTATTTCTAAGGTGTCTAAGGAGCAAGACCTGGGTGATGGAGACTGAGAGCTAGGGGTGTGGGTGGAGGGGGCCAAAGGACAGTAATATGAACTAAAAACTCATAAAACTACACTATTCAAAGAATGTTGATCAGTCTCAACCTCTGGGATCTGCCAGTTTGATTAAAGAGATGAAAGCACTATTCTTTCAGTGCTTTCTTCTCTAAGGCCACCTGAATCTAAACCTCTACCACCTTTCTCCTGGACTACTAGAACAGTCTCCTGATTGGATGCACAGCACCAGAGTGTTTCAAAAACATGAAACTGACTGCTTTACTTCTCTGCTTGAAACCCGGACAAGTTTTTCCTGACTCACATCCCCCCTTCCAAAGAAGCACTCCTTTCCCCCCAATAACTATATTTCTTATCCTATTTGTTTTACTGTTTCATTTAATAAAGGGTAAGCTCCATGAGGGCAGGGATTATGTCTGTTTTATTCACCAACACGTTACCTAGTGTCTATTCTAGGTCAAGTACATGGTAGGTGCTCAATTAATTGAATGAATTAAAGACATGAACAAACACTGACAGATCAAACTGCCAAGACACTGTAACAAGTGGACTTAGACTAAAATGATCATACACAACTCTTTGGAACCACCAAAAAGTTTAAGGTCAGGTGAGAGACAGCAACTCCCCTCGAATTTTATATAAGTGGAATTCTAGAGTATGTACTCTTTTTGGTCTGGCTTCTTCTCCTCTTTTTTTTTTTTTTTAATTATTGGAAGATTTCTTTTTTTTATTTTTTTTTTTTCATTTACTTATGATAGTCACACAGAGAGAGAGAGAGAGAGAGGCAGAGACATAGACAGAGGGAGAAGCAGGCTCCATGCACCGGGAGCCCGACGTGGGATTCAATCCCGGGTCTGCAGGATTGCGCCCTGGGCCAAAGGCAGGCGCTAAACCGCTGCGCCACCCAGGGATCCCTCTTCTCCTCTTTCTTTTCAGTGAAAGAATATCCATGCACTGGATAAAGAATTGATTTTCTATTTTTCTAATACAAAAAACCTGGACCTAGGGATGGAATGTCTGGATCACAAGAAAGATATATATTCAACTTTTTAAGAAAATAAAGTGGATGTACCATTTTACATTTTCACCAACAGTGCATACAAGTTCTAGTTCCTCCACATCCTTATCAACACTTGCTATAGTCAATCTTTTTAATTTTAGCTGTCCTAATAGATAGGTGAAATCTCAATGTGGTTTGGATGTGTATTTCCCTAATGATGAATTATCTTGAGCATCTTTTCAAGTGCTTACCAACTACATGGACATCCTAGTTTGTTCAAATTACATAAGAGGCTCTCACTCATTACATAATTTAGACAAACAATACAGAATTTATAGGGAGTATATAGTCCTCCACTACCAATCCCATCCCAAAAATCCACACAGATAACCAAAGGTGCATACGAATCACCCAGGAGCACTTGTCAAGCATGCAAACTCTTGCCCCCACCCTTGAAGATTCAGATTCAGGCAGTCAGGGATGAGGTATTTCCACAAGCCCCTAGGTGATTCTGATGCAGGTAGTCTATAGATCATTTCTTGAGGAAATTCTGCTTTTAATCTCATCCTACTAAAGAAATGTTGGAGGAATGAAGGCAGCGAGGCTGGAAGGAGAAACATGAAAGGGGTCCTTGGGTTCAAATAAGGAAGAGTCTTCGACTGAGAGCACAAGTATGTTTGCTCTATGTTATCCTATGCAGCACCAAATGTTTGGAATCTAAAGGTCAAATTAGAATGAACTTTCTAGGAGCACCTGGCTGGCTCAGGTGGTAGAACATGTGACTCTAGATCTTTGGAGTTGTGGCACCATCAAGCCCCATGATGGGTGTAGAGCTTACTTTAGAAAACAAAACAGGGACACCTGGGTGGCTCAGTCAGTTAAGTGTTCGACTTTGGATCTCAGCTCAGATCTGATCGCAGGTCATGAGTTCAAGCCCCATGTTGGGCTCCACGCTGAGCCAATAAATAAAATCTTTAAAACAGGGGCACCTGGGTAGCTCAGTCAGTTGGGCATCTCCCTTCGGCTCCAGTACTGATTTAGGGGGCTTGATCCCAAGATCAAGCTGCTCAGAGTCTGCTTCTCCTTCTCCCTCTGCCACTTCCCCTGCTTGTGCTTGCGTGCTCCCTCCCTCTCTCTCAAATAAGCAAATCTCTAAAAAATAATAAAATAAAATCTTTAAAACAAAAACCCAACCTTCTAACAGAGCTACTGTGAAACAAAATCAGGTCACAGAGGCAGGAAAGGAAGGAACTTGCCAAAGTCACTGAGCTTGCAGAAAAAGACTTCTCTGGGTTGAGAAATGATTGGCTGAAGGGGAGGCAGAGGGGGGCAAGAGACATTACACACATACACATTCTCTGTTTTTTAGAAAAAAAACTCTCCTTTATAAACACCCAGAGAGGAATGTAACCCACCAGACAGGTATTATGCATCCTAACCCAAATTAAATAGCAGCTATTTGCCCTAAGCCATATTTCCCTGACTCTATTTGCAAGGCCTAAAATGGTAGAGAATGGAGACAACACACTATTTTGTAAGAGCAGTTCTTTTTATAGGTAAGTAGGCCCGCCCCAGGCCCTGTCCTCACAATTTTGGATCTGCAGATTTCAAAACTCTTAAGCCTGTCAATAAACAAGCAATAGGCTTTGGACAATCAAGCTCAACAAATGCTATTTTGCTTCAGTCACAGCTCTCAAACACCACTACCCCCCCCCCACTGGCTAAATAAAAAGCCATTTATTTGATCTAGAACAGAATCAACCAAGGCTCTGTTTACCACGGCAAGCTGCTGATCCAAGAGGGATGAGAGCCAACTGCCAGTAACTCCTGTACCCTGGCAGAAACTCCGCTGAGCCCCCACCACCTGGCAAGACTGGGTGTTGCCCAGGTCCCCACATCCCCCCTCCTCTTTCCTCTCATCTAAAAACAAGCGATACAGGTGCTGGTTCCATTCAAGAGAGGCAAGCAAGGCCCAATAAACAGTCCTTATTAGAATGTCTGGTAGCTTCTACTTTCAGCATTTCACCTTAGGCCAAATATTGATGTGCGCTGTTGCACTTTTATTTAGATTATCATCACCAAGATACGCATTGTCGCTCATAAGTCATAATAAGTGTTCACTTTGTAGTTTCACGTTGACAATTATTTAAAATTTATTTTGGATATAGCCCAAGGTCTTCCAGGTCATCACCTCTCCTAACTGGCACAGCTGTGAGCCACTGCGGTTCTGTGCACCAGCACTTTTACTTAACACTTCCTAAGGGTCAATCACTGGGCTCAACATTCATTCTTAAGTCTGTCTGCTTCATCCCTTGTTATTGTCAATCTCTCTTTTACAGCTGAAACTGGACGTTGGGCTGAAACGAATACTACACTATATAAGTGAACTTGAATTTTTAAAAATCTTGAAAGAAAAAAACAAACAAACAAACAAAAAAAAAACTGGGCCCTGGAGAGGTTAAAGTATGTGTCCAAGATCACACGGCTAGCAGAGTCTGGACACTGGACTGACAGCAGGTACTCGCTTCTTTCCCAGCTACCTCCCTTTAAAGCAGAAATTTTTTTTTTCTCTGAACAGCGCAGCCTGAGTGCCAGCCTTCGGTCCTTTCTTACGACAGAATGCTTCATGTCAAATCTGAAACTGTGTGCAAGGTTCCGCGTGAACCCCTCTGTGGGGAGGAACGCAGATCTCTAAGGGGTCAGGGATCCCAAGAAGGGGAAGCACGGGGCCAGGCTGCTGTCAGTTTCTCTTCCCCCCTGCAGATTCTGGGCGCTCGCTGCACAGGGAGGGAAGCACTGCAGCCCTGAGGAGCTGAGCCGGAAGGTCAGGCTTCTGGTCCCCGCTTTGGCACTACTTTTCTGGGGGGTCCTTGGCCAAGGCCGCTCAACACAGGGGGTGCACATTTCCTTTCTCTCTTTCCTCCTGGCCTGTAGTCATAATTATATTTTCCTCGGCAAGGATTCTTTAATATTGTTTGTATTTTTCCATTGTTTCAACATAGGGATTCTTATTAAAAGTCATCCCAGGGGCATTCCGGGTGGCCCAGCGGCTTAGTGCCACCTTCAGCCCAGATAGTGATCCTGGAGTCCCGGGATCAAGTCCCGGGATCAAGTCCCGCGTCGGGGTCCCTGCATGGAGCCTGCTTCTCCCTCTGCCTGTGTCTCTGCCTCTCTCTCTCTGTATGTGTCTCTCGTGAATAAATAAATAAAATCTTAAAAAAAAATAAAAAAGTCACCCCAAATCCTACCCAGGCATAAACAAACCGATGCAAGAAATAATCCTTTTTTTCCCCCAGGCCACCTTACCTCTCCGGGCCTCAGTGCCCCACCTGTAAAAGGTCACGTGGATCAGGCTGCTCGCAGTCCCCAAAGAGCTCCAGACACAAAGCTCGACCGCGCGCCCCCGCCTCCCCGCCGCTGTCCCGCGCCCCTCGGCGCCCAGCCCGCCTGCCCTGCCCTGGCCGCCGTCTCGGGGCGGGAGGGGCTCGGGGCGCCGGGGAGCCGCCGCGGCGGGAGGGGCGCCCCTTCCCCCGCCCCGCGGCCGCGCCCGGGCCTGGGCGCGCGGGTCCCACGGAGGGCGCGGGAGGGCGCGGGAGGGCGCGGGAGGGCGCGGGAGGGCGCGGGCGGGCGCGGCTCTGCCCAGGCTGCGCGCGTGCGTGCGCCGCGGAGGGGCGGCCCGCTGGCGAGCCTTTGTCGATTGTCTGCGGCCAGGTTGTTTTCCCGTCGCCGCTCCCGGGACCCCGCCCGGCCCCGGCCCCGGCCCCGGCCCCCGCCCCCGCCCCGGCCCCGAGGTGCCCTGGCCGGCCGCCCGCGCCGTGAGCTGCGGCTGCGGGGAGCGCAGCACCCACCGCGCCTGCTGGGGCAGCCGCCTTCCCGGCCGGGCCCGGCACCCCCAAACACCGGCTAGCGCCCCGGCCGCCCGCCCCCGAATACCTGTGTCCCCGTGCCCCGTCCCGAGCACCAGCTGTTAGCGGGGACCTCGCTGTCATTCCCAGGGCGTCCGCTGCCCAGGAGGTCTGGGTGCCCCTTCCCCAGCTCCGCCACGAGCTCAGTCGGCCGGGCTCCCTGCGCCCGTGTCCTTCCCTGTGACACAAAGGTATCGGCTCCCTGCGCCCCGTGTCCTTCCCTGTGACACAAAGGTATCGGTCTGGCTCTCGCCTGCCGAGAAACGGGACCGTGTTCAGCGCCCTAAGTACCCAGGCCAGTGCGGCAGACAAGGCGCCCGCTCTCTGAGGTCGCACGCGGAACGAGAGAACTGCTATGAAAAAGTGGCCTATCCGGGAAGGCAAACCTTGTGTGGGGGGGCAGGAATCGACTAGATTTTAACTTTCCTAAAGCTTCTCGGTTCTAATTCTTGTTCTCATTATTAGGGCTTCTGGTTCATTATGATTAGTGAGAGCGATAGTAGTAATGCTTACGAAGTGCCGGGCGCTGTACTAAACATTTCACTTGTGTCTTCCCATTGGTCTCATTCACAGCTTCCCTATAAAATACACATGCTTCGTGTTATTATTACTGTTATTATTCTCATTTTAGAAAAACAGAAGCCAGGAAAATGAAAGCAACTTGCCCACTGTTACAAAGCTGCTAAGCTACAGGACCAGAATTCAAATTCACAGTGTCAGAGGCCTGGAGGTGCTTAACCACTAGTCTGCATCCATAAAAACGTGAAGACCAGGGGTGCCTGGGTGGTTGAGTAGGTTAAGCATCTGCCTAGGATCAGGTCATGATCTCAGGGTCCTGGGATGGAGCCCCCCCCCCCCACCCCGTGGGGCTCCCTGGAGGGGAGTCTGCTTCTTCCCCTCCCTCTGCCCTTCCCCACCACTGGTGCTCTCTCTAATAAATAAATAAAATCTTATAACAAACCCACACGGGGGTGGGGTGGGGGTGAATGGGTGACGGGCACGGGGGGGGGGCGCTTGACGGGATGAGCACTGGGTGTTATTCTGTATGTTGGCAAATTGAACACCAATAAAAAATAAATTTATTATTAAAAAAAAAACAAACCCACAGACCTGAGGACCAAAATGGAGTCATCTTGAATGTGATGGATGAGAACAGCAGAAACGGAGAGGGGGTCTAGTCTGTAGACTGGAAGAGCAAAGGAAGTTGAAAGCTTTCTGATCCATGGACTAGACTTCATGGGTATGACCTGAGAAGTCACTAGCATGGGGAAATCTATAAGGGACACATTGCAACATGTAAGGAAGAACTTCTCTAACACAGCATTTCAAAGTGTCCTCAGTGCCTGGGGAGAGGGAGCATCCTGCCAGTAAAGGTCAACTTTCAAAGTATAACCCTGCAGGGTGCCTGGCTGGCTCTGTTGGAAGAGCATGTGACTCTTGATCTTGGGGTTGTGAGAAGGAGCCCTATGCTGGGTGTAGAGATTATCAATAAATAAATAAACTTTAAAACAATTAAGAAAACCCAAAATATAATATTGCATGTAACTATACTTTGATAATAAAAATATATATATTTTTGAGTCAGCTTCAGATAGGCTTATCAGGAATGGTTTAAAGAAGAGTCCCGTAAAAGTTAAAGACTGGTTTAGTCTTTAACTTTCTAAGTTTCTTTCCCATTTGGAAGGAATTTTGAAGGGATATGGAATCCTAGAGTGGTTAGGTGACCTATCCAAAGGCCCGTAGGGACTAAAGACCTGGCCCCAAAGCAAGGCTGACTTCTAAATCAGACTTCTTGTTTGTGGGGAGGGTCTTGAGTGCTTAGCACCTCAGTTCTCCTGTAAAGTATGTGTGTCAAGGGGTGTGGGGTGACCAGTCTTTTCTTGGGGGTATGGAATCATCTGCTCTACCTGTTTCACTTCAATTGCTAATGTGCACCCCTCTTCCCTGCTTGTATTGAGTATTCTGTGATTTCGGACACAAGTGTCAACACTCCTTGGGCAATTGCTGTATTACAGGGATCCTAGAGGTAGTAGGGTTCCACTCCCCCCAAGAAGTATTTATTTGGTTACTTAGGAAAAGGAGACAAGCTAGATGGTATTTTTTTAATTAAAGATTTTATTTATTTATTCATGAGAGATGCACATAGAAAGAGGCGGAGACATAGGCAGAGGGAGAAGCAGGCTTCCTCCAGGGAGCCCTATGTGGGACTCGATTCCAGGACTCTGGGATCACTTCCTGAGCCAAAGGCAATCGCTCAACCACTGAGCCACCCAGGTGTCCCAAGCTGGATAGTATTTTCATTTGAAACAGACATTTCTTAGATTCTGTTTGAGGACTCTCGGTTATCTTGAATTAAACTCCTAAAGTACTAACTCCTAAAGTACTAATACCCCATCTTTTATCCTAGTCTCAAATAATTTGATAAGCAGTAATCTAAAGGCCAACTTCAGAAAAGCCATTCTTTTTTCAGTGCTCCAGAGAGCTACTTGTTTGTTTTCAACTTGAAACCTCTAAAAAAAGAATCCAAGTACTTTTTGGGATTGGTTTTCTAGAACATTTACAAAGAAATGGACATCACCCTGCCCCTAATAACACTAACTCAAAGATAAGAGTTCCTTCGTCTTCACTTCTACCGTTCACAGAATGGTCAATTTTTTAAAGATTTTATCTATCTATTTATTTATTTATTTATTTATTTGAGAGAAAGGGATCACGAGCAGGGGGGAAGGGCAGAGGGAGAAGCAGACTCTCACTGAGCAGAGAGGCTGAGAAGGTCCTGGGATCATGACCTGAGTCAAAGGCAGATGCTTAACTGACTGAACCACACAGGTGCCCCAGAGTGATCAATTTTTAAATTTCTTTAAAAATTTCCTGGTTCGAAATTCAAAAGTATATTGTCAGGGCTACAGCTTACAGAATATTTGGGTTCCTTTTAGTGCCTGGTATATTGCCTTGCATACAGTAGGTGCTGAATAAGTTTTTATTGACTAGGTGGATGAGTGAGTGTGAATTAAGAAGTTGTGGGAGACAGAGGAAGAAGTGGTTTAGGATGGGGCAGCAGACATTTTGCCTGAGATGCATGGGTTTCAAGGGAGTCCAGAAGGAACTCCCAGACCCCTTGCAAATTTGACCACGACTTTATCCAGAGATCTGTGCTAAAAGCAATTTAACATCAAGGGTGTCTAGTTGACTCAGTCATTAGAGTTTGCAACTCTTGATCTTGAGGTCATGAGTTTGAGCCCCATGTTAGGTATAGAGATTACATAAATACATACATGCATACATACATACATACATACATACTTTTTTAAAATCTTAAAAAAAAAAAAGCAGCATCATCAGACTTGAGTTGAGCACTACCTAAAGACCATGTGCCAAAAAAGGGCACTTGCTTCTCCCTCTGCCTGCTGCTCTCCATGCTTGTGCTCTCTCTTTCTCAAATAAATAAATAAAATCTTAAAGAAAAAAAAAAAAGACTCACACTCTAAAAGAGGTAAGCAGTTAAAAAAAAAAAAAACTTATCAGAAAAGCAAATTGGAGGGTGCCTGGGTGGCTCAATCGGTTAAGCATCTGACTCTTGATTTCTGCTCAGGTCATGATCTCAGGGTTGTAAGATGGAGTCCCATGTTGGGCTCTGTGCCAGGTGTGGAGTCTGCTTAAGATTCCCTCTCTCTCTTTTTCTTCCTCTGCCCTTCCTCCTGCCTCCCTCTCTCTCTAAAAAAAATAAATAAATAAATAAATAAATAAAAATAAAAAAAATAAAAGAGAGAGAGAGAGAAAGAAAAGAAAAACAAATCAGATTATTAGGCTTATGGCACCACTGCTATTGTGCTGCTAAGTACAGATTTGGCATAATTTACCTCTTTTCAACCTTTCTTTGCTCAACTGTGCAATTATAAGTGACTTCAGAGAGAAAGAAAAGGAAAGACTTGGGAAGAAAATACTGGTGCTGTAAAGAAATTCTCTGATAAGCTGAAAGTTTTAAAAGGGCATTTGGCTGGTTCAGTTGGTAGGGCATGTGACCCAATCTCAGGGTTGAGAGTTCAAACCCCATGTTGAGCATAGAGCTTATTTAAAAAAAAAAATTTGTTTTAAGTGTAATAGCCACCTCTTCTGGTTTTGAGAGTTCAGCTCAGATTCTGTATTATATAGCATTTTATACAGATTATACTCTTTAATTCTTTCTGTTTGGGGCCTACAAATTATTAGAAAATAACTACATAGTGGACATCTATCATTTTTCAGATTGCTCAGCCTCTCAATTGCCTTTATGAATTTGGAGAACAGGCCACAGTGTGAGACAGGGCCTGTATTTCATTCATGGAAGCCAAAAGGCCCAGGTATCAGTTTTCCCTGATCACTGATTGCTTGGACTCAGTCAGTCCCCTCTGGATAGCAATTCAGGAGATAAGAGCCCAGAGAAGCAGGCAATATGCAAAACTTACTCTGGTTATGGTGGCACATGGTATCTGTGGCACATGGCAGCTGGGGCAGCTATGCCCCTCTCTTCATTCTCCATATGTTGCCCGTGTCCAGCAGCAGCATTTTTTCTGCGATGTGTTTTCCTCTGTGAGTCTTGCCCCCAGCCTCCCTTTGTGTCTGCCTGTATTCCTAGCCTGGTTCTCCACCCTGTCCATTGATTCTTTGAGCTCAATACTGTTTCAATAACATTCCTTTTTTTCCCCCAAAGATTTTATTTATTTATTTCAGAGAGAGAGAAAGAACAAGCTGAGCAGGAGCCCTACATGGAGCTTGATCCTGGGACCCTAGGATCATGACCTGAGCTGAAGCTGGACACTTAACTGAGTGAACCACCCCGGCACTCCAGTAAATTCCTTTTCTTGCATCAATTAACCAGAAGCACCTTTTATTGCTTGCAACCAAAAGATTCTGGTTGGTACATAATCTTTTTTTTTTTTCTCCTAGTCTTTTTTTTTTTTTTTAAGATTTTATTTATTTATTTGAGAGAGAGAACATAAGCAGGGGGAGTGGTAGTGGGAGGGGGAGAAGCAGGCTCCCTACTGAGCAGGGAACCTGATGTGGGGCTCGATCCCAGGACCCCAGGATCATGACCTGAGCCAAACACAGATACTTAACCGAATGAGCCACCCAGGCACCCCTAGAATTTCAGTCTTGAGATTATATCTATTTTTTTCATCCAACTTTGTGAAATGTACCACTCTAATTTCTACAGTAATAATAAAAATAAATGCCCTTTATTGAATGCCTAATACATGTCAGAAATTTCTCACAGATGATCTCTAATCTTGACAATCACCCTATATAATAGATATTATTTTCATTTTACAGTTGCAGAAACTGAGGCTCAGAGAGATTAAGTAACCTATCCAAGGTTACATGGATCATAGGTGACAAGTCTTTAGCCAAGTCTACCACTACATCATTCTGTCTCTCACATGGTTGCCTTCTCCAAATATTCTCGTCATCATTTAAGGAAAAATTCTACTGGGGCACCTGGATGGCTCAGTCAATGAAGCATCTGACTTTGGCTCAGGTTATGATCTCATGGTCCTGGCATGGAGCCCTGAGTCCATCCTCAGTCAGGCTCCGTGCTCAGTGGAACCCTGCTTCTCCCTCTCCCTCTGCCCTTCCCCCACTTCTCCTGCACATGCTCTTTCTCTCTTTCTCTCTCTCTCAAATAAATAAAATCTTTAAAAAAAAATTCTACTAAGTCTGAATGTCATTATTTTTTAAATAGAGGACTTTTTTAAAGATTTATTTATTTTGTTTTTTTATTAAACAGAGAGAGAGAGTGTGGCAGAGACATAGGCAGAGAGAGAAGTAGGCTCCATGCAGGGAGCCCAATGCAGGACTCGATCCCAGGACTCCAGTATCACGCCCTGGGTCGAAGGCAGGTGCTCAACTGCTGAGCCACCCAGGCACCCCTGAATGTCATTATTTCTTCTATCTTTGAAGATATTAAACCATTAGAAAGACAAGTCAAGAAATTATTAGTTGCTATGTTCTTAGCAGAATTAAACTTTTATATTAACAAACTTGTTTAATAATCTCAAGTATAAAAAATTTTATAACAAGAGTGTCTGCTTTATTGAGCCCATATTATAAGCCAGTTATTATACTAGTTAGCTCTAAAGGATAAGTTCATCGTGCTCTATGAATAAGAAACATGAGAGTTTCAGAGACAGAAACTCCCTGGGGACCTGGCGGCTAGGAAGGGGTAGAACTGGGCCTGTGGCCTCAGCTGTTGGACCCCTAAGCCTCTTCGCGTCTGACTTGTCACACCATCGCTGGGCTAGTTTTATAATTTGGGCTGAGAAACGCCACTTCATGTCTCTTCTGTTTCTTTCTCTTCCTGGTTTCCAATCGCTTCCACCTATTTTCCTGGCTTGATGCCTGGCTTGTTGCAGGCATCACCCTTTTAAAGACAGGGCTGTTCTCTCTTCCCTTCTAGGTTTACCAGCTCCGTCTTCCCACAGGCAAGTGCACAGCTGTCTCACACAGACCCAGTCAGGCTTGAGCTCTGTCACAGTCTTCTTAATCGGTAGAAATATGTGGAAACTTAGCTTTGAAGTTTGGGAGATACTATCTATGTCTACTTTGCTGGAATTCCATCATGGAAAAAGTGCCTCAGCTCTAGGAATTGACTTTAACACATTATCATCATGATATTTATTTTTTAAAATATTGTATTTATTTATTCATGAGAGACACAGAGAGAGAGAGAGAGGCAGAGACACAGGCAGAGGGAGAAGCAGGCTCCATGCAGGGAGCCCGATGTGGGACTCGATCCTGGGACTCGATCCTGGGACTCAATCCTGGGACTCCAGGATCACACCCCGGGGCTGAAGGCAGGAGCTAAACTGCTGAGCCGCCACCCAAGGACCCCCACCATCATGATATTTAGACCAGTTTTGGGAAAATGTTTTGCTTTTACTATGCCATACTACTAGTCAGTAGTTTTTTGATTCCAGCGCCAGAAATCCAACTCATCTAGAAATTATAACGTCCATTAGAAGAAAAGACCATCTCTGCTTAAGTGTCTCTTCAAAAGAACAAGCCCTCCAAAAAGCTCTCCAGCAGACATTTTCTCCTATCTCATTGAGTAGAATAGCATGTCATACCAAAGCATACCTAAACCAATCGCTGCCTGGCTTAGATGGATGATGACCCAACAGGGGGCCAGCTCCCTATGAACTATGTAGTCATGTAGCCTTAATAAAATTGGAGTTTTTGGTGGGGAGAAGAAAAACAAGGGGAATGCCCTTGGGTAGGCAGCCAACAGTGTCTGCTGCAGGAGAGAGTGGGCAATTCTACAGGGAGGATGAGAGGCCAAAGATAAGGTGACCTTTCCTGCTGAGTCTTTATTTTTTTTTAAGATTTTATTTTATTATTTATTCATGAGAGACACACAGAGAGAGGCAGAGACATAGGCAGAGGGAGAATCTGGCTCCCTGCGGGGAGCCCGATGCAGGACTCAATCCCAGGACCCTGGGATCATGATCTGAGCCAAAAGCAGTTGCTCAACCACTGAGCCACCCAGGCGTCCTCTTGCTGAGTCTTTAAAGAAAGAATTCTTACCAAGCAGATAGACATGGAAAGTTATGTGAGGTAGAAAGGATTGCATATGTGCACATCAGTATGCAACTACTTTGTGTTTTCAGAAAATGCGATCACTTCATTATAACTGGATTGAATGCTATACATTGGAGTGTGCAGTGACAGCTGCAGGCAGGCACCATATTGTGGAAGGCACGTAAGGCATGCTAAAGAATTTAAACTATTTCTGTAGGCAATGGGGGAGTCATTGAGGAATGGGGACAGCGTGAGATTATGTGAATTTTAAAAACACCATCTAGTAGGAAACGGATCCTGGAACAATATAAGGCTGAAGGCTGGGAGATTAATTAGAAAGTTGTAGTATTCAGAGAGGGAATAGATAATAAGGCTTCAGGTTAAGGCTGTAGTAATAGTGAAGTAGAAGAGGAAAGGATAAGAGTAAAATGTTGAAGATATATCTGATAACCTACAGGATGTAAGGGAATGGAGAACCTAGGCCAACTCTGAGACTTTTGTCTTGAACAAGTAGGTGCACATTTGGAATCTTTACTAAAGAAAGGGCATCCTAGAGAAGGAACAGGTTTGGGGCAAAGGTTTGGGAGGAAAGTAATGAGATTACTTTTAAAGCAGCTGATACCCGGAGTATATCCAAGTGAAGGTGTCCGGTAGGGAGATGGGTGTAAGGTTCTGAGAGAAGCAAGTTGGGATTGGTAATGCAGATTTGGAAGTACCTGAGCATAAGGGTGAATGAAGTTGGCCTGGGAAAACAGGAAGGATGTGAAGAGAAAGCCAAGCGAGCACAAGCAAGAGGCAGGCAGAGATAGGGGAGCTGGCAAAAGAGACGGGGTAGGAATAGTTAGATAGAATGGGAGGTGAGCCAACATTGTATTAAACTTCCTTGTAGGGGATCCCTGGGTGGTGCAGCGGTTTAGTGCCTGCCTTTGGCCCAGGGTGCGATCCTGGAGACCCCGGATTGAATCATTGAATCCCACGTCTAGTGCATAGAGCCTGCTTCTCCCTCTGCCTGTGTCTCTGCCTCTCTCTCTCTCTCTCTATCATAAATTAAAAAATAATAATAATAATAATAAACTTCCTTGTGAAAAATTTCCTTTGACTGTTGTGCTTTGGCCTGTTCACACAGCAAAGTCAAACCACAGTTAAAATATTTGGCCTTTCAAGTTTTGTTTGAATTATTTTAATATCTGATTTTTATTTATTGGTTCCTAGTTGGAAGTCCCCTTAGTCAATGCAATGCTTTCCTGGAAACCTCATGAGAAAAAAATGTCTGATGATAAAGAGAAACTCCTTCTTTTGCAATGTGCACTCCTTGTCCTGGAATACAGCTTCAAGGGCCTGTTGTTGCACATTTAAGGGTCTGTAATTGTGTGGGCAAGTGTGTAATTACATTGTAAGACAGTAAGTTGATAAAACCTTTGTGATTCAGCAATCTCAGTTCTGTTCATTTATCCTAAAGAAATCCACACACAAGTGCACAGAGACACGTGCATAAGATTGTTTATTGGGACTTTTAAAAAAATAATCAGGGGGATCCCTGGGTGGCGCAGCGGTTTGGCGCCTGCCTTTGGCCCAGGGCGCGATCCTGGAGACCCGGGATCGAATCCCACGTCGGGCTCCCGGTGCATGGAGTCTGCTTCTCCCTCTGCCTGTGTCTCTGCCTCTCTGTCTCTCTCTGTGTGACTATCATGAATAAATAAATAAAATCTTTAAAAAAAAAAAAATCAGGGATGCCTGGATGGCTTGGTGGTTGAGTGCCTGCCTTTGGCTCAGGGCATGATCCTGGGTCTGGGGATCAAGTCCCACATCAGTCTCCCTGCGAGGAGCCTGCTTCTCTCTCTGCCTGTGTTTCTGCCTCTCTCTCTCTCATGAGTAAATAAATAAATTGTTAGGAAAAAATTATCAAAGTAAAGAGCTGGAAATAGTCTAAATAACTGTCAGCAGGAAATAGTCAACTCAATTCCAATGTCTATGTCATGGACTACTATGCAACCAGTAAAAAGAATAAGGTTTATCTATAGTCATGGACATGTAAAGATGTCCATGTTACAGATATTGTTTTTTTTTATTTAAAAATTTTAAAGATTTTAATTTATTTATTCATGAGAGAAATTTACATACTAATAAGTGCTATGAAGGAAAATAGAATAGGGTAAAGACCTGAAGAGAAGCTAGGTATGATGAGGGGATGTGGGTTATTTTTAAATTTTTTTTTTTAATTTTTTATTTATTTATGATAGGCACACAGTGAGAGAGAGAGAGAGGCAGAGACACAGGCAGAGAGAGAAGCAGGCTCCATGCACCGGAAGCCCGACGTGGGATTCGATCCCGGGTCTCCAGGATCGCGCCCTGGGCCAAAGGCAGGCGCCAAACCGCTGCGCCACCCAGGGATCCCGATTTTTAAAAATTTAGTCAGGAAAAATGTTTCTCAGGAGAGAACATCTTAGCTGTGATCTGAACGAAGTATGGGAGTGTATTAAGAGTTCTCCAGAGAAAGAGAACCAATAGGTTTGTGTGTGTGTGTGTGTGTGTGTGTGTGTGTGTGTGTGTGTGTGTAGAGAGAGAGAGAGAGACTGGGTGGGGAGGAGATTTATTTTAAGGAATTGACTTATGTGATTGTGGAAGCTTAGTAAGTCCAAAATCTGCCAGGTAGGAGGCAGGCTGGGTACCCAGGGAAGAGTTGCAGTTTGAGACCAAAGGTTGGTTGTGAACAGAATTCTTTCTTGCTTGGGGGAGACCAGTTTTTGTTTTATTAAGGCCTTCAGTTCTTTGGGTGAGGCCCACCCACATCGTGAAGAGTATTCCGCTTTACTCAAAGTTCACCTATTTTAAATATTAATCTTTTCCAAAAAACACCTTTGCAGAAATGTTCAGAATAACATTTGACCAAAGATCTGGAAAAAAAAAAAAAAAAAAAAAAAAAGATCTGGGCACCATGGCCCAGCTGAGTTGACACATAAAATTAACCATCACAAGTCCATCCCTTGTCAACTTGGCACCCCTGTGCACCTCCTGAAACCATACTGAGTCTTTGAATAGACAATAACAAGGTCACACTTTCATCTAACATGACACAACTATCTTGTGTAAAAAACAAAAGCATGCTCTTTCTCTATAAGAGGATGCAAATAACAATGCAGTGTTTGAACTTGTTCAGAAAGTACGAAAACTTTGCTCAAATTCTTGACACTTGCCTAGCCCCCTCGAGTATTATTCTAAGTTATCTGACTCCAGCCTTTTCCTGGGCATCTTACATTAGACTGTTCAGATCCAGCTGGGTGATTCTGGCCATGCATTATGCTAGGCTACAGAAGTCGGCAAAAGTATTAGAAAATGACTAAATCCACAAGGTGGCAGTATTGTATAACTATTGAAAACCATGACACAGCATGGGTTCTTGAACATACCCACCCTCTGTGGCATATTCTGTGATCTATTAAGTGAAAGTCTGTTTTTATATCTTCACTAAATCTTGAAATAAAAGAGAAGTTTCCCAGGGTGTTTTACAGTTCTGAGATGCATGGATTGGAGAAATGAAAAAGCAGGATTTTTTTTAGAAGCATAAAAGTAGAAGAAAAAAAATCATAAAAGTCTGAGTTCAAGTGCACGATGCACCTTTGGCTTACTGAGTGCACCTGGGCAAGTTAACTGAGATCTCAGATTTAGAGATCTGCCTCAGTTGCCCTACCTAAAAATTTAAAACAATTAGGGGAAACTGACCAGCTCAGTAGAGCATGTGACTCCTCATCTCTGGGTCCTTATTTCAAGCCCCACACTGGACATAGAATTTACTTAAAAAAAAATTAAAATGTAAAACAATGAAGGGGGCCCTAGGTGGCTCAGTCAGTTAAGCATCCGACTCTTGATTTTGGCTCAGGTCCTGATCTCAGGGTCATGATCTCAGTGTCCTGATCTCCAGGTTGTGAGACTGTGTCAAGCTCAGAGCTCAGTGAGGAGTCTGCTTGAGCTTCTCTCTCTCCTCTCCCTCTGCCTCTCCACCCCCTCAAATAAATAAATAAATCTTTTTAAAAAAACTTAAACGATGAAATTATTTTTTCCATGAAATATTTTTATGACATAATATAGGTAAGAATACTACTATAATGCCATATAAATATTAAAAGTAATTATTATCATAGCATGAAAAATCAATCAGGGTAGATGTCATCTGAAAACTTGGTGTCTTCAAGTTAATTCAAAGAAAGGTTCTGAGGCCTTTATTTTTTAAGATTTTATTTAATCATGATATATCCACAGAGAGAGAGGGAGAGAGGCACAGGCACAGGCAGAAGCAGGCTCCATGCAGGGAGCCCCTGTGGGACTCGATCCTGGGTCTCCAGGATCTGGCCCTGGGCTGAAGGCGGCTCTAAACTGCTGAGCCACCGGGCTGCCCTTCTGAGGCCTTTAGATTAGCCTAGAATATTTCATTTGTTTCCTGTGTCACATCTTAGTCTATGGTGACCCTGTGAAAAGTAATCATCTACATAAAGAAATCAGTTGTTGTACTGTCATAGTTATTACTTCTCTTATTTTTGGCTTTGTACAAGAATTATGAAGTTCCTATTTCAGCTGACAGCCTATCTCCTTCCACCAGGAATGTTAGAAAAAGTCACCTCTGGCTTGAATTACCTAATAATAAAAGCAGCAGAGTATATTTGTATGAGGTTTATGGCTTAAACAAAGTGCTTTTACATATCCTATTTCAACTAGGGCAGAAGCTGTGGCAATCAATGATACAGTGTGAGACAAGAAAATATAGGCTAAGAAGGTCAATAGGATTTGAAATTCTAAGCAGCAAAAGAAAATATAAAAATATTTGAGTCTTGGGGTATCTGGCTGGCTCAGTTGGAAGAGCATGTCGTGGTGGATCTTGGGGGTCATGAATTCGAGCCCCACATTGGGTGCAGAGATTACTTAAATAAACAAACACACTTAAAAGTATATATGAGTGATGTGTGTGTGTGTGTGTGTGTGTGTGTGTAATATAGGTCAGAAGGAGCCAGAAGGTAAGTAAAAAGGGTCTTATGTCTATCACTTGCCTAGCAGAAAGAACACAGAAAAGAAACAGTCATGGGATTTCAGATCAGGTTCAGGGTCCAATAGGAAGTGGGAAGGGCTGGAAAGTCTGGGGGACAGCTATTTAAATAAGTCAATTGGTTTGGGAATCTGAAAGGGAAAGAGGCAGAAGAAATTAACACCAGAATTAGGCAGGAATAAACAGTGCTGTCCAAGAGGGATAGCTAGTGGGGACAGGAGGATGGAGGTAAATAACTGAGATCAAGTAGCCAGGATCAAGAAACCGCTAGAGAGCCGGGGATTACTGTCCTGGAGGAGCTGGGTGTCAGCCCTCAAAAGTGTGGGAGTTCAGACTCAGCAGAAAATCAGACCCTGATAGAGCACCAAGTTGGAGAACTTCAACACTGAGAAATCCACTGAGCTACAGAAGGGCTTGGCCCACCTCTTAGAAGGGGATGACTTAGTCAAATGTGGGTCTGCTCAGGTAATGACTGCTAATTGCTCCCTATTCAGATGTAGAGCAGGCTCTGGGGTTTGGACAGGACATGCTAAGAGTCAAAGTGAACAGGCATACATCATAGAAGAGTGGTTTGGATTGTGGGGAGTTCTCAAAGGCTGGTAGTGTTGAGTAAATTTCCAGAGCTTCACCTTGCTCACATACAAGTTAAATATAATGATAGATGCTCTGAGGCAGGTCATGAAAAACATGAGTTTGTGCATCACAAAATACTTTATGAACTGTAAAGGGCTATACAAATATAACTTGACTTTGCTTTGTGGATTAGGGCCCTACAATCCAGAGTTCTTTTTTTTTTTTTCCCCAATCAGGCACCTGGCTCTGCTCACTGCGGAAAGTCTTTCTACAGCGGCTTTGGGCTTGGCCAGGATTTTCTGGAATCAGGATCAGTACTTCCTGGCATTAACGTGGGGAGTTGAGAGTTAACAGGATGCGTTTTAGGACCCATTCTACTCAGGAATGGCGACTCAAGCTTCTTCCAAATTTAGTCTCACAAAGAAGAGTAGATTTCTATAGTGAGTAATAATGAGTCACTGGGAGCACAGTTTCGTGCCCTTGCCAATGAACAATGCAGAGGAAGAAAGCAGGGGCTGAGAAAAGGAAGGGATATAGAAATGGCAGAAACTCCAAAACACAAAACTCTTCCAAATAAAAATAGCCAACACAAATATCCCCAAATGTGATGCATGACAGCACATTTCCAGGAATTAATGGTTTTTGTGATTAAAAGAGAAATATTGAAATATAATTTGATTATCAAAATGTTGCCAGGTCAGACCCACTGGGCCAGAACCAGATAACTCGGGTGAAATGGGGAACACAAGGGTGAAACAGGCATTTCATCTTCTCAAGTCCTGCCCTTAGTATGGTTTCCAATGAGTACATGGAACATCAGTGATTTGAATTTCATCCCTGTCAGGACATATCTCTGGCATTTAAAATATGACACTGCAGAATGTTCATTGCCGGCTAATGAGTTAAAGCCTCAGGCATTATTTCAAAGCAACTCTGAAAGGAAGGGGTGGGGCTAGTGGAAACAGTATTTTAAGAAGACAGGAAACAAGCTTTGCTTGATTTCCACTGTTGAATCTCATTCCTTGCCAAGAATAAGACTGTGTTGAGTAAAATCATTTCATGGTTTCCTTCTATGAGAATCTAAAGATTTTTTTAGGTTAAAAAAAAAAAAAAAAAAAAAACCCACCCAGAAACAAAAGAAAAAGTAACGCCTACAGACATTTCACTGAGACCTCTCCCCTCACCTTTAGGGCGAGCTATACCTAAAACTAAGATTCAATTATTGCCTTTCTTAAACACTTTAAAAAGAAGATACTTCCCAGTCTCTGACATGGTAGCCTCTTCTAATTTCCAACTATGTAACTCTTCCTATGTTTCACTGTTAGAGAATCTGATCTTCCTGATAAGTGGTAAGGAGAACAGGTAAGGGCCTACCCAATGGAACTTTATGTATTATCTGTATTTTAAGAAGCTGTAAAAGAAAAAGAGCATGTAAATTTCCTCCTCCTCCTCCAAAATTTAGGAGTCATTTTCAGTAAATAGCACAATATATTTAAAGCTAGAAAGAACCTTATAATCTGACTTCTCTTTTAAAAGATTCTACCATTGGGCAGCCCAGGTGGCTCAGCTATTTAGCGCCGCCTTCAGCCCAGGGCCTGATCCTGGAGACCCGGAATCGAGTCCCATGTTGGGCTCCCTGCGTGGAATCTGCTTCTCCCTCTGTCTGTGTCTCTGCCTCTCTCTATCTCTGTGTCTCTCATGAATGAATAAATTTAAAAAATTTTAAATATATATATTATAACATTGAAGCCTAGGAAAATATTTAAGGTAGAGTCACAACTAAAATCAGATTTCTTGGGATGCCTGGGTGGCTCAGCAGTTGAGCGTCTGCCTTCAGCCCAGGTCCTGATCCCAGAGTCCCAGAATCCAGTCCCGCGTTGAGCTTCCTGCATGGAGCCTGCTTCTCCCTCTGCCTGTTTCTTTGCCTTTCTCTCTCTCTCTCTCTGTCTCTCAAAAATAAATAAATAAAATCTTTTTTAAAAAATAATAAAATAAAATAAAATTCTGATTTCTCTGACTACGTAGGTCAGGATACATTTCCTCATATCACTTTACCTAGTCCTCAAATACTCTACTTTTGTTTCTCCTCTCCGACCTCAACTACTTTTTTTTTTTTAACTACTTTTTAATAATAAAATTAATTTCCATTCCTCTATTATTGTTTCCATGGGCTTTTACTTAAAGCTAGGAAAACTTCCAGGTCCTCTACTACTCTAACTGTAGATGGCAATGATTTACCTACATAGGTGAAGAAGGACACATTCTCATTTAATAAAGTACACTGAAGTGCCTAACTTAAGCATTTTTTTCTAACTTAAGCATTTAAATTAAGATTACTGTAGTAAACTCTAGGTTAATCTAAGTTTTAGAACACTGTTGAGCTGAATTCTTCTCCATCTCTAAGACCTCGCACACTTATTTTCGTGGGAATACTTGAGCTCATGCGAAATATAGGAGATGTGAAAACATATGAGATTATTCTGTTTTTCCATTTGGTTAACTGCAGTCTTGATTTTGAGAGGCCTTTGAGTTCATTTTCTCTTACAGGAAACTAGTCTTCCCCTCTCTTCAACTAAATCTAAATATCTGTAGAATACAATTGTTTCACTAAAGGCCAACAAATGTGTCTTGTTAGCTGTGTCCATAATAGGGTCATTTTCAATTGTATGAGCACATCCCTGTAAACCACAGACTTGCAAAATTCTTGAGATTTTGAAATGGGTGGGGAAAGGAATAGTGAGCGGCAAAGAAAAGCTTCCTTCTAACTAAATTTATTAGGTTTTACAACAGGTGGTCAGAAAAGAAAACCTAACAACGTCTTTTAAGGATAGAGTGAGAAAATTAAGATTTAAATTCATAAAGATAAATTTAAGAAATGAGAGGATAGTTCATGAATGAGTTTGATCATCACAAACTGTACCAAAATGGAAGATTTTATGATACAAGGAGTTTTAAGACTCACAGCATTTCTAGAAATATATCCTAATCAATTAATTTTGGATGTGAGCATAGATTTAGCTACACAAATATTCATTAAGACATTGTTTATAGGGGATCCCTGGGTGGCGCAGCGGTTTAGCGCCTGCCTTTGGCCCAGGGCGCGATCCTGGAGACCCGGGATCGAATCCCACGTCGGGCTCCCTGCTTCTCCCTCTGCCTGTGTCTCTGCCTCTCTCTCTCTCTCTCTGTGACTATCATAAAAAAAAAAAAAAAAATTAAAAAAAAAAAAAGACATTGTTTATGCTATCAAAGGTTTGGAAATAACCAGAATACTCAATTGGGATTGGTTAAATGTTGGTCCATCAATAAAATATATATTCATAGGTGAACATTAAAAATGATTCTTTGGGAGAATCTGGGTGGCTCATTTGCTTAAGTGTTCAGATTCTATTTCAGCTCAGGTCATGATCCCAGGGTTGTGAGTTCAAGCCCTGTGTTGGGACTCCACCCTGGGTGTGGAGCCTACTTAAAAAATAATAATAATAGTAAATAAAAATAAAAATGATTTTTTAAGTTACATGTGTTAAAAAACAAAATTCAACCCAGTAAATTTGAACATCTAATTGGCTTTATTAAATGATTCATGATTCTGTACATTGCATCTCACCTGGCAAGTAGAGGGCAGCTCCAAGCAGTTGTACAAAATGGAAGGCTTGTATAGGAATGAGGGTGGGGCAAGAAAATTATACACAAAAGAAAAGAAAGGATTGTTTCCAGCAGGATCACCTCCCCTGAGGGGGAAGGGCAAGGGGTCTCATTATACAGATTACCTCACCTTCCTTTGGGAGATGGAGGAGGCCTAAGAGACAGTTTATCTCATTGGTGGTTATCACAAATTCTTGACTGACCGGTTAAGGCTTACATTTCTGAGGGAGGTTGAAACTACAATTAGATTAGGCCTGGTCTACTGTCTTGGGGCCTTTACTCAGGAGAGGCTATCTTGGGCCTGTGGTTTTCCTTTTAACCTATGGAAACATGTGTCCAACAAATTATTAACCGAGGAAAAAAACAGATCTCAAAACTAAATGTGCATTATGAGAACTTGTAAATTTTAATAAATAATGTATACACATATTTGATAGATATACTCACACCTAACATACACACACATACACACACACACACACACAACATGCATATAAAAAGACTGGGTATTTATACACAGAAAAATGTTAACACTTGGTGATTATCTCTTAAGAGATTTTTATTTTCTTTTTTTTCCGATTTATATAAATTTTCAAACGAATATTTGTCACTTATTAAAGTATTTATCAAAAAAAAAAGTATTTATCTATTTGTTCATTCATTCATTTAGAGAGTGCATGTAAGGGGTGGGGCATAGGGTGAGGGAGAAAATGAGAATTCAAAGCAGGCTCCAAGCTCAGCACAGAGCCTGATGTGGCCAGATCTCATGAACCTGAGATCATGACTGGAGCTGAAATCAAGAGCCAGAGGCTTAATCAACTGAGCCATCCAGGCACCCCAAATATTTGTTATTTATAATTAAAAGAACAGTACATGTTTTATATCTATATATGATTATTAAAAAGTCATTGGGTAGCATACAATGGAACTTATCAATCTTCAGAATCTTGAAGCCATATGAGTCAAAAGCATAAATAAGTTCAGAGAATGAAATTAAATACATTTATGGATAATGATTCCATTGAAAGTTAAGAAATGTTCACAGAATGTCTCATGTATTTGAAGTAGCTACCATAGATGCAGCAATCCATTTTTACAAAACCTCATGAACAATGATGAGGAGGAAAAGAGGAACTGAGACAAGAAAGGGATGCAGAAATTGCAGTCACCGTAAAAGACTGTTAAACAGACTAAATGGATCATCACTTTGATCCAACAGGACATTTCTTTTTTTTTTTTTAATATTTTATTTATTTATTCATAGACAAAGAGAGAGGCAGAGACACAGGCAGAGGGAGAAGCAGGCTCCATGCAGGGAGCCCGATGTGGGACTCGATCCCAGGTCCCCAGGATCACACCCCAGGCTGCAGGCGGCGCCAAACCGCTACGCCACCAGGGCTGCCCCAACAGGATATTTCTGATGGACTTGTTTTCAGTGACTTCACTAACTTACGTATCCAATGCTGTTTGTGCACAAAGCAGTCTAACAGTTGAACTGCACTAAGAATGTTTGACATCTTCTAAGACATTCCATTTTTTCAGAGATCCCTGGGTGGCTCGGAGGTTTATCGCTGCCTTAGGCCCAGGGCCTGATCCTGGAGACCAGGAATCGAGTCCCACATCAGGCTCCCTACATGGAGCCTGTTTCTCCCTCTGCCTGTCTCTGCCTCTGTGTGTGTGTGTGTCTCTCATGAATAAATAAATAAAATCTTTAAAAAAAAAAAAGACATTCCATTTTTTCTATTTATTTGTACTAAACAACTCTGAGATTGGCAGACCACTCTTGTTTTCATTTTCTTCCTTACAGCATCCATCTATAATTATTGTGCTTGTCTTTATCATTTTACTCAAAAATGCACTCTGGTTACTGTGACCTTTCCTTGGGTAAGTACTGTGGCTTTACAAAGTTTTCAATTCATTTTGACCTCTTTATGAACATAGAAGTAATCACTAGGGGATGATTGTCCCAAATTTCATTCTACTCCTTTTTCTAATTCCTTTGGTTAGAGGTTGGGGTTCTAGACCTTTCTTTGTCACTAAGATCTGTGTGATCTTGGAAAAGCCTCTTGTGTCCTAGCAGACACAATGTGTGTGAAGCCACTCTGTACATTGCAAAGCTTTTAAAAATGTGATTATTGAAGTAGATGATCTCTAAATTTCCCTCAAGGTCTAAAATCTTTAGTCTATATTTTTGGTTGTATTTTTAGTGAATTCATGTGATCCAAGAATTGCATTTTGGCACATTTTAGAAGACTCCTTCCATTACACCAAAGCTGCTGCTGATTCGATATGTAAAGAATGATTTGTAACTTTAATAGTAGCACCAAAAACAGGTAATTCTTCAATTGCTGAGGTTGAAAATTACCAGAAATGATGCATGATTTTAAGGAAAAGGCTGAGTCATAGTCAATGCCTAAAAACTTTATTTTCTACATTACCCCCTCCAACATTTGCCCTTAAATCTGACAAATTTCTTTTCTTTTTTTTTTTTTTTTTTGGACAAATCTAAATCTTAAGATGGGAGTAATTGAAATCAGCATTTTGGAGCATTTTGCTGGATATTGTCAATGCTGGAATAGTGACTACAACAGGCAGGAAACAAATGAGGCAGCTCACCAAATATACACATTAAAGCAAATCTCAAAGTTGGAAGGGCTTCTATAGGTCATTTAGACGGGTGGGTCCCAGTGTGTTTGATTTCAAAAGTTTATAAAAGTTCAAAATAAACAGCAACAACCAAAAAGGAGGGCAAACATACAGGATCCCTGGGTGGCTCAGTGGTTTAGCACATGCCTTTGGCTCAGGGCATGGTCCTGGAGTCCAGGGATCAAATCCCACATCATTCTCCCTGCATGGAGCCTGCTTCTGTCTCTGCCTCTCTGTGTTTCTCATGAATAAATAAAGAAAACCTTAAAAAAAAGAGGACAAACATAAAAATGTCAGTTTTTAACTTTGACAAATAAGGATACAAACAAAAGAACAAAACAATCATCTACCATTGGCACCCTTTTACAAAAAAGGGCACTGTAGGGGCACCTGGGTGGTTCAGCCGGTTAAGCGTCTGCCTTTAGCTCAGGTCATGCTTCCAGGACCCTGGGATCTAGCTCCATGTCCAACTCTCTGCTCACTGGGGAGCCTGCTTCTCCCTCTCCCTATGATGCTCCCCCTGCTTATGCTTCCTCTCTGTCAAATAAATAAATAAGATCTTTTTTAAGAGGGAGGACACTTTAATGACATGTGTAGGAAGATAAAACTCAGATAAAGTCTCAGAATAAAGTACAAATTGAAATTAAATAAATGAAGAAAATATGCACTATACTGCTCTTATTTTTCTAATATCTTTATGGAAAACTGCTAGACTTGCCCCTGTCCATACACAAAGCTTTGGGAATCCTTAATCTACTCCCTTCCATGCACACCCCAACCCCCTTCCCCCATTCCATCTCCTACACTGGAGCAATTCTATCCTCACCACATCAAAAAATCGCCTTAAATGTATATCCCACCCAGTGTGGGGAACTCCTCAAGCTGTGGAATCCGTTAAATTTTGGAGTCTGTGGTAGAAAATCAGCAGAATAGTAGCTATCTCTGGGAACCTCAAGATGCTTATGCTTGGCTTTTTTTTTTTTTTTTTTAACTAGAATCTAAGAGAGAATTTTAAGTACGCCAACCGTGCTTTAGAGTCGCTAAACGAAAATTTAGAGTCACTAAATAGTGCTGGTTTGGGAGTCAGGCAATCTTGAGTTTTGGTAGACCACAACTTCATTCTAGTGACACCTGGGTGGCTCAGGGGGGTGGTCCTGGGGTCCTGGGGTCGCGTCCCACATCCGGCTCCCTGTCGGGTGCACCTGCTTCTCCCTCTGCCTGGGTCTCTCTCTGCCTTTCTCCGTGTCTCTCATGAATGAATAAATAAAATCTTAAAAAAAAAAAAAAAACCCGCTTCATTCTAAAGCTTAGGGGATCTGTTTTCACATTCAACACATTTGGATTAGAGCTTTATGAATACAAGTATTTAAATCGGAATTAGAATAAAACGCAAGAATTTTAGGGAAGGTAACTCTCAGGATGCAAGTCGTCACTAATTATTGGATCAGCTCTCCAGGCTGCAGTTGTCTATATTTTTCTCCCATTTCCGTTTGAATGAACTCATTTTGAGAGATTCCGGTTGCATTTTTACAACTGAGGTTTGATTCATTCATCGGGGGTTCATTCCTATTGCAGGTGAACGCTTTTACCAGGCCGTTTTCTCAGGTCAAATTTTGTAAACCAAAATGCGGCCAAGATTTCATTTTTTAATCAATCTTCAGTTAAAAGAAGAATTACTGTGTAAAGGCCAACAATAACATGAACATTGACTGTCTTAAACGTTATCAATCATATTTTGCAATAGTTATTTCCACCTTATGTCTTTTCTTTTTGGATCGACACCGCAGTTTTCGGTATGACCGAGGTAGGACTATGGAGCTTTCGAGGCGACGGGGGTGGGAATAACTTCTTTGTGCGGTTTCTTTTTTTTTTTTTTTTTTTCCAGAGTTGTAAATTTTATTCTCTGTTGACTCATCGGCCTCTCAAATTATGAATCAGGTGTTGGTTCTTTCCCAACCGGGGACCGAGTGTATCCGTGGAACAACAGCACAGAGAGGTAAGATAATTCCTGCTTTCCCGCTCCCCCCCCCCCCCGTAAAACGAGATTCCCCGGCACTCCGTACAGCGCGGGCTCCTAATTCCTAGAGGCCAACCGGCTAGAGCCTCTGCTACTCTCGGGAGCCGCGGCCAGAGCCAGGCCGGTGAGGGGTGAGGGGTGAGGGCGGCCTTCCTCTCCCAGCCCACCAGAGGCCAGAGCCGCCCGCAAAACAGAAGTGGGCGGGACCAGGCCGGCCTGAAAGATCAAAGGTTAAAAAAGAGAATCAAACAAAGAGCAAATGTCAAAACCCAACTCCCAAGGAAGGCAGGAGTTCCCATCTTCCACGAAAAATGAAGGCGACTCCTCCCTAACACGCTCTCGAGGCCCAGGGCCGCGCGCCGACTCCCGCAGACCCGGAGGGCCCAGACGCGACTAACAGGTAGCAGGACCGGAAGTGGAAGTGAGCCCCGGGCGGCGGGGGGGCGGGAGGGGGGGGGAAGCCACCGCACGCCTGCGCAATCAGCAGGGCTGCAGGACGCATGCGTGGCTGGGCGGTGACGGGGTGACGCTCGGAGCGTGGGCCGCGACTCTCACGGATCCGGTTCCGCCCTCCCTCTCGCTGTCGACCCTCCGGGGCTAGCGCCCGAGATCCCTTTCCCAGCGTGCTCTGCGCCGTGAAGAAGCGGCTCCCGGGGACTGGGGGCATTTTGTGTTGGCTGGAGCCGGAGTAACAAGATGGCGGCGTCGGCGGAGTGACAGGGGTCCCTCCGGGCGGGAGCCGGCGGCGCTGGTGGCAGCGGTATCGCCGCCCTACACCACCGCGCCCCTTTTCCAGCCCGCGACGTCGCCGTGAAAGCGAGCCAGCGGCGGCCGCCCAGAAGCCAGTGGCCCAGTCTGGTAACCGCGAGGACCCCCTTAACAAGCCGCGGCCCCTGACTGAGCGGCGGCGATCAGGTTCCCCTCGGCCGGTTCCGGGCCCCGTAACGCCTTGAAAGAGCCCACGTTGTCCGTTTCCTGCCGCCCTCCGCCGCAGCCTCGTTCCGCGGACGAGCCCCAGAGGCCTCCGTGCTCCCCTCAGAGGTGTCGGGGCTCGGCCCCAGGCTCCATCTTCGTCTCTCAGGATGGCGAGCAGCAGCGGCTCCAAGGCCGAATTCATTGTCGGAGGGAAATACAAACTGGTACGGAAGATCGGGTCTGGCTCCTTCGGGGACATTTACCTGGCGATCAACATTACCAACGGCGAGGTAATCACCCGGGGTGGGGTTCACGGCCACGCCGCGCCAGGCCTCCCCCGCGCCGGCCCCCGTAGCGCCCGGGCCTTTGCCCACCACACACGCACCTCCTGGGGAGGGGAGCCCGGGAGAGGGAGCCAGCCTTCCTGGCTTAGGAGCCTCCCCCGCTCCCTCTCCCTAAAAGGCAAGGAACCCGGTAGGAAGCGCGGGGAGAACCTGTGAAGTTTCCCAGCTTGTTAAAAACGTTCTTTAATCGAACTTTTTTAAGCCGTCGTGTAAAGCGAAAACGGCGACGTCGTATTTCTCTGATGCCCATGTCCGGTCCCCCCGCCCCCCCTTCACCCCCCAATGGATTTATTATGTCGGGGGTTCTTGCTTTCCATCGTCAGTTTCCTTCTAAACCTCTCATTACGTTTTCTGGATGAATCATTTTCTGCACCTTCGAGGACGTGCCGATTTCGTCACGACCCCCTGAAGAGGCCTTTGAGGCCGGTTGCCTCGTTTTATAATCACAAAGGGAGCTTTCTCTTGTGAGGCTCTCGCTTCACCTTCTAGTCTCGAGTGGGAGCTTGGCTCGATGTCTCCCCCTCCTCTCCCAAGTGACATTGAATCCTCAGGGATGTTGATGCCATCCTCCCCTCTCTCCCCTGCAGGAAGTGGCAGTGAAGCTAGAATCTCAGAAGGCCAGGCATCCCCAGTTGCTGTACGAGAGCAAACTCTATAAGATTCTTCAAGGTGGGGTGGGCATCCCCCACATACGGTAAGAACCCGTCAGCAAACGGGCGGTCGCACCGAGGGAAGGACGGCATGGGGGAGACGGGCAGAGGCGAGCAGTAGCACCAGCGGCATCCGGGCCTTCCTGTCTGAGTTACCTGGGTTTACGGCCGAGAACCGTAAGACGCCACAGTCACCGAGATTTTTTAGTTTGCCAACTTCCTTTAGAATTTGTTTGTTGCACTCTGCTCCGTTTAGCTGCCGTCATTCCTCTCGAGGCTTTCACTTGCAGTTAAGTATGCGGGTCATCTTTGATCCCTACGCTGCAGGGTTGTCTGCTGCTTTCGGTACGTCGGCACCTCTGATGTTATTAGGTTTATCCAGTGGAGTGGATTTGAAGGTGCCAAGTGACCGGGTTCGGCCAGTTCGGGTTGCTATTGGAGCTGGCTTGGGAAATGGCTGCTCTTTTGTTGTGTTTTTGTTCCAACATGTCTTCCTCCTCCGCTTAGAAAATGGCGGAACGACGTGACTCAACCGCATATTCCTGCCCTTTGCTATGCTTGAGTTCATAAGTTATTCTTCCCTGGTTCCCCGTTTAGCAGCCCCGAGTGGATTAAACCTTTGAAAAGCCAGGAATAAAGGTGCGGGCGGCCATGGGGTTCAAGGAAGGAGATGGCATAATGACAGTATGTGATCTCTGCACCAGATGGGATGTGAAATGGTTAAATTGTACTATGCAAAATTCCTCATAGCCCCTTTAAAAGTGTTAATTATTCTTTCATGAAGGGGGGCGTTTGCTACATTTCAGCTTGTGTACTAAATTTTCATGAGTAATGGCAAAGGCAGTTAGAGCACTGCTGTGTTGAAATTGACTCAAATCAGTTGCATTAGAAATAAAGATTAATCACGGAACCACAGTGTGGTAAGTAACTTTAACCTGTTGAGTTACTTGGCCAGTAACTCCTCACAACAGGGAAATTGTGGCCTTTTGGAGGGATGGGATATTGGTGAAGGCAAACAGTAATAGGATAAAAGATGACCAGATACAGACATTGGGGTTTTTTTGAATGGTTCACTTTAAAGGTTATTTTGACTTTGAGATTAAGGAGTATCTTCCTCGAATAGAGGCTAAAGCGTAGTTTAAAGCCAAGCCACTGGAGGGTATTATGCTGAGTGAAGTAAGTCAGTCGGAGAAGGACAAACATTATATGTTCTCATTCATTTGGGGAATATAAATAATAGTGAAAGGGAATATAAGGGAAGGGAGAAGAAATGTGTGGGAAATATCAAAGGGAGAAAGAACGTAAAGACTGCTAACTCTGGGAAACGAACTAGGGGTGTTGGAAGGGGAGGAGGGCGGGGGGTGGGAGTGAATGGGTGACGGGCACTGGGGGTTATTCTGTATGTTAGTAAATTGAACACCAATAAAAAATAAATTAAAAAAAAAATAAAGCCAAGCCATTTTTCAACAGTCAAAAATAACATTTGTAAAAAAAGAACCAGAGACAGTTAAGTGGAGTGATAGTTACTCTAATCTCTTTGTATTCCAGTTTATATTTCTTAAAACCTTGAATTTAAGAACTGGATTGCATACATTAATTCAGATGTGGAAACTGCCAATGTAATACTATCTTTAAATCTCCAGTGGTGATAGGCATTTTTATTTTTAATGGAGAAATTGAATGACAAGATGTTGTATTGGTTGTTAGTGATAAATTATTTAGAAAAAAACATTCAGGTTTATTTTGTAATGTAGATGAATGTGAAATCCAGGATTTGAAATCCAGGATAATGGGAGATTTTAAATGATTCCGGTTCTTCACCTCCCCCTCCCTCCCAAAACCTGTTGTATGGGAAAATAAATGTTATTCTGGAAGAATGGAAGAAAACTTTTTAAAGAATGAAAATATTAAAATATCTAGCTTTTTAGTTCCCTCAAAATAAAGTCAGTTGCGTTAGCCAAAAAATTAAAACTCCCTTCCTTTTGCCTTTAAACGTATCTCTCCACCCCTGACCCCTGCTGATTTGCTTTCCATCATTTTGGTTTTCCCTAGAATTACACATAAATGCAATCGTAGAGTATGAGGTCATTTGTGTCTGACTTCTCTCAGCATAATGCTCTTGAGATTCATCCATGTTGAGAGATTTTAGACATTTCACAAATCGGGTTGAATTCAATGTACAAAATAATTTTCAGAAAGCAGTAAGCATCTGGCATTTTCAGTGCTAAACCCTTTTATCTGATAGCTTTTATTTAAAGACAGTGCTGATACAGACCAATAAGAACCATAGTTAATATACTAAATAAGCACATGAATAAATGAAATTAACTTGTGAGCAAAATAGTAGGCATCTGTTACAAGATGCTGAGTACAGAGAGTTGTAGTTATAAACTGTGGGTGGAGCTAGAGAGATTAACCTGGCTTTCACATTAGCGCTTCCTGGGAGAGGAGATGGGATTTCAGGCTTTGGCTCTAAGGAAGAAAGCTTGGTTGAACTGGTTGGGGAGGGCATCCAAGAATACAATGTGGCTTCTGGGAGTAGTCTCTAATGGCAGAAGGTAGTAATTGGATGAGGGTGGGGAAAGAGTAAATTTGTTTTGGAAGTGGTAGTCTGGTACATAGAAACAATAGTGGTTCATTGGTTGTAAAGTGTGAGAGAACTTTTTCTGCTGCAGTGAAAAGGATAAGAAAGATTTACATCAAGTGTTCTTTATTTGATGGGAGTGTCTGTCATCCCATCCCTTCTGTTCCCCACTATTTCCACATCTATATATAGCATGTACATAAATATTTATTTGGTAAGTACTGAATTAAATTGACTTTATCGAGATTAAATGAAGCAGTCTGTATTAACCATTGTTTTAGCTGGATATAAATATAAAATTTTAGATTTGTGGTCCCTGGCTTGCTCCATCAATAGAGCATATATGATTCTTGATCTCAGGGTTGTGAGTTCAAGCCCCATGTGGGGTATAGAGCTTACTTTTAAAAAGCAATTTGGATTTTGCTACAGTCCCACTTAACTCATCTTCCCTGCACCCCATAACTGCTTGAATTTATAGTAAGATACTTTGGGATATCCTAAAACAAGAGCTGAAAATGATCTAGCCCACATAGCCAACCTGACTAATCTTTACTTGGTAAGATTATGCAAAAACATAGTATTCAGTGTAAAGAGCGGAATGAGGGTGGTGTTCTGTCTCCGTTTAAGAAACTAAGGTCATTCTTTAGTTAAGGAACTGAAATCATTAACTCCTGGAAGTTCATTAAAACATACTGTATTTCTGCTACAACCTTCTCTTTCTTTGAAGGTACTCAATTTGAATTGAATTAACGTGATCCCTAAAGAAGCATTTATGATACCAAGCTTTAGATCTGTCCTTACCAATGTGATCTTGGGTCAGTCAGTCATTTGATCTCTTTGGGCCTATCAGTTTTCTCATCTAGGAAATAAAGAGGATTTTACCAAGTTAGTAATTTTCTAATTCTTTTGGAATAGCAAAGAATACAGAAGAGAAAAGTTTAGGGTTTCCTACTCTTCTGGAACAAGTTTCTTTATACTGAGCTTTTGGGTAGAGTTTCATTTGCATAGAGTTCCCTACTTGAATAAGTCACTGGCCTAGTTGATCTCAATCTAGCTCTGAAGTTTTAAGACTTTTTGGATGATGGTAGCTAGAAAGCATTTCATCACAGCTTCATGTTAGGTCTGAATCCTACCTTTGGGTCTTATTTTAGTACAGAGACCCCGCTAAGGACTCCTAAAAATGCCATCTGCATCAGATGACCTGTCAATTATCATTTAGAAGGAAGTAAGTTAGTGAAATATATATTATTCATGAGAGATACACAGAGAGGCAGAGACATAAGGCAGAGGGAGGAGAAGCAGGCTCCATGCAGGGAGCCTGATGGGGGACTCCATCCCTGGACTCCGGGATCATGCCCTGAGCCACCCAGACGTCCCTGGAATACATTTTAATAGGAATAAAATAAAGGTGATGGCGGGGGCATGGGAGAATTGGTTCCTTGTCTTCAACCACTTTTTTTTTGCCCTCTCTGATTGTCAAGTATTAAAGAAGATATTATAAGGTACAAGTTAATCCTTACTCTTCAATGTTGAAAACAGCTTAAATTTTAATCTTAGCTTTTTGGCACTGAGCATATACCTTGCAAATAAGTTCTAATGCTGTTATCAGAGAACAAAGATGACATCTACACCAGATATGTCTTTATTTGTTACAGATCACTGGGTGCATGAGCAATGTGATTTTTTTTTTTTAACTCAGTAACTGAATCCACAATATACTAAAGGTGTTCTATATTGGCTTATAATGGATTTCTAGTTATGAAATAATGTAATGATGCTTAAACAGCATTTGTGAACTAAATGAAACCTGAGAGGTACAGCCTAATATCTCATAAATTAGACTGCAGTCTCTGAAGGGTTACCAGACTTATACTATGCCTCCTTCACTTAATGGAATTTGGCCTCATTCAGAGAAAGAGAAAAAGTCTTCTATAAATGTAAGCAACTTATTGTTTGTATTATTTAACTAGATTCATGTGGTTTTTTAATTACTGTTTTTTAAGATTTATCCATTAATTGTAGAGAGAGTGCGAACATATGAGCATGCAGGCACATAAGCCGGGGAGGGGCAGAGGGAGAGGGAGAGAATCCCATACTGACTCCCCACTGAGCCAGAAGCCCAATGCCAGTGTGAGGCTCAATCTTACAACCCCAAAACCTTGACGCAAGCTGAAAGTAAGACTCAGACACCTAATCCACTGAGCCACCCAGGCACACACACTCCCCTTAATAGTTGTCAAAATTTAGGTGAATACCTAGTTAAAATGATAGGTTTTGTTACTGTTTTTGTTTCCAAAACCATTTCAATTGGCTCTTGAAATTTAAATGACCAGTAGTCACAGAACAGGACTAATGAATTTTTTTTTTTTTTTAAAGCTTTTATTTATTGGGCAGCCTGGGTGGCTCAGTGGTTTAGTGCTGCCTTCAGCCCAGGGTGTGATCCTGGAGATAGAGTCCCACATTGGGCTCCTTGCAGGGAGCCTGCTTCTCCCTCTGCCTGTGTCTCTGCGCCTCTCTCTCTCTCTCTCTCTGTGTGTGTGTGTCTTCCATGAATAAATAAATAAAATCTTTAAAAATTTTATTTATTTATTCATGAGAAGCAGAGACATTGAGGGAGAAGCAGGCTCCACAGGGAGCCTGATACAGGACTAGAACCCAGGATCTGGGGATCACAACCTGAGGCAAAGGCAGACGCTCAACCACTGAGGCACCTAGGTGTCCCAACTAATACATATTATAGTGGTTTTTTAATTTTTATTTACTTAAAGAGTTTATTTATTTATTAATGATAGACACGGGGTGGGGAGGGGGCAGAGGCAGAAGGAGAAGCAGGCTCCATGCAGGGAACCTGACGCACGACTTGCTCCCGGGACTCCAGGATCATGCCCTGGACCAAAGGCAGGCGCTAAACCGCTGGGCCATCCAGGGATTCCCCCTTATTTTTATTTTTTAAAAGATTTTATTTGTTTCTTTGACACAGAAAGAATACAAGCAGAGGGAGCAGCAGGCAGTGGGAGAGGGAGAAATGTGGGCTCCATCCCAGGACCCCAGAATCATGACTTGAACTGAAGGCAGATGCTCAACCCACTGAGCCACCCAGGCACCTCTATGATTTTGGATAGTTTTTTGTGTTTTGTTTTTTTGAATGAGATGAATATATATAGTGAAATGTATAGCATTTCACGTGCCATCAAATGAGTTTTGACAAATGCATACATTGGTATAGCCCACACTCCCTACTGAGATAAAGAATATCTGATTTTTGGAATACTGTTAATCCTTGCTAAGCTGCATTTTGTGGCAAGATAGCTTTTTTTTTAATCTTGGTCTTCTGGATCATATTTACATATTTTTTCTGGATATGATGATTTGTCCATACACAAAACTATAGGTTAATAATGTTTGATCACCATGCAATAGACTATACAAGTTGCCTAATAATCAAGGTAGGGTGCTGAACACTGAATGGCAATTGAGACCTTTGCCTTATTCTCCTTTGAAGAACTAGTATACTGCTTTTTCCTTTTCTGAAAGTCCTCAGTGGGATAGGTTTTAATGGGGACTTTGGAAGTATTGTACAAAAAGATTTAGCTGGAGAGTGCATTCTGATCCTCCATGTAAAAGGAAATGGAAAGAGCATTATATGAGAGCCAGGAGTTAGAGATCCATGTGCGATGTCATCTAGATTTCAACCTAGAATGAATTCTGTAATTTGTAATACCAGCTTTCATTTATAAAAGGGAATTTGTATAAATGAGGTCCTAGAAGGGTTATATATATATATATATATATATATATATATATATATATATATATATAATGCATTATATAAATTGATGAGATCAGGGGTGCTTGGGTGGTTCAGTCTGTTAAGCATCTGCCTTAAGCTCACATCATGATCTTAGGGTCCTGGGATTCAGCCATGCACGGGGCTCTGCTTAGTGAGTCAGCTTCTCCTTCTCGCTCTGTGCTCTTATCTCCCTCTCTCGCTCTCTCCCTCTCTTAAATAAGGTCTTTAAAAAAAAAATAACAATAAATTGATGAGATTGGGCACCTGAGTGGTTCAGTGGTTGATCATCCGCCTTTGCCTTGGGTCATGGCCCTGGGGTCATGGGATTGGTTGACTATAGTGTGGCTAAACAGTCCTTTTTCCATCTATGTGCAAGAAGAAAAAGTAGACTCGACCATTATTCAGACATTGCACAAGGTCGTATTTAACGGTCAAAACAATCCTGTAATTTGGGGTTTCATATAATGTGTGAGAGTCAGAGTGGCTAATTTGCCTAAACTCACATAGCTAATGTGTTGTTTATTTACATGAGAGAGAGCTTGGAGTGGTAGGTGAGGGAGAGAGAGAAGAGCAGCAGAGGGAGAAGCAAGCTCCCTGCTGAGCAGAGAGCCTGACCTGGCATCATGACCTGTGCCTAAGGCAGATGCTTAACTGACTGAGCCACCACCCCAGGCAACCCTGCTCTTACAGTAAAGATCTGACTGCTTTTTCATACTATTCCAGTGGTTCCTAAACTTTGCTGCACATTGGAATAACACGGAGAAGTTTTAAAAACTTGACACTTGAGAGACACCTGGGTGGCTCAGAGGTAGGGCACCTACCTTTGGCCCAGGGTGTGATCCTGGAGTCCCAGGATCAAGTCCTTCATCGGGCTCCCTGCATGGAGCTTGCTTCTCTTTCTGCCTGCGTCTCTGCCCGTCTCTCTCTCTCTCTCTCTTATGAATAAGTAAATAAAATCTTAAAAAAAAAAAAAAATTGACACTTGGCTCTTGGCTCCTAACCTTATGTATTTTGATTTACTTGGTTTGGAGGATGCCTTAGGCATCAAGGGTTAATAAAAGCTCCCTACGTGATTCTGTTGTGCAGCAGAGTTTAGGAATCATTTTACTGTGCCATATTTCAAGGTTATTATTGTTCTTTGCTGCCCACACCCACCAACTCCCATCTTTTCCTACTATAATTTGATAAGCCTGGTTTCTTAACTTATTTCCTCCTGTGAATTGGGAGGTTAATTCAGGAAATCCTGTACCAGGAAACATGGCCCTGGAAAGTACACTGTAATCCCATACAATCAAATGCTTTGATTTCTGAAAAGTATCTGACACCAATATTTGAAACCATTTTCATACTCACATATCCCAGATGCATTCCTATAAGAAAGCATTCTAGAAATTCCTTGGGGGAAAGAACCATGTCTTGCTGATGTATTTCTCAGCATAGTGTCAGCTAAAAAGCCACTAATGTTTCATAATAGGGAAATTCTACTTTAATTTATGTGCATTTATTTATTTATTTATTTATTTATTTATTTATTTAAATATTTCTTTTTCTGATTTTAGAGAGCCAGCAACCAGGGGAGGGGCAGAGAGGAGAGAGGATCTCAGGCAGACTCTGCTTAGCTCTGACTCTGCTTAGCTCGGAGAGCAGCATGGGGCTCCAGTTTATGACCTGAGGGGAAGCAAAGAGTTGGGTGCTTAACTGACTGTGCCATCCAGGTGCTCCATCTGTGTGCATTTACTTCTTTAATGGAACCCTGTAGAGAGTTTGGCTTCTGCACATTTATAGAACTTTGGGAGTACCTGATGCATGCATGGTTCCTAATGAGAATATTTATCATCTCTATAGTACTTAGTATTTAAGTATTCAGCTGAACTCACTAGCTGGCAGCCAATTTACAAATGACAATGTGATTGTGCTAGTTTCCTTTAGCTTTAAATGCTGGTGTAAAAATACTACCTTATCGTTAAATGCTAATGTCCATTTCACAGTGAAGGCTTGCTATTGTGGACTTTTACCAGCTTAATTATCTATTAGCATCTGTTAGTATCTATTGGTGTTGGCCTTTGGAATTTCGTTTGATTCTAGTTCAGCAACATCAGGAAGTTGAGACTTTTGTACTGGCGGGTTTTTTAATTTTTATTTTTTTTAAGGGAGACAAGATGATGACAGCAGCTATGCATATACCATATTCATCATCCATATGTTTCATTTGTGCCATCATTAAGTGTATAGTGGAGAGGTATGCACATTAACCTGAAATTGAAGTTATCCTGTATTTCAACTCATCTGGAAGCTGCTCTAAGTATTTACCTATTAAATTTGCCTACACTAAAAAAAAAATAAAAATAAAAATAAAATAAATAAATAAAATTGCCTACACTGTCAAACTGTTCTGTCCTTGAGATGACTTTTACGGAAAGGGAAGTATGAAATCCACTAATAAACTGCATTGTTAGGAAATAGAATGAAATATTTGTAAGTTTTAAGCTTCAAATTTTCCAAGTCTTAGTTACATTAGAAGTGTGCAATGTAATACGTTATTCTTGGTAACAGCTAAAATAATGAAATTCTTCTAAGGAGACTAGAATTTATATTTTTACATAAATACCATTCTTTTCCATTCCTTTACCGTGCAATTCATTATGTATTTGGGTTAGATTTTCTTCTTGGCTGTTGTCACTTGGTTAAAATTTTTTTTTTTTTTTTAATTTATTTGAGGGGGTCCTTTTGGGGAGAGGCAGAAAGAGAGTCTCAAGCAGGACTAAGCAGAGCCTGATGCAGGGCTCAAGCCCATGACCCTGAGATCACTACGTGAGCCAAAAGCAAGAGTCAGCCACCCAAGCACCCCTTGATTAAAATTATTCTTATCACCTGCTGAAATCCTTGTGTTCCAACTTTTGAACCTCCATAATATTAATACTTTGTATCTCTCTTAAAGAACAGAGTAAAAAAACAAAACAGAGAACAATAATGTTAGCTTCTACTCTCAAATGAAAGCTCAGACTTTCAAAAGTGTCTTAGGGACTAATATACTTCACAGCACCTCCTAGAGTACTTTCTCGAGGATAAGCAACTTTTTTTTCATTCAGTCAGCAAACCTATATGAGCCCCTATTATGTGCCAGGCATAAAGTACTGGGCACATTTCAGTGAACAGGAAAAAAATTCCTGAGACTTCAATTCTTTTTGAGCATATGCCATGCACCTGGCATATAGTGTGAATTTATCTCTCTTGCTAAAAATTAGGAGGAAACATGTATAGATCTCCAGACAGTGTGAGGACATGTTTCCTTATCAAAGGGATGGGGTGGTATCCTGAGTATGAGCCCCAAACAGTACCCTGAATCATGTAGAAACTACCTTGATTGATCAGGTGAGCAGGACCCCATTATGGTTCCCTGTGAATCATACTTAGCATTTCTCAGACATAAAAACCATGCATGATTATTACTTACAGAGCTTGTTAAAGGTTCCCATAGTGCTTAATCTGCAGTTTCAGGCACACAGTAGGTTCATTAAGTATTGAATCAGATTGGAGAAACAGATTTCGGGAAAGTATTTTTTTTTTAAATATTTAATTTTAGTAATCTCTGTGCCAACATGGGGTTTGAACTCAAAACCTTGAGATTAAGAATCTGACACTCTCCTGACTGAGCCAGCCAGATAACATCTAGAAAAAGCTTTTTTTTTTTTTTTTTTTTTTTTACAGCTTTAAGGAGATAATGACATACATAAATCATCTAATTAAAATGTACAATTTAGGACACCTGGTGGCTCAGTTGGCTAAGCATCTGCCTTGGACTCAGTCATAATCCCAGGATCCTGGGATTGAGTCCCACATCGGGCCCCCTGCTCAGAGGCACCTGGGAGTCTGCTTCTCCCTCTTCCTCTCTGCCTCTGCCCCCTAATGAGTGTGCTCACTCTCTCAAATAAATACAGTCTTTTTTTTTTTAAGATTTTCATTTATATATTTATTTATTTGAGACACAGAGATGAAGAGAGAGGCAGAGACACAGGCAGAGGAAGAAGCAGGCTCCATGCAGGAGCCTGATGTGGGACTCGATCCCAGGTCTCCAGGATCAGGCCCTGGGCTGAAGGCGGCGCTAAACCGTTGAGCCACCCAGGCTGCCCATAAATACAGTCTTTAAAAAAAAAAAATGACAAAATGTACCATTCATTGGTTTTTAATGTAGGTGCAGAGTTCTGTGCCTGTCACCATAATCTGATAATGGAATATTTTTATTATCCCAGAAACTGGAACATTAACAACCACTATCCATATCCTACCAACTCTAAAACAGCCACTAATCAACTTTCTGTTGCTATTTAGAAAAGATTGAAGCCTTTATAATTGGTATTATGAAAGCTATAGATTATATTGTCCATTTCTCTACCTGCTGTCTTCAGTAACACCACTACCAAATGTTAGAGCAGTGACAAAAATTGACAAAAACAGATTTTTTGTGATCTTTGAAATATAATTATGGGTAGTATGACAAGAATGATAACCATTTTACTGGGAATCAAGAAAAAAATTAGAGTAAGATATTAGAGAGAAGCTAGGTTTTCAACAAGTTAACTGGTAAACAAGTAAATAAGATGTTGTTTCACTGTGTCCCAACCATGCTGCTTCATCAGAAAAGCTTTCCTTCGTGACTCTCTAAAAGATAAATTAGGTTGCCATAATTTGGGCCCCCTCAGCACTGGTCTCTCCTTTATCACTTGTATTTTTTTTTTAAGTAGGCTCCATGCCCATTGTTGGAGCCCAGTGCAGCACTTGAATTTGGGACCCTGGGATCTGGAGCTGAGATCAGGAGTTGGCCGCTTAACCAGCTGAGCCACCTAGGTGCCCCAATCATGTATTATTTGCAGGCACACGCACTGCTCTAAGCTATGAAAGCAGGAATTATTTAGTTTTTTGTTAGGTACCATAAATATTGAATAGGTCAATCAATGATAGGTTTAGTACTGGATAGTGATATGCCTATATATAAAGTACATTTTTTTGGTTTTGTGGTTTTATAATTTTTTATAAATGTTAGGGAACATTTATGCATCTTTGTATAAATGCAAAGGCAAAGGGCAAGGAACAGGGCAAGTTATAGTGTTCAGTATTTCATGTAATTAATTTCAAACTTAAACATTACAGCATTAATTCAAGGGTATATTGTGACCAAAGGATTAGTAGTAGCAGTTTTGTAGGATTAGGATGAAGAAGGAAAACAAATTATCTTAGTAGATAGTGATATTGCTAAATAAAACATGTTTGATGTTCAGTTGGACTGTGGTCTCTTTACCTTAAAAATTAGTTTTTGGGGGATCCCTGGGTGGCTCAGCGGTTTGGCGCCTGCCTTTGGCCCAGGGCACGATCCTGGTAGACCCGGGATCGAATCCCACATCAGGCTCCCGATGCATGGAGCCTGCTTCTCCCTCTGCCTGTGTCTCTGCCTCTCTCTCTCTCTCTCTGTGACTATCATAAATAAATAAAAAAATTAAAAAAAAATTAGTTTTTGGGGAAAAAAACTAGTTTTTGGGGGTGGGTGGGTGAAATAAGTGAGGGGGAGTAAAGAGTACACTTAGTATGATGAGCATTGAGCAATATATAAAATAGTTTTGAATCACTATATTGTACACCTGAACCTAATACAACAGTGTATGTTAACTAACTGGAATTAAAATGAAAAACTTAATAAATTTTAAAAAATGGCTTCAAAGCAGGGATTCTTAACCTGGTAGGCCCGTGTCCCACTTTACCCTCCCAAGAGGGAGGGGATAAGGAGAAAATAAATTTTTTAAGGGTTTATTTATTTATTTGACAGCATAAGCAGGGTTGCTGCGGGACCTACAGGCAGAGGTAGAGGGAAAAGCAGGCTGCCCACCGAGTAGAGATCCTGAGAGTGGGACTAGATCCCAAGGTCCTGGGATCATGACCTGATGGAAGGTGTAAGGTTAACAAACCAAGCCACCCAGGCGCCCCTACATCTTTTACTTTCATGAACTTCTAACTAAATCTAGTAAGATGGTCCCAGATTTAGAATGGTTCAACTTAACGGTTTTTAGGCTTACGATGCTGTGAAAGTGGCATGCATTCAGTAGAAACCATACTTTGAATTTTGATCTTTTCCCAGGCTAGCAATATGTGGTATTACACTTGTGATGTTGCTGGGCAGCAGCAGGGAGGCAGCTTCCAGTCAGTCAGGTCATCACGAGGTTTCACAACTGGTACATTTACAGCCATTTTACACCATATAACTGTCTCTTTTTCCCTTTCAGTACTGTATTTAATAAATTACATGAAATATTGAACACTATATTATAAAATAGGCTTTGTGTTAGATGATTTTGCCCATCTGTAGTCTAATTTAATTGTTTTAAGTACATTTAAAGTAGGCTGGGCTAAGTAATCGTGTTCAGTACATTGCGTATATTTAAATGCATTTTTGACTTAGGATATTTTCAACTTAGGATGGGTTTAGCAGCATATAACCCCCATGGTAAATTGAGGAAAAATTGTATTTCTATTACAAATGTAGGCACAAAATCTCCCACTAGTTTTAGCAGTACCTATGGCTTTGTTGCCAATAGAAGTCACAGATACTTCCATAACACTATTGTTGCAGGTATCTCAGAATATTGTTTACACTCATCATTACTTCATAATTATAGTACTAACTAGATCTACTCTTATGCCTCATTAATAAAGATCATGTACTTTACTGTATCAAAATTAAGTAGTCTTAGTGTGGCTGAATTTCCTTGTAATTGTTTTCCTAATAATGGTATGTATTTTATTTTCTGCATTTAAAATATTCTGAGAGGGAATCTATAGGCTTTATCAGACTACCAAAGATGGGAGATCTGTGGCACCAGAACGATTTAGAAATGTTGGTGTAGGAGTTATTCCACCTCCACTCCCCAGCTTGTTGAGACAAGTTCTTTGTTGCCTTTGTGGCTAAATACATTTAATGCAAAGTTGGTCACTCATTTAGTAGGTATCCAATATTTATTTTCTTTTCCCTTCCTATCATTATTTAAGTCTCAGTTACTTCCATATTTGCTAATGCCCTCTTCCAGCATATGACATTGTAAAGGTGGGAAAATCAGCCAGTTAAAAAAGGTTGAACAGTTCAAAGAAAGAATTAAAAGTGAATTAAGTTTGAATTAATATATTTAAGTTTTTAGTATCATCACATTATCAGAATTATTACTTTGATTGCTATCCCTACAGGTAAAACTGTGGTTCTTTTCTCAGTTACTTCATGTCTAAAGCAGTTGTCAGTATGAAGAAATCAGTCTAATAAGTATTTATGGTTATAGTTCTAGGTATTCCATAGTGTGTCTGTTTATTAAACCTGATCCTCCACTTCCTTACAGTAGCCAGATAGCATTGAAGGTCTTTTCTTTAGTGAAAATGCCCTGAACCTCAAACCATTTTGGAAGTATTTCTGCAAGTTAAAAATCCAAAGGACTGTGGATAAAAAATTGTGTGTTACCTTTTAAAATCTGAATATTTTATTTTGCTTAAAAAAATTTTTTTTTTTTTAAGTAGACTCCATGCCCAACCCAGATCCCAGTGAGGGCTTGAACTCATGACCCTGAGATCAAGACCTGAGCTGAGATCAAGAGTTGAATGCATAACCGATTGAGCCACCCTTGTGGCCCTGAATTGTATTTTAAATGTGAAGTTGTAAGAGAAGGAAATAGATTGGTGCTCTTAAATTTTCATGGCAGGAGAAACCAAACTTGGGTCGTTAAATTCTCGGTGTCCTGTAAAATAGAGGGCACAAATCTAAGGAGCAATTATGAGCAAGGAAGCTTAAGGAGCTTGAGAGTTAACACAGCAATCTTATTTATCAAGAATTAATAGAAAATTAAGAAGTAACCCACACTTAGTCCTGTGTGTAGTTCTCTTTCAAAAGGGCTGTAATGAGTGCCATTAATAAGATGGAGCTTAGTAAGTACTGACAGTTTTAGGTTAGAAGTTACAGTGTCAAAGACTAAAGTTCTTAAGATGGCTGTAGATTCTAGAAGTAATCAAATGAATGCAGTACCAGAAGGACTTGAGACTCAAGTATTTAAATTGAGAATAGAGGGGTTTTGGTGTGGTTAAGAGTGTCCTGTTAGGATGCCTGGGTGGCTCAGCGGTTGAGCGTCTGCCTTTGGCTCAGGACCGGGATTGAGTCTCACATCGGGCTTCCTACATGGAGCCTGCTTCTCCCTCTGCCTATGTCTCTGCCTCTCTCTCTCTCTCTCTCTCTCTCTCTCTCTCCCTCTCTCTCTCGTGTGTGTCTCATGAATAAATTTTTTTTTTAAGAGTGTCCTGTTAAAGTCTGGTAATTTAGGAGTTGGGTGGGAGAGGGAGAGTGTGGATCAGCTAGATTATACTAGATCAGAACTAGATCAGATCTTATTTTCTACCCTTATAAAAAGGAACATCAAGATTGGATGATGATCGGTTAGAAAAAAACCCAAGTTTGACAGACTGTGTCTTGAGAATGGAGATGCTGTTATAGCACTGATTCAGCGCTCCTGCTTTTTAGTTATTCAGTGAAGACTTTGACATTAATGACTTAAAGATGGGAAGATAAGTGGCATAGGAAGAGACATGTACCTGTTAAGAAAATTACTTGTAAACTTTTATAATTACTTGGCTAATTTGAATCAAAGATGAGTAAATGCTTCCTGATATTTTTATACTTGTAGTACAGAGTGTTTTTGTATTCCTTGTTTTGTTTTCTTCATGTGCCTAATCAAGCACTCACACTAGCCTGTTAGAGCCTCTACTCTGGCTTTTCATTCTTTAATTTAGCAAATGTTACTGAGCATTTCCTGTGGGTAAGGCATTGTGCCCGAGGCTGGGAATACAGAGTTGTAAACAAGACAAATACTGTGGCCACCTATGCTGTGTTAGTCAGGATTCTTCAGAGAAACAGAACCAATGGATTATATATAGATAAACAGAAGGAGATTTATTATGAGGCATTGGCTTAACACCTATGGAAGCAAAGAAGTACCACAATTTGAGGTGTGTAAGCTGGAGGCTTAGACAAACCAGTGGTGTAGCTTTGGTACCAAGCCTGAAGGCCTGAGAACCCTAACTAAGCATGGATGACTGAAGAAAGAAGATGGATGTCCCAGCTCTAGCAGAGTCAATTTTCCCTTCCCCTGCTTTTTAGTTTTGTTCTATTCAAGCCCTCCACTTTGGGGAAACTGATCTTCTTTACCTAGTCTATCATTCACATGCTAATCTTGATTCAAATGCTAATCTCTGGAGACCTCTTCACGGGCACCTCAAGCTATCCCAGTATACCTTAACCCAGTCAGTGTGATGCGTAAGATTAACCATCACACCTATCAAACTGACAGTCTGAGGGGAAGGCCTGCGTTAAACAAGTCTTCTCTTATTGTCCTAGTCATAGAGATGGAACATATTAGAGTGCTTTAATCTGAATTGCATACTTAATATTTGAGAGAGAGTGAGTAACAGCACAAGCTGAGGGAGATCCCCGGGACCCTGAGATCTTGATCTAAGCACAAGGCAGACGCTTAACTGACTGAGCCACCCAGGTGCCCTAAACTACATACTTAGGATAATTATACTAGTTTAGTTTTGGGGAGTCCTTAGGTCTCATAAGCAGTATTTAAGATACTTCAGTCATTTTACTTGTTTTCTAAGATTTTTTTTATTTTCATAAACAGATTTCTGAAAGAAACCTCTAGCTTTAAATCTCTAACTATAACACTTTTTAAATAAGATTTATTTATTTATTTATTTATTTACAGATTTTATTTATTCATGAGAATCCCAGAGAGGCAAAGACAACACACAGGCAGAGGGAGAAGCAGGCTCCATGCAGGGAGCCTGACGGTGGGACTCGACCCCAGGTTTCCAGGATCAGGCCCTGGACTGAAGGCGGCACTAAACCGCTGAGCCACTCGGGCTGCCCAAGATTGATTGATTGATTGATTGATTGATTGACTGATTGATTTAGGGGGGGAGGTAATCTCAAGCGGACTGCACTGAGCACGGAGCCCTAAGTCGGCCACTCAAGTGACTGTGCCATTTAGGCACCCCTCCAGCTCTAACCTTTTAATTGATCACCGTGTCATTGTCTTTCCTCCCACTTCCCGATTTCTACATTGCATATTGATGTCAAGGCTAATCTTAAAATGTTGATTTAATTATGTGATTTTGTGGTCCAGTTATTTATAGAATTTAAAGCTCTTTAGCATAGCTTTCAAGAGTCTATAATAGAGCCCTGAATTATAAGCCACCTTAAATTTACTCTTAGAGGAGCCTGGGGTTTATTTTTGTCCCTGCCTAGTATGCCTTTACTATCTCCCTATCAAAATAGGGAGGTTTGTTTGTCCCTTTGTCAGCATCTGACTGGTAACAGACCATTTTCACAAGACTTCTTTGACAAATGTAAATACTGTTGATCTTTTGGTTTCTTGAATTCTTTTAGCACTTTTTGTTGGCCTAATGACTCGTGCATGTATTGTCTAACATTTCTGTTTTTTATGTGTCTTAATTTTTTAACAAGGTTTAGTTTGGAATATGGGTTTAGAGGAAGGGAAATGAGAACAAAGAAGTGAACCTTGCCTTCTCTTAGCATCTTCTTCAGACCTTAAGATAGCTTTCTAAAAAAAAAAAAAAAAAAAAAAAGATAGCTTTCTAATGCTCTAGATAATGATGGTTACATAAATTCAAACTCATTCTTCAACCTACTACTTCCTTGATAGGTCAGGCAACACTAGGTCTGAAAGCATTGATTTAAAACAAGTAAATGGAAAATGAGATGCACTTTTAAAAAATTTTTTATTTATTTATGATAGTCACAGAGAGAGAGAGAGAGAGGCAGAGACATGGGCAGAGGGAGAAGCAGGCTCCATGCATGGGAGCCCGACGTGGGATTCGATCCCAGGTCTCTAGGATCGCGCCCTGGGCCAAAGGCAGGCGCTAAACCGCTGCACCACCCAGGGATCCCTGAGATGCACTTTTTTTTAAAGTTTCATCTGTTAAGTTACTTGATTTTTCTGCATGTTTTGAAACTTAGTAAGAATAAGGTCCAGGACGCCTGGTTGGGCTCCTGCTTTCGGCTCAGGTTGTGATACCGGGATCTGGGATCGAGTCCCTCATCAGGCTCCCTGCAAGGAGCCTGCTTCTCCCTCTGCCTCTCTCTGTCTGTGTCTCTCATGAATAAATAAATACATCTTAAAAAAAATTAAGATCCAAATCAAACCAGAGTTCTTTCTTTAATCATAGATATTTGAGTAACTACATTGTGCAATCACTTTATCATGGTATACTTACTAGCAACAAATACCATACTCAACATAAAAAAGGTCTAAAGATAATATTGGAGTTTTTTTGGTTGGTTTCAGATTGTCTACAAACTTAAATGATCGCAGAGAATCAGATTAGTGCTTGCTCATTAGCCAGATTCTGTGAAGACAATTTCAAACAAACAGTAAGGTCTATCCTACTAGATACAAAGACAGGAACACCACAGAGTGACAGAGCCCTGGATATTGTATTGTCAAGGGATTTGATAGGGTTATGGGAATTCTGTGAAGTGGGGGACCAGTGTGGAACAGGCTACTTAAGATTTATTTGGTGTCTGGGTATTAAGACTTTGAGGTTAAAGCAGAGTTAGAAGCTTGTTTAGAATAGAAGTGGAGGGATCCCTGGGGGGCACAGCCATTTAGCGCCTACCTTTGGCCCAGGGTGCGATCATGGAGACCCGGGATCGAATCCCACGTCTGGCTCCCGGTGCATGGAGCCTGCTTCTCCCTCTGCCTATGTCTCTGCCTCTGTGTGTGTGTGTGTGTGTGACTATCATAAATAAATAAAAACAAAAAACAAACAAACAAGAATAGAAGTGGAAAACATGGAGGTGAGGGTAGAAAACTGGATAAGTAGTAGACTGTTCCTGGCTCCTGATCTGTGTGTACTAATGTCTGGATGAGTTAGAGAGGTAGAAATCACAGATGGGGAGAGTGAGGTGTTAACTTTAGAGAAATAGCTATATATTCCTTGAGACCAAAAGGAAGTAGGAAAGATAGAAACACCTGTCGCTTAGATTTAAGGAGTTTTGGTGTCAGTCTCTATACAGCAGGAAAACCTAATTTAGAAATGCATGGTTTTTCTGTGGAGAAAAGTGCTTTTGCAACATTTCCATTTTATTTATTTATTTATTTATTTATTTATTTAGAAGATTTTATTTATTTATTCATGAGAGACAGAGAGAGAGAGGCCGAGACACAGGCAGGGGGAGAAGAAGCAGGCTCTATGCAGGGAGCCTGATCTGGGACTCTGATCCTGGGTCTCCAGGATCAGGCCCTGGGCTGAAGCGGTGCTAAATCGCTGAGCCATCCGGGCTGCCCAACATTTCTATCTTAGCTGCCTTTTATGGACTATTTAATCTTTTTGACATTGAGAATAGCAGATATGTCTTAACACACTTATACAAGTAGGGAGGAAGATGCCCAATAACTTGATTCTTTTATTTAGTGTGTTTCTGAAATTCATTTAATTCCTTCCAGTTTCTAATTATTATTATTTTTTTTAATTTTTTATTTATTTATGATAGTCACACAGAGAGAGAGAGAGAGGCAGAGACATAGGCAGAGGGAGAAGCAGGCTCCATGCACCAGGAGCCCGACGTGGGATTCGATCCCGGGTCTCCAGGATCGCGCCCTGGGCCAAAGGCAGGCGCCAAACCGCTGCGCCACCCAGGGATCCCCCTTCCAGTTTCTAATTATTATGGGAGTATTGTGTTAAAGGCCTACTTTGCAGGTGACTTCTCAGAAAATGCTTCATGAAATCCTGTGTAATTGCATGAAGATAGGAAATACAAATTTGTGCCTTGTACATTTCAGGTTTGTATTTGGGTTAGATAGATGGTTGTAAAATTTTCTCAAATGTTGTAGTTTTCTTAGTGAGACATCCAATGGAAATTTGTCCATGTAGAGATGACATATGGCCTGAGGAGAATTGGTTTTTGCTTTCCCTTTTCACCTTTGACTTTGTGCCGCCTTCTCACTTCTTTAGCTCTTTCTGGATTTGGTGTTCTTGTATAGAACATTTCTTTTTCTTTAAAACCTAGATAAATGTATATTAAAAATCTATAACTTTTAGTATTGATATAAACTTTTAATATTGGTATTTATAATGGCAAAGACTGATTTTGAAGTTTTGACAGCTGGTAGCACAGATTTGCCTCTGCAGTTAAGAGGAAAAATAAACAGGAAAAAGGAAAGAATTTCTATTACCTATTCACTTGGTTCATCATTTGCCTTTTAATATTATTATTTATTGATGTATTTATCCATCCCTTCTGTGCCTACCTCCAGCCCCAGAAACCCACCACTGTGAGTCTTTCTTTCAAGTAAATGTTTGAATGAATGTGAAGGGTGTTGAATTCCTATATGGAAAACAAAGGCTGGAAGAGGGAAAATAACAGCTTTGTATACAGTTTAGGTACAGTAAGTTCTAGACTAACTCTGCCATTGGCATTTCTGTTGCTTAGGGTAGTGGGCAAGATCTCTGAAAGATTAAGTAGAAACTTAAAAAAAAAAAGAACTTTTCCCATCAGGCTACTTTTTTCTGCAAAATTTGGGTGTGAAAATTGATTCCTTTTTGTGTGTTTGGTAGCAATTATTTATCATGTTTGCAAAGTAATTCTCAAGAACAGTTGGAACAGAAGTATAGGAAGGAGTGTGAATTTTTTTAGATTTATTTATTAAGTTTAGAGAGACAAAATGAGCACCAGTGAGAGGGCGCAAAGGGAGAAGGAGGGAGAATCTGAAGCACACTCCACGCTGAATGTGGAGCCTGAAGCGGGCTTCTAACACTGAGACCAGGACCTGAGCTGAAACCAAGAGTCTGATGCTTAACTGTGCCACCCAGATATGCTGTATGTGAACTTTTTATACTAGTTCCTTTTTGATCTTTTATCTCATAACATGATTCTAGGGGGCGTATTCCTTGTGTCTGAATATGGAACCCACCTATGTGGTAGTTAAGTTTGCATTTCCTGGAAAAATGCCAGTTTTTAACACCACATACTCTAATTTTTTTAAAGATTTTATTTATTTGAGGGAAAAGGAAAGTAGACTCCTGCTGTGCAGGGAGCCAAATGCAGGACTCTGTCCCAGGACCCCAAGATCATGACCTGAGCCAAAGTCTCAGCTGCTTAACCAACTGCTCACCCAGGCACCCCACATACATTTAAATTTAATCTTGATTTTTTTTTAAATAACTGGTTTATCAATGAAACAACATATTAAAGCAAAGTTTAAAAAATAGCAATAAACAGTTTCCCATTAGACTAATGATTTGTTAATGATATTGCCACAGATTTTTGTATAGCCATTTTCCCTCTTGTGAACATTTTTAAAACAAACTTGTCAAAAAGTGGTAAATCTTGGTATCAGTTTTTATTGAAGTTAAAAAGAAATTACTCCAGTCTGGCTTTTAAAGTAACTTTTTCTTTAAAAAAGTTTTTGTTGTTGTTGGCCAATTTTCTTTTCAAGTAGAATCTAGATAAACTTGAAATTCATTTTATTTATTTGTTTGTTTGTTTGTTTTTAAAGATTTTATTTATTTATTCATGAGAGATAGAGGCAGAGACCTTGGCTGAGGGAGAGGCAGGCTCCATGCAGTCCCGATGTGGGACTCAATTCAGAACTCCAGGATCACCATCTGAGCCAAAGGCACATGCTCAACCTCTGAGCCACCCAAGTTTGAAATTTAAATGGTAGTGCTGGGCAGCCCTGGTGGTGCAGTGGTTTAGCGCCGCCTGCCGCCCAGGGTGTGATCCTGGAGACCTGGGATCGAGTCCCACGTCAGGCTTCTTGCTTCTCCCTCTGCCTGTGTCTGCCTCTCTCTCTCTATGTCTCTCTCTGTATGTCTCTCATGAATAAATAAATAAAATCTTTAAAATAAATAAACAGTAGTGCTTATATTTAGGAAAATGCCCTTACCAGAAAAACTTAAAATCATTATAGTAATTCCCAGTCCTTGGAATCTCTAAAATGTAGCTATTTCTTGAGTTTGGGGAGGACAGTGTATTTACCCATAGTAATAAAGCATTGGATAATTAAAACAGGGCTCCAGTTAAAAGCACATGTATGGGCAGCCTCGGTGGCGCAGCAGTTTAGCGCCGCCTGCAGCCCAGGGCGTGATCCTGGAGACCCTGGATGAGTCCCACATCGGGCTCTCTGTATGGAGTCTGCTTCTCTCTGTCTCTCTCTGCATCTCTATGAATAAATAAATAAAGATCTTAAAAAAAAAAAAAGCACATGTTATCTTTGTGGTAATACTTGTTATTTTCTGTAATCTAAGCAAAAATGTGACTCCTTTTTTTAAAAAAAGTAATTATTGATTCATATAACTTGTGATGGGACAGGAGTTAAAAGGGATCTTCGCTTTGTAAGGCTGGTATAGTGTCCATTTCTTCAGTTAGGAAGTAGCATCAGCTAACATTAAGGAACTTGCCAAAGATCATGGGAATCAGTGACAGATGGATATAGAATTCACATGCTCT